>NC_135234.1:740673301-742171426 GCF_051348905.1 Ranitomeya variabilis
ATGTTTACCCTGGTTACCAGTGTAAAATATCGCTGGTATCGTTGCTTTTGCTGTCAAACACAATGATACACGGCGATCGGACGACCAAATAAAGTTCTGAACTTTATTCAGCGACATCACAGCAGGATCCTGATCGCTGCTGCGTTTCAAACTAAACGATATCGCTAGCGAGGACGCTGCAACGTCACGGATCGCTAGTGATATCGTTGCAAAGTCGTTTCGTGTGAAGGTACCTTTAATGTCTCTACAATTGTACTGGTTTTTGTTCTGCACTTTGACAGTCCTGGACCCTTTCGTTGTCCCAAGAGTGAAGAGTACCACTCGTGGCCATGCCCTTTAAATAGTTTATTGGTGGGTGGGCGCAGAACATTTTGAGAAGGGACTTAAGTATTTAAACCAAAAAAAACCTTTGCCTTTTGCATGGTTATATGCTTTCTCAAATCTCCTATAATATATTGGGCAGAGTTTATCATTGAATTTGCGCCGCTTTTCTTGGTGTGCAACATATTTCTGCGAAAAAAGGATTTAGAAATGTGCAAAAAAGAAAAGTTTCCTAACCACAAAAATGCACAATAATGTTATACATTTTTATATTGCGCGCCTCTGGGTTCTGTACGAGAGAGCTGCTGCCAGACATTTCTGGTGGCAACTTATCTCGGAAAGAACAAAAGGATTGGCAGTCCGAAATTGGATATGCCGGATCCTTGGCTTTCTTTACAAAGCTCTGTCCATGGCCCCCTACACCCTAGAGTGTCTGCTGAAAAAATTGGCAAGAAGTGGTCGACTCCTTCTATAGTGTTTTATTTTGTGAAACTTTAGATTTTTTTTCCATTGGTGGGTGCGCACCTATCCAAGTTTTTGAGAGTCCTTCCAGTATTTATCCACCATCAGTAGTGTCATGTTCTATAGCGCTTCTAAAACACTAGGTCCCTATGACCGGTCAGGGTTTTACGGTTTCTGAATGGGTTCGTATGGATAAAACATGGTGGCTTTTTCCATATCCAGCGATCCTCCTACCATGAGCTGAATCTAATGCAGCCATGTTTTACTATGTACAACCACTTCATCCTTCCACCTGTTGGATCCCTTGGATGTCATAATTCACCATACGTGGGACTTCTAAGAACCATCACGTTCTTCAGTTTGGTAAACGTGCCTACTTGAAGAACTTTTTTCTAGTGTCGGTATGTGTTTGTAATCCGGTGATGTGGTTAATTGGTGGAATGCATTTTGTGAACTACATAACCCAGCAGCCAATTTCTGAAGAATAACACCTTTTGCCTCCTCACAGGCCAGCACGGATGGTGGATCTGCGGGGGCGTTGACTCCTCAACATGTTCGCGCACACTCCTCTCCAGCCTCTCTGCAGCTTGGCGCCGTCTCTCCAGGAGCTCTTTCTCCACAAGGAGTGGTTTCTACCCAAGGACCTGCCCCTCCAAATCCACATCTCCGACAGTCGTCTTTTGAAATTCCGGACGATGTCCCTCTGCCTCCGGGATGGGAAATGGCCAAAACTCCATCGGGACAAAGATATTTTCTGAAGTGAGTAAATTCAGTCTGTGGGGTTTTTTTGAAGATGTTTATTCGACTTTTATATGTGCATTAATGTTTTAGATATGTCTTTTTTACTTCTTTATACATTTGCCAGACTGGGTTATTATTCAGGAAGGTTGATGATCAGTAGGTGCCGGGCAGTGCGGAGGTGTGATGGGTATCATTATGATGGCACCATAATAATAGAATAAGCAAATTGATGCAATTATTTCTATATGTATCCTGGGCAGTGCGGCGTTCTCGCCTGTGACTGTTTAGGCTGGGCCTGGTATTGTTCATTGGGCACAGGAGCGTCTTCTTGCACCTCGGTCATTGATGCTGGGAGTGTCACTACTGCGGGAAGTTGGCAACGTAAAATGTAAATAGGTTATTTTTGGATCATGATATGTATTCTTAATTAAAACATGTAAGGATTAATTATCAAAGTAATTTAACAATTTGGAGTTAGTATGTCAGCTAAATGCATAATTTTGCAGAAAAGCATGCTTTTGCTCCCTATATCTCACACACAAAAAAGAAAACTGCTTTTGATGCACATACCGATCTAATATGTCCAGGAACTGTTCTGATTTTCATGCTTTGTAACTTGCCATTTTTGCTTTATTGAGTGGATGGTTCCCAGCATTCTGCCAGCACTTTAGGTGCATGGATGTCCTTGTCATCACTTTCTAGCATGCATAGCGCCAACCATCATCCAGACCTGATATCATGCCAGGCCAGCTAATCAAAAGAGGACCTGAGGATGCTGGCAAGTCGGAATCAATTCCCAGTGCTCCTGTCCAGCCCCCATGGAATACTGACCTGGCCGCTGGGCCCAGAGTCCTGCAAATCTGTGTGCTCATTTCTACCTTTTAAGTGTCAACTACTCTACGCAACACGTTCCGCTGTCCTTGTATATAGGCATTCATCCATTTTATTTTCTATTTGCTCATCTGTTATCCTAATAGTGAGCACTATGATTCTGGAACGGGTTTTCTTTTTCTTCTGTGCCCCTCCATTCCAAAGTTGTGCCCCTAGGTAATAATTGTGCAAATTTTTCTTTTTAACCAACTAGACGAGTACCGCAGAACTTTTATGTGGGCATGGCTGGGTTTTCACTGACCGGTATTATGAGACAGAAAGCAAACGCACACAGAGAAGTTTTGTTCTGAACGCCCAGTTGATTGAAGGGAGAACTTGTCCCATTTATACCAGGGGCCATGACTTAGGAACAGAGGGCACAGAAATAAATGGAAAAACTGTTCCTGAATCACTGCAGTAGCAACAATTTGAGGAGGTGCTGTTATGATAGTGAAGCAACTCACTCGGGAAAATGGGTAACACCCTACAAATTGCAACTGACCCAGCCGGTTCCTGTACAGACTAGATGACCTGATCCCCGCAGTTACTAGTGGTCCCTGCGTGAACCGAGATAGCCATAACCAGGGACTAGACCAGTGTTCCCCCAACTCTGGTCCTCAAGAGCCACCAACAGGTCATGTTGTCAGTATTTCCTTAGTATGGCCCAGGTAATAATTGCATCACCTCCACAGGCAATAATTCCATCACCTTTGCAATATGAAGGAAATCCTGAAAACATGACCTGTTGGTGGCTCTTGAGGACTGGAGTTGGGGAACACTGGACTCGACGATGGCAACTTGGACCTATGCCATCTGAAAGGCCGTCAAGGGTTCACATACGTCCTAAAGAACCAGAGAGCAGAGTGCAAATTACCTACAGAAGGGAAAGTGTGCTGAAATAGAAAAAGATCCCAGAGTGAGTAAAACAAACCACAAAATACAAAATAAAAGAAGATGTACGTACTGTTAGGGAATATGCCTCCCACTTCCTAAAAACAAACAGAAGATAGGTGTAGGGTAGAAAACATAAACAGAAAAGAGATGAACCCTAGCTGGTCTTTAACTGACTGGCTTAAGCTACAGCAGTATGGTTGGACATCCAATTTGAGACTAATACCAGTATGGGGAAAGTATATAAAGCCGCACCCGAAAGGTGATGGGGCAGACAATTGAGTAAATGAAAACACACCTGTTAAGGTACCGTCACACTAAACGATATCGCTAGCGATCCGTGACGTTGCAGCGTCCTTGCTAGCGATATCGTTTAGTTTGACACGCAGCAGCGATCAGGATCCTGCTGTGATGTCGCTGGTCGCTGAATAAAGTCCAGAACTTTATTTGGTCGTCCGATCGCCGTGTATCGTTGTGTTTGACACCAAAAGCAACGATACCAGCGATGTTTTACACTGGTAACCAGGGTAAACATCGGGTTACTAAGCGCAGGGCCGCGCTTAGTAACCCGATGTTTACCCTGGTTACCAGCGTAAAAGTAAAAAAAACAAACAGTACATGCTCACCTGCACGTCCCCCAGCATCTGCTTCCTGACACTTACTGAGCGCCGGCCCTAAAGTGAAAGCACAGCGGTGACGTCACCGCTCTGCTGTTAGGGCCGGAGCTCAGTCAGTGTCAGGAAGCAGATGCTGGGGGACGTGCAGGTGAGCATGTACTGTTTTTTTTTTTTACTTTTACGCTGGTAACCAGGGTAAACATCGGGTTACTAAGCGCGGCCCTGCGCTTAGCAACCCGATGTTTACCCTGGTTACCCGGGGACCTCGGCATCGTTGGTCGCTGGAGAGCGGTCTGTATGACAGCTCTCCAGCGATCAAACAGCGACGCTGCAGCGATCGGCATCGTTGTCGCTATCGCTGCAGCGTCGCTTAATGTGACGGTACCTTTACCCTTAAAAGACTGAAACAAGGATAACAGAAATTAAACACCCGGAGATGAGGTGTATCTGCAGTGGCTTATAGGGTTTGTTTTTTCTCCCTTGTTTTAAATACCTGTAAAAGTTCACATATTGATCTTTTCCTCTCTGGATCTCCCTGCACTGCCCTGGTTTCCTTATTAAGGGCTCATGTTTCACCTAGAACAATGAGGGGACTTAGAAAGTAAAGTACACACAAGTCTGGCAAAGTGGTATGCATGAGCGAGAGCGTTTGTTCCTCAGCAGACATCCTAAGTAAATGATTGAATGGACTGCTGGCTGTGAGGGATCAGACCTGATTGAGAAAAGGCCTGGATATAAACTAGGTTGTTAAGCAAAATAAAGGCAGCTTCTTAAATCTCTCCCTGCTGGGATCACATGCTGGCCTGCCCGGGCGGGTGACAGGCTTAACCCCTCCTGGCTTGGCAGAAAGTTTGTGGTGTTGATGCAATTAAGGGCGAGTCATCCCCGACAATAGGAAATCGGCTTGTTGCTGTACGATATAATTGATATGTAATCTCGCTGTGTAGGAGTTTGTAGATTTGAGAAAAAAAAAAAATCTGGCTCGAGTTCCAGACTTTAGAAACCACCTTAAAACCTGCAGGGATTTGTAATTAAAGAGCAATTACACACGCTATGGCGCTCTCCACAAGGAGGGAAGGGAAAAGTAAATGGCAGTTTGATGGCAAGGGGAATGGGTGAAGGGATGATGTAAGGACTGAGCACCCCTAGCCGCTGGACCACACAGGATCTGTGCCTATCCTGGGAGAAAATATGTGCGCTAGAATATCACAATGTGGATATGAGGGACCGCGCTCGGGGGTGCGTGTTCAGTAATGATGGACAGTAGGGGTTAATACCAATATGTGATAGGAAGTATCCAGATCCCTATCCAATATAAACCTGCTGTACGTGCTTAATACCTTGCTTATATATGTCTATACAAGCTGTATAGATGGTGCTTACCTAGTTGTGATTGCTAAGCCGCTCCAGCGTCCTGTCTGGCGTCCGCTGTGGAGTGCGGTGCGGCGTCAATGAAGGGCGGGGGATGAAAGCGTCGGGTATTGCAGCAGTAGCGGTACCTGGGAGCCCCGGCCGAAGGCGTCCCTGGTAACCGCGAGGAGAAGAAAAAATGGCCGTTAACGCCGGCTCGTGGGTGCCTGAACAGTGACGTCACTACAGTACAGAGCGGCGTTGGAGCCAAAAAGGGTGGCGTCTAACCAACGCGTTTCGAAGGTGCTCGGCCTTCTTCGTCAGGGATGACGAAGAAGGCCGAGCACCTTCGAAACGCGTTGGTTAGACGCCACCCTTTTTGGCTCCAACGCCGCTCTGTACTGTAGTGACGTCACTGTTCAGGCACCCACGAGCCGGCGTTAACGGCCATTTTTTCTTCTCCTCGCGGTTACCAGGGACGCCTTCGGCCGGGGCTCCCAGGTACCGCTACTGCTGCAATACCCGACGCTTTCATCCCCCGCCCTTCATTGACGCCGCACCGCACTCCACAGCGGACGCCAGACAGGACGCTGGAGCGGCTTAGCAATCACAACTAGGTAAGCACCATCTATACAGCTTGTATAGACATATATAAGCAAGGTATTAAGCACGTACAGCAGGTTTATATTGGATAGGGATCTGGATACTTCCTATCACATATTGGTATTAACCCCTACTGTCCATCATTACTGAACACGCACCCCCGAGCGCGGTCCCTCATATCCACATTGTGATATTCTACTGCAGGGATTTGTGTTCAGGGAGCTTTTACCTGTCTCCATAATGTGCACTGATGTGGGGGAAGTAAAAGTTGTCAGAAAATCCCCGTAGGCCGGATTCACACCTCCCCAACTTGCATCACAGATATTACACTATATATAAAACGCTAATTGTATTAGTTAATAATTAAAATCTTATGAAAATATACACATTTTTAACACTTCTTTGAGGCTTTGGTTTTGTCTGTGAAATAACCCCACCTCCCGATTCATGGTCCTTGTGATGGAATGGTTTGCATGTACCGTGATCAGAGCCCAACAGCCTTGTAGATGTCTGTGAGGCTGTTTAGATCGGGTTAGGAGACCTGCGGCCGGTCTGTAAGTGGACAGTGAATCTTTGGACTTATGAAGTCAGCCTAAAACCTGGCCGAAAGTGTTGGCACGCTTGAAATGGTTTCAGAAAAGTAAGTACGGTATTTCTCCAAGAAAATTATTGCAAATACACATTTTTTGGTATACATATGTTTATCTCCTTTGTGTGTATTGGAACAACACAAAAAAACAGGAAAAAAGGCAAATTGGACATAATTTCACACACAACCTCACAAGACGCTTTCCCAGAAGGATTTTGGCTTAGTCACATACATTTTGGCAAATTGCAGTCTAGCTTTTTTATGTCTCTGTGTCAGTAGTCGGTTCCTCCTAGGTCTCCTGCTGTAGCATTTAATTTCATTCAAATGTGGATGGATAGACACTGATGCACCATGATCCTGCTGGACAGCTTCAATTTCTTTGGAGTTTGATTGGGGCTGCTTATCCGCCATCTGGACCATCCTGCGTTGCAACCTTTCATCTATTTTTTTTCTCTGCTGTCCACTTCCAGGGAGATTAGATACAGTGCCATGGGTTGTAAACTTTTTGTTTATCTTGCGCATCATGGACAATGGAACATCAAGATCTCTGGAGATGGACTTGTAACCTTGAGATTGTTGATATTCTTCAACAATTTTGGTTCTCAAGTCCTCAGACAGTTCTCTTCTCTTTCTGTTCTCCATGCTTAGTGTGGCACACAATGCAAAGACTGAGTCAACTTCATTCTTATCTGGTTTCAGGCGGTATAATATATAATCACAGCACAGCCTTGTACTCCTGAATGCGACTGTTGCTCGCACAGTGAGTAACTAAACGTTTAACTGTGTGGCAAAGTGATGCCCAAAATATTTGTCCATTCTTACTCAAACTCTGCAGCCATCATAATGCTTTAGAATATTCTGTCGATATGCCTCCACTGCATTAAAGGGCCACTGTCACCCCCCTCCAGCCGTTATAAACTAAAAGAGCCACCTTGTGCAGCAGTAATGCTGCATTCTAACAAGGTGGCTTTTTTAGTTTTAGGTTCAAGTATACCCCAAAAAAAGACATTTGATACTTAGCCACCATTGCTGTCTCTAGCCAGGGAGGCGGCTCCTCACTCCCCAGCTCGAAACGCTCCTCTGCCGTCACTCACATCTTCTTGGTCTTTCTGCGCCGCCCCCTCAGCGCTGTTTACGTTTTCAAACCGGCGCCTGCGCTGTGTAGTACTGTTCTGCGCAGGCCGTCTGCCGTCCCAGCCAGGCTTGCACACTGCGCCTGCGCGGCAGTGCGGCCACCCACCTTTGGAATCCCAGCCCCGCACTGTGTTATGCATTATGCACAGTGTGGGGCTGGGATTCCTGGGCATGCGCACGGCGTGTTTCACCCTGTCAGCCCGGTCCCCCGCCTTACTGCGTCTGGATAAAGTTTACAGCTGATCGTGCCTCCTCCTTCTAGCAATCGCTGGGCAAGAAGCAACTGTGGAAACTTGCCTGCTAGGTGGGTAAAGATCACCCCACAATTTATTAACAGATCCAGACACATAAATAACACACCTAGACACAACACACACCACCTAGCAGGCAAGTTTCCACAGTTGCTTCTTGCCCGACGATTGCTAGGAGGAGGAGGCACGATCAGCTGTATACTGTATCCAGACGCAGTAAGGCGGGGGACCGGGCTGACAAGGTGAAACACACCGTGCGCATGCCCAGGAATCCCAGCCCCGCACTGTGCATAATGCATAACACAGTGCGGGGCTGGGATTCCAAAGGTGGGTGGCCGCACTGCCGCGCAGGCGCAGTGTGCAAGCCTGGCTGGGACGGCAGACTTCCAGAGCTTACTGCGCCTGCGCAGAACAGTACTACACAGCGCAGGCGCCGGTTTGAAAACGTAAACAGCGCTGAGGGGGCGGCGCAGAAAGACCAAGAAGATGTGAGTGACGGCAGAGGAGCGTTTCGACCTGGGGAGTGAGGACCCGCCTCCCTGGCTAGAGACAGCAATGGTGGCTAAGTATCAAATCGCTTTTTTGGGGGTATACTTGAATCTAAAACTAAAAGAGCCACCTTGTTAGAATGCAGCATTACTACTGCACGAGGTGGCTCTTTTAGTTTATAACGGCTGGAGGGGGGTGACAGTGGCCCTTTAAATAAGATGCATCTGATGGCATGGTTTTTTTTTTTTTTGGAAAGCAGTTTCGCCCTGTCTTACGGGCTACCAATCACACACATACAGTCAGTGGCCATCAGCCAGCATGTAATGTTTCTTCATCCATTCGTGACAATTTCCGTCCCAGTCTGTACAGACCAAGTGATGTCACTTTATTGCACGGCACAGGTCCCGTCTTCCCGGTTTTCCCAGGATATAGAAGTAGTTACATATGACAACTCATTTCCTGACTTGATCTGCATAAATCTGCTCAGATGTCACAGTGACCTCGGTGATTACGATTAGCATAATGGGCTAGTTTGTATCCCTGAAACGGGTGGGAAGTTCTGTTTAGAAACTACTTCCTGTCTGAAGTGACACAAACCGGAGAAGAACTTTTCCCAGTTAGGCTAGCTTCACATTTTAGACTTGGGTTGATGTGTTATGTGCAACTCTATGGATTCGCTTGGGAAAAAAAAGTGTAGCATGCTTCTTTTAATATTTTTTTGTCTTCTTCCCTCACTTCTTTCTCTGTTGGAATGGCAGGGCCCTATTATAACTTTTGCAGGACTTCCAGGAACAGAAACCCAAACTCTAGTGTTAACGCAGCTCATGTGGAGTTGAGAAACTTTTTAATCGAGTTATATACTCAAAACTTTTATTAATTTTCTAAATGGTCTATTTGCAAAATTTCTTAACTTTTTTTTTTGTTTTTAGTTGCCTTGAAAGAATTAAAAAAAACAACAAAAAAAACAATTTTTGGCAGAATTGAGATCTTTTAACACTTTTTTTTTTTTTTTCTCCTTATGAATGGTTGAAGTAGTATTTTATAATTTATGCATACATAAGGAGTGGCTGATAGCTAAAATATACCTAAGTAACACCACAACCTTGGCCCTGGGATTAGAGGAAATTGACCAAATATAATGGGTGGCGTAAAGATCTAATTGACAATTGAAATGGTAGTTTCTTTTATTTTTGTTAAATTCTCTATTCCCACACTTTCAATGTATCACAGCTTAGTTTTTTTTTTTTTCTTTTTTTGTATGCTTTTGGGTAACGGATAAATGTCTAAAAAAAAATATATATATATATATATATTTGGAAGCTCACCTTTTTCCTATGTTAAATATGAGGTTGAGGAAGTGATACTGCCACGATTTTACATTTGACCAATTGGAACTTTAGTGCCCTAACTAACCTAAATTTCCTGTGAGCAGTGTATATGCTATTATAAAGGCATGTAGGGGATGGGACGAGGTTATAACCTCTAGATAATAACCACAGAGGTGGCCTGGCCACAGATAACAGCTGGCAGGAGCCTTGTGTCCTGTGGCTAATGGAGATTTGAGCTCTTCTGTCTATTTATGTGACGAGTTGCAGGTTCCATTGATGAAATCTGGTTTTCCCACTTTCTGTCCCCTGGAAACAAAAGCTTAAGGCCATGTGCACACGTTCAGTATTTTTCGCGTTTTTTTTGCGTTTTTTCGCTATAAAAACGTGATAAAAACGCGAAAAAAACGCTAACATATGCCTCCCATTATTTTAAGTGTATTCCGCATTTTTTGTGCAAATGTAGCCTTTTTTTCCGCGAAAAAATCGCATCGCGGAAAAAAAAGCAACATGTTCATTAAAATGCGGAATTGCAGGGGATTCCGCACACCTAGGGGTCCATTGATCTGCTTACTTCCCGCACGGGGCTGTGCCCACGATGCGGGAAGTAAGCAGATTATGTGCGGTTGGTACCCAGGGTGGAGGAGAGGAGACTCTCCTCCACGGACTGGGCACCATATAATTGGTCAAAAAAAAAGAATTAAAATAAAAAATAGCGATATACTCACCTTCGATGTCTTCCCGCCTCTCCACTGCACGCTGTCGCTTCGGTTCCTGTAGCTGGTGTGCGGTGAAGGACCTGCCGATGACGTCGCCGTCTTGTGATTGGTCGAGACCGGTCATGTGACCGCTCACGTGACCGCGACGTCATGGAAGGTCCTGCGCGCACACACCAGCTATACGGAACGGACGCCGGTGAGGAGATCGGCTGTCTGCGGGTGAGTATAAGCATTTTTTTTATTTTTTTAATTATTTTTAAACATTCTATCTTTTACTATAGATGCTGCAAAAGCAGCATCTATAGTAAAAAGTTGGTCACACTTGTCAAACGCTATGTTTGACAAGTGTGACCAACCTGTCAGTCAGTTTTCCAAGCGATGCTACAGATCGCTTGGAAAACCTTAGCATTCTGCAAGCTAATTACGCTTGCAGAATGCTAAAAAAAAACGCGGAAAAAACGGAAAAAAAACGCAAAAAAACTGCGGATTTCTTGCAGAAAATTTCCGGTTTTCTTCAGGAAATTTCTGCAAGAAATCCGGACGTGTGCACATACCCTTAGGCCATGTGCACACGTTCAGGATTTTTCGCGTTTTTTTCGCGTTTTTTCGCTATAAAAACGTGATAAAAACACGAAAAAAACGCTAACCTATGCCTCCTATTACAGTGTATTCCGCATTTTTTGTGCAAATGTTGCGATTTTTTTCCGCAAAAAAATCGCATCGCGGAAAAAAAAGCAACATGTTCATTAAAAATGCGGAATTGCGGGGATTCCGCACACCTAGGAGTGCATTGATCTGCTTACTTCCCACACGGGGCTGTGCACACCATGCGGGAAGTAAGCAGATTATGTGCGGTTGGTACCCAGGGTGGAGGAGAGGAGACTCTCCTCCACGGACTGGGCACCATATAATTGGTCAAAAAAAAAAGAATTAAAATAAAAAATAGTGATATACTCACCTTCGATGTCTTCCCGCCTCTCAGGTGCATGCTGCCCCTTCGGTTCCTGTAGCTGGTGTGTGGTTCAGGACCTGCGATGACGTCACTGTCCTGTGATTGGTCGAGAACGGTCATGTGACCGCGACGTCATGGAAGGTCCTGCGCGCACACACCATCTATACGGAACGGACGCCGCTGAGGTCTGCAGGTGAGTATAAGCATTTTTTTATTTTTTTTATTATTTTTAAACATTCTATCTTTTACTATAGATGCTGCATAAGCAGCATCTATAGTAAAAAGTTGGTCACACTTGTCAAACACTATGTTTGACAAGTGTGACCAACCGGTCAGTCAGTTTTCCAAGCGATGCTACAGATCGCTTGGAAAACTTTAGCATTCTGCAAGCTAATTACGCTTGCAGAATGCTAAAAAAACGCGAAAAAAAAAGGAAAAAAAAAAACGCAAAAAAAAAAATGCGGATTTCTTGCAGAAAATTTCCGGTTTTCTTCAGGAAATTTCTGCTACAAATCCGGATGTGTGCACATACCCTAAGGGTATGTGCACACGTCAGGATTTCTTGCAGAAATTTCCTGAAGAAAACCGGAAATTTTCTGCAAGAAATCCGCTTTTTTTTTTTTGCGGTTTTTTTCACGGTTTTTTTTTTTTTTTTAGCATTTTGCAAGCGTAATTAGCTTGCAGAATGCTAAAGTTTTTCAAGCGATCTGTAGCATCGCTTGGAAAACTGACTGACAGGTTGGTCACACTTGTCAAACATAGTGTTTGACAAGTGTGACCAAACTTTTTACTATAGATGCAGCTTATGCAGCATCTATAGTAAAAGATAGAATGTTTAAAAATAATAAAAAAAATTAAAAAATGGTTATACTCACCCTCTGCAGACAGCTGATAACCTCAGCGGCGTCCGTTCCTATAGATGCCGGTGTGGTTCAGGACCTTCGCTGACGTCGCGGTCACGTGAGCGGTCACATGACTGGTCTCGCGACCAATCACAAGACAGCGACGTCATCGCAGGTCCTGAACCACACCATCTATAGGAACCGAAGCAGCAGCATGCAGGCGGGAACACTCCGGGGGCCATCGAAGGTGAGTATATGACTATTTTTTATTTTAATTCTTTTTTTTTTTACCAATTATACGGTGCCCAGTCCGTGGAGGAGAGTCTCCTCTCCTCCACCCTGGGTACCAACCGCACATGATCTGCTTACTTCCCGCATGGTGTGCACAGCCCCGTGCGGGAAGTAAGCAGATCAATGCACTCCTAGGTGTGCGGAATGCCCGCAATTCCGCATTTTTAATGAACATGTTGCTTTTTTTTCCGCGATGCGATTTTTTTCGCGGAAAAAAATGCAACATTTGCACAAAAAATGCGGAATACACTGTAAATAATAAGAGGCATAGGTTAGCGTTTTTTTCACGTTTTTATCACGTTTTTATAGCGAAAAAACTCGAAAAAAACCGCGAAAAATACTGAACGTGTGCACATGGCCTAAAGGTACCGTCACATTAAGCGACGCTGCAGCGATATAGACAACGATGCCGATCGCTGCAGCGTCGCTGTTTCATCGTTGTGTGGTCGCTGGAGAGCTGTCACACAGACAGCTCTCCAGCGACCAACGATGCCGAAGTCCCCGGGTAACCAGGGTAAACATCGGGTTGCTAAGCGCAGGGCCGCGCTTAGTAACCCGATGTTTACCCTGGTTACCAGTGTAAGTGTAAAAAAAAACAAACAGTACATACTTACATTTCGGTGCCTGTCGCTTCCCCCGGCGTCCGCTTCCCTGCACTGTGTAAGCGCCGGCCCTAAAGCACAGCGGTGACGTCACCGCTGTGCTTTGCTTTACGGCCGGCACTGACACATTCAGTGCAGGAAGCTCTGAGCAGCAGCGCGGACGCCGGGGTACGTGACAGACATCAGAAGGTGAGTATGTAGTGTTTTTTTTTTTTTTACTTTTACAATGGTAACCAGGGTAAATATCGTGTTACTAAGCGCGGCCCTGCACTTAGTAACCCGATATTTACCCTGGTTACCATTGTAAAACATTGCTGGCATCGTTGCTTTTGCTGTCAAACACAACGATACACGCCGATCTGACGACCAAATAAAGTTCTGGACTTCTAGCTCCGACCAACGATATCACAGCAGGATCCAGATCGCTGCTGCGTGTCAAACACAACGATATCGCTATCCAGGACGCTGCAACGTCACGGATCGTTATCGTTATCGTTGGAAAGTTGGTCAGTGTGAAGGTACCTTTAAACAAGAAAAGATAACGGGGCAGTCTTGATCTTTCTGTTTAAATACAATTGCTAATGACTGTGCGTGGACTTACATTTAAAAGTCCCCAAAACAAGTCATCGGAAGCCACCAATATGGACAGGTTTGGCAGTTCAGTGGGTGTGGGCCCCCTGACATATGCTTGTTGGGGGAGATAAGGATCTAACATGCCCAATATGGGACTGCAGATCCTTTTTTTCTCTAGAGATAAGTTACCACCGGAGGAGTCTAGCTTCCACTCTCTGGTAAAGAACACTGGAATGCTAAGGTTTAGTGAATATACATTTTCTTTCCTCCCTTACCTGGCTAATCCATGTTTTTGGAAGAGGAAGCTCTTCGTTTTGTTTTTTTGTGTTCACCGTGTCCTTTTGATCTTATCTGGATTCTAGAAAGCACTCCTATTTCAAAACTTAAATTGTCAGTAAAAGTGTCCATCAGTCACCTTCCGAAAGGCAAATCTCCCCCCTAAGTTTTGTTTATCCTGAAATGTGAGTCAAGCTGGAGTCATTCCCCGAGGATCAGGCACTTGATGATCCTTAGTCAGTTGGTGACTCATCCAGAACTGTTATCCTTCTTCCCAAACCCTCGATCCTAATTCCCGACTTCTTGGAAGATGAATGCGGGTGGTTTAGAAGATGTAATTGCACGTGATCCATACTGTGTAAGCCTATGGATTTACACGCCACTTCAGCTAAACCAGCTGATCGTGTGGGAGAATTTTTTTTTCATCTTGCATGACAGTCCTGTTCTGTTCTTCTCAGGGTCTCAGGAAATGTTGGATTGTAAGCCTAGTTTTGTTAGTGATTTACTTTTGGGACCAATATAGCCGAACACACAATATCTGTACGCTAGGTATTGAAGGCATCCAAAATCCCACCACTATTGATCCCAGACCGGCTAATTTCCATACTTTCTCACAGGAGGCCTTGCGAATCACTAGATAGATCTCCACAAAGAGACGCTAATATGTTTCCACTGGTATTGGTTATGTGCACACTGTGGCTTTAACATGCCAAGTTACACGTCAGGAAAATGTTGGCGGTCGTTTTCCTGAAGCGTCTTTGTCTGATGTCTTTTTGGACGTTTTTACCCTCCATCTCCGGTGTCTTTGCTCTATACTTTCAACTTACATAGAGCATGTGGCTTCCAAGTGAAGGCACCTGCTGAACACGCTACTCACCAGTTTTCACAAGTGAGAAATTATGCAGAAAACCTGTTGAACTATCAGGCATGGCATACGTCCAACTAACCACCCTGCACTTGGCTTGTTCCGCATGGCCATGTTTTAGCATCTGCAGTGCATCCACAATATCCAGTCCTTTTATTTATTTTTTTTTTATATACATTTTCCAAAGGTCATGTCAGTAGAATCAACCGTCCTAAGCCTTCTATATGGGCATGTAGGTCATGGAGGGTTGAATTAAATGATACCTTGATATCTGTGATTCGATGTCTAATCTGAAGAAATTCACCTTTTTCTTATATGAAAATGAGCCAAGATCTCCGCCTCCTTTCATTTATAATAATCTCTGGAGGCAGATTCTCAGGGAGATTCATGTCTGGCCCATAGATCTTAACAGCTCATTTACATATTTTGTGGATTTCTCTGGAATAAGACATCACATCACTCTTATCAAGGTATCATTTTATTCAGCTTCCTATGATCTGCATGCCCATATAGATGGCTTAGGAGAGTTGATCCTTCTGACACATTCTCTTAAGTCATATTTGGTTCATCATGGTTTTTTAGGTGCTGTAGTCATAACAAAAAGTGACCTAGAGAAAAATGTTAGTGATTTATGAACCCTATATGGCCAATACTTTTGATCTTAAAAAGATAAGCCACCAAACTCTAAAAACAAACCATTTATTTTTGCCCCACTAAGAATCAATAAAGCGTCTAAAAAAAAAAAAAAAATCTCTAGGTTGTCTGACCCATCAAGGGTGATTTAAATGTGCAGGTAATAAAGAATCAAATGGGTTAAATCTGCGTCACCATGTGGAAAAGATGAAGGATCCCATTTTGAGGGGACAGTAGGTGGTTTTTGTCAATGTGTTTTCGAAGTATACATACTTCTTCTTCAGGACAACTCCGAAAACCACGATTGTGGTTGCCCTGAAGAAGTATGTATACTTAGAAACTCGTTGACCATCTACCTACTGTATACTCGGATTGGCATCCTTCATCTTTTCCACATGGCAGCGCAGATTTAACCCATTCACTTCTCCATTAACCGCTCGTTTCATCCTCGTGGGTCTGCAGCAGCCTAAGCGTTATCAAGTGGTTGTGGTCACACAACCTGACCAGGTGAGCACCATTAGACAATTTTCTTTAGCATTTTACCCAGAGAAGACCCTAGTTGCGCTTTGCGTCTTTCCAGTCGTCTTTAATTTGGACCAAGGGTGATTGGACGTTTTGGTTTAGACATCAGGCTTACACAATCTGGCTGCTGAGCTTGAATTTATTTTGGCCTCATTTAGGCAGCCATGTTCTTCAGGTTTACATCAATGCATCTCCAGATGTTTCTATCTTTTAAGTTTTTATGCTGCAGCTATTCTCCAGTGACAATTCGGTGTCTTGGCTGATTTTATGTAGGACAGTTGACCTCCTCATCCACTCTTAACTTCCCTTTTGTTCCAAAAAGTACAAAAAAAGTTTCCTTTGGGCCATTTGTGTGCACAATAAATGGTAAACAGTAATAGCCCTCCTGTTTCCATCAAAGGGAAGATTAAGCCCTTGGAGGGTCAGAGAGGTGAGCTTTTAATCTAGTTTGATAATGTGTTGTTGATGGAGCCATAGTTACTTGTCTTGCTGAAATAATCCTTGATAGGAGCTTCTTGGGCTACAGGCGGATCATTATCAAGCAAAAAATGCAGGGTTGTCTTTCCCAGGAATTCGTAGATATGGGGTCCGTCAGCCAAGAGTTAAACAAATAGAAAAAAATGCAAATCCTTCAAACAATTGTCCATTTTGTTTTTCTGTACCCTTTCAAAAGAAAAAAACACAAACAATCGCCCACTATAATGATGGACTGATATACGGTAATTCTGTGGGGATATCATACCACTCTGGTGATCTGTAATTAATGGACCATATTGAATTGTAAGGTCCAAAGATGAAAAGTCTTGGTTTTTTTTTTTTTAAGGCTTGTCGTATAGTGAGTTTCACACCTTTTGCTCATATAACTATTTATGACCTGAACAACATGAGTAACTGTGATATTTGTCTTTATTCTTATGATGTGATTATAAATATCCTTTCTTTGCTGATGATCCTGGGTGTGTTTTTTTAGGGAGTTAGGATATTAGGCCATAAGTCTTTAGATGCAGGGCTGTGGAGTCAGTAAGCCAAACCTCCCGACTCCTCAGTTTCCATGACTCCGACTCCACCAAAATGGGCTCTGACTCCACAGCCCTGTTAAGATGGTCAATCAGCTGTCACCAAATGCTATTTCCTCACTACAACCAACTATGTACATGGACACTTAACGGAGTTGGACCAAGTTTGGTAGTTATCCCATGGGTTAGGGGGTAACGTCCTGATCCACTACCTAAAATTGGGCACTGAAGAGCTCTGTCTTAATGGAGCAGAGATCAAGAAAGCGCACCTACGTTCCATTTTTAAGTGGAAGTGTCAAAAGCCAGCCAACACGTGCTTGACCTCTGCTCCCTTCAGACAGGCCTGTTTTTGGGAATGGTTGGGGTCCCTGTAGGTGCAACCCCCGCTATCGGGAATAACTTCCAAACTTGGTACAACCCCTTTAACTTATCTGAACTTTCTTGTATTGTCAATGGGAGAGAAGGAGAATAAGCTACTGCCGACAACCTCTGGTGGCAGCTTATCTCCTTTGAGAATAAATGTTCAGGTATATTGAAAACCATCATGTCTGGTCCTTCTTTTTTATGCCATCAGGATACGTTGGTGACACCGCCAGTTACCTAGATGATTGAACCAGCTGAGGTAATTGGATCTGGCCAATCAATCGACTATCGTCTGTGTGTGTGACCACCATTAAGGGCAGAAAGCGCATTGCCTTCAGGTCCTGTAACCACCTATCTAGTATGAAACCTCCTTGTGTTACAGTTAAAAGCTCTGTTGCGGAGATTTTTCCCACTAATGGTGATACTTGTAAGGGACTATACCTTGGAACATGACACTTCTTCTTTTTTACGTGGATTTGCAGTGTTGCCTACTGCAGATGCTCATGAGGAAAAACCCCATAACTCATTGGGGCTAATAAGCATGTGGCTCCCCGCTGTAATATTCATGTTCAGACTACAAGAAGTGACTTGTTATCCACACATGGGACATTGGGACTCTTGATTTCATGATGGTGTGGTTCACTAATTCTACCCCATTGATCACGTTTACCAACCATTTGGTGGGAAAATATCTCTTTTTATGAGTACCTTGCGTGACCTGTAGTGTTTAGACATTTACCCAAATATATGTTTTTTTGGTCACTCACTGAAGTTCTGGTGGAATGAACCTCATGAAAAGGAAAGCCAGTAGGCTACATCCATGTTGTTGTTTTTTTTCAGCACACCTCCGTTTTCTCTCCCATGGCGGTGAGGTTGGGCATGGCTGTGTGTTTACATCGCTAGCAACAGGACCACTTGCTTTGGTTTTGTGATTCTTAGGACATCAGCCTTTTCGAGGATTAAAAGGGACAATACAGCATGATGTGTGGAGTCAATTAAGCATGGAGGTTTTTACAAACTTGAGTATCCCATCACATGTGACACTGTAAATATCCCCAGCACAATTACGTGGGATTTGTCAATGGGACATAAATCCTATCTGCCAACCTGTTTTCAATGAATGTCCCTCCCGGCCGTGCTGTTCTAGCATTTCAATGTTGCGTAGATTACCGGTAATCGTTGGTTTTTAGACAATGCTGCAAGTTTAAGGTTCTGGTTTCTGAAATCATTACTTTAAATTTGGTGATTTACTGTAATTTGAGAAAAAAGAAAACCATGAAATGTTTATACGGGTGAATTGGTTCATCAATATAATATGTAGTCTGGCAATAGGAAAAGCAACCTAAAAAGTTGGGTAAAAGGTGCACATTTCTTGGCTCCTTTTGGCCTCTTGGTTCCACAAAGTGTTTATAGTGAATTATTTTAAGTGCCTTCAAGGTCCGTCATAGTAGCCAGGTAGATATCATCATGTCTGGTTCAGTGGATCAACTTTACTACATTAAGGCAGCTGAAAAAATGTTCCCATGGTGGTATAGTCCTATAATGGCACAAGATAGACCCAATGGATATAGGCAGTTTTTGACCAGTTTCCATTGATCCACCCATAGATATTTTACAGGCATCTCTACCATGAATGACCGGAAGACTGGTTCAGAACCATCTCATGGGAAATGTAGTGAAGTAATGTTGCCTATCTTGAAGAACTTGTCGAGGGTTGCAGATGGGTAGACTCTGTTGGGCAGATAGTGCAGACTGCCAAATCTGTGATGTTGGGATATGTACAGTAAATGGTCTGGAAAACTAGTATGTCAGTAAACCAAGGTCTTCTTCACACTAGGGGGGTACATGGCAGTGAAATCTTCAATAGAGCTAATCTGCGTTGGGCCTGCCAGGTACTCTGGTGTGTACGTACTTCATGAGAAAATGATGCCACCTTTGACTTTACCCCTTTACAGGTCTTCGGCCTCCATAATTAAGGGGCAATTACTTTTTAGTAATAAACAAGTCTCTGGTCTTCTTAGCTAGTGTCTACGTATGGAGGAACATAACAGGGTTTGTCACAGCATATTGATTACCAATTCTCAAGATGGGTCATCAGTACCAGATTGACAGAGGTCCAACACCAATCAGCTGCTATCTGCTCCGTCTGGATGTAAACACTTTGATTGGAGCTGCAAAGTTCAGCTCCATTTATTGAGTAGCAGCTGCTACTGGGCACTGAAGAACAGCTCCTATAAATTGGGTAGGTCCTCAATATACTGTGACCAAGAGGTTGTCTACTACTGAACAGCCACTTATTAATGGTATTAATGGAGAAAAAATATATAAAAATGGATGCTCTCCTCCTGGACTTGCGCCACTCTCCTACTCATTGCTTCCTCCCACTCAGGTCTCCATGTTGGGTGGTTGGGGAGTGTCACATGAACATTGATGTCAGGAGACCTACAGGGGAGAAAGAGGTAGAACTGTACAGAGGAACGAACAGTTTGTCAGTCTTTTTTTCCCACCTCCCTTGTACTATTAATAAGGGGTCGTTCATTAGTGGACAGACCCCTTAAGGAAATGTGCAAACGGGTCGTATCTGCAGTGGTAAAAACCATTGCAAGAAATGCTGCGGATCTGTGGTTTACTGACAATCCAGTCCATAGCGCCTTTCAGTCTATGCTGTGCCGTGAAATCTAATCTACAAAACTGCTATAATCCAATGCAAAATAATTTCTAATTATGTCAGATGTATGAGCGTAGGGGCAAAATGCGTGATCTCACTAATAGTGATGGGCAAACCTGAACCGTAAAGCTTGAGAGTTCTGCACCGAACGTCTATTGTCAGCGCACGGACCCTGAACACTGACTTCTCCAGGAAGTCTGTGTTACTGTTCCAGTTCAGCACCCCAAAAATCGTCTGTTTCCCATGTTACTACCAGCGACAGTAGTCGTCTCATCAGCCTGACGCCTGTGACCGGCGGTAACCTTTTTACCGCTGGTCGCAGCTGCTGGGTCACATACTGTCATCTGACAGCGTTGGAATCGCTGCTCTCTGAATGGCAGTAACTATCTCACCGCCGACCAGAGCTCGCGTTTGCCGCACAGATGACAGCGTGGCAAACAACGGATGCTCAGGCCCCCCCATTCAGATGAATGGGGTTCGAGTTCCCAAATCAACATTTATTTATTTTTTTTTAAATGATCTGCGGGACCCACCAGACCCAGACATCCATAGGTTTGCCCATCACTACTCTGATGATTGTTTGCAAATATTGTGCAGGTTTCAAGCAACAGGTAAATGAGGCCAATCGATACAATACAGCAAGTGGATTCCTACTTGGAAGGCTTCTTTTACACTTGCCGTGTTTTTGCGGCCCCAATACATTTCTATGGGGCCGCAAAAACGGGCCGGAAAAAAAAAAACACGCAATTTTTCTGCACCTGTCATTGGTTCCGTAGGCTCATGCTGTCCTATGTAGTCAGTGGCCACCAAGAGAGCGCCTCACCATGTATTTATTCCTCAGCCAATTGGAGAGGAACAGTAGATTTTTTTTTTTCTGCCTATTCTCTGTTCCAGGAGCCGTGCTTGTAGTCTGCTAATGGAGACTTTGGGGTTAATAATCTAGAAGTGAGTAACCCCTAGTCCTCCTCACTGTTAATTTGTTTGGAACCGTTTCAAAGCAACTAAAGTGATTAGCAGGTTATGGTCTCTCAGTAATGTCAGTACAGGAGTCATTAAACCTGCATAAGAAACCGTGACTGATACTGATGTCAGCACTTGTGATGCCTGTGACCTACACATTCACGTCTCGTAATAGAAGGAAATGCAAAATATGCTGTGCGTTAACTGGACATCGCTACAATTAAAGGGAATCTATCACCAGGATTGCGTTCCTCCATTTGACAGCAGCATGATGCAGGGACAGAGACCTTGATTCCAGCGATGTATCACTTACTGGGCTGTTTGCTGTCATTTTGATCAAATCATTGTTTAATCTGCCACAGTTCTCTGCTGAGCTGTGTGTAACACAGCCCACACCACTCATTGTCCGCTTTGTGTGTGCACTGTGTATAGGCAGAAAGCTGACAATCAGTGGTGATGGTGGCGTAAGACAGAGCTCATGATTATTGTAGACTATATTCCGGCAGGTTTAATAGTCCTCTAGTGATTTACAAAAACTACAGCAAGCAGCCCAATCAGTGATAAATCACTGGAATCGGGGTCTCTATCTTTACATTATGCTTCTGTCATTTTAGGTGACAAGAACAGAACAAAATTTATTTTACTTTCATGCCCTTTCAAAGGGGGTGTCTTGTTTTCAAATAATTGGGAGTTCTGTTATAATAAACCCCCCCCTTCCCCATTAGTTATCAGAGTGTAATAACAAACATTGTTTTGGTCTGGAGGACCCAAACGTTAGATAGACAGCTCTTCGTTTTCTATGTGTGCCATGTAATGCTTCATTTCTACTGTGGGGGCACTGCAGGGGAATTGAACATTTGCTGTTGGGTTCGGCTCCTTTCACACTGTGTTCAGGCACCCATTCAGTGGCTCCGTCGGGGGCTTACATCCGCGCCTCCTACAAAACGGGATTCAGTCATATGCGCTGACCGGGCCATGGACCCTAATTGTACCGAGAGAGTCAACATGTGCGGCGTTGTGCATCATTTTGGGGCGAGTGCGCCTACAGGAGGTGCGTCTGACTGTCCCTTTCCAGTAGGTGCACACGCCCGAAAATGATGCTCAACACCGCACATGTTGACTCTGTCGGTACCCTTAGTCCATGGCCCTGTTGGCGCATACGCCTGAATCCTGTTTTGTGGTGGGTTCGGACTAAGGCCCCAACGGAGCCACTGAACACTCACCCAGTTGGGTCCCTCATTGTCAGTGGACCTCAATAAATCTATTTGCCTTCACACAGAAATTCCTAAAGGAGACGTGATGCTCTCTCTTTTGGGGATTGTCGGAGTCCCAACCATTGGTCCCCTGTCAATCCGTTTACGATGGTAACGTTTTATGCATATGCCATGCTTAATATAGGAAAAGCCTTTTCGGGTATGTGCACATGGGAGTATACACAGAGGCGGAACACCGCTTATTGTGGGTGGGATTTTTAGGAAATCCCATCCAAACGCTTCAGAGAAAAAAATCTGCAGCGTAAATTAACCAGTCCTGCAGATTTATTATCTGGAGCGTGGCAATTTATATTGCGGATCTCACTCTTTGCAGTGCCAAGGGTGAATTCTGCCACGTTTCCGCAAGGAAGTCCTCAGCAAAATCAACAGTCAGACCCTAAAATGCGCTCAACTGATATAAAATTCTCTTTAAAGAATCATTCCCAGCAAAACACCTATCCCCTAATCCCTTATACAAGCCTCATGTAGTGCTGGGGCATTAATATACTTGCCAATTGCCATCTACCCAGGGTTGGTGCGGTCGTCTTCTGACCCGCGTGACCGCTCCTTATCTTTGCCGCCTCACTTAGGGACCACCATGCTACTTCCCCACTATAAACATGTGGAGCCTCAGAACAAAGCAACATAGACTTACATTGTGAAAGGGACGTCCGGTGCACACATTTACCGCTGTGTGATCCAACGAGTCTGAGGTCACGAGATCCAGAACAGGAACGGTCCCGGGAAGATGGCCATGAATAAGTACTTTAATGCACAACCCCTATTGACCAACTCCTTTAGAGGGGATTACTTTATATATTTTTTTGTTTTGTTGGGAGTGCTTCTTTAAAGGAGTTGTCCCCTCACAATCGGTGAGCTCAGTCGGTTTTCCTTTGAGGGCACAAGCTCCTCCTGAGCTCATTGATGGGAGGTAGCGCTGTTGACGTGATGCCAGCACTGCAGTTAAACAAGACTGGGGCAGCTGTGAAGACTCTACTCTTCCTTCCCGGAACCAGAGCAACGACGTCATGTTAGCACTGCAGATAAACAAGACTGGGGCAGCTGTGAAGACTCTACTCTTCCTTCCCGGAACCAGAGCAACGACGTCATGTTAGCACTGCAGATAAACAAGACTGGGGCAGCTGTGAAGACTCTACTCTTCCTTCCCGGAACCAGAGCAACGACGTCATGTTAGCGCTGCAGACAAACGAGACTGTGGCAGCAGCGGAGGCTCTGCTCTGGACCCGGGAAAGGAGCGTAATGACGTGATGTCCGCGTGGGGCAGCGGTGAAGACTCTGCTCTGGACCTGGGAAGAGTGAATAATACTCATGTAGTAATTTAAAACAAAAAACACGGACTTGGCTTATACCCAAAAGTTTTTTGAAAGGAAGAAACCCCTTTAAGCTAATGTGAGGGAACTTGATGACACTGGTGTAATTGTCCTTTTTAATTAGATGAAATTTGCAGGCATTGCCCGGTATGGTGTGTCCTCCCAATAAATGTACAACGCAGAGCTAATTGTGGTCTGTGAGATGAGGCCTTGTCACTCCTTGTGTGAGGAGAGCAGATTATCTCATCCCAGTTTTTCCCACCCCTTTTCCTAAAGGGTCTTTTGTCTGTTTCCATGACCAGCCCCACTATTGGCAGGAAAGTGTAGTGGGAGTTCTGTAAACCGGCAGGGAATCTATACACTGGCGTCACGAAGAAGTCAGGCATCAAGGCTTTGGAGTTGGTCTATATGACCTTCACAGGGGGCCTCTCAAAAGGAGAGCTGTTCCTCTTGTGCTCTAATAGCAGCGGGGAGGTCGGTGTGGCCTTTGTTCAACAAAGCAGAAAAGAAAGCAACAAGGAGCAAATGGTTGGCTTTATGAAGCAATTGCTGAGTCAGTGCCTCTGGGGAAACGCTCTCTGTGAGTGTCGGAATGACCAGCAACATGTGGGATTCCCTAAGTCTGCTTCTCTTACTCCCCCATCGACTGGGCAGCTTAGTTCATGTTCTCGTAATTGTACTGACGTAGATTGTTAGGGCCGTGTAAACAATTTGTATACGTGGGGGCAAAAAATGTTGTAACGACTCGTTAATGCAATCATTGGATTCTGTCTTGAGGCCCTGGGGTTCTGGTTTTTGAAAACCAACAAAGTCAACATCTGCTTGAAGTTTCCATGGTTCCTAATGTTTACAAGGAATTTCTTTGGTTCTCTTGTTTCATCGTAAACTCCGGATTAATTGGCTTCCAATGAAAATCAGAGGACACACTTCATAAATGAATAACTTGGGGTGGGGGGGGGGGAGGAAAAGTTACATAAATGCCATGGGGATAGGGAGGCAAATTTGTGTCTTGTTGCTTCTGGTGGACCATGGGTGGGAGAAAGGCTTCAAGAGTTGAGGGTAGGGTATGGTCACACTGGGTTTTTTTTTTTTGTTTTTTTTTAAATGGATTTTTCTGGTATGAAAATGAACACAGAAAAAAAACTTTCCTGGTGTGTTTTTGGCATATTCTTTGAATGGGGCATTTCCCAGCTTCATTTGATCCAGTAGTCAAATTTAGGCTACGTTCACATTTGCGTTGTGCGCCGCAGCGTCGGCGCCACAGCGCACAACGCAAACAAAAACGCGGCAAAACGCACGCTAAAACGCTGCGTTTTGCGCCGCATGCGTCCTTTTTGGCCGAAAGTTGGACGCAAAAAAAATGCAACTTGAAGCGTTTCTTGCGTCCAACGCTTGCGGCCATGCGGCGCAAAACGCAGCACAACGCATGTCCATGCGCCCCCATACTAAATATAGGGGCGCATGACGCATGCGGCGACGCTGCGGCGCCCGACGCTGCGGCGCTGACCGCAAATGTGAACGTAGCCTTAGAGGGTCATTTTAATTAGCCCAAAGTCAATTGACAAGTTACTTATTTTTTCACATGAATACAGGATGCTCATTCAAAGAGTATTCAAAGCATTTTTTTTATTCTGTGGATTTGGAGAAAAATCTACAAAATCCACTCCAGAAAGCCCTGCTTCAGATCATTGCTTGCTTTTCAAAAGGATCCTACGGCTATATTGACAAGCAGCGTTTTTGTTTTTTTTCTCCAGCCAAAAACTCCATGTAAAAAAATAAAATAAAAAAAAAATGGTTTTCAAAACACCCATTTTGCTGCGTTTTTGTGGAGCTTTTTGGGTGTGGCATACAAAATTGACAGGAAAAAAAAATGTGTGCATAAATTCTGAAATCTCATAGCTTTTGTTGTGACTATAAAAAGCAGCTTTTTATTTGCATAAAAAAAAGGGTATAGCCAGATGTTGCGGATTTGCTGTGTAAATTTTTGCAGAAAGTGACAAGGAACAATTTTGCACCAAATTGTGCAAATTCTGCAAAGTTTCCCTATGAAAAGCAGTCACATTTCTAAAACTAAAAGGGGGAAAACACTCTCTGCTTTACTCCCCATGTCAGCACAGTTCTGGTCCCTCACTTTGCCTTGAGTAATGGTTTGTCGATGTTCACAGGGGGACACATCACATCTTCACTGGAGGTACAGCCGCACATGCATGGGAGCAAACACCAGATATTCGTAGTAAAAAACTGAAATGCCCACGGGTGCTACACGTCAAGACAAGATGTCCAGTGCCAGGCTGAATAGGTTCTGTCAGAAGACTCCAGTTTGCAGCTTGGGGGAAGGAATTTTAAGGTTTCTAATCCTGAAGATCTCGTGGTCAGAAATGGTGGTTTATGAGCACACTGAGCTTCTTCTGTGGGTCATCTTGAGTCCATATGTTTCGTTCTACATCTTCACACTGCAGCTTTGTCCCACAAGTGATGACAGGGATAAGCAAGCCTTTATTTACTAAGCAAATATTGCTTGGTTTTTAGTGTACCTTCAAGTATAGATGCTTCGCTCTTCTCTGACAAGGAGGCTGTTTGAGTTGACATGGTCTTTATGACTCACGCCTCCATTTGCTTACACGCCTGTGTTACTTGATGTCATTTCCAGTGAAATCAGAATTTTGTAATTGCCTGTAATGTTTTCTTAACCTTAGGAGGGTGAGTTATAAAAGCAAAATGAACAAGGCAGAGAAGGGGGAAGGGGTCATCACTACTGTCCATATACTCCTTGATTGTACATAAAAGTATATATTCCCTGGTTATACTCCTTCCACTATTGCTTACATAGGGTTGTTGAAGAACTGACTTTGTTTCTAAGTTTTTTTCATTTGGCCACCATGATAAAGTGTAATGGAGAAGGTGTAATGGCAGTCTGATGGACACCACCGATGGCACCATGTGGAATAACCCTGAATTACTAGCATTTTGGAGTCAGTTGGAAAGCTAAGGCGTTAAATGAGTATTCCCAATAGTTAAAATTGTAGTCTTTAGATTAGATGAGGTCCCGACTGATGGGTCTCCCGCTAGTCCATTCTGAGAAGAACTGGAACAAGTTTCTTAGGAACTTCCCCTCCACCTATGCCTTCTCGCATGCAACAGCAATTCCTCAAGGAAGAGAGGCGTTACACAACCCCTTCAATATTCTTTGTGTTGTGTTTTTGGGTCATCATTAGTGATGAGCGAATATACTCGTTACTCGAGATGTCCCAAGCACGCTTGGGTGGTCTCCGAGTATTTGTTAGTGTTCCGAGATTTAGTTTTCATCGCCTCAGCTGAATGATTTACAGCTATTAGCCAGGCTGAGTACATGTGGGGGTTGCCTGGTTGCTAGGGAATCCTCACATGTAATCAAGCTGGCTAGTAGCTGTAAATTATCCAGCTGCAGCGAAAAAAAACTAAATCTCCGAGCACTAAAAAATACTCTGAGGACACCCGAGCGTGCTCAGGAAATCTCGAGTAACGAGTATATTCGCTCGTCACTAGTCATCATGGATTTTGTTCCCAGGATGGCATCACTCTTGTCCGTTTCTGATATTACGTCTTCATGAAAGTAAATGAGACTGAGCTACAGTACCACACACAACCCATAAATCCATGGTCCTGCTTATCGGGTGGGAAGGGGGATGGAAGGGGATAGTGGTAAAGTTTTGTTTTTTTTTTCTAATCCTAGGCAACCCCTTTGATACTGGGTGCAGTGCAGTTTGTGCACTTAACAGGTGGTCTTATTTTTTTTTTTTTTCCCCACCACTGGTAAGTGGTACAGACTGATACTGGATACAGAACGGAATCTAGTTTCTCTCCATGTTTATAATCTCGTGCTGATGGAATTGTAAAATGTGACAACACAAGAAAAATGTCTTTCAATCAGATTTGGATAAGTAAGCAGTTTTTAACGTCGTAGAATCTTAACGCTAATGTTCACAATAAAGTGAGTGCAAAGTGACAAATTTTTGTCGGAGGAGACACGTCAACATAGCATGATGGTGACCCCATACATGTTAATCTGAGGTTGATCATAGAAGACATTTTCAACCAAAACCATTATTTATCGGATCAAATTTAAAAACCCAAAAGTCATCATCTGGGAAGAAGTCAGCCATTTCAGTCATGCTTAAATTTTTTCCCTCTGAAAACCCACGAAAGATCTTTCCTAAAAGAACGTTCTCGTAAATTTTCCGAAAGGATCATTGCAACTTGTCATTGAACATGTTTGGCCAATTTGACTAAAATATGTGTGGGTGCATCATCGTAACCGTTGCTCATCAGAAGATCATTTTTTTTCAATGGTTTCTCATGCTCACCATCAATCTACTTTTATGTAATGTGTGTGTGGCCACCTACTAGGTATGGTTTTCTCTTTAGCATTGGTTCTCCAACTGGGTTTTTCATCCTATTTGGCTTCAGATAGACCAAGATGGTACCAGGGCCTCACCACTAATGGTGCAAAGCTATGCAAAATACTGCTGAATGAGTCAATTATTTTCGTAAGCTAGAGACTGTGCGAACGCAGATTCCCCAGGTGAGCCTCAATGGTGAGGCCAGCCTTATAGTTTAAGAAGCACTGCTTTAGACCACATCGAGTGGAAGAAATCTAGAAGAGAAAATGGCCAATTTAGGTTAAAAGCTGTTGGACAAATAAGTGTCTTCCCAACCACCTTAGTCATACATTCTGTATTTTGCCTGGGGGTACATGTGTTCTCAATAAAGAAAAAGAAGCAAACTGCTGCACGACACTGAAGTTGTGCTTGTCTTCCCCGAGGATAGTATGAGGACATTGAAAAGTCAGCATTCCTTCTGTTTTGGATTGTTCACACCCCGGTACTAGCTGTGCTTTCTTGGAATATATGCCCGCTTCCGGAATTCTTAATACTGTAGAAAAAGGATTTAAAAAAAATGTTTTTAAGATGAAAACACTTTAAAAATTCTATATGATGTCTTCTCGTGATTGTTGAGTAATTTCTTATTTGTTTTTTGTTTGTTTTTTCACATTCCGATTCTGTTTTTCCTTTCAGCCATATTGAACAAACTACTACATGGCTTGATCCAAGGAAGGCTATGCTTTCTCAGATGAATGTCACTGCTCCTACCAGTCCACCGGTGCAGCAGAACCTCATGAACCCAACAGGTATGCTACAATTTGTCTGTTTTTCATTGGTGAAGTGCTCCTTTTAATGCGTTCAGTCCGCTCTGCACAATTGTTGAATCATTTAGCATAGTTGTGGGTAAAATTGATTGGAGTTTGTGTTGGTTGTTAGATTGTCCTTCTGTTTAGACACTAAAATCTAGTTCTGGTGGTTTTGTCTCGTACAGATGAAAGTTGGGACTGGATCAGTTTCACAAAGCTTTTTATTGATGGTGCATTGGCATAGGGCCATAACAACCTTCTACTCAGTTTTGGTGAAAAAAAAAAATTGGGGAGGTATCGGTTGGATTGGAACTCCTGTTTTTACTTTTTAGTCCTTATTCTTACAAACCTCTGCTTCTTAATGACTCCGATTCTATGTAGAAAACCTGGGGTGGTTTTGTTTTGTGGCATGCTCTATTTGATCCAGTATTATGGAGCTACCAAGAATTGAATTTCTCCATAATATGGAGTCGTCCAAGACATCAAATGGCAGCACATGGAGCGCCTACGATCCCTGTTACAGAGCTACGCCCTCTGCACACGTCTCTCCTGTGTGCAGAATTATTTGCCTTCGTTTCTGAGATTTCCGGAAATTGTATTCAGAAGCATGTGATGTATGGAACTACACAGTAGTATGGATTAGACACTGGCTGTGTTATTACAACTATGTACGGTATGTTTTACCCAGAAATGCTGCATACGGTACTTTGAAAAGCCAGCCAGGGACACTGCTTCTCGGATGAAGACAGAAGCCAGTCCCCGGAAGCTTCTCCCATCCCCTTTTCCCTGAACTGGCACGTCTTTCCCGATACACCCACATATAGGGAACGACCTCTTCGTGTAGGGGAGCAAGGCGGGAAGAAGCTTCGGGGATCCTGCTTTACTTCAACCGAAAACATACATGGCTACAGTAATGCCGCCAGTGTCCGATTCACACTGCCCCTGGTTTATTTAGGCAGCTTGAATCCCGAGACAATTTCCTTTTTTAAACGTCTCCTTTGTCTTGTCATAAGAGTGTTTTAGTTTTACAATTTGTACATTGTGTTATATTTTTATACTGATCAGCCAAATCATTAAATACCAACAAAGCACAAATGACTTCTCAAGGTGGTCTGTGGTATCTGGCGCCAAGATGTTCGCAGTAGATTTTATGTATGGATTACTTTCTCACCTTGCAATCTAGCGTCGACCCTCCTTTTGTTTACATGTTGAAGTCACGTGGCCATCGCGGTCCACAGTAGTGTCATCGTCATTCATCGATGCGACAATTGGTGCTGTAGCTCTGCCAATTTTATAGACCTTTAAGGGTTTATCCATCTCGGAAATATTTGTTGTGAATTTTGGATTCTATGGATAGTACTTGGTATTTCCAGCAAGTCCCACATGCGCTCAATCAGCTTGAGATTTGGGGGAATTTGGAACACGTCCTCCTCTTGATCTGTCTTGTTCTGTAGAACGTTCTTCGAAAAGTGTTTTTCAGTTTGGTGAGGGCATTATCCTGATAGGGGGCTGTGCCATTAAGGAATTTCATGGCCATGAAGTGGGGGTGGGAGAGGGAGGTTGGGGAGTACATTGATCTGTGCAATGTTTTGGTATGTGTTGAGTCATCATAAATCCCACAACGTAAGATTTGCCATCAAAAAAATGTCCACACTGGTTCTTCTTCCCATAGTTCATTTTGGTGCCACCTCTTTCCCAAGTAAATGATGTACATGTACCTGGCCGTTCACAATGATACAAGTGAAAACCTTGATTCTTTGGACCAGGCCATCTTCTTCCCGTTTTCATGCTCAGCTGCCCTTTCCAGGCGTTTTGGGTGGGTGACAGTGGTCCGCATGGACAGGCTGATAGCTCTGCAGTTATACATCCCTGTACACTACAAGCTGTGACGCTCTGTGTTCTGACACCTTTCCATCCTAGTCAGCAGAAGTCTTGTATTGACTGAACCAGGCAGTCTTTCACTTATCAAGAGTTTTGGTAAGCTTTCGGCACCCACCGCTTTACCAATCTTCTTCCATGGACCACTATTGATGAGTACTAATCACTGCATACCCAAAACACCCACAAGACCTAACATTTTTTAGATGATCTGTCAAGTGTCCTCAAGCTATTGCCTCTTGGCCCTTGTCATAGTAGCTCAGCTCAAATCATTAAGCTTTTTTTTTTCTCTCCACCACATCATCTTCAAAAAGTGATATTTCACTTACGGTACTATTACGGTAATTCTAGAATGGACCCACACGTCTGGCAGTGTAGATTTTTGGTTTTTTTTTTTTTTTAAATATTAGTAAGCCTTGAAAAATCTTGCCGCCTTTTCTTCCTCTGCTCACTATACATTATGATTTAAAGTTTTCTCCAAAGTAATCGGAGACAAACCGGATCCTAAGAATGGACTACTTTTTTAAAAAAATGTTTACATTAGCCAATTAGGGCTTTTCTAAACTCTTAACTTTCTGTTGTTCCTTGAAGCACATGTACATTAGCAGCAATGAACAGACCCCACCCACCCTATCTTAGGTATTGAAGTATCTAATGAGCGTGTGCAAAGGTCATTGTGAAGGGAGGGGAAGCAAAGTCAACTATTGTGATTGGTAGATCCTGTGTTATCAGCTGTATATAGAGGTATTACCTATCATTGCAATCCTGCCTCTGATAATAATGAGCCTGCTGAAAACTCTTTTGGAAAGTACAGACAGTATAAACACTCTAAAATAGCTCCAGTTGCCAGTGTGAAAATCACATATTACGATTTTTTTTTTTTACATCCAAGATCGTAATATGGAAAAGAAAATTGTAAAACAATATTGAAAAAATACATGTATCACAAAAATTTGATTTAAACGATAGACCATTTTCTGACAACTCATTCCCTTTTAAATGATTTTCTACTAAGTTTGATGCTGTACGACGTTTAAGAGACTGGACCTATGAAAGTAAATGGAGTGATTAATTTTTAATTTGGCATGGACCTCCATCACCGATGATGAGGCTCTACTAGAAAAAAATTAAAAGTTTGAGAAGCCCTGCTTTAGACCATTAAGGCATAAGATACATTGACCTTTAACACATTAAGCTCTTAAATCTAAATATAGTCATAAACAAGCAATAATGAATTAAGATTAAGCTTTAAAAATCTATTTTTTCAATTATTTTTGTTGTAGGTCCACTTCCAGACGGGTGGGAGCAGGCCCTTACTCCTGAAGGAGAAACGTACTACATAAATCATAAAAACAAGTCCACATCATGGCTAGACCCACGTTTTGGTAAGAGCTTTTTATATTAGTTTATGCCTCAACGGTTTTAATGTTGTTCACGCAAATTTTTGGGAGAACACATCATAAGTCCACTCGTATCTGCAGACAGAATTGGGCTAAGGTCACATAGCATTTGTGGCCACTGTCATGCATATTCCTCCAATATTGTAGATGGATCCAACCATGAAAGGACCTCATTACTTCTCAGTATATGAATTTTTCCCTTGGCTCTCTGTAAGAAGGCTTAGAATGGAGCTTTTTGATATACGGTCTAGACAGACAAATACTGGGCTGGCAAAGGCGAAAATGACTTCCTCTTGGCCTCCACATGGTTAATCGGCACCTTCAGAGACTCCCTTGCTCCACCTTGGCCCAGTAAGTTTTGATTAATTCAGGGAAGAGAGACCACCAGGGTTGCTAACATTGACCTGTTCACTGCCCTAGACTGGAAGCCATGGCAACATTAAATCATATACCTATACTCCTCAACGGTGATCCTAAAATGTCCTCTCAAAAGGTCATGTTTTAAAGATTTCTCATAAAAGGGACAACTAAGTTAACTGATGCACTATCCCAAATTATATCTTCTTTGTAAGAAATCATCAAAAGAAACGTGTTGGGTGGTTCCTGAGGACTTGAGATGATTGGTAGAGAGAATAACTCTAAATATTTTGACTTTACCATCTCACTACTTTTGACCATCTGGGATGTTTGTTAATATGAACAAAGCCTTACCGATTACGATGATGGTTGATTTTCCAGGGCTGTGGAGTCAGTAAGCTAAACCTCCGTCTCCTCAAGTTCCATGACACTGACTCCACCAAAATGGGCTTCTACTCCATAGTCCTACCAGGGCTGTGGAGTCGGTAAGCCAAACCTCCGACTCCTCAATTTCCATGACACCGACTCAGACTCCACCAAAATGGACTCCGACTCCACAGCCCTGTCATTTACGATGATGGTTGATTTCTAACTGTAGAAAGGAGCAGTTTTTTGTTCACCTAATAATGGGTTATCTGCGATTTAAGGAAAAAAATAAAAAAGTAAATTCATGTAGAAATAAATAGCAAAAACTCCATACTACTCAATCTCCTGACACGTCAGCATCGGCACTGTAATAGTCCATGCCAGTCTTTATTTTCTTGTAGTAATGATATCATGTACTCATTTGACTGCTCACACCAGATACTGGCCTCTGTGGTGAGACTAGCGTGAACTGCGCTAGACCTCTGCGGCCAATGATTGGCTGCAGTGGTCACTTGGATGTACGTGATATCATCACTGAAAGACAGTTCTGGAACACCAGAGCATTAGTCGAAGATTGAACAGAGATTTTATTTATTTTTTTATTACTTATTTTTATTTTATCATGTCAGTTCTCACTTTTACCCTTTTTAAGCGAGCTATACAAATTTGGCAAGCCACGATTTGCCATATCCCAGAGGTAGTCTCCATAATCTGGTATCCTATAGAACGTGCCACTTATTTTCTGCTAAATGCTATAGACTTCTGCGCTGTTTATGAAGACTGTAGAGATCAGGTTTATAGGTTCTGTAGATACCTGTAAGGCCGGTCAATGTACCGTTCACTAGATGGTTTATACCTTCTACAAAGCTCTGAACTCAGATTTTTGTCTAATCCTGTTTTGAAATCTCACCTGCTATGAATGAAAAGGGCGATTGTCTTCCAGAATGCCAGTGTCTCAGACACTCCAACTATGAAAGGCATTTGGCGATGGTGTTTGAACAGCAAATGAAGAGAAGATCTCACTACTGGTCTTACCAGTAATGGTCTGTCGGAGAAAATGTAGCTGCCTGTTAGGTGCGATTTATTATCTGATTCTTAGGGCGGCCATACAAATTAGATAGAGGACAACTATATAATGTTTATAGGAACGCCCCGAAAGCTTCTCAAGTGAATGGGAAAAATGGGGTTGGTTGAGAGAGACTTTCTGCATCCGTGGGCCATGTTAGGACAGACATTATAATAACATTTCCTACATCCGGTTAGAAGGACATAATGTTATATTCATCTACCGTTTGGTTGGGTTCTCGACCAGACTAAGTACACAAGATGCCTTGTGAAGGAGAACGAGCGGATCCTGAAATTAGGTGACCTGCCATTATGTTCATGCAGCCTGAATCCTCAGCCAGGTATGAATGTAATTCCCTGAGACGTGGCAGCATTTGAGAGAGAACTACAGGCAGATGCTTCTCAAAAAAGTATCATCACAAAGTTTATTTATTTCAGTTCTTCAATGCAAAAAGTGAAACTCATATATTATATGGAGTCATTACAGAGTGATCTATTTCACGTGTTTATTTCTGTTAACGTTGATGATTATCGCTTACAGCCAATAAAACCCCAAAAGACATTATCTCAGTAAATTTGAATAATTAACAAAAAACACCTGCAAAGGCTTCCTAAGGCTACGTTCACACTTTGCGGGTTTTGCCGCGGATCCGCAGCGCATTTGACACTGCGGATCCGCAGCAGTTTTCCATGCAGGGTACAGTACAATGTTACCCTATGGAAAACAAAACCCGCTGTGCCCACGCTGCGGATTTCCGCGGAAAAAGCCGCGCGGCTTTTCTGCGGAAAAAAAGGAGCATGTCACTTCTTGGTGCAGAATCGCAGCGGTTCTGCACCCATAGAAATGCATTGATCCGCTCACTTTCCGCATGGGGCTGTGCCCACGTTGCGGCAAGTTAAGCGGATAATGTGCAGATGGTACCCGGGGTGGAGGAGAGGAGACTCTCCTCCAGGCCCTGGGAACCATATTTTGGTGTAAAAAAAAGAATTAAAATAAAAAATGATGCTATACTCACCTCTCAGCGCTGCCCGCGGCGTCCGGTCTCAGTTGCTGTGCCGAGCAGGACCTGTGGTGACGTCGCGGTCACATGACCGTGATGACGCCGCGGTCACATGACTGTGACGTCACGAAGGTCCTTGTCGGCACAGCCGCCTGCAGCACCGAGGAGATCGCGACGTCAGAGGGTGAGTATAACCAATTTTTATTATTTTTTACATTACTATTGATGCTGCATATTGCTGCATATGCAGCATCAATAGTATAGGCAGAAACCCGCAGCGGAAACCGCGGAACAAACCGCGATAAATCTGCAGGGATAACCGCAGCGGTTTTGCCCTGCAGATTTATCAATTCCGCTGCGGGATTAACCCGCAGAGCAGGCCGCAAAGTGTGAACGTGGCCTTAGTGTTTAAAAGGTCCCTTAGGGTACTGTCACACTCTGCAACTTTCCAACGATCACGACCAGCGATACGACCTGGCCGTGATCGTTGGAAAGTCGTTGTGTGGTCGCTGGAGAGCTGTCACACAGACAGCTCTCCAGCGACCAACGATGCCGAAGGCCCCGGGTAACCAGGGTAAACATCAGGTTGCTAAGCGCCGGGCCGCGCTTAGTAACCCGATGTTTACCCTGGTTACCAGTGTAAAATGTAAAAAAACAAACAGTACATACTCACATTCGCGTCCGCTTCCTTGCACTGACTGAGCGCCGGCCGTAACAGCAGAGCGGTGACGTCGCCGCTGTGCTCTGCTCTTACTTTACGGCCGGCAGTCAGTCACAGCAGGAAGCAGACGGCAAGGGACCTGACGGACACCGGAATGTGAGTATGTAGTGTTTGTTTTTTTTTTACTTTTACGATGGTAACCAGGGTAAACATCGGGTTACTAAGCGCGGCCATGCGCTTAGTAACCCGATGTTTACCCTGGTTACAAGCGAACGCATCGTTGGATCGGTGTCACACACACCGATCCAACGATGACAGCGGGAGATCCAGCGACGAAAGAAAGTTCCAAACGATCTGCTACGACGTACGATTCTCAGCAGGGTCCCTGATCGCTGCTACGTGTCAGACACAGCGATATTGTATGGATATCGCTGGAACGTCACGGATCGTACCGTCGTAGCGACAAAAGTGCCACTGTGAGACAGTACCCTTAGTCTGTTTCAGTAGCTCTACAATCATGGGGGAAAAAGGTGCACAAGCAATCAGGATAACCGCAGCCCTGAAAGGATTGTTAAGAAAAGGTCATTAAAAAATTTGTGTGAGATTCACAAGGAGTGGACTGCTGCTGGAGTCATTGCTTCAAGAGCCACCACACACAGACGTATCCAGGACATGGGCTACAAGTGTCACATTCCTTGTGTCAGCCACTCGTGACCAAAAGACATCGCCAGAAGCGTCTTACCTGGGCAAAGGAGAAAAAGAACTGGACTGTTGCTCAGTGGTCCAAGGTGTTTTCAGATGAAAGTAAATTTTGCATTTCATTTGGAAATCAAGGTCCCAGAGTCTGGAGGAAGAGTGGAGAGGCCACAATCCAAGCTGCTGGAGGTCTAGTGTGAAGTTTCCACAATCAGTGATGGTTTGGGGAGCCATGTCATCTGCTGGTGTAGGTCCACTGTGTTTTATCAAGACCGAAGTCAGCGCAGCCGTCTACCAGGAAATTTTAGAGCTCTTCATGCTTCTCTCTGCTGACAAGCTTTTTGGAGATGGAAATTTCATTCTCCAGCAGGACTTGGCACCTGTCCACACTGCCAAAAGTACCGATACCTGGTTTACAAACAACAGTATCACTGTGCTTGATTGGCAGCAAACTCGCCTGACCTTAACCCCATAGAGAATCTAAGGGGTATTGTCAAGAGGAAAATGAGACAGCAGACCCAACAATGCAGACGAGCTGAAGGCTGCTATCAAAGCAACCTGGGCTTCCATAACACCTCAGTAGCGCCACAGGCTGATCACCTCCATGCCACGCCGCATTGATGCAGTAATTGATGCAAAAGGAGCCCCGACAAAATATTGAGTGCATTTACTGAACATACATTTCAGTAGGCCAACATTTTGGATTTTAAAATCATTTTTCATGCTGGTGTTGTAAAGTATTCTAATTTACTGAGATAATGACTTTCGTGTTTTCATTGGCTGTAAGCCATAATCATCAACATTAACAGAAAAAAACACTTGAAATAGATCACTCTGATTGTAATGACGCTATATGAGTTTCACTTTTTGAATTGAAGAATTGAAATAAATTAACTTTTTGATAATATTCTAATTTTGTGAGAAGCACCTGTAGTTTGGAATAGTCAGATCTATCCCTATAGTCCCCAGCTGACTTTTCAAAGTGGCAGCAGTCCAGCTTCTTCTCGCCACTCTGTGGTTGATTGACAGGTTTCTTCCATTTGTGTACATAAAGGACGACCTCTCCATCTCCTGGAGTGGTGCAAGAAGCCAGTCAGGGGCTGCACTACACCATCTCTCCATATAGTCCTCTGACTGCTTTTCAAACTACCGGTATATTTCTTCAAAAGTGCTGCAACTTTTCAGAGAATGACATTCATACCTTGCTGCAGTCGAGGGTTTGGGCATCATTAATCTAATGACAGGTTTCCTTTAGTTATTGCAAAGGTAAAAAGTTCAGGAACTTTCTAACATATTTTTAATTCCCCATTTTTCAAGATTTCGCTTTGGTTCCACTAAGCGAAAAATTGTTAAATTCATTATAGGTGAGAGGTGGATAATATTGCATTCTTTCTAGATCATAAACTATTCTAGACAGACACTGATCTGATACATATATGTTCGTGTCCCAGCGGTTGCATGTCTCTTGGCTGTTCGACAGGATTGGCTGAGATGTCTGCAGCGTGAGTGCTCCTATGTATGGTTGAGATGGTGGACTTCCAAACAATCGGCCAAACCATTGTTTTGCTGGCAGCCATCTAAGTCTATGGGGGACATTATGGACTGTAGTGATGAAACCATGTCTTGGTTTATTAAGAATGTGGTAGGTCGCCAACAGGTGATGGTCCCACCTCTACCAAACAACCTAAAAGCAGATACTGTGGACATACCATAAACCCTTGAGATGGAAACTTCACTAACATATGGCTGAGTTTCAAAATGGCTTTCATAGTTTGTCATGCTTTTTGGTAAGTGCCATTGGCAAAATAAAGGCATATAGGGCGGCAGTAGAGATTCTTGTATAACCTATTTCTCAGTCTGGATCTTCTTTTTTTTCATCTTTTTCTATTTTTGTGGCCTATTTCCGTTTTTGTGAGCTTTTAGAAGAACCTTGGTTACCTCTTGTGTGGGTTCCCTGCAGCCCTTCTGCTAACATCTCATTATCTTGTGATCTTAATTACTGTTTGCTATACTGTAAGCATTAATTATCACTTGTGCCCCTCTCTCCTCCTTCCACTCTTTTTGTCTAGGTGCCGAATGTTTGCCATGAGGTGGATGCTTTAATTAGGGGGTTGTCTCTATTTTGTATATTTTTGTTGCTCAAGAAAATGTAATCCGCCCCCTCCCACCCCCATATCCTGATTTCCCCTCTTTACCAGAACAAAGCGTTTTTTTGTTTGTCTGCCTGTGAGGTCTAAGCTGCCTGGGTACGGCTTCATATGCCAATCAAATGCTTTCCAGATTTGCAGGGGTATGGGAATCTGACAGGAAACAGTCTAAGCCCCGGCTTTAAAATAATATGAAATTGGCTTATTTACTTTTTAACACGTTTGAAGACTCGATGTTCTGAGTAGAAGGCAGCGGAGGTTTCCAGGAAACGGATTTTCTAGTAACATTTTGTACAGAGTTTCTGCACCCTCCTGTGCTTTGTACCACTGAGCAGCATAGAATTATATCACACCGTAAAAGTCCCAACAGGCTGTAATTTCTGTTAGCTGGGACTATCGCGCAGTTCGGGGCCATTCATGTGACTGATCTGGCACTGCTGTCCTTTTCGTTGTACCCCTTGCCGGCCTCTTCAGTGGGGGTGTCCTATAAGCAATCTGTGGCCACTAGTGATGAGCGAACGTGATGGGATCAGGTGTTATCCGCCATACTTGGGTGCTAACCGAGAGACTTCAGCGTAGTCGAATAATGTTTTCATGTCCCCTCGCTGTTCGAGAGCCACAACACATCCAGAGATTGCCGAACAACCAGGACATGCAGCCGCGGGGACTCGAACATATGTTTCAAGCAAATGGTCAAAATAACAAAAACATGCATTGCTTGCAGACCTCAAATTTCACAGTGGGTGCAAGACACTGTGGCTTGTACGCCTCTCCAGGTCTCCGTCTAACCATCAGACGATCAGGTGTCGGAATTGTGCAGGTTAATCTTTGCGAAGGACGTATAAATCAAGCCACATACAAGGTTATCCGGGAAAAACAGTTGATTCCTTCTGCTCAGGCAATGTTCCTCAACTCTGAGGACTGGGTTTTCCAGCAGGACAATGCTCCATGCCACACAGCTAGGTCAATCAAGGTGTGGATGAAGGACCACCACATCAAATCCCTGTCATGGCCAGCCCCATCTCCAGACCTGAACCCCATTGAAAACCTCTGGAATGTAATCAAGAGGAAGATGGATAGTCACAAGACATCAAACAAAGAACTGCTTACATTTTTGTGCCAGAAGCAGTGTGAAAGACTGGTGGAAAGCATGCCAAGACGCATGAAAGCTGTGATTAAACATCATGGTTATTCCACAAAATATTGATTTCTGAACTCTTCCTGAGTTAGAAACAACAATACTAATGTTTTAAATGATTATGAATTTGTTTTTTTTTTTTTTACATTATTTGAGGTCTGCAAGCAATGCATTTTTTTGTTATTTTGACCAATTCTCATTTTCAGAAAATAAATACAAAATTTATTGCTTGGAACTTCGGAGACATGTTGTCAGTAGTTTATAGAATGAAAGAATAATTTACATTTTACTCAAAAATATGCCTATAAAGAGAAATATCAGACAAACTGAAAATTTTGCAGTGGTCTCTTAATTTTTGCCAAAGCTGTCTATATAAACTTAGCCCGACAAAAAGGGTCTTGACTTGAGTTGAAATATTTTCATTAAAAAAAATTAGTTGTTTGCCAAATTAGGCAGCTGTTTACCTTTTGGCAAACTATGGTCACCGTGACCTGGTGAAAATTAGAGTGCGGGGAAGCAATCACCATGGTCGCGTAATGTAAAGAGAACCTTTTCTTTGCCCCACTGTATGGATAGGGTGAACCCCATAGACTTCATTTTGAAACACTTTTGTCCAGCCCAATGAGAAATTTTGGAATAACTGTAAATATATGTAGGAGGCGAAGAGTCGGGTCGTGAGATGAGGCTGCATGTCAATGGGAAATGGTTGGGCTCGTTAGATACATGGACTAATTATACTTATTTTAACCTTGTATTTATGCCACATAAATATGTCCATCTTCTCTACTCCAGTGTTCTCCAACCTGTGGTTCTCCGGCTGTCCTTTTTTATTTATTTTTTTCTGTACAATTTTTTTCTATTTTCTATATGATTATGATGGCAGTGTCTGGTTTACAGCAGCCACATAGACATTGGTGTCAGCTGTGACTATTGACCGTTTTTCTTGGAGAGTGTTGTGGGCATGCTCTGTGACTTGTGAAGAGGTCATTGTGCGGGAAGGTGGAGGAGGTGAACTGTGAAAATGACCAATTATGAATGGTGAAATCCTACGTTAACTTATTTAGGTGTAGCCTGACAATGTAATCCTGCCCATGGTAGTGAGATGATTGCCGAGAAGTCATTTCAGAACGGGAAATTTCAGGCCATTTATGAGGTTTGGTGTCCATGGACCTATAGGTTGAACGATATGACCACTGTTCTTTAAACCTTTACTTGATCGGTGGTTGCTAGTGATGAGCGAGTATACTCGTTGCTCGAGATTTCCCGAGCATGGGGTCTCCGAGTATTTGTAAGTGCTCAGAGATTTAGTTTTTGTTGACGCAGCTACATCATTTACAGCTGCTAGCCAGGCTAAGTACATGTGGGGGTTGCCTGGTTGCTAGGGAATCCCCACATATAATCAAGCTGCCTAACAGATGTAAATCATTCAGCTGCAGCGATGAAAATGAAATCTCTGAGCACTAAAAAATACTAGGAGGACACCCAAGCGTGCTCGGGAAATCTCAAGTAACGAGTATACTCACTAACCACTAGTGGTTGCTAAATAGCCATTTTACCGTTTTTAAAGAAATTATACGCACAGTGCGATTCCTATTAACACTGCGGAGAACGATGATTTTTTTTAAAATTATTTGCGCTTTACAAAAGATCATTTCACTTGAGTGTTTTGCTCGTTCATCGGATGTTCAGCAGTCTTTTTCCATTGCAAGATAATTGTGAAACGTGCATCTTTTATAATGCTAGTTCACAATTTGCCATAATTGTCCACATTTCAACAGGTAGCACGAATCCATTGCCAGACATCAAACAGGAAACGTGGGGGTCAGGCTTTTTAAATTCCAAAACTCCCGGTCACTTTTTTCCTGACCTCTGCCATCAGGTAGAAATTGGCAAAAACTTAAACAGGACATGTTGAGTTGGCTCTCCCCACAATTAAAATTAGTTTGTAGTTCTGTTATGTGTTTTCTCATTTGATTTGCAGAAACCGTTGGACTTCTTGGTCAATTGGTTTATACCAGTTTACGTAAACTTTTTTTTTTTATCCCCCATTTAGGTATGAGCCAACAGAGACTAAGTCAGAGTGCGCCAGTGAAATCCCCTCCACCTCTTGTCACCCAGAGCCCCCAGAGTGGTGTTATGGGAGGTGGTGGCAATCAGCAGCAGCTAAGACTCCAACAGCTTCAGATGGAGAAAGAACGTCTACGACTCAAGCACCAAGAACTGCTTCGGCAGGTGAGGCCACAGGTTAGAAACAACCTTTGTTACTCTCTATATGTTTGTCTTGTTGTCTTTGTGTCGTTTATGTGTGTGGAAAGGCTAATGGGATTTATTGGTAAAAATGAGTATTCTATGTGCCATGTTGTGCATGGACCTCCAAAAATAAAACAAACCATAATACATTCCCTTTTCTTAATAATGACAGATGCAACCTTGACCCAATATAGCGGCATTCACCAGTACAAGAAAAGATTACTATTTCAGCCCCAGATGTGGGATTAAATTATTATTGGAGACAACTGGGGGGGAAAAAACATTTTGAGGACCTCCTAAACCTCTTCTGAGATCTGAGCCCTTCCTGACCCACAATAGCGGTCAAATGTGGAAAAGGAGACCACATACAAGAATGGCCCTCTAATGAAGTCAATCATAGCTGTGTAAATGGCCAAGTCGGGAAATGCATTGAGTTGTCAAAGTGCTTTAGATTGCTGTAGGCCAAACTGCTATGCCCCTGGACCCATATCCAGTAAACAAGCCAGCATTGTCGGAGAATAAAATTGGACAAGTTGAATCTCGACATGCCTCGTCCTTTTTTTTTTTTTTTTCCCCCTCGTAATTTGACATTAAACCTGCCGACCAAAATAAACTGTTTCTTTCACCTGCCTTTTCTGTCTTTTTACTTGTATGACTGCATAATACATAATTTCCCTGTCCTTCTATGGTCTGCTGACACCTTTAGTCTCATAAAATATAAAGGCTGCAAGACCAAAAATATACACCACTCAAGTCTGACAGGTCTGGGCTGAAAAACCAGTCTTGATGTCAATGTTCTTTACATAAACGTCCATAGTAATGATTTCCCAAGTTTGTGGGTTTTTTTTTTCTAACTTTAGAGTGAACTTCTAGTTTGTAGTACTGCGTGGAGATCAAATGCCCGAGCATGGTTCTACTGTAAAACCGGTAGTTGTTAATTCGATATCAGAATCTACTAAAGAGTTCAACACCCCCAACTTTCAGGCATTTATACTAAATAGGGCTCAAGATTATCAGCGACATTTGGCTCCTGGAAGTTGCAAAGAAACAATGGCATTGTCGCGCAAACTCTGCCTTTCTTTTTTGGGCTGCACGGTATTTTTTTAAAAAAAGAAAAGTTTTTGAACCTTTAAAAAAGTGGCCGTGGAGCTAGCTGGCTGTATGCCGACAGTGGATTTCCTTCTTAGTGTAGAGAAATGTGTAGTTTTAGTGTCTATGTTGGACCAGGTCAAAGTTAGTCATGTTGTTATTGAATTTAATAGTACACAGGTTTACTTTGGTTCGCAGGAACTAGCTCTTCGTAGTCAACTACCAACCATGGAGCAAGACGGTGGATCTCAAAATCCAGTTTGTTCTTCCGGAATCACTCAAGAGCTCAGAACAATGACCATGAACAGCTCCGATCCTTTCCTCAACAGGTCCGTACATTGAAACCACTCCCCTTTCAAAAAAGCGACTAAATACCAGATTTTCTCAGTTGGCCTGATAATTTCCCTACTTGCCCCGACCCTCCAAATATTGGTTTTATTTATTTTTTTGCAAAAATTGTGACAAACCTTTTTTTTTTTGGCAGCGGCACATATCACTCCAGAGATGAGAGTACGGACAGTGGATTGAGCATGAGTAGTTACAGTGTTCCCCGCACACCTGATGATTTCCTTAACAGTGTTGACGAAATGGATACAGGTCAGTTGTTTTTTGGGCACGTTCACCAGTTGGGTAGCATGTTACCTATAGGTCAACCCTGTTAATATCTAGGATATTAAGGTACTAATTGGGTTGTCTGGTATCGCAACTTGGTGCCATTAAACTGGATGGAGTAGAAATACATCCACACAACCTGTGAACTGCTGTATTATTCTTGGCGGGTGGGTGGTGGACAACAATCACTTTCTAACAAATGACAACCTTTTTAATGCCACTCATGTGCCACTAATGACTCTGTCGCAGTCATTTATAATGAGTGGCATATGACACTCCAGCAGGCTCATGGTTAAGGATTGGTGTTAGAGGCACCAAATTTATTATTATTCCCCTGATAATGTATAGCAAATATATCGAGCCATGGTTGACCCTGATTTTTTTTTTTTTTTTTGTAAAAAAAAAAATGCAAAACATTGCGAAAAAAAGTTTCACAAATACCCCTTCCCAAAAATTTTACAATTTTTTTTTTTTTAATGCTCAGAAACTGGTGTAAAGGGATAGGCAGTTATATAGACCGTTTGTAGTCCTCCTGCTTGCTTGTGGGGCTGTTTACAATAAAGCACCTCTGGAAAAAGCTTTGCGAAGGCGAGAAGTGGTTTTATAGTGATTGGTGGTAGTCCCAGTTGTTGACCCTTCACCGAATGGACATACATGCGCCGTAGTAACCTGCAACTGATGCTTTTTCTGAGAACTTTTTAGATTCCATTAGAGCAGAAGAATGTACTACAGTAGTAACATAATAATAAATAAAATGCCCAAAACGCGTAAATTCTTTAGCCGAAACTTTTATCGTTCCTGTCTAGAATAATTTGAGTGATGTGGCTTCAACTTTTTGTGCTTTTACTTATTTGTGCATTTTTATTATTTTGACGGATTTATATTGTTTTTCTTCTAAAACACTCCCATTTCTTATTTTCAGGCGATGCAATCAACCAAAGCAGTATGCCCTCACAACAGAACCGGTTTCCTGACTATTTGGAAGCACTTCCAGGAACTAATGTGGACCTTGGTACGCTCGAGGGGGAAGCCATGAACGTAGAAGGAGAGGAACTAATGCCAAGTCTACAAGAAGCTTTGAGTTCTGACATCCTTAATGACATGGAGTCTGTTCTTGCAGGCACCAAACTGGATAAAGAGAGTTTCCTTACATGGTTATAGAGGCCTTTTAGAAAACTGCTTCCAAAATCTCTGAAGGATTTTGTCAATCAAGAGTGCCTGTAACTTTACAAGCCTAAACCGGCCACAAAGTAGACTATTGAGTTGTGCTCCAGACAAACAAACTTTCAAGGACTTCTACGATTTTTTTTTATTATTATCTTCATCTTCTCGTTCTAGTATTTTCTTTTCACCCGTTGCTGCTTTTATTATTAAAAACACTTTTTTTTTTTCATCCCCCACCGTTTAAGAGCCTGAGGTATCAACATTTTTTAATTTCCTAGCTGCCTCTTTACGTAAAGTGAATGGGAAGAGTTAAGCAATACGTTCTACAAGTAGATACTCCATTTTGTAAATATATGCAGTAACTGTTTGCTTCCCACTCTACTGACATTATTAGCTACCCTACCAGGGAAGAACGAGATATTTACTCAATTATATGTAACTTGTATGGTGGCATTGCCTCTCTTCCCTCGACTTTTTTTTATCCTTATCATTATTTCTAACATGTCGTCTTTCCTTTTAAAGGGGCTGAGCAACCTCGTACGACTGTTTTATCGTTCTTAACAAGCCTTGATTATTCCTTGAACCAGTGTTAAATTTCTTTTGTCTTTGGGATATGCTGTGTCTAAAGAACTGCTACTTATTCTGACTCTGAGGAGCAAAAATAAGCAATCATTAGTCCTACGTAGACCCGTCCGGTCCTTGTCGCATCTTCAGATCTCTGCCGTCCGTGTTTAATTCACCGAGCCTCTCAAACAGGGACCGGATTCCCGGATCTGATGAGACCTGGGATGGTTCTGCTCAAGCCATGGCGTGCGCCTTGACCTTGAGTGCGACTGTGCAGAACCCAGTGAATTCAACGCGAGCGGGGAGTTTTCTGAAGATGCACCGAGGACTGGATGGGTGACGATGAGGAGTTGAAGAGCCAGAGAGTTAAGGTTAGTATAAGGGTTTTTTTTTGTTTTCATGTTTTAAAAGCATTATAATGGACTTTTATGGTTAAACAAAAATGGTGGTAGATGGCTGCCATTTTGCTGAATCCACACGGAAAAGCGTTATGAAAAAATCAGCATTTTTGCAAATGCAGCTTTTTGTAAGGTTCGAGTAGAATTCATTTCCACTCTTAATTGATTCGCCCATCAGTTGTCCTATGTAAGACTCTTGAGGGCAAGAAAGTGGTGTTGGGCTTTTGGCGACAGAACAGCTTTGATGTCTCCTCACGAGTCATCTGCCCATCTATGGTTGGCTTGGCACACATTGCCTAATTCTGTGATCACTTGAGATATATATATATTTTTTGTTTGAAACCCATAAAGCTGTAATAGTCTACGTACTAGTCTTCTGGGAGATATGTGTGCTCCTATGGCTTCCAGTCAACTCTAGGCAATCTCAAGCCCCGATTCAATCATGTTTGAAGTATTGAGCTTTATTATATGATCTGTACTTGATGTAACGTTGCTGTTTTTTTTTTTTTTTTTTTGGTATATTGGTTAAAATAAGTTGTGTTGGGTCTGTGCAAGGTTCTGAACACTACATTGAACGGCTCTGTAATGTAGTATTTGTTTTTAAATGCTGATGTAGATGATGCCGGCAGGTGCCAGTATATGCTCGATGATGTTTTTATACTTTTATGCGGATTGGAGGTGGTACCAGAGAGATGTTTAGAATGTGTTTTTATTACTGACAAATAGAAAGGTTTTGACATATATCGAACAAATCATTCCACCTACCTCCTGTCTTTTTACGGATAAATGTCTTTTTATGTGAACTTCAAAAGTCTAGTATGTAACGCCCGTCTTGAGGACTGTATTATTTTTTTTGTGCCTCGTCAACAAATTACCCAATTGGGTCTCTTGGCTATAAAAAAAAATAAAAAAAAATGCTAGATCTACATGTAGCATTGCTTTTTCCAAATAAAGCAAATTGTGTGTTGCATCTTGTGAAACCTGTCTTATCACCACCTGTCCTTGCAAATGGGTGATTGTTACCTGACTCTTTTATGTATATGACTATTAAATGATTGTCTTACTGTACACCTAATTGTTTTTATTAGAAAATTAAATAGCCAATTGTAAGTAGCATTGTCTTTTTTTTTTTTTATGTCTGTTCCCTTGAATGGACGGTGACTGGCAAAAAGTTCTCACTTTTTTGCTACAGTTTAATGTTTTGGGCTTTTTGTTTTCTTTTTGCGTTCTTTAAGATGGGAATAGAAGAATGATTGATTGTTTTTACATTGAGTTAAAAGAAGAAAAAGTTACAAAAACTGCACCAAAACGACTTCAGATGGGCGTCCACCACTGATCCTCTTCTGTCTGTATGAGCTTTATGAACTGCTGGACTCTCAAACTATGTCCATACAGGAATCAGATGAAGATCCGGAGTCCCAGCTCAAAACTATGCCCCGACATATGTACAGTACAACCACTCGTAATAACTGTATATTTTTTTTTTTTGAGGCTTTACTGGGCCTCCCGAGTCTTCTGTGCTTCTGAAGCCTCTATGGCCCCTGTATAGCCTTCGGCTGTACATCTTTAGGGGGTCTTTGCAAAGTAAATCTGTTGCATTAGAGTTTTTTTTTTATTTTTTTAAATAAATATTCACAGTTTTGTCTTTTTATGAACTTGCGTCTCCTTTTATAGTCCTGTTTTTCATTTTGTCATTTTACTTGTCAAACCTACAACTAAGTTTTCAGTTGGCTCAATGTTCACCAAAGTTTGGGTTTCTGCTTTGTGGCGATTTATTTATGATTCGTTTTCATCAATATCAGTCAATGTCAATAAGGTTTCCAGCGACATAAGTAATTAGAAACACTAATAAATAAAAAAATCTATACCGAGATAATCCTTTGATATTATTGCTGCTATTTTTTTACATTCTGACTTTCTTTCTGCACCTTTTAGGTATTAAAGATGTATTCCTATCTCCATGATCCTATCTCAATATGTAGCAGGTGTAGTAATTATAATAATATTAGCAAATACCTCCAATTAGAAATTCACTATGTTGCTTACCCCATGTGCAGGGCATTGCAGTAGCTTAGGTATCCATGGTTACGACCACTAACAACTAGCTGTTCACTATATGAATGGTCGTAACCATAGATACCTAACCTAGTGCAATGCCCTGCACATGGGGTAAGCAACATAGCGAATCAGAAGAAGTATACTACATTTCTAATTTTACTCACTTACATAGCGCCATTAATTCCACAGACATTATTTTTATTATTATTATTATTATTACGGACATATGAATTTTCTCCAGTGGGGCTCAAAAATGTAAATTCACTATCAGTATGTCTTTGGAGTGTGTGAAGAAACTGGAGAACCAGGAGGAAACGCGTGGGAGAACATGCAAACTCCTTGCATATGTCGTCCTTGGTGGGATTTAAACCCAGGACCCCAGCGCTGCAAAGCTGTAGGCTAACCACTGAGCCAGGTATTTGCTAATATTAATATTATAACTGCTACATATTGGGGTAGACCACAATACCAGGCCTGAACATCGGGGTTTCCTGACTTGAGCCAGGTGCCTCCTGTATGTCAGGGAGTCAGATGACCCAACCTGCCATCCAAGCACGGTCCATGTTTCATGTATGACACCGGCATAAGTATTTTAGCATGAACTTTCGGCTTTTGGCCTACATATTAAACCATTTCTAGAGAGATCTAAGAATTTGTATCCTATCGAAACAGTACATTGGAAATTTGCAAGGAATTATTTAGCCTTGATGCTCCTGGTTTTGAGAATAAGCAAAAATGTTTGGCGATATTAGACCATGCTTACCGAGGGCCGTTCCCCTTGTTGGATAACTTGGCTCCCTCATAAACATGCTGAGCCAACCATAGATGAGTTCTCTCTGGACACCACCATACGTATCCTGTCTTGGAAGAGAAGAAATATGATTGATTGGGTATGTAGGAATGAATGTGTATGGAAATCTTAGGAGTAAAACACTTCCCTTCGTTATACAGCTGGTGACACAATGCCTGGTGTTTCTGACTGATGTATAAGTTGGGAAGGTGATAAAGCAGTTTAAGGGCTGGAATTAAGTGGAAATGTACAATAAATTACCCTATGTTTACTGGCATTGTAAGGCGTCTTTCAGGTTTCTTAGGGGTGAGGCCTGTATATTATGCCTTCCTACAGCCAGAGTAGAAGAACAGGACCGTGCCTAATCTGGGACACTCCTATCCACAAATATTACTTTTTCTATTGTAACTAGTGATGAGTGAGTGTGCTCGTGCATTAATAGTCTGTTCGGCGTGCTCAAACATTATGTTCGAGTCCCTGCGGCTGCATGTCTTGCGGCTGTTCGACAGCCCCAACACATGCGCGTATTGTCTGTTTGTTAGGCATTCCCTGCATGGGTTGCGGCTGTTGAACAGCTGCGAGACACGCAGTCTCGGGGACTCAAATATAGTATGCGAGCATGCCAAAGAGACGCTATTAGCGCACGATCATGCTCTCATCACTAATTGTAACCCTTTTATAGGTCCTCAAGACAGGTAAGGCTTCTTTCACATTTCCGCCAGTATGCGGCCGTCGCTAAGCATCGGCGCGACGTACAGACGGACGTTGTGAAAATTCTGTGCAACGTGGGCAGCGGACGCAGTGTTTCAACGCGTCCGCTGCCCATAGTAAAGTCCCAGGAAGGAGGGGGTGGAGTTCCGGACGCGCCTGCGCACTTAAAATTGCAGGACCCGACGTACGAAAAAATGTTCCCTTGTACGTTTTTTCTCTACCGACGCATCCAGTGCACGACATATGGAACGTGTGTCCATACGTCGCGATGCGTCAGTAATACAAGTCTATGAGGAAAAAACGCATCCTGCAGGCACCTTTGCAGGATGAGCTTTTCCACCAGAATGATGCATTGCAACGCTTGGCAAAAGACGGAAATGTGAAAGTAGCTTAAGGGTTCAAGGTAACTTGTTATTTTATTTATATTCCTCCCCCCCCCCATTTTATTTATTTTTTTTGTCTCTTTGAACATAACTACTCCATCAAGTACTAAACACCTGTAAGGAAGAAAATCTCAGATTTGTGTCCTGCCTTGGTTTCCTCAATATGACCATGCTTCAAGAATTACTGATCTAATTTATTGACGTTCTATGAAATTGGCCATTGGGTTATGGATGTGACTGATGTAAATGATGACGACAAACTATCCAGTGAAAATATGTAAAATATGTGTAGCTGATATATAAGCAACAGGGAATACAGGATAACCTGGTAAGAACATGACTAGTGTTAGCCAAGACTCCCTCATGATGAAGGCATTGAGTGAGGATAAACCATTCATAGATCTAGTCTTAGAATATTATTATTTCTGAAGGAATAATGATTTCAATTAGAGTTGGTGCGAATCAACAGACGTGACTCGGTCGATCGGCCATGTCAATAATCTGTGCCCGCTGGATGGAAGCCTTGAAAACTGCCAATTACCTGACGGGACCCTTGGCTCTTCGTTTGATTAGCCAGCCTAGAGCAACGTCATTGTGATGTGACACGCATGTAATGTCGCGCCAGGCTGGCTAATCACAAGAAGAGCCGCCGAGGCCGAGAGGTAGGCAGTGGTTCTCAGTGCTCCGGTGTAGTGACCACAGATTACAGACATGGCCAATGGACTGGATCTGGCGAATCATTCATACCAACTCTAATTGTGATATTAACCTCTCACCCCGGTGTTCAGAAAAGTTTTTTTTACTATTGGTTCACATTAATAGAGGTGAGGCTCTGAATCAGAATCTCCATTTATTAACCGGAATGGACAAAAGCTGCTCTCTCAATAAAATTCTTCATTTGTAATGTTGCTGCAGGAAAATCAAATATTTTCTGCCATATTCCCCCGTCTACAGGTAAACAATGACGTGTGATCTTATTTTCTTAATTACCTTTTTAACTACCGTAAAATATTGGAAAGTTTTTGGAAGCCTTAAATGTCCTTTGTACAGCACATTTTTACAAAGATGGATTTGGATTCTTGCCTAGTTTTGAAAAGGCGCAAGTGATATTGTCTTGCCTCAGACTATGATTTTACCAACTGTTATTGACTAGTCATGAGCGAACGTGCTGGGATCAGGTGTTTTCCACCATGCTTGGGTGCTAACAGAGTGTCTTCGGCGTGCTCAAATAGTATGTTCCAGTCCCCGCGGCTGCATGTCTCTCGGCGGATCGAAAGCCACAACACGTGCAGAGATTGCCTGTTGGTTAGTCAGTCCCTGCATGTATTGCAGATGTCTAACAGCATGCCGAAGACCCTCGATTAGCACCTGAGCATTCTTGCTCATCACTATTATTGACCAGCCTTAAGGACAGTATTTTCTCTCATCCGAGAGAATCAGGCTGATTATGCTAATCACACTCTGATCAGAGTGTGATCATGGTGTGGTATAATTTTCGGAAAAAAAATGTCTCCGTTCTGTCAGTCTGTTAAAATCACATCGCACTCAGATGTCGTCCCAGCATGGTCAGATGTTTTTCACACACATTGACTTGCAAGGCTGAGTGCGAAATGAATATTGCATACAACTTTTTTTTTTTTCCTAGGGTAGACACTGTCCGAAAATACGGTCATCTGCACGAGCAATTTAAGTTTTGTCTAATAAAATAAACTTTGAGAAGCCAGACCCATTCTTTCTTTTTTTTTTTTTTTTTTTTAAATCACTTGAAAATCAAGTTATGTAGGCAGTCATTTCTCAACTGTGTAGAATTTCATAGCTGTTTTTGTGTACAGTGGGTATGTAGAGTATTAAGACCCTTTTTAAATTTTTCACTCCGTTTCATTGCAGCCATTTGGTAAATTCAAAAAAGTTCCTTTTTTTTCTCATTAATGTACACTCTGCACCCATCTTGACTGGAAAAAAAAAACAGAAATGTAGTAATTTTTGCAAAGTTATTAAAAAAGAAAAACTGAAATATCACAGGGTCATAAGTATTCAGCCCCTTTGCTCAGTGTTGAGTAGAAGCACCTTTTGAGCTAGTACAGCCATGAGTCGTCTTGGGAATGATGCAACAAGTTTTTCATCCCTGGATTTGGGGATCCTCGGCCATTCTTCCTTGCAGATCCTCTCCAGCTCCGTCAGGTTGGATGGTGAACGTTGGTGGACAGCCATTTTCAGGTCTCTCCAGAGATGCTCAGTTTTAATTTACCAAATGACTGCAATGAAACGAAGAGTGAAAAATTTAAAGGGGTCTGAATACTTTCCGTACCCTCTGTAACTTCTGAACACTCGGGGTCCACTAGAGCGGCTCTTACAGAAGCACTGTGCTCTGTGAGCTGATAGTCCTACAAGCTTCAACTTTTGAAATCAAACGTTCTGCCTCTGAACATTTTTTTAAGTTTACATACAGATGTTCCCAACTTTCCTCTTGGCTTTTAGTATCCCAACACAAGTAGTGTGTGATGTAGTATGTTGCTCTGACGTGGTTTGTTAGATTTCTGAGTGATAGTGTATTGAATTTGTATCATGACTAATGATGTTCCTATGAAATTTGCCGAAAGTTAAGTGGACATTAGTGATGAGTGAGCTAGCGTGCTGGGATAAGGTGTTATCCGCCATGCTTGGGTGCTAACGAATGTGTTCGGTGTGCTTGAATAATATGTCCGAGTCCCCGAGGCTGCATGTCTTGTGGCTGTTTGACAGCCGCAACACATGCAGGGATTGTCTATCAAACAGGCAATCCCTCCATGAACAGCCATGAGACATGCAGCCACGGGAAGTCGAACATATTATTCGAGCACACCGAAGACATTCGTTGGCACCCAAGCATGGCGGATAACACCTTATCCCAGCACGCTAGCTCGCTCATCATTAATGTCCACTTAACTTTCGGCAAATTTCATAGGAACATCATTAGTCATGATACAAATTCCAATGAACCATGTTCACATATTCAGTATTCGGTCAGTATTTTCCATCCGTATTTGTAAGCCAAAATCAGGGGTGGGTGATAAATCCAGAAGTGGTGACGGGTATCTGTTATACTTTTCCTCTATTTGTTCCCCTCCTGGTTTTGGTTCACGAATACTGCCGTAAAATACTGACTAAATACTGACCGTGGCCTAATAGTAGGAGATCATACACAATCAGATTTTGCAACTTGACAAACTTTGGAAATATCTTGATTTGGTCATCACGTCTTGACCTGTGTGACTAATGTTGATCAGACGTTCATTCGTGTTGTATCTTTTATCGTATGCGTCTGTGGCTGAAAGTTGACTACCCACAACGTTGTTATATATATTTTTCATTTGCTGAATGTAATAAGATTGATAAGACGTGGCTAATATTTTGTAGCGCATAACATACCGTATATAGATCTTTTGAAAATAATGAGAGCTAGCTATACATGGTCAGCCTAAATAACTTGGGACCCTAAATAATGAGGCCTTCCCCATATCTTCAGTTGAAGTTAGCACATTTTTTAAGAAACATTTTGGCCAGAAAAAAGTTGTGAATATTATGTTCAATTAGAAGCTGAACATTAATTATTAAGCGCTGAAATTTTTGTAACGTCTGACATTCCCGTTAAGGAAAATTTTAAATTTTTCTTTTTTCCTAATTTAGGAAAAAAATAATTTTTCCCATTAGGCATCATTCATCTTAATGGTCGTAGAAGATTTATATTATATTGTGATTATTTTTAGCTTTTATTTGATTCCACCAAAAATTGGACTCAATTTGGGAAAAGAATCAAGTTGTTCTCCAAACGTGTATCCTTAATTATTTGACAGCAGATTAATTAACAGTTCTAGTGTGCTCCATTATGTTGTGTGTGATTTACCCCTGGCTACGGTTGTACTGAGTTTTTTTTATTTTTATTACTATTATTTTTGCCTTTCATTTGAAAAGTCACATGTATAGTATGTTTATTTTCAGCGTGGCAGTGTATTATTAGCATAACTTCTGTATCTTTACTATAACTACCGTAACTATATCTTTATCTGTTTAAACTTTTTTTTATGCCATTTTGTATTTTTATGGTGTATAAAAATCTTTTTTTAAGCTAAAAAATTAAAAAAATTTTACATTTTCTGCCACCCGAAATGTACAGACCAAAATACTTGTCGTAATTCAATGTTTTTGACAATGTATTTTTTTGTACTACAGTATATATACATTGGTTTCCAATTAGGAAATCACAATACACTGATACATTTTCAATACGGTATATTGTTTCCAGCTTAATAAACCAAGGTACATATATATTTATATTGAAAGGTGTGATTTTTATTTTTGTCATACACCTATAGATCAATGCTTTGATAATTAGGCAAATATTGAGAATGGGGAAGGAGGTCCAGATCTTCTGGAGAAAGCTTGTCACTCTCCATAAGGAGAAACGTTCCACCTTGGACCCCATTCAGACGTCCATGATTTATTTTCATCAGTGTTTCAGTTTATACCATGAGTATAACTGGTGATTTTCACATTCACTGATGCCGTCCGTGTGCTGTCTGAGATTGTCCTGGACCCATAGACTTGTATGGGTAATTCTGGTCAAAAATTGACGCGTCTCAGTGATTTTTTTTATTTTTTTTTGTGGACTCAAGATCTGCAAAAAACAGACACGAAAAGCTCCATAGATTATAATGGGTCAGTGTCCTATCTTTAAAAAAGCAAGGTTGGAACACATACGTGAAAAATTAAGGTCTGAATGAGGCCTACAAAAATGCACGTGCTTTAAGTGCCTTACTGGAGTGAAAACCCATCAAAAATGCATGAAATCCGCACAGAACTGTATCAATAATGATTTATCAAAGACAAATACCAGGAAGTATCAAAAGTAAAGCAGTTTTATATAAAACATGACATACCAAAAGGAGACTAAAAACACACTAAACACACATGTATAAAATCCGCACTTTACCCCCCAAAAAAAGGATAAGGATAAAAGGACTGCAAATCCTGTCATCATAACAATCTCAATGATGGATCCACGGTCAACTCATTCTGCAGTTGATGTACAGTGAAGTACAGTGAAGCACAGAGGCTGTAGAAGCCGAACTGTACAAAATCTTTAAACCTTATGGCTAAAAGGCTTTAGCCCAAAATGGGTGTGCATGTATGTGTGTGTGTGTGTATATATATATATCTATTTTAATAGTGATGAGCGAACGTGCTGGGATAAGGTGTTATCTGCCATGCTCGCGTGCTGACCGAGTGTCTTCGGCGTGCTTCAAAAAAATATGTTCGAGTCCCCACGGCTGCAGGTCTCACGCCTGTATGATGATCACAACACACGCAGGGATTTCCTGTTTGTTAGCCAATCCCCTCCATGTGTTGTGGCCGTCGAACAGCCGGGAAACACGCAGCCGCGGGGACTCGGACATATTATTCGAGGACGCCGAAGTCAACTCGCTTAGCACCCGAGCATGGCGGATAACACCCTTATCCCAGCACGTTCTCTCATCACTAGTTAATATCTTTTAAGACTTTTATTTGCAGAACTGGTGTTTTTTGATGATATACTGGTAAGTTTCTTACTTGGTTTAAGTTGATTTTTGTTGCGCTTGTACAGAATGTAACAAGTCTGGAAAGAGATTGTTGGGATTATGTTACGCAGAATTCCAGTGACTGGTATAATCTGTCCGAGAAACAGTCTTTTGACATATCAGTACGGAGCAGCAATCATCCAGTGCCCTAAGGTGACTCGTCATCAGTATGAGTGACTCCTCAATACAAGGAGTTGGCAACAGAGAAATCCAAGGGAGACTGGAGAAAAAGATGAGTTAATTCCACGCTAATGTTTATATTTTAAGCTGTCAAACCCATATAATGTATTCAGTTTTTGACAGTTTTGTCGTATAACTTCAGTTATGAATAGGTATCATAATGGCTTTCTTTGGAGGAGCTTACCACTGACATGATATATCAGAGATGCAGTCATTGTTGTAGAAGAAATGTGGAACTTTTCCATCGGTAAAAAGACAAATTTTCACTTGATCTGACACATTTTCTTGCATAGCAGGAAGTATTTATGAAGATTAAAACCTAAGCTTGAGGTATCTTGGCAGCACTTGGGCCACGTTCACACTATCAGTATTTGGTCAGTATTTTACATCAGTATTTGTAAGCCAAATCCAGGAGTGGGTGATTAATCCAGAAGTGATGATGTGTTTCTATTATACTTTACCTCTGATTGTTCGTCTCCTGGTTTTGGCTTACAAATACTGATGAAACATACTGAACGTGGAAATGTGACCTTTATTAGGGTTTTTCTGGACACACTTTGCACAAGACACTGCATTTAGCAGGTCCTAGTGGAACTCTGACCTTCCCCTTTAACACTTAGGCCACATTCACACGTTCAGTATTTTTCGTCAGTGTTTGTAAGCCAAAACCAGGAGTGGAACAATCAGAGGAAAAGTGTAATAGAAACACGTCACCACTTCTGTATTTATCACCCACTCCTGGTTTTGGCTTACAAATACTGATGTAAAATACTGACCACATACTGAACGTGGCCTTATACAGGTATCTGGACTTGGGCACATGTATAGAGTGGCTGCTGGCTGGTGGTGTGAGCTGGCAGGGAATGGTGGGTCATAATGGGTTATTATTACCAGGAGGGCAAAGTCAGGGCCGGAATTGTGAAGTAGTTGGGTAAATAGGAGCCACAGTTAAGAACTAAACACCACGACATTCAGGATACAAGGGCTAGGCAAAGCAACAGACTAGGGTAGTAAGGAACTATAACTTACAGCTAGTAGTTGCAGTTCATTGCTCACAGCAATGATCTAATTAGATGGACAATGTTGAGGTATTAACCCAGCAGTTCCCTACCTTGACAGCACTACAAGTTCCAGAAATCACCCAACAGAACTGCTCATTTCGCCTCACATCATCCGCCATGATAATGCGTCACCTAGCAATAGAAGTAGAGGTAGTAAGGGTGAGTTCAAATATAGATGTTACAATGTCCCCTATTTAAGGAGGCCTCTGACCCTTAGGACCATGTTTATCATACAATGTCTGATTTCCTGATCAGTTGTTGGCATCGATGTTACTAGACGCAACTCAAGATCTTGCCACTGTCCGTCCAGTGTATAATATACTGTAAGAACCCTCTCACCACCCTGAAATCTAGAATTTTTTGGGCTTCATATGCCAGACTATTTATGACCAATGTAGGAGGAGGCAAGCAGTATACTATAAGTAGGGATTTGTGGAACTCATTGGACTTTCGGTAGGAAGTTTGAAATGCAAGGCTCCTGGGTTTATGACCTCTGTTATTTCATATAGGCCAATACAGTTGTGGCCAAAAGTATTGACACCCCTGCAATTCTGTCAGATAATACTCAGTTTCTTCCTGAAAATGATTGCAATCACAAATTCTTTGTTGTTATTATTATCTTCATTTAATTTGTCTTAAATGAAAAAACACAAAAAGAATTGTCCTAAAGCCAAATTAGATATAATTCCACACCAAACATAAAAAGGGGGTGGACAAAAGTATTGGCACTGTTCGAAAAATCATGTGATGCTTCTCTAATTTGTGTAACTAGCAGCACCTGTAACTTACCTGTGGCACCTAACAGGTGTTGGCAATAACTAAATCACACTTGCAGCCAGTTGACATGGATTAAAGTTGACTCAACCTCTGTCCTGTGTCCTTGTGTGTACCACATTGAGCATGGAGAAAAGAAAGAAGACCAAAGAACTGTCTGAGGACTTGAGAAACCAAATTGTGAGAAAGCATGAGCAATCTCAAGGCTACAAGTCCATCTCCAAAGACCTGAATGTTCCTGTGTCTACCGTGCGCAGTGTCATCAAGAATTTTAAAGCCCGTGGCACTGTGGCCAACCTCCCTAGATGTGGACGGAAAAGAAAAATTGACAAGAGATTTCAACGCAAGATTGTGAGGATGTTGGATAAAGAACATCGACTAACATCCAAACAAGTTCAAGCTGCCCTGCAGTCCGAGGGTAAAACAGTGTCAACCCGTACTATCCGTCGGCATCTGAATGAAAAGGGACTGTATGGTAGGAGACTCAGGAAGACCCCACTTCTTACCCCAAGACATAAAAAAAGCCAGGCTGGAGTTTGCCAAAACTTACCTGAAAAAGCCTAAAACGTTTTGGAAGAATGTTCTCTGGTCAGATGAGACAAAAGTAGAGCTTTTTGGGCAAAGGCATCAACATAGAGTTTACAGGAGAAAAAAAGAGGCATTCAAAGAAAAGAACACGGTCCCTACAGTCAAACATGGCGGAGGTTCCCTGATGTTTTGGGGTTGCTTTGCTGCCTCTGGCACTGGACTGCTTGACCGTGTGCATGGCATTATGAAGTCTGAAGACTACCAACAAATTTTGCAGCATAATGTAGGGCTCAGTGTGAGAAAGCTGGGTCTCCCTCAGAGCTCATGGGTCTTCCAGCAGGACAATGACCCAAAACACACTTCAAAAAGCACTAGAAAATGGTTTGAGAGAAAGCACTGGAGACTTCTAAGGTGGCCAGCAATGAGTCCAGACCTGAATCCCATAGAACACCTGTGGAGAGATCTAAAAATGGCAGTTTGGAGAAGGCACCCTTCAAATATCAGGGACCTGGAGCAGTTTGCCAAAGAAGAATGGTCTAAAATTCCAGCAGAGCATTGTAAGAAACTCATTGATGGTTACCGGAAGCGGTTGGTCGCAGTTATTTTGGCTAAAGGTTGTGCAACCAAGTATTAGGCTGAGGGTGCCAATACTTTTGTCTGGCCCATTTTTGGAGTTTTGTGTGAAATGATCAATGTTTTGCTTTTTGCTTCATTCTCTTTTGTGTTTTTTTCATTTAAGACAAATTAAATGAAGATAATAATACCAAAGAATTTGTGATTGCAATCATTTTCAGGAAGAAACTGAGTATTATCTGACAGAATTGCAGGGGTGTCAATACTTTTGGCCACAACTGTAAATGTGGGCCCTAGCTTAACAGAAACAACCTTAAGTTTGCTGTTTTTAGTGGATACCCCAACTTGTCCTCAACACGAAAGTCTGGTCAACCTATGTCTTATTAACAGAAGAGATCTGTCTATCCCATGCCCTCTTCATGTTCTCTTAGACCAGATAAGCTTCGACCTATTCATGGATTTATCGGTTTCTGAAGTATCCATTTCAGATACCTAAAAGAACTAAAGTTAGGATGATGTCCAAGTCCAAAATTATAGAGGAACAAAGAAGTCTTACTGGACTTTTGATACTGATAATAATTAATAACAATGTTGGCTAAACAAAGATTTCCACCTAGTCAGTCTAATACAACTGAAGATATCTCTCATATGTCTGACTAGCCTGTTCAGTCTGACCATTGGTGGCTGGGTGATGAGGCAAATTAAAAAGATAATTCAATATTGATTTTATTACAGATTACCCCTCCAAAATTTGAAAACAATTGGAGTTACTCAGTCAGAAACTATATTTTCCTGACTGCCGTGTCGACATTTAAGGTGTTTGAATAACCCTAATGTTCAGAAGTTTGGTAACTTAGACAGATGAATAGTGATGAGCGAGTGTACCCGGCAACCCCCACATGTACTCAGGCTGGCTAGTAGCTGTAAATCATTCAGCTGTGGCAATGAAAATTTAATCTCCGAACACTAACAAATACTCGGAGACCACCTAATCGTGCGAGTATACTCGCTCATCACTACAGATGAACACTGTTGACTTTGTCAACCCCAAACCAAATAACAGTCTTCCCATTGTAGGATGGGAGGTCAATAAAAAAGTCCGTGGACAGGTTGGTCAAAGAACGTTTAGGAGTAGGTAAGAACAGGAGAAGTCCAGCATGATGGGTTCTGGGCATTTTGTCTTGATCACAGATTTCACATGCAATCACATGTTTCTCATAATCTCGAACAATAGTTGGCCACCAAAAATTCCTTGTAACTAGTCTGATAGTATTATTGATCCAAGGGTGACCAACAAATACTGAATCCTAGGACTCATGAATAACTCAAAGCCGAAAGTGAGGAGGAATTAACACTTTTATGAAAGGAATATTGCCAGGAACTAATGCTTGAGATCTGTAGATCTTTTTAACAAGATCCAGGGAAACTGAGCACATGACTAGACCTTCAGTTAGGATCGGAGCTTGTTCTTAATCCTTTGTTCGAGATGGACAGAAACTCCAAGATAGAGCATTGGCTTTAACATTTTTATTACCATTTCTAAATGTCACCACAAAATCTGGCATAGAGAAGAACAAAATTCATGTAGCCTGTCTGTTTAACCTATTTGCTGGTTCTAGTGACTTTATGTTCAACATATTTAACCCATTACTTGCCAAATTAGCAATTTTCATTTTACGGATTTTTCAGAAAAGGGCGTCCCAATATTCAATTAAAAATGACAATGACATGATTTCCTATTTTGAAAACATTCATTTTACAAACACAACACAAAAAAATTGGACTTAATTATAAAAATTATAAAATCTTAGTTGCTAGAAGCAAAAGATTAGGCGTCCCTAAAAAAGGACATTGGTAGATAATGGGTTAAGGAAGTGGCACCATTCTTCGAAGGCCCAATTGACAAAAAGTCACAATTACCAATATCATAATTCCTCTCAGCAGATGAAAGCTTTTATGACAAGAAAGCACACAAAGGAATGAGACGGGTACCTTGTGGTAACACTGATCCAACTCCAACGTCTGAGTCATCAACCTCCTCCACAAAAGTAGTTTCAGATCAGACTGCACCAAATACAGGGTTAGATAAGGGACCACCTTTAACTCGGTGAAGATATGATTGCCTCAAATTTCTGGTTAAAGGCATCAACCTCTTTCTTAGTTAAATCAATTTGGCAATCTTGGTAAAAATGTGAATATATTTACTAAGGTAATTTGCAAACCCAAGATGGCACTACAAAGTTCTCGGATATTTGGGCTGTACCCGATCCTTAATATTTTGGACCTTTGAGGGATCAATTTGTAAAACTTTTGGTGGACAAGAAATACCCCAGGAAGTTTATTTTTTGAACCAAGAAATATCTTTTTTATGTTAAGCAAACAAATAATTTTCTGGGTCATCGAAGCACATTGCGTACAAGTAGCATGTGTGACTCTGGTGAAATCACGAACATGCCATCTACATTGACAGTCGCATATCTCTGAATATGTTATTACTTAGCCTGAAGAGATGCTCATAGTGACCCTCAGGTGTATTAAATGCTGCTTTCCTCTCATCACCTTCTCTTATATGGATTAGGTTCCAATCCCCCCTGAGATCAAATTTGGTGAACCAATGGGCTCCCAACTGCTGGTTATAGAGATCGGTGATGAGTGGCAGAGGATACCGATTCAGTGTTACAGTAAAATCGTACTGTAACATTGAATATAAACCACAACTGTTTTGCGATGTCCTGCTAGAGAACACATGCAGATGTTATTTAATAACTGATTTTTTATTTTCGACCAAAGCTTTCTCCATTCCTTTTAGACTCTCTTCCCATGCCGAAAATGTGTTGCGTGATGCTGACCTCAAATGGGACCGGTTTTACCTACCTAAGGTCAAGGTAAAGTTCTGTCTAGTCATCTGTCCATGCAATAGTGTTCTTCATCCTTCCACATTGATTGTTGTGGCAACAAAGGCATGCTAGCTCTTGGCAGAATATGACATTGTAAAGCCTGTGGCAAAATAAAAAAAAAATTAAAAAAACAGGAGCCGCTGCCAGTTCTCAGGGCCTTAGGGCACAAGAACTGTGGTTAACTATATTTAGTCTGTATAGTCTGCCTGTCTGATACTTTCATTTCCACTGTGAACATGAAATTAGCCCTAGACATTGGGCCTCATGTATGAATGGAGTATGGAAATAACGTAGAGTTTTTGCCCCAAGAAACAAAGTTTTATGAAACTTACTTTGTCTACATAGATTACCACCTGCAGATTTTCTGTAGATCTTTCTGATTGCTTTTACGTCACATTCAGAACATATTTAGATCTGCCTACTTATTGCACTTTTTTCTGTTAAGTGCCTTCATTTGACGTGTGTTACACAGTCTATCAGTACAAAATGATTGCTCAAACCAAATACAATGACACAGGGCACCTGTAAGGAGATGGACATATTGCCCACGTCCCCTCTTGAAGAACGTGTATTATTGTATTGTGTAATGTGAACTGTGACATGTATTAATGGTGTTAATTAGTGATGAGCGAGTGTACTCGTTGCTCGGGTGGTCTCCGAGTATTTGTGACTGCTCGGAGATTTAGTTTTTGTTGACTCAGCTGTATGATTTACGGCTGCTAGACAGGCTGAATACATGTGGGGATTCCCTAGCAACCAGGCAACCCCCACATGTACTCTGGCTGGCTAGCAGCGGTAAATCATGCAGATGAGTCAACAAAAACTAAATCTCCAAGCAGTCACAAATACTCGGAGACCACCCGAGCGTGCGCGGGAAAACCTGAGCAATGAGTATACTTGCTCATCACCAGTGTTAATGTTTGTTGCCTGACCGTAGGGAGAGTTAGAGTTACGTTTGGGACTAGCCCAGAGTGAGAGGGGCTCAGCTGAGGGGCTGGACAGTTTCCTGTCAGAACATCAGATAGGGCCATGTGGTCATCTGGAATAGACCTAAGGTCTAGACATTAATAACGCAGTATGATGTGGGTGTCCCTAACAGGAGTGTAAACTAAGGCAGAGTTATCGATTGGTGACAGGTCTAGGAGAAGGACATCTAAATAGATTAGGAACTGTTTCTGTATATTATGGTTTCTGTATCTGAGATTTTGTATTATAAAGTCCTGGTCACTGGCTGTGCCAGTCTGTTAGCTGAACTTTGCAGCGCTATGTACAGACATTCAAAAGAGGACCAAAGAAAGCCGGGCAAAATTTTGTGTATTGACTAAGTTCCTATGCGGCATATGCCAGAAGCCCTGGGATGGAATGCTTGGGGTGCAGCCACTTTAAGAAGGAGAGGGTACTGGTGATGGAGTGCAGACATGTACACCTGAAATGTAGCACACATGCTTCCATTGTATATGTCTTTGGGTCCTCTGCATAAAGCAAGATCTTCGATTAGGCTACGTTCACATTTGCGGTCAGCGCCGCAGCTTCGGGCGCCGCAGCGGCGCCGCATGCGTCATGCGCCCCTATACTTAACATGGGGGCGCATGGACATGCGTTGTGCTGCGTTTTGCGCCGCATGGCCGCAAGCGTTGGACGCAAGAAACGCTTCAAGTTGCATTTTTTTTGCGTCCAACTTGCGGGCAAAAACGACGCATGCGGCGCAAAACGCAGCGTTTTAGCGTGCGTTTTGCCGCGTTTTTGTTTGCGTTGTGCGCTGCGGCGCCAACGCTGCGGCGCATAACGCAAATGTGAACGTAGCCTTATACAGCCTTCTGCACAGCAGGGGAATGGAAGAATATGGCCGGAGGCAGACAGTGAGCAGAGCTGCTGGTAAGTGAAGGGAACTACAGGAAAGCCCAGCTGAAAAAAAGTGGTCTGTGAGGGACTTGGAACTAAAAATAATTTTTGCAATTGGTTTTCATTAGAGATGAGTGAGCTCTAAAATGCTCTGGTGCTTGTTGCTCAAACCGAGCTATTCCTAATGCTCGATTGCTTGTTTCGAGTAACGAGTATAATGAAAGTGAATGGGAAATCTGAGCATTTTTCCGGCAAACCCTACAAAGAGATCTGGGGGGCAGTGAAAATGCTGAAATGGATGGAAAAAGTGCTGAATGAATGGAAAACAGCATTGGAAAGACCCCTGGAAGGATCTCTGACTCCCAGATCGCTGCTGAGAACAATGGTGTCACACTTTTACTCTACTTTAAGGACTGACAATAAAACATTCAAAATCGACGACAAATGTAATTTTACAGGAAAAAAAGTTAAAAAACATTTTTTTCCTGTATAATGGCTTGTGTATGAGGTAAAATTTGAAAAGGATTTTTTAAAAATGATAATTTAAGTAAACCAAAATTTAATTTTATATTAAAAACAATTACTAACATTCAGTGTAATTTATGAAGGAAGCAAGAACTGCCAAAAAATTAGGGACTCAGACTGACTCAGATACACCCTGTAGACATAAAGGATAGCCTCATACACATTCTGTTTAAATTCATGTATTGGTACTTCTAGACTCATAAAGGTTATGCACTAAGTGCAAATCCTGCCAAAAATTACGAGCAGGGTCATCCATATACCCTTGAAGGCACCAACTGTATTACCTCATTCAAATATTGTGAACAAAGTGTAGTTGTGGTACTGTTACACTCATAAAGGCATTGAACAAAGTGCAAAGCCAGGAGAAAATTATAAGTAGGGTCATCCATAGACCCTAGAAGGCAACAACTGGTGGGCCTTATTCAAATATAGAACATTAAAAACACTTTATGTGCTGTTATCATCTAGTGTGTAAAATTCGGGTCTAAGGCAGGCTTTATTCATTGTTCTCAGAGTGAACTTCTCATCACTTTCTGTTGACAGGAGAAAGCATCTGTCTGTTATGACCCCCCTGTGGCACTAAAAATCTGCTCGAACTAGACGTTAGCAGCAGGGCAGCACAACACCTCTGAGGCATAGAGGGACATGCCAGGTGTCAAGCTTTGAGACCCAATATCAGAAGGTCGCAGAGAAAATAGGGAGCACGCTGCTTTGGTCTGCCAGTTATTGCTTGACCATCTTTTAAAACTTTTTCCTCCTTGTCAAAAATACCCAGTTATGATGGCATGTACGCGGTGATGGTTTCAAGAAATTGGCCCAGGCATTTGACTGTGTACCCCTGGCTCTCTTGTACCTGGTGTGTCTCCCTCACCTCTCCTCCTTGGTTGGGCAAGGAATCTTGCCCCCCTGCTGCTAGTGTTGTCTGATGGGAATTTTTTCAACATATTTTCCACAATGGTCTTCTGGTATAGCACCATTTTAGAAGACCTCTCCGCCTCAGAAGAAAAGATTCAAATTTCCCCTTGTAGTGTGGGTCTACTAGGGTGAACAACCAGTACTCTTCTTTGGCTAAGATGAATGTAAAAAGGTCACGGCAAAGGCAACGGTACATAAAGTCAGCCATATGTGCCAAGGTCCCTACAGCTAACACTTCCCCGTCTCCACCATTATGACTACTCTCCATCTCTTCCTCCTCATTCCCCTCCTCAGCCCATCCATGTAGGAGAGACTGAGCGAAGCTTGTATGGGTACTAGCCTCTTTTGCTCTCAGCCAGTTCCTGTTCCTCCTCCTCTTCTTCAGCCTCCACCTCCTCATTGTTGCTCAATCTGTGCTGAGTAGATGAGATGAGATGAGGCTGGGCATTATCTTCTTGTCTGATGTTTTCCTCTGTCTCTACCTGGTCCGCATGCACCACTTCATGTTTAATTGTCAGCAGCAACTGTTTAAGTAGGCACAGAAGTGGGATAGTTGTGCTGATGATTGTGTCATCGCCGCTCACCATCCTTGTGGAGTCCTTAAACTCTTGGAGAACTGCACAAATGTTAGACATCCATGTCCACTCTTCTTTTGTTATATGTGGAGGCTGATCAGAATACTGACGGATGTGTTGTAGATGGTATTCCACAACTGGCCTCTGCTGCTCACAAAGCTTTGCCAGCATGTTCAGTGTGGAGTTCCAGCGAGTGGTCATGTTGCACACCAGTCGCTGAGCTGGCACTTGCATGCGCTGCTGCAGCATTGCCAGGGCAGCGGCAGCTGTAGCCGACTTGTGGAAATGGGCTATGACGTGTCGTGCATTGAACAGAAGCTCTGGCGAATCTGGGTATGTTTTAAAAAACCACTGCACTACCAAGTTGAGCACGTGGGCCAAGCATGGTACGTGTGTAAGCTGGCCAAGCTTTACAACCGCCACCAGGATACGCCCATTAAAACACACAACCATGCCTGGTTGGAGGTTCAGCGGCAAGAGTCACAGATCTGTCTGGTCTGTTATTCCTTTCAATAACTCTACCACGGTATGCAGTTTGTCTCCTATAAAAATTACCTTCAGCAGAGCCTGTTGCTGCTTCACTGAAGCAGTGCTGTAGAGTTTCCAGCTTCCGACTGATGTGGATGCCCTTTTCATGAGATAGCACATTGGAGATGGAGGATGAGGATGAGCAGGTGGGGGTGTGGGAACTGTTGGAGGTGGAGGAAACCATGATAGAAATAGGGCCAGCTATCCTGGGCGCTGGTAGCACATGTGCCGTGCCAGGGTGGGACTTTGCACCAGCCTCCAGAATGTTCACCCAGTGTGCTGTCAGTGAAATGTTGTGTCCCTGGCCACAAGGGTTTGTATATATGTTGGTCGTTAAGTGGATAATCCCAGTAACCTCGTTGGTAAGGGCATGGGTGATATTCCTGGACACGTGCTGGTACAAGAAGGGGACACCACAATGGGTGAAATAGTGGCGGCTGGGGACCGAGTACTAAGGGACCAAATTTGTACACCTATGGCAGGACAATTTTTGTTTTTTATTTCAAACCAACAAAATTTCACACAAACCAAGTTATAGTCTAGATGTGACAATAGTCAATTTTTGAACAACCACATTTTTACACCTGTACAAGGCCAATTTTGAATTTTATTTCAAACCAAAGAAAATTCGCACAAACCAAGGTGTAGAGTATATGTGATAATAGTCAATTTTTGGAACAAAAATATTGTAACTGTACCAGGGCAAGCAGTTTGTAAAAACAAATAACCCACTGTAATTTTACACAAAGCAATTTAAACTGTAAGCATTAGTGATGAGCGAGTATACTCGTTGCTCGGGTTTTCCCGAGCACGCTCGGGTGGTCTCCGAGTATTTGTAAGTGAGGAGATTTAGTTTTTTGTAAGTGCTCGGAGATTTAGTTTTCATCGCCGCAGCTGAATGATCTACAGCTACTAGCTTGCTTGAATACATGAGGGGATTCCCTACATGGCAACCCCCACATGTACTCAGGCTGGCTAGTAGCTGTAAATCATTCAGCTGTTGCGATGAAAACTAAATCTCCAAACACTAACAAATACTTGGAGACCACCCGAGCAACGAGTATACTGTCAGGGGAAGACTAGGTGGGCAATAGCTAATAACTCGGGCCCCTGCAATTTCCCTCAGACTAGGGCAATCCTGACTGACCCTCTACCTAGAGTTTACACTGATGGTGTGCATGTCTAGGCCTCGACCCTCACCCTGTCTCCTGTTTCAACCCTAGGCTGAAACCACCGCCCACCACCCAGTGAAAAAATAATACACCAATACCCACAGTTAGCACACACAAGGATAACGGAAAATATACACCACGCCGCAGTCACTCAGGAATACACTATAAATGCGCATGGCAAAATAAATACAAATATAGGAAGGAGTAAATAAGACAAAGGGAAATACACCACCAGCAACGATATTCCAACTCCTAGCTCACCACTCCAGACCGAGATAACCACGCACTAGACAGAAGCTATAATCGGCGACGCCCAATGTTCAGAAGAACTATTTAAAGGCAGTGGGCGTGGCCCAGCTTCCAATCCGAGCACCAGCTAAATTAACCCCGGACCAGCTAGATAAAATCTAGCCGACGCCACTGAGCACATAGTGGACAAAAGCGGAATTACCGCTGTCTGTCGAACGCCCTGGTATGAACAGCGTCCGACATGACAGTACCCCGCCTTCTACGAGGGACCCCAGGGCCCTCACGGCTTATAGGACCCGGCTTGTCCGTATAATGGCGGTGAAACATACTGACCAGCCGGTCCGCATGAACGTCCGAGGCTGGTACCCAGGACCTTTCCTCAGGCCCAAAACCACGCCAGTGTACCAAGTACTGTAAAGTGCGGCGCACTACACGAGAGTCAACCACCTTGGAGACTTCGAATTCCAAATTACCATCCACCAAGACTGGAGAAGGCATAGGTGTCACGTCCATAAGACCCACCGTCTTTTTTAGCAACGATCTGTGGAACATGTTGTGTATCTTATACACCGTAGGAAGCTGCAATCGGTAGGCTACAGGGTTAATGACGGCAGCAACCCTAAATGGACCAATAAACCTTGGACCCAATTTAAGGGATGGTATCTTGAGTCTTATGTATTTTGTGGATAACCACACCCAGTCATCCACACTCAGGTCCGGACCTGGCACATGCCTACTGTCAGCCACATGTTTGTGCCTAGCACCCACACTCAACAGGCGCTGTTTAACTTTCCTCCAGACTGATGACAATTGTTCTCCTAACTGGTCCTCCTCCGGAACGCCGGAAGAGCCCCTCTGACTCAAAGTACACTATGTGCTCAGTGGCGTTGGCTAGATTTTATCTAGCTGGTCCGGGGTTAATTTAGCTGGTGCTCAGATTGGAAGCTGGGCCATGCCCACTGCCTTTAAATAGTTCTTCTGAACATTGGGCGTCGCCGATTATAGCTTCTGTCTAGTGCGTGGTTATCTCGGTCTGGAGTGGTGAGCTAGGAGTTGGAGTATCGTTGCTGGTGGTGTATTTCTCTTTGTCTTATTTACTCCTTCCTATATGTGTATTTATTTTGCCCTGCGCATTTATAGTGTATTCCTGAGTGACTGCGGCGTAGTGTATATTTTCCGTTATCCTTGTCTGTGCTAACTGTGGGTATTGGCCGATTATAATGTCACGGGAAGACTAGGTGGGCAAGAGCTAATAACCCGGGCCCCTGCAATTTCCCTCAGACTAGGGAAATCCTGACTGACCCTCTACCTAGAGTTTACACTGATGGTGTGCATGTCTAGGCCTCGACCCTCACCCTGTCTCCTGTTTCAACCCTAGGCTGAAACCACCACCACCCAGTGAAAAGATAATACACCAATACCCACAGTTAGCACAGACAAGGATAGCGGAAAATATACACCAAGCTTCAGTCACTCAGGAATACACTATAAATGCGCAGGGCAAAATAAATACAAATATAGGAAGGAGTAAATAAGACAAAGGGAAATACACCACCAGCAACGATACTCCAACTCCTAGCTCACCACTCCAGACCGAGATAACCACGCACTAGACAGAAGCTATAATCGGCGACGCCCAATGTTCAGAAGAACTATTTAAAGGCAGTGGGCATGGCCCAGCTTCCAATCCGAGCACCAGCTAAATTAACCCCGGACCAGCTAGATAAAATCTAGCCGACGCTACTGAGCACATAGTGGACAAAAGCGGAATTACCGCTGTCTGTCGAACGCCCTGGTATGAACAGCGTCCGACATGACATATACTCGCTCATCACTAGTAAGGATGACTAATTGGATCAGGAATACATTTTTGAACATTTTTTTTGAGTGTTATATATCACTGAAATGTATCCAAGATCACATAATACAGTATGAATAAGCAATATAATACCAATAAATGAATACATTTTTGAACAAGTTTTTGAAGGGTTATATACCACCAAAATGTACCCAAGAACATGTAATACTCTATGGATGATCAATGCAATACTAATACATTTTTTAACAAGTTTTTTGAAGGTTAGATACCACTAACATGTACCCAAGAACACATAATACTGTGTGGGTGGGCAATATAATACCAATAAATGTTTTAAACAACTTTTTGGAGGGTTACATACCAATGAAATGTACCGCAGAACACGCTATATGGTATGGATAAGCAATATAATACCAATACATTTTTTAACAAATTTTTGGAGGGTAATTTGCCATTGAAATGTACCCTAGAACACACAATACTGTATGGATGAGCAATATAATACCAACAAATTTTTAAAGACGTTTTTGGAGGGTTATATATCAACGAAATGTTCCCCAGAAGACAGAATAGTGTATGGGTGATAAATTTAACTGAGTAAAAAAATTTTTTTTACTTTTTGGGAGTGTTATTTATCATAGAAATATACCAAAGACCACGTAACACTCTATGGCTGCAAAATTTAACCCAGAAAAATGTGTTAATGCTTTTTGAGTGTTACATATCACAGGAATGTACCCCGAACCATGGAATAGTGTATGGGTGAGAAGTGTAATCCAGCAAATTTTGTAACACTTTTTTGTAGTGTTAGGGTACCGTCTCACAAAATGATTGACCAACGATCACGACCAGCAATACGACCTGGCCGTGATCGTTGGTAAGTCGTAGTGTGGTCGCTGGAGAGCTGTCACACAGACAGCTCTCCAGCGACCAACGATGCCGAAGTCCCCGGGTAACCAGGGTAAACATCGGGTTACTAAGCGCAGGGCCGCGATTAGTAACCCGATGTTTACCCTGGTTACCATCGTAAATGTAAAAAAAAACAAACGGTACATACTCACATTCCGGTGTCCGTCAGGTCCCTTGCCGTCTGCTTCCCGCACTGACTGACTGCCGGCCGTGAAGCGAAAGCAGAGCACAGGGGTGACGTCACCGCTGTGCTGTGCTTTCACTTTCCGGCCAGCAGTCAGTCAGTGCGGGAAGCAGACGGCAAGGGACCTGACGGACACTGGAATGTGAGTATGTACTGTTTGGTTTTTTTTTACATTTACGATAGTAACCAGGGTAAACATCGGGTTACTAAGCGCGGCCCTGCGCTTAGTAACCCGATGTTTACCCTGGTTACAAGCCAAAGCATCGTTGGATCGGTGTCACACACACCGATCCAACGATGACAGCGGGAGATCCAGTGACGAAAGAAAGTTCCAAACGATCTGCTACGACGTACGATTCTCAGCAGGGTCCCTGATCGCTGCTGCGTGTCAGACACAGCGATATCGTATGGATATCGCTGGAACGTCACGGATCGTACCGTCGTAGCGATCAAAGTGCCACTGTGAGACGGTACCCTTAGATATCACAGAAATGTACCTTAGATCACGTAATACTGCGTAGCTGGAAAATTTAATCCTGAAAAAATTTTTAACGCTTCCTTTCAGTTTTATAGGCCACATAAATGTTCTCCACACCACTGAATAGTGTATGGGTGAGAAATGTAATCCAGCAAATTTTTTAATGCTTTTTTTGAGTGTTAGATATAACAGAAATGCTTCCTAGACCACAGAATACTGTATGACTGAGAAATGTAACCCTGAAAAACTCTTTTCAATTTTAAAGATCACAGAAATATACACCTGACCATGGAATAGTGTATGGGTGAAAAATATGATCCAGCACATTTTTTAACGCTTTTTTTGGAGTGTTAGATATCACAGAAGTTGACACCAGACCATGGAATAGTGTATATGTGATCATCGATGCTGGAATATTCCTAGTACAACATGGTTATACGATACCTGACAAATTAATCAAATAACCTATTTCTGCCAAACTGGCATTGGGTCATAAATAAGTAATTAATAATTTTAAAAAATGTCATATTTTTCAGACTTTAAGATGCACCGGACCATAAGACGCACCTAGGTTTTAGAGGAAGAAATTAGGGAAAAAAAATTGAATCAAAAAATTTGTTCAATTCTGTTCTCAATATTCCCTATTCTGGTATATATGATCCTCTCATCCCCATCCTGATACACATGGCCCTCTCATCCCTATCCTGGTATGCATGGCCCTCATCCCCATCCTGGTATGCATGCCTCCTCACCCCTAGCCTGGTATGCATGCCCCTCTTATCTCTAGCCTAGTAGGCATGGCCCCCTCATCCCTATCTTGGCAGGAATTATCATCCTCATCCCTATCCTAGTATGAAGGGCCCCATCTCCTCCTAGTATGCATGGCCCCATCCCTATCCTAGTGTACAGGGCCTCATCCTTAACCTGGTATGATTGGCCACCATCCCTGTCCTGGTATTCAAAAAAAGCAATCCATTACACTTACATTCCTGCTCTCCTTTGCAGCGTCTTGTTCCGTGACCGCCGGCAGCTGCAGGAAGGCTCCGGCTGACACTGTGCTCGCTATTAAAGAGCAATGAATACTCAGTGCTCACCTCGCACACCTGGAGTGCTGAGCAGTGAGTATTCCTGTAGACTATTCCCCATAATCCTGTAGATTGTAAGCCCGCAAGGGCAGGGTCCTCTTCCCGCTGTACCAGTCTGTCATTGTTAGTTTTGTTTACTGTAAGTGATATTTGTATTTTGATGTAACCCCTTCTCATGTACAGCACCATGGAATTAATGGTGCTATATAAATAAACAATAATAAAAAATAATAATATTCCGTCAGCTGCCCTTTGGCTTGCAAGCAGCGCATGATGTCACTGTCATGCGCTGCTTACAAGCATAAAGCAGCTGCTGGCATTGGGACAAGATGCTGCGAGGGAGCGCCAGGAAGGTAAGTGTAATGTTTTTTTTTTTTTTTTTCAGTGTTGTCTGATGGGGCAATGCATACCAGGATGGGGATGGGGGCCAATCATACCAGGATAACGATGGGGCCATGCATACCAGGATGGGGATGGGGGCCATTCATAACAGGATGCTATTAAAAATAAATTAATATTCATTGCCCTACATGCCCATAGGCATGGAATGCAGTGAATATTCATTTCTTTTTAGCAGCGGGCACAGGAGTTAGTCGCAGCAGCCGGCTTCTGCCTCTGTGATCCGCTGTTCCGCCAATGCCGTTCCCCCGCTTCCCCACCACAGCCAGAGCCGGTACATTCGGACTATAAAATACACCCCCTAATTCCTCCACATTTTTGGAGCAAAAAAGTGCATCTTATAATCTTAAAAATGCGCCTTTATAGTCTGAAAAATACGGTAATTCCAAAGGGATTGAACCTGTTTTTTCTCTTATAAGTTACATGAATGATCTGTATTATAATTTATTCCATTCTCTCAATATTCACTTTGACCGATCACTTTACCGCTTACTATTTCCTAATACTCCTTATCCTATGGGATTCACAATAGCAAGGGCACGTTTGGTTGGATCATCTGAACAAGAAAACCACACCCATAACTAATGAGGACAAGTATAAATATCTCACATGGCAAATGCCTTTATATACACTTGATGAAGGCTCTTTGAGCAGAAACACATTGTGTAAAGGATTTTTATAATTTATTTTTAATACATGTGATGTAGCAGTGATTGCAATTACAATTATTAAATTTCATTTTTATTATACCACTTGTGGTCATTTAACCCCTAAGGACTGCAGTTTAATTACCCCCCCAGCAAATGGATGTACTTTTATATGACTTTTTTTTTTACATATTGGGAATTTTTTTTAATTAGTCAGAAGCGCCTCCAGATTTTCATTTATTTCAATATATCCACAGGGAGCAATTTGTTGGGCAAGGGTGAGTACATCTCCTCGGCCCTCGGATGAGGTGCACACCACAGATAAAGATCCCAATCACTCACAAGTAGTGTTGAGCGATACCGTCCGATACTTGAAAGTATCGGTATCGGAAAGTATCGGCCGATACCGGCAAAGTATCGGATCTGATCTGATACCGATACCCGATACCAATACAAGTCAATGGGACTCAAGTATCGGAAGGTATCCCTGATGGTTCCCAGGGTCTGAAGGAGAGGAAACTCTCCTTCAGGCCCTGGGATCCATATTAATGTGTAAAATAAAGAATTAAAATAAAAAATATTGATATACTCACCTCTCCGACGCAGCCTGGACCTCACCGAGGGAACCGGCAGCGTTCTTTGCTTAAAATGAGTAAAATGAGCGCGTTCAGGGCCTTCCATGACGTCATGGCTTCTGATTGGTCGCGGCCGCCCATGTGACCGCCACGCGACCAATCACAAGCCGTGACGTAATTCTCAGGTCCTAAATTCCTAATTCTAGGAATTTAGGACCTGAGAATTACGTCACGGCTTGTGATTGGTCGCGTGGCGGTCACATGGGCGGCCGCGACCAATCACAAGCCGTGACGTCATCTAAGGCCCTGAACGCGCTCATTCTTAGGAAGGAAGGCTGCCGGAAAGAAGCCGAGGGTGAGTATATTCCTATTAGGTATATACTCACCCTCGGACGCACCCTGCTTCTTTCCGGCAGCCTTCCTTCTTAAGAATGAGCGCGTTCAGGGCCTTAGATGACGTCACGGCTTGTGATTGGTCGTGGCCGCCCATGTGACTGCTCACGCGACCAATCACAAGCCGTGACGTCATCCCTCAGGTCCTAAATTCCTAGAAGGGAATTTAGGACCTGAGGGATGACGTCGCGGCTTGTGATTGGTCGCGTGGCGGTCACATGAGCGGCACGCGACCAATCAGAAGCCATGACGTCATGGAAGGTGCTGAACGCGCTCATCTTAAACAAAGAAGGCTGCCGGTTACCAGCGGAGATGTCCAGGGGTCTCTGGACAGGTGAGTATATCAATATTTTTTATTTCAATTCTTTATTTTACACATTCAAATGGATCCCAGGGCCTGAAGGAGAGTTTCCTCTCCTTCAGACCCTGGGAACCATACACTGGAAACTTCCGATTCCGATTCCCGATACCACAAAAGTATCGGATCTCGGTATCGGAATTCCGATACCGCAAGTATCGGCCGATACCCGATACTTGCGGTATCGGAATGCTCAACACTACTCACAAGTTTTCTAGTGTTGTGCCTATCTTGCACAACCAGGTCAGAAGAACATATATAATTCGCATCAACATTGATCATACCATACTTACTATGCTCAGGTAAAGCTCTCTTTCCCCTCATTTTTTCTGCCCAGGATCTACATATTATGGGGGAGAATTGTAATCCAGACAATTTTTTAAACTTTTTTTGCGTTAGATATCACAGAAATGTACCTCAAACTACGGAATAGTGTATGGGTGAGAAATTTAACCCTGGAAAACTTTACAGCACTTTATTTCAGTTTTATAGATCACAGGAATGTACCCCCGACCACAGAATAGTGTATGGGTAAAAAATGTAATCCAGCAAATTTTGTAACACTTTTTTGTAGTGTTAGATATCACCGAAATGTACCCTGGGTCACGGACTAGTGTATGAGTGAGAAATTTAATCCAACAAATCTTTTTTTTTCAGTTTTATAGATCACATAAATGTACCCCACACCATGGAATAGTGTATGGGTGAGAAACTTAACCCTGTCAAAAAATATTTACTTCAGAACACGGAATAGTGTATGGGTAAGAAATTTAACACAGAAAAGTGTTTATATTGTTACATATGTTTTGTGTTATATTGCACAAAAAAGTAACACAAAGCATGGAATACTCAGTGGATCAAAATATATTCAATTTTTTTTAACCTCCCCCCCCAAAAAAGATGCAGATATATATTTTGCAAGGGACTGCCCAGCCCTAATCCTTGTCTACAGACTGTATTCTGCCACTCTCCCTGCTCCTGTGACTCCCCCTCCGTACACTAAAGGCAGAATGTATGTGATACAAACAGCAAATCAAACGATTTACCCTTAGAAGTGCTGCTAGTATGACGGTTCAGCTTCAACACCAACATCAACATTACAGGCCTCTGATTCATTACACTGTACACACAGAGACCTTGGCAAGAACTCTAAAATAAAAAACTCCAATATGAAGTGTCACAGAGCTGTGCAATGGCATCAGTATGTCGAGCCGGGCGGCGCCTGTTCTTTTATAAGCCCTGATGATGTCACACCGCCAGCCAATCGCAGTAATGCCACAACCAAGTTAGCTATGGCATTAAAGTGACATGCAGGCAATCCCCACATGCTTATTGGCTGCGTAACAGGCGCCAAAATGCGGGGAGGGGATTTGAGTTTTACATAAATCACCGCCCAAAACTCAACGAGTAACGAGTACATCCAAGCACCATGTTACTTGAGTGATAACCAGGTATCACTGAGCACGTTTGCTCAACCCTAGTTTTCATTAACATTTTTTTACTATTTGACCTTGAGGGTATGTGCACACGTCCGGATTTCTTGCAGAAATTTCCTGAAGAAAACCGGAAATTTTCTGCAAGAAATCCGCATTTTTTTTTTTGCGTTTTTTTTCCGTTTTTTTCGCGGTTTTTTTAGCATTCTGCAAGCGTAATTAGCTTGCAGAATGCTAAAGTTTTCCAAGCGATCTGTAGCATCGCTTGGAAAACTGACTGACAGGTTGGTCACACTTGTCAAACATAGCGTTTGACAAGTGTGACCAACTTTTTACTATAGATGCTGCTTATGCAGCATCTATAGTAAAAGATAGAATGTTTAAAAATAATTAAAAAAATAAAAAAAATGCTTATACTCACCTGCAGACCTCAGCGGCGTCCGTTCCGTATAGATGGTGTGTGCGCACAGGACCTTCCATGACGTCGCGGTCACGTGAGCAGTCACATGACCGGTCTCGACCAATCACAGGACAGTGACATCATCGCAGGTCATTCACCGCACACCAGCTACAGGAACCGAAGCGGCAGCATGCAGCTGAGAGGCGGGAAGACATCGAAGGTGAGTATAGGACTATTTTTTATTTTAATTCTTTTTTTTTTACCACTTATATGGTGCCCAGTGCGTGGAGGAGAGTCTCCTCTCCTCCACCCTGGGTACCAACCGCACATAATCTGCTTACTTCCCGCATGGTGTGCACAGCCCCGTGCGGGAAGTAAGCAGATCAATGGACTCCTAGGTGTGCGGAATCCCCGCAATTCCGCATTTTTAATGAACATGTTGCTTTTTTTTCCGCGATGCGATTTTTTCGCGGAAAAAATCGCAACATTTGCACAAAAAATGCGGAATACCCTGTAAATAATAGGAGGCATAGGTTAGCGTTTTTTTCGCGTTTTTATCACGTTTTTATAGCGAAAAAACGCGAAAAAAACGCGAAAAATCCTGAACGTGTGCACATGGCCTTACAGTCTTTTTGTCTCCCTGCACATTCCTGGCAACTAAACCTGATAGAAACCATCATCTTGTGAAAGCGAGGCTGACAGTGGCGAAACGCACGTCGGGGTGCATGCAGAGGTCTTCTCAGCACTAGGTGAGACATCCTCTCCTTTTGTTCCTATCCTTAGGGCCACCGTGTTGGGCACATGTTATGGTTAGTGTTGAGGGATACCGTCCGATACTTGAAAGTATCGGTATCGGAAAGTATCGGCCGATACTGGCAAAGTATCGGATCTAATCCGATACCGATACCCGATACCAATACAAGTCAATGGGACTCAAGTATCGGACGGTATCCCTGATGGTTCCCAGGGCCTGAAGGAGAGGAAACTCTCCTTCAGGCCCTGGGATCCATATTAATGTGTAAAATAAAGAATTAAAATAAAAAATATTGCTATACTCACCTCTCCGACGCAGCCTGGACCTCACCGAGGGAACCGGCAGCGTTCTGTGCTTAAAATGCGCGCTTTTACTTCCTTCCGTGACGTCACGGCTTGTGATTGGTCGCATGCCTCCCATGTGGCCGCGACGCGACCAATCACAGCAAGCCGTGACGTAATTTTCAGGTCCTGGATGCCTAATTCTAGGCATTCAGGATTTTAAAATTTCGTTCCGGCTTGTGATTGGTCGCGTCGCGGTCACATGGGCGACGCGACCAATCACAAGCCGTGACGTCACGGGAGGCAGGAAACGCGCGCATTTTAAAATTACGTCACGGCTTGTGATTGGTTGCGTGCCGCCCATGTGACCGCGACGCGACCAATCACAGCAAGCCGTGACGTAATTTCAGGTCCTGAATGCAGAAATTACGTCACGGCTTGCTGTGATTGGTCGCGTCGCGGTCACATGGGCGGCACGCAACCAATCACAAGCCGTGACGTAATTTTAAAATGCGCGCGTTTCCTGCCTCCCGTGACGTCACGGCTTGTGATTGGTCGCGTCGCCCATGTGACCGCGACGCGACCAATCACAAGCCGGAACGCAATTTTAAAATCCTGAATGCCTAGAATTAGGCATCCAGGACCTGAAAATTACGTCACAGCTTGCTGTGATTGGTCGCGTCGCGGCCACATGGGCGGCACGCGACCAATCACAAGCCGTGACGTCACGGAAGGAAGTAAAAGCGCGCATTTTAAGCACAGAACGCTGCCGGCTCCCTTGGTGAGGTCCAGGCTGCGTCGGAGAGGTGAGTATAGCAATATTTTTTATTTTAATTCTTTATTTTACACATTAATGTTGTTTCGATACCGATACCCGATACCACAAAAGTATCGGATCTCGGTATCGGAATTCCGATACCCGCAAGTATCGGCCGATACCCGATACTTGCGGTATCGGAATGCTCAACACTAGTTATGGTTGCATGCCTTATTTACCTGGATATGGATACTCCCTTAGGTTGTTACAAATGAGGGATTATTGCATAAAGATGATGGTTTCTATCACTGAGAGTAATATCTTCTGGGATACCATATAGGAGGGTTTGTCCGCACCCTAAGTACTATACTGTTGTATTGATAAAATGACACACTAATCATCGTGCTGAAGACCCTTTATATCTGGTGTCTTTTGTTGTTAGCACTTTCATTACCTGGTTTGTGCTTTTTTTAAATTGTTTGTATTGGTAAAAATAAAGTTTTTTCACTTTTTATACAAAACTTCCATCTGTTCTCCGGAGTTTTATATGGCTTATTTATGGAGGTATATGTTACTACTTAGTGACTAATAGGGGTCACAAAATGAATTTGGAAATTTTTATATTAACACTCAAAACCTAGCAACAGTCACAGATAAGTCCACCAAACGCCTTATTCAATAACAACCACCAACAACCTCCAACCATGCAGCATAAGCTACTCCAACAATGAGTGCTAGCCAGGGCCCAGATTATATAGGAGATGGGAGTGGCTAGCAGTGCACAGCTGAGAGCCTTATCTCAAGGAGCTCTCAGCAGTGCAGATTAACCCCTGCACTGCTAAAAGGAATTTACACCATTTAATAAGGTGAAGTGCTTCTAATCAGTGCAGGAATAGGAGAAATTAGAGGCTGCAGTCTTCTGGCTCCTCTCTGTAGCGGTAAACCCGTGACACATACACAGTCAGCTCTGCTATGCAAGACACAACACAGTGAGATGTAATACAGCAGACACAACACCCCGTCAGACCTACTACACCAGACCTAACACAACAAAATTAGCTCTTCTACACTAAACACAAAACACAGCACTGCAAAACCAGACAAAATATAACACAAAATAAATACTAATTAAAGGACTCTGCAGCACTCTCCCATCAGCTGTACACAGAGTTTAAAAACCAAGGAACACTGCTTGGTTACAAATCCACAGGCGTGAAAAAGACAACGTCCCAACAGATATTAGCAATAATACAAAGTTTATTACGCCAAATACACAGCACCTACGTTTTCACCCATTACATGTCTTTATCAAGCATACAACACAACACAATGTTAGCTCTGCAACACTAGGCGCAAAACAATACACAGTCAGCTCTGCTATACTAAACACAACACACAGTCAGCTCTGCTATACCAGACAGAACACACAGTCTGCACTGCTATACCAAACAGAACACACAGTCAGCTCTGCTATACCAAATAGAACACACAGTCAGCCCTGCTATACCAAACACAACACACAGTCAGCTCTGCTATACCAAACGGAACATACAGTCTGTGCTGCTATACCAAACACAATATACAGTCAGCTCTGCTATACCAAACAGAACATACAGTCAGCCCTGCTATACCAAACACAACACACAGTCAGCACTGCTATACCAAACAGAACATACAGTCAGCTCTGCTATACCAAACAGAACATACAGTCAGCTCTGCTATACCAAACAGAACATACAGTCTGTGCTGCTATACCAGACAGAACACACAGTCAGCTCTGCTATACCAAACAGAACATACAGTCTGCACTGCTATACCAAATAGAACACACAGTCAGCCCTGCTATACCAAACGGAACATACAGTCTGTGCTGCTATACCAAACACAATATACAGTCAGCTCTGCTATACCAAACAGAACACACAGTCAGCCCTGCTATACCAAACACAACACACAGTCAGCACTGCTATACCAAACAGAACACACAGTCAGCTCTGCTATACCAAATAGAACACACAGTCAGCACTGCTATACCAGACGGAACATACAGTCAGCTCTGCTATACCAAACAGAACATACAGTCAGCTCTGCTATACCAAACAGAACATACAGTCTGTGCTGCTATACCAGACACAACACAGTCAGCCCTGCTATACCAGACAGAACACACAGTCAGCACTGCTATACCAGACAGAACATACAGTCAGCTCTCACTCACAATTTCTGCCATGGGGACCCTCTTCTTTACGTGTACGTCTGTATGTAAGTGGCTATCTCTGCATAATACATACGGTGCTTGTTTTTTTCTTTTTTTAGAGCCAATATAAACAGTGAATTTAGTTTAGCTGCATTATTCTTCATTCCCATTCCAAACCATCAGTCAGACTGTGACTTTTCTTATCCCCCATGCTTTATACTGCAGTACAAGAACAAGCAGGAAGGGAAGAAGGTGATTGCACATGGCTGCATGTCTGTATAGAAAAGCAAAATTCTGGCGTGTGGCTTTAGTCAAAAAGTCCATTGCAATTGCTGCTGCATTAAAGCGTAAAAATATGACTCTTTCTTAAAAATATTAGCATGTTTATTTTATCTTTACTGTCTCAGTTTTTACAAATGTGCTATTATGTCATATGCAAAAGAAATATCATAGGAAAACGTGGCGCTGTAGTGTCCTGCTCACAAATTATACACCGTGGTGAATGTCGCGGTAATGGGAGACAGGCTGGAACATGAATGTGTGATTTCATCTTCCGGCAAAAGCAAACACAGTTTAATGAACTTTGTACTGGCGGGCGGCTCACGTCGGGGCATCCCGCCAACCTGCGGAGAACAAGACCTGCCATGTGTATGTGCACCATCGTCATAGGGGCTAGATCAGAGGACCGATCGTCACATGTGGAGGCAGGCGCTGACCACCGGTTCCTTGTCTTGTCCCCTTTTATCAAGCTTTATATCTAGTGTAACAGATCAGTAAAACACAATGGGAATATCATTTTTCTGCCGATACTATGTATTTTCCTTTTGGAGTTGGTTAATAATTTTCTTCAATTATAATTTGCTTTTAATATGACGAATATTTGTCCTGCAGAGTGAAAGTCCACCTTTTAATAAAGTCAGATTTTTCTTTTTAAATATATTCAAATCTCTTGCCGAGATATTTAGGTAAGAGATAAAATTCTGTCTACCAGCAGCCACCACTAGGGGGAGCTCAGGAGCTTTTACTGCATACGGTTATTATTTTAGGAGTTTTCAGCCACAAAATTAAATAAAAATTCAGATTAGAATGCTATAAAAAACAATCACCTTCCTGATTCCCCAACACTTCCATGATGACGCTTCCCCAGTCCTCAGGTGGTCTGTGTTCTTCAGTGAACCATTGTGGCAACATGTGATCACTGCAACCAATTTTTATTTGACACATATAACATTTACTCACCCACAATATTTTATCTACTTTTTACACTTTTAAACACTTCACGACTGGGCCAGCTACCCCTTGTTCCTGACCAGGCCCATTTACTGTTTTGATTTTTTTTGTACATGCAGGTATAAAAAAATGTTCTTATTCTAAAAATTCAAATAATTTTTGCATCTTTTTTTCCTGATACAATCCCGACGGTAATAAACTGTCTCTGCCTTCTCTATGGGGAATTCTACTGTGTCTGACAGCTGGCTCCCCACTACACAGAGTAGAATGCAGACCGCCTGGATGTTTATAATCTACTAGCTGTACTACCCGGCTTCGCCCGGGTTAATGACTGCTGTTAGCAAAATAGAATGTGTTAACAAAAATTTATTCTGCACACAAAAACCACAAAACAAATAGATAGAAATGTAATTATTAAAAGGCAAAAACTAAGCAAATAGAAGCATTTCACAACATATATTAGCTTTGTTATACTGAGAATGTCTTTGTTGCCTATATTAACCAATCAGAGCTCAGGTTAATTAACTGTAGCAAAATAGAAGCTGAGCTGTGATTGGTTGCTATTGGCAGCCTGATAAATCCCCAGCCAACAGGAAGCCCTCCCCCCTGGCAGTATATATTAGCTCACACATACACATAATAGACAGGTCATGTGACTGACAGCTGCCGTATTTCCTATATGGTACATTTGTTGCTCTTGTAGTTTGCTTATTAATCAGATTTTTATTTTTGAAGGACAATACCAGACTTGTGTGTGTTTTAGGGCGAGTTTTATGTGTCAAGTTGTGTGTGTTGAGTTGCGTGTGGCGACATGCATGTAGCGACTTTTGTGAGATGAGTTTTGTGTGGCGACATGCGTGTAGCAACATTTTGTGTGTTGAGTTGCATGTGACAGGTTAGTGTAGCAAGTTGTGTGCAGCAAGATTTGTGCATGGCGAGTTTTGCGCGTGGCGAGTTTTATGTGTGGTGCATTTTGAGTATGTGCAAGTTTTGTGTGAGGCAACTTTTGCATGTGGTGCAACTTTTGTACATGTGGCAATTTTTCTGTGTGTGCAAGTTTTGCATGAGGTGAGTTTTCCATGAGGTGAGTTTTGCACGTGTGGCGAGTTTTGCGTGAGCCTAGTTTTGCATATGGCGAGTTTTGCATGTAGCGAGTTTTGAGTGGTGACTTTTGTGTTTCGACTTTTATGTGGCGAGGTTGGTGTGTGTGTGTGGTGAAATGTGTGCTGAGGGTGGTATATGTGTTCAAGCACGTGGTAGTGTGTGGCGCATTTTGTGTTTGTGTTCATATCCCCGTGTGTGGTGAGTATCCCATGTCGGGGCCCCACCTTAGCAACTGTACGGTATATACTCTTTGTCGCCATCGCTCTCATTCTTTAAGTCCTCATTGTTCACATCTGGCAGCTGTCAATTTTCCTCCAACACTTTTCCCTTCACTTTTTCCCCATTATGTAGATAGGAGCAAAATTGTTTGGTGAATTGGAACGCGCGGGGTTAAAATTTCACCTCACAACATAGCCTATGACGCTCTCGGGGTCCAGACGTGTGACTGTGCAAAATTTTGTGGCTGTAGCTGCGACGGTACAGATGCCAATCCCGGACATACACACATACATACATACACACATTCAGCTTTATATATTAGATATACCTGTATGTAATCTCCTGTATATAGTATATACCTGTGTGTCATCTCACCTATATATAGTATATATCTGTGTGTCATCTCCTGTATATAGTATATACCTGTATGTCATCTCCTCCTATACATAGCATATACCTGTGTCATCTCCTCCTGTATATACTATATACCTGTAGGTAATCTGCTCCTGTATATAGTATATACCTGTGTGTCATCTCCTCCTGTATATAGTATATACCTGTATGTCATCTCCTCCTGTATGTAGTATGTACCTGTATGTCATCTCCTCCTCTATATAGTATATACCTGTGTGTCATCTCTCCTGTATATAGTATATATCTGTGTGTCATCTCCTCCTGTATATAGTATATACCTGTGTGTCATCTCCCCTGTAAATAGTATATACCTGTGTGTCATCTCCTGTATATAGTATATAGCTGTATGCCATCTCCTCCTGTATTAGCCCTCGTTCACACGTTATTTGGTCAGTATTTTTACCTCAGTATTTGTAAGCTAAAATGGCAGCCTGATAAATCCCCAGCCAACAGTAAGCCCACCCCCTGGCAGTATATATTAGCTCACACATACACATAATAGACTGGTCATGTGACTGACAGCTGCCGGATTCCTATATGGTACATTTGTTGCTCTTGTAGTTTGTCTGCTTATTAATCAGATTTTTATTTTTGAAGGATACCAGACTTGTGTGTGTTTTAGGGCGAGTTTCGTGTGTCAAGTTGTGTGTGTTGAGTTGCGTGTGGCGACATGCATGTAGGGACTTTTGTGAGATGAGTTTTGTGTGGCGACATGCGTGTAGCAACTTTTTGTGTGTCGAGTTGCATGTGACAGGTTAGTGTAGCAAGTTGTGTGCAGCAAGTTTTGCGCATGGCGAGTTTTGCGCGTGGCGAGTTTTATGTGTGGTGCCTTTTGAGTATGTGCAAGTTTTGTGTGAGGCAACTTTTGCATGTGTTGCAACTTTTGTGCATGTGGCAATTTTTCTGCGTGTGGCAATTTTTCTGCGTGTGCAAGTTTTGCGTGTGGCGAGTTTTGCACGTGTGGCGAGTTTTGCATGTGGAGAGTTTTGCGCGTGGCGAGTTTTGAGCGGCGACTTTTGTGTTTCTACTTTTATGTGGCGAGGTTGGTGTATGTGTGGTGAAATGTGCACTGAGGGTGGTATATGTGTTCGAGCACGTGGTAGTGTGTGGCGCATTTTGTGTGTGTGTTCATATCCCCGTGGTGGTGTGATTATCCCATGTTGGGGCCCCACCTTAGCAACTGTACAGTATATACTCTTTGGTGCCATCGCTGTCATTCTTTAAGTCCCCCTTGTTCACATCTGGCAGCTGTTAATTTGCCTCCAACACTTTTCCTTTCATTTTTTCCCCATTATGTAGATAGGGGCAAAATTGTTTGGTGACTTGGAAAGCGCGGGGTTAAAATTTCACCTCACAATATAGCTTTGACGCTCTCAGGGTCCAGACGTGTGACTGTGCAAAATTTTGTGCCTGTAGCTGCGACGCCTCCAACACTTTTCCTTTCACTTTTTCCCCATTATGTAGATAGGGGCAAAATTGTTTGGTGAATTGGAAAGCGCGGGGTTAAAATTTCACCTCACAACATAGCCTATGACGCTCTCGGGGTCCAGACGTGTGACTGTGCAAAATTTTGTGGCTGTAGCTGCTACGGTTCAGATGCCAATCCCGGACATACATACATACATACATACATACACACACACACACATTCAGCTTTATATATTAGATAGGCGATCTGAAAATGATTAATCATTCCTTTTGGGCAGCAGTATGATGTGATCTCAAGTTTCACTACTAGTCCATACATGCTTTCCTGTCTCCTGCTTGAAACAGCTGACAGGGAGAAACATATCACAAGTAGAAAGCAGGCAGACAGCTTGAAGTTTCATCACAATTGATACACTGAAAACCTGCAGTACGAAGCTGCATCACATAGGACACAACCAGTCTCTGCAGTATTAAACTGCATCATATTGTATATGCGGTCACTCTGCAATGTGAGCCCACCAGTCAAAGACATCCTGGGTTGTACACAGCAGATGAGTAACACAGTTTTGCATAATGTTGGTCCAGGGGCTCAGATACACTATTGCTCCTGCAATACAGGGAGTTACTTCTTATCTGTTATAGAATAACTAGTAAACTGGTCATGACTGGATGGTAAAAAACAGCCCTGTCATCAATAAGGGTATAAAACAAGTCTGACATGGACTTAAGCTTTTGATTTGAACAAAATAATTCTTTATATTTATCACACCCTAACTGAAGTGTCCTTCATAACTAGCAAATGTGCCCCAGGTTGTCGGTCAGGGCAAAATGATGTTATAAAGTAAGCAGGGCCGGGATTAAAAACATCCATGGCACACAAATCCCACCTGCCCAGATACAATGATAAAGCATATTGCAGAAAAAGTGTAGCACGCAATGCACACTATGGTGAATCTTTCTGTACTTTCCCCTGACTATTCTTCTAAAGATAACCTGTCAGGTCGGATTAAGTCATTAACCTGCGGATATAAGGTTACTCTTCAGGTTAGTAGCATTATGAGAGTGCATGACCGCTGTACTGAAAGTGCGGCACCCGGGGGAAAATTATTGTTATTTCTCCAAGTCATATTGGTGTGCTGGCGCATCTTCAGTAACTGCTCACAGCAGCGTGAGTGACAGCTATCAATACACCCTGACACTCTGACTGACAGCTCACAATGCAGTGCATCAGTGCTGAGCCAGCTGTCAGTCAGTGTCAAGGCATGTACTGCATAGTGACTGAAGCTGAGTGCTAACCGAGTGTCTTCGGCATGCTCGAAAAATATGTTCAAGTATGTGAAGAGCTGGAGGAAGCTCATGTAAAAGAATGTTCTGATGAAGGTCCTATGACGGACCGAAAACGTTCATATTTTTTTCTGGATGCACAATAAAAGGAAGCTCTATTTTTTCATATACTGAGTGCCAAGTTTGTTATTATACATTCACATTGAGGTCGAGTGATGCAAGGTTTTCATTCTAGAGACAGCATAGGACCATTCCTGTAAGGTACACCTTGTCACGGTGGGATGGCTTTTACTTTTTTTTTAATCAAAATAGTGATAACTAAGTATCCTATTTTATGTACAGCATATGTATTATTACTATATACTTGTTTATTTACTACAGGGTATGGAGCGCCCCCAAGAGCAAGGGGTACTCGGTACCGGGTCCTTCGGTTCACAAAGGGGATGTCACAGTGGCTGACCCGGTCTGTGGCCCACGGGACGTCCGTGTTAAAGGGGAAAGGTCTTTAAAGGGGAAATCTTCGTGACGCCACCTGTGGTATTCGGTCAGGGTGACCGACGCTGCTTTAAGGGGTCCGCTGGGGTGATGTTATGGCAGCTAGATGGTATACGTTTCCACAGGTGAAGTGTATCCCCAGGGCTTCCCTGTGTGTAGATGGTGTGAGGCGCAGTGAAGAACGAGGACACAAGGTTGCAGTCTCTTTACCTTTACTGAAGGCTTCAGCATCCACAGTCCAGAGCACCAGACCACAGGGCAGACAGAGTCCGGCCGGTTTGGAGGCAAATCAAGAGTCCCCTTATCAAGGTAGAAATCAGTAGCCGTCCTCTAGCGCCGTGGTGTTGTAGTACCTTACTGCTAAGCCTCTCATAAGGTCCTCACAGATGTTGTAGATGTTATGTCTCTCTGTCCCCCAGATGGATAGGACAAACCCGTATGAACGGTGGCTTGAGGCGTTTTACAGGGACTCTATCATGCCCCAGCCTCTAAGCGGTGCCACCTTGCCTCCTGGGTGTAGGGTGGATCAGTAACGTGAAATTAGCTGTCCTGCCGGTCTCTGGAGCAAGGCATAAAGGACTGTTGCTCCCTGGGAGGCAGCCTGTGTAGGGCAGAACTCCTCCTGATATCCACTCCTTTGCTATGACTTCTTCACCCTCTGTACAATAAAATTCTCTTTCAGTGTCCGTTCTTAGAAACTGCCGCACTTAGGGCAGGCACAGCTCCATGTCCTTCTGTCTCAGCCTCTGACAGGCTCCCACCCCTGTCAGGGACCAACTACCTGAGCAAAGCTCAGCCAGCAACTGCCTACCTTCCTCCCCAGGCAACCAGTTTTACCTAAGTGTGAAGAGTGCCCTAATAAATAGGAGCATAGCTCCCCCTGGTGGCCTGGAGTGCGAAATGTGTTGCATGTTTGTGAAACCTGGATTCAGTTGACCTTCTTTGCCTCCAAACGTAACATCACTCCCCCCTAGAGGAGAACGATATTACTGCAACGACCAGGACCCTGGGGCGCTGCAGGTACATGCTAATTTTTGTTTTTTTCTCTGTGAAATGGCCACAGTGTGAACAAGCTCTTACACATTGCACGTATACCAACTTCTGCTTGGACTTATTTCTTTGGTTTTGAGCTTACATTTCTGTGTCTTTTTAAAATGAGCATAATGATCATGGACGCCAATGCGACCAGATTGGAGGAGCAGGGGGCTTGTACTGCTCCATGTGGTAGATTATGTGAGCACTCATTCAGACTGCCTTACCCTGTTCCTGTCCGAGAAGACAACAGACGCACTATGGGAATACCGTTGTGTGGTTTTAAATGTACAGTAATGTGTGTCTAATGTAATGTGATATAATGTATTATGGTGATGTGCAGGATATAAAGTGAATATGGCATAACGGTAAGCTTAGGACAGCACAGAATATAGTATAAGGATAATGGGTTAGCATTTTAGATAGGAAATGCTGATAAGGGTGGCACTTCAGGGCTAGAGGGAATTCAGTGTCAGCCAGTGAAGTGGGGAGTGGATTCAAGTTCAGTTGGGGTGGTGGGTTGCTAGGGACAGCATGGGCCAAACGTTCAGATCAGTGGATGGCCTAATGGAGATCCCTGATGGACATTTCACCAACGTCTGGAGCCTAGGGCCTGGGCGACGTACCATGGAGCTTGGCCTCGTCTTCAGACATCACGAGGTCGGTGGAGAAGGTATTACATGAGGGGCAGTGGGCCAGACCCATGTTCACTGGCAGAGTGGACAATGAATCCCTGGGGCTGATGAAGTCAGCGAGCTTAGTGGTAGTCCAGAATGGACTTGTGGCAGAACAGAAGAGGAGTTGTGATAAGGAGGAAGGAACTGTACATTACTGTGCCGTAATCCATCTGTACCCATCTGATGAACTTGGACAGTTTAGTAAAAGTTTGGCTGTTGCAAAGAGCTTGGTGTCCCATGCATTATGTGCAGTAGGTAATGAGGTCGGCAGAGGCCTGCGGCCCTTTAGGTGAGTGTGATGCATCCCACACACTACAGTACACTGGGACTGGGACACCCGTTGTCTGTAAAGTGCCAGAGCGCAACCAGACAGCAGCTTGGTTACGACTACGGCTCTGCAGCACTTTACACAGTCATTTCTGGTTAATGCAGAAGTTCACGTATACCTCAGGGTCAATATATTAAGACAGTAAAAAAAATTGCTGCATTTTTTAACTCTGATTTTTAAAATTATGCCAAAAACATTGCAGTGCGGTTGCATAGTATGAACATGGTCCTATCTTGATATTTACATTAGGGTGCGTTAGCACATTACCGTTAATAGCTGCAGGAAAAACCACACTGTTATGCCACAAAAAAAATGTACTGCAACCGCAATTGGTGAACGCAGCCTATAGTCTGACTCTGCACATGGCACGACAGTGTTTGGCGGTAGCCGGGGCACTCATTCTCAGTGGTTCCCCGGCACGTTACATGAAAGTGTGTGTCCTGGCTGGGTGGGTAGATTTGTGCTGTAAGGGCCTTACGCCTGTGCAGGCCGCATGTAGTCGGTGTTGTGGGCTGGCCAGGACCAGATGATTCACAGCTCAATGAGAGAGACTTCCAACCCAAAATAAACTGTTTACTGAATGCCAACTTGGTAATGGTTTTATAGAAGTGATCGTGGGTACAAAGTCTTATGGACGTTTCCTTTACTGTATGAAGCATTTTACACAGAATATTCAGTCCTGTTTAGAGCCATTACTGTCTGCATTACTAGTCATGGGGTTTGTGACTCAGAGCCCTATTCAAGGACCCTTCTCTGGAGGGCCACTCTGTCTCGTCAGTCGCCTTTCTTCAGGATCACACTTTCCATTTTCCTTAGTCTCCTTTAACTTATAGTCACCCTTTCATGCAGCTCTGCTCACTTTACACACCCTATCTGCCCAACTAACTGTAATACAGTTACTTTCCCTAACACTAACTCCTCCCCTCCCATTATGGGCTAGTCCGAATGTTATCTGTCTCTGACTCTGCAGTCTGTTGCTGGGCAGACTGAACCTTACACACAGTTCTATGAAAGCACTTGTATGTTTCCCCTCTATCTCCATCCCCCTAATATTTAAGGGTACAGTCAGACATTGTGGCAGGCGGTGCAGTGGGAGCACAATTGTCCACAAAATTATGCAGCAATTGGCCATTTATTATTATTATTATTATTTATTGTTATAGCGCCATTTATTCCATGGCGCTTTACAAGTGAGGAGGGGTATACATAATAACAAGTACAATAATCTTGAACAATACAAGTCATAACTGGTACAGTAGGAGAGAGGACCCTGCCCGCGAAGGCTCACAATCTACAAGGGATGGGTGAGAATACAGTAGGTGAGGGTAGAGCTGGTCATGCAGCGGTTTGGTCGATCGGTGGTTACTGCAGGTTGTAGGCTTGTCGGAAGAGGTGGGTCTTCAGATTCTTTTTGAAGGTTTCGATGGTGGGCGAGAGTCTGATGTGTTGTGGTAGAGGGTTCCAGAGTAGGGGTGATACGCGAGAGAAATCTTGTATGCGATTGTGGGAAGAGGAGATAAGAGGGGAGTAGAGAAGGAGATCTTGTGACGATCGGAGGTTGCGTGTAGGAAAGTACCGGGAGATGAGGTCGCAGATGTAAGGAGGCCATGATGGTGGTTGGTGGTTCAGCAGCTTGTGACCAGTCGCACCACTTACTTCTGCCTCTTAGATACTAATAAATATGAATAATCTCAAGGTGTCACCATTTCTTGGGCACCCTTTGTAATAGTTCAGATCGCAGCGCTGGGCATTCAAGCGAAGGATTTTATAGTCGTTTTTCATAATGTGGGGTATGCTGGATGAGCCTTGGATGAGAGGAGGTAGATAAAAAAATATGTTGTGTAGACCCAGATGACTCTCATTATGTCACTTGCTGCCCTCGGACACTTCCAGAACCCACACTCGCTGACTAAGAAGTTCTTCCAATCTTATTGTTTAAATCACAGCAACTCCGAGGGAGCCGACTCTGACCATGAAACAACCGCCAATCAGCCATAGGCATGGCAGAAAAGTAGTGTGAAGGTCTGGAACCCAAATGAAAATCTGTAAAAGGCCCCCCTACCTATGTGTCATTTATAATACTGGCGTCTTCCTATGTGTCAGACAATCCTTTCATCCCTTTCTTGCATAACCCAACAGTCACGTTCTAATCTAAGCACACAATGAACTGCTTAAATGGCAGATACATTGTGGAAAATGTACTAACATAAGGCACAGGTCACTGATCCCATTGCTATATTATAATTATATGTACAGGACTACAATAATTATATTGGTGATTCTACATAGTCATCTGATTTATGGCCAGTAATATTGGAAATAATATAACCAAAATTTTATCTCGGCAACATATGCAGTATACCTGCTGATATAGAGCCATTGCAAAGGCAGATACAATCTACAATTGTAGTCAAGTTGCTGCTACCATATATTAACTATATGATACTGTGTCTGCAAGGAATACATCTGTTCTATCTACAAATTAGGCAAATTATCTCAGATAGTCCCAAGAACTGACTGGGCATTACAATAAAGGGGGGACCCCGGTCTTCACTCTTTCCCCTATCCTTATACAATTGGGATGCTATGGGACAGGATTAAGACCATTTTAATTTAACATTTTTAAAAGGGACCTTCACCCAATTTTTCATGTAGACCTGGATACATGATGTAATATAATAGTGACTGCAGAGCAAAATAAAACTTGTTTTTCAATTTCTCCTCTCTGTTGCGGGGATATTAGCAATCAAAGTATTTGGCACCTAATGAGTTAACTTTAGTTAATGCCAAGTGATTGTTATCAAATAGCAAATCATATAGGGAGAAGAAGTACACGCCCCCAGTGAAAACTATCTGATAATTTTAGTTAAGACCAAGTGGGAGACATCAGATAGATTTCACTGGGGGCGTGTACTTCTTCTCCCTATATGATTTGCTATCTGATAACAATGGGCTTACTACAATGGCACTTGGCATTAACTAAAGTTAACTCATTACGTGCCAAATACTTAGAATGATAATATCTTCGTAACAGAAAGACAAAATAAAAACCAAACACGTTGAATTTTACTCTGCAGCCACGATTACATCCTGTCTCCAACTTAATATGAAAAAAAAAATGATTTAAAGTCCTCTTTAAGGGTACAAATAAGTAATGTTTTTGGGTGGCTTTGGGTGGCTTTTTTAGAAGTTTGCAACAGGACCCTCTAATTTTTCTAGTAACGCCCCTACCAGACAGGTTTCATATGGGGAGAGAGATACCAATCCTTGAGATTCCTTCTTTGGTGAACTTGTCTCTCCAAAGACTCTCTCCTAACACTCATAGACTTTATTGGAACGTGCCACACACATACATACCCTTCTGTCCTATTAGAGGCTGGAATAGGATGACCAGCTGCGTCTTGGTCAAAAATGTAAATGGAAGCATGTGCCAAGCAATTTTTTTTCCAGGAGCCTCTAACAATCTTTCTGTAAAGATCTGCATTTTTTTCTATACCTTAGTACATTTTGGTTAGTTTTATGTTGTCAGTTGTAGCCCTTCAGGACAGGACAACTTTTTTGTTTTTGCAATTTTATTGTTTTCCTCTTCTTCCAAAAGCAAAAACTTTTTATTTTCTTTATTGACATTGTTTTATTAGGGCTTTTTTTGTTTGCAAGACGAGTAGTATTTTTGAACGACACCATACATTTTTCTGTATCATTGATGCTGAATAATTGGAAAACATTCCAAATAGTGAAAATCATGCAGTTCTGACAGGTTTTTTTGGCTTTGTTTTCACAGAGTTCATTGTAGATCATAATTCTCAATGACAGTACAATTATGGCTATACCAAACTTCCATATTTCTTTTTTATTATTTGCATGGTGAAAAAAATGTCAGAAGTTTGTAAAAAAAAATTGTTTTATGTCGCGATTTTCTGAGACCTGCAGTATTTTTACTTTTCCATCAATGGATCGTTTATTTTTTGTGGTATGAACTAACTTTTCCATTAATTTAATTTCAGGGTTTATACAATGTTTTTATCACTGTTTTTTGTATTTTTTTTAGGGTGGTGTGATCACCGAAAAAGCTTAATTCTGGTATTTTTATATTTTTTTTGCTACGGCGTTTATTGATTGGCTAAATTATTTTTTTACATTGATAGATCTGACATTTGCGGAGTTGGCGATATAAAAAAAAATATTTATTTTTCTTTATTTTTAATGAAGAAAAAGTGGGGTGATTAAAATTTTTATTTTTTTTAAATTAAATTAGATTTTTTACTTTCAACTTTTAGAAGACTTGAACCTGCAATCGTCCAAAAGCTTATACTATACTATATACTGGAAATTTTTATTATTTATTTATATAGCACCATTAATTCCATGGTGCTGTACATGTGAAAAGGGGTTACATACAGGGTTATAGATATCGTTAACAGTAAACAAATTTACAATGAGAGACTGTTACAGAGGGGAGAGGACCCTGTCCTTGCGGACTTACATTTTATGGGATAATGGGGAAGAGACAGGAGGTCGGTGTGCTGCAGCACTGGTGGTGGTGAGGCGGCAGCTCTGGCGGTGGCGACGCGGCAGCTTGGGTGGTTGGTGATGTGGCAGCGGCTCGGGTGGTTGGTGGGGTGGCAGCTCGGGTGGTTGGTGAGGCGGCAGCTCGGGTGGTTGGTGAGGCGGCAGAATGGTTATTGCAGGTTGTAGTCTTTCCTGAAGAAATGGGTTTTTAGGTTCCGTCTGAAGGATCTGAGGGTGGTGGATAATCGGACGTGTTGAGGCGTGGAATTCCAGAGGATGGGGGATATTCGGGAGAAATCTTGGAGGCGGTTGTGTGAGAAACTAATAAGTGTGGAGGAGAGTAGGAGGTCTTGGGAGGATCGAAGATTACGTGAGGGAAGATAGTGGGAGATTAGTTCAGAGATATAGGGAGGGGACAGGTTGTGGATGGCTTTGTAGATCAGTGTTAGTTTGAACTGGATTCGTTGGGGAATTGGGAGCCAGTGGAGGGATTTGCAGAGGGGTGAAGCAGGGGAGTAGTGAGGAGAGGTGGATTAGCCGAGCAGCAGAGTTGAGGACAGACTGGAGTGGTGCAAGGGAGTCAGCGGGGAGGCCACAGAGGAGGGTACTGCAGTAATCGAGGCGGGAGATGATGAGGGCATGCACAAGAGTTTTAGTAGATTGTCGGCTGAAGAAGGAACGGATTCAGGCAATATTTTTTAATTGGAGGCGACAGGAGGTGGCAAGAGTTTGGACGTGCGGTTTGAAGGACAGGGCAGAATCGAGAGTTACCCAGAGGCAACGGATTTACCATAATAGATAGATCAGGTAGGGGGATACGCGAGATGGGGGAAAGAGGAGTTAAGTTTTGTCTACATTGAGTTTTAGGAAGCGAGAGTTGAAGAAGGCTGGCTGTTGTGAAATTGGATTTTGGGCTCCCCCGGTGGCCACTGGTGGAATTGAACTGGTGTGCATCATCCTCTCTGTTCACCTGTTTCCATCAGGATGTGGGAGTCGCTATTTAGCCTTGCTCCTCTGTCACTTCCATGCCGGTCAACATTGTAATCAGAAGCCTTTCTGTGCATGTTCCTGCTGCTAGACAACTCCCAGCTAAGTTGGACTTAGTCCTTGTTTGTTTTTGCATTTTGTTCCAGTTCACAGCTGTAGTTTCGTTTCTGTGTCTGGAAAGCTCTTGTGATCTGTAATTGCCACTCTGATGTTATGAGTTAATACTAGAGTCTTAAAGTAATTTCAGGATGGTATTTTGATAGGGGTTTCAGCTGACCATGAAAGTGCCCTTTCTGTCTTCCTGCTATCTAGTAAGCGGACCTCAATTTTGCTAAACCTATTTTCATACTACGTTTGTCATTTCATCTAAAATCACCGCCAATATTTGTGGGGGCCTCTGTCTGCCTTTCGGGGAAATTTCTCTAGAGGTGAGCCAGGACTATATTTTCCTCTGCCAGGATTAGTTAGTCCTCCGGCCGGCGCTGGGCGTCTAGGGATAAAACGCAGGCTACGCTACCCGGCTACTGTTAGTTGTGCGGCAGGTTTAGTTCATGGTCAGTTTAGTTTCCATCCTTCCAAGAGCTAGTTCGTATGTTTGCTGGGCTATGTTCTCTTGCCATTGAGAACCATAACAGTTTGACCGGCCTAAAGGGTTAAATTAATTGACAGAGAAAGGAGAGAAAAGAGAAGTCTGCTGAAGATTTTTTTTTTTTTTTTTTCTCAGTTCTGAGTGTGCTTGTAATTGAATCTCTTGCAAGTCTGCCTATATTGCAGCCTTTCTCTCTCTCTCTCCTTCTAATCCTGGAATGGCTCTGTGTTCACCTGTTTAAAATGGATATTCAGAGTTTAGCTGCAGGTTTGAATAATCTCACCACGAAAGTTCAAAACTTACAAGATTTTGTTGTTCATGTTCCTATATCTGAACCTAGAATTCCTTTGCCTGAATTTCTCTCGGGGAATAGATCTTGCTTTCAAAATTTCAAAAATAATTGCAAGTTGTTTTTGTCCCTGAAATCTCGCTCTGCTGGAGATCCTGCTCAGCAGGTCAGGATTGTGATTTATTTGCTCCGGGGCGACCCTCAGGATTGGGCTTTTGCATTGGCTCCAGGGGATCCTGCGTTGCTCAATGTGGATGCGTTTTTTCTGGCCTTGGGGTTGCTTTATGAGGAACCTCAGTTAGAACTTCAGGCGGAAAAGGCCTTGATGTCCCTATCTCAGGGGCAAGACGAAGCTGAAATATACTGCCAGAAATTCCGTAAATGGGCTGTGCTTACTCAGTGGAATGAGTGCGCCCTGGCGGCGAATTTCAGAGAGGGTCTCTCTGATGCCATTAAGGATGTTATGGTGGGGTTCCCTGTGCCTGCGGGTCTGAATGAGTCCATGACAATGGCTATCCAGATCGATAGGCGTCTGCGGGAGCGCAAACCTGTGCACCATTTGGCGGTGTCTACTGAGAAGACGCCAGAGAATATGCAATGTGATAGAATTCTGTCCAGAAGTGAACGGCAGAATTTTAGACGAAAAAATGGGTTGTGCTTCTATTGCGGTGATTCAACTCATGTTATATCAGCATGCTCTAAGCGTACTAAGAAGCTTGATAAGTCTGTTTCAATTGGCACTTTACAGTCTAAGTTTATTCTATCTGTGACCCTGATTTGTTCTTTATCATCTATTACCGCGGATGCCTATGTCGACTCTGGCGCCGCTTTGAGTCTTATGGATTGGTCCTTTGCCAAACGCTGTGGGTATGATTTGGAGCCTCTTGAAACTCCTATACCCCTGAAGGGGATTGACTCCACCCCATTGGCTAGCAATAAACCACAATACTGGACACAAGTAACTATGCGGATTAATCCGGATCACCAGGAGATTATTCGCTTTCTTGTGCTGTATAACCTACATGATGTGTTGGTGCTTGGATTGCCATGGCTGCAATCTCATAACCCAGTCCTTGACTGGAAAGCTATGTCTGTGTTAAGCTGGGGATGTAAGGGGACGCATGGGGACGTACCTGTGGTTTCCATTTCATCATCTATTCCCTCTGAGATTCCTGAATTCTTGACTGAATATCGTGACGTTTTTGAAGAACCTAAGCTTGGTTCATTACCTCCGCACCGGGAGTGCGATTGTGCCATAGATTTGATTCCGGGTAGTAAATACCCTAAGGGTCGTTTATTTAATCTGTCTGTGCCTGAACATGCTGCTATGCGAGAATATATAAAGGAGTCCTTGGAAAAGGGACATATTCGTCCTTCGTCATCTCCCTTAGGAGCCGGTTTTTTCTTTGTGGCTAAGAAAGATGGCTCTTTGAGGCCGTGCATTGATTATCGGCTTTTGAATAAAATCACGGTTAAATATCAATATCCGTTGCCACTGCTGACTGATTTGTTTGCTCGCATAAAGGGGGCCAAGTGGTTCTCTAAGATAGATCTTCGTGGGGCGTATAATTTGGTGCGAATTAAGCAGGGGGATGAGTGGAAAACCGCATTTAATACGCCCGAGGGCCACTTTGAGTATTTGGTGATGCCTTTTGGTCTTTCAAATGCCCCTTCAGTCTTTCAGTCCTTTATGCATGACATTTTCCGTGATTATTTGGATAAATTTATGATTGTGTATCTGGATGATATTTTGATTTTTTCGGATGACTGGGACTCTCATGTCCAGCAGGTCAGGAGGGTTTTTCAGGTTTTGCGGTCTAATTCCTTGTGTGTGAAGGGTTCTAAGTGCGTTTTTGGGGTTCAAAAGATTTCCTTTTTGGGATATATTTTTTCCCCCTCTTCCATCGAGATGGATCCTGTCAAGGTTCAGGCTATTTGTGATTGGACGCAACCCTCTTCTCTTAAGAGTCTTCAGAAATTTTTGGGCTTTGCTAACTTTTATCGTCGATTTATTGCTGGTTTTTCTGATGTTGTTAAACCATTGACTGATTTGACTAAGAAGGGTGCTGATGTTGCTGATTGGTCCCCTGCTGCTGTGGAGGCCTTTCGGGAGCTTAAGCGCCGCTTTTCTTCCGCCCCTGTGTTGCGTCAGCCTGATGTTGCTCTTCCTTTTCAGGTTGAGGTCGACGCTTCTGAAATCGGAGCTGGGGCGGTTTTGTCGCAGAGAAGTTCCGATTGCTCCGTGATGAGACCTTGTGCTTTTTTCTCGCGTAAATTTTCGCCCGCCGAGCGGAATTATGATGTTGGGAATCGGGAGCTTTTGGCCATGAAGTGGGCTTTTGAGGAGTGGCGTCATTGGCTTGAGGGGGCTAGACATCAGGTGGTGGTATTGACTGACCACAAAAATCTAATTTATCTTGAGTCCGCCAGACGCCTGAATCCTAGACAGGCGCGCTGGTCGTTGTTTTTCTCTCGGTTTAATTTTGTGGTGTCCTACCTGCCGGGTTCTAAGAATGTTAAGGCGGATGCCCTTTCTAGGAGTTTTGAGCCTGACTCCCCTGGTAATTCTGAACCTACAGGTATCCTTAAGGATGGAGTGATATTGTCTGCCGTTTCTCCAGACCTGCGGCGGGCCTTGCAGGAGTTTCAGGCGGATAGACCTGATCGTTGCCCACCTGGTAGACTGTTTGTTCCTGATGATTGGACCAGTAAAGTCATTTCTGAGGTTCATTCTTCTGCGTTGGCAGGTCATCCTGGAATCTTTGGTACCAGGGATTTGGTGGCAAGGTCCTTCTGGTGGCCTTCCCTGTCTCGAGATGTGCGAGGCTTCGTGCAGTCTTGTGACGTTTGTGCTCGGGCCAAGCCTTGTTGTTCTCGGGCTAGTGGATTGTTGTTGCCCTTGCCTATCCCGAAGAGGCCCTGGACGCACATCTCGATGGATTTTATTTCGGATCTTCCTGTTTCTCAGAAGATGTCTGTCATCTGGGTGGTGTGTGATCGTTTCTCTAAGATGGTCCATTTGGTTCCCCTGCCTAAGTTGCCTTCTTCTTCCGAGTTGGTTCCTCTGTTTTTTTCAAAATGTGGTCCGTTTGCATGGTATTCCGGAGAATATCGTTTCTGACAGAGGTTCCCAATTCGTGTCTAGATTTTGGCGAGCATTCTGTGCTAGGATGGGCATAGATTTGTCTTTCTCGTCTGCTTTCCATCCTCAGACTAATGGCCAGACCGAGCGGACGAATCAGACCTTGGAGACATATTTGAGGTGTTTTGTGTCTGCAGATCAGGATGATTGGGTTGCTTTTTTGCCTTTAGCGGAGTTTGCCCTCAATAATCGGGCCAGTTCTGCCACCTTGGTGTCTCCCTTTTTCTGTAATTCGGGGTTTCATCCTCGATTTTCTTCTGGTCAGGTGGAATCTTCGGATTGTCCTGGAGTGGATGCTGTGGTGGAGAGGTTGCATCAGATTTGGGGGCAGGTAGTGGACAATTTGAAGTTGTCCCAGGAGAAGACTCAGCTTTTTGCCAACCGCCGGCGTCGGGTTGGTCCTCGGCTTTGTGTTGGGGACTTGGTGTGGTTGTCTTCTCGTTTTGTCCCTATGAGGGTTTCTTCTCCCAAGTTTAAGCCTCGGTTCATCGGCCCGTACAAGATATTGGAGATTCTTAACCCTGTGTCCTTCCGTTTGGACCTCCCTGCATCTTTTTCTATTCATAATGTTTTTCATCGGTCATTATTGCGCAGGTATGAGGTACCGGTTGTGCCTTCCGTTGAGCCTCCTGCTCCGGTGTTGGTTGAGGGCGAGTTGGAGTACGTTGTGGAAAAAATCTTGGACTCCCGTGTTTCCAGACGGAAACTCCAGTATCTGGTCAAATGGAAGGGATACGGTCAGGAGGATAATTCTTGGGTGACTGCCTCTGATGTTCATGCCTCCGATTTGGTCCGTGCCTTTCATAGGGCTCATCCTGATCGCCCTGGTGGTTCTGGTGAGGGTTCGGTGCCCCCTCCTTGAGGGGGGGGTACTGTTGTGAAATTGGATTTTGGGCTCCCCCGGTGGCCACTGGTGGAATTGAACTGGTGTGCATCATCCTCTCTGTTCACCTGTTTCCATCAGGATGTGGGAGTCGCTATTTAGCCTTGCTCCTCTGTCACTTCCATGCCGGTCAACATTGTAATCAGAAGCCTTTCTGTGCATGTTCCTGCTGCTAGACAACTCCCAGCTAAGTTGGACTTAGTCCTTGTTTGTTTTTGCATTTTGTTCCAGTTCACAGCTGTAGTTTCGTTTCTGTGTCTGGAAAGCTCTTGTGATCTGTAATTGCCACTCTGATGTTATGAGTTAATACTAGAGTCTTAAAGTAATTTCAGGATGGTATTTTGATAGGGGTTTCAGCTGACCATGAAAGTGCCCTTTCTGTCTTCCTGCTATCTAGTAAGCGGACCTCAATTTTGCTAAACCTATTTTCATACTACGTTTGTCATTTCATCTAAAATCACCGCCAATATTTGTGGGGGCCTCTGTCTGCCTTTCGGGGAAATTTCTCTAGAGGTGAGCCAGGACTATATTTTCCTCTGCCAGGATTAGTTAGTCCTCCGGCCGGCGCTGGGCGTCTAGGGATAAAACGCAGGCTACGCTACCCGGCTACTGTTAGTTGTGCGGCAGGTTTAGTTCATGGTCAGTTTAGTTTCCATCCTTCCAAGAGCTAGTTCGTATGTTTGCTGGGCTATGTTCTCTTGCCATTGAGAACCATAACAGCTGGCTGACAGACACTCCAGGATTCTGGATGGAAAAAAGTAGAGGCCCTAGGACATAGCCTTGAGGAACTCCAACAGAGAGGGGGCGGGGTGAGGAGGTAGTGTGGGAGTGGGAAACACTAAATGTCAGAAAGGTATGAGGCAATCCAGGACAGGGCAAGGCCTTTGATGCCGAGGGAAGAAAGAATCTGTAGCAAGAAGGCTGTGGTCGACTATGTCGAAATCAGAGGACAGGTCGAGAAGGAGGAGGATGGAGAACTGTCTGTTAGCTTTGGCTGTGAGTAAGTCATTAGTAATTTTGGTCAGAGCAGTTTTGGTGGAGTGGTGGGGGCGGAAGCCAGATTGGAGGTTGTCAAGGAGAGAGTTAGATGAGAGGTGGGAGGAAAGTTAACCATGGACATGCTGCTGATGGAGTTTAGAAGCAAACGGGAGCAGTGATATGGGGCAATAGCTGGGCATAGCAGTTGGGTCAAGGTTAGCTTTTTTGAGGATGGGTGTGATGGTGGTGGCATGTTTGAAGGCAGAGGGGAGAGATAGGTTGAAGAGATGGGTTAGGACTGGAATGAGCCTGTTAGTGAGGTTGGGGAGCAGGTGGGAAGGGATGGGGTCAAGTGCACAGGTGGTGAGGTTTGATTTGGAAAGGAGGTAAGTTCTCCTTCAGTGATGTTGGAGAGGGAACTTATTGGGTAAGAGCAGAGGTCTGGTATATGGGGTGGTGGAACAGTAAAGTGTTGCCTTGGTTGGTTGATCTTGTTTTTGAAGTAGGTGGCAAAGTCCTCAGAAGAGATGAGGGGAGTTGGAGGTGGCAGTGGTGGGCGGAGGAGAGAGTTAAATGTACTGAACAGTTGGAAATACTATGGAAATACCATAGTATTGTATATGCAGTGTAAATCTCAGTCTCTTTTTGAAGCTCAGCACATAATTAAATTAGAGGAGGACCAAGATGGTGGCCAACTGGTCATTGTAACCCATCGGCATGCCGTGATCGTGTCATGTAAGGCTGATGAGAGCCGGTGCCCGATTGCATAATTGATATGCCACTGCCAGTGACTGATTAGACCTACAGGTATAATTGAGGAATTTGAAAGCAGAGAATGTCCTTGGTCAGATTCAAAATCAAGAACTCCAGCAATAATGCTCGCCAGCATGCTGCCCATATCTCCCAAATGTATTGGGAAAGTGTGGGGGAGTGTTTATTTGCAAAAAGTTATTTTTTGTGTGTGTTCCCTTTTTATTACGGGGTTAGAAATGGGTGTGTCTGATAGACATTACTGACCCTAGGGCTTGATGTCAGTTGTGTTTTTGGACACTTCACTGTTGTCAAGAACCCCAAGCCCCATTACCCAGATTGCCAAAGCACCAAGGCATCGGGAAGAGCCAAGACAAAGCACCAGAAGTGGAGTATCTCATGTGATGCTCCACTTCTCGCAGCTGCAGGCTGGTATTTTTAGGGGATGGACCTAATAACCAGGGACCTTCCCAGTCTGATAATATCAGCTCACAGCTACCTGCTTTACCTTTGCTGGTTGTGAAAACCAAGCTCTGGCGCCGGCACTTTGGAGCGGAGCGTGCAGCTCCATGTATTGCTATGTGGCCGTACGCTCCGTTCTGGAGTGCCGGCGCCAGAGCTTGGTTTTCACATGCGAGACACGGACGTGTTTCTCGCAAATGGAAAAGAGCCCTTACAAAAAAATGCAGGGAACCCCACATCATTTTTTTAATTTATTTAATTATTGGATTAAATAGAAAGCTGTACAATAAGCTCCACACACAAGGCACTAATGTGTTGTGGGGTTGTAAAATTATATATTTGCTGGATATTTTTCTATCTACAGTTGTGCTCAAAAGTTTACATACCCCTGCAGAATTTTTGCTTTCTTGGCCTTTTTTTCAGAGAATTTGAATGATAACACCAAAACTTTTTCTCCACTTATGGTTAGTGGTTGGGTGAAGCCATTTATTGGACAACTACTGTGATTTCTCTTTTTAAATCATAATGACAACCCAAAACATCCAAATGACCCTGATCAAAAGTTCACATACTCTGGTGATTTTGGCCTGATAACATGCACAGACGTTGACACAAATGGGTGTGAATGGCTACTAAAGGTAACATCCTCACCTGTGATCTGTTTGCTTGTAACCAGTGTGTGTGCATAAAAGCTGAGTGAGTTTCTGGGATCCAGACAGACTCTTGCATCTTTCATCCAGCCACTGACGTTTCTGGATTGTGAGTCATCGGGAAAGCAAAAGAATTGTCAGTGGATCTATGGGAAAAGGTAGTTGAACTGTATAAAACAGGAAAGGGATACAAAAAGATATCCAAGGAATTGAAAATGCCAGTCAGCAGTGTTATGACCCCAATGGCGAGGGTCTCAGAGGAACGTGGAAGTCTGCAGAATACAAAAATCCAGCTCATAGGGCAGTGGTAGCTGGGTTGACCATATATCTACTCCTAACGCCAACACTAGAAGTAGCCGGGGATCATTCCTACGTTGATTCTAGATGACACGCTCCAGCCGGAGAATCTAGCTACCCCTAGTAGAGGAAAACAAAAGACCTTTCTTGCCTCCAGAGAAGGGGACCCCAAAGCTGGATAGAAGCCCCCCACAAATAATAACGGTGAGGTAAGAGGAAATGACAAACACAGAAATGAACCAGGTTTAGCACAGAGAGGCCCGCTAACTGATAGCAGAATAAAGAAAGGTAACTTATATGGTCAACAAAAACCCTATCAAAATCCACACTGGAAATTCAAGAACCCCCGAACCGTCTAACGGTCCGGGGGGAGAACACCAGCCCCCTAGAGCTTCCAGCAAAGGTCAGGATATATATTTGGAACAAGCTGGACAAAAATACAAAACCAAAACAAAATAGCAAAAAGCAAAAAGCGGACTTAGCTGATATAACTGGAACCAGGATCAGTAGACAAGAGCACAGCAGACTAGCTCTGATAACTACATTGCCAGGCATTGAACTGAAGGTCCAGGGAGCTTAAATAGCAACACCCTTAACTAACGACCCAGGTGCGGATAAAAGGAATGACAGAAAAACCAGAGTCAAAAAACTAGTAACCACTAGAGGGAGCAAAAAGTAAATTCACAACAGTACCCCCCCCTTAGTGAGGGGTCACCGAACCCTCACCACGACCACCAGGGCGATCAGGATGAGCGGCATGAAAGGCACGAACTAAATCGGCCGCATGAACATCAGAGGCGACCACCCAGGAATTATCCTCCTGACCATAGCCCTTCCACTTGACCAGGTACTGAAGCCTCCGCCTGGAGAGGCGAGAATCCAAGATCTTCTCCACCACGTACTCCAACTCGCCCTCAACCAACACCGGAGCAGGAGGCTCAGCAGAAGGAACTATAGGCACAATGTACCGCCGCAACAAGGACCTATGAAATACATTGTGAATAGCAAACGACACAGGAAGATCCAGACGAAAAGATACAGGATTAAGGATTTCCAATATCTTGTAAGGCCCAATAAAACGAGGTTTAAATTTGGGAGAGGAGACCTTCATAGGAACAAAGCGGGAAGAAAGCCATACCAAATCCCCAACGCGTAGTCGGGGACCCACACCGCGGCGGCGGTTGGCAAAGCGCTGAGCCCTCTCCTGTGACAACTTCAAGTTGTCCACCACATGATTCCAGATCCGCTGCAACCTATCCACCACAGAATCCACCCCAGGACAGTCAGAAGGCTCCACATGACCCGAAGAAAAGCGAGGATGGAAACCAGAGTTGCAGAAAAAAGGCGAAACCAAGGTGGCGGAACTAGCCCGATTATTAAGGGCAAACTCAGCCAACGGCAAGAATGTCACCCAATCGTCCTGATCAGCAGAGACAAAACACCTCAAATAAGCCTCCAAAGTCTGATTGGTTCGCTCCGTCTGTCCATTAGTCTGAGGATGGAAAGCAGACGAAAACGACAAATCAATGCCCATCCTACTACAAAAGGATCGCCAGAATCTGGAAACGAACTGGGATCCTCTGTCTGACACAATATTCTCAGGGATGCCGTGCAAACGAACCACGTTCTGGAAAAACACAGGAACCAGATCGGAAGAGGAAGGCAGCTTAGGCAAAGGAACCAAATGGACCATCTTTGAGAAGCGATCACATATCACCCAGATAACGGACATGCCCTGGGATAGCGGAAGATCAGAAATGAAATCCATGGAGATATGTGTCCAAGGTCTCTTCGGGACAGGCAAGGGCAAGAGCAAACCGCTGGCACGAGAACAGCAAGGCTTAGCTCGAGCACAAGTCCCACAGGACTGCACAAATGACCGCACATCCCTTGACAAGGAAGGCCACCAAAAGGACCTGGCCACCAGATCTCTGGTGCCAAAAATTCCCGGGTGACCTGCCAACACCGAGGAATGAACCTCGGAAATGACTCTGCTGGTCCACTTATCCGGGACAAACAGTCTGTCAGGTGGACAAGACTCAGGCCTATCAGCCTGAAATCTCTGCAACACACGTCGCAGATCCGGAGAAATAGCTGACAAGATAACTCCATCTTTAAGAATACCAACAGGATCAGCGACTCCAGGAGCATCAGGCACAAAGCTCCTAGAAAGAGCATCGGCCTTCACATTCTTTGAACCTGGTAAATACGAGACAACAAAATCAAAGCGGGAGAAAAACAATGACCAGCGGGCCTGTCTCGGATTAAGGCGTTTAGCAGACTCGAGATACATCAGATTTTTGTGATCAGTCAAGACCACCACACGATGCTTAGCACCCTCGAGCCAATGACGCCACTCCTCAAATGCCCATTTCATGGCCAACAACTCCCGATTGCCCACATCATAATTTCGCTCGGCAGGCGAAAACTTCCTAGAGAAAAAGGCACAAGGTTTCATAACAGAGCAACCAGGGCCTCTCTGCGACAAAACGGCCCCTGCTCCAATCTCTGAAGCATCCACCTCAACCTGAAAGGGAAGTGAGACATCGGGCTGGCACAAAACAGGCGCCGAAGTAAACCGGCGTTTCAACTCCTGGAAAGCCTCCACGGCAGCAGGAGCCCAGTTAGCTACATCGGAGCCCTTCTTGGTCATATCCGTCAAAGGTTTCACAATGCTAGAAAAATTAGCGATAAAACGACGGTAGAAGTTAGCGAAACCCAAGAACTTCTGTAGACTCTTAACTGACGAGGGCTGAGTCCAATCAAGAATAGCTCGGACCTTGACTGGGTCCATCTCCACAGCAGAAGGGGAAAAAATGAACCCCAAAAAGGGAACCTTCTGTACACCAAAGAGACACTTTGAGCCCTTGACAAACAAAGAATTTTCACGCAAAATTTTAAAGACCAACCTGACCTGCTCCACATGCGAATCCCAATTATCAGAAAAAACCAAAATATCATCCAGATAAACAATCAAAAATTTATCCAGATACTTCCGGAAAATGTCATGCATAAAGGACTGAAAAACTGAAGGCGCATTGGAGAGCCCAAAAGGCATCACCAAGTACTCAAAATGACCTTCGGGCGTATTGAATGCGGTTTTCCATTCATCACCTTGCTTAATGCGCACAAGGTTGTACGCACCACGAAGATCTATCTTGGTGAACCACTTGGCACCTTTAATCCGGGCAAACAAGTCAGACAACAGCGGTAAAGGATACTGAAATTTGACAGTGATCTTATTTAAAAGCCGATAATCAATACAAGGTCTCAAAGATCCGTCCTTTTTTGCCACAAAAAAGAATCCCGCACCAAGAGGGGAAGAAGACGGACGAATATGTCCTTTCTCTAGAGACTCCTTGATATATGAACGCATAGCGGTATGTTCAGGTACCGACAGATTAAACAGTCTTCCCTTAGGAAATTTACTGCCTGGGATCAAATCTATAGCACAGTCACAGTCCCTATGAGGAGGCAGTGCACTGGACTCAGACTCACTGAAGACATCCTGATAATCAGACAAATACTCCGGAACTTCCGAAGGCGTAGAAGAAGCAATAGACACAGGCAGGGAATCCCCATGAATACCACGACAGCCCCAACTTGAGACTGACATAGCCTTCCAGTCCAGGACTGGATTATGGGTCTGTAACCATGGCAGCCCTAAAACAACCAAATCATGCATTTTATGTAAAACCAGGAAACGTATCACCTCGCGGTGTTCAGGAGTCATGCACATGGTAACCTGTGTCCAATACTGCGGTTTATTTGCTGCCAATGGCGTAGCATCAATACCCCTAAGAGGAATAGGATTTTCTAATGGTTCAAGAGTAAAACCACAGTGCTTAGCAAATGACAGATCCATAAGACTCAGGGCAGCACCTGAATCTACAAACGCCATGACAGGAAAAGACGACAGTGAGCAAATCAAAGTTACAGACAGAATAAATTTAGGTTGCAAATTACCAACGGTGACAGGACTAACAACCTTAGCTATACGTTTAGAGCATGCTGAGATAATATGTGTAGAATCACCACAGTAGTAGCACAAGCCATTCCGGCGTCTATGAATTTTCCGCTCATTTCTAGTCAGGATTCTATCACATTGCATTAAATCAGGTGTCTGTTCAGACAACACCATGAGGGAATTTGCGATTTTTCTATCACATTGCACCGAATTAGGTGTCTGTTCAGACAACACCATGAGGGAATTTGCGGTTTTGCGCTCCCGCAACCGCCGGTCAATTTGAATAGCCAGTGCCATAGTATCATTCAGACCTGTGGGAATGGGAAAACCCACCATAACATTCTTAATGGCTTCAGAAAGGCCATTTCTAAAATTAGCGGCCAGTGCACACTCGTTCCAATGTGTCAGCACGGACCATTTCCGAAATTTTTGGCAGTACACTTCAGCCTCGTCCTGCCCCTGAGACATAGCCAGCAAGGCCTTTTCTGCCTGAATCTCAAGATTGGGTTCCTCATAAAGTAAACCGAGCGCCAGAAAAAACGCATTAATATCAGCCAATGCCGGATCTCCTGGCGCCAGCGAAAAAGCCCAATCCTGAGGGTCGCCCCGTAAGAACGAAATAACAATTTTTACTTGCTGAGCAGAGTCTCCAGATGAACAGGGTCTCAGGGACAAAAACAATTTACAATTATTCACAAAATTCCTAAACTTAAACCTGTCTCCGGAAAACAGTTCAGGAATCGGTATTTTAGGTTCTGACCTAGGATTACTGATAACATAGTCTTGTATGCCCTGCACACGAGTAGCCAGCTGGTCCACACTTGTAATCAAGGTCTGGACATTCATGTCTGCAGCAAGCATAGCCACTCTGAGGTAAGGCATTAAACATTTAATACTGATATAACTGGAACCAGGATCAGTAGACAAGAGCACAGCAGACTAGCTCTGATAACTACATTGCCAGGCATTGAACTGAAGGTCCAGGGAGCTTAAATAGCAACACCCTTAACTAACGACCCAGGTGCGGATAAAAGGAATGACAGAAAAACCAGAGTCAAAAAACTAGTAACCACTAGAGGGAGCAAAAAGTAAATTCACAACACAGCAGCATTCACACTGTGATTAACAAATGGAAAATCAGGGGCTCCGTAAAAACAAAACCATGGTCAGATAGACCAGCAAAAATGTCATCCACAACTGCCAGGAAAATTTTTCAGGATGCAAAGAAAAACCCACAAATAACATCAGCTGAAATACAGGACTCTCTGAAACTAGCAGTGTGGTGTTTCAAGATGCACAATAAGGAGGCACTTGAAGAAAAATGAGCTGCATGGTTGAGTCGCCAGAAGAAAGCCATAACTGCGCAAATGCCACAAAGTATCTTGCCTACAATACGCAAAACAGCACAGAGACAAGCTTCAAAACTTCTGGAACAAGGTAATTTGGAGTGATGAGACCAAAACTGAACCATAAACATTACATTTTGAGAGAGATCAACAAGGCCTATGATGAAAGGAACACCATTCCTACTGTAAAGCATGAAGGTGGATCGCTGATGTTTTGGGGATGTGTGAGCTACAAAGGCACAGGAAACTTGGTCAAAGTTGAATGAAAGACGGATGCAGCATGTTATCAGCAAATTCTGTAGGCAAATTTACACTATCAACCCGGAAGCTGCGCATGGGACGTACTTGGACGTTTCAATATGACAACAATCCAAAACACAAGGCAGAACAAAGTGAAGGTTCTGGAGTGGCCATCTCAGTCTCCTGACCTCAGTATCATTGAGCCACTCTGGGGAGATCTCAAGCATGCAGTTCATGCTAGACAGCGCAGGAATTTACAGGAACTGGAAGTTTTTTGCCAAGAAGAGTGGGCAGCTTTACCATCTGAGAAAATAAAGAACCTCATCCACAACTACACAAAAGACTTCAAGCTGTCATTGATGTTAGAGGGGGTAATACATGGTATTAAGAAATGGGGTATGTAATCTTTTGATCAGGGTCATTTGGATGTTTTGGGTTGTCATTATGATTTTAAAAGAGAAAACACAGTAGTTTGACAATAAATGGCTTCACCCAACCACTAGCCATGAGTGGAGAAAAAGTTTTAGTGTTATCATTCATATTCTCTGAAAAAGGCCAAGAAAGCAAAAATTCTGCCGGGGTATGAAAACTTTTGAGCACAACTGTATATCTTTGTATAAGCTATCTTCCTTTTTGTTCAACTAGCTTCATAAGCTACAGATAGCAATCATTGCTGAACAAAAGCGCATGCAAAAACACACGTTTTGTCTGCTGCGTTTTTCCCTAGAAGAAATTCCAACAGACGCAGAAATGGTGCAGAAATTTATGCTTCCAAATACTCAACGTGTGCACATACCCTTACCCATTTAGCCTGATTGAGAGCTCTTCATTGTCTCTCCTCCCTGCTGAGATCTCACACTGCTAAGTACAAGCTGCAGCTTTCAGTCAATCTTGGTGGCTGGAGTGTTGTGAATTGGATTTTTTGGCTCCCTCTTGTGGTCACTAGTGACATGACACTTTGAGTTTCTTTCCTCAGCTTGGTACCCACCTGGCTCGTTAGTCCAGGGGTGTTGCTATTTAAGCTTCCTGGATTTTCAGTCTGGTGCCTGGCATCGTTGTAATCAGTTCCTTTCTGTTTGCTCCTGTCTGCTGGTCCTGGTTCTTGCAAAATAAGCTAAGTCCTGCTTCCTTATTTTTTGGTTATTTGCATTGCTCTTATTTTTTGTCCAGCTTGTACTAAATGTGATTCCTGATTTTGCTGGAAGCTCTAGGGGGCTGTTATTCTCCCCCCGGGCCGTTAGACGGTTCGGGGGTTCTTGAATATTCAGCGTGGAAATTTTGATAGGGTTTTTGCTGACCGTATAAGTCATCTTCCTATATTCTGCTATTAGTCAGTGGGCCTCTCTTTGCTAAAAACCTAGTTCATTCTTACGTTTGTCTTTTCTTCTTACCTCACCGTTATTATTTGTTGGGGGCTTGTATCCAACTTTTGGGGTCTTTTCTCTGGAGGCAAGAAAGGTCTATCTTTTCCCTTCTAGGGTTAGTTAGTTCTCCGGCTGGCGCGAGACATCTAGAACCAACGTAGGTACGTTCCCCGGCTGCTGCTATTTGTGGTGCTAGGATCAGGTATACGGTCAGCCTAGTTACCACTGCCCTATGAGCTGGTTTTTGTGTTTGCAGACTTGGTAATAACTTCTGAGACCCTCTGCCATTGAGGTCATAACAGTATGCCAGGCCGAAGGTGAATGTTTAATGCATTGCAGAAGTGGGATAATAAGAAAGGAAATTCTGAGTTTTTTTTTTTTTCTCTTTCTTCCTCCCCTTTACCTCTGAGTGGCTTGAGCTTGCTGCAGACATGAATTTCCAGACTTTGATTACTAGTGTGGATCAGCTTGCTGCTCGTGTGCAGGGCATTCAAGATTTTGTTACCAGTAGTCCTATGTCTGAACCTAAAATACCTATTCCTGAACTGTTCTCTGGAGACCGATTTAAGTTTAGGAATTTCAGGAATAATTGTAAATTGTTTCTATCTCTGAGACCCCGTTCATCTGGAGACTCAGCTCAGCAAGTTAAAATTGTTATCTCTTTCTTGCGGGGCGACCCTCAGGATTGGGCCTTCTCGTTAGCGCCAGAAGATCCGGCATTGGCAAATATTGATGCGTTTTTTCTGGCGCTCGGGTTGCTTTACGAGGAACCCAATCTTGAAATTCAGGCAGAAAAAGCCTTGCTGGCTATCTCTCAGGGCCAGGATGAAGCTGAAGTGTATTGCCAAAAATTTCGGAAATGGTCCGTGCTTACTCAGTGGAATGAGTGTGCTCTGGCCGCAAATTTCAGAAATGGCCTTTCTGAAGCCATTAAGAATGTGATGGTGGGTTTCTCCATACCTACAAGTCTGAATGATTCCATGGCGCTGGCTATTCAAATTGACCGGCGTTTGCGGGAGCGCAAAGCCGCTAATCCTCTGGTGGTGTTGTCTGAACAAACACCTGATTTAATGCAATGTGGTAGAATTCAGACTAGCAATGAACGGAAAAATCATAGACGTCAGAATGGGTTGTGTTTTTACTGTGGTGATTCTACACATGTTATATCAGCATGCTCTAAACGCCTAACAAGGGTTGTTAGTCCTGTCGCCATTGGTAATTTGCAACCTAAATTTATTTTGTCTGTGACTTTAATTTGCTCATTGTCTTCCTACCCTGTTATGGCGTTTGTGGATTCAGGTGCTGCCCTGAGTCTTATGGATCTGTCATTTGCCAAGCGCTGTGGTTTTGTTCTTGAGCCGTTGGTAAATCCTATCCCTCTTAGAGGTATTGATGCTACGCCATTGGCGGAAAATAAGCCGCAGTTTTGGACACAGATAACCATGTGCATGACTCCTGAACATCGGGAGGTGATTCGTTTTCTTGTTCTGCATAAAATGCATGATTTGGTCATTTTGGGTCTGCCATGGTTACAGGCCCATAATCCAGTCTTGGATTGGAAGGCAATGTCTGTGTCAAGTTGGGGCTGTCAGGGAATTCATGGTGATTCCCCGCCGGTGTCTATTGCTTCCTCTACTCCTTCGGAAGTTCCTGAGTATTTGTCTGATTATCAGGATGTATTCAGCGAGTCCAGGTCCAGTGCTCTTCCTCCTCATAGGGACTGTGACTGCGCTATAGATTTGATTCCAGGTAGTAAATTTCCTAAGGGAAGATTATTTAATCTGTCTGTACCTGAGCATACCGCAATGCGTTCGTATATCAAGGAGTCTCTGGAGAAGGGGCATATCCGTCCATCCTCTTCCCCTCTTGGTGCGGGATTCTTTTTTGTGGCCAAGAAGGACGGATCTTTGAGACCTTGTATAGACTATCGGCTTCTGAATAAAATCACTGTTAAATTTCAGTATCCTTTGCCTCTGTTGTCGGACTTGTTTGCCCGGATTAAGGGTGCCAAGTGGTTCACCAAGATAGATCTTCGTGGTGCGTACAACCTTGTGCGCATTAAGCAAGGAGATGAATGGAAAACTGCATTTAATACGCCCGAAGGTCATTTTGAGTACTTGGTGATGCCTTTTGGGCTCTCTAATGCTCCTTCAGTGTTTCAGTCCTTTATGCATGATGTCTTCCGGAAGTATCTGGATAAATTTATGATTGTTTATCTGGATGATATTCTGGTTTTTTCTGATGATTGGGACTCCCATGTAAAGCAGGTCAGGATGGTGTTTCAGGTTTTGCGTGAGAATGCTTTGTTTGTTAAGGGCTCAAAGTGTCTCTTTGGAGTACAGAAGGTTCCCTTTTTGGGTTTTATTTTTTCCCCTTCTGCGGTGGAGATGGACCTAGTCAAGGTCCGAGCTATTCATGATTGGACTCAACCCACGTCAGTTAAGAGACTTCAGAAGTTCTTGGGTTTTGCTAACTTCTACCGTCGTTTTATCGCTAACTTTTCTAGCGTTGTTAAACCTTTGACGGATATGACCAAGAAAGGTTCTGATGTTGCTAACTGGGCTCCTGCAGCCGTGGAAGCTTTCCAAGAGCTGAAGCGCCGGTTTACTTCGGCGCCTGTTTTGTGCCAGCCTGATGTCTCACTTCCCTTTCAGGTTGAAGTGGATGCTTCTGAGATCGGGGCAGGGGCCGTTTTGTCGCAGAGAGGCCCTGGTTGCTCTGTAATGAGACCATGTGCTTTTTTTTCTAGGAAGTTTTCGCCTGCTGTGCGGAATTATGATGTTGGCAATCGGGAGTTGTTGGCCATGAAGTGGGCATTTGAGGAGTGGCGTCATTGGCTCGCGGGTGCTAAGAATCGTGTGGTGGTCTTGACTGATCACAAAAATCTGATGTATCTCTCGAGTCTGCTAAACGCCTGAATCCTAGACAGGCCCGTTGGTCATTGTTTTTCTCCCGTTTTGACTTTGTGGTCTCGTATTTACCAGGTTCAAAGAATGTGAAGGCTGATGCTCTTTCAAGGAGCTTTGTGCCTGACTCTCCTGGAGTCTCAGAGCCAGCTGGTATTCTTAAAGAGGGAGTAATCTTGTCAGCCATTTCTCCGGATTTGCGACGTGTGTTGCAGAGATTTCAGGCTGGTAGACCTGACTCTTGTCCACCTGACAGACTGTTTGTTCCTGATAAATGGACCAGCAGAGTCATTTCCGAGGTTCATTCCTCGGTGTTGGCAGGGCATCCGGGGATTTTTGGCACCAGAGATTTGGTGGCTAGGTCCTTTTGGTGGCCTTCCTTGTCACGGGATGTGCGGCCATTTGTGCAGTCCTGTGGGACTTGTGCTCGAGCTAAGCCTTGCTGTTCTCGTGCCAGCGGGTTGCTCTTGCCCTTGCCTGTCCCGAAGAGGCCTTGGACACACATTTCCATGGATTTCATTTCGGATCTTCCAGTGTCTCAGGGCATGTCTGTCATCTGGGTGGTATGTGATCGCTTTTCCAAGATGGTCCATTTGGTGTCTTTGCCTAAGCTGCCTTCCTCTTCCAATCTGGTTCCTTTATTCTTTCAGAATGTGGTTCGTTTGCACGGCATTCCTGAGAATATCGTGTCTGACAGAGGATCCCAGTTTGTGTCCAGGTTCTGGCGATCCTTTTGTGCTAAGATGGGCATTGATTTGTTGTTTTCGTCTGCCTTTCATCCTCAGACTAATGGCCAAACGGAGCGAACAAATCAGACACTGGAGGCTTATTTGAGGTGTTTTGTTTCTGCAGATCAGGATGATTGGGTGACCTTCTTGCCATTGGCTGAGTTTGCCCTTAATAATCGGGCTAGTTCCGCTACTTTGGTTTCGCCATTTTTCTGCAACTCTGGTTTTCATCCTCGTTTTTCCTCGGGACATGTTGAGCCCTCTGACTGTCCTGGGGTAGATTCTGTGGTGGATAGGTTGCAGCGGATCTGGAATCATGTGGTGGACAACTTAAAATTGTCACAGGAGAAGGCTCAGCGTTTTGCCAACCGCCGCCGCGGTGTGGGTCCCCGACTTCGTGTTGGGGATTTGGTGTGGCTGTCTTCTCGGTTTGTTCCTATGAAGGTATCCTCTCCTAAATTTAAGCCTCGCTTCATCGGTCCTTATAAGATTTTGGAAATCCTTAATCCAGTGTCCTTTCGCTTGGATCTTCCGGTGTCGTTTGCCATTCACAACGTGTTCCATAGGTCTTTGTTGCGGCGCTACGTTGTGCCTGTGGTTCCTTCTGTTGAGCCTCCTGCTCCGGTGTTGGTTGAGGGCGAGTTGGAGTACGTGGTGGAGAAGATCTTGGATTCTCGTCTCTCCAGACGGAGGCTTCAGTATCTGGTCAAGTGGAAGGGCTATGGTCAGGAGGATAATTCCTGGGTGGTCGCCTCTGATGTTCATGCGGCCGAATTGGTTCGTGCCTTTCACGCTGCTCATCCTGATTGTCCTGGTGGTCTTGGTGAGGGTTCGGTGACCCCTCCTTAAAGGGGGGGTACTGTTGTGAATTGGCTTTTTGGCTCCCTCTTGTGGTCACTAGCGACATGACACTTTGAGTTTCTTTCCTCAGCTTGGTACCCACCTGGCTCGTTAGTCCAGGGGTGTTGCTATTTAAGCTTCCTGGATTTTCAGTCTGGTGCCTGGCATCAGTTCCTTTCTGTTTGCTCCTGTCTGCTGGTCCTGGTTCTTGCAAAATAAGCTAAGTCCTGCTTCCTTATTTTTTGGTTATTTGCATTGCTCTTATTTTTGTCCAGCTTGTACTAAATGTGATTCCTGATATTGCTGGAAGCTCTAGGGGGCTGATATTCTCCCCCCGTGCCGTTAGACGGTTCAGGGGTTCTTGAATATTCAGCGTGGAAATTTTGATAGGGTTTTTGCTGACCGTATAAGTCATCTTCCTATATTCTGCTATTAGTCAGTGGGCCTCTCTTTGCTAAAAACCTAGTTCATTCTTACGTTTGTCTTTTCTTCTTACCTCACCGTTATTATTTGTTGGGGGCTTGTATCCAACTTTTGGGGTCTTTTCTCTGGAGGCAAGAAAGGTCTATCTTTTCCCTTCTAGGGTTAGTTAGTTCTCCGGCTGGCGAGAGACGTCTAGAACCAACGTAGGTACGTTCCCCGGCTGCTGCTATTTGTGGTGCTAGGATCAGGTATACGGTCAGCCTAGTTACTACTGCCCTATGAGCTGGTTTTTGTGTTTGCAGACTTGGTAATAACTTCTGAGACCCTCTGCCATTGGGGTCATAACACTGGAGACTGAAAGCACTTGGACTCATGCTCTCTCTCACTCTTTAGCTGTTCATTTTTATATCAGGATTATACCGCTATTCTGACATGGATTTTCAAAGTATATACACCAGCTTCATCAGGTCTTAGAGATCTACTTAATGATGGATGAAGTTTTTCCTATGAAATCTGGTGACATCTGCTTTAAGTAGCCCAGTATAAATATGGAGGTGCACACATAAATATCCATGAAGAATTCGGCTAATAAAGTTATTGGGATTGTCTGCGCACATTCATTCTGTTCTTCTTCACTATAAGTTTTTACAAGCAATGAATAATTCTTTGCTGTTTCTGGATATTAGATGTATACTTTCCTTTTTGCACACCTGAAGAAGCCAACGTGACTCAGCTCGTTTTCGTGGGGTGCCCTGAGGGGGTGCAGTGCAGCAAATCACATGAGAAACTGGTAATTTGGAAGTTTCTAAAGGAGAAAAATAGCAGATCAGGTCCGGACTTGCTGCGGAGGCGCATCCTGGAAGGCAGTTACTTCTCTCGGCACACATATACCTGCAGGATACATAGCGACAAGGCCTCATAAATCAGCCTCACTCCTCGTGACGTGGACAAATTGGGGAGAGATTAAACAGTTAGTTTTATGAGCCCTGAAAATTTGCTATGGAGATTTTGCAATTTCGCCTACCTCTGCCCACCACATAGGGCACCCTGGCTGCTGCTGCAATGGTGTCACAACTAGCACAATCCTGTTGAACAGAATATCAGGCCTGAATATCACCGTCCTTATATCCTCCATGTTGCCACTTCCAATCTTCAGGCCTCTGCATGGAGCAGTTACCGCCACTGATCACTATATTGTGAGCGCGACTGTACTCACTCCCAGACACATAGATTGACAGCCGGCTCTGCACATGGTGCACACACACGATGCACAGAATGCTGTCAATCAATGTGCAGTGTAGTGATTTTGGAGGCGCTCACTGTATAATGAGTAGTGACTGTTACACCCCCTGCACCGCCCCCAATGACTGTAAGCGAATGGCTGGAGGGACATTATAACTTAATTTTCTCCCTGTAGCCACTGCTCCAGTTAGGTAGGAATGATGTACGGTAAATGCCATTACCGCTGTATTGGCAGATAAATATACTTTTTGGATGTGACAGGTGTCTTTTAATTGAGCTTTGTCTATCTCCGAGAACTGCTAGTGCGCAGGTGCTGATGGCGCCATCTTGGAGGAGGAATTTTTGTTTTCTTCTCCAGTAAGATGGCGCCGCCGGAGCATGCGCAGTAACAGTTATCAGATCACAGCTATATACACCAGTAGCTGCTACAGCGCAGGTGCGGCGGGGGCCATTTCCAAATTGATTTTTTTTTCTAGCTGAATAACATAAAGAACATGTATTATTGGCACATGAAACGTGATTATGCTGCATGGCCAGCACCTGTCTGCAGAAGGATGTTTTTTTTTAAGTATGTACAGACATTATGTAAACTAGGGGGCCGGTCAGTGAGGGCAGGGCCGCCATCAGGGCATTACTGCCCTTACTGGCGTATGGGGCCCGGTCAGCAGAAGGAGCCCACATCGGGAGACAGGGCAAGAATAGAGATACAGGGGCAGAATGGAGACACAGGGGCAGAATGGAGACACAGGGCAAGAATGGAGATACAGGGGCAGAATGGAGACACAGGGCAAGAATGGAGATACAGGGGCAGAATGGAGACACAGGGCAAGAATGGAGATACAGGGGCAGAATGGAGACACAGGACAAGAATGGAGATACAGGGGCAGAATGAAGACACAGGGCAGGATTGGAGACACGGGGCAGGATTGGAGACACAGGGGCAGAATGGAGACACAGGGCAAGAATAGAGATACAGGGCAAGAATGGAGATACAGGGGCAGAATGGAGACACAGGGCAGGATTGGAGACACAGGGGCAAGAATGGAGACACGGGGCAGGATTGGAGACACAGGGGCAGAATGGAGACACAGGGCAAGAATGGAGATACAGGGGCAGAATGGAGACACTGGGCAAGAATGGAGATACAGGGGCAGAATGGAGACACGGGGCAGGATTGGAGACACAGGGGGTAGAATGGAGACACGGGGCAGGATTGGAGACATGGGGCAGAATGGGCACACGGGAGGGAGAATGAAGACATGGGAGGGAGAATGGAGACACGGGGCAGGATTGGAGACACGGGAGGGAGAATGGAGACCCGGGAGGGAGAATGGAGACAGGGGGCAGGATTGGAGACACGGGAGGGAGAATGGAGACCCGGGAGGGAGAATGGAGACAGGGGGCAGGATTGGAGACAGGGGGCAGAATGGAGACACGGGGCAGAATGGAGACACGGGGCAAGAATGGAGACACAGGGGGCAGAATGGAGACAAGGGGCAAAAATGGAGACACAGGGGCAGAATGGAGACACAGGGCAAGAATGGAGATACAGGGGCAGAATGGAGACACAGGGCAGGATTGGAGACACAGGGGGCTGAATGGAGACATGGGGCAAGAATGGAGAAATGGGGCAAGAATGGGAGACATGGGAGGGAGAATGGAGACACGGGAGGGAGAATGGAGACAGTGGGCAAGATTGGAGACACAGGGCAGAATGGAGACACGGGGCAGAATGGAGACACGGGGCAAGAATGGAGATACAGGAGCAGAATGGAGACACGGGGCAGAATGGAGACACGGGGCAGAATGGAGACACGGGGCAAGAATGGGGACACAGGGCAAGAATGGAGATACAGGGGCAGAATGGAGACACGGGGCTGGATTGGAGACACAGGGGGCATGATTGGAGACATGATGCGGGATTGAGACAGATCGGGCAGGATGGAGACAGACGCATCCGTTACATAGCGTTAGTGCCGCTATGTAACAGATGCCGTCAGCATATTGCCATTAAAGCAATGTGAACCCTGCCTTACTGCAGTAATGTATTTATTTTATTTTTTGAGTATACTGTTTTAAATGGGGAGGTGATCCTGTTACTGTGCAGAGTGATACTATGTTGCCATTTTTCTTCATTTGGTGTAGTGTAGAAGTTGGGGAAAAAATAAGTAATGTGTTCTGACTGCAAGCGGGGCTCTAGCTAACTGTGCTATTTCCTGCAGAGACAAGCCCTGGCTGGAAGAAGTGATGGCGGTCTGTGCTGGATGAAGATGAAAGACTTCACCTAGAGGCATCACTGGTGAGTCAGTGTGTTATCTATACAATGATACTATACACTGTACACTATATACAGCAGTCCTGTGTACAATGTCACCAGTGATCACTGTATTACCTGTACACAGACACTGCATACTAAGTACAGATCTCCTGTGTATAATGGCACATATGGTGATATTACTACATTGCCACAAGTGTGCCTCCTGACATACCCAGCTCTGCTACATCACTGCGCAGTGCTACATTGCCACAAGTGTGCCTCCTGACATACCCAGCACTGCTACATCCCCGGGCACTGCTACATTGCCACAAGTGTGCCTCCTGACATACCCAGCACTGCTACATCACTGGGCACTCCTACATTGCCACAAGTGTGCCTCCTGACAAACCCAGCTCTGCTACATCCCTGGGCAGTGCTACATTGCCACAAGTGTACCTCCTGACATACCCAGCTCTGCTACATCACTGGGCAGTGCTACATTGCCACAAGTGTGCCTCCTGACATACCCAGCTCTGCTACATCACTGGGCACTGCTACATTGCCACAAGTGTGCCTCCTGACATACCCAGCTCTGCTACATCACTGGGCACTGCTACATTGCCACAAGTGTACCTCCTGACATACCCAGCTCTGCTACATCCCTGGGCAGTGCTACATTGCCACAAGTGTACCTCCTGACATACCCAGCTCTGCTACATCCCTGGGCAGTGCTACATTGCCACAAGTGTACCTCCTGACATACCCAGCTCTGCTACATCCCTGGGCAGTGCTACATTGCCACAAGTGTACCTCCTGACATACCCAGCTCTGCTACATCACTGGGCACTGCTACATTGCCACAAGTGTACCTCCTGACATACCCAGCTCTGCTACATCACTGGGCACTGCTACATTGCAGTTCTTCCAGCTGCCTGATGGCCTCCATTGCTTCAAACGATTTAAGTTTCTGCATCAACATCTTATTTGTCCTACAAATTTACAACTGGGTGGTCGGTGTGTCCATACACAGTCCTATGCTGGAAACACTGATGGGACAGTCTCAGGCTGTGTAGGGATAAATCCCCAAAGGGAGACACTCAGGTGACCATTCATTTCCAGGAGGAATAACAGAGGAATCGTAGAACACCTCAGTACAAGAAAAGATCACCCTGAGTAGTTATTTCTATCTATTCATCTACAATATTTATTAATTACCAATTTGCAATTGAGGAAATCATTTGATCGTTGCCACATTGCAATGTCTGCAGTAGCTACTGGGGGGCAGAGGGGGCCATCGCCCCGGGCCCTGTCACATGAAGGGGCCCACCGGGAGCCAGGGCCACCTCTGTGAGGAGGCAGAACACCGCATAGCAGCAGAGCAGTATAATGTCTGCTCCCGTCTGACGGAGACTGCAACGATGCTGAAGTTGGTTTCTTATTCAGCAGTTTCTTATTTGGCTATTTTTTATTTTCTGTTTTTTTCAGGTTTTTGTATAAAAATAAACCATTCTGAGTATATAATAATATGCGGTCATGGGTCTTTTTGTGAATACACTTAAAAACAGATACAAAATTTAGAAGGCTGGCACAAAAATGGGCATCAAAGTGGGCACTGAGGTATGGTATTGAAGGGGTTAAATGCCTTTGTGCCACTGATCTGACACCTGACTTGCATACCTTGTGATGCCACACATCAAGTTCCTGTCAATCCAGCCTGGCAAAAATGGGTTCTGGGCATCAGAACTGGCATCAAAGTGGGCAGAGAACCAATTTTCACACATGCGAATAAGTAACAGCTATTTTTAAGGGGTTAAATGCCTTTGTGCCACTTATTAAACACCTGATTTACATACCTACTGATGCCCCACATGAAATCCATGTCACTCCAGCCTGGCACAAATGGGTTCTGGGCATCAGAACTGGCATCAAAGTGGGTAAATCGTACATTTTCACAGATTTGAATAAGTAACAGCTATTTTTGAGGGGTTAAATGCCTTTGTGCCACTAATCTAACACCTGATTTACATACCTAGTGATGCCCCACATGAAATCCAAGTCACTCCAGCCTGGCACAAATGGGTTCTGGGCATCAGAACTGGCATCAAAATGGTCAAATCGCCCATTTTCACAGATTTGAATAAGTAACAGCTATTTTTGAGGGGTTAAATGCCTTTGTGCCACTGATCTAACACCTGATTTACATACCTACTGATGCCCCACATCAAAGTCAAATCACTTCAGCCTGGCACAAATGGGTTCTGGGCATCAAAACTGGCATCAAAATGGTCAAATCGCCCATTTTCACAGATTTGAATAAGTAACAGCAATTTTTAAGGGGTTAAATGCCTTTGTGCCACTAATCTAACACCTGATTTACATACCTAGTGATGCCCCACATCAAAGTCAAATCACTTCAGCCTGGCACAAATGGGTTCTGGGCATCAAAACTGGCATCAAAGGGGGCAAATCGCCCATTTTCACAGATTTGAATAAGTAACAGCTATTTTTAAGGGGTTAAATAGCTTTGTGCCACTGATCTAACACCTGATTTACATACCTACTGATGCCCCACATGAAATCCATGTCACTCCAGCCTGGCACAAATGGGTTCTGGGCATCAGAACTGGCATCAAAGTGGACAAATCGCCCATTTTCACAGATTTGAATAAGTAACAGCTATTTTTGAGGGGTTAAATGCCTTTGTGCCACTGATCTAACACCTGATTTACATACCTACTGATGCCCCACATCAAAGTCAAATCACTTCAGCCTGGCACAAATGGGTTCTGGGCATCAAAACTGGCATCAAAATGGTCAAATCGCCCATTTTCACAGATTTGAATAAGTAACAGCTATTTTTGAAGGGTTAAATGCCTTTGTGCCACTGATCTAACACCTGATTTACATACCTACTGATGCCCCACATGAAATCCATGTCACTGCAGCCTGGCACAAATGGGTTCTGGGTACCAGAACTGGCATCAAAGTGGGCAAACAGCCCATTTTCACAGATTTGAATAAGTAACTGATGTTTTTAAGGGCTAAATGACTTTGGGCCACTGATGTCACTCCACCCTTACATCCCAATGGCTTTGTGGTCCATCGCCATTGGCATTATGCCACTTTTATTAGTGTTAAAATGTAGCAGCAATTTTTCATAAATAAGGAAATTTGCAAAACCTACTTTTTACAGACTTATACCCTTTTTAACGGTCTTTGAAGGGTTGAGATATTTGGAAAGCGGTAGAATTATACCTTTTTAACTGCACCACCTGTCAGGAAATAGGAAGAAGTTCTGATTACTTCAATTACCTATACAGAGCTCTCAGCTGCAGTTTCCTCTGCCTGCCTGCACAAGGATGGAATTCAAAGCCTCTCTTCCTCCCTCCCCCCTGCTATATGGCTGTAATGTAAGACCAGCATGCAAGCTCCACTGAGAAATGTTCATGGCTTTGTGCTGTGAAAGCCAGTCCTCTCTCTAAACCCCTCATCCCGCCTCCCGCCTGATACTATCTATAACTGGTACAGTTACTTTCAAACCACATGGGACTCTTTTGTTCTTGAAAATTTTTGTACAAGGACACAGATCAGGGATAGGGATATAAGGGTTACATATTTCGAATGTCCACCCGAGAAATTTATAACTCACTGAAATCGCTATTATCTACACCCAAAAAAATGCAAGGCACTGATTTGTCATTAAGCGGGTCAAATATCTATGCCGTGTTTATACTTAAAAGAACCCCTATGACATGGTGAGCATCATGATCATTGTCGTTCGTCTCCGAGGTTCAGACAGCGAGTTATGTATAGAAATGGCTTGTCATAACTCGAAGAAAGGGGAGTATTCAGCCTCTGAGTGAGGTCACCACAGAGGGAGTGCCTTGGTTTTGGGCGCGGAGATAAGTGAGTTAGACATCAGTCTTCACTAGTCCTTTGTCTACGGTCCAACTGCGAGACCCATCTGTAATGCATCTTGATGTATGCCCATCCCCCACAGCACATGGTCTGCCATGAGATGAAATGACATAATGAACTGTAAGTTTTTTTTCAACTTTAATCCCATTTTAGATGTAATTATACTGTACATACGATACTTGTCTACTTTTATAATATCTTTTTATAATTCTGTTAACACTGCCTACCTTTTTGGAGTTAAATATATAAAATTACTACCTTTGTTCCTCCTTGCTCTACAACGTACTGTCCTGTCCTCTGAAGTGAATTACTTTACTAATTTGGGTTGCCTCCTGACACATTATGAGTTAAAAAATCGGAGCTGGTGGCAGCGGATATGTCCTGTGTGTTTAGGAGACTTTGTGTCAGGACTCTGAACATTTTTTACCTTTGTGCACTACTGCCCTTTTCCAAGATGGCGTCTTTGGTCTCATGTGCACTGTGTCTTCCTGCTATAAAACTCCACCCCAGCCTTCAGTCTGTGCTAGAGTTTTGCTTTGCATCCAGCTCCTGATTACTCCCTGGCATTGCACCTGCACCTGCTCCTGTGAACCTGAGTTGGAGATCCTGCCACTCTGCTCTGAGTTCCTGCTGCATACACCAGTGTTCAGTAATCCTCCTTCATCTGCTGCTCGTGTTACTTCCATCTGCATTTGCTGGACATGTAAGCTGTTTGCTGCTCTGCAAAACCTGAGACTATTAACCAGGCCTCCCTGGTTGAGCTAAGATATGTTTTGAACTGCCTAATAGCATATCTATCTGTGTCTGGACTAAGTCAAGGATCTATTCGTGTAAAGTTTCCTCAAGAATAACTGTGCTTCATAGACTTTCTGTTTGTTTGCATCTACCTCTGAGGTTTCCTATTGACTGCTAAGCTGCGTTTATTATTTGCACCAAGTGTTGTGGACTTGAGATTCTCTCTGCATCTGCTTGAATCACCGTGTGATAATATAGACTTTACCACTTATAAAACTGTGTCCTGTTGTCTTGTTCCACGCAAAGAGTCTCCTGAGTTATCCCCTATAATTATTACAGCCAGACCTCATGTAGCTGGAGTGTGTCAGCAGTTCCTGAAAGATGAAGGCATTGAAGCTATGAACTGGCCCACCCTTTTCCCGAGACCTGAATCCGATTGATCACATCTGGGACATCATGTCTCTCACCATCCACCAATGTCACGTTGCACCAGACTGTCCAGGAGTTGGCGGATGATTTAGTACAGGTCTGGGAGGAGATCCCTCAGGAGACCATCCACCACCTCATCAGGAGCATGCCCAGGTGTTGTAGGGAGTTCATACAGGCACATGGAGGCCACACACACTACTGAGCATCATTTCCTTGTCATGAGGCATTTCCACAGAAGTTGGATCAGCCTTTAATTTGATTTTCGAGTTTGATTTAGAGCATCATTCCAAATCCAGACCTCCGTGGGACATTAGTTTTGATTTACGTAGATCATTTTTAGGTTTTATTGTTCTGAACACATTCCACTATGAAATGAATAAAGATTTACAACTGGAATATTTCATTCAGTGATATCTTGGATGTGGGATTTTAGTGATCCCTTTATTCTCTATTCTATCTATTGTAATCTAATCTGTCACTCTGTGATTAAAATGTACGCGGCTGATCATTTGCCGGCTTTTACTCTATCTCTCTATCTAGAATACATATATGTTTTAAAGAATATTTTGTTTTAAAACTTTGTATAAATGATATAGAACATTTCTCTATGTAAAATCTCATCTTAAACTCGCATTGCAGTCTGAAGCCAATCGCAAAGCATTTGGATGTAAATCGGATGATAGGTGTGAAAACTGGGATTGTACTCACACAAAAAATGCATGACACTCACAAGACAGTGGTATTACACTCGACCGACTCTCGAAAATCAAAATGAGACCGATTTTTAATTCACTAGTGTGTGTATAGCCTTACTGTGTATGAAAAAGTGGTGTGAGATCAGTGGCCCAAGCTCATTTAACCCCTTAAAAACATCAGTTACTTATTCAAATCTGTGAAAATGGGCTGTTTGCCCACTTTGATGCCAGTTCTGGTGCCCAGAACCCATTTGGGCCAGGCTGAAAGGACCTGGGTTTGATGCAGGGCATCACTTTCTGTGTATTTTAAGTGTCAGATCAGTGGCCCAAAGGCATTTAACCCCTTAAAAACATCAGTTACTTATTCAAATCTGTGAAAATGGGCTGTTTGTCCACTTTGATGCCAGTTCTGGTGCCCAGAACCCATTTGTGCCAGGCTGCAGTGACTTGGATTTCATGTGGGGCATCAGTAGGTATGTAAATCAGGTGTTAGATCAGTGGCACAAAGGCATTTAACCCCTCAAAAATAGCTGTTACTTATTCAAATCTGTGAAAATGGGCGATTTGCCCCCTTTGATGCCAGTTTTGATGCCCAGAACCCATTTGTGCCAGGCTGAAGTGATTTGACTTTGATGTGGGGCATCACTAGGTATGTAAATCAGGTGTTAGATCAGTGGCACAAAGGCATTTAACCCCTCAAAAATAGCTGTTACTTATTCAAATCTGTGAAAATGGGCGATTTGCCCCCTTTGATGCCAGTTCTGATGCCCAGAACCCATTTGTGCCAGGCTGAAGTGATTTGACTTTGATGTGGGGCATCACTAGGTATGTAAATCAGGTGTTAGATTAGTGGCACAAAGGCATTTAACCCCTCAAAAATAGCTGTTACTTATTCAAATCTGTGAAAATGGGCGATTTGACCACTTTGATGCCAGTTCTGATGCCCAGAACCCATTTGTGCCAGGCTGCAGTGACATGGATTTCATGTGGGGCATCAGTAGGTATGTAAATCAGGTGTTAGATCAGTGGCACAAAGGCATTTAACCCCTCAAAAATAGCTGTTACTTATTCAAATCTGTGAAAATGGGCGATTTGACCATTTTGATGCCAGTTCTGATGCCCAGAACCCATTTGTGCCAGGCTGGATTGACTTGGATTTCATGTGGGGCATCAGTAGGTATGTAAATCAGGTGTTAGATCAGTGGCACAAAGGTATTTAACCCCTTAAAAATAGCTGTTACTTATTCAAATCAGTGAAAATGGGCGATTTGCCCCATTTGATGCCAGTTTTGATGCCCAGAACCCATTTGTGCCAGGCTGGATTGACTTGGATTTCATGTGGGGCATCAGTAGGTATGTAAATCAGGTGTTTAATAAGTGGCACAAAGGCATTTAACCCCTTAAAAATAGCTGTTACTTATTCGCATGTGTGAAAATTGGTTCTCTGCCCACTTTGATGCCAGTTCTGATGCCCAGAACCCATTTTTGCCAGGCTGGATTGACAGGAACTTGATGTGTGGCATCACAAGGTATGCAAGTCAGGTGTCAGATCAGTGGCACAAAGGCATTTAACCCCTTCAATACCATACCTCAGTGCCCACTTTGATGCCCATTTTTGTGCCAGCCTTCTAAATTTTGTATCTGTTTTTAAGTGTATTCACAAAAAGACCCATGACCGCATATTATTATATACTCAGAATGGTTTATTTTTATACAAAAACCTGAAAAAAACAGAAAATAAAAAATAGCCGAATAAGAAACTGCTGAATAAGAAACCAACTTCAGCCCGAATAAGAAACTAAACGAATAAGAAACCAACTTCAGCATCGTGACTCTGCAAGCTATTAGAACAGTGGCGGCTGCAGTCTCCCCCCTGCAGTGAATGGTTTCGCCCCTCTGACCTGATCATGAAGCTTTTCCCCGGCCACAGTTTTCATCCCTCTGTGCACGCTGGGATTGGCTCAGGCACGCTGGGTCCTAGTGCCCACCTTGCATTTCACCTAGACACTTCCTGGTCCTACCTGCAAACTATCAGTAAGTGGGGATGGAACATTTTAGGTTTATTAAATTCAGGTATGTCAGTGTGGTGTGAATGTGAGACCATTGGGGTATTGTGGGTGAGGGGGGACAGGGCACTGGGGGGGTGGATGTGAGTTGATGGCATTGGGGCTGAAGTGGGGGAGGGGGGACAGGGCACTGGGGGGTAAATGTGAGACCATTGGGGTGTTGTGGGGGCTGAAGGTGGGTGAGGTAGGACAGGGCACTGAGGGGATGGATGCGAGTTGATGGGGGCATTGGGGCTGAAGTGGGGGAGGAGGGACAGGTCACTGGGGGCTGAATATTATAATGTTTTGTTATATTATACAGTTAGGTCCATATATATTTGGACAGAGACGACATTTTTCTAATTTTAGTTATAGACATTACCACAATGAATTTTAAGCAAAACAATTCAGATGCAGTTGAAGTTCAGACTTTCAGCTTTCATTTGAGGGTATCCACATTAAAATTGGATGAAGGGTTTAGGAGTTTCAGCTCCTTAACATGTGCCACCCTGTTTTTAAAGGGACCAAAAGTAATTGGACAATTGACTCCAAGGCTCTTTCATGGACAGGTGTGGGCAGTCCCTTCGTTATGTAATTCTCAATGAAGCAGATAAAAGGCCTGGAGTTGATTTGAGGTGTGGTGCTTGCATTTGGAAGGTTTTGCTGTGAAGTAAACATGCGGTCAAAGGAGCTCTCCATGCAGGTGAAACAAGCCATCCTTAAGCTGCGAAAACAGGAAAAAAAAACATCCGAGAAATTGCTACAATATTAGGAGTGGCAAAATCTACAGTTTGGTACATCCTGAGAAAGAAAGAAAGCACTGGTGAACTCATCAATGCAAAAAGACCTGGGCGCCCACGGAAGACAACAGTGGTGGATGACTGCAGAATAATCTCCATGGTGAAGAGAAACCCCTTCACAACAGCCAACCAAGTGAACAACACTCTCCAGGAGGTCGGCGGATCAATATCCAAATCTACCATAAAGAGAAGACTGCATGAAAGTAAATACAGAGGGTTCACTGCACGGTGCAAGCCACTCATAAGCATCAAGAATAAAAAGGCTAGACTGGACTTTGGTAAAAAACATCTAAAAAAGCCAGCACAGTTCAGGAAGAACATTCTTTGGACAGATGAAACAAAGATCAACCTCTACCAGAATGATGGAAAGAGAGAAGTATGGCGAAGGCGTGGTACAGCTCATGATCCAAAGCATACCACATCATCTGTAAAACACGGCGGAGGCAGTGTGATGGCTTGGGCATGCATGGCTGCCAGTGGCACTGGGTCACTAGTGTTTATTGATGATGTGACACAGGACAGAAGCCGGCGAATGAATTCTGAGGTATTCAGAGACATACTGTGTGCTCAGATCCAGCCAAATGCAGCCAAACTGGTCGTCGTTTTATACTACAGATGGACAATGACCCAAAACATAAAGTCAAAGCAACCCAGGAGTTTATTAAAGCAAAGAAGTGGAATATTCTTGAATGGCCAAGTCAGTCACCTGATCTCAACCCAATTGAGCAGCATTTCACTTGTTAAAGACTAAACTTCAGACAGAAAGGCCCACAAACAAACAGCAACTGAAGACCACCGCAGTGAAGGCCTGGCAGAGCATCAAAAAGGAGAAAACACAGCGTCTGGTGATGTCCATGAGTTCAAGACTACAGGCAGTCATTGCCAACAAAGGGTTTTCAACCAAGTACTAGAAACGAACATTTTATTTAAAATTATTCAATCTGTCCAATTACTTTTGGTCCCTTTAAAAACAGGGTGGCACATGTTAAGGAGCTGAAACTCCTAAACCCTTCATCCAATTTTATTGTGGATACCCTCAAATGAAAGCTGAAAGTCTGATCTTCAACTGCATCTGAATTGTTTTGTTTAAAATTCATTGTTGTAATGTCTATAACCAAAATTAGAAAAATGTTGTCTGTGTCCAAATATATATGGACCTAACTGTATGTACTCCATCCTGTAATATTAGCTGTCTGGGGAGGCTGGAGATGGGGAGGGTAGGGGGCTTTTGATACGTACCACCTGGGTATTTTATGACTATTAGTATAAGGAGCCCGCATACAATAACCAAGAGCTGCATCACATTTACAGCACCACTCCAGCATTATTTTTTATTTCATTACTGGAGCGGTGCTGACAATCCCCGTCCCCTGCCCCCTGTCTGATCCTCACCTTCTGGCGTTTTCATCTGTTTTTGTCTCTGCTCGGCTCCGTCTCCTGCAGTTTGTGTCCTGTCCGAGGCTCCAGTGTTTCATGGAGCAGCGCAGAGGTCACTAATCAGTGTGAGTCTGTGGGAGCCTCGTTCTGGCCTCTTTCTCACTCTCAGGCTATGTGCACACGGTGCAGATTGGCCTCTGCAGATTCACAGCAGTTTTCCATGCGGTGTACAGTACCATGTAAACCTATGGAAAACCAAATCCGCAGTGCACATGGTGCGGCAAATACCGCGCAGAAACACTGCGTTGTATTTTCTGCAGCATGTCAATTCTTTGTGCAGATTCCGCAGTGTTTTACACCTGCTCCTGTATAGGAATTCGCAGGTGTAAAAACGCAGGCAAGATCCTCACAAAAAACGCAGGAAATCCACGGTAAATCCACAGGTAAAACGCAGCACATTTTACCTGCGGCTTTTGCAAAAGCGGTGCGGAAAAATCCGCACATGAATCCGCAATGTGTGCACATAGCCTCATAGTCTTACATTGAGCGCTTGTGACATAGCTTCTAACTTCTAGCCAGTCAGAAGCTGCGCTCACAAGTTTGATCCGCGGCACTGCAGCAGTGCCACAAAATAGTGAATACTCCGGAGGATGAGTAACTAACCAGGGCAGGGGACTTGCGCTTAAAACACCACTCCAGCGGTGGAAAAAAAACCCTGCTAGAGTGGTGCTTTAATAATTTAATAATAAGCTATTTAGCACTATAAAGTTGATAAAGGCTTGGAATAAATGTCTGCAGTCACTTTATGTGACTGCAGACTGCCAAATCATGACAGGGAGCTGCAGGCCCATCATACTGTGTAAAAGGGAGCTGCGGGCCCATCATACTGTGTATAAGGGAGGTGTGGGCCCATCATACTGTTTATAAGGGAGCTGCGGGCACATCATACTGTATATAAGGGAGCTGCGGGTCCATCATACTGTGTATAAGGGAGCTGCGGGCCCATCATACTGTGTATAAGGGAGCTGCGGGCCCATCATACTGTGTATAAGGGAGCTGCGGGCCCATCATACTGTGTATACGGGAGCTGTGGGCCAATCATACTGTGTAAAAGGGAGCTGCGGGCCCATCACACTGTGTATAAGGGAGCTGCGGGCCCATCATACTGTGTATAAGGGAGCTGCGGGCCCATCATACTGTGTGTAAGGGAGCTGCGGGCCCATCATACTGTGTATACGGGAGCTGTGGGCCAATCATACTGTGTAAAAGGGAGCTGCGGGCCCATCATACTGTTTATAAGGGAGCTGCGGGCTCATCATACTGTCTATAAGGGAGCTGTGGACCCATCATACTGTGTATAAGGGAGCTGTGGGCCCATCATACTGTGTATAAGGGAGCTGTGAGTCCATCATACTGTGTATAAGGGAACTGTGGGCCCATCATACTGTGTATAAGGGAGCTGCAGGCCCATCATACTGTGTAAAAGGGAGCTGTGGGCCCATCATACTGTGTATAAGGGAGCTGCGGGCTCATCATACTGTGTATAAGGGAACTGTGGGCCCATCATACTGTGTATAAGGGAGCTGCGGGCCCATCATACTGTAAAAGGGAGCTGTGGGCCCATCATACTGTGTATAAGGGAGCTGCAGGCCCATCACACTGTGTATAAGGGAACTGTGGGCCCATCATACTGTGTATAAGGGAGCTGTGAGTCCATCATACTGTGTATAAGGGAACTGTGGGCCCATCATACTGTGTATAAGGGAGCTGCGGGCCCATCATACTGTGTAAAAGGGAGCTGTGGGCCCATCATACTGTGTATAAGGGAGCTGCGGGCTCATCATACTATGTATAAGGGAGCTGCGGGCTCATCATACTGTGTATAAGGAAGCTGTGGCCCCATCATACTGTGTATAAGGGAGCTGCGGGCCCATCATACTGTAAATAAGGGAGCTGCGTGCCAATCATACTGTGTATAAGGGAGCTGCGGGCCAATCATACTGTGTATCAGGAAGCTGCGGGCCCATCATACTGTGTATAAGGGAGCTGCGGGCCCATCATACTGTGTATAAGGGAGCTACGGGCCCATCATACTGTGTATAAGGGAGCTGCGGGCCCATTATACTGTGTATAAGGGAGCTGCGGGCTCATCATACTGTATATAAGGGAGCTGCGGGCCCATCATACTGTGTATAAGGGAGCTGCGGGCCCATCATACTGTGTAAAAGGGAGCTGTGGGCCCATCATACTGTGTATAAGGGAGCTGCGGGCCCATCATACTGTGTATAAGGGAGCTGCGGGCTCATCATAAAGTGTATAAGGGAGCTGCGGGCTCATCATACTATGTATAAGGAAGCTGTGGCCCCATCATACTGTGTACAGGGGAACTGTGAGGGACATCATACTGTTTGACGGAAGCTACAGGCCCATCATCCTGTTTATAAGGGAGCTGTGGACCCACCATACTGTGTATAGGGAACTGTGAAGGCATATTGTGCATATGGGAGGTGTTGGCCCATTACACTGTATATAGGGGAGCTCTGGGAGGCATTATACTTTCTATAGTGGAGCTCTGTCAGCATTATCCTGTGCAAAGGGGAGCAGTGAGAACATCATACGGAGTATAGGGAAGCTGTGGGGGCCTTATACTGTGTATAGGGGAGCTGTGGGGGCCTTATACTGTGTATAGGGAGCTGTGGGGGCCTTATACTGTGTATAGGGAAGCTTTGAGCTCACCATATTGTGTATAATGGAGCAGTACATGAGGGAACTTAGGGGACATTATTAAATGTAAAGTGGGCAGTACTGTATTGTTATAGGGGTACTCAGAGTATTGCGACCATCAAGGTTGCATATCGTCACAATATGGCGGTAAAATCAGTATTTGTTTTTGTATATAGATATATTTTCAATAACAGTAGGGTCATATTCTGAGGTTCCACTATATTCACAATTAGAGTGCGCAACCGTAGCTGTAATCAGCGTTAACTGGTTAGGGGCCCACTCAGATGTTTCGCCCCCCCTAAGTTGAAACCCTAGCTACGCCTCTGAATGTCTGAGATAATGGACGTCGGACAGAGACGACACATCAGTCACAGTAACTCTGTACAGACGACATTTGGGCCGACGTCGGTTCCGGGGTAAGTGGATAAGACTTCCACATAATCAGCAGAAAAACTTTCATAAACAGTGAAGTTTCTTGGCCAAGACAGATTCCCAGAGGTGTAATTTGAAGCTCCTGGGCCCCAAAGCTGAATGTGCCGGGGTTCTCCAGTCCCCACCACCACGGTGCTGATACAGTAGAGGGGCTTACAGGCCTCCTCAGTCACATTAGGTGTTGTGAAACCACAACTACCAATCTGTGTCTGTGGGGAATTGCTGGAACTTGTAGTTCACCACAGCGGGCCCCTTTACAGCTATGCCCCTACAGATTGCCATTTTTCTTATCCTCCGTCCCTCTATCTGTATCCGCCGCCTTGTTCTCCAGTTCTAAATATTGTACGAAAGTAAGAAAAAAAATAAAAAAAGTAAAGGAACAGTTTGTGAACCGCACGTAATCCAGCTGTAAATAGTCAGCTTTTGTCATCCCAGTTACAAAGTCACATCCGTTAACACTTGTGATGCCTCCGATCCAGCGCAATGAAAGAGGCCGGGAGTCATTTTTTCCTCTCCTCTTCCCTCTGCCAATATTAACATTCCCAAACAGAACAAAGCTCACACTTGGAGTCCGGCCAGTAAAATGAGAGGAAACAGACTGTGATCTATGACATAGTTGCTGATTCTGAATCTGGAGTAATACCCAGGGGTTGGGCGAGTTTGGAGGCATTAGCGGCCTCTGTTTATAAATAGCAAACCCGGCTAAGAAGCCTCACAAGACACACAATCCACTGATTTCAAAATAACTGTTGAAAACATTGTAACGTGAGACGCAGAAGCTCTGCCCCCTTTAAACTTTTGCTCTTGGACCAACTCCCCCCTTTCAAAACTCAGCCATGGGGGTTTAATTGCTGACTCCTAAGTGCCATCTAGTGGCCACATGATGCTTAAGCAAGAGGGCCATCAAATATACATTATCACATCTTTAAATGCTAACAATCAAATCGCTTCAGTTTTTGTGATGCTGACAAGTCCTCTGTCCGGACCTGACTTCAATGAAGTGCATTGCCGCACTTTCTCACATACGATGTGATACACCCTATGATGTGTATGCCAACCTATGGCCAAATCAGCGCTAGAATGTCCGAACCATGTCATGTGGAGGCAGGATAATAATAATAATAATAATTTTATTTATATAGCGCCAACATATTCCGCAGCGCTTTACAACTTATAGAGGGGACTTGTACAGACAATAGACATTACAGCATAACAGAAATCACAGTTCAAAACAGATACCAGGAGGAATGAGGGCCCTGCTCGCAAGCTTACAAACTATGAGGAAAAGGGGAGACACGAGAGGTGGATGGTAACAATTGCATAGATAGATGAGGGTAAGGCCTAAGTATTATCCATTAAATGAGATGATTTTTAAGCTGGCATAAAAGCCATCATTCTCAACCGAAAAGTCTTCATTCTTGACAGAAAAGTCATTGTTGTTGACAGAAAGTCATCATTCTCAACAGAAAAGTCATCGTTCTCGACAGAAAAGTCATTGTTCTTGACAGTCATTGTTCTTGACAAAAAAAGTCATCATTCTCGACAGAAATTTCATTGTTCTTGACACAAAGTCATCGTTTTAGACAGAAAAGTCATCATTCTTGACAGAAAAGTCATCATTTTTGACAGAAAAGTCATCATTCTCGACAGAAATGTCATTGTTCTTGACACAAAGTCATCATTCTCGACAGAAAAGTCATCGTTCTTGACAGAAAAGTCATCATTCTCGACAGAAAAGTAATCGTTCTTGACAGAAAAGTCATAATTTTTGACAGAAAAGTCATCATTCACAACAGCACATCTTGTGTAAACAGGGCATATGCAGCTAAGATTAATGATATTCTATAAACAAACATATTAATGATTATTCTGTGTATGGAAGTGTAGTTGGTTCGCATGCATGCTCGCATAAAGGAGCCCTCTCTCTGTTGAATCTGTCCCATGCTACACAAAAAAGTTGACAGTAAGCCGCATCAAATGTCACCATTTTGTGCCTGCTCTAGTGGCCAGTGTCATTTTTCTTCATATTGATAAAACATAAAATTGGTTTTATTGGACGCTTTAGGCACATCTGAACATGATATTGCACTCCTGCCTAATATAGCCCAAGCTCTGCTTAATATGTCTCATTCTATACAGTAAAGTTGACAGTAAGCTGCTGCAGCAAATGTCACCATTCTGTGTCCGGTCTAGTGGCCAATGTCATTTTTCTTCATATTGATAAGACATAAAATTGATTTTATTGGACGCTCTAGGGACATCTAAACCTAATATTATACTTCTCCCTAATATAGCCTAAGCTCTGCTTAATATATCTCATTCTACACAGTAAAGTTGACAAGAGAGCAGCAGCAAATGTCAGCATTTTGTGGCTGCTCTAGTTGCCAATGGCATTCTTTTTATATTGAAAGTCATAATTGATTAATCAGCCTCATTGAACAGTCGAGATATTCAACTGTGTGTTGTTATGACATGTTTAGTTCCTCTGATAACTATTTTTTTTCTTTAATAGAAGACAGTTGACAACATAAATTCTAGAATCATTCAATATTGCTTTATGTTGTTGCATTCTATGTTATTGGGTATTTTTAAACTGGAATGACATTGCCAGGCACCCCTGCATGGTTCCCTTTCCCCCTCGGCTGCTCAGTGTGATCCCCAGCATGCTTCCTGTCTCCAGCTGTATGTGTGTAAGGGGTAGTGTAACACCCCAGGAAACCAGTTGTTACAGTGGTGTTGCCTTCCTTTTGGGGAGGGTGATGCCATGTCTGGAAGTGAGGAGGATCCCTTTAACAGGTAGAACATACATTCAACATGTTCTGATTCCAGGCCAGAAGGGGGAGCTCTGAACGTGGTTTCAGGGGAGCTTCCCTATAGATATGTTCTGGCGTTCTGGCTTGGATGAGGAGTTAGTCAGTCTGAGGAGTGAGCCTTAGGAGACAGTTGGAGGAGAGTGAGCAGGAAAGCTGGAGCCGTGCAGACAGGTGGTTCTGCAGCTCCAGGCCAGATTGGAGGAGTCAGACAGTGTTGTGTCTGTAGAACATGCGAGAGGAGGAGAAGCACAGGAGAAGTGAGGAGCTGCAACTGAGCTCCCTCCATGCTGAAGAGCAGGAACCGGACACCGGGAGTCCGAGGCTGTGTGGGACTGTATGCCCCACAGCAGAAACCTGTCTGTCTGAACCCAGCAGAAATCTGTCTGCACCCACTCCCAAAGGCACAGCAACATATAGAGCCCGGAGTCATAATTAGAGACACCTGTAAATAGGCTCACGTTGCCTGCCATGCAAGTACTGTCTTAGGACAGAGAGAAAGAGAGAGGACATTGAGTGGAGCCATAGGCAGCAAGGGACTCGCCTTACAGTGCAGGAAGGAAGGCTTCCAACATCACCTGAAAGGGGAATCCATAATTGCTTCCAGGCCGACCGGACCTCACCAACACCTGTTGCCGGTACCCTGGACTGTGGCCGAAAACCATCAGTAAAAGGTAAAGAGACTGCAACCTTGTGTCCTCTAATTCTTTCTGGCACCACACCATCTTTGCCTACTGCACCGGGAGCCCTGGGGGATCCAGCTTCACCTGTGGGAAGCCATACCATCCTTGCTGCAGTTCCATCACCCCCAGAGAACCCCTTTAAGCAGCGCCGGTCATCCCTGACCAAATACCACAGGTGGCATCATGAGCAATCTTCATTTTAAATAACCCCTTTAAAGACCTTCCCTTTAATTTGGATGCCCAGGGCCACAGACCGGGTCGCCGCCACTGTGACCGCCCCTTTAACAACCACCGGACTTGGTACTGAGTAGCCCCTAGGCCCCGGCGGGCGCTCCAGTAGGAGCGTGGGACTGCAGTTGCTGGAAAAGGCTAAGCAGTATGGGTAGGTCGCTCATCATCTGGCAGCTTATTGCATGGACCAATGCCCTCACAACCGGAACGAAACGGCTGAGGGAGTCCCCAAACGGAGTAAGGCTGACCAGAGAGGACGCTAAGGGATCGAAAGGTACGGTCCATCGTGGAAGCGAGCTTAGCGACAGAGAGAGTAGGACCAGGGCTGCCACTAGAAATTTCGGGGCCCCATACTGGCAAAATTTACGGGGCCCCCTTGAGACTCCGCCCAGGCTCCACCCCAGCCCCGCCTCCACGCTCCACCCCTCAAACTGTCCACAGTCCCACCGCTCTCTCTTGGAAAAACTCCACTTCTCACCTATCACACATTGACAGTTCCCATCACCAGATCACACATGTAGCCGGCAGCTTTTGTTTTGGCCAAAAGATTTTTTAAGCCACCAAAATGACAAGGTAGACACTTTTGGCCAGGCCCTACCCTACTGTAACCTATTAAATATTTGTTAAAATATGCAGTACAATTTAGGTATATTTTTATTTTTCAATTTTTAAAATGACCTATAATACCACATACAAGGAACAAATACCACAGCACCATGACCAGACACCATATCACCACAGTGACCTATAATACTATCTACAAGGCACAAATACCGCCACACCATGACCAGATGACATATTACCACCACAGTGATTGAATAATATCAAATACAAGGAACAAATACCACAACATCATGACCAGACCACATATTACCAACACATAGTGACTGAATACTACAATACTGATCAATAATAAAAAAAACACAATACTATCACCATAAGTGCCATTATACACAGGAGATCTGTACTTAGTATGCAGTGTCTGTGTACAGGTAATACAGTGATCACCAGTGACATTATACACAGGAGCTCTGTATATAGTCTATAGGTAATCCAGTGATCACTGGTGATATTATACGCAGGACCTCTGTATATAGTATACAGTGTATAGTGTCAGTGTATAGGTCACACTGACTCACCAGTGACGTCTCTAGGTGAAGTCCTTCATCTTTCATCCCGCACAGACCGCCATCACTTCATGCAGCCAGGACTCGTTTCTGCAGGAAATAACACCGTTATCTCGAGTTCCACTTGCAGAACACATTACTTAATTTTCCCAACTTCTACATTACACCACATGAAGAAGGCGACATAGTGTCACTCTACACAGTAATAGGACCGCCCCTCCATTTAAAACAGTGTACTCAAAAAATAAAATAAATACATCACTGCAGTAATAATATCCCTTAATTAGCCCCTATGGTAATAATATTCGCCATCCTGGCTCCGTGTGTCTCATTCCTGGCGTCAGCCATATGTTCTCCCATCCTGCCCTAATGAGTATCCATCCTGCCCCATATGATCTCCCCATCCTGCCCCATCTGTCTCCATCGTATCCATCCTGCCCCATGATCCTGCCCCATCTGTCTCCAATCCTGCCTCCATTGTCTCCAATCATGCCCGTATCACCATTCTGCCCCGTCTCCAATCATGCCCCCATTTCTGCAATCATGCCCCCTGTGTCTCAATTCTGCCCCATCTGTTTCCATTCCTGCCCCATCTGTCTCCAGTCATGCCCCAGTGTCTCCAGTCATGCCGCCATGTCTGTCATCCTGCCCCGTGTCTCCAATCATGCCCTGTTTCTCCTTTCTGCCCCGGTGTCCAGCTTTCTGCCCCCCTGTGTCCAGCGCTCTGCCCCCCTGTGTCCAGCGCTCTGCCCCCCTGTGTCCAGCGCTCTGCCCCCCCGGTGTCCAGCTTTCTGCCCCCCTGTGTCCAGCGCTCTGCCCCCCTGTGTCCAGCGCTCTGCCCCCCTGTGTCCAGCGCTCTGCCCCCCTGTGTCCAGCGCTCTGCCCCCCGGTGTCCAGCTTTCTGCCCCCCTGTGTCCAGCGCTCTGCCGCCCTGTGTCCAGCGCTCTGCCCTGGCCCCCCGGATCGCCGCTCTCAATTAAAAAAAAAAAGTTCTACTTACCTCCCGCGCACCTGCTCTCTGCACGCAGCTGCAGCGTGCACTCGCCGGCGACTGACAATGACGTCAGACGCCGGCGACATGCACGCTGCGGCTGACGTCAGCTGCCAGCCTCAGATTGGCTGGCGGCTGTTAACTATTGACGTGCGGGCGCGGGCCCGCACTTCAATAGCGCTGCAGCGCCGGCCGCAGCTAAGGGCCCGGTTCAGCCTGCGGCTGCCAGTAGGGGCCCGGTGGGCAGATGAGACCCACCGGGCCCCATACGCCAGTCACGGCTGTAACACCCTGATGGCTGCCCTGAGTAGGACAGGGTTAGAAGAGGAATTGCACGTTGTGAAACCTGATGTTGATGCTGGATAGAATGTGAATATGCTGTGTACCGAACCAAGTAAAGCTGTTGTTGTTAAAGCTGAGCTGGACTGTGTCTCTCTTTGTGTGCTACCATCTACAAAGAACCTCCAGCGGCCCAGGGTGGACCCTGATGATGCGGAGACCCAGAACACAGGTATGAAGAAGGACAGACATTACTGTATTGTGAGTGGAGGCAGGGTCTACTCTCAGCCATGACTACCGCCCTGGCCCCCTCCAACATGCGCGCCGCAGTTCTCAGTGGCACGTGCTCCCCTCTTCTTAAAGGGGCCGGGCGCACACATAGTAAAATGCTCCCAGCCAGTGGCTGGAAGGCATTTTGTAACAGAGAACACCTGTAAGATGGCTCCCAGTCTATAGCTGGGAGGCATCTTGTATATAAGGCACCTTTTGTCTACAGGGAGGGGCCAATCAACACAGTAAGTTATTAGTGAGTGAGGTGGTCTCCTAGTGAGTTGTGAGGTCCCTTGGTCTTTCTGCTGCCAGTGTCATGAATCTGTAGTCCCTGGTCCTTGTGTGGCCAGTCCTGAACACGAAGTCCCTGGTCCTCCTGCAGGCAGTGTCTGAGCCTCGTCCACTGGTCCATGTGTGGCCAGATCCTGGATCAGTATCCGAGACCTGTGTGCCTTTACGAATACCCTGTATATCTGGACAGCTACAACCAGTCTTCGAATCAGTCCTGTCCCTCCGTGTCAGTAACTGTTCTGCCTGAGGATCCTGAACCTAGTAGTCTGAACCGAGTCTGTGTCCATATTGGTTCCTGGCGTACCTGACCCCTGGGGTCAGCAGCTGCAGTATCGGGGACTACCTAGGAGTGGAACCTGGTGGCTATCCGCAGCCAAGCCTGACTCCACCATCAGGAGCTCCAGTGAACAGCTGGTGGTCGCTTAGCTACGCCCCTCCTAGGTAAGCCGGGCCCCGTGGCACAGAGGATACACGAACCACATATGCCCCCTGTGTGCTTAACATACTCCACTAAATTACCATTACAGGACAAGGAACACTATGCAAAATTGGTATCCTAGCAAGAAGTATAAAAATGGTTGATGCCTCCTCTCTCCTGAATGGCACTGATACCCTTCTGAATGGAATGTGTCTGCACATGCACTATTAACGTACTGATCCCCACTGAGATCTATGGGGGTCTTCTGGTAGGTTGTCGTGGCTCACCTGGATACCTACATAGAGAATGACTCACTCAGACTGGCGCACTCCAATGTTCGTTGTCAGAAGGGTGGCCATTTTGAGATCATCTTCCTATAGAAACACATAATATCATACTGTAATCTTATCCAGATATTCTATAAAAAAATGATCGCTAGCACCATTATTTCTGATGTGCAATATTTTGAGAAGTATGTGGAACAGAAGTTGATGTTTTTGCAAGTTCCATATAAGTCATGTGCAGTCATAAGGCTGAGACATAGCTATAGATAGCAGCTGCATCCAGGCCCTATTTCCTTGAGTAGACCAAAACACCCTTGGGTTACATAATGAGAGATCAGCTTCATAAATGCCACATGGTAGGAAGGGAACCTATTACCTGCTTTGCATTATGATCTAATAGCCAGGACTAGGGTTAGGGAGAGGGGAAGCTGGGCAATTGCCCAGGATCCCTGTCCTTAAAGGGACCCCAGGAGTTATAAGCCAGAAACTGCATTGATAATACCTGTCCTGCATTATCAGCGCAGTTTCCAAGGTTAAAAGTGTAGAAGCACATTTGGTTTAAATCATTGGATTATGGAGAAAACGAAGAGGAGGAGAAAGTCTGGCTTGTCTTTTACGGTGTGTATCTATAATATACACAGGGCGGGCCATTTATATGGATACACCTAAATAAAATGGGGAATGGTTGGTGATATCAACTTCCTGTTTGTGACACATTAGTATATGGGAGGGGGAAAATTTTTCAAGATGGGTGGTGACCATGGCAGCTATTTGGAAGTCAGCCATTTTGGATCCAACTTTATTTTTTCCAATGGGAAGAGGGTAATTTGACACATCAAACTTATTGAGAATTTCACAAGAAAAACAATGGCGTGCTTGGTTTTAACATAACTTTATTCTTTCATGAGTTATTTACAAGTTTCTAAGTTTATAAGTGGTCCTAAACTTGTAAATAACTCATGAAAGAATAAAGGAAGCCTCTCCTCAGTGCAAGACATATGAAAGCCCGCATAGAGTTTGCTAAAAAAAAACACATGAAGGACTCCCAGATTGTGAGAAATAAAGAAGATAGACCTTTTTGATGATAATTCTAAGCAGTATGTGTGGAGAAAACCAGACACTGCTCATCACCTGCCCAATACAATCCCAACAGTGAAACATGGTGGTGGCAGCATCAGCTTTTCAGCTGCAGGGACTGGTTGTCATTGAAGGAAACATGAATATGGCCAAGTACAGAGATATCCTGGATGAAAACCACTTCCAGAGTGCTCTGGACTTCAGACTTGGCTGAAGGTTCACCTTCCAACAAGACAATGACCCTAAGCACACAGCTAAAATAACAAAGGAGTGGCTTCAGAACAACTCAGTGACCATTCTTGACTGGCCCAGCCAGAGCCCTGACCTAAACCCAACTGAGCATCTCTGGATAGACCTGAAAATGGCATCCACCAACGTTCACCATCCAACCTGACGGAACTGGAGAGGATCTGCAAGGAAGAATGGCCGAGGATCCCCAAATCCAGAAGATTCCCAAGAAGACTCATGACTGTACTAGCTCAAAAGGGTACTTCTACTCAATACTGGCCAAAGGGTCTGAATACTTATGACCATGTGATATTTCAGTTTTTTTTTTATAAATTTGCAAAAATTTCTACATTTCTGTTTGTTTTTTTCCAGTCAAGATGGGGTGCAGAGTGTACATTAATGAGAAAAAAATGAACTGTTTTGAATTTACCAAATGGCTGCAATGAAACAAAGTGTGAAAAATTTTAAGGAGTCTGAATACTTTCCGTACCCACTGTATACAGTGTACGTAGCATGGAGTGAGTGTGTAACATACAGTGTGTGTAACATGCAGTGTGCATATGATGCCACACTTTGTCTCTGTTAGTAGCTTCAGGTTACACGAGTTTTGCCTCTGAGCCCTTTGCTGCTGACTTCTTCTTTCACAATGGTACATTCTCTGGGAGATCTTTATGATGGCCCTGAGCAGACCTGTCCTTCAGTCTCACCCGTTTAAAAAATCTTTTCCGCAGTATTTTATAACTGGAGGAGGGCGGGGCCAGTTCTGGTCACATGCTTCTCCACACGCAGCCATTTTGAGAACAGGAGAGGCGTGCGGTCTGTGAAGAAGGCGGCAGTAACAAGTGAGGGAGAGTCTGTAATCTCGCTATATTAGTAAGTGCCACAAAATCTTGTCCCAATCCCTTTTTTTCCGAACTATAGGTACGACGGTCAGCCCCTTTAAGGAAATTCCGATTCTGAATAATTTCCCTGTTTAACTTAATATAATGTTAAGACAATAAACTTTTACTTATTTACATAATTTATTCCTATGATAACTTTTTTTAATGACATCTTTTCTACGTGGCTGAATTCGGGCACTGGAAGTTCTGTCCGCAAAACTTATTTTTTCACATATTCTGAGTTCCGAGACCCCCAGAGAGCATTTAATGGGACTTGTGTTAGCAGCTCGTCTTATAGGCCGCTGGTGTTCTTCTTGGTAGAAGCCATATAAGTAATACTTATAAAAAAAATTGCCGTTCTTAAAGCGGATTTGGCTCATGACTCCATTCTTAAGGAAAGGAACTGACTGGTCCTCTCTTATGCACTTTTGGCCAAGTGCCAGGTATAAATGAACTATTCAACTTGAAAGTACAAAAGCGCATTCACAGAAATGAGCAAATACGAGGGGGAGACTGATTTTATATTGTACTTTTTATTGGTCTCCTGTAAATCTTTCCTGCTGGGATTTTAAATCACACATTGGATATAAAATATAATACAATTTACTGTACAGGTCAACAGAGTCCTCAAAAATGTGTGTTAGAAGCAGGTGACAAATACTTCCCCCTGCTAGTTTTGATAAATCCACATTTTGTTTCTCCATGCTGCTCTCTCTCCCCTCTCGCAGCACGCAATCTCAGAGATTGTCAGAGAGAGGTGCTTCAGTTCCACCCCATCCTCCATACTTACATGTCTACTTTTTACTGTTTTACTCTAAACAGTTACTTAGTGAGTCGAAGGATTCTGAACATATACAGACAGACTGCCGGCAGAAAACGCTGGCTATTGGAAGATGAAAAAGAGGCAGGGTAATATATATTCACAGGGACTACTGATTTACGCACCACCCTGCGGCATTCACAGCCAACGACAGCAAATATTTGTGTCTAATTTTACACGGTGTTTTTGGGGTCCTCCAAAATTGACATATTTTGTGGATAGGTAATGTCTGATCAATGGTGGACACCACCGATCACTGGGACTAGGACTGGGGTTATGCATCAAATGTTGTCATATAGTGAGAAGCATGAATCCTGTAGTCCCAAAGGGTTTCCAAAAACTATGGCAGTCACATTCCAGATCTTAGAAGATGCCAGCCTTGTGCTGCACCATTCAAATTAACTGTCAATGTCACTAATTAGTACCAGCCACATGCCTCCACATACAGTGTTCAGAATATTCCCCTTATCCTCTGCATTGGCATATAATTTTTTTTTTTACATTTTCGTATACCCAATTAGTGAATTTTGAGCTAAAAGAGGAGTGATCCTCCTTTCAGGATCCTCATCTCACCAAAGAAAGTGTTTCTGGTTACAAAGGGTGTCTCACCGTTCAGATGACCTGTCCTGATAAACCATTGACTATTTAATGGATATTATGTAATTCTTAATTTCACCTGTGGTGGCGCTGCAGAGAAATTGGACACTCACTGCCAAATATCTGAACAGCTGATCACTGTGAGTCCCAGCGAGGGTACATTTAGTGACTGGTATGTTGTTAAAGGACCATGCTAAGAAACAAGATCTGTCAAAAGCGTAAATACCCCTTTAAACTCAGCACTACCCAACACCAACTAGTAGAAGAGTAAAGTTCAAGGAGTTCATTAAAGGGATTCTGTCAGTAGGATAAACTCCTCTAAGCCAACTACCTGGGCACATAGGTCATAGAAAGTTGAATAAAATGATACTTTGATATCTGTAATCTGATGATTTATTTCTGAGAAATCCATGTTTTTTTAATATGTAAATGAGCTGTTAAGATCTATGGGCCGGATATTACATATTAAGAACAAACGTGGATTTCTCTGGAATAAGACATCGGATCGCAGATATCACGGTAACATTTTATTCGGCTTCTTATGACCTACATATCCATATAGACGGCTTAGGAGGGTTGATCCTACTGACAGATTCCCTTTAAATCCCCATACACATTAGATGAATGTAAACTAAATCTGCATATTTCAGTGGCCATGCTGACTAATATATATTGGAGCGTCTCGACTTTCGCCCAACACATGATTGGGGTAAGAAGGATCTAGCCGTGGAAATTTCACCACCCTATACTTTTGAGAGAAGCCAATGCCAGAAGAGTCAGGAGGCATTTTTTTCTTCTCTCCCTGGTGAAAACACATGAGCGCTCAGTCAATCGAGCATGCATATGTATTGGGGAGTCGGGAGAGATAGCTGTCTACTCAACGAGTGTTCAGCTCATGCGTATGTCAAGCTTTAGACTCCTCATCTCGACTGTCAGCGCCAACCCTAGTTGACCCTCAAAGTTGATCTCCTCCTTGACAGCTGTACTGTCGAGATTAATGAGTCCACCAACAAGGGCCAATTATGATTGCACCTTAAATATTTTAAGTCTCCGTAATTGTATAACATAATCCTTTTTAAATGGTCCGTTCCATGGTTTACACGACGTCTTTGTGAACTGCTACCGTATAATCAACGTAGACGTATCTTCTAAAGCTACATAATTCCAAAAAAAGAAGGTTTGGAGCCGGCAATGACTTCCCGGACAACTGACTATTTACTTATCACGAAGCCGTCTTCCACACTTCGAAGGCAAAGCTAGTTGTAACATGTGCAGTTTTCTTACCAAACGGCACAAAAATATGCCTCGAGGTGTCCTACAATTTCCATTCTAAAACTTGCAGACACGCGTGCGGGATGATGAGATCATATATCCAGACAAAGTTTCCAGATATTTTTATTTTTTTCTTCTTTGGAAGAGAAGAGAAGCTGCCTGCCATTTGTTTCTATAGACTTGGAGGAGGGGGTGGAGAAACTTTTAAGAAATTTGGAAAGGAAATAAGAGTGCATGGCTAATCAGAGACAAAATACAGAGCTTTCTATACAAACGAAGCACAGTCTTCGATGAGTTCTGTACTGCGTTATCGTTGCCTGGAATTCATAAACCTAATAGGCACAATGCCTTGACCTTGACTGACTGGGGAAAGTGTACAGACGGTTTAATCCCTCGCCCTCCCCGCGTTCTCACTGCCGGTTTATTGCAGCTAAACATTGCCTGCATTTCAGCTTCATATGTTTAACTACTTTGCAATCCTTTGATACTGATCACCTTGCGTAGTTCTATACTTTGTTATTGCAGACTAGGCTGACATAAGAGAACAAGTTCAACTCGTTTTGGAAAATTAGATTTTTATTGTCATTTTTTTTTCTAAGAGTATTGAAGGGCTCAGACTGGAGGAACTGGAAACAACCTCAACTTTGCACCCCTTCCCTCTTTTTATAAAAGTTATTTCTTGGGGCATGGTTTTGCACCGTAAAAAGCACATCACCCATTCTAGTAACCCTCTAGGAATTCACTGATTTCTTGATGCACCATAACGCACAGAGAGAAGAGGGCACAGTCCTTTGCTAGGGGGGCATAAATCGGTGAAAAACTCCCCTTTTCTGAGAAACTGCATTGCTAGCAAATAGAACATTTTTCATTGGATGTAGAAAGGGCATGGAGGGGGACACAAAAACTTGGGGAATGATGGGGAACCCACTTAGATTTTTCCTAAACAGCTTCTTTTCTGTGTGGGGCTCTGCTTGTAGACAAGCCCCAAAATGGAAATTGTTTCTAAAATCTATGCAATCATTGTGAATAATATTAATAAATCTTGTTAATTAGCCATAGGGGACAAATTTAAAGGGAATGCCTCACCTATTTAGAGGGAGGCTGTCGCTTCCAAAATGCCAAATAAACTGCATACACATTTATATAGGGGACATATCCCTTTAAAAAAATCAAACCAGGATTATACACTTTAACTTCACATTTGATAAAAAATCTACTTTTATTTAATATGCAAATGAGAGTGCAGAGTTACACCCTCCTACTTTCATAGTAAAGCCAGTCCCTTGTCTTGATTGACAGTATGCTGTGAGTCAGAGCAAGTGCTGTCTAAAACGGTTTTTAAGTCTGCGTGTGCACAGTGATACAGGAGAAGTGCTGCAGCATGCTCCAAGTGTCAGTGCGGTTGCACTTGTAAGAAGAAGAACCGGACCGGGGGCACCTCTCTTGTATATATATACACTCACTGGCCACTTTATTAGGTACACCTGTCCAACTTCTTGTTAACACTTAATTTCTAATCAGCCAATCACATGGCGGCAACTCAGTGCATTTAGGCATGTAGACATGGTCAAGACAATCTCCTGCAGTTCAAACCGAGCATCAGTATGGGGAAGAAAGGTGATTTGAGTGCCTTTGAACGTGGCATGGTTGTTGGTGCCAGAAGGGCTGGTCTGAGTATTTCAGAAACTGCTGATCTACTGGGATTTTCACGCACAACCATCTCTAGGGTTTACAGAGAATGGTCCGAAAAAGAAAAAAAATCCAGTGAGCGGCAGTTCTGTGGGCGGAAATGCCTTGTTGATGCCAGAGGTCAGAGGAGAATGGGCAGACTGGTCCGAGCTGATAGAAAGGCAACAGTGACTCAAATCGCCACCCGTTACAACCAAGGTAGGCCTAAGAGCATCTCTGAACGCACAGTGCGTCGAACTTTGAGGCAGATGGGCTACAGCAGCAGAAGACCACACCGGGTACCACTCCTTTCAGCTAAGAACAGGAAACTGAGGCTACAATTTGTACAAGCTCATCGAAATTGGACAGTAGAAGATTGGAAAAACGTTGCTTGGTCTGATGAGTCTCGATTTCTGCTGCGACATTCGGATGGTAGGGTCAGAATTTGGCGTAAACAACATGAAAGCATGGATCCATCCTGCCTTGTATGAAGCATCTTTGGGATGTGCAGCCGACAAATCCGCGGCAACTGTGTGATGCCATCATGTCAATATGGACCAAAATCTCTGAGGAATGCTTCCAGCACCTTGTTGAATCTATGCCACGAAGAATTGAGGCAGTTCTGAAGGCAAAAGGGGGTCCAACCCGTTACTAGCATGGTGTACCTAATAAAGTGGCCGGTGAGTGTATATATACAGTATAAAAGACGTCCTGTACTGTTACTGAGATGTTTGTTGTAATATTGCCGAATGTATATATATGATAACAGAAATCCCACATACATGCTTAAAGACCGGGAGGGTGACACAAGTTGTCCACTACCCCTAGCCAAACTAAATACATCCCTGGACCTTAACCACATTGCATGGATAAGAGCATAATACCACTACAGCATTTATGGACTGCAAAATTGTGTGCCCTTAATGATTTACTTGTTATGATACTGCTCGGATTGAATGCCCTGTATCTTTGTAGTGGTTCTTTGTGCCTGATATCCCTTAGCGATGTGCTCTGTGATATATTACCCATCACCACACTCTTTCTGTGTGGCTGTGCGCATCGCGCTGCAGCCGGTTGGGCTCTGCCTGCGGGTGGGCGTCTCTATGCTGTGTGCACGGCGCCCTGGGATTCCATTCCCCGGCGCATGCGCACTGCATGACGCCTGATCTGCAGTTCAGGACCTGGCACCCCCAGCATGCATGCGCAGATTCACGCCACCACGATTGGCCATTTCCGGCCATGTGACTGGGTTCATGGGGTTACTTAAAGGTCCTGGTTGGGGGCTCTATACATATTCCCTTGAGAAAGCGGCCCCACGCCGCCGCGAAACGTGCGTCGGGACTCTATATCTGACCCCTCTCGCCCCAACCTATATATTGGTAAGCATGGTATACTTTTACTGTTCACTGTTGCACTTTAAAGATGGATACGCTTAGAGCACATGTCTACCTCTATTTGTTTACCTAGCCTACCAAGCTACTGGCCTATTTTTCTGGCTGTATGGTCACAGGACCTCTATACCTTTGACAGGCCAGTGTATACTACGTCTGTGTGGGGATTTGTGAGGGTGGGGACTTAGCTATCTGCATTATATTGGTGTGTTATGTACTGTCGTGATGTTTATATGTACATTTTTTTACTCAATGAATTAATAAAATTGACGTATTGATTTTTATCAGATGTCATTGTTTTGCTCCCTTTTCTCCTATTGTCTTTCGAATGTATATATATATATATAATGTATTTATTGTTCTTATATTTTCAATGTGTGTAGGGAAAGTTTGGTGCGAGAATTGCCCACTAGATGGGGCATTTCAGTGTAGATAGTTACTGTAGGAGGGGTCACTGTGATAAGTATAGTAGAGCTTCCTGGTTGTAGGTAGAAGGGCCTGGGTGCCCATACAGCTCAGAAGGGCTTAAGTGCCCAGGAACACTATAGATACCCCACAACGTTTGTGCCTAAGCATAGTGCCCAGCCATCCAGCACCCCATTACCAGCTTGACCAAAGCCATACAAGTGTCAGCAGCTTCTGGACAGAAGCTTAATTTAAAAGTAGACACGGCAGGAAATACAGGCAGGTCGTTCACCATGTGGCAGATGTTTGCGTGGGCTGATGTCCTCAGAACTGGCACGAAACGGCTGAGGGAACCCCCACATAAGGCAAGGAATCTGGACAGGAAGGATGCCGTGTGAGGAGGAAAGGATTAATGGGAAAGCTGAAATGACGTACACTGTGAAACATGATGTAACTGCTGTATTGGAACTGAATGAGCTGCGAAGAAATGAAAGTAAAGTGTTTTGTTTGAAGTTATACTTGGACTGTGTCTCAATTATTTCCATAGGGACTGGAGCAGACCAACTTGAGCCGAGTAGAAGACCTGCCAGCACAGAAAGTGGAGCGGCAGGTGAGCTGACAAGAGAATATGATTTTTATGTAGAGGGAGGCCAGGGCATGCAAAGCCTGAGTAGCTCAGCCACGACTACGGCCCTGGCCCACTTCTACATGGCTACTAGGTGGAAGCCTGAGTGCACACGTAAGCAGAAAGACTTGGCGGGAAGAAGCAACGGCAGGGAGAAGTGAGTGCTCCAACTTCTGAGCACCGGAATAGCGCAGGCCCGCGCTCGTGCTTCCCTACGGTAACTCACAAAGACTGTGACCAGCTTCTTGCCATATGCTCGTTGGTTCCTGCAACGCGAGGTAAGGGAGATGCTCCAGGCCCAAGAGCAACGCGTGCGCACAGCTCACGAAGCACCGGGTGACTCACCGTGAACTGTGCTCTTACTCCCTGGTCTATATCTGTCGAGCCACGTTAGGCTCCGTTAGTGTTGTGGACTGTACTACACCCCATGCAGCAAACCCTGGACCAAGGAACTCGTTAAAGATGCCGAGGACAAGCTGCCGCCATCAGGATTCGACTCAAGGACACCCACAGGACAACACCAGATCCACTCCGGCCTGACCGTGTTGGCACCACCGTACCCACTGTGGACTCTCCAGTCAGGTAGCCATCAGACTGATAAGTTTACACTTGAGAACTGTTGTTATCTCTATTATATACTTTGCCCCCATCCCGTATGCCAACTGTTAAACCCCAGTTTTATCCTTTCTAATGCCTGCAGGAATATACCCCTGCTCAAGTAAAACTATGTTAACTCTTGCTCTGTCTCATGTCCGTTACTGCATCCCGCAACCTGCTCACACACTCACAATGCCTGTCTGAAGTCACTGCTCAAGCATTTTAAGTGAGGAGGAGTGAGCGATGAAGTGACCAGAGAGCATGCACACATTGTAGCACCGGCGTCCCTGCACGCTGCCCCAATCCCCCATAGGAATGCCAACTCAATCACTGCCGAGGTACTACAGCCGGACCTGCCTGCACCTGCTGCACCAATCTGTATTACAGCGGGACCCACCTGCACCTGCTTTACCAATCTGTATTACAGCTGGACCTGCCTGCACCTGCCATTCTAATCTGTATTACAGCTGGACCTGGTTGCACCTGCTGTGCCAATCTGTATTACCTGAACCTGTCGTGTTAGTGTGTACATCATGCATCATAAAGATGATGGAGTGCAACCCATCTCAAGGACACCAGAAAATGACAGGGAAACTGCATACAGTGGAGAATTGCCAATTGTCCAGAAATGTAAGGACCGTCTGAAAAATTTGGGCTCTTTTTTGCCCTGTCTGTACAAAAAAAACTTTAAGGTGTCCGTGATTTTTTTGAAGCCTGCCTGCACCAGCTGTGCCAATCTGTATTACAGCCAGACCTGCCTGCACCTGGTGTGCCAATCTGTATTACCTGAGCCTGTCATGCTAGTATGTACATCATCTGGACCTGCCAGCACTTGCGCGCCAGTCTATATATCAGCCATATCAGTCCACACCTGCCAGTGCCTGCATGCATCAGCTGTTCTTTCCCTCCAGGCTGTTCCAGCTACCTGTCACTTGGGGGTCAGCTGCTGTGCATCCATGGTCTGTCCTGGAGTAGCACCAAGTGTCCGTCGGGAGCCAAGCCTATAACCCCACCATCAGGGGCCCTAGTGAAGAGCCAGGTGCTCCCCTGGTCATGCCCCATCAGGCTCTCGGACCACGGGACAGTGGTTCCACCTCAACCGTTAAACACATCACAATGTCCTCTTCTCCTAACTGTAGCCGCTCCCTATCTTCACTTCTGTGTGCATTGAGTGGCCGCCGCAAACTGGCAGGCCTCAGAGAGCATCAGCAGCCACATTGTGTACACGCCCACACAGACTCTTGGCGCAAGCCTTTGTGCTCCTCCAGTATCAGTGCACAAGCACAGACAAACTAACATTTTAGTCAGCTCTTAACAATGAATGCTGTTGTAACACCCCAGGTAACCGGTTGTTACAGTGGCATTGCTTTCCTAACGGGGAGGGTGTTGCCATGCTTGGAAGCGAGGAAGGATCCCTTTAACAGGTAACACATACATGTAACACATTCTGACTCCTGGCCAGAAGGGGGAGCTCTGATCCAGTTTGTGGGTGGCTCCCCTATATATATTCTGGTTGGAGGAAGAGTTAGAGAGTAGTTGAGAGAGCTGGGGCCATGCAGACGTGAGGATCTGCAGCTCCTGTGAGGAAAGCTGGGGCCGTGCAGACGAGCAGATCTGCAGCTCCTGGAAAGGAAAGAGAGGAACGGAACAGTTTGTAGAGTGTGAAGGAGGAAGGAGCAAAGGCGAAGTAAAGAGCTAGAGGGAAGCTGCGACTGAGCTTCCTCCACGCTGAAGCGCATGAAACCGGTAGCTGGAAGACCGAGGTTTTGGGGGTAAGTCTATGCCCCACAGCAGAAACCAGCGGACAGTAGATTGCAGGTCGCCTGCCCACCATTAACACCCAAAGGCACAGTAACACAATCTAAAGTTTCATTCTACTCTAAACACTAGTTTTAATATAGAAATATTTCAGGATTTTTCTATATGAATAGTCACATAAACCCAAACACTAATAAAATCTAATTTTTTTTTATAAATCCCATTTGGTGCTACAATATTAAACTCTTAGTAGACCTCTGTAAACCCAATTAATCTGCTCACTATAGACAACATATTGGAACAGTTAGTAAGTTGATGGAGACATGACCGGTTTCCAGCATGATAAAGAAGTGTGATAATAGATAACAGATCATGAGATACTTTTTGTTTATTTATTATTGGATTTTGGATTGCATAAAAGAGCTTTTTTGAATTATTTCCAACTTACTCAATTGCTCGCGCTGAGCTGGGTGGGTTCCCAGGAGAGAACAAGCTCGGTTCACACGTTTTATACCTCCAATAACTGCAAAAGTCAAAGTAGAGAGCAATGTGATTTGGTGACCGCTACCTCTGCACCCCCTAAAGATGCACCCTATTTTCCCATCAGTGTCGACACTTCATAGAACTCATCCTGCATTTTGACTCATATTCATCAAAGCGATTACACCATAATTCTGGCGTAAATCGCTTTGAAAAGTCTCAACATTTTTGCACAGTGTGAAGTTATACAAAAATTTGTGTTTTTTGGCCTTTTTACAGTAGTTTTGCCCAGTTCCATAAAAATGGGTGGTGTTCGGGAAGCGCAGTGGGGGCGATGCCACAGCTCCTTTAATTCGTGACAAGCGTTGATGTTCCTTACACTAGAAATCTTACTCCAGTTCTTGAGGGTGGCATTTGTGACAAGATGCATATAGATGCACGCCTCTTAATGAATCAGGAGCTTCTTACTCCAGGACTCAGCTCACCAAGATCAGCGTGAAAATAGACTTTCCTGATGAATCGAGGCCATTGTCGTATATCAACTTCTAGTTCGCAAAGGTCTAACAATGACAGCTACTGACAGCTACTGATAGTAGCTGATAGTTTTGCTCCTGATTCTGCTCTTATCAGTTTCCTTATGCCCTTTTTGCAACCTGTTCCTACTACCCCGACCTATATTACCACTCTTCTTAGCTTCTTTTTCACTTTTTCCTCTAAAATCCCTCTTTACTTTGTATGTAATTGAGTCGCCCGCCAGTACCGGTCCAGTACTTAAAGGGGATGTCACGGTGGCTGCGACCCGGTCCGTGGCCCTTGGTGCTCACTTAAAAAATGGGAAGGGCTTTAAGGGGATTGGTGAATAAAGTTTGTTTGTGACGCCACCTGTGGTATTCGATCAGTAGGGACCGACGCTGCTTAAAGGGGTCCTCTGAGGTGATGTTATGCAGCAAGATGGTGATGCTTCCCACAGGTGAAGCGGGGTTCCCAGGGCTCCCAAGTATATGGCATAGATGGTGTGGTGGATGGTATAGTGAAGAACCAGGACACAGGTTTGCAGTCTTTACCTGGTTTACTGATGGTAGCAGTCAGCCTCAGTCCAGGGCACTAAGTGCAGGGTAGCTGTGATCCGGCCGGCTTGGAGGCAATAGAGGGTCCCTCTCCCAGGTGAGGTCTGTAAGCCTTTCCTATTTGCGCTAGTTGGTGAGGTCCCTGCTGCTTGTAGCTTGCTGGAAAAGTCCCCTCTTTCCTGTCCTGAGACAGGTGTCTGCATGGTGGGCAGTGTGAGCCGTTTTAGGGTCTCTATCATGACCCGGGCTCTTCAGGTTACTGCTTCACCTCAGACTTGGTATGGGCAATTAACATACAGTCCTATGCCCTCCGGTTCTGCCGTGTGTCCTGGAGAACAACACGACCTCGGGCTCCCGGTGCCCGGTTTCTGCACTCTGGCTCTGAGGGTGTCCTGTCGCCGTTCCCCTCTGAGCCCCTTCTCTTCCACTGTGCTCCTTTCCTCTCAAGCTCCACTACAATACAACCCTTCAGGTTATGTTTTCCTTTTCCAGGGCCTGCAGCTTCCACGTGGCTGCTCGGCCCCCACTGTCTGATCCAGACGTCCTTCTGCTATCTCTCCCTCCGTGAGACTAACTCCCTCCTCCTCCAGACCAGAATACATAAAGTTGGGGAAGCTCCCCTGAATCCGGGTTCAGAGCTCCCCCTTCTGGCCTGGAGTCAGAATGTGTTGAATGTAGATGCTTACCTGGTAAAGAAAATCCTCCTTGCCTCCAAGCATGATATCGCCCTCCCCGAAAGGAAGACAACATCACTGTAACAACCAGTTACCTGGGGTGTTACATAATTTTTATATTCTTTCTCCCTACTTCTCATTTATCTCCCCAGCTATCTTTCCTGTTCCATACATTTGTTTCTGTCTTCTTTTTCTTTTCTTCTTCTTTTACCTATTTTTTTTCTTTATCACCACCATTAGATTTTTGCTCATCTGTCTCCTTCTCTGTCCTCCAATCTATCCTCTTCTTTTTTTTTCCAGTTTTTTCTTTTCTTTCTTTTTTCTTTCTTTTTCTTTCTTTCTTTTCTTTCTGTCTTTCATTGTTTCTGTCTTTCATTATTTTTCTTTCTGTCTTTGTTTCTTTCTGTGTCTGTTTCTTTCTTTCTGTTTTTGTTTCCTTCTGTCTTTTGTTTCTTTCACTCTCCCTTTCTGTGTTTCTTTCTTTCTGTCTTTCTCTCTTTCTGTGTTTCTTTTTCATTCATTCTTTCTTTTTTTATTTCTTCATTGCGCTGGTCTTAACTTTATTTTAATTTCATTATTGTTTCTTTGTTTATATTTTTTCCTTTCTTTTATTGCAACATTTCTTTTCTTTTTTTACCTCTTTTATCCCTAGAATCTCACTTTCCCACCTAGTTTTCTCTCACCTCCAATTTTTCTTCTTTATTGTGTTCTTTTTCTAATTATAATACTTTGATTTAATCCTTTCATTTCTTCCTTTTATTCCCACGTTTCATCTAAAACCTATTGGAAATATTTTTGCTTTCAACCCAATGAACGCTGTAACATTTCCTGACCTCCCTCCTCTGTTATCTCCTCTGTTCTCTTGTTTTCCCTCTTCTATATTCACTTCTCTGTTATACACTGAGGCTACGTGCACACGTCAGGATTTTATGCGGAAATTTCCTGCGCAAAACCGTAGATTTTCCGCATAAAATCCGCACACGTTTTTCTTGCATTTTACGCGCGGTTTTGTCGTGTTTTTTGCGCATTTTTTGTGCGGATTTTTTGCGGATTTTTCACTTTTTTTCCGGAGCTTCCCAATTCAATAACATATTGGGAAATCCGCAAAAAATCCGCAAAATTAATGAACAGTTTTTTTGCGGAAAAACCTGCAACATGTGCACAAAAATTGCGGAATGCATTGGAAATGATGGGATGCACAATGTATGCATTTTTGCCGTGGAATACCGCCGAAAAGACGCGCAAAAAAACGCAAAAAATCAGCGAATAATCCGGAATGTGTGCACATACCCTGAAGGTATATACTATAAAGTACTTTTAATACACGTTAGTCAGAGGAGGTCTAATCCCACCGATTTATGGAATCGCAGAAAGGATGAAAAGGTGGCACTCTTTGTCCCATGAAAACTCTCCTTTATTGGATGAAGGGAAGCGGGTCACCCTGAAGGAGTAGCCGACGCTTCATCGGGTCCTGATCAAAATGCCACCGATTTAGATGAGCGTCTAGTCGACCATCTTATTTGTACTATATATATGAAATGCATTGAGTCAGAAAAAAAAAAAAAAGAATTGTTGAATTTTAAAATGTTGAATCCTTTTTCTCACAAGAAATAAGGTGTTGCCAAAAGTGTGTCGCAGTCCCTCACCTATATCTATTTTGAACACATATTCAGTCATGAGCGTGCATGTGTATGTGTATTTAGCTAAGAACAGCTGTCAGAGTTGGTACACATTGAGTTTTTAAGGAACTTTTGGAGCAGAAACTCCACATTTTTCAGGGGTTTTGAGTTTTTGAGGAGAATTTGGAGAATTTCCTATCAGCTTCTGCTCCAAAAATTCAACAAAATTAATTGCACATTGACATTTCCTTTAAATCCCGAGCCCAGATGACTCCTTTGTACAATAGTACCCTTTTTTCAATAGAAGAAAACATCTTCCATAACATGACACAGATTCAAGATGTTTATTTTTAGACTGTACAGACTGCTGGAGATAAAGTTCTCTGAACCATGTAAAAACTCAGGACATTTTTGAGGACATTTTTGTCTATTAGCGGCTGTGCGTACAAATGTCAGGTACTTTCCAGATAAAGTTATTTATTATTATATGCCTTGGTCATTGTCCACCAATTAGCACTTCTTACAAATACACGGCGGAGGAAGACAATTTTCATGCTGACATTCACAACTAATTTTATCATCATTTGCAGGTCGATCTGTAATATTGTATAATAATAACTATCTCTTGCGCTGGAGGACTTGTCAAATCTGTGCTTTGAGTGGACAGCATATTATTTTCACAGTGGACTGTGTAATGCTCCGTTTCCCCTGTGGAGGCAGTGTAGGGTAGCTGAACACTTACTGGCAAGCTCCCATTTTCTTTGCCCTTTCTTTTCAATTAAAATTTACTAAGCAAAATGTATTAAAATTTTGAAAAAAACTGCAGCAAAAGAAAGGAGAACATTGCTTTTTTTCTCCATAGTTGTTCTGAGTTCTGAGTTGTTCTGATGAACATGTTTCCATGGAGAAGGGTTGACATTTTGGCCAAAATTCCCTCATGACGACCATTTCTGGCCAGACTTCTCTGTACAGCAGATGGGCATAGCTGGGTCCCAGTGGATACTGCCAGTTCTGAGATGATGGCACTGCTGGACATCTTCTGATTTTGAAGGAAGGTATTTGTGTTTTTCATCTGCTGCACTAAGTTTCATTGACCAACCGCTACGCCTTCATTTGCCCATTTCTTGGTACTTCTTCAAAAGAGTTTGAACAGCACAAATTGATAATCCTGCCTACTTTGAAATCTTTGCCTGGAAGACATCTTACTAATGCAGTATAACTACCTTGTGTCTTGTTGCTATGCTAAGTTTTACCATCATATATTACCTATGACATAAATCTGTCTTACACAACCTCACCCTTATCGCAGAGTTTAGAGATTCCTCACCTAGTCCTATTTCTGCTTCAGTTGAAGAAGTTCTCCAAGAATGTAATAAAATGCCTCCCATCACGTCATTTAAACAGCAATCCATCCTAGTCATGAGCCAGTACCGGCTTCAGTCTGAAGAAACACAGCTCTCCAGACCTGTGTCTCAACTAACAGAGGAGCTGTATTTGTAAGCACACATACCGATGAGGTGGCGGAGAAGTGCTGTCATAGGAGAAGAAATAAATCTTCTCCTAGGCTCACTGAACACACAGGATATTTTTCTACAGCCTCAGCCTCTCAACTGACAGAGGAGCTGACAGAGGAGCTTTATCATAAGTGCACATATCGATGAGGTGGCGGAGAAGCGCTGTGATAGGAGAAGAAATAAATCTTCTCCTAGGCTCACTGAACACACAGGATATTTTTCTACAGCCTCAGCCTCTCAACTGACAGAGGAGCTGACAGAGGAGCTTTATCATAAGTGCACATATCGATGAGGTGGCGGAGAAGCGCTGTGATAGGAGAAGAAATAAATCTTCTCCTAGGCTCACTAAACACACAGGATATTTTTCTACAGCCACAGTGCTCCCTTTAATGACTGTGTTTCAACTTACATATGAAAATGATGACCATTATCAATTGATATAATTGATTTCTCATACACTTGACTATAATCCTACAAAATCCTTGACTTTGTGCAAGTGAACCTAGGAGAATTGATGCTGTTTTGATCATAAAAGTCAATCACGCCAAATATTGATTTTAATTAGCTACCTCTATCTGTTCATTCACTTTGCATTTTGCCAATTGATAAAACTAAACTACTTAGGCCTCATTCACACGTCAGTTTTTCTCGTGTTTTTCATGGACAGCACTCGAACTTGTGATAGTCTATGGGGCTATTCACATGGCCGATTTTTTTTTCGAGTGATCCGTACAAAATCGCAAAGACACGTCCAATTTTGATAAGTGTTGGATTAAAATTGTCAGTGCAAGTCTATAGGTTTGTGAAAAAATCGGACTGCACTCGGATACCATCCATGTGCGGTCTGATTTCCATGGACTGTCATATAGGAAAAGGTGGAGGAACTTGTTTTCTTTTATGTAGGAGAAAATGACACTCGGACTAAACTCTGATGAAACTTGGATGAAAAAAAACTGGTGAAACTTTTACTCGTACATGAAAAAAACTGACGTGTGAATAAGGCCCAACACTATTTTTTTTTTTTTTTTTAAAGCATTATTATTTTGCAGCATTTTTTCCACACCTGCCTACAACTTTTGCACAGTGCTGTATGACCAACCTTTATATAAAGGATTGTTAATTCTTCCTCTATCTGTCCTATACCTATTTAGATGGAAACTGCTGGGAAATGGACAGATCTGTGCAGATCACATACATATGGCAGAATGAGTAGAGGCTAAAATAAACAGTAGCATTGTACCGGAGACACAAGTGACCAGTGTTTGCTGCCTTTTAGCACTCCAGCGTTTGCTCAGGGGAAGATGGTCTGTTTGATGGGAGCTAAAGCAAACATATTCTTAATGAGGTCATGAAGAGGTGCCTAGAGATGGGCCGCCATTAGGGTGTGAGACCGGCTCATGGATATATTCACCCCTACGTCAGATCTCTCAAGACACTGTAATGCAGACAGCTGCGTGCACATCCATATTGTGCTTTATTTTAAATGTTGCCCTGGGATGTAAGGACAGTAGGACACCTATCATATTAGGACAGAGTTTCTCCTAATTTCAAGGTTACATTCCCTCATCTACAACTGTGAAAGGGTCAGTGATAGATTCAGATTTCTTCTACCTTTGTGAATCCCCTAAGGAAACCAGGTCTATGGGCAACTGCGCGCTATGCCTCCCGCTAAATCCATCCTCATATGCGGCATTCAATATTACACTGCCCTCTTGTGGTACTTATAGTTATTACAATAGTTTATGAGAAACACAAAATTGAGAGCTATGATTAAAGGCATTTGCTGTGCCAGGAACGCGTCAGTTTTTAATACACTTGTTGTAAAGATGTCCTAATATAGAATTTTCATTTTATCCAATGGATGTTCCTCATTACTTCATCTTCTTTTACATACAATACATACAATATTCTACAGTATATTTGAGTTGAAATAAAGGACATGTTTTCAACCATTTTAAACAAATGCATTTTTTTTTTTGCATAAAATAGAAAAAAATTAAGTCATCTTATTATTAACTTTTTCATGAGCTACAAAATTATATAAATACTAGATGGATGCCGGATGCTATCGCATCGGGAGGCCGGTAATGTCGCGATGGGGGCGGGCTTTGCAGTGTTGAGAATCTCACCAACCTATCCACTCTCTCTTTCCCCATGTGCTGACTTCTCCCGTCTGTGCTCTCTTCTTTGACCTGTCTACCCCATGTGCTATCCCTCTTGTCTGCTGTCTCTCTCCTTCCTGTGCTGTGTTCTCCCCTCAAAGACAATACTGACATTACAGCAGGGGATCGCAGAGGATACATTTTATGAGGTAAAATAGTCAGTGAAATATTTTACCTCACAAAATGAATCCACTGTGATCCTCTGCTGTAATGTCAGTATTGTCTTTTGCTTCCTCCCCTGCCCAGGAGATGTGCTATGCTCCGTACACGGTCAGACACAGACAATTTTTAAAATTAACTTTCGTTCATGGGAAAACCCCTTCAATGTGACCGGCTTCCTCTGCCTGTAGACATATCGTGCATCTGCCTCCGGGATCAGCACAGTAAATCAGACCACCGCCATCTTTGTGCAGACAGATAGCGGCGGTCACATTAATACTGCACATGCGCTCCTCCTGTACAAAGATGGCGGCGGTCAGTAAATCATTCAGCTGATCCCAGCGGCGGCATGTTCACAACGGTGTTCTGCTAGTGGTACCGCGCAAGAGGCTGCGTATGGCATATACAGTGTGTGTGGTGCGTACGGCGTACTCGGTACCGGGTCCACTTGCACTTAAAGGGGATGTCACGGTGGCTGCGACCCAGTCCGTGGCCCTGGGCACTCAAGCTGATGGGGAAAGGTCTTTTAAGGGGATTTGTAGAGTTTGTGTAAGGTTCGTGACACCACCTATGGTTCTCGGTCAGTAGGACCGACGCTGCTAAAAGGGGTCCTCTGGGGTGATGTTGTTGCAGCAAGATGGTGACGCTTCCAACAGATGAAGGAGGGTCCCCAGGGCTCCCAAGGTGAATGGAATGGATGGAATGTGCCGGCAAATAAGTGGAGGACACAGAGTTGTTAAGCTTTTACCTGGTTTACTTGCAGTAGCAGTCCACAGTCCAGGGTACCAGGAGCAGGTGCTGATAAGGTCTGGCCTGCCTGGAGGCAAAAGTAGACCCTGTCCCAGGTGAGGTCCGTAAGCCTTCCTACACGCGCTAGTGTGCAAGGTCCCTGCTGTCTGTGGCTTCCGTGCAAAGTCCTCTCTCTCCTGTCCTGAGACAGTTACCTGTATGGTGGGCAGCTTGAGCCGTTTTATATCGTCTCTACCATGACCCGGGCTCCTCAGGTGCTACTTCACCTTCAGGCGTGGTGTGGGCAAATAACATGCAGTCCTATGCCCTCCAGTTCTGCCGTGTGACCTGGAGTACAACACGACCTCGGGTTCCCGATGCCAGGCTTCTGCGCTCTGGCTCTGATTGTGCCTGGTCACAGTTCCCCTCTGAGCCCCTTTCCTTCTCCACTGTGCTCCTTTCCTCAGTAGCTCCACCACTTTCAACCCCTCGGGTTCTTCCTCTTTCCTGGAGCTGCAGCTCAATCCTGGCTGCCAGCTCCGCTGTCTGCTCTCTGATCACTGTCTGCTCTCTGATCACTGTCTGCTCCAGACTGATCTTACTCCCTTGGTCTCCCTGGACCAACTGTTTAGCTCCTCCTCCAGGCCGGGATACTTATATCTGTTGGAAGCTCCCCTGAATCCAGGTCCTGAGCCCTGAGCTCCCCCCTCCTGGCCTGGATTCAGAATGTATTGAATGTGGGTGCATTACCTGGTAAGGAGAATCCTCCTTGCCTCCAAGCATGATATTACTCTCCCCAAAGGGAAGGCAACATCACTGTAACAACCGGTTACCTGGGGTGTTACATATACAGTGTGTGTTTGTGTGTGTGTGGGTGTGTGTGTGTGTGGTGCGTACGGCGTATACAGTGTATACCCTGGGGTGAGACTGGGAAGACTGTCTTTTTCTCAGGATAACGCACAAACATAAAACAGATGTTAATTTACTGCTGGTCATACATCCATACATATACATATTTCACTACACAGGCAATCCCTGCATGTTTATTTGCTATCTAACATGCGCAAAACATGCAGGGCTTGGATTTGAGCATGGCGCTCAAGCACCCACAATAATCGATTGAGTAACAAAAATACCTGAGCACCTCAATGCTCAATCGAGCAGTGCCGAGCATACTCACTCATCACTACTCCTCACCTTTGCGATTCCATACAGTTATGAAACTATGAATTAAAAAAAATGTTATCTTGGTCTTATCACTCCTGAGCACAGAATGACAGATGTCTTCATATTTTTCAGCATAGGCCCTGACAAATTGTAGGGAGACAGTTTTGTGCATGGCGTTTAGGATAGGCTTCCTTCAAGTACGACAAATACCTCTGCAGTGTTCACAGAAACACTCACCCCAATTTGGCTTTCTACTTCTTTAGCTAACTGTACTGAATTTGCATGTTGATTAGGTGTTAACTTCCATGGACAACTTGGACGTCTCTGTGTGATGGTTGCAGTTCCATCTTTATTACATTTTTATATCACATTTGTTACACTATTCTGCCTGATAAGTAAAGCTTTGCTGATCTCCTTGTAGCCGTCACCTTTCTTGTGTAAATAAGTTTTCTTTTTCAGGCCTTGTGACATTTCTCTTCCATGCTGTGCCATTGCTTGGATGGGAAGAGGTTTTCTTTTTAAGCAGTGCCCTTTTATTGTCACCTGTTTAATGAATGATTAGACTTACCTGTGGTTAAATTCTTGTTAATGTGAAATGTGTAGTCTACTTAAGTTTTGCTCCTAAGACTTTCATTGGGGTGTACTCATTTTTGCAACAAGTTATTGAATTAATTTTTTAGGAAAATCACTTTTTTGGGTAGAAAACATGATAAATCTTGTTTGCAACAAATGGCTCACATTTGTGGAGTATTTTGTAGTACGGTATCCCATAGAAAATGTTGATTCTGATAGAAAGCTAAAGGCTTTCTGACGAATATGTTGCGGTGTACTTATTTATGTTGAAAGCTGTACCTAAGAGGTAATGCAGCGCCCCAGAGTCCTGGTCATTGCAGTACTGTGGCTCCGCCACTATGGGGAGCTATGGTACGTCTGATTGCACTAAAGGAGTTTCTCTGACCAGGTAACACTCACACTACACTTCACACTCCGGCCACCAGGGGGGGTGATCCTATCTAGTAGGCCACTCCTCACACTCTGGTAAAACTGGGGGTTGGACAGGAAGACAGGGAGAAGTAGCTGGGAAGAGCTAGTGAGAGGACCTGTCAGGGATGGGATCCTGGCAGACTCCTCAGAGCAGAACTAACCTGTGCACAACGGGAACACAGTAAAGAGGAATTAGGACCAGAAGGAGTCGTGCTGTAGACCGAGGCAACATCCTTCTGAGGCGCAACAGTTGGTGGCCGGAACGCCGAGCAAGTAAGAGACTTTAAGTACTACTGCAAACCACAGCAGGACAGCCAATTAAAGGTTGGCTGTCTCACTTAACACCTAAGCAGACAACGGAGGCAGCTGTGGGAGAGGGGCGACTCTAGGGTCCCGGAAGAACTCCAGGCCTACCCCGTCATACGGGTGCGTCCTACCATATCATCTGGGGGACGGAGAGAACGAACATCAGAGACAGACAGAAGCAGTTGTGAGGACTATCCCGGGAGCTCAGCAGGGAAGGACTACAACACACAGCGCTAGAAGGTAGACACTGATTCCCACCTGTAAAGAGAACTCCTGATGTGCCTTTGGACCGGCCGGTCTCAGACAGCCCTGTTGACAGTACTCTGGACTGAGGACTCTAAAACCTTCAGTAAAGAGGTAAAGAGACTACAACCTGGTGTCCTCATTATTTACTACAGCCTCACCACCACCACCATCCGTCATACCTATCACCGTACGCCCCTCGGCAGGGTCACGGACCGGGCCTAGCCACCGTGACAACCCCAGAGCAGAGATTCAGAGGCCCGGTACCGGGTACCCCTCGGCCCTGCGGCAGTGGGGGCACTCCAATTTGGCGTCACGAACAGGATCTACTTAAGCCTGAAGAATCAGGTCATGTGTGCTTTGGAACTGTGATTTATTGTGCTTGGACTGTGTATTGCCGTTTACCGCCAAAATTCGCCATTGCCGCGCACGGAGGGAGGAGCCTCAGCTTCGTGGGCGGAACCGGCCAAAAGAAGCGCGGAACGGAAAGCGCGGTAAGGCGCCAATCCCGGAAGAGGAACTCCGACCTCCAGCAGGTTAGTGGGAGGAAGGGACAGCCATGTCCAAGTCGGGAGGAGAGGCGGTGGCGGCCGCAGCCGCGGACACAGGGGCAGCTCTGGTCCCCGCAGCGGGTGAAGCCGCGGCCCTAATACCACCACCGGTTGCCGCAGAACCCGCTGTTCCCCTCAGCCAGTCGGACGCTGCCGCTAACACAAAAGCCATAATGCCCTTCTCTATGCCGTACCTGCCCGGAGCGGCCTGGCTCCCACGATACTCTGGGGAGTCGCATACATTCACTGACTTTAAGGAAGGGCTCTGCAGCCTGCTCGAGTTCTATCCCCTGACAGAGCCGCAGAAGGTTCATATGATAACTGGCCAACTCTTTGGGGCGGCTCTGAGAGAATTGAAGTCCTGGCCCGCCGAGGATAAGGGAACTGCACAGCAGATTTTTGCAAAGCTTAAAGCCACCTTCGACACTCGCACTGCTACAGAAATTAAACTTTCTATGGATGCAAACAGAGACTGCAGGATAGCTTACGGGACTATGCCCTTAATCTCCAGGAGGCGATGCGGGCCATTAAGCAGAGTGACCCCGGCAGCATGCAGGATGAGGATAAACTCCTGAAGGAGCGGTTCATTGAGGGGCTCCTGTGCAGTCACCAGCGGGGCCAATTGCACTTCCTGGCCATGCAAAATCCAGACTTGACTTTTGCGCAATTCAAAGATAAAGCTATCCAGACATTGCAGGAGCGACAGCCCAGCCGCGCAGTACCACCCAGGCGCCCCGCTCTCACATACCACCACGAGGTGGCATCGGATAACCCAGTTGCCGCGGAGGCCGACGCCCAGAGCTTCGAGGACGACTCCCCTGCAGGACTCCGTCTTCAGATGCAGGAGCTGACCAAGAGCGTTGCTGCCCTAGCCCGGACGGTGCAGTCCCTACAGGAGGCCCCCAAGGAAAAGATCCAGCTAGCCTCCAGACCAGAAGATATCCCCTGGACGCGACAGAAGAGGACCCCACCGACCAGAGGCCGGGACAGCGATCGCTTCCATCAGGACGGACGACCCATCTGCCGCCGCTGTCACCAGGTGGGCCACCTTGCAAGGTACTGTCTTTTAAACGAGCAACCCCTGGGGCAAAGGGCCAACCCCCAGGAGTAGGACGGTCAGGCCCGCAGCATTGGAGAACCAAGTATATTGGAGGACGACCAGTTCTCCCTGTAGTGGTTGATGGAATCCCCTTGAACGCTTTGCTGGACACCGGTTCGCAGGTGACGACTATACCTTACGTGCTTTATAAACGGTATTGGGAGGACACTGATATTACTCGTGGCCCTGACGATGATTTCACCATAATAGCCAGTAATGGTCAGCCGCTGCCACAAGTGGGGTATAAGGAGGTCACCATCAAGGTGGGGCGGGTGGAATTGAAAGCCCAAGGGATTGTGATTGTTGATATTGATCGTCGAGAATGTAATCCCATGATGACTCTTGGTACTAATGTTATAGAGAATTGTCTTGCAGAAGTTATTGTTTTGTTGCAACAGGTGGCGGAAACCGCTGGCCACAGTGAGCAACGTGCCCTGCAGAAGGAAATCAGAGCTCTGATGCAGAGACAGCAGGTAGAGCTGACTGGGGGTGAGATTGGTCGTGTCACTGTGAGTGATTCAAACCCCATCGCGATACCCCCCAGGAGTGAAATGTTAATATGGTGTCGGGCAGCCATAGGCCTCAGGGGTAAGGACTACCAGGCCTTGGTAGAACCCATATATTCAGACAATAGGCCTACTGTTCTGACAGCCCGGGGGGTGGTCGACGTCCGCCAGGGGAGAGTGCCCGTACGTGTCCTCAATTGTGGGGAGGAAGAGGTTCACCTCACCAAGTATACCACGCTCGCCAAACTGTTCACTGTCAATAATAATGTGATACAGACACCTGAACCCTTGGTCCTGTCAAACGTGGCGGAGAACAAAGGTTCTGCAGAGCACTCGAAAGACTGGTGTCGGGAATTGCATGTGGGCACTGACTCTACCCCATCCCATCAAAAACAGGGGGCCTACAGGGTGGTACACGAGTACGAGCAGGTAATCAGCAAACACCCCTTAGATTTTGGGCAGGTGAAAGGGATCCAACATCATATCCCCATGGGAGATCACCGACCCATAAAAGAGAGATATCGCCCTGTACCCCCAGCTCATTATCAGTGTGCCAAGGACATGTTGCGGGAAATGAAGGAGGCTGGGGTGGTGAGAGACAGCTGTAGCCCCTGGGCAGCTCCGTTAGTCCTTGTTAAAAAGAAAGATGGTACAATGAGGATGTGTGTTGATTATAGGTAGTTGAATCGCATTACACATAAAGACGCATACCCACTGCCCAGGATAGAGGAGTCTCTGGCTGCCTTAAAATCTGCTAACTACTTCTCTACCTTAGATCTCACCAGTGGGTACTGGCAGGTTCCTGTGGCAGAGGCGGACAAAGAGAAGACAGCCTTCACGACCCCGATGGGTCTCTGCGAATTCAACTACATGCCCTTCGGATTGTGCAATGCTCCCGGGACGTTCCAGAGGATGATGGAGTGCTGCCTGGGACACCTGAACTTTGAAACCGTGCTGCTGTATTTGGATGATGTCATTATCTTCTCTAAGACCTACGAAGACCATTTGAAGCACCTGGCCGAGGTGTTTGAAGCCCTGTCCAACTTCGGCTTAAAGGTGAAACCGTCCAAGTGTCATCTGCTGAAACCTAAAGTGCAGTACCTGGGCCATGTGGTGAGCGCTGAAGGAGTGGCCCCAGACCCCGACAAGGTCACAGTGATCAAGGACTGGCCAAAGCCTAGTGACCTCCACGAAGTCCGGCAGTTCCTCGGGTTGGTAGGCTACTACCGGAGGTTCATTAAGGACTTCACCAAGAAGGCCGCACCCTTGCAAAACCTGTTGGTGGGCCAACCAAAGAAGACCAAGGGGAGGAACACCCCCTTTGATTGGAATGAGGAGCTGGAGGAATCCTTCACCTGTTTGAAGTCGGCACTGACGGGAGAAGAGGTACTGGCTTACCCCGAATACGATCAACCGTTTGTGCTGTACACAGATGCCAGCAATGTGGGATTAGGAGCCGTGCTGTCCCAGGTCCAGAAAGGCAAAGAAAGGGTGATCGCTTACGCCAGCAGGAAACTCCGTCCCACGGAAAGGAACCCTGACAACTACAGTTCCTTTAAGCTGGAATTCCTTGCCATCGTCTGGGCAGTGACAGAGAGGTTCAAACACTACCTGGCCTCCGCGAAATTCACCGTCTTTACGGATAACAATCCACTAACGCATCTGGATACTGCCAAACTCGGGGCCTTGGAACAGCGATGGATGGCCCGGCTGTCCAACTACGATTTCACCATCAAGTACCGGGCAGGACACAAGAATGCCAATGCCGATGCCTTGTCCTGAATGCCCAATTTGCCAGAAACGGGAGAAGACCCGGAGGCACTTGAAGAGGTGGAGCTGCCTGCATTCCATCGCCCCAAAGCCACTCAGAACTCTCATCATGTGAAGAACAGGCACAGGAACCAACCAGATGCCACGCTGAATCCCCTGCCTCATCACGGGTGGGCAGAAACCCAGGATGGTGACCCCGCGGTCTGTCGGGTGAAAGAGCTCTTGACGCAGGTAGGGTTGCATCCCGGCCCAGATGATCCACAAGAAACCCAACAGCTGTGGAAGGGGAGAAGCAAACTGTTTATCCATGATGGCAAGCTGTGCAGGAGGAGCATCGACCCACGTACTCATGAATTGGTGTGGCAGATAGTGGTGCCAAGGCGAGATACGCCCATGGTTCTGGGAGCCTACCATGATGGAGCCGGACACTTCGGATGGAGGAAGCTAGAAAGGCTACTCCGAGGGAGGTTCTATTGGATTGGCATGAAGAGAACCATTGAGAAGTGGTGTCGGGAGTGTGGTCCATGTAGTCTGCGCAGGAAGGACCGTGACAGTCAACGGGCTCCCCTGCGGCCTATCATCACCAAACGGCAGCTCGAACTGGTCGCGCTGGATCATGTGAAGCTGACACCTAGCCGGTCGGGCTATATCTACGCCCTTACCATCGTGGACCACTACTCCAGGTTTTTGGTGGTTGTACCTGTCAAGGATCTAACGGCCAGGACTGCCGCCAGGGCCTTCCAACAGCACTTTTGTAGGCCCCATGGCTACCCAGAGAAGGTACTGACCGATCAGGGACCTGCATTTGAAGCAGAAGTGTTCCAAGAATTCTGCCAACTGTACGGGTGTAAGAAGATCAGAACCACACCGTACCATCCTCAAACCAACGGGATGTGCGAGAAGATTAACCAAGTGGTAATCGATTTATTGAAGACCTTGCCTGTGGAGGAACGGAACCTGTGGCCGATAAAGTTGCCTGACTTGGTGGATATATACAATCACATCCCAGTAAATTCCACCAACTGTACTCCAGCGTACCTGATGCGAGGAAGATCTAGTCGGTTACCCGTTGATCTGGACATGGGGGTCCTAGTACCCGAAGATACCTCGCCGGATGCAGATTGGGATGCAGAAAGGCAGCGAAGGTACCGCGAAGTACAGGAGTGTGTAGAAAGAAGTCTCGCCCAGGCTAGGCAGAAACAAGAAAGGGACTACAACCAACACGCTCCTGCGATTCCCCTGTCACCTGGTAAGCAAGTACTTAAACGAAAGAGGAGATTACACAAGATCGATGACCAATGGGAAGCGGAACCGTATACCATCCTGCCATCCGACTTCGACAACACGAAGGTCTGTCTCATCAGCAAGGACAGAGGGGAGACCTCGACAGCGGTATCCAGGGATCACCTTAAGGTCTGCCCCGATAAGTTGAGAAAGAGGGACACGGCCCCAGAAATCTCCCCGCCGGTGGAAAAGGAGAAGATGATCCATACCGTCCTTGGTGACTTTCCCCAGTCCTGGACTCAGATAAATCAAGCCATCGTGGTACCTGTTCTAATGTTTCAACAGCCGGACCCACCAGAAACAATGGTGATACCAGATCATCCGGTCCCGCAACCTCAACAAGCCTTACCTGAAGATGCCATGCCAACCGTTGAACTGGCAAATCCTCCCTCTGCTATCGGTGAATCTGCTGTACCCACTGTTGATAGCAGCAGCTCTGGGAGCCCCAACCTGCCAGTGCTACCCAGACTCACTAGAAGTGTAGCTAGAAGACAGTGCACTACACCAGCGGTAGCAAGCATAGCGGGCCCTGTTCGGCCAATAGCAACCCCTGCGCTGCGAAGGTCCACACGCAGCACTCAAAATCAAACTCCCCTCCGCTACAAAACTTGGAGGTATTAATAAGGGCTGCTATTTAGTTGAGAATGTTGGTGTGTATATCTTTTGTTACAGGGTTTAAAATGGACAATAGAGTAATGGACGGTGAATTGCTCAAAAACTTTCAAAAAGGGGGACCCCTTTGTTTACCCGGGGTCCCCGCTGTTTCAACCACTGAACTGAGAGTCATAAACTGTGCATGACCTAACTTTCGCAACGTTCAAGAGTTCTCACCTCCCATAAAGGGAAGCACTGTTATGTTTAATTGTTATGCTATTTCAAAAATTTTGTGTGTTTCCTGTTAACATGTATTGTTGTTCTTGTTTTCCCAGTCCGGGAGTACTGGATTTAACTGGGGGGGAGTGCAGCGCCCCAGAGTCCTGGTCGTTGCAGTACTGTGGCTCTGCCACTATGGGGAGCTATGGTACGTCTGATTGCACTAAAGGAGTTTCTCTGACCAGGTAACACCTCACTACACTTCACACTCTGGCCACCAGGGGGGGTGGTCCTATCTAGTAGGCCACTCCTCACACTCTGGTAAAACTGGGGGTTGGACAGGAAGACAGGGAGAAGTAGCTGGGAAGAGCTAGTGAGAGGACCTGTCAGGGATGGGATCCTGGCAGACTCCTCAGAGCAGAACTAACCAGTGCACAACGGGAACACAGTAAAGAGGAATTAGGACCAGAAGGAGTCGTGCTGTAGACCGAGGCAACATCCTTCTGAGGCGCAACAGTTGGTGGCCGGAACGCCGAGCAAGTAAGAGACTTTAAGTACTACTGCAAACCACGGCAGGACAGCCAATTAAAGGTTGGCTGTCTCACGTAACACCTAAGCAGACAACGGAGGCAGCTGTGGGAGAGGGGCAACTCTAGGGTCCCGGAAGAACTCCAGGCCTACCCCGTCATACGGGTGCGTCCTACCATATCATCTGGGGGACGGAGAGAACGAACATCAGAGACAGAAGCAGTTGTGAGGACTATCCCGGGAGCTCAGCAGGGAAGGACTACAACACCCAGCGCTAGAAGGTAGACACTGATTCCCACCTGTAAAGAGAACTCCTGATGTGCCTTTGGACCGGCCGGTCTCAGACAGCCCTGTTGACAGCACTCTGGACTGAGGACTCTAAAGCCTTCAGTAAAGAGGTAAAGAGACTACAACCTGGTGTCCTCATTATTTACTACAGCCTCACCACCACCACCATCCGTCATACCTATCACCGTACGCCCCTCGGCAGGGTCACGGACCGGGCCTAGCCACCGTGACAACCCCAGAGCAGAGATTCAGAGGCCTGGTACCGGGTACCCCTCGGCCCTGCGGCAGTGGGGGCACTCCAGTAATATCTTCTCAGATTGGAGTTCTTCTGCTCCTTTCTTCTTCATCTGGTCCTAACTCCATGATGACTATTCACAGAGCTTGTCTCTGCAGACTTCCACCTTCTCTGGTTTTCTGTAGCACATTCTGATACATTTCATGTAAAAATAATACAGACATTATAATGCCGCATGAATAAAAATAGCCAACTATTCTGTGCCATAAATAAGCCCTATGTTGAGCTCCTAAGTACAGTAGTTCCTCTTCGCTCTGCTCCCTGAACCGACCCCCCCCACCACCTTGTTCCTTTTATGTTTCATGATGTCCACACTGTTCCCTAATGTAAAATATTTCCACCATACTGTCCCACTTATATACTATGACCACCACCATACTGCATGCCCTGGTGAACTACAACTGCCACACTGTCATCCCTTAAGAGTTATACCCACCTTCCTCCATTATGAAATATGACCTCCCCATTGTTCCCCCCATGCTGACCCCCACTATGCCTTCACTCCATGTTGAGCCCCCTCTTCACACTGTCCCTACACTCCACATTGAGCCTCTTCATCAGTGGGTATTCCTCCCTCTGGCCACACATCACCATTGTTGGGGGATTTCTCACCCAGTGCCCCTCTTAGCCCTACAGAGACGTTGTGGGGCCTTATTGTGATCTAGATTACGGTCCACCTGCTGCTTCCCACCCTTTACTGCCATCTTTGCAGTGTAGGCCAGAGACCTTGGGCCGTCCCCTTGGACACTACCTTGGATGTGGAGGTGCAGTGGTCATATAGCCTTTCCTCACAGGCCGGAATCACTCTGAGGTGCTGAAAGGCTCTGGCAGATTCCATCACTGTAATAACATCTCACGATCATTCTCACTTTCTCTCAGTGCTCTGCTGACATCTAGTGGCCTTTTTCTATAATTGCACCCTCATTCTCAATTTTAAGCCTCCTTATCTCCAGCAGAAATTAGTGAAGGCTCTGCCTCTGCAACAACATTCCCTCATCAACACAATATGCCCTCTAAGCCACAAAGACCTCCACCAAGGGGCACAACTAAAGGAGCTCTCATCTCTGGAAAACAGGTGGACCCCCCTGACGATCTGGGGGATACACTATGCCTCTCTGGCCTCATTGAGGGACCAGATCCACGGGATGACACCTTTGATCCTACTCCTTCTAAGGGCTCGCTCACACGAGTGTATAAATCGGACGATTATTATTAATAATAATAATTTTATTTCTATAGCGCCAACATATTTACAGCACTTTACATTTTAGAGGGGACTTGTACAGACAATAAAAGACATTGCAGAATAAACAATAATCGCATAAATACACAGATACCAAGAGGAATGAAGGCCCTGAGCACAAGCTACAATCTATGAGGAAAAGGGGAGACACAAGAGGTGGATGGTAACAATTGCTTTCATAGTTCTGACCAGCCATAGTGTAAGAAATCGGGTGTTCATGTAAAGCTGCATGAACCAATTACCAACCAGTATGTGTAAAAGTACAGACACAGAGGGCTATTAAATGCATAAAGCGGGTGAGAACATGATACGAGGGTCCTGGTTATGAAGAAAATTTTGAATGGGCAACACAGGAATAGTTAAATAAAGGTGGTAGGCCAGTCTGAAGAAATGCATTTTTAGGCAACGCTTAAAACTGTGGATATTGGGTATTAATCAAATTGTCCAGGGTAGTGCATTCCAAAGAATTGGCGCAACACGTGAGAAGTCTTGGAGACAGGAGTGGGAGGTTCTGATTATTGAGGATGTTAACCTCAGGTCATTAGTCAGGTCAGGTCAGGAATTAGCAGGGCACGGGAAGGGTGGCAGACTGAGACCAGAGAGGAGATGTAGGGTGGTGCTGAGCCATGGAGAGCTTTGTGGGTGAGAGTGATAAGTTTATATTGAACTCTGGAGTGGATAGGTAACCAGTGTAATGACTGGCACAGGTAGAGGCATCGGTGTAATGGTTGGTGAGGAATATGATCCTGGCTGCAGCATTCAGGACAGATTGGAGCGAGGAGAGTTTGGTAAGAGGGAGGCCGATTAGTAGAGAGTTACAATAGTCTAGACGAGAATGAATAAGAGAAACAGTAAGAGTTTTTGCAGAGTCGAAACTAAGAAAAGGTCAAATTCTAGATGTGTTTAAAAATATAAAAAAATAAAAAAATATAAAAGTTCAAATCACCCCCCTTTTGCCCCAATCAAAATAAAACAATAAAAAAAAAAATCACCCCTACACATATTTGGTATCGCCGAGTTCACAACCGCCCGATCTTTCAATAAAAGAAAGGATTAACTTGATCGTTAAATGACGTGGCGAGAAAAAAATCAAAATGCCAAAATTACGTTTATTTGGTCGCCGTGACATTGCATTAAAATGCAAAAACGGTTGATCAAAAGAACGTATCTGCACCAAAATGGTATCATTAAAAACGACAGCTCGGCACGCAAAAAATAAGCCCTCCCCCGACCCGAAATAACAAAAAATGGAGACGCTACGGGTATCGGAAAATTGCGCAATTTTATTTTTTTTTAGCAAAGTTTGGATTTTTTTTCACTACTTAGATAAAAAAATAACCTAGACATGTTTGGTGTCTATGAACTCGTACTGACCTGCAGAATCATAGTGGCAGGTCAGTTTTAGCATTTTGTGAACCTAGCAAAAAAGCCAAACAAAAAACTAGTATGGGATTGCACTTTTTTTGCAATTTCATCGAACTTGGAATTTTTTTCCTGTTTTCTAGTACAAGACATGCTAAAACAAATGATGTCGTTCAAAAGTACAACTCGTCCCGCAAAAAATAAGTCCTCACATGACCATATTGACAGAAAAATAAAAAAGTTATGGCTCTAGGAAGGAGGGAAGCGAAAAACGAAAATGAAAAAAGCTCCAGGGGTGAAGGGGTTAAAATACTGGATAAGTAATAGGGATGTCTGATAGACACCTCTCCATTACTAGTACCGTGGCTTGATGGCAGAGGTGAATTTTGACAAATCATAGCTGACATCAACCCCAACTACCATTACCCTGTTTGCCAACGCATCAGGGCAATTGGGAAACGCGAAGGCAAAGCCCCAGCTACAGGCTGGTATTTTTAGGTTGAGAAGGGCCCAATATCCCTGTTACCTTCCCAGCCTGATAATATAAGCCTGCAGCTGTATGCTATATTTTTGCTGGTTAACCCCTTTCCCGTAATAGGGCATAATAGTACGCAGATGTCAGACTCCCTCCCTTTGATGTGGGCTCCGGCGCTGAGCCCACATCTTTCCTGTGACATGTCAGCTGTTTGAACAGCTGACATGTGCCTTTAATAGGCGCGGGCAGAATTGTGATCCACCCACGGCTATTAACCAGTTGAATGCCACTGTCAAATGCTGACAGCGGCATTTAACATCCGCTTCCAGCAATCGCGACGGAAGTCCACCCACTGGTGACCACCGTCACGTGATTGTAGTTCACCGGTGGGCTGGCATGACAACCAGAGGTCTCCTGGAGACCTCTAAGGTTGTCAGTGCCGGATTGCTATGAGCGCCGCCTGCTGGTCGGCGCTCATAGCAAGTCAGCAAATTTTGAAAAATAGTTTTTAAAAATATAAAAAAAATAAAAAAAATTTAAAAGTTCAAATCACCCCCCTTTCGCCCCATTCAAAATAAAACAATAAAAAATTTCAAATATACACGGATTTGGTATCGCCGTGTTCAGAATCGCCTGATCTATAAAAAAAATGGATTAACCTGATCGCTAAATGGCGCAGTGAGAAAAAAAATAAAAACACTAGAATTACGTTTTTTTGGTCACCATGACATTTGCATTCAAATGCAATATCTGGCGATCAAAAGATTGTATCTGAACCAAAATGGTATCATTAAAAACGTCAGCTCGGCTTGCAAAAAATAAGCCCTCACCTGACCCCAGATCACTAAAAATGGAGATGCTACGGGTATCGGAATATGTATCAAAAGGAGAAATAGGAGAAATCAGGTATAATAAGTTAAAAAAGTCATTTATTAATATTTCAAAATACGCACAAAGTACATAATAAGTAACACCATCCAGTATATAAGAAAAACGTATGCATGAAGGAGACACAAAAATCAGGAACCAAACAATTGCACCTGCCCAATTTGTGCAAATAATTACATTGTATAAAGTGCAAATGGAGTAGTATATCACATTGAAATGGCAAGCCCGTTCACCCTGCGGTAAATATCAAGTGACTCCGTCAAAATACGGCCCAAGGGAGAAAAAATGCTTACCAAAGGCAGGGATTGAAGCGTCCTGAACCGGGTGTGGATTCCCCCAATACCCCGACGCGCGTTTCGCGTGTCTAATGCACCGCTTTCTCAAGGGGAATCAACAGCGCAATTTTTTTTAAGCAAAATTTGGAATATTTTTTCACCACTTAGATAAAAAAGAACCTAGACATGTTTGGTGTCTATGACCTGGAGAATCATAATGGCAGGTCAGTTTTAGCATTTAGTGAACATGGTAAAAAAGTAAAACAAAAAACAAGTGTGGGATTGCACTTTTTTGCAATTTCACCACACTTGGAATTTGTTTCCCTTTTTCGAGTACACGACATGGCAATACCAATGGCGTCATTCTAAAGTACAATTAGTTCTGCAAAAAACAAGCCCTCACACGGCCATATTGATGGAAAAATAAAAAGTTATGGCTCTGGGAAGAAGGGGAGCAAAAAACGAAAACGCAAAAACGAAAATACCTACGGGGTTAAGGGGTTAATAATAGGGGGAACCCAAATGATTTTTTAATTTTTTTATTTATTAGGTTGAACAAAGCTAAAAACTCTTTAGTGCCAAATGAAAAATAGGGGGACCTCATGTCATTTTTTTTTGGGGGGGGTCCCCCTATTTTAATAGCCATTAAAGGCTAAGTATACAGCTGTAGGCTGATATTCATAGCCTGAGAAGCTCCTTGGGTATTACCTCCTTCCCAGGCTAGAAACATTGGCCCCCAGCCATCGGCTTTCCCTCTCTGGCGCAGAAAATTGATGGGAGCCCACGCCAAATTTTTCCCCTTTTTTAAAAAAATTAAAGATATTGCGTGCAGATTTTGTCTGTGTGTCTTTATTTAACTATTTATGTACCATTTTATTCGGTTCATTACTAAACATCGGCCTTGGTAGTATCTATTATCTAATTATCTATCTATTATCTATCTATCATCTATCTATCTGTCTGTCTGTCTATATCTGTCTGTCTGTGTGTGTGTAAATGAGTCGCCCGCCAGGGCCTTTGTTGTGAATTTGGATTCTGGGCTCCCCCGGTGGCCGCTTGTGGAATTGGACTTGTCATCCTCTTTCCTGTTTCACCTGATTCCATCAGTAGTGGGTGTCGCTATTTAAGCTCATTTCTCTGGTGGTTTCTTGCCGGTCAACAATGTTATCTGATGCCTCTCAGTGCTTGTTCCTGCTTCTAGACAACTACTGATAAGTTGGACTTTTGTCCATGTTTTGTTTTGCCTATTTGTTCCAGTTCGCAGCTGAAGTTTTGTTACTGTGTCTGGAAAGCTCTCGTCGATCAGGGATTGCTACTCTGGCGTTATGAGTTAATGCCAGAGTTTAAGGTAATCTCTGGATGGTGTTTTGTTAGTATTTTTCTGCTGACCATGAAAGTATACTATCTGTCTTCGGCTATCTAGTAAGCGGACCTCAAATTTGCTAAGACTATTTTCCTGCTGCGTTTGTTGTTTCATCTGAACTCACCGTCATTATATGTGGGGGGCTACTGTCTTCTTTGGAATATTTCTCTAGAGGTGAGCCAGGTCTTATATTTTCCTCTGCTAGCTATTTAGGTCTTAGGCCAGAGCTGGGCATCTAGCTATAAATAGGAAATGCTACCTGGCTATTTCTAGTTGCGCGGCAGGCTTAGTTCATGGTCAGTATAGTTCCATCTTCCGAGAGCTTGTCCCTCTATAGGCTTGCTATGATCTCTGCCTGCAGAGATCATGACAGTTTGACCGGCCCAGTTAAAGTGTTAAAGACCCAGGTTGAGAAAGGAGAGTTATAAGAAGTCTGCTGGAATTTTTTTTTTTTTTTTTTTTTCCTCCAGTCTGCCTTGCTGCAGTCTTTTTTCTCTCTCTCCTCCTAATCTCTGTATGCTCTGTGTGCACCTGACTATAATGGATCTCCAGAGTGTAACTGCGGGTTTGAATAATCTCATCACGAAAGTACAAAATTTACAAGATTTTGTAGTACATGCTCCGGTATCTGAGCCGAGAATTCCTTTGCCGGAGTTCTTCACAGGGAATAGAGCTAGCTTCCAGAATTTCCGAAATAATTGTAAGCTTTATTTGTCCCTGAAGTCTCGTTCAGCTGGAGACCCTGCTCAGCAGGTTAGGATTGTGATTTCCTTGCTCAGGGGTGACCCTCAAGATTGGGCCTTCTCATTGCCAGCAGGGGATCCTGCGTTACGCGATGTGGATGCGTTTTTTCTGGCCTTGGGCTTGCTTTATGAGGAACCTCATTTGGAACTTCAGGCAGAAAAAACTTTGATGGCACTATCTCAGGGGCAAGACGAAGCTGAAGTTTTCTGCCAAAAATTCCGAAAATGGTCTGTGCTTACTCAGTGGAATGAGTGCGCCTTGGCGGCAACTTTCAGAGAAGGTCTCTCTGATGCCGTTAAGGATGTTATGGTGGGGTTCCCTTTGCCTGCAGGTCTGAATGAGTCCATGACTATGGCTATTCAGATTGATAGGCGTCTGCGGGAGCGCAAACCGATGCACCATCTGGCGGTGTCTATGGAAAAGACGCCAGAAAGTATGCAGTGTGATAGAATTCTGTCCAGGAGTGAGCGACAGAATTTTAGACGGAAGAATGGATTGTGTTTCTATTGTGGGGATTCTACTCATGTTATATCGGCATGCTCTAGGCGTACAAAGAAGCTTGATAAGTCTGTTTCCATTGGCACCATTCAGTCTAAGTTTATTTTGTCTGTAACCCTGATTTGCTCTTTGTCATCCATTGCCACGGACGCCTATGTTGACTCTGGCGCCGCTCTGAGTCTTATGGATTGGTCCTTTGCCAATCGTTGTGGTTTTGATTTAGAGCCTTTGGAGACTCTTATTCCTCTGAAGGGGATTGACTCCACCCCATTGGCTAATAATAAACCACAATACTGGACACAAGTAACCATGCGTATCAATCCGGATCACCAGGAGATTATTCGTTTCCTGGTGCTGTATAATTTACATGACGATTTGGTACTGGGATTGCCATGGTTGCAGTCTCACAATCCAGTCTTGGACTGGAGAGCTATGTCTGTGTTGAGCTGGGGATGTAAGGGTATTCATGGGGACGTACCTTTGGTTTCTATTTCGTCGTCCATTCCCTCTGAAGTCCCTGAGTTCCTCTCTGATTATCAAGACGTCTTTGACGAACCCAAGCTTGGGTCGTTACCTCCGCACCGTGAGTGCGATTGTGCCATAGATTTGATACCGGGTTGTAAATATCCAAAGGGTCGTTTGTTTAATTTGTCTGTGCCGGAACATGCTGCTATGCGGGAATATATAAAGGAGTCTTTGGAAAAGGGACATATTCGTCCATCTTCTTCTCCCTTGGGAGCTGGGTTTTTCTTTGTCTCAAAAAAAGACGGCTCTTTGAGACCATGTATTGATTATCGGCTTCTGAATAAGATCACTGTTAAGTATCAATACCCATTGCCATTGCTTACTGATTTGTTTGCTCGTATAGAGGGTGCTAAGTGGTTCTCTAAAATTGATCTTCGTGGGGCGTATAATTTGGTGCGGATCAGGCAGGGGGATGAGTGGAAGACCGCATTTAATACGCCCGAGGGCCACTTTGAGTATTTGGTCATGCCTTTTGGTCTTTCTAATGCCCCTTCAGTTTTCCAGTCTTTTATGCATGATATTTTCCGCGATTTTCTGGATAAATTTATGATAATATATCTGGATGATATTCTGATTTTTTCTGATGACTGGGACTCTCACGTCCAGCAGGTCAGGAGAGTTTTTCAGGTTCTGCGGTCTAATTCTTTATGTGTGAAGGGGTCTAAGTGCGTTTTTGGGGTCCAGAAAATTTCCTTTTTGGGGTATATTTTTTCTCCCTCTTCCATTGAGATGGATCCCGTCAAGGTGCAAGCTATTTGTGACTGGACTCAGCCCTCCTCTCTTAAGGGTCTTCAGAGATTTTTGGGCTTTGCCAACTTTTACCGCCGATTTATTGCTGGTTTTTCGGATGTCGTTAAACCACTGACTGATTTGACCAGACAAGGCGCTGATGTTGCTAATTGGTCCCCTCATGCTGTAGAGGCCTTTCAGGAGCTTAAGCGCCGTTTTGCCTCTGCCCCTGTGTTGCGTCAGCCTGATGTGAATCTGCCTTTTCAGGTTGAGGTTGACGCTTCGGAGATCGGAGCTGGGGCAGTGTTGTCGCAGAAAGGTTCCGACTGCTCCGTCATTAGGCCTTGTGCCTTCTTTTCTCGCAAATTTTCGCCCGCAGAGCGGAATTATGATGTTGGGAATCGGGAGCTTTTGGCCATGAAGTGGGCGTTTGAGGAGTGGCGCCATTGGCTCGAGGGGGCTAGGCATCAGGTGGTGGTATTGACTGACCACAAAAATTTGATTTATCTTGAGACTGCCAGACGCCTGAATCCTAGACAGGCGCGCTGGTCTTTATTTTTTTCTCGCTTTAATTTTGTGGTGTCATACCTACCGGGTTCTAAGAATGTTAAGGCAGATGCCCTTTCTAGGAGTTTTGACCCGGACTCTCCTGGTAATTCTGAACCCACAGGTATCCTTAAGGAGGGAGTAATTTTGTCGGCCGTTTCTCCTGATCTGCGGCGGTCCTTGCAAGAGTTTCAGGCGGATAGACCGGATCGTTGTCCGCCTGATAGACTGTTTGTTCCGGATGATTGGACCAGCAGAGTCATCTCGGAGGTACATTCTTCTGCATTGGCAGGTCATCCCGGAATTTTTGGTACCAGGGATTTGGTGGCAAGATCCTTCTGGTGGCCTTCTCTGTCACGAGATGTGCGAGTCTTTGTGCAGTCATGTGACGTTTGTGCTCGGGCCAAGTCTTGTAGTTCTCGGGCTAGCGGACTGCTGTTGCCCTTGCCTATTCCTAAGAGGCCTTGGACACACATCTCGATGGATTTTATTTCAGATCTGCCTGTTTCCCAGAAGATGTCTGTCATCTGGGTGGTCTGTGACCGTTTCTCTAAAATGGTCCATTTGGTTCCTCTGCCCAAGTTGCCTTCTTCTTCTGAGTTGGTTCCTCTGTTTTTTCAGAATGTTGTCCGATTGCACGGTATTCCTGAGAATATTGTTTCTGACAGAGGTACCCAATTTGTGTCTAGATTTTGGCGGGCATTCTGTGCTAGGATGGGCATAGATTTGTCTTTTTCATCTGCTTTTCACCCTCAGACTAATGGCCAGACCGAGCGGACTAATCAGACCCTTGAGACATATCTGAGGTGTTTTGTCTCTGCTGACCAGGATGATTGGGTTGCTTTTTTGCCATTGGCAGAGTTCGCCCTCAATAATCGGGCCAGTTCTTCCACCTTGGTGTCCCCGTTTTTCTGTAATTCGGGGTTTCACCCTCGATTTTCCTCCGGTCAGGTGGAATCCTCGGATTGTCCTGGAGTGGATGCGGTGGTGGAGAGATTGCATCACATCTGGGGGCAGGTTATGGACAATTTGAAGTTGTCACAGGAGAAGACTCAGCGTTTTGCCAACCGTCATCGTCGTGTTGGTTCTCGGCTTTGTGTTGGAGATTTAGTGTGGTTGTCTTCTCGTTTTGTCCCTATGAGGGTCTCTTCTCCTAAGTTTAAACCTCGGTTCATCGGCCCTTATAGAATATTGGAGATTCTTAATCCTGTTTCTTTCCGTTTGGACCTCCCTGCGTCCTTTTCCATTCATAACGTTTTTCATCGGTCGTTATTGCGCAGGTATGAGGTACCTGTTGTACCTTCTCTTGAGCCTCCTGCTCCGGTGTTGGTTGAGGGTGAGTTGGAGTACGTTGTGGAGAAAATTTTGGACTCTCGTGTTTCCAGACGGAAACTCCAGTATCTGGTCAACTGGAAGGGTTACGGCCAGGAGGATAATTCTTGGGTCAATGCATCTGATGTTCATGCTTCTGATCTTGTTCGTGCCTTCCATAGGGCTCATCCTGGTCGCCCTGGTGGATCTGGTGAGGGTTCGGTGCCCCCTCCTTGAGGGGGGGGTACTGTTGTGAATTTGGATTCTGGGCTCCCCCGGTGGCCGCTTGTGGAATTGGACTTGTCATCCTCTTTCCTGTTTCACCTGATTCCATCAGTAGTGGGTGTCGCTATTTAAGCTCATTTCTCTGGTGGTTTCTTGCCGGTCAACAATGTTATCTGATGCCTCTCAGTGCTTGTTCCTGCTTCTAGACAACTACTGATAAGTTGGACTTTTGTCCATGTTTTGTTTTGCCTATTTGTTCCAGTTCGCAGCTGAAGTTTTGTTACTGTGTCTGGAAAGCTCTCGTCGATCAGGGATTGCTACTCTGGCGTTATGAGTTAATGCCAGAGTTTAAGGTAATCTCTGGATGGTGTTTTGTTAGTATTTTTCTGCTGACCATGAAAGTATACTATCTGTCTTCGGCTATCTAGTAAGCGGACCTCAAATTTGCTAAGACTATTTTCCTGCTGCGTTTGTTGTTTCATCTGAACTCACCGTCATTATATGTGGGGGGCTACTGTCTTCTTTGGAATATTTCTCTAGAGGTGAGCCAGGTCTTATATTTCCCTCTGCTAGCTATTTAGGTCTTAGGCCAGAGCTGGGCATCTAGCTATAAATAGGAAATGCTACCTGGCTATTTCTAGTTGCGCGGCAGGCTTAGTTCATGGTCAGTATAGTTCCATCTTCCGAGAGCTTGTCCCTCTATAGGCTTGCTATGATCTCTGCCTGCAGAGATCATGACAGGCCTTGGGGTACTCGGTATCGGGTCCAGTACTCGGTATCGGGTCCAGTACTCACGGGGGGATGTCAAGGTGGCGGCGACCCGGTCCGTGGCCCTGGGCCCCCATGTTAAAGGTAAGGTCTTTAAAGGGGTTTTGTATAAAGTTTGTGTTCGTGATGCCATCTGTGGTGTTCGGTCAGTGGGGACCGATGCTGCTTAAATGGGTCCTCTGGGGTGATGTTATGGCAGCTAGGATGGTATCACTTCGCATAGGTGAAGTAGGTCCCCAGGGCTCCCGGTATATAGATGAGGATGGTCAGTGGTGCAGTAAAAAATGAAGACACAGATTTGCAGTCTCTCTACCTTGTTTACTGTAGGCTTCAGGCAGCCACAGTCCAGGGCACCAGATCACAGGGACAGGAAGGGTCCGGCCTGCTTGGAAGCAAATTCAGAGTCCCCTTTACCAGGTGGAGTTAAAAGCCTTCCTCATAGTGTAAGGAGGTTGCTTTCCCTGCTCCTTGCCTGGAACCACATAGTCAGACAGCTGGGTTGTTGGGGGGAAGACTTTCTGCCCTGGACAGAGGGGACGAGGTGACTGCTGGGAAGAGAGAGGTGTGGTCAGAAAAGAGCGGGAGAGCAGAGAGAAGGCAGCGCGCCAAAGAGAGGGCAGGCTGCAGCGCCGTGCTCCCCTAAAAGTAGTGCTCCCCGTGAGGGCACTGAGGCTGAGATACCCACCAGAGTGAAGGCTGGATGTGGGGGTGTAGATTTGGAAGCCTCCAGAATCAGAGACAGTGACTGTGCAGCTCTGGTGACCGCAGTGACAAGCAAAGAATCCCTGAGTGTGATAAGTAACTACCCAGTGTGTGTGTGATATCGTTACTACAGAGAGACTGCCAGCCTGGTGCACAGAGGCTCATGCAGCAGCAACGGAGACTGTGCTATTTCCTGGTTCCAGTTTCACTTTGAGAAGAACAGGCTGCAAAAGTTTAACCCCGGAGTCTTCAGTTCTCAGAAGGCAGGAAAAACTTCAGACTTTTCAAGTGCTGCTGGTGACTGTACCCACATTGGAATAAGGACCCTTCGGTCAGGACCTCCCTGGACTGATAAGTTACAAGAACACTCGTTAACCCTTTCGTTTCCGTTTAACTGTTTACTATTGATTTACCTCTATTAACCCCCTGTTTACTCCCTGCGAGGAGAATCTACTCCTGTTAATAAATTCCCCTCAACAGTTGGTCTGTCTGTTCCATGGTGACATACGCAACCCTGCACTCTATTACACTTGGCGTAGTCGGCAGGATGTCACACGGTAGCGCGGAAGGGGCAGACCAAGCAGTTGAGGGAGGCCCCAGGTCTAGCATCTCCCTGGGAGCCATGTTAGCTAACCTGCCAAAATTTTCAGGGAGTAACGTCATGTTGTGGGGTTGGACGGAGCACATCCGAGGGAATGATGCGGATGCATCCTATGACACCGGCTCTGCAAGCGGAAACAGCTGTGATGGCCCTAGAGGGGGATGCACGGGACTCTGTTATGCTCAGACCCCCCCAGGCGAGAGATACCCTGGACAAAGTATTATGTATACTTGAGGAGACGCATGGGGACCCCACTGACGTAGGGGAGCTGCGTATGCGACTGTTCCGCCGGGTACAAAGAGAGGGGAGACCGTGACGCAATATATGAACGCACTGCAGGAGCTTCATACTGCCATTATACGGAAGGACGGCATAGGTGTGGGGTCAATTGAGGTACTGCGAGACCAACTGGTGACAGGCTTGCGAGATGTGTTAGTGAAACAGGCCCTGCGAGAGCGCATGCGCGTAAAGCTAGATATGACTTTCTCTGAGGTCGGGAATGGGGCACGCACGCGCGAGCAAGAGCAAGGGGTGGTAGTGCCAGTGGGAAAGGTATGGAGCAGGGAGGTAACTGCCCCTCAATGGGTAGAAGACTTGAAGAAGGAGGTTAAGCGAGTCCGTGAGGAGGTGGCTGAATATAAGAAGATCCCTGCTGCAGAGTACAGCCCTCCAGTGCGAGAAAGAGAGACCGCCCTCCAAAGTGAGACTAGTGCTGCTCGGTGAAGAAGACTGCCTAGATGCTACAACTTCGGAGCACCCAGTCAAAATGAAGAGGAGGCGATGTGGACCCGAGATTCCCAGCTGAAGATAAGAAGAATCTGGGAAGAGATTGAGAGTCTGGGGAAAGCCCTTACTGCCATTTTGGGGACCAGCGGCATACCCCGAGGTAACGTGTGGAAGCCGCCAGAAAGAGATAGAGGAGAGGTGCGCAGCATGAAGGTGGCTTCGGTGGTGGCCCCAGAGTGTAACTCTGTATCCTGGGGTGAAGAGCAACCGCAGATGAAAGATGTCCCCTGCCGAGGTCGACGATCCAGACTGAAGCGCCCTCCAGACAGACGCAGACGTGAGTGCTGGTCATGCAGAAAGGTGGGACACATGTCCAGAAATTGTCCTACCCGAGAAGAGCGGTGGCAGAGATCTGCTCACCCCTCTGAGGGTCCTGCTAACTGGAAGGAACGTCGCCCCTGGAGGGAATGGTACGGCAGGAAGAGAAGAGTTCCACCTAGGGCAAGACAGTACCACAATGTCGAACGCCAAGGAGAGGTGGAGAAGGTGTCAAGCATCTCCGGTGAAATGACTGTGCTGTCCCAACGTGTAAAGGCGAACCTGGTGGATCTACAGCCTGGGTCTGAAGGTTTTGTTGGTGAGACTCAGTCCGGAGGAAAGAAAGTGACGCTCACTTGAGAAGACCACCAAAGTGCTTTACTACCCTGTCCAGCACGAGTTCCTGAAGAAGGAGAGAAAGTGCCAAGTGTTCCTGCGACACTCGTTTTCAGTGTCCGAGCCGATGAGAAGGAGGAACCACTGATGTCGTCCCCTGAGGTGAAGAATGTGCTGGCTGTCAGCTCACCAGTTCCTGATCGGACAGGGGAAATGGAGCAGCTGTGTGAGACAGGGCGTGTGGCTGAGAAGCCCTGGGAAATTATGCCCGCAGAGCCCGGAGCAGATGACAAAGAGTCCGGCCTGCATGGTCTTAATTCATCTGACTCAAGCTTTGGCGAGAATGCTCCTGTCAAAGAGAGGGGGAGCCATGGAGAAGAATTGCTTGTACTAAGCCCCCAAACTGAGGAGCCCGAACAAGAAGTCCCTAAAGTTTCCGATAACGACAAGGAGGAGGAAGAATCATCTACGCAGACATCTGCTAGCGGCAAAGCTAAGAAGAAGAAGAAGAAGAAGAAAAAGAAGAAGACAGCAGTAGTTGATGAAGCAGAGGAAGCATATCTCAACCTGACTGATGAGCAGCTCCTAGACCATTTAGTCTGGGAGTATGTACAAGAAGAAAGGCAGAAGAAGATGCGAGAATCGCAGGTATCTGACTCCCCTCCAAAGAACAAAGAGAAGCACGAAGAGTCCTCGCCCGTGGAATAGCGAGCTTTAAGAGAGGGGGAATGTAAGGAGGTTGCTTTCCCTGCTCCTTGCCTGGAACCACATAGTCAGACAGCTGGGTTGTTGGGGGGAAGACTTTCTGCCCTGGACAGAGGGGACGAGGTGACTGCTGGGAAGAGAGAGGTGTGGTCAGAAAAGAGCGGGAGAGCAGAGAGAAGGCAGCGCGCCAAAGAGAGGGCAGGCTGCAGCGCCGTGCTCCCCTAAAAGTAGTGCTCCCCGTGAGGGCACTGAGGCTGAGATACCCACCAGAGTGAAGGCTGGATGTGGGGGTGTAGATTTGGAAGCCTCCAGAATCAGAGACAGTGACTGTGCAGCTCTGGTGACCGCAGTGACAAGCAAAGAATCCCTGGTGACCGCAGTGACAAGCAAAGAATCCCTGAGTGTGATAAGTAACTACCCAGTGTGTGTGTGATATCGTTACTACAGAGAGACTGCCAGCCTGGTGCACAGAGGCTCATGCAGCAGCGACGGAGACTGTGCTATTTCCTGGTTCCAGTTTCACTTTGAGAAGAACAGGCTGCAAAAGTTTAACCCCGGAGTCTTCAGGAGTCTTCAGTTCTCAGAAGGCAGGAAAGACTTCAGACTTTTCAAGTGCTGCTGGTGACTGTACCCACATTGGAATAAGGACCCTTCGGTCAGGACCTCCCTGGACTGATAAGTTACAAGAACACTCGTTAACCCTTTCGTTTCCGTTTAACTGTTTACTATTGATTTACCTCTATTAACCCCCTGTTTACTCCCTGCGAGGAGAATCTACTTCTGTTAATAAATTCCCCTCAACAGTTGGTCTGTCTGTTCCGTGGTGACATACGCAACCCTGCACTCTATTACAATAGCACGGCGGTATTGTAGTTCCTTACTGCCTATGGCTTCTAGCAAGGTCCTCACAGTTCCTCTCTGTCCTCCGTAAAGGTGGGACACAAACCCGTATGACAGGTGGCTCGAGCCTTTTTACAGGATTTCTATCATGTCCTGGGCTCTATGTGCCACTGTGTCTCCTGGGTATTAGGGCAGACAGGTGATGTGTAATCCAGCTGTCCTGCCGGTATCTGCTGTGCCTCTTAGAGTCCGACACAACCTCGGTCTTCCGGCTAACGGTGTCTGCGCTCTGCCAGGGAGGTAGCCAAGTAGCAGCTGTCCCCCCAAATGTCACTCTCCTGTGCTTCGCTCTCCTGCACGCTCACTAAGCGAAGTCCTTCCTTCTGTATTTCACTATCCAGGAGCTGCAGCAATTCTGGCTGCACGGCCCCTCACACGTCCTTCTGCCTCAGACTGCTCCAGTCTGCTGTCTGGCACTAACTGTCTGATTTTCCCTCCAGACCAGAATTTATATATAGGGGAACCACCCATAAGCTGGATCAGAGCTCCCCCTTCTCGCCTGGAGTGTGAACATGTTGTGTACATTGTGATTACCTGATAAACGGAATCCTTCATTGCTTCCAAGTGTAACATCACTCTCCCCATGAGGAAAGCAATGCTACTGTGGCAACCAGGACCCTGGGGGGTCACATAAACATTATTCTTCAATCGAGTATGTAAATGAAGAAGTTGGACAAGAAATGACATCACAATTATTATTTTGTTGTTAAATAATAGATCTTTATTCAGCTTGCAAAAACGCATAGAAATCCGCATGAAAATCCGCATCAAAAACACTACAAATCCCTGCTCATTTTTACCTTAGTTTTCTGTCAAGAGATGCAGAATCTGCACAGAAAATTCCACAGGCAAATCTGCAACGTGTGTGCACATATCCTAGGGCTGGAGTCACACTAGCGTATGGCATCTATTGCGAGATGCTAATGACCCTCGGCTCCAGCCTTGAGCAGAGTGTCAGTGCTATGTGCTCCGATCCTCTTGCATCATAGAATCACAGCACAGGATTCGAAGGAGACAGATAAAGTAATTTTTATTTCTCCTCCATTGCCTGTCTTGGTGTATATTGTGTAAACCAAACAAAAAAAAGAGAAAAAACCCTTAAAAAATACCTTTATTAAATACTATTAAAAAGAATTTTGAAAAATTAAAAGAAAAAATATATAAAAAACCACCTCAAAATCCTTAGGGTAGAGGCTAATACAACACCTGGCAAAAATTATGGAATCACCGGCCTTGGAGGATGTTCATTTAGTTGTTTAATATTGTAGAAAAAAAGCAGATCACAGTCATGGCACAAAACTAAAGTTATTTCAGATGGCAACTTTCTGGCTTTAACCCCTTAATGACCGCCAATACATCTTTTAACTGACCTGAGATATAAGAGAATCACCTCCCCATACAGGTGACAATCCAGCAGCTCTCGGCTGTATATTGTAGCTGACAACTTGCTGCATCAGCCACAATCAGTGTTCCAACAGTCCATATCTGTTTAACCCCTTAGATGCTGCTGTCAGTAGTGACTACATCATATAAATAGTTAACATAGTGTGGGGGCTTCCTCTTTATCCCAATTGGTGCCCTCAGATCATGATTGAGTGGTCCTGATGTTTGCCATGGCAATTCATGACCAAATAGCGGCCTTACAATCTACAGGCTGTTGTAACCTGTTCAGAAGTTAGCAACATTTAGGTGGTAAAAATACACATTTTCATTCCTGTCATGCCAATTTGCATTAATTCCTGAAAATCACATGAAGGGTTAATAAACTACCTGACAGCAGTTTTCAATATTTCAGGGGGTGCTGCTTTTAAAATGGTATAACTTTTGGGGGTTTCCCAATATCTGGGACCCCTAAAGTCACTTCAAACCTGGATAGTCCCTAAAAAAAATAAATTTTGTAAATTTCCTAGACAAAATTAAAAATTACTGCTACATTTTTAAACCTCCTAAAATGCTAACAAAATAAAAGAATATTTTACAAATGGTGCTGATGTAAAGCAGACATCAGGGAAATGTTATGTATTAATGTTTTGCTGTGGTATGACTAGCTTAAAGGGATAATCATTAAAAATGTGAAAATTGCTTATTTTTTAACATTTTTCTCAAATTTGGATATTTTTTTATACATAAGCACAAAACATATCGAACTAAACTTACTATTATCATAAAGTATAATGGGTCACGAAAAAACAGTCTGAAAATCACTGGTATTTGTTGAAGCGTTCCAGAGTTATTACCAAATAAAGTGACACTTGTCAGATTTAAAAAATTTGGCTCCGTCGCTAAGGGGTTAAGAAACACTAAAAGAAATCAAGAACAAAAAATGTGGTAGTCAGTAATGGTTGCTTTTTTTAACCAAGCATAGAGAAATAATTATGGAGTCACTCAATTCTGAGGAAAAAATTATGGAATCGCCCTGTAAATTTTCATTCCCAAAACTAACACCTGCATCAAATTAGATCTGCTCATTTAGTCTGCATCTAAAAAGGAGTGATCACACCTTGGAGAGCTGTTGCACCAAGTGGACTGACATGAATCATGGCTCCAACACGAGAGATGTCAATTGAAACAAAGGAGAGGAATATCAAACTCTTAAAAGAGGGTAAATCATCACGCAATGTTACAAAAGATGTTGGTTGTTCACAATCAGCTGTGTCTAAAATCTGGACCAACTACAAACAACATAGGAAGGTTGCTAAAGGCAAACATACTGGTAGACCAAGGAAGACATCAAAGCGTCAAGACCGGAAACTTCAAGCAATATGTTTCCAAACCAGGAAATGCACAACAAAACAAATGAGGAACGAATGTGAGGAAACTGAAGTCAACGTCTGTGACCGAACTGTAAGAAACCGCCTAAAGGAAATGAGATTTACATGCAGAAAAGCTAAACGAAAGCCATCATTAACACCTAAACAGAAAAAAAACAAGGTTACAATGGGCTAAGGAAAAGCCATCGTGGACTGTGGATGACTGGATGAAAGTCATATTCAGTGATGAATCGCGAATCTGCATTGGGCAAGGTGATGATGCTGGAACTTTTGTTTGGTGCCGTTCCAATGAGATTTATAAAGATGACTGCCTGAAGAGAACATGCAAATTTCCACAGTCATTGATGATATGGGCCTGCATGTCAGGTAAAGGCACTGGGGAGATGGCTGTCATTACATCTTCAATAAATGCACAAGTTTATGTTGATATTTTGGACACTTTTCTTATCCCATCAATTGAAAGGATGTTTGGGGATGATGAAATCATTTTTCAAGATGATAATGCATCCTGCCATAGAGCAAAAACTGTGAAAACATTCCATGAAAAAAGACACATAAGGTCAATGTCATGGGCTGCAAATAGTCCGGATCTCAATCCAATTGGAAATCTTTGGTGGAAGTTGAAGAAAATGGTCCATGACAAGGCTCCAACCTGCAAAGCTGATCTGGCAACAGCCATCAGAGAAAGTTGGAGCCAGATTGATGAAGAGTCCTGTGTGACACTCATTAAGTCCAGGCCCCAGAGACTGCAAGCTGTTATAAGAGCCAGAGGTGGTGCAACAAAATACTAGTGATGTGTTGGAGTGTTTTTTTGCTTGTTTGTTTTTCATGATTCCATAATTTTTTCCTCAGAATTGAGTGACTCCATAATTTTTCCCCTATGCTTGGTTAAAAAAAAGTAACCATTACTGACAGCCACATTTTTTGTTCTTGATTTCTTTTAGTGTTTCTTAAAGCCAGAAAGTTGCCATTTGAAATGACTGTAGTTTTGTGCCATGTCTGTGATCTGCTTTTTTTCTACAAAATTAAACAACTGAATGAACATCCTCCAAGGCCGGTGATTCCATCATTTTTGCCAGGGGTTGCATATACACAAACAGGGAATTACGTGTCCCTAACATGTCCCTATTAGGACCCTAATAGTGATGAGCGAGTTTTCCCGAGCACGCTCAGGTGGTCTCCGAGTATTTGTTAGTGCTCGGAGATTTAGTTTTTGTCAATGCAGCTGCATAATTTATGGCTGCTAGACAGCCTCAATACATGTGAGGAAAGCTGGTTTGTTAGGGAAGCCTTCCTAGCAGCGGAGGTTGGCACCCTAGATTTCGATATGGCGCCAACATGCAACATAATCCAACATGCATACCATACACAGTGTCTATGGATAAATTATCTACAGGTCCTAGAGTGTTATTTTTAGCTCTATTTATATGGATCTCTATTTGTCTGCTGAGTCTGTCTCATAGATTCATATTCTTCAATATTGCAGTTACAGGATCTCAACTCAAAAATATTAGATAAAGCATACGACTACTGTATATACTATCTATTATCTCAATTCAACAGTAGATAGACAAATGAATATATAAGCATCAGAGAGATTAAATAAAAAATATGCCTATATGTTGTCTCAATTAAACCATAGGAGGACAAATAGATATAGAGGCATCAGTGTCCACAAAAAATAATAATTGCCTATAGATTAAATAGCATAAATCAGCAGACTTAAACATGCATTAGAGCGGTCTACATCAATAATCATGATTATAAGGCTCAAGAATACAACACAATTATATGTCCACAATGGCCTCAAATAAGAGCAGATACATTCAACAAATAATTAAATGGAACAAAAAATCTGTATCCAAAAAGTCAAGATAGACACACACTGCACTTCAAGTGGCTCAATAGTATGCAGACAATAGAGATAATATACCACAGATAATTTGATTGTATACAATCATATAGTCAATGAAGTAGATCAGCAATTAGCATATAGTCATAGACAAAAAAAGTGACCCCATTTTTTTCAATTAATAAATACGATCCAAATGGATCACTTAGCTTAATCGTAGTGATAGTCCCATGTCCCTATGCGTTTCGCCCCCTCCTTTTGTCGGGGCTCGTCAGGGGACCAAGGATAGGAGTACGCCACAGTGGGGAGACAAAAGAAAATTATGGGTGTCAGGTCTGAGCATTCCTACATGAACAGTTTCCTTTAAAGTGGATTGGTCATCGTAGGCCAGTTGAATGGCCACCAAGGTCTCCCAATCTGACCCCCTTAGACTTTTATCTTTGGGGTCATCTGAAGTCAATTGTCTATGCTGTGAAGATACGAGATGTGCAGCATCTGAAACAACGGATACTGGAAGCCTGTGCTAGCATTTCTTCTGCGGTGTTGCTATCAGTGTGTCAAGAGTGGGAGAAGAGGGTTGCATTGACAATCCAACACAATGGGCAGCACTTTTGAACACATTTTATAAGTGGTCATAAACTTGTAAATAACTCATGAAAGAATAAAGTTACGTTAAAACCAAGCACACCATTGTTTTTTCCTGTGAAATTCTCAATAAGTTTGATGTGTCACATGACCCTCTTCCCATTGAAAAAAATAAAGTTGGATCCAAAGTGGCCGACTTCAAAATAGCTGCTGTGGTCACCAACCATCTTGAAAAGTTTTCCCCCTCCCATATACTAATGTGCCAAACAGGAAGTTGATATCACCAACTATTCCCATTTTATTTAGGTTTATCCATTTAAATGGCCCACCCTGTATATAACGTTAGCCATATACATTTACATTCTTCTAATTTCAATCACTATTGGTAACTGGGTTTTTTGGGGTGTTGTGCTCAAGAGACTATCCCATTGCTTCATGAAGATCCTGGACACAAACCTGCTCGGTGTTCGGATTTCCCTAGGAGTCAGGAATCCGGAATCAAGAATTCCTTGAAGTAATGTTGTTTTAACATGCTTAATAACCATATTTGCCTCTTATATAGTGTCATTGTATATTCCCCTTTCCCTCTTGTTTTTGTCCTTCCTTCCTACAATTCTAGATCTATTGATTTTAGGGACAAGCTGATCGACCTCCAGGACATTTATCTCACACCTGACGTTGGTGAGTCTACATTATCCTACTTGCTGCTTTTACATCCATCATTATTAAATGTATTTCTTTTAATGTTAAGGATGTACTCTTAGCTCAAATGTCAAAAGACACTTGACCGTCACTGAAAACAGATCCCTTAAAGCAGATGTGGTGATCCTACAGGAAATTCAATTCAACAAATCTTTCCGTTCCATTGTCCTGAATAATTTCCTACAATATTCTTCATCATGCAGAACCGAAAGAAAGCAGGTGTAGCTATAGTTCTATCAAGAACATTCCCATTACAGGTGTCCTCTTCACATTTAGACCCCAATGGTAGAAAAATAATAATGATACTCTGTAATATGTATGTCCCTAACACAGCCAAAATTAAATTCATTAAACAAATATTTCACAAGATTTATCCCACCTTCAGCCATAACACTAGGAGAGGATTTTAATATGATGTTCTCCAAAAATACAGATAGGCCACGTTCACACTTTGCGGCCTGCTCTGCGGGTTAATCCCGCAGCGGAATTGATAAATCTGCAGGGCAAAACCGCTGCGGTTATCCCTGCAGGTTTATCGCGGTTTGTTCCGCGGTTTCCGCTGCGGGTTTCCGCCTATACTATTGATGCTGCATATGCAGCAATATGCAGCATCAATAGTAATGTAAAAAATAATAAAAATTGGTTATACTCACCCTCCAATGTCCGGATCTCCTCGGTGCTGCAGGCGGCTGTGCCGACAAGGACCTTCGTGACGTCACGGTCATGTGACCGCGGCGTCATCACGGTCATGTGACCGCGACGTCACCACAGGTCCTGCTCGCACAGCAACTGAGACCGGACGCCGCGGGCAGCGCTGAGAGGTGAGTATATCATTATTTTTTATTTTAATTCTTTTTTTTACACCAAAATATGGTTCCCAGGGCCTGGAGGAGAGTCTCCTCTCCTCCACCCCGGGTACCATCTGCACATGATCCACTTACTTCCCGCAACGTGGGCACAGCCCCATGCGGAAAGTGAGCAGATCAATGCATTTCTATGGGTGCAGAATCACTGCGATTCTGCACCAAGAAGTGACATGCTCCTTCTTTTTTTCCCGCAGAAAAGCCGCGCGGCTTTTTCCGCGGAAATCCGCAGCGTGGGCACAGCGGGTTTTGTTTTCCATAGGGTAACATTGTACTGTACCCTGCATGGAAAACTGCTGCGGATCCGCAGTGTCAAATCCGCTGCGGATCCGCGGCAAAACCCGCAAAGTGTGAACGTAGCCATAGACTCTCTTTATCTGGTAGACCCCCATGTTTGCTCATCTCAAATTCACCTAGACAATTTTGTAAACTTATTAGGAAATAGCCTTCATATGACTTTTGGAGAATTAACCATCCTGAGGCTAGGTCTTTCTCCTTTTTTAACCACTGCATGGCACCCACACCTGTAAAGATTACTTTTTTAGCCACACTCTTACATTTTGTACTTTAGAAGGTGCAGATGGGTTCCATGACATGGACTGACCAGTCTCAATAGAAATCTCAATTAAGGCTTCTTCAATATACACTCGATCATCCTACTGAAGACTCAATGAGACTTTTCAGAGAAAACCCTATCTTAGGGAAAAGCTTTGCCACTCATTTGAAAAACTACTTTGAACTTAATAAGGCTCAGTTTCCTCAGAAGCAAGGCTATGGCAAGCTCACAAGGTAGTCTTCCGAGGACATTGTATAGCCATTGGCTCCAAACTTAAGAAAGATTCTAATTTAAAACATGAAGCCTTAACTGCAGAATTAAAATCCTTGAAGAAGGTATGATCTCTAAACTTTCTAGACTAGACTTATCAATGTTAGGGACAAGTTAAAAAACCTGGCTTTGAAACAAGTAGACAAACTACTTCTTTACACCCATCAATGATATGAAAAAGCCAACAAACTCCACACGTCACTAGCTAAGCAACTTAAAGATCATACAGAACAAACTAACCCCCCCCCCCATGCCTTATGTAAAAGGAATAATCAAATTACATATGACCCTAAAAAATTGCAGATATTTTCCACAAATATTTTTCTCAACTTCACTCATTCAAGCTCCTGGCTACAATAACACTCCTTTTTAACTCCTTCATAAATGGATCTAAGATTCCTGACTCCATGTTACACTTCTTCATAACTTTAATTCCTAAACTGAACAAGGACAGATTAGATTGTAAGAACTATAGATAGACCGATTGCGCTTCTTAATTCGGATGTTAAAATATTTACTAAATTCACTGTAATACATCTTAATTAATAGTTACTTTCCCTAATTCACAAAGATCAAGTAGGTTTTGTCTCATTTTGACAAGGAGGTCACCATACCAGAGGGGCAATTGATTTTATAGATATAGTAAAAAAAAATCTGAAGAACCTACTTTAGATCATGTTAGTTGGCCATTTTGTTTAAGACCCCTTGGGTGTATAGTGGAAAGGGCTCTTTTGTAAAGGCCATTGAGGGCCTCTATTCTAGCGAAGCACTTCTCTGAAATACCAAGGAATCAACCTCATGACCTTGTTTTCCCCAATTTATGTGAACAACTCTCTTCTACTCTACAAAGAAATAAGTTCCCTATTGACAAGATGGATGTCTCTTACCCCTTCCCTATATGGATGCATTTCAGCAATAAAAATGACCATAACCCATAAACGTTCCCCTTAAAGGTTCATTAGCCCTCTATGCAGCCACCTTGAAATTTATATGGGCAGGAAAATGTCAAAGGATTCCTAAATCAATCTTATTGGCTGGTAAAAAATACAGGAAGCCTTTCATAATACAGAGTATAATACTGAGTGAATCCAAACTTATCGATCTGGACTGGACAACCTCTTTAAGGAATCACACTGCTCGACATGAATTTGATATACTGTGGCATCATGTCTCCTCCTTTCCCCCATCCCGCCCCAGCATCCCCCATTTTGGAGGAACTTGGTGTAAGGGTTAATTACAGTTTACTGTATTGTTGGAGATTAGGGGTTAATCACATCACAGTTTACTGTATTGTTGGAAATTTGTGAAGTACTATATGATCTGGCCAGTAGAGGTCAGTGGGCAGCAGCCAGAATGGCAGCGCGGGGGTTGGCATTTGGGCTGGGTCGAAGGGGAGTCCAGGTGGGAGTCAGCTGCAGATCCTAGGAGAATATCTGGATACAACGGTGCAATTCTGGATCTGCTGTTGGTGATTCTGAGATGCGTTGTTCAGCTTGCCATGAGCAGACTCGAGGACAACCAAGTGCACAGCATGTTGGGCTAGTCCAAGTGAGGCCGGATCTCGGAGGACATAGAGAAGCCCTGCATTGGAGAGATTGGTATTCCCTAAGAGATTCAAGATGGCGTTTCTGATTATTTGGGACTCAGCTCAGCATAGACCTTTTGTAGCTCAGTTTCAGGATGTACCGGTATCATCTTACATTTGAATATATGCGGACATATAAATAGCCTTATAGAGGTCTAGTTAGTTGTGAGAAAAGGCCTCTTCTGTAAAAGACACTTAGAAAAATGCTCCAAGTAGTAGAAGGTAGTGATGAGCGAGTGTACTCGTTACTCGGGTTTTCCCAAGCACGCTCGGGTAGTCTCCGAGTATTTGTAACTGCTTGGAGATTTAGTTTTCATCACCCCAGCTGAATGATTTACAGCTATTAGCCAGGCTGAGTACATGTGGGGGTTGCCTGGTTGCTAGGGAATTCCCACATGTAATCAAGCTGGCTAATAGCTGTAAATCATTCAGCCGAGGTGACGAAAACTAAATCTCTGAGCAGTTACAAATACTCGGAGACCACCCGGGCATGCTCGGGAAAACCCGAACGAGTACACTCGCTCATCACTAGTAGTAGTCAATTACTAAAGTACTGGTACAACACTGTTGTTTTATGGATTTATGCATAGAAAGGGTTAATTGCATTGCATTTCTCTGTCCCCCATGACGGCACCATGGAGAGAGGGGATCCGCCCACCAAGGACAGGAAACCTACACATAAAAAGGCGGTACCTCTCTCCCGTATCAGTTTGGTTTCCTGTCCTTGATGGGGAATCTGCAGCAAGTCTCACCTCAGATCGTCGTTGGATTCCGGGGCCAGTCAGACCAGTTCAGGCAGCGGGGGTTCCCTGCCTCAGCTGGCTGGGCCACCCGAAGCGCCACCGCTGGGATCAGCAGGTCTTTAGGGTGCGCGGGGAGCAGTAGCAGGTGCTGCTGCTCCTAGGAAGAATCCTCACCGATGCACGTGGGGGCTTCCAGGATGGCACCCCGGACCCGCCAAAAACACCATGGGGGGGGCCCTCCAGGTGTGGGACGTGGCGCGGCAATGCGCGCCCTGACAGCCGCATTATGAAAAAAAAATGGCGGCATCTGGGCCTCCGGCGCATAGGACATTGGGAACGAGGTAATGCGCATGCACGGTGACGCGCCCGGCGCGTTGCATGCTGGGGCAGTCACGTGCGCGTGCGCACAGGTCTTTGGCCTTCCCTGCAGTATTGGTGCGCACGCGCAGGAGCAATGCATGATGGGCCCGGCGGACAACGAGTGCGCGCATCGTATGCACAGCACATTCTATTTATTGGGGGTCGTCACACTGACTGGTTGCTCTAATGGAGTCCAGCCAGTGCTCCCCAGTGACCATGAGCGACGCTGACCCGCAGGGATTGCCGCAGCAGCAGCAGAAACACTGGCCGCATGGGAAAGGAGCCCCTCATCACCAGCAGCGTGGAACTGGGGTACGGTCAGGATCTCAGCACAGCAAGGAATCTATTGCTGCGTCCGGACCAAAGGAGCATCCTATAGTGGATATGGATCATCCACAGCCGGTACTGAGGGGTACACCAGGTGGTGAGTGATCTCCGTGACTGCTCCGGCTAATAGAGCCTACTCTTTTCTTTTGCTTGTTTTCTTTAGGGAAAGAAAAGCTCAGGGAAATCCAAACACAGAATCTGGGCGCTCTGCAAAGAAGATCTACCTACCACATGGGAAAAAAGATTGTGTAAATCATGTGTAGAACAAACACTCTGCGAAGGGCTTCCCGGGTTCACTACAGAACTCTGAAAAATGGGGAACCCCTGTTATAGATCTCTTTGCGAACAATCTAAATCGGAAGGTGGCCACCTTTTGTTTCATAAACCAGCAGGGAACCCTGTGGTGTTGGACGCTTTTCTAATTCCTTGGAATCACAAGCTAGCATATGCGTTTCCCCCAATCGCATTAATACCTGCAGTTCTGAGGAAGATAAGGGAAGACAGAGCCCGAGTAATATTAATAGTCCCCTTTTGGCCGAAAAGGATTTGGTTTTCTTGGGCCAGGAGAATGTCCGTATACGATCCTTGGGTACTCCCAGATCTGCCCAATCTCTTAAGGTACCTTCACACTAAACGACTTTGCAGCGATAACGATAGCGATCCGTGACGTTGCAGCGTCCTGGATAGCGATATCGTTGTGTGTGACAGGCAGCAGCGATCAGGATCCTGCTGTGATATCGCTGGTCGTTGCTGAAAGTCCAGAACGTTATTTGGTCGTCAGATCGGCGTGTATCGTCGTGTTTGACAGCAAAAGCAAAGATGCCAGCAATGTTTTACAATGGTAACCAGGGTAAATATCGGGTTACTAAGCGCAGGGCCGCGCTTAGTAACCCGATGTTTACCCTGGTTACCATTGTAAATGTAAAAAAAAACAGTACATACTCACCTTCTGATGTCCGTCAGGTCCCTGGCCGTCTGCTTCCCGCACTGACTGTGAGCGTCACCGCTGTGCTCTGCTTTTACTTTACGGCCGGCGCTCACAGTCAGTGCGGGAAGCAGACGGCGAGGGACCTGACGGACATCAGAAGGTGAGTATGTACTGTTTTTTTTTTACATTTACAATGGTAACCAGGGTAAACATCGGTTTACTAAGCGCGGCCCTGCGCTTAGTAACCCGATGTTTACCCTGGTTACCCGGGGACTTCGGCATCGTTGGTCGCTGGAGAGCTGTCTGTGTGACAGCTCTCCAGCGACCACACAGCGACGCTGCGGCGATCGGCATCGTTGTCGATATCGCTGCAGCGTCGCTTAATGTGATGGTACCTTTATTCCAGGGACCAGTAACACATCCACAAGTAGCAAGGCTACATATGACAGCTTGGAATTTGAAAGGGGTTTACTGATAGCGAAAGGGTTTTCTCAAGGTTTAGTATCAACCCTCCTGAAAAGTAGGAAATTGACAGCCACCAAACAATATGGTAAAATTTGGAAGAAGTTCCTTTCTTCCTCAGGCTCTAAAGTGTCTGAAGGAATTCCGCTTAAAGCCGTATTGGAGTTCTTACAAAATGGGTTAGAGAAAGGTCTAGCCACAAGCACCCTTAAGGTTCATATTGCAGCACTAGGAGCACTGTTTAACTAGAACCTAGCAAGAAACCTTTAGGTTTCTAGATTTGTTAAGGCAGCAGAAAGATCCAGACCTCTACCCTTACGGAGGGCCCCACAGTGGGACTTAAATTTAGTCCTCACAGCCCTAACTAAACCCCCCTTTGAACCCTTAGAGGAGGCTCCCTTAAGGATCCTGTCCTTTAAAACCTCCCTTTTGGTAGCCCTTACCTCAGCCCGAAGGGTTAGTGACATACAAGCCTTGTCAGCCGGCCCACCCTTTACGCAAATCTTAGATGACAGGGTGGTCTTAAAAACAGACCTGGCATATCCACCAAAAGTAGCTTCTCGGTTTCATAGATCCCAAGAGATCTCCCTTCCCTCCTTTTGCCCAAACCTTAAAAATGAGGGAGAAAAGACATTACACACATTAGATGTTAGAAGGTGTCTCATTCATTATCTTGAAGCTACTAGGGAGTGTAGGGAGGATAGATCTCTTTTTGTGTGTTTTCAGGGCCCCCGAAAAGGCAAAAAGGCCTCCAAGGGTACACTAGCAAGATGGATCAAAGATGCATCTCGTATACCTCAAGCGGGATGCCAGTTCCAGGGGAGGTTAAAGCTCATTCGATGAGAGCAATGGCGGCCTCCTGGGCAGAAAGAGCCAGTGCTTCAATTGACCAGATATGTAGAGCGGCTACTTGGTCTTCACCCTCAACCTTCTTTAAGCACTATCGGTTGGACTTAACTTCTTCTTCAGACCTTACCTTTGGTAAAAGGGTTCTGGAAGAGGTGGTCCCTCCCTAATGTACAGTCTCTGCAATTCTCTCCGTGGTGCCATCATGGGGGACAGAGAAAAGTGTAGTTACTCACCGATAACGGTGTTATTCTGTGCCCATGACGGCACCCGTACATTCCCTCCCTTCACGTGTGGGGTGCACACTATTACAATGTTTAGTTAAGTAACTAAGCGATAAGCACGCGGTATCTCTATTAAGTCTTAGTAATGTTGAAATATTTTAATTATTAACCTGATATTCCCTTCATACTCTGTAAACAAACTGATGCGGGAGTGAGGTACCGCCTTTTTATCTGTAGGTTTCCTGTCCTTGGTGGGTGGATCCCCTCTCTCCGTGGTGCCGTCATGGGCTCAGAGAAACATCGTTATCGGTGAGTAGCTAAAATTAATAATAATAATAATCTTTATTTATATAGCGCCAACATATTCCGCAGCGCTTTACAGTTTAATAATTTCAAACACAACAGTCATAAGTAACAACGTTAACAATACAATAATTAAAGCACAATAAGACGACCCTGATCGTCAGAGCTTACAATCTACAATGAGGTGGGGGAGATAAAAAGTACAGGTGTGTATTTACAATGATGGTCCAGCCATCTTCAGGGAGTGGGGGACTACACTTTTTGCTCCCATAAAACTGTTAATTTAGTTTAAGTGTACCTACGTATACTCTAAATCGGTGTTATTGAGAGCATCTGTTGTCATTGTACTTGTTACTTATACAGTACATGGCTTACCTACCATTCTTTCCTTAGCATTATAAACTGGTTAGTAAATGTTCCTATTATATTATCTAATCTTTGTGCATGTCTGCTGAGTGTTGCTATACCCCTTGTCCCGTGGCCGTCCCTCATCCACGTTTCATTGGCAAAGCTGAAATCATCAACTTCGAGTTGCACTAAAATTTTGCTACTTTTCAAAACAATTTCTGGAGTAACACCTTTGATGAATCAGGGCTCAAAATCTTTTCAATAAATAAAACAATTGAGGCAGCGCTACAAAAATAAAGTGCAAACTTATTGGACATTATTGGCCCATGTGGCAATGCTTTGTTTCACCTTTTTAAAGTAACAAATGGTTGCACATGTCATATACTTATTTATATATTTCTATGTCCTTTATATTCACTTGAACATTAGTGGAGCCGCAGCTCCTGGCAGCCACTACTACACAATTGGCAGAGCTGTTCTGTTTGGCTGCACTAAATGCAGAAACTTGAGTGTAGGTTGCTATGCTCCTATTTTGCATACTTACACTCCGGTTCATTTTTTTTTTGTTTAGTAGATTAGAAAATAGTTTAGATTATGGCATTAAATAGATAGGGATTTATTATTATTTATTATTATTATTATTATTATTATTATTATTATTATTTATTTATTTACAGTGTATAGCACTGTTAATTCCATGGTGCTGTACATGAAAAAGGGGTCATATACAGAGTTATAGATATCGTTTACAGTAAACAAATTTACAATGACAGACTGGTACAGAGGGGAGAGGACCCTGTCCTTGCGGACTTAAGGCCCAGTCACACTAAGCGAGATCGCTAGCTAGATCACTGCTGAGTCACAAGTTTTGTGACGCAACAGCGACCTCAGGAGCGATCTCGCTATTTGTGACACGTACCAGCGATCAGGCCCCTGCTGTGAGATCGCTGGTCGTGTCGGAATGGCCTGGACCTTTTTTTGATCGTTGAGGTCCCGCTGGGTAGCACACATCGCTGTGTTTGACAACGACCTTACCAACGACCTCGTTGACGACTCAGACACAGAATCGTCATAATAGCTGCCATGTGACATCATTGTACAGGTCGCTACAGGTCGCCGCATCGCTGCTGCGTCGTTGGGAAGATCTCACTGTTTGACATCTCACCAGCGACCACATAGCGACGCAGCAACGATCCCTGACAGGTCGTATCGTTGTCGGGATTGCTTTAGCGTCGCTAAGTGTGACGGGGCCTTTACATTCTACGGGATAATGGGGAAGAGACAGAAGATCGGTGCGGCAGCTCTGGTGGTGGTGAGGCGGCAGCTCGAGTGGTTGGTAAGGCGTCAGCTCGGGTGATTGGTGAGGTGGCAGCTCAGGTGATGGTGAGGCGGCAGCTCTGGTGGTGGTGAGGCGGCAGCTCGAGTGGTGGTGAGGCGGCAGCTCAGGTGGTTGGTGAGGTGGCAGCTTGGGTGGTTGGGAGGCGGCAGCTTGGGTGGTGGTGAGGCGGCAGCTTGGGTGGTGGTGAGGTGGCAGCTCAGGTGGTTGGTGAGGTGGCAGCTCGGGTGGTTGGTGAGGCGGCAGCTCGGGTGGTTGGTGAGGCGGCAGCTCGGGTGGTTGGTGAGGCGGCAGCTCTGTTGGTGGTGAGGCGGCAGCTCGGGTGGTGGTGAGGCGGCAGCTCTGTTGGTGGTGAGGCGGCAGCTCGGGTGGTTGTGAGGCGGCAGCTCGGGTGGTTGGTGAGGCGGCAGAATGGTTATTGTAGGCTGTAGGCTTTCCTGAAGAGATGGTTTTTCAGGTTCTGTCTGAAGGATCCGAGGGCGGTAGATAATCGTACGTGTTGAGGCGTGGAATTCCAGAGGATGGGGGATATTCGGGAGAAGTCTTGGAGGCGGTTGTGTGAGGAACGAATAAGTGTGGAGGAGAGTAGGAGGTCTTGGGAGGATCAGAGATTACATGAGGGAAGATATTGGGATTTAGGATGAAAATTAATTTTAATTTCAGACCACCTCTTTAATTATTGATTTGCAAGCTGCAGTATTAGTGCTATTACTATACAGATTTAGGCTATGTGCACATGATGCGGATTTGCTGCGGATTCGCAGCAGATTTTTCTGCGCAGAAATGCTGCAGATCCGCACTGTGATTTACAATACAATGTAAATCAATGGGTAAAAAAAAAGCTGTGCCAATGGTGCGGAAAAATCAGTGCAGAATTGCTGTGGATTTAAAAGAAGTGCATGTCACTTCTTTTGTGCGGATCTGCAGCGTTTCTGCACCCCTCCATGATAGAAATCCGCAGTGGCAAAAAGTGCATAAAATCGGCACAAAATCTGCATAAATTCTGAGGCAAATCCGCACAAAATCCGCATAAAAACCACTGCAAATCCGCAGCTGCGGATTCTGCCAGGAGATGCGGATTTTGTGCAGAAAATTCTGCACCACATTTCCTACATGTGCACATAGCCTTAGTCCGCTTAAATCTGTTGTCTCCCCTTTGTTTTGCAGCGTTGCTGCATACTACTGCTTATTACTGTTGTCACAAACACTGCCATCTACTGGATGCTTATTAGAATACAGACTTATGGCTACTGTTGTGTGGTTTATAATGCTGCTATGTGTGCAGAGACTAGCGTATTTAAAGGGAACCTGTCACCCCCAAAATCGAAGATGAGCTAAGCCCAACGGCATCAGGGGCTTATCTACAGCATTCTGTAATGCTGTAATAATGCTGTATATAAGCCCCCTATGTAACCTGAAAGATGAGAAAAAGAGGTTAGATTATACTCACCTGGGGGGGGCAGTCCGATCCGATGGGTGTCGCGGTCTGGTCCGGGGCCTCCCATCTTCATACGATGATGTCCTCTTCTTGTCTTCACGCTGCGGGTCTGGCGCAGGCGTACTTTGTCTGCCCTGTTGAGGGCAGAGCAAAGTACTGCAGTGCGCAGGTTCCGGGAAAGGTCAGAGAGGCCCGGCGCCTGCGCACTGCAGTACTGACAGGTACTGACAGGTTTCCTTTAAGTGGCACAACTATAGAAGGTGCAGGGGTTGCAAAATTACCAAAGCCCTGGAGCATAAGCAGCCCAAAAAGATCCTTCGTGTTCATATGAATAGATTATTAAATGCACTGGTGGCACATGTCACACCTTTTCTTCCACTGTCATAACCAGAGTCATATTGGCCCCGATACAAAATTTGGAATCCGGAGCCCCTACCAGGATGTTGATCAGATGTATGGACCTTTTTAGCATTCTAGATCTTGTAAAGAATAATAATAATAAAGATATTAATTTTATAATCTGGCTTATACTCCTATACAGTATGTCTGTATGATTTCATATCCCTCACCTGTCCATTGTTCTGTCCAGTGCCGTAATCCATGTATGGGGATAAATAGTTTTCAACTTGGACGATGCCAAGATGTGACCGTCCAGGCTGAGAACCACTAAGGAATGAGCTGCTGCGAGCATCAGTGAGCAGCTGTGACATCATTGATGCTGCTTCCCAGCTGGGTCCCTGGACTGCAATGACCTCAGTACCTTGAAAGAAAGTCAGTGAGTTCACCGCAGTTCAAGATTAGTGAGTTCACTGCAGTTCAGCTCAGTGAGTTCACCACAGTTCACCATGTGTGGGATGTGCTGCTGTTGAAAACCGGACATGTCAGCGTGTTTTGCCCAGACACACAGTCCATAGAAACACACTGACATGTGCACCCACCCATTTACTTGAATGGGTCTACATGTGTAAGTATGACATGTGTGAACACTGTCACCAAATGTACCAGTAGGCCAGTGTTAAGGGCAGGCAGACAAGGCAGTTGACTAGGGCCCCCGTTCCCCCAGGGGCACCCTACCAGTGGTGTTCCACTAATAGCGGCACACCATGCAGCCGCTACGGGGCCCATGAGCCGGGGGGCTGCATTATTTTCTATGGGGGACTACATTATATTCTATGGGGGTGAATTATTTTCTATGGGGGGGCTGCATTATATTCTATGGGGGACTGCATTATACTGTATGAGTGGAGCTGCATTCTATTCTATGGGGTCTGCATTCTATTCAATGGGGGCTGAATTATATTTTATGAGGGAACTACCTTATATTCTCTGGGGGTTTACATTATATTCTATAATGTGGGCTGCATTATACGCTATGAGGGGGTTACATTATATTCTATAGGGTGGCTGCAGCATACTCTATGGGGTCGCTGCATTATACTCTATGGAGTGGCTGCATTATACTCTGTGGTGTGGCTGCATCATACTCTATGGGGTGGCTGCATTATACTCTATGGAGTGGCTGCATTGTACTCTGTGGTGTGGCTGCATCATACTCTATGGGGTGGCTGCATTATACTCTGAGTGGGTGGCTGCATTATACTCTGAGGGGGATGCGTTATACTTTGAGGGGGCTGCATTATACCATATGGAGGATTATAGGGAGTGTATTTCACCATATGGAGGAGTATGGGCAGTGTAAACAAGCAAAATGCTGCCTATTCATCTAGTGATTGGATTGGTTATGCAAATGTGCTTTTAATAACATGATACTATATGGGGACAGATTGATCTCCAATGATCGTTCTGTCACCATCATTGTTCCTCAGCCGGTGTAAAGAGGCCGGGAACAAACATCAAATGACTTCAATATTGTCGATCACACTCGTTTAGCTGCCTGGACTCAGTGCATGGAAATACAACTGAAATGTGTCTGTGTGATGAGGCAATATGTGAGCATTTGGGGCCCCATTTAAAACTTTTGCCCAGGGCCCCACTTTGCCTAAAACCGGCCCTGTGTAATGAATGCACTGATGTCTGATAGAGGCCTTATCTGCTGAACTTCCAGGCTGGACTGGCAGCAGCTGTAGTTAGTTTCTAGCTATGCAGGCTCTGGTTGGCTCAGGCACGTTGGGTCCTAGTGTCCTCCTTGCATTTAACTCAGACTCTTCCTGGTCTTGCCTGCAAACTTTGTAAGTGGGAAGCAAATTTATTACATTGATTCAATTTAGGCATGTCATAGTCACTGAGGTATTGTGGGGTATTGTGGGAGTTGGGGTGGGGGAGGTGGGACAGGGCAGGGAGAGATGAATGTGAGAGGATGGAGGCATTGTGGGTGTTGGGGTGGGGAGAGGGGACAGGGCATTGATGCAAGAGACTCTCGTGAGTTTCTCACATCACACTCGCAAGTGTGACCCCTTATAACCTGATGTTAAATTCATCAATTGGTTGTATAAATTATTCTTTTGAAAGCTGAAACCCTCCGAAATGTGGTATAGGTTAAGAAAATAAATTGGCATCAATGCAGATATATTGATCAGTTAATGGACACAGAATGGTCAGATTTTGGCAAGACAAAAGTTTTGTTGCCCACAGAAAGTAATGTGATAATCAACTAAATAATGAACTTAAAATGCAAATATATGTTGCATAACATTGGTGAAGGAAGTTGTGGTGCTATTAGAGTCATATTTAATATTTTGTGTGACTTCCATGAGCTTGAAGGACTGCATCCATGCGGTTCAACAATGATTCATACAATTTATTAATGAAGTCATCAGGCATAGCAAATAATGCAGTCTTACATGCCTCCCAGAGTTCATCTAGATTCTTTGGTTTTGTCTTCCAAGCTTCCTCTTTCATCCTACCCCTAGCATGCTCAATGATGTTCATGTCTGGTGACTGGGCTGGCCAATCCTTGAGCACCTTGATCTTTTTTGCCTGGAGGAACTTTGTTGTAGAGATGGATGGATGAGATGGAGCACCATCCTGCTGCAGAATTTGACCCCTTTTATGATTTGGAATATAAGAGGTAGCTAATACTTCTTGATATTTTAGGCTATTGATATTGTCTTTTCCTCCTTGCAAATGTTTCGTACACCCCCATACAGAATGTAACCCCAGACCATGATCTTTCCACCACCAAATTTAACTGTTTTCTGGTGTATTTTGGATCAATACGGGCTCCAGTAGGTCTCCTGCAGTATTTGCGGCAGCTGTGGTGTAATTCTACTGAAGTTCTAGTTGACACAGGGACATGAGGTGACCAGGCCTGTTGGAGCTCTGCTGCAGTGGAAGAGGGGCTTGCTTTGTATTTTCTAACCAACAAACGTTCCTCCTGAGCAGTTGTCTTGCGGGATCTGCCGGATCTGGGCTTGTCAAACACACCTCCAGTCTCTTCAAAACTTTTTTTTAATTCTTTGTACTTGACACTGAGAAACATTAAAGGTGCCAGCCACCTCTGCAGTGGATCTGATCTTCAGCCTCTTGATAATCTAGGCTTTGGTTGAAGAGTAGATTTTTGGCATGTTGTCAGAGCTCAAGTTGCAGTTCAAGTGATGGTGTGGGATGCTGGGTTTCTTTTTAAACACACCCACACTAATTAACCGATCATTTACTGAGCACAGGTGAGGAGGTAAACTAGGATTGGGTGCATTATATGACCAGGTGACAAAACTTTTGTCTTGCCAAAATCTGACCATTCTGTGTGCATTAACTGATCAATATTTCTGCATTGATGCCAATTTATTTTCTTAACCTAAACCACATTTCGGAGGGTTTCAGCTTTCAAAAGAATAATTTATACAACCAATGGATGAATTTAACATCAGGTTGTCAGCTTTTATTTACATAACATGGATAAGCGACATAACTTCTGTCAGGGAGTATATGTGCTGAGGGATTAATCAGCAGTACTATTTAGTTTTTTTGTTTTTTTTTTGAGTAGGTGTAAGAGACGGGTGGGATGCCTACTCACCATATCTCCGCTTTAAGGGTGTGGTTGGTGTGAGTTAAATATCCATCTACTGTTTTTTTTTTCCTCTGTGTATGTTTGGAGGAAGGAAGACTCCAGGCTCAAGCTCCAGTGGGAGCTGAAGTGTGTTGTGTCCCACAAGGCTGGAGCCATGCTGGGATAGACTTTTGTATGGAGTTATTTTCATTTGTGCCAGAAAGGCTGTTTTGTGTTACTACTTTTGCTTTGTGGTTTATGAAGCAATAAACTACCTAGAAACTTTAACAAGTGTTTCTGTGTCTAGCTCGGGGAGCAGCTGAGTGAGCTGACCTACCACACTATCCCATATCTATCTATCTATCTATCTATCTATCTATCTATCTATCTATCTATCTATCTATCTATCTATCTATCCTTATATCTATCTATCCCATATCGATCTATCCACCTATCTATCTATCTATCTATCTATCTATCTATCTATCTATCTATCTATGTTGAGATCCATGCATATATACATGAAAATCTCGATGTAAGTGTAAGATCTATGAGACTCGCAGCAGGTCCTATTCTGCTCTGTAAACAGTTTGCAGCTGAAAAATGGCCATACAATTCAATGATGTAACGTGTACAATTTGGAAATTTTCCAGGGGTTTTTTCTATTGGATTCAGACCAAACGCTTCTTTTCATGGGAAAAAAATGGAGGTAAAAAAAATGGATGCAATGCGGATTAAACAAGGACAACATCTGTGGAAAAAAATAAACGGTCCTTTTCTTATGGATGGTAAAATAAACACAGATGTGTAAATGTAGCCTAAGGCAGCATATCCTACTGTTCAAGTGACAGAAACATAATCACGCACCGCCCTCTAGCTGCCAATAGAGGGAGCTCACAGTACAAGCATTCGCACCGCTCACATTACAGCATGATGTCAGCTCCCGTATGCGCCGTTCCCACTGCGCGCGTCTGGTGAGTTTTTGATAATGCAGATTATCTGCAGGATTTCTGCACCTATTAAATAATGTAACTTGTGTTTTTTCATTGCATTTTTAGTGCATTTATTTTTTTAACGTGTTTTTATTGCTTTTTGATGCTGCATTTTTTTGTCTCTTTTTGGTCTGTCAAGTTTTAATGAAATAAAGCTGCTTTGTTTTTGATAATTCCTGTGATTTGGCTTTGGCAAAACTTTAGAGTTACAGTCATGTGCAGGTTAGATGCGTTTTATTACCTGCAGATTTTCCTTGTCTAATGCAATTGGATGGGAAAAAAATCTGCACATAAATCTCAGCGTACCCGCAGCAGAAATTGACATGTTGCGGATTGGAAACACCCGCCGCAGGTCAGTTTACACTAAGCAATAAAGAAGCGCAGCGGGCAGGAGAATACGAAAGGATACCTCCTATACTTTGCATTGTAATTTGTACAATGGCGCCATCCGTGTGCTTTACGTGCTTTTCACTGACACATAGACTTGTATTCGCTCTTGTCATCCAGCTGCCAGAAAAACACGAAAATATAAATAAAGAAAGCGCTCCTAGTGCCGAAAGTGTTGTGCAGTGTCAGGCACAGCGTGGGAAACTCAGGAAAGATCTCTCCCACGGCTGCAGCTACGCCCGCTGGATCTCCAATAGAAGTGTGTCGGGACAGAAGTAGCTGGAGATAATCATTTTATTTCTATAGCGCCAACATATTCCGCAGCACTTTACATTTTAGAGGGGATTTATACAGACAATAAAAGACATTACAGAATAACAATAATCACGTAAATCCACAGATACCAGGAGGAATGAGGACCCTGATCGCAAGCTTGCAATCTATGGGGAAAAGGGGAGACACGAAAGGTGGATGGTAACAATTGCTTGTATTGTACGGTCAGCCATCAATGTAATAAATGGGGTGATCATGTAAAGCTGTATGAACCGATTACCAACCAGTATGTGTAAAAGTACAGACACAGAGGGCTATTAAGTGCATGTAGAGTGTATGAAAAGATGATACAAGGATCTGGTTTTTAACACAATTTTATATGGGCAACACTGGGATAGTTAGATAAATGTGTTGAGGCGGTAGGCCAGTCTGAAGAAATGCATTTTTAGGGCACACTTAAAACTGTGGGTATTGGGGACTAACTGAAGTGTCCTGGGTAGTGCATTCCAGAGAATTGGTGCAGCACGTGGGAAGTCAGGCATAGGCAGGATGGTGAAGGGGGAAACGCAAGGAGTTCAGTTTTTCACAGGTTCAGTTTCAGATAGAGGGAGGACATGTTGTTAGAGACCACAGAGATATAATCACTGGTGTTCTGTAATAATGCAGGCGTCATGTCAGGAGTAGAGGTGTATAACTGGGTGTCATCAACATAGAAATGGTACTGGAAACCAAAGTTACTGATTGCTTGTCCAATAGGGGCGGTATACAGAGAGAAGAGGAGGGGGCCTAGGACTGATCCTTGAGGAACCCCAACAGTAAGCGGAGAAGGAGAGGAAGAGGAGTCGGCAAAAGATACAGTGAAGGGAAGATTAGGGTCAGGTCTATAGTTAGCAGCACAGTTTTTTGCGAATGTTTAGGGTATTAGGGTGGCAGGTGTTGAAGTAGAACATCCACTATGAAGAAATATCACGACGATTATGCTGCTGGATAAAATGCCTAGATGTGTGAGAGCTCACACTATTAGCAGAATTATAACTGTATATGTGTCAGTCAAGTGCTCAGAAATGCATTTCTTCAGTTTTTGAGAGATGCAACCAACATACATCATGTCATGCAAAGAGCGTTTAATAATATATCACAGTCACTGTTACAATTAATGGAATGTTTAATATTGTAACTGTGAATGATCTGCATTTGAGTACTTTTTTGTGACAACAGCAAGGTGACACGTCCTCCACCACTTCATGCCACATTTGTAAAAACTAAAGAAACACATTTCTGAGCACTTGATTAATATATACAGTATATATATATATATTATTATTATTATTATTATTATTTATTTATATAGCACCATTAATTCCATGGTGCTGTACATGAGAAAGGGGTTACATACAGGGTTATAAATATCGTTTACAGTAAACAAGTTTACAGTGACAGACTGGTACAGAGGGGAGAGGACCCTGTCCTTGCGGACTTACATTCTACAGGATAATGGGGAAGAGACAGAAGGTCGGAGGTGCAGCAGCTCTGGCGGTGGTGAGGCGGCTGCTCTGGCAATGGCGAGGCAGCAGAATGGTTATTGCAGGCTGTAGGCTTTCTTGAAGAGATGGGTTTTCAGGTTCCGTCTGAAGGATCCGAGGGTGGTGGATAGTCGGATGTGTTGAGGCATGGAATTCCAGAGGATGGGGGATATTCGGGAGAAATCTTGGAGGCGGTTGTGTGAGGACTGAATAAGTGTGGTGGAGAGTAGGAGGTCTTGGGAGGATCGGAGATTACGTGAGGGATGGTATTGGGAAATTAGTTCAGAGATATAGGGAGGGGACAGGTTGTGGATGGCTTTGTAGATCAGTGTTAGTAGTTTGAACTGGATTCGTTGGGGAATTGGGAGCCAGTGGAGGGATTTGCAAAGGGGAGAAGCAGGGGAGTAGCGAGGAGAGAGGTGGATTAGCCGGGCAGCAGAGTTGAGGACAGACTGGAGCGGTGCAAGAGAGTTAGCGGGGAGGCCACAGAGGAGGGTGTTGCAGTAGTCGAGGCGGGAGATGATAAGGGCATGCACAAGAGTCTTAGTAGATTGTGGGGTGAGGAAGGGACAGATTCTGGCAATATTTTTGAGTTGGAGGCGACAGGAGGTGGCAAGAGTTTGAACGTGCGGTTTGAAGGACAAGGCAGAGTCGAGAGTTACCCCGAGGCAGCGGATTTCAGGTGCGGGAGAGAACATGATGCCGTTTACCATAATAGATAGATCAGGTAGGGGGGATACGTGAGATGGGGGAAAGATGATGAGTTCGGTTTTGTCTACATTGAGTTTTAGGAAGCGAGAGGTGAAGAAGGAGGATATGGCTGACAGAAACTCCGGGATTCTGGACAGAAGAGAGGCGACATCTGAGCCAGAGAGGTAGATCTGAGTGTCGTCCGCATACAGGTGGTACTGGAAGCCGTGGGACTTTATGAGTTGCCCTAGGCCAAGGGTATAGATGGAAAAAAGTAGGGGCCCTAGGACAGAACCTTGAGGGACTCCAACAGAGAGAGGGCGGGATGAGGAGGTAGTGTGGGAGTAGGAAACGCTAAATGTGCGGTCGGAAAGGTATGAGGCAATCCAGGACAGGGCAAGGTCTTTGATGCCAAGGGAAGAAAGAATCTGTAGCAGTAGGCAGTGATCGACTGTGTCAAAAGCAGAGGACAGGTCAAGAAGGAGGAGGATGGAGAACTGTCTGTTAGCTTTGGCTGTGAGTAAGTCATTAGTAATTTTTGTCAGGGCAGTTTCGGTGGAGTGGTTGGGGCGGAAGCCAGATTGGAGCTTGTCAAGGAGAGAGTTAGATGAGAGGTGGGAGGAAATTTGAGCATGGACATGCTGCTCAAGGAGTTTTGAAGCAAACGGGAGCAGTGATATGGGGCGATAGCTGGGCATAGCAGTTGGGTCAAGGTTAGTTTTTTTGAGGATGGGTGTGATGGTAGCATGTTTGAAGGCAGAGGGGAAGGTACCAGAAGATAGCGATAGGTTGAAGAGATGTGTTAGGGCTGGAATGAGCATGTTAGTGAGGTTGGGGAGCAAGTGGGAGGGAATGGGGTCAAGTGCACAGGTGGTGAGGTGTGATTTGGAGAAGAGGCGAGTAAGCTCTCCTTCAGTGATGTTGGAGAGGGAGGTTATTAGGGAAGGGCAGAGGTCTGGTATATGGAGTGGTTGGGGACGTGGAACAGTTAGGGTTTGCCTTGTTTGGTCGATCTTGTTTTTGAAGTAGGTGGCAAAGTCCTCGGAGGAGATGAGGGGAGTTGGGGGTGGCAGTGGTGGGTGGAGGAGGGAGTTAAATGTGCTGAACAGTTGTTTTGGGTTGTAGGATAGTGAAGATACAAGGTTAGTGAAATAGGTCTGTTTAGCGGAGGTGAGGGCTAATTTGAAGTCAAATGTAGCTTGTTTGAAAGTAGTGAAGTCGTCTGGCAGGCGTGTTTTCTTCCAACGTCGCTCTGCAACCCTGGATGCTTGTCTAAGTATTACTTCTGCTAATCCTGCGATCTCCCATCTAGGCATTTTATCCAGCAGCACAATCGTGGCGTGACATTTTAAGTATTTGCATTTGCAATAGAAAAAACGTTTCCACTCTGAGAGGTGGAGATATTACGAAGTGGCTTCAAGACTGTAAAACATTTTGGATGTTCAGCCTCAACACCTCCATCCCTAATGGACTAAACATTTGCAAATAACTTATGTTTCATTATTGAGATAGTTTCCATTTATGGGATTGTTGTATTTACATTTATGTTTATTTACACGAATATTATAATTGTTTTTTGGTGGTTAAGTTTTGTTTTTTTGTTTGTTTTTAAAATTTTGTTTAATTTTTTTATTTTAATGGCGATCATGTGATTTTTTAACATGTGCTCATTGGTGTTTGAATATTTAAATACCTTGTAGACATTTTGTCTGACGCTTTGGCAAAGAACGCTGTGTGCATTTGAAACGCGTTGCTGCGCTGTCTGTGCGCTGTTTCTGTGAATATCATGCATTGATTTTTTTATTCAACTTTTTTAATAACCTCTGCACATTTTAGAAGTTGAATTTTTTCTATATGCTCTCACTACAAATTGGTCCTTTGGATTCTGTGCTTCAACACGTCTAGAGCCTAGGTGAGCTGTTTTTTTCTTTTTCTATTTTCTTGTAATAGTGTCCTCTATCCTGGTCTCGTCCAGATTCCCATATGTCTCATATCCAGGTCCCCTTATGTCCCTCCAGGGCCACCATTTCTGGCGTATAGGGCCCGGCCAGCAGACGTGGCCCCCTGTCCTCTGCTTACCGGGCCCCAGTGGCAGGAGTATGCCGACACAGTAACTGAATGTTTGTCCTCAGACTCACGATCAGTTAAAATCTATTGCTGTGCAGGAGATTCCTTCTGCATGGCAACAGTTAACAGCCGCCAGTCAATCACAGGCTGGGAGCTGACGTCAGTGCTCACATCGCCGGCTTATGACGTCACTATCATACTTCGAAACGACGGTCTGCACCTCAGATGAATCTAACAGAGAACAACTGGACCTTGACCAGGTATGTATAAACTTTTTTTTTTGGAAAGCCGCACCATGGGGGTGCATTAGACTGCTATGGGAGTGCATTATACTACTATGGGGTGCATTGAACTACTATGGGGCGCATTATTTTGCTACAGGGTGCATTATACTACTAGGGGGTGTATTATACTACTATGAGGGCGCATTATACTGCTATGGGGGTGCATTATACTATGGGGGTGCATTATACTGCTATGGGGGGCATTATACTACTATGAGGCTGCATTATAATACTATGAGGCTGCATTATACTACTATGGGGGTACATTACACTGCTATGGGGGTGCATTATACTGCTATGGGGGTGCATTATACTACTATCGGGGTGCATTATACTGCTCTGAGGATGCAGTATACTGCTATAGGGGTGCATTATACTGTTATGAGGTGCATTATACTGCTATGGGGTGCATTATACTACTATCGGGGTGCATTATACTATTATCGGGGCGCATTATACTACTATGGGGTGCATTATACTGCTATGGGGGTGTATTATACTGCTATGGGGGGTGCTTTATACTGCTATGTGGGTGCATTATACTGCTATGGGGGTGCATTATACTACTATGGGGCTATGGGGGTGCATTATAACTCTATGAGGGCGCATTACACTGCTATGGGGGTGCATTATTGTCACAATTCCTCCGATCAGTGAGTGATTGCTATGTTGTTCTATAGAAACTGAGTCAGTGTTGCTGAGTTGTCTGTGTCTTGATTGACAGATTGGCTGTCTAATCCTGTGATGGGATTGCTGAGCTGTTCATTCCTTGTTTGACAGATCAGCTGTCCAATATGTGACTGTGAGCTGAGGGACTTTCTTTAGGTGTTTGGTGTTCTGGTGATTGCCAAGCTACTTAACTGAGCTGTCTGCTTCTGATCCCTGCCAGACGTAGTTTGTGCGTCTTGGTGAGTGTTAACCTGATTCTGTTGCTCTGAGTTCTGATTTTCTGCTTACTGACCCTTTGGGCCATGTACTGACTATCCCTTTGTCTTGTCCTTTGGCTTTTGATCTGCTATCTTTTGTTATTGACCCTGGATTGTGACCAGACTTACACCTTTGTCTTTTCCCTTTTCTGCATACTCTCTTGGTATTGACCCCGGAACGTCTGCCTCTTCTGCCTCATGGTCTGTCCGTGAGTATTGACTAACATCACATTATGTCTGGCCATATACTTTTTTTTTCCTGAATACTGAAACCAGTGTGTGCACTGTTATGGACCTGGTGGTTAGGAGCACCCGGAATGACCTGATGGTTAAACTAGAAATAAAGACAAGCTCTGGGGAAGTGGGAACTCTGCTGACTGCAAACCCTACTCCTATCACACACACTAGAAATAGCCGTGGAGCGTACCTAACTCTCCCTAGACGCCTCTTCACAGCCTAAGAGCTAACTACCCCTAAAGATAGAAATAGAAGCCTTACCTTGCCTCAGAGAAATTCCCCAAAGGAAAAGGCAGCCCCCACATATATTGACTGTGAGTTAAGAGGAAAGTCACAAACGCAGGAATGAAACAGGTTTTAGCAAAGGAGGCCAGTCTTCACTAAATAGTCAGAGGATAGAAAAGGGAACTATGCGGTCAGCACAAAAAACTACAAAAACCACGCAGAGTATGCAAAAAGACCTCCACACCGACTCACGGTGTGGAGGTGCAACTCTGCACCCCCAGAGCTTCCAGCTAGCAAGGAAATATCATGATAGCAAGCTGGACTAGAATTTAGCAGTACTAAGAAATATATTCAGGCAGCAGTAACAACAAATGAACTCGCAAGGACTTATCTTCTGCTGGAGTAGACAGGTCATCAGAGAAGTCCAAGAGAGATCTGAACCAATACTGAGACATTGACAGCTGGCATGAAATAACGATCTGAGTGGAGTTAAATAGGGAAGCCAGCATAGCAATAAACGAGGGCAGCTGAGAAAGCCAACCTCAAGGACCAGCAGTTCCACTCAAAGCCACCAGAGGGAGTCCAAGAACAGAACTCACCAAAGTACCATTCATGACCACAGGAGGGAGTCCGAGAACGGAATTCACAACAGTACCCCCCCTTGAGGAGGGGTCACCGAACCCTCACCAGGGCCCCCAGGCCGATCAGGACGAGCCAAATGAAAGGCACGAACTAAATCGGCAGCATGGACATCGGAGGCAACAACCCAGGAATTATCCTCCTGACCATAGCCCTTCCACTTAACCAGGTACTGAAGCTTCCGTCTCGAAATACGAGAATCCAACATTTTTTCCACCACATACTCCAACTCCCCCTCGACCAACACTGGAGCAGGAGGATCAACGGAAGGAACCATAGGCGCCACATATCTCCGCAACAACGACCTATGGAACACATTATGGATGGCAAAAGAGGCTGGAAGGTCCAAACGAAATGACACAGGATTGAGAATTTCAGAAATCTTATAAGGACCAATGAAACGAGGCTTAAACTTAGGATAAGAAACCTTCATAGGAACAAAACGAGAAGACAACCAAACCAAATCAAATCCCCAACACAAAGTCGGGGACCAACACAGCGACGGCGGTTAGCGAAACGTTGAGCCTTCTCCTGGGACAACGTCAAATTGTCCACTACGTGAGTCCAAATTTGCTGCAACCTGTACACCACAGAATCCACACCAGGACAGTCAGAAGGCTCAACATGCCCTGAAGAAAAACGAGGATGAAAACCAGAATTGCAAAAAAAAGGCGAAACCAAAGTAGCCGAACTAGCCCGATTATTAAGGGTGAACTCAGCCAATGGCAAGAAGGTCACCCAATCATCCTGATCGGCAGAAACAAAGCATCTCAGATAGGTTTCCAAAGTCTGATTGGTTCGTTCGGTTTGGCCATTTGTCTGAGGATGGAAAGCCGAAGAAAAAGACAAATCAATGCCCATCTTAGCACAAAAGGACCGCCAAAACCTAGAGACAAACTGGGAACCTCTGTCAGACACAATGTTCTCCGGAATGCCATGCAAACGAACCACATGCTGAAAAAATAGTGGAACCAAATCAGAGGAGGAAGGTAATTTAGGTAAGGGTACCAAATGGACCATCTTAGAAAAGCGATCACAAACCACCCAGATGACAGACATCCTTTGAGAGACAGGAAGATCTGAAATAAAATCCAAGGAAACATGCGTCCAGGGCCTTTTTGGTACCGGCAAGGGCAAAAGTAACCCACTGGCACGAGAACAGCAGGGCTTGGCCCGAGCACAAGTCCCACAGGACTGCACAAAAGAACGCACATCCCGTGACAAGGAAGGCCACCAAAAGGACCTAGCCACCAAATCTCTGGTACCAAAAATCCCAGGATGACCAGCCAACACCGAACAATGAACCTCAGAAATAACTCTACTAGTCCATCTATCAGGGACAAACAGTCTCTCCGCTGGACAACGGTCAGGTCTATCAGCCTGAAACTCCTGCAGCACCCGCCGCAAATCAGGGGAGATGGCAGACAGAATTACCCCCTCTTTGAGAATACCAGCCGGCTCAGGGACTCCTGGAGAATCAGGCACAAAACTCCTAGAAAGGGCATCAGCCTTCACATTCTTAGAACCAGGAAGGTATGAGACCACAAAATCGAAACGGGAGAAAAACAGCGACCATCGAGCCTGTCTAGGATTCAACCGCTTGGCAGACTCGAGATAAGTCAGATTCTTGTGATCCGTCAAGACCACCACGCGGTGCTTGGCTCCCTCAAGCCAATGTCGCCACTCCTCGAATGCCCACTTCATAGCCAGCAACTCCCGATTGCCAACATCATAATTACGCTCAGCAGGCGAAAACTTTCTCGAAAAGAAAGCACATGGCTTCATCACAGAGCCATCAGAACTTCTTTGAGACAAAACAGCCCCTGCACCAATCTCAGAAGCATCCACCTCGACCTGAAAAGGGAGCGAAACATCTGGCTGATGCAGCACAGGGGCCGAAGAAAAACGACGTTTCAGCTCCTGAAAAGCCTCAACGGCCGCAGAGGACCAATTCACCACATCAGCACCTTTCTTGGTCAAATCAGTCAAAGGTTTAACCACACTAGAAAAATTAGCGATGAAGCGACGGTAAAAATTAGCAAAGCCCAGGAATTTCTGAAGGCTCTTCACAGATGTAGGTTGAGTCCAATCATAAATGGCCTGAACTTTAACAGGATCCATCTCAATAGTAGAAGGGGAAAAAATGAAGCCCAAAAAGGAAACCTTCTGAACTCCGAAGAGACATTTAGACCCCTTCACAAACAAGGAATTAGCACGAAGGACCTCGAATACCATTCTGACCTGCTTCACATGAGACTCCCAATCATCCGAAAAGACCAAAATATCATCCAAATATACAATCATGAATCTATCCAGATACTTTCGAAAGATGTCATGCATAAGGGATTGAAACACAGATGGAGCATTTGAAAGCCCGAATGGCATCACCAGATACTCAAAATGGCCCTCGGGCGTATTAAATGCTGTTTTCCATTCATCGCCCTGTTTAATACTCACAAGATTATACGCCCCTCGAAGATCTATCTTGGTGAACCAACTAGCCCCCTTAATCCGAGCAAACAAATCAGACAGCAGAGGCAAAGGGTACTGAAATTTGACCGTGATTTTATTAAGAAGGCGGTAATCTATACAGGGTCTCAGAGAACCATCCTTCTTGGCCACAAAAAAGAACCCTGCTCCCAACGGTGACGAAGACGGGCAAATATGCCCTTTCTCCAAGGACTCCTTTATATAACTCCGCATAGCGGCGTGTTCTGGCACAGATAAATTGAAAAGTCAGCCCTTAGGAAACTTACTACCAGGAATCAAATTAATAGCACAATCACAATCCCTATGAGGAGGTAGAACACTGGATTTGGGTTCATCAAATACATCCCGGTAATCCGACAAAAACTCAGGGACTTCAGAAGGAGTGGAAGAAGAAATTGACATCAACGGAACATCGCCATGTACCCCTTGACAACCCCCCCCCAACTTGACACAGACATTGATTTCCAATCCAATACTGGATTATGAACCTGTAGCCATGGCAAACCTAATACGACCACATCATGCAAATTATGCAACACCAAAAAGCGAATATCTTCCTGATGTGCAGGAGCCATGCACATGGTCAACTGAGTCCAGTACTGAGGTTTATTCTTGGCCAAAGGCGTAGCATCAATTCCCCTTAATGGAATAGGATACTGCAAAGGCTCCAAGGAAAAACCACAGCGCCTGGCAAACTCCAAGTCCATCAAATTCAGGGCAGCGCCTGAGTCCACAAATGCCATAACAGAGTAGGAGGACAAAGAGCAAATCAGAGTAACAGACAAAAGAAATTTAGGCTGTACAGTACCAATGGTGACAGACCTAGCGAACCGCTTAGTGCGCTTAGGACAATCAGAGATAGCATGAGTGGAGTCACCACAGTAAAAACACAGCCCATTCTGACGTCTGTGTTCTTGCCGTTCAGTTCTGGTCAAAGTCCTATCACATTGCATAAGCTCAGGCCTCTGCTCAGAGGACACCGCCAAATGGTGCACAACTTTGCGCTCGCGCAAACGCCGATCAATTTGAGTGGCCAAGGACATTGATTCATTCAGACCAGCAGGCGTAGGGAACCCCACCATAACATCCTTAAGGGCTTCAGAAAGACCCTTTCTAAAAATTGCTGCCAAGGCACACTCATTCCATTGAGTAAGCACAGACCATTTTCTAAACTTCTGGCAATATACCTCCGCTTCATCCTGACCCCGACACAAAGCCAGCAAGATTTTCTCTGCCTGATCCACTGAATTCGGTTCATCATAAAGCAATCCAAGCGCCAGAAAAAACGCATCTACATTAAGCAATGCAGGATCTCCTGGCGCTAGGGAGAATGCCCAGTCTTGAGGGTCGCCACGTAACAAAGAAATAATAATTTTTACTTGCTGAATGGGGTCACCAGAGGAGCGGGGTTTCAAAGCAAGAAACAGTCTACAATTATTTTTGAAATTCAGAAACTTAGATCTTTCCCCAGAAAACAAATCAGGAATTGGAATTCTAGGTTCTAACATCGGATTCTGAACTACATAATCTTGAATGCTTTGTACCCTTGCAGTGAGTTGATCTACACAAGAGGACAGACCTTGAATATCCATATCTACACCTGAGTCCTGAACCACCCAGAGGTTAAGGGGAAAAGAGAAACAAAACACACTGCAAAGAAAAAAAAATGGGTTCAGAACTTCTCTTATCCCTCTTTTGAGATGCATTAACACTTTGTGGGCCAGCTGTACTGTTATGGACCTGGTGGTTAGGAGCACCCGGAATGACCTGATGGTTAAACTAGAAATAAAGACAAGCTTTGGGGAAGTGGGAACTCTGCTGACCGCAAACCCTACTCCTATCACACACACTAGAAATAGCCGTGGAGCGTACCTAACTCTCCCTAGACGCCTCTTCACAGCCTAAGAGCTAACTACCCCTAAAGTTAGAAATAGAAGCCTTACCTTGCCTCAGAGAAATTCCCCAAAGGAAAAGGCAGCCCCCACATATATTGACTGTGAGTTAAGAGGAAAGTCACAAACGCAGGAGTGAAACAGGTTTTAGCAAAGGAGGCCAGTCTTCACTAAATAGTCAGAGGATAGAAAAGGGAACTATGCGGTCAGCACAAAAAACTACAAAAACCATGCAGAGTATGCAAAAAGACCTCCACACCGACTCACGGTGTGGAGGTGCAACTCTGCACCCCCAGAGCTTCCAGCTAGCAAGGAAATATCATGATAGCAAGCTGGACTAGAATTTAGCAGTACTAAGAAATATATTCAGGCAGCAGTAACAACAAATGAACTCGCAAGGACTTATCTTCTGCTGTAGTAGACAGGTCATCAGAGAAGTCCAAGAGAGATCTGAACCAATACTGAGACATTGACAGCTGGCATGAAGTAACGATCTGAGTGGAGTTAAATAGGGAAGCCAGCATAGCAATAAACGAGGGCAGCTGAGAAAGCCAACCTCAAGGACCAGCAGTTCCACTCAAAGCCACCAGAGGGAGTCCAAGAACAGAACTCACCAAAGTACCATTCATGACCACAGGAGGGAGTCCGAGAACGGAATTCACAACAGTGCACTTTGTGCACAGGTGAAAAATCTGACCCAGATGGTTAAGGATCTGGCCAGGGATCACCAGAGACTAGAATCATCACAGTCCCAGCTGCAGGGTCAGTTTAGTACTCTGGGTGGTTCTCAAAGCTCTCCACTATCGACAGTAGTTATGTCTCCTGGACCAGCTGATGTACAGTTGACCGCCCCCAAACCAGTTGTGGCACTTCCTGACAGATTTTTTTGGGGGGAGGAATCAATTTAGAGTATTTAGGGAAAGCTGTAAATTATTTTTAGTTTCAATAATTTTTATTTTCAATAACATAGTAATTGAACAACAGTTTCCCTTACAAGGGAATTCAATAAGAAAAACCATACATATATTAACTCAAATTCAAAGATACAAATATGACAAGACAAGAACATGGGGAGACATAAAAGAGGGAACGTGGGGAGGGTAATGAGATGCTGCACTTTATTTTGTGATAAGCTGTAGTATATTTACCAGACAAGGTTATACTATGTTCCATCTTATGAGTTCTGCCTCCCACCACCCCGCACCCCACCCCACGCCGGCTCGACCCCAGTGTCATTAGAATCTCTCACAGGATAGAGTCTCAAATAGATAGAGTCAAGGTTTGTTCAAGATTTAAGTTTGTGTTAAGATCCATCCACGGTTTCCAAATCTGGTAGAAGGTTTCCCACACATCTTCCCTAGTCGCATGTATACGTTCATATAAGAGGATTGAATTCATTTTATCTCTAACTGTCTGGACAGAGAGAAACGGCGACCTCCAACTGGTAGCTATATGTAGCTTAGCAGCCATAAGCAGTTGGCCTATCAGCTTGTGGAATTTATTAGTGAATCCAGGGTATTTGGCTCCCAAGAGGAATGTGGCCGGGTCAGGTTGTATTGTCCCGCCATACATTTTTCCAATTATTAATCCTACTTCCTGCCATTACGTTTAATGGGCGAGTTGAACCCTCTGACATTATGAGAAATAACATTACACATTTTTCAGTGAATATTTACCGCTGAAGAATGAGGAGGTTTGGGCAGGAACCAGAATCGTATTTCCAATTAGCAAACGTTGAATTGATTGGTAAGTGCAGTGATGATCTCTGTGGGGAAACAATAGGAAGGAAACAGACTGTGGGGAGACAAAGACAAACATAACAGTTAATAATAACAAACGGATACCATATCCGGAAAGTATGGCGATCTGGTCTGCCATATTAAGTGGAGTACCAGGTGTCGCCAAGTTTAGGCAGCATGTTGTATACCCGACATTTAGGCCCTTGGTAGAGTGATATGTGTACAGGGGAGAGAGATAGGAAGAAGCAGGATAGAGAAAGGAGAGGAAAAAAAAAAAAAAAAGGGGGGGGAGAGGGAAGGGAGGGGGGGAAGAGAAAAAGGGGGGGGAAGAGGGAAGGGAGGGGAGAGGGGGAAGGGGGAAGAGAGGGGGGAGGGGGAAGGGGGAAGAGAGGGGGGAGGGGGAAAGGAAGGGGGGGACGGGAAGGAGAAAGAGGGGGGGAGGGGGGGAAATGGGTGGAGGGGGGGAGAGGTGAGGGGGTGGGGTAAGAAGGGGTAGGGAGAGGAAAGAGGGGAAAAGGAGGGAGAGGAAGAAGAAAAGGAGGGAACTGCAGTATGGGAATTATTTGGGAGGAAGTAGGGGGAGGTCAGAGCAGAGTAAGGTAGGGGAAGGATAGGGTCAATTAGGGATGCAGCAATCTGATGGGCCACTTATGATTAATGTCAAAATAGAATATCTATATAAACATTCAGTATACAATTACTAACTCTGGAGGGCAGAGAGGAGAGGCAGTAAAGAGCCAACATCCCCTTCCCCCTCAACTCCAGGAGCAATCAGGATGAACAGTAACGGCCCGCCCCGCCCCTCGGAAATCAAGATGGATGATCTTGTAATTTGGACATATCAGACGACCCGTGCGTTTTGGCTCCTTGTTCTGGGAATGTTTTGCCATTCTCTTGACGGTCTTGGTTTTCTCTGTGGCATGGCTGAAGTCTCTATAGAAATCGGGATCCCAGCTTTAAGCATGGCTTGTTTCCCTTCTTCTAGTGTACGGCAGGTGTACAGTTGAGAGTTGTATGTAAAGATGAGGGCAAAGGGGAAGTTCCATCTGTATTTGATCTGCGCCGTCTGCAAGGCTGATGTTACTGGTTTGAGGGATCTCCTTCTGGCAAGGGTGGTTGATGCGATATCCGCGTAGATATGTACTGAAGACGGAAGTCCCGGCAGGTCTGGATTTTCACGTGCGGCATTCAGGATTAGATCTCGTGCCTCCTCATAATGTAGTTTTAGGATCACATCCCTGGGCATATCGTTATTGCGTGGTCTGCCCAGGGCTCTATGGATTCTGGTGATATGCAGTATAGACTGATCTGTGTCAGGGAGCAGCGCGGTGAAGAGGGCAGTAGCAGTGTCTTTGAGAGCTACAATATTTTCAGGAAGTCCCCTGATCCGCAGGTTACCCCGACGTGATCTGTTCTCATAGTCTTCGCATCGGAGTTCCAGTTCTGCGACACGTTCTGCGTGTAGTTTGAGGGTTTCGCGATCCTCTTCTAAGGCATCTGCAGTGGCATCCATCTTTTCCTCCAGGGCCACCGTACGTTGCATAATGTCCTGTATCTGGGAAGAGATCTTCTGCATGGCTGAAGTAAGCTCAGATCGGAAAGTCTCTTGCAAGGATTTGGTAAGGGTTGCCGTGGAGATCGTTGTCTCCATTTGGGGACTGGTCTCATCTTGGTCCATTATATCTCCTGTGTTTCCCGTAGAGGCCGAGGGAAGAGAAGTCGTAGTAGTCATCTTGGAAATGCTGCCACTCTGAAGAAGGTCAGCAATATTGCGGCCTGGTGTTTGTGCCGCACCTCCCTTCTTAGGCATCGCCAGGAGGGTCTCCTGAGGGAGCAGTGAGTCCAGTTGCGGTGAGCTTGGCGTGATTCAGGTGCTGATTAGGGCCTAAATAAGTAAGTCGGGTAGCGGAGATCAGCAAGATATGACTATCATCGCTGAAAACCGCACATGCGCCTCCAAGAAGAGGATTTTTTAGGTAATCCTCATAATGTGCACAGAATTAGAGCTCAACATGGACACTAGGTGTCGCTATTGTAGCAGTGGGGGCAAACAGTGGCTAGCTGAGTCTTTTTTGTATATTATAAAATGTACCTCTAGTTCTGAGATTGGGCACTAGATGTCGCTAGATGTCTGTCTAGCAGTGGAGAAAATCAGTCTAGGAGACAGTCCATTTCTCAATGCAGTAAGAAATAACTGTATTAATTGAGCTGTAGCTGGATATGAACAAAAAGGTATGGGAGAGCAGGAGATGGAGTGCAATTATGAGCTGTGGGTGAGGAAGGGTCTCAGCACCAGATATAGCTCTTTGTATTAGTGCATACCAAATGTAATGTGTGCTCTGGTCATAAGCAGTTTCCCCAGTCTCTCAGCCACCAAGTAGATGGGTATGGGGGATCAGGAGACAGCGTGCAGAATGTAGCTAGAAGCTGCAGGTGGAGGGTGATCTCAGATCGGCACAGCTCGCTGGTCAGGCGCGCAGGGGTTCTCCCTGTAAAATGTGGCAGGTCCAAGATGGCGCTGGGGCTGGCGGGAAAATCTCAGATCCCACGTTGTCTTTGTTAGGGAAGTACCGGGAATATCTACCAGACCGCCGGGGGAAAAAGGTGCCTCCACAGAGGGTGAGTCTTTTCAGCTGTGTATCCTACTGCCGTGCTCCTCTGAGTGCGCTGCAGGGCGCAGAGGTCGGGCAGCTGTAACGGTGGTGCGGCACGGCGTGGGACACCTCCAGAGGTGTCGGGCTGAAGGGGCCGTCCCCGCCGATAAGCAGTAAATTGCGTGAGCGGCTAGACCCGGTGCGAGGAAAGGGGGGAAGCGCGTACCTCCCTGTGTCCTCTACAGTCCGGTGAAGATCAGCTCCTGATTCTAATGAAGATGGCGGCGTCCTCACTCTCGCTCCCTCCTTCTCCTCAGGACCCGAGTTTCACGCCGGGATGAGACCCCCAATCCTCCACAAACTGCTCCGGGATCGAATCCAACCTTGTGTCCACTAAGGGGAGTTGTTTTTGTGATCTTTAGTTAGTTAAATTCAGTGAATAACTAGCGCTGGGCAGGAGCTCCACAAAGATGTGACTGTTCCCCTTCACAGCCAGGCCACGCCCCCCCGTAAATTATTTTTTACTCTACGACCTCTGTCTTCTGGGGATGAGTCCGAGTGGGCGGGTATAATTATGTCCCTATTGCGTGGGGGTCCTCAGACTTTCTCTTTGTTCCCACTAGCCCCAGAATGCTCTTCTGTTGATAGGGTGCAGGTCGCAGAGACTAACATCATAAACCTGACGCAGAGGGGCCACACCACTGAGGATTATAGTTCAGAGTTCCGGCAATTGTCATCTGAGGTTCTGTAAGGAGGAGGACCGGGCTGCCGGCACCTCTCCTGTGCCGGGTCCGGAACTGTCTGGGCTGTCTCCTCTGTTGTCTGGGGAAAAGAATAAAAGACCGGACAAATCTCTTTATCCGGAAGCAGGGGGCGTGGTTAAGCTGCAGCACAAGCAGAAGCAGTCAGTTTTGGCGCAAACAGGCAGCAGGCAGCGATCAAAAGAGAGTGCTCCATCTCCTGAGCATCGGCGCTGCGAAAGGCCTTGTGTGCCAGCCCCCGCTGCCACTTGCGGGATCTCCGGGAAGAAAGCTGCTGTGCGCTCCAGTACTGTGAGCACAGCGGGTGCGCAGAGTAGAGGAGGCCGGGTATCAGAGAAATACTTGCAGCCCTCCTTGCCAGTGAACCTTGTCAAGTGTAACCAGGACCTGAGAGACGCTGTGGCCCTCTTTAATTCGGCCACAGCAATTTCATGGACTAGGGGCTCAGCGGAAGGTACCAGACACCGACTGCTGCCGCCAGAAGATGGACCGGTGTGAGAAGGATTCACTTCTGGACATCATTTCAGCTATGGCTGACGTTGCAACTCCATATTGGATCATCTGCTGTGGAGGGGTACCAAGAACACGATAAGTTATCTCTAAAAAGACTGTTCTCATTCTGCACTTATTTTTCTGCATATTTTCCCTTTAATCATTTGTCTACCTGCGAGGAGTTAATCCCTTGTTCAATTAAACTGTTTAATTTGTTAACTCTTGCTCTGCCTTCTGTCTGTCACTGCATTTCGCAACCTGCTTATAGTTCTGTGGAACGATGCTGCTCTCAAGTGTCTGAGTCGCCTGCCAGGGCCTGGGGTCTCGGTACCTTGTCCGGTCGCACGTAAAGGGGGTGTCACGGTGGCTGCGACCCGATCCGTGGCTCTGGGCACTCAATTAAAGGGGAAAGGTCTTTAAGGGGTATTTTGGAATAAAGTCTATTCGTGACACCACCTGTGGTTCTCGGTCAGAGGGGACCGACGCTGCTTAAAGGGGTACTCTGGGGTGATGTTGTTGCAGCAAGGTGAAGCGGGGTCCCCAGGGCTCCCAAGGTGTATAGCAAGGATGGTGGGTTGCCGGTAAATAACAGAGGACACAGGGTTGCAGTCTTTACCTGGTTTACTGAAGTAGTAGTCAGCCTCAGTTCAGGGTACAGGCAATAGGTGCAGAAAGAGTCCAGGCAGCCCGAAAACAAGTAGAAATCCCCTTGGCAGGTCAGGTTGGGGGCCTTCCACTATGTGCTGGTTTTCTGGTCCCTTGCTACCTGTAGCTTGCTGGCAAGGTACCCCTTTCTTTTCCTGTCCTGGGACAGTACCTGCATGGTAGGCAACTTGAACTATTCTCTTGGGGTCTCTGACACCGTGACTCCAGGCTCTAACTGCTGTTATACCTCAGGTTTAGTATGGGCAATTTACTTATAGTCCTATGCCCTCCAGTTCTACTGTGGACCTTGCAGTTATCCACAATCTCGGGCTCCCGGTGCCTGGTTTCTGTGCTCTGGCACACAGGAGATCATATAAAGAATTGCGTATGAGAACAAAAATAATATGGTAAACTTTATTAAAGAAAAACACAGCAACAACAGAGGATACAATCCCAAGTAATGCTTAAAACACATAAAAAACCTGGTAGCCACAAGTGTGTCATACAGATGAGCCAAAATGATTAAAGTGGCACCAGACTGAGTGAATAATTATAACAACCAAAACAAAAAAGTAATAATAACCTACCCTACAATATTCATACTAATACAGCCCAGTACCAAGTGGTACAACCAAGGCTGCACTCCCACGATCAGGAGTCACATAAAATGTACTGCCATAAAGATAGTCTATAGTAAATAAACATAAACGCTACATGGAGCGCTGAAACAGAATAATGGCAGCCACATAATAGCAAATGGCAGATGAAGTATAGAGATAGTAGATAATAATACTTTACCTAAACACTCAGACAATGGTGCCACTGCCCCTACGCGCGTTTCGGCGGTGTGCCTTCGTCAGGCCACTGCCCCTGACGAAGGCACGCCGCCGAAACGCGTGTAGGGGCAGTGGCACCATTGTCTGAGTGTTTAGGTAAAGTATTATTATCTACTATCTCTATACTTCATCTGCCATTTGCTATTATGTGGCTGCCATTATTCTGTTTCAGCGCTCCATGTAGCGTTTATGTTTATTTACTATAGACTATCTTTATGGCAGTACATTTTATGTGACTCCTGATCATGGGAGTGCAGCCTTGGTTGTACCACTTGGTACTGGGCTGTATTAGTATGAATATGGTAGGGTAGGTTATTATTACTTTTTTGTTTTGGTTGTTATAATTATTCACTCAGTCTGGTGCCACTTTAATCATTTTGGCTCATCTGTATGACACACTTGTGGCTACCAGGTTTTTTATGTGTTTTAAGCATTACTTGGGATTGTATCCTCTGTTGTTGCTGTGTTTTTCTTTAATAAAGTTTACCATATTATTTTTGTTCTCATACGCAATTCTTTATATGATCATATGTATATGTAGCGTTGAACATACGTGGATTTCTAGATACTCTGGACGTTGTACATGTCTCTAGTTGAGGGTTACTAATTAGTATATATGTACGTCCTTTTCTGTTGAGGGTAACTATTTGATTTCTGGCACACAGGAGGCCCAATCGCCACCTCCTTGAGCTCCTAAATCCTCCTCTGAGCTCCTTTCCTGTCTCTTGTCTCACACTGACTGAACTGACTCCTCCTCCAGACCAGGATGAAATTTAGGGAAGTTCCCATAAAACAGGGTTTTGAGCTCCCCCTTCTGGCCTGGAGTTAGAATGTGTTGTGAATACAGCTTACCTGCCAAAGTAATCCCACTTGTCTCCAGGCTTGACACTACCCTCCCCGAGAGGAAGGCAGCACCACTATGGTACCCGAACTCCTGGGGTGCCACATTCCCCCCCCCCCCGTTAAATCCAGTACTCCCAGACTGGGAAAAGAAACATAAACATACAGGTTAAATAGTGCAATATATTTTGAAATACATTTGAACAGGTACAAACTTTTTTTTCCCTTACGGGAGGCATTTTTGGCTTAAATGTTGCAAACTTATTTTATAAAAGTACAACTGGTCTTATACCAGGGTGTCCTTGTTAATAATTAACAGTACCGTTGCGAGGGACCCATCATAAACTCTCAACGTAGGGCTTGGGTGAGCTACAAGGCGTAAATCCAGACCCGGTGATCAGCCTCGCCAGGCGGTTTTCTGCTTCAGGTCTGTGAAGAAACAAGGCCCTACCCATGCCAGCGGGTAGAACCAGAGTGCACCTTGAGGGTGCCAACTATGTACAGTGACAGTTTTTGGGTAATTCACCGTCCATTACCCTATTGTCCATTTTAAACCTATAATAAACATAAGCAAACATTTTTACACAGATAACAGCAATTATTGACATCTTATATTTTTAGTCCCTGTAAAGAGCTGGGATTTGGCCTCTGGTACTACAGGTTGACCTATGCAGTACAGAGATTGATAGCAACCTAAGGGGGTTCACTGTTCTCGCTACCACTGGTGTAGTGCACTCTCTTAAGGCTACACTTCTGGTGAGTCTACATAACACAGGTATATTAGGCTGGGTTCACATTGCATTAACAGCAGCGCGTTCAACACATGCGTTAACGGGATGCTGTTAACGCAAGTGCCGATATGTCATCGCGCTAGTGCAGCTAGAGCTAGCAGATGCTCTATCTGCGCTAGCAGTGATGGACCCAGAAACGGCCCACGTCCCAGGGTCCGTCACTCAATGACGGCACATCGCTAGCGCACGCCCATTGTGGGTGTGCGCTAGCGATGCGTCCGACATAGGACTTAATGGCGGCGTAAACAGACTGCATTATACCGCGTTATGCCGCGATGTAACGTAGTCCGTCTAATGGACGCCTCTAACGCAATGTGAACCCAGCCTTATTAGACCTTCTGGGACTACTTCTACTCACTGTGGGCATGACAGATTCACCGATAGCAGTGGGTGGACTCTCTGGTTCCACTGCTGGTGTGACGTCTGTTGCTTGAGCCCGCTGTTGTAGAGTCTCTTCTGTGTCAGGACGGTTTTGAGTCACATCTGCTTCAGATATTTCCAACTGGGGAAAAGTCAAAACAGACACCACTATAGCTTGATGTACTTGAGTCCAAGACTGGGGAAAATCTCCAAGTACAGTATGGATTCTCTTTTCCTCTTCTTCCGTGGGTTGAGAAGTACCTGGATCTTTTTCCTTGCTTCTTAATTCATCAGGGCACACTTTAAGATAATACCACAGTCAAGGTTTCTCCTCCATCTCTGCTTATAACACACTTTAGCATTGTCAAAGTTTGATGGTAAGATGGTATATGGTTCTGCTTCCCACTGGTCATCGAATTTGTGCATTCTTCTTTTTCGCTTTAGCATTTGTTCACCTGGTGACAAGGGAATTGCAGGAGCACGCTGATTAAAATTTCTCCCTTGTTTTTGTCTTGCCTGGGATAAGCTTCTTTCTACACTCTTGTACTTGGCGGTATTTCTGTTGTCGCTCAGTATCCCAACCTGCATCTGGTGATGTTGCTTCTGGTGTTAGGACTCCCATTTCAAGATCAACAGGTGATTTGCTAGTTCTTCCTCTCATCATGTAGGCTGGAATGCACTTGGTGGAATTCACTGGTATGTGATTTAACAGATCTACCAAGTCTGGCAACTTCTCTGGCCATAAGTTTCTTTCTTCCAAAGGCAAGGTTTTCAGTAAGTCAATTACCACTTGGTTCATCTTTTCACACATACCATTTGTCTCTGGGTAGTGTGGCATTGTTCTTATCTTCTTACATCCGTACTGGTTGCAGAACTCCTGGAACACTTCCGCTTCAAAGGCTGGGCCTTGGTCGGTAAGTACCTTATCAGGGTATCTGTGTGGTCGACAGATGTGTTGTTGGAAGGCTTTGGCTGCCGTCTTTGCTGTCTGGTCCTTGACAGGCACGACTACCAGGAATAATGGTCCACAATGGTAAGAGCATAAACATATAACCCAAAAGAATATTCACCAGACCAATCTGAATAATCAATAATATTTTATTTAAATATAAAAATATCACCATAAAATAACACTTCATAAAAAATGGAAACTTTATTGTATTGATAAAAAGATTTTTAATTTAATAAAAAATATAATTAAAATAATTAAAATAATTACACACTCAATATGGGGGTCAACCACAAAACCTATGTATGCACAGGGCAGGGCATACTGAAACTGATTTTTTATCAATACAATAATACCATTTTTTATGAAGTGTTATGGTGATATTTTTATATTTAAATAAAATATTATTGATTATTCAGATTGGTCTGGTGAATATTCTTTTGGGTTATATATTTTGGTTATATTCATTGACTATAAAAGATTATTATTCTGGTATTTCTTTTCTGTATAGGAGTCTGCCAGAGCATAAACATAGCCTGACCGGCTTGGAGTTAGCTTCACATGATCCAGAGCGACCAATTCAAGTGTCTGTTTGGTGACTATAGGCTGTAGGGGAGCCCTCTGGCTATCATGGTCCTTTCTGTGAAAGTTACATGGGACACACTCTCGGCACCACTTCTCAATGGCTTTTCTCATGCGAATCCAATAGAACCTTCCACGGAGTAGAATCTCTAAGTTTTTCCATTTGAAGTGTCCTTCTCCATCGTGGTATGCTTCGAAGACCATTTGCACATCTTGTCTCGGGACTACCACCTGCCAGACCAGCTCATGAGTGCGTGGAACGACATTCCTCCGGCACAGCTTACCGTCGTAGATAAACAATTTGCCCTTCTCCTTCCACAACTGTTGAGTCTCTTGTGGAGCGTCTGGACCAGGGTGTGAATGTGCTTGCGTCAGCAGCTGTTTTACCAGATGGACTGCTGGGTCACTATCCTGCATCTCTGCCCATTCATGGTGGGGGAATGGGTTCAGCGTGGCTTCTTGCTTGTTATTGCGCTTATTCTTCACATAATGGAAATACTGAGTTGCCCCGGGGTGATGGAAAGCTGGTAACTCAATCTCTTCAAGTACTTCCGGATCTTCTCCCACTTCTGGTAAAAGGGGCATCCTGGACAGCGCATCGGCACTTGCATTCTTGTGCCCTGCACGGTACTTGATGGTGAATTCATAATTGGACAACCGGGCCATCCATCGCTGCTCCAATGCACCTAGTTGTGCCGTCTCCAGGTGTGTCAGTGGGTTGTTGCCCATGAAAAAAGTGAATCTTGCTGAGGCCAGGTAGTGTTTGAAGCACTCCGTTACCGCCCAGACTATGGCGAGGAACTGCAGCTTGAAGGAGCTGTAGTTTTCGGGGTTCCTTTCAGTGGGACAAAGCTTGGTGCTGACATAGGCAATTACTCTTTCTTTGCCTTTCTGCCACTTGGGACAACACTGCTCCCAATCCCACGTTGCTGGCGTCTGTGTACAGCACAAATGGTTGGTCATAGTCAGGGTAGGACAGTACCTCATCTCCCGTGAGAGCCAACTTCATCCGAGTGAAGGATCCTTCCAGCCTCTCGTTCCATTTAAACGGAGGGCCCTTGCTCTTGGTCTTCTTGGATTGGCCCACTAACAGGTCTTGCAGGGGTGCAGCTATCTTAGTGAAGTCTTTAATGAATCTTCGGTAGTAGCCTACCAATCCGAGGAACTGCTAGACTTCGTGGATGTTGCTGGGTTTCGGCCAGTCCCTGATCACGGTGACCTTGTCAGGGTCTGCTGCCACTCCTTAAGAGCTTACCACATGGCCCAGGTACTGCACTTTGGGCTTTAACAGGTGACACTTAGATGGCTTTACCTTCAGGCGAAAGTTAGACAGAGCTTCAAACACCTCGGCCAGGTGTTTCAGGTGGTCTTCATATGTCTTGGAGAAGACGATGACATCATCCAGGTACAACAGGACGGTTTCAAAATTCTTGTGCCTGAGACAGCACTCCATCATCCTCTGGAATGTTCCTGGTGCGTTGCACAGTCCGAACGGCATATAGTTGAATTCAGAGAGGCCCATCAGTGTCGTGAAGGCGGTCTTTTCTTTATCCGCCTCTGCCATGGGAACTTGCCAATACCCACTAGTGAGATCTAAGGTGGAGAAATAGCAGATTTTAAAGCAGCTAATGACTCTTCTATTCTGGGCAATGGGTAGGCATCCTTGTGTGTAATGCGGTTTATCTGCCTGTAATCAACACACATCCTCATTGTACCATCCTTTTTCCTGACGAGGACTAATAGAGCAGCCCAGGGGCTAGAACTATCTCTCATTACCCCAGCCTCCTTCATCTCTCGTAACATACTTTTGGCACATTGGTAGTGAGCTGGAGGTACAGGCCGGTACCTCTCTTTAATGGGTGGATGATGTCCAGTGGGGATATGATGTTGAACCCCTTTTACCTGCCCCAAATCTAGTGGGTGTTTGCTGAATACCCGCTCATACTCATGGACCACCTGGTAAGCCCCTTGTTTTTGTGTGATGGGGTAGAGTCAGTGCCCATGTGTAATTTCTGACACTAGTCCTCCATTTGTCCTGCAGAGCCTCTGTCCTCCGCCCGGTTGGATGGGACCAAGGGTTCTGTTGCCTGTATTGCATTATTATTAAACAGTAAACAGTTTAGCAAGTGTGGCATATCTGGGTAAGTGGACCTCTTTCGCTCCACAGTTAAGGACACGTACTGGAACTCTCCCCTTGTGGACATCAACCACCCCTCTGGCTGTCAGGATTGTGGGCCTACTGTCTGAATATACAGGTTCTACCAGGGCCTGGTAATCTTTACCTCTGAGGCCTATTGCTGCCCGACACCATATTAACATTTCACTCCTGGGGGTATTGCAATGGGGATCGGATCACTCACTGTGACGCGGCCGACTTCTCCACCAGACAATTCTACCTGTTGTCTCTGCACCAGGTCTCTGATTTCTTTCTGCAGGACACGCTGCTCACTGGAACCAGCAGTTTCAGCCACCTGCTGTAACAAGACAATAACCTCGGCAAGACAATTTTCAATGACATTAGTACCTATGGTCATCATGGGGTTACATTCACATCAGTCAATATCAACAATTACCAGACCTTGGGCCTTCAATTCTACCCGCCCCACCTTAATGGTGACCTCCTTGTACCCTACCTGTGGCGAAGGTTGACCATTACTGGCTACTATTGTCAAATCACTATCTGGGCCACGGGTAATATCTGAGTCAGCCCAATAATGTTTATAGAGAATGTAAGGCATAGTCGTCACCTGAGAGCCGGTGTCCAGTAAATGATTCATCGGGATGCCGTCAATCACAAAGGGGAGGACCGGTCATCCTCCGACGTACTTGGCTCGCCAGTTTTGTGGGCCTGGTCGTCCTATTCCTGGGGGTTGGCCCTCTGCCCCAGGGGTCGCTCGTTTAAATGGCAGAACCTTCAGATGTGTCCTACCTGGTTGCAGTGGCGGCAGATGGGTCGTCCATCCTGTAGATAGCGGTAATTTTCTCTTCCTCTGGTCGGTGGGATCCTCTTCTGTCATGACCAGAGAATGTCCTCCGGTCTGGAAACCAGCTTGATCTTCTCCTTTGGGGGTTCCTGTAGGGACTGCACGGTCCTGGCTAGTGCAGCTATGCTTCTAGTCAGTTCCTGTCATCATACAGGATCTGTGCGTCGGCCTCAACAGGGACCTGATGGCAGGATTCCACCTCCTGGTGGTACTTGAGGGCTGGACGCCTAGGGGGCACTAATGAGCTGGGCTGAGATTCATGCTGCACCCAGATGGCCCTGTCTTTAAATTGTGCAAAGTCCAGGTCAGGGTTTTGCAAGCCCAGGATGCGTAGTTGAGTCCTGTGGTTGTTGGACAGGAGCCCTTCAATGAACTGTTCCTTTAAGAGCCTGTCCCCATCCTGCACGCTGTTAGGGTCAACCTGTTTGATGGCCCATAGTGCCTTTTGCAGATTAAGGGCATAGTCCCATATGCTATTGCAGCGCCCCCACCGCCACAGGGCCGAGGGGTACCCGGTACCGGGCCTCCAAGTCTCTGCTCTGGGGTTGTCACGGCGGCTAGGCCCCGGTCCGTGACCCTGCCGTGGGGCGCACAGTGAAATAGGTACAACAGATGGTGATGATGCTGTGGTGGTGCGGTGCAGTAAATAACGAGGACACCAGGTTGCAGTCTCTTTACCTCTTTACTGAAGGTCTCTGGAACACCGGAACAAGGTCCGGAACACGGTTCACCAGGCTGCGCAAGTCCGGCCGGTCCAATGGCACCTCCAGAGTTCTCTTCACAGGTGGAAATCGGTGCCTTCCTACTAGCGCTATGTGTTGTGGTCCTTCCCTGCTGTGCTTACGGAAAGTCCCCCACAACTGTTGTGTCTGTTTCTTAAGTTCCCTCACAACTCGATTAGATGATGTTCTGCTAATCCTCCGTCCCTCCCTGATGTTCTGGTTGGGACGGCACCCGTTTGACGGGTAGGCTCGGAGCTCTTCTGGGACCCTAGAGTCGCCCCTCTCCACAAGTTGCCCCCCAAGACTGCATAGGTGATATGTGTTAGACAGCCCGCCTTAGACTGACTGTCCTGCCGCTGTTTGGAGTATTGCTTGAAGCTGAATGTTATGATACTCCCTCGGCGTTCCGGCCACCGGTAGTGCGCCTCAGTAGGATGTTGCTTCGGTCTTACAGCACGACTCCTACTGGTATTTCTCCTTTGCGTGATCTCGTTTCTCACTCAGCACAATCTATCTCTCTTCTAATCCTTTCTTGGGTACCGCCGCTACCCGGAGCAGGCACGGTCCCGTTACGTTCTTTCTTGTTGCCAAGCCTCTGTCAGGATCCCACCCCCGACAGAGACCCTACTGTATCTTCCCCCACAACACCCTCTGCCACAAGGTGTTGCCTGGTTCCAACCCAGTCAGCTTTCTAATCTAACTTCCTGCCTGACCCCCAGTTTACCCACTATGGTGGGGAGTGGCCTAATGAATAGCACCCTTAGCTCCCCCCGGAGGCCCAGCTGTGAAATGTATTGGTGTCTGTGATACCTGATCAGATGAACTCCTTCAGTGCCATCAGACGCACCATAGCTCCCCATAGTGGCGGAGCCACAGTACTGCAACGACCAGGACTCTGGGGCGCTGCACTCCCCCCTGGTTAAACACAGTACTCCGGGACTGGGAAGAAAACAACAATACAAGTTAGCAAAAAGACATACAGTTTTGTTGAGTGCAATAACAATAAGTATACTTGAACAGGCTTCCCTTTATGGGAGGTAAGGACACTTGAACGTTACAAACATGGTTAAATATCATAGCAACATGCTATAAATAACTTTTCTTACCCAACCGGGTATTCTACTAAGTGCAAAATTGTTGAACAATAATTTTAACATTGCCTTTAAGGACATACACTCTGAATCCACTAAAGACCTTCCTATAATCACATTATAAGGTAATTTAACTTTTTCATTCTCCTTCTTTAGATCTGCAGGACCGCCTGTCCTATCGGCACCAGACCTTCTGCCTCTCCTTTTGGTAACAGGACCGCCCCGTTCAGCCAGGGCCTACTGCCTTTTCAACTACTATACACGGTATAGAGCATAACATTACTTTCAGTTTAAGAGCACTGAGCCATCTCTACATGACTCCTATGAGGACTCAGGGTTTACCTTCTATCCTAACTATCTATCAACATTATCAAAACATTTTCTATTGAACATTAAGCCTTCTCATTATCTTTCTTTCTATCATGCATGCTGGACACCACGTCTATCCCTACGGGCCCACTGCATCCTTCTTCTATCTTTCACTTTTTCTTCTCAGAGAACATCATCAGTATTTCTTCACAATTTAACTAGTCAAATACATATAACTTACTCATGTAAACATTATCATCACTTTCTTTGGTCAAGACATTATTGCTTCCTGTCTTAAAGCAATATCACGGTTTAAGCGCAACAAATGAACATCCCCTTTAAGAGGGGACCAAGTCTCTATGAGGTAGCACGCCTTCTCAAGCTACCAGTCCATACTCAGCAAAGGTTCCAGTGTGGTATCTTCACAAAGAGTCCTTCTTTAAGTAAGACCAGTAGGGAGCACCTTTAATAAGGTGCAAACTATATACAAGAAGTTCGGATCATGCACTGTTCATGATTTCAGCAGTTCTTTTTCAACTAGAAACTTGTGTAAGAAAAACTTTGGAAAACAAACAAAAAACAAAACAATAGGGATCCCGAGTCAACAGAAGGATCCCCTAAAGAGTTAATGCAGCGCCCCAGAGTCCTGGTCGTTGCAGTACTGTGGCTCCGCCACTAAGGGGAGCTACGGTGCGTCCGATGGCACTGAAGGAGTTCATCTGATCAGGTATCACAGACACCAATACATTTCACAGCTGGGCCTCCGGGGGGAGCTAAGGGTTCTATTCATTAGGCCACTCCCCACCATAGTGGGTAAACTGGGGGTCAGGCAGGAAGTTAGATCAGAAAGCTGACTGGATTGGATGAAGCAACACCTGGTGGCAGAGGGTGTTGTGGAGGAAGAGACAGTAGGGTCTCTGTCAGGGGTGGGATCCTGACAGAGGCTTGGCATTGCAAAGAACATAACGGGTCCGCGCCAGCTCCGGGAAGCGGCGGGACCCAAGAAAGGACTAGAAGCGAGATAGATTGTGCTGAGTGAGAAACGAGATTAAGCAATAGGAGAATACCAGTAGGGGTCATGCTGTAAGACCGGAGCAACACCCTACTGAGGCGCATTACCGGTGGCCGGAACGCCGAGGGAGTGGAATAACATTCAGCTTCAAGCAATACTCCAAACAGCGGCAGGGCAGTCAGTCTCAGGCGGGCTGTCTCACCTAAATCACCTATGAAGTCTTGGGAGGCAATTGCGGGAGAGGGGCGACTCTAGGGTCCCGGAAGAACTCCAGGCCTACCCGACAAACGGGTGCCGTTCTAACTGTGACATCAGGAAGGGACGGATGATTAGCAGAAGATCAGTTAATCGAGTTGTTGTGAGGGAACTTAAGAAACAGACACAACAGTTGTGGGGTACTTTCCGTAAGCATAGCAGGGAAGGACTACAACACATAGCGCTAAGAAGGAAGGCACCGATTTCCACCTGTGAAGAGAACTCTGGAGGCGCCATTGGACCGGCCGGACTTGCGCAGCCTGGTGAACCGTATTCTGGACTGAGGACCCAGAGATCTTCAGTAAAGAGGTAAAGAGACTGCAACCTGGTGTCCTCGTTATTTACCGCGACCTGCACCCCACAACTGCACCGTTACAACACCACTTATTGCACCGGACGTCCCCCACTGACAGACAGGGCCACGGACCGGGTCTAGCCACCGTGACAACCCCAGAACTGATAACTCAGAGGCCCGGCTCCGGGTACCCCTCGGCCCTGCGGCGGTGTGGGGGCGCTCCATTAACCCTGGACGGGTTTGAAGTAGCAAAAAGCAGGGAAACAAACAGTTAACTATGTACAGTTTCAGGTTTCCGAGGTTTAGTTGGACGGCTTCCAGGGCTGCACCTGGCACTTAACCCTTCTTGGCTTGGGGAGAGTGAGGTCCAGGGTTACACCCAGTGCTGGACAAACGCCGTTAATCCGTCTTGCATGTACTGTTAAATCGGGCGCAGCGATGGAGGTCTGCGCAGCTTGAGTAGGGGCATTTTCTGCAGCAGAGGTAGCGGCTGCTGCAAGGTCAGTCACTGGGATGGAGTCAGCAGCTGTGGCACTAGCAGTCACTGGAGTGGTGTCGGTCGTCAGGGCAGGGTCGTCCTTCATACCTGCTTCAGACGCGGTTCCTCCGGTGCCGATCTGCTCCGTCTCCGCTGGGGTCTGGAACGCTAGCTGCAGGGCCTTGCGCTGCGGCGTTGTCATCTCCGTTTGCAGCATCTCGCTTTCCGGCAGAGCCTTGCTTTCTGGCTTCGGAGCGCTGGGACTTCTTTCCTGCTCCGGACCAGATGAGGCTTCCGACAGATGTCTGGTGAGGCTCCTGATGATGGCCTTCTTCCACCCGGCCTCAGTGCTCAGCTGCGTCCGCCGGGGTCGGTCGCTGAGCTCGTCCACTCCGGACTGCAGGAATTCAGCATCAGCGATGGAGGCCTGGTTGCGGTGCCCCTCCGGGTGGCTGGGGGAGTCCTCTGCTCCGACCCCACGCTCCGGCTCCGGGTGGCTCGCCATGGCGTCCTCCATGTCTCTGAATTCTTGTTCCTGGTCCTTTTCCCGCTCTCTCCTTCGTGGGCGGTTTCGTTTCCTCTGTCTCTGCCCACCATTGAGGATCAGGAGGCGGATCTCGGCTGCTGACGGACACGTCCTCAAGGGGCCGAGATATTTAGACTGGGCGGCCATTGTCTTTCGCGCTCTTCAGCTTGTTCACGCCCACTTCCACGCCCTTCTTCTTCTCCTGCGCTCTCCTCAGCGCTGTAATGGCGGCGGTTTTGGCGCGAACTTTTGGCGGCAAGTGACAATCCACAGTCTTTGCAATAAAGTACAGTCCAAGCACAGTAAATCACAGTTCCAAGGCACACATGACCTGATTCTTCAGGCTTAAGTAGATCCTGTTCGTGACGCCAAGTTGCAGCGCCCCCACCGCCGCAGGGCCGAGGGGTACCCGGTACCGGGCCTCCGAGTCTCTGCTCTGGGGTTGTCACGGCGGCTAGGCCCCGGTCCGTGACCCTGCCGTGGGGCGCACAGTGAAATAGGTACAACAGATGGTGATGATGCTGTGGTGGTGCGGTGCAGTAAATAACGAGGACACCAGGTTGCAGTCTCTTTACCTCTTTACTGAAGGTCTCTGGGTCCTCAGTCCGGAACACGGTTCACCAGGCTGCGCAAGTCCGGCCGGTCCAATGGCACCTCCAGAGTTCTCTTCACAGGTGGAAATCGGTGCCTTCCTACTAGCGCTATGTGTTGTGGTCCTTCCCTGCTGTGCTTACGGAAAGTCCCCCACAACTGTTGTGTCTGTTTCTTAAGTTCCCTCACAACTCGATTAGATGATGTTCTGCTAATCCTCCGTCCCTCCCTGATGTTCTGGTTGGGACGGCACCCGTTTGACGGGTAGGCTCGGAGCTCTTCCGGGACCCTAGAGTCGCCCCTCTCCACAAGTTGCCCCCCAAGACTGCATAGGTGATATGTGTTAGACAGCCCGCCTTAGACTGACTGTCCTGCCGCTGTTTGGAGTATTGCTTGAAGCTGAATGTTATGATACTCCCTCGGCGTTCCGGCCACCGGTAGTGCGCCTCAGTAGGATGTTGCTTCGGTCTTACAGCACGACTCCTACTGGTATTTCTCCTTTGCGTGATCTCGTTTCTCACTCAGCACAATCTATCTCTCTTCTAATCCTTTCTTGGGTACCGCCGCTACCCGGAGCAGGCACGGTCCCGTTACGTTCTTTCTTGTTGCCAAGCCTCTGTCAGGATCCCACCCCCGACAGAGACCCTACTGTATCTTCCCCCACAACACCCTCTGCCACAAGGTGTTGCCTGGTTCCAACCCAGTCAGCTTTCTAATCTAACTTCCTGCCTGACCCCCAGTTTACCCACTATGGTGGGGAGTGGCCTAATGAATAGCACCCTTAGCTCCCCCCGGAGGCCCAGCTGTGAAATGTATTGGTGTCTGTGATACCTGATCAGATGAACTCCTTCAGTGCCATCAGACGCACCATAGCTCCCCATAGTGGCGGAGCCACAGTACTGCAACGACCAGGACTCTGGGGCGCTGCACTATCCTGTGTTCGTTGTTTGCACCCGAAAAACCTCATTTTGATTTCTGCAGTGGTGCGGGTGTCAAAAGTTGGTTTAAGTTTGGCAAATATCTGCTGAACAGTTCCTTTTTCCATATCTGGCCAGGATTTTACTTCTCTTAGGGCTGCGCCAATTAGTTGGCCAGTTAGGATGCTGACCTTTTGATGGTCTGTCAGGGGATATACTTCAAATAGGCTGCAGAGCCTTTCCTTAACCCCTTCATGACCGTGGGATTTTTCATTTTTCCGTTTTCGTTTTTCACTCCCCTCCTTCCCAGAGCCATAACTTTTTTATTTTTCCGTCAATTTGGCCATGTGAGGGCTTATTTTTTGCGGGACGAGTTGTACTTTTGAATGACACCATTGGTTTTACCATGGCGTGTACTAGAAAACGTGAAAAAAATTCCAAGTGCGGTGAAATTGCAAAAAAAGTGCAATCCCACACTTGTTTTTTGTTTGTTTTTTTGCTAGGTTCACTAAATGATAAAACTGACCTGCCATTATGATTCTCCAGGTGAGTACGAGTTCATAGACACCAAACATGTCTAGGTTATTTTTCACCTAAGTGGTGAAAAAAAATTCCAAACTTTGCAAAAAAAATAAAAATAAAATTGCGCCATTTTCCGATACCCGTAGCGTCTCCATTTTTCGTGATCTGGGGTCGGGTGAGGGCTTATTTTTTGCGTGCCGAGCTGGTGTTTTTAATAATAGCATTTCGGTGCAGATACGTTCTTTTGATCGCCATTATTGCATTTTAATGCAATGTCGCGGCGACCAAAAAAACGTAATTTTGGCGTTTCGATTTTTTTTCTCGTTACGGCGTTTTGCGATCAGGTTAATGCTTTTTTTTATTGATAGATCGGGCGATTCTGAACGCGGCGATACCAAATATGTGTAGATTTGATATTTTTTTTTATTGATTTATTTTAATTGGGGCGAAAGGGGGGTGATTTAAACTTTTATATTTTTTTTATTTTTTTCACATTTTTTTTTACTTTTTTTTTTAACTTTTGCCATGCTTCTATAGCCTCCATGGGAGGCTAGAAGCAGGCACAGCCCGATCGGCTCTGCTACATAACAGCGATCATCAGATCGCTGCTATATAGAAGAATTGCAGGTGTGCTGTGAGCGCCGACCACAGGGGGGCGCTCACAGCCACCGGCGATCAGTAACCATAGAGGTCTCAAGGACCTCTATGGCTACAATATACAAGCATCGCCGACCCCCGATCATGTGACGGGGGTCGGCGATGCGCTCATTTCCGGCCGCCCGGCCGGATGCGGTAGTTAAATGCCGCTGTCTGCGTTTGACAGCGGCATTTAACTAGTTAATAGCGGCGGGTGATCGCGATTTCACCCGCCGCTATTGCGCGCACATGTCAGCTGTAAAAAACAGCTGACATGTCGCGACTTTGATGTGCCCTCACCGCCGGAGCGCACATCAAAGCAGGGGACCCGACATCGGACGGTATAGTACGTCCGATGTCGGGAAGGGGTTAAAGTCACTTAGTGTATGGGGCTCCCCAGAATATTGTGGAAGCCAGGCCTCTCCTGGTATATAGGGCATGGATAGCGCCATTATGGGAGCGGTCACTGCGGCTGGGTCTGCCCGGCTTGTAGGAGCTGCGTGCACTGCGAGGCCTGGTGGCATTACTGGACCCACGGCTGCGTCCACCGTGGGGTTCGGGTGTCATCACGGGGCCTGCGGCTGCAACCACCGCCAATTCTCCTCCCGGGGCAGACATGTCCCTTTCCCCCTGCTAACCTTGCAGAGGCCCGACGTCTTGCCTCAGGAGTTTGCAACGGTTCCCCCTCTGCACGGTTGGGCACTTCTCCCGGTCCTCCGTCCAGTGCTTTGCGACGTTCTCACTCCCTGCTTTCCTTGCAACGCAGCACCCACTTCCTCTTCACGCTCTTTTGGATCGCTCCGCCCATGAAGGTACACCCCTTCTTCCCCTCGTGCTCCACGCAGCGTGGCAATGGCGGCTTGCAAACAAACTGTCACAGTCTCTGACACACAGTACCTGCCAGGGCACAAAATCCTGTTCGTGACGCCAAGGTTGAGTCGCCTGCCAGGGCCTGGGGTACTCGGTACTGCGTCCGGTCACACTTAAAGGGGGTGGTCACGATGGCTGTGACCTGGTCCATTACCTGGTTTACTGAAGTGGTAGTCAGCCTTAGTCCAGGTACCGGCAACAGGTGCAGAAGGACTCCAGCCGCAGCCCGAAAGCAAGTAGAAATCCCCTTGGCAGGTCAGGTTGGGGGCCTTCCACTATGCGCTGGTTTTCTGGTCCCTTGCTACCTGTAGCTTGCTAGCAAGGTACCCCTTTCTCTCTCCTGTCCTGGGACAGTACCTGCATGGTAGGCAACTTGAGCTGTTCTCTTGGGGTCTCTGACACCGTGACTCCAGGCTCTAACTGCTGCTGTACCTCAGGTTTAGTATGGGCAATTTACTTATAGTCCTATGCCCTCCAGTTCTACTGTGGACCTTGCAGTTATCCACAATCTCGGGCTCCAGGTGCCCGGTTTCTGCGCTCTGGCTCACAGGAGGCCCAATCGCCACCTCCTTGAGCTCCTAAATCCTCCTCTGAGCTCCTTTCCTGTCTCTTGTCTCACACCGACTGAACTGACTCCTCCAGACCAGGATGGAATTTAGGGAAGTTCCCCTAAAACAGGGTTTTGAGCTCCCCCTTCTGGCCTGGAGTTAGAATGTGTTGTGTGTACAGCTTACCTGCCAAAGGAATCCCACTTGTCTCCAGGCATGGCACTACCCTCCCCAAGAGGAAGGCAGCTCCACTGTGGTACCCGAACTCCTGGGGTGCCACATGTCAATTTCGCCATGGCCTTACGGATACTCTTAAGGATGCTCTGACTGCATTTTCTGCCCTGTTCTTTGGGGGAGGGCATGAGTCAGGCCATTCTTATGGATCGTAGAATTTGGGAGAGAAGTGATGAGCTACAAGGGGTTTTGGTCATTTTTCCCGAGTCGGTTTCCTTACTTGAGACGACACCAATGGAGGTTGGAACAGTCAGCTCTCGGACCGTGGAGAGGAGACATCGGCGTAAGCGGGCCTGTGGATTGGGATTTCTACTGTTGTCAGGCTGGACATTATCTCAAGGACTGCTCCATTCACAAGCCACTGGGAAACGTTTAAGCCTGGGTAATATTCGAGTAGGTCACCCAAGACTTCCAAGTACCTTTTAACTCCTGAAATAAAGTACTGTTGAATGTGGAACTATGTTTTCAGAACCCCTGGTTATCTGCACTTGCTTTCATTGACTGTGGGTCTGCTGCAAACTTTATTGATTCTGGATTGGTCCTTAAATTAGGATTAGAGACATTTAGATTGGAAAGACCCATTCAGATTGTTGCTAGTGACAAAGCACTGTTAATCCAGAACTTTGTCCAGCTGGTAACTGTGGAATTCACACTAAGAGTGGGAACTCTTCACTCTGAGTCCATCTCCTGTTATGTCTTGGATAATTTACCTGCTGGGTCGGTGTTGGTGTTTCCATGGAAGCAAGTTCATAATCCAGGTATTGATTGGTGGCAAAAGGATATTGTTAAGTGGTTCCCCAACTGCCATAAAAAGTTTTTTTGTTCTGTACAAATTTGTTCCTCTAATCTGGAGTGTCTGCCACCATATCTGAAAGACTTTGGAGATGTGTTCTCGAAAAAGAGGCAAAGATACTACCTCCCCATCGTCCCTATGATTGTACTTTTGATCTTATTCCTAATTCCAAATTGACTAAAGTTCGCCTGTACAATTTGTCAGGACCGGAATCGATCACTATGAAAGAATATGTAAATTAAAGTTTACGGAAAGGTCATATCCATCCCTCCTCCTAGCCTGTAGCTGCTGGATTCTTCTTTGTGAAAAAGAAGGTTGGTGGGCTCCGCCCTTGCCTCGATTTCCATGAACTAAACAAAATTACTGTTAAAAATACTTACCGATGTCCACTCATTCCCGACCTACATAATTAGCTTAAGGGGCCAAATGGTTTCCTAAACTTGATCTTAGAGGGGCTTATAATCTGATATGGATCCAGGAGGGTTATGAGTGGAAGACAGCGTTTTTAACATCTGAGGGTTTATTCGAGAACCTGGTCATGCCTTTTAGTTTAACCAATGCACCTGCTGTGTTTTAGAACTTTATGAATGCCATTTTTTCTGATATCATTGGAAAATTTATTGTGGTATACCTTGATGACATTCTAATTTTTTCATATGATCTGAGTTCACACTATGAGGATGTTCATTATGTTTTACAAAGACTCAGGGAAAATTCTTTGTTTGCCAAATTAGAAAAGTTTCTGCTGAAAGTTTAAGATGGATCCTGGGAAGGTGCAAGATATAATTGATTGGGTTCAACCTCATGACCTTAAAGCACTACAGCATTTTTTAGGATTCACCAATTATTATATAAAATTTATTAGGAGTTTTTCACAGATTATTAAACCTCTTACCGACCTCACATGTAAGGCGGCGTATCTAAAGGTTTGCTCGTCGCATGCCATTGGGACCTTTAATAAACTAAAAGAGTGCTTCATGTCTGCTTCAGTTTTGATTCAACCTGATCTTCAGAAACCGTTTATCGTAGAGGTGGATGCCTCAGAGGTTGGGGTGGGGGCTGTTTTGTCTCAAGGTCCTAAAACCCTGACAAACTTATGACTATGTGCATTTTTTTTTCTAGGAAATTTTCATCTGCGGAGAGAAATTATGATGTTGGAAATTGTGAGCTGCTTGCTGTCAAGTTAGCGTTTGACGAATGGAGGCATTTTTTTGGAGTGAGCTACCCATCAGGTCCCAGTAGTGACTGATCATAAAAATTTAGCTTATATTGAATCTGCTAAACGTTTAACCCCTAGATAGGCCAGGTGGTCCTTATTTTTTTCTAGATTCAATTTTTCCATCACATTCAGGCCGGTGTCTAAGAATGTTAGGGTTGACGCTTTGTCACGCAACCTTTATTCAGTTTCTCCTGCAGAACATCCTTCCTCCATTTTTCTTCAGGGTATAGTAATTTCTATGGTGTCCTCAGAGCTGGAGGCTGAGATTCGCCAAGTACAGTCGTTGACTTCTTCTGCTACTCCTGGATCTAAATTATTTGTGCCCTTATATCTAAGATTACGTCTGTTGCAAGAGTTTCATGACTCTATCTTGAGTGGTCACCCCGGGTTCACTGCTACACAGAAAGCTATATGTAGACTTTTCTGGTGGCCAACCATGCTTAACAACATTAAAGGTTTTGTATCCACTTGTGAGGTTTTCACATGCGCTAAAGTTCGTCATAATCTGCCGGCCTGGGGAATTGGCTCCATTGCCTATTCGAGAAAGACTGGAGACTCATTTGTCCATGGATTTCATCACTAATTTGCCTTTGTCTAGTGGGAAAACTGTTATTTGGGTGGTTGACCGATTCAGTAAACAAGCTCAATTTGTTCCATTATCAGGGTTACCTCATGCTAAGATGCTTTCCAGGGTATTCATCAATCATGTGGTGAGATTGAATGACATTCCTTTGAACATTGTATCCAATATGGGGGTGCAATTCGTCTCTAAATTCTGGAGAGCGTTTTTTATGAGATTGGTTATTGACCTACGGTTTTCCTCTGCTTACCATACTGAAACCAAGATTCAGACCGAGAGGACAAATCAGTCATTGGAGCAAATTCTAAGATGTTTTGTTGCGGCTCAGCAGTATATCTGGTCTTCATTCTTTCCTTTTGCTGAATTTGCCTGTAAAAGTCTGGTTAACCAGTCTACTAGAACCTCCCCATTTTTTTGTAATTATGGTTTTCATCCTCATTTTGGTGAATTCTCGAAGATGAATTCTGGTTGTCCAGGTGTAGAGATTGCTATACAAAAACTGAGGGATGTCTGGAGAGAGGTTCAGAAGAATATTCGGGTGGCCCAGCATTGCCAGAAATGGAAGGCCGATAGGAAAGGTTCAGGGGGTTCCATATTCAAGATTGGTGATAAGGTCTGGCTTTCTTCCAAAAATATTAAATTGAAAGTGCCATCAGCGAACTTGGGTCTTAAGTTTATTGGTCCATGAGATTGGAGGTAATTAACCCAGTGGGTTTCAGATTAAAACTCTCTCCTTCTTTTCGCATTCCAAATGTATTCGCTGCTAAAAGAGTTTGTCCCTTCCAGCAAGACAATAACCTAAACCATACAGTCAAGGCAACAAAGGAGTGGCTCTAAAAGAAGCACATTAAGGTCAAGGAGTGGCCTAGCCAGTCTCCAGACTTTAATCCCATAGAAAACTTATGGAGGGAATTGAAGCGCCGAGTTGCCAAGTGACAGCCTCAAAATCTTAATGATTTAGAGATGATCTGCAAAGAGGAGTGGACCAAAATTCCTACTGACATGTACACAAACCTCATCATCAACTTCAAAAAAAGTCTGACTGCTGTGCTTGCCAACAAGGGTTTTGCCACCAAGTATTAAGTATTGTTTGCCAGAGGAATCAAATACTTATTTCTCACTGCAAAATGCAAATAAATTTATATAATTTATACAATATGATTTTCTGGATTTTATTTTTGATATTCTATCTCTCAATGTTAAAATTAACATACCCTTAAAATTATAGACAGTGGGCAAACTTATAAAATCAGCAAGGGATCAAATACCAGTACTTATTTTCCCACACTGTATGTGCCATATTCAGGTCTCCATATGTCCCTCACCCCGGTCCCCATCTGTCCCTTATCCAGGTCCCCATCAGTCCCACATCCAGGTCCCCATATGTCCCACATCCAGTTTCCTATATGCCCTCCGTATTGCGCTCTACTGTAAGAAAATGAAATTAAAAAAATATTATTTTTGCCTGTCAGTGATCCCGGAGCATTCTTGTCCTGCTTCATTGGTGGAGTGGATGGCAGTGGCGTCATATGCTGGCGACGTGCACTCCGCCGTCAGCTGCCAGCTTCTGATAGGCTGACTGGTATTTTAACTATTACATTACAGGAAGGGCTACCTGCACCGTAGCATATTTCAATTGCAGGTGCATCAGAGAATGCACATTCAACTGAAACCTGCGGGCCCCCAGAACAGGATTGAAGAACTGGTTGCAATTTTGACAATTGGCTCCCCCATATTGGTGGGAACTGGCTGAATCCCATCCCTGGTTGGGGGAAATGCAGACTGTAGATGTACAATTTCAGACTGCTAATCACATTGTTTTACTGGAGATTAGTTGTCTTCAGAGAAGTGGCTTTCTCATAGAACACAAGGAGTACTCGTCCGAGCAAGCACTCCTGTATGTGGAGGAGTTGGCTGAGATGGCTGCTGTGTGGACAATCGGCCAAAGCATCATTCTGCCAACAGTCATCTAATGGGTATGGGGGCTTTAAGGCTGCACAGATCCTCTTTTTTTGCTTATATTCTGTTGACTTATATCAGTTATTGATTTTTGAACCTTGTTTTAAAATTTGATAAAGGCGAATAATAACCTATTGTTAAAATAAAAACTGATACTTTTTTGAGGTACTAATAAAGATATTTTAGCAGAAATCTTTGGAGGAATTTAAAGTCATAAGACAAAAAAATACATTTCGTTGTACAACATCTGACCTCTGAAATGTCAAACTCTGGCCCAAGGGCCAAATCTGGCCCTCTGGGTGATTATATTTAGCCTGTGACTCTGGGGACCATGTGGGGCCATTATACTGTATGGATGACTGTGGAGCCCATTATACTGTATGGAGCACTATTGTGGGCCCATTATACTGTATGGAGGACTATTGTAAGCCCATTATATTGTATGGAGGACTATGTGGGGTCCATTATACTCTATGGAGCACTATTGTGGGCCCATTATACTGTATGGAGGACTATTGTAGGCCCATTATACTGTATGGAGGACTATGTGTGGCCCATTATACTCCATGGAGCACTATTGTGGGCTTATTATACTGTATGGAGGACTATTCAGCTGATCGTGCCTCCTCATACAGTATACAGTACAGTACAGTATACAGACACTGTAAGGCGGGGGACCTGGGTGACAGGCTGACACACGCAGTGAGCATGCCCAGGAATCCTAGCCCCGCACTGTGCATAATGCATAACACACTGCGGGGCTGGGATTCCCAAGGTGGGTGGCCGCACTGAGAGTACAGGCGCAGTCTGCAAGCCTGGTTGGGACATCAGGTGGCCAGAGCTTAAACACAGCGCAGGCACTGGTTTTGAAGCGTAAAAAAGCGCGGAGGGGGCGGCACCGAAAGCCCCTGAAGATTTGAGTGACGGCAGAGTAGCGGTTCAAGCTGGGGAGTGAGGACCCGCCTCCCTGGCTAAAGACCGGTATTTTGGATAAGTTTCAAAACGCTTTATTTTGGGAATACTTGAACCAAAAACTAAAAGAGCCACCTTGTTATAATGCAGCATTACTGCTGCACAAGGTGGCTCTTTTAGTTTATAACGGCTGGAGGGGGTGACAGTGGCCCTTTAAGTAGCTACTACAGTATACGGACTAGGGGCAGTGGAAGGTACTAGAGACCGACCACTGTCACAGAAGACAGGGTATTGTTGTTTGCTGAACCCCATTAGTAAAGACATGGCACCAGCCGTTGTTGGCGCCATTGAGTCCTCAGCAGGAGTTATAGTCTGCGGAGCTTCTGACACAACTTCGTCACAGGAACTGTTGTTACCAGAGCCATCATTCTTATTCTTGGACTCTCCTATGTACAGTTTACCTCACATTTTCCCTAATCTGCCTATATTTTACCTCACGTTTTCCCTATTCTGCCTATATTTTACCTCACATTTTATCTATCTCCCTGCGTGGAGTAATGTTTGTTTATTAAAACCTGTTAACCCTTGATCGGCTTCCTGTCCGTCACTGCATCCCGCAACCTGCTTACACTGTGATGGACTCGAAAGCAGAAAAAAAAGATTCCAATTGAAAAAAAGCTGGCAATATCACAATTTTGTATTTTTTTTTTATTTGCCATGTCCTCTATATGGTAAAAATGATCGGGCAGTATAATTGTCCAGATCAGTACGAATATGGAGATACCAAACAAGCATTTTTTTAATATAAGTGGCTAAAAAAAGTTTTAAAATTAATACAAAAATTAAATTTCCGAGACCCGTAACATTTTAAATTTTTGGTTGGTGGGGCTGTGTGAGAATTATTGTTGGCTCTCCGAGCCAACCTTTTTTATTGATAACACTTTAGGGTAGATACGATGTTTTGATTGCGTCTTGTTCCATTTTTTGCAGTGTTGTTGCGTCCAAGAAAACCTTTTTTTTCTGGTGTTTTAGATTTTCTTTTATGATTATGCCATTTACCAATTGGGTTCATTAATATTATATTGTACTGACTTTACTTACAAAAGGCCTGTGATTTCAATGTTTTATTTTTTAAATATATTTAAAAATATTTTTTTCATTTATCACTGTATTTTTTAGTTCCCTTAGGCCGGCGTCACACTGGCGAGTTTTACGGACGTATGAGCGCAGAAAATACATCCGTAAAATACGCATAACACACGGCCCAATGATTCTCTATGGCCCAGCTCCTATCAGCCGTATTTTACTGATCCGTATTATACGGTCCTCTACGGCCGTACAAAATCGCAGCATGCTGCGTTTGTCACCGTATTGCGCAAATAAATCGCCAATGAAAGTCTATGGGGGCGAGAAAAATATGGATTACACACGGACCAGCAGTGTGACTTGCGAGAAATACGCCAGACATCTCCAGACATCGCCAGGTGCAAGGAATTGTGACAAACACTCAATCATGAATCTCAGACATGCTAATTAGCTGAAAACGCCCCACACACATCCCGGAAGTCTGGTTCTCGCCTCCACGGAGTTGCAAGCAGCATGTCCACCATCATAAACGTCGATATGCTCCTCATCCTGGTCCAAGAAAGGCCCGAAATCTGGGACCAGCGGGATGCAAATTATTCCAACAGGGCCAGGAAAGAGGCAGCATGGCGTGCGATATGTGGGATCTTATTCCCTGATTATGCCCAAAGGCCACATGCGGAGCAGACCCAACTTTGTAAGTACAATAATGTCTTAACATTATGTCTCCTTCAAAAATGCTTGACCGACCTTTTTTAGTTCCAAATTTGACTTTAAAATTTTTTATTCTGATATTATGGCAACTTTTGGGAACAAACCAAAGATGATTAACATGATATAGTGTTAACGGACATACCTAATATTGATGTTGCGTTGTGTCCTATTTTTGTAAGCACAAAACTAGTACAGAGGGTTGTAGGCCATGTTCTTTTATTCTGTCCTAATTGAGGTCTTACTTTAGGATAATAATTTCCTAATGCTTTTGAAGTATCGTCTTTAAAATATCCAGAAATGTCACTCCGCAAGGACAGGGCACGCTCCCCTCAGTACCAGTCTGTTACTGTAAACTTGTTTACTGTAAAGGATATCTAGAACCCTGTATGTAACCCCTTTCACATGTACAGCACCATGGAAATAATGGTGCTATATAAAGAACTAATAATAAGATTATTTATCGATCAATGACAACTGTTTTAAGCAATGTGCAGAATGAGGGCTTGGACCATGTTGGACCATGTCATTGCAGTGGATGATGTTATGAGAAGATGGCGCAGCATCCGGGACCAGTACCGGCGGGAACGTCAGATGCGTGCAAGAAGTGGGTCAGCAGCACCACCAAAAAAAAGAAAAGATATCTATTATGACCGTCTTTCGTTTTTGGATGGCAGTATGGATTTAAGGCAGTAAGTCATAACCACACAACACTTTTTTCAAATAATATTTTTTTTGGGTTTTTTTTTTTATGGTTATTCCATGCCACTTTGGATGTAAGGAGTGTTAAACATATGCAAAATCAAAATGGCTAACAATATTTGCAAAAATATGGACCAGGATGAGAGAGGACCCTGGCCGCCAAGCCTCACAAGCTCCAACAAGGGATGGGTGACAATACAGTAGGCGTGGGTCCAGCTGTTCATTCTGTTTTTTTTTTCATATGTGTTTACTGCAGGTTATGTGATTGTTGTAAGAGGTGGGTCTTCACTCTGTTTGTGTAGCTTTTCAATGGTAGGCGACAGTATGATGTGTTGTGGTAGTCTTTTCATCAGTTTGGGTGACTCACGGGATAAATCTTGGATCCCATTGTGTGACTAGCATATAACATGGGTTTTTGGAATGAGATCTATTGAGGATCTGATGTTTTGTGGACACACAGATGTGGGAGAAAATAATGTCTACTAAATATTGACCTATTTCCTGTTTTCTTTTTGTCTTTATTGTTTAATGACAGAACACAGTCCAAACTCATAGAGAGGGAGACTGGGTCGGATTCGGAAGCAGTAATAGATCCGGTTGGTGTGGATGAAGAGGTGGCAGGCCCATCTTCTTCATATGATCACTCCATCATTCCGAGACCAACTGCTCCAGCATCACAAGACACAGCACCAAGTGTCCAAGATCCAGAACCACCACCCTCAGCAGCACATGAACCTGCAAGCCAGGAGGAGCAAGGCCAGAGCAGCAGTCCTACTGGCCCACCGGTGTCATCCCCACAGGCATCTGTGCCTTTACCCAGAGGGCGCCGAAGGAGAGAGGTGCAAGCGACAAGGAGGGATGTGGACGCAGGTGTCCTCAATTATTTGTCCAGGGCAGCTACGGATGATGGAGAGGAGACCTTTTCTCACAGCCTTGCCCGCTACCTTCGCCCCCTTCCCCGTGAGGTGAGGCTACGTGTGAGAGGGTGCATGCAAATCCTGATTGATTTAAGCACCCCTCCAAATAACCCCTATGAGGTATTTGAATTCATTGAGAGAAGGCAGCTTTCACCAACAAACCTCTTGCGCCTTCAATTTCCTCAACAGGTGCAGGATCAATCAGGATTTGCACCACCTACTCCACGTATGCCTCCACCTCAGCCCATCCCACCCCAAAATATGCAAAGGCCTGCACTGCAACAAATGGCAGCCTACAACCCCCATTCCCAATATGGCCACTTTTCCAGACCCAGTGATGTAGGCTGGTCCCAACCTGGGTTTGGACAACATGGCCATTTTGGGATGGGGTATGACTACACCCAATATCTGCGTCAGCAGGAGTTGCAGAGAGAATTTATTTATGGCCAACAACCAAATGCCCAATATGGACAAGGGCAGAGTTCCGCTCCGCAACCAACAGCATCCTCACAGGATCAAGGACAATTGGCGCAACAAATGCCCCCTGAACAGGACCCCGAGCTGCCGCTATCTCCCCCGCCTACTTACAGGGATCTGTAATTTCTATTTTCTTTTTGGTGAGGTCCATATATGTTCAGCCAAACCATGGCTGTTGTTGTTTTGTATTGTCTGGATTGTTTATTTTGTTTGTTGTTTAACCCAAAACAAAAATAACCTAAAAAAATATGGTGGCAAGTTGCCCTCAAAAGTTTGAGTCAGTTTGAAAAAAAAATAAAAATTCTAAAGCAAAATGATGTTTGCGGACTAATCATTTCAACACCAAACACATATGGTCTGCTCCAAATCTGGTAATTAAGGAAATCAAACACACACGTTACCGTTTAAAATGGCATAATAAATTGTATTTAACAAATATAAGGGCAAAAAAATTACATCACAACTGAGACACAGCATAATCTTGCCAGGGAGTGGCACCAGGAGGAGAAACAAAATAATTGGTGAAAACATCCCTAACTTTTATGCCAGAAAGGGGACGGCGCGTAGGAGGGCCATGTGGTGTAGGCCTAATCACATTGCTCAACATGTGTTCACCAATAGCATCTGATGAGCAATCATGTATGCGGGTGTAATTGTGCAAAATTACACACGCTTTGATCACTTCGTTCAATGAAGTTTCACTGAGCTGAATGGCAGACTGGAGAACACGCCATTTGGCCACCAGAATCCCAAAGGCACACTCCAACAGTCTCCGCGCCCTAGAAAGCCGTAAATTAAATATTTTCATCCGGTGGTCGAGGTTGCGCCGTGGATAAGGCCTCATGACATGTCTGGTCAGTTGGAACGCCTCATCTCCAACAAAAACAAAAGGCACTGCTTCCGCACTGGAGCCTGGGAGTTGTTGTGGCGGTGGGAGATCTAACAGGTTGTCACTTAGCCGCCGACCCATATTGGACGGATTGAAGACCCTAGAGTCTCCAGTTCGCCCATAGGCCCCAATGTCTACAATTATAAACCTGTAGTTACTGTCAACTACAGCTAACAGAACTACAGAGAAAAACTGCTTATAATTATAGAATTGGGAGCCAGAGTTCGGCGGCTTACGTACCCTGATATGTTTCCCATCCACGGCTCCAATGCAGTTAGGGAAGTCACAATTTTGCTGGTAACCACGGGCTATTTGTAGCCAATCAGCGTGCTTTGGCTCAGGCATAACAAGGTCTTTCATTTTCTCCCATATTTGGCGACAGGTTAAACGTACAATGCCAGAAATTGTTGAGCGTCCTATTAAAAACTCAAAGTGAAGTCCTGCATATGACAATCCAGTTGTCAGGAAGCTGAAAAATGAAACAAAAAAAATATTATTTATGTTAAACCAGTACACAAAAAACATTAATAGGCACAATTTTTGTTGGTTTCCTGTAAAGCAGGATAAGGTCTTCAAAAACAAAAATTTACTTATGCAACTTGACTAGTAAATTTTGGTAAAGCTTATATATATGTTTGTGACCTACTGTCCACATATACCTGGAAAGAACTGATAAAAACCAACTGTTTTAAAAGTAAAACAAAACAGTATGTGAGGATGGTGAATATGTAATACATACCGTAAGGTTAGGAGAAGACGCTCCTCTGCGGATATGGCTTTGCGCAACCTTGTGTCCTGATATGTTATACCGGGACATAAAATCTCCAACAATCTATCAAATGTTGTGATGGTCATGCGACAGTATAGATAGAATTTTTCGGGATGTTGCCACAGAGCTGTATAGAGCCTCTTGAAATGGCCTTTAGTGAGGCGTTTCGTGAGAAGACGATGCACCCACATTCTTGTTCTCCTCCTTCGTGGATCAGCAACAAGAGCCAGTTATACAAAACCCGCTGCGTTGGGGTGAAGTGAAGGAGGTCAGACATGCTGCAAAGGTTTAGAGAATTGTTGTGAATTCCGTTCTCGGACTCCCTCCTGTGGTCATGAATGGTACTTTGGTGAGTTCCGTCCTTGGACTCCCTCTGGTGGCTTTGAGTGGAACTGCTGGTCCTTGAGGTTGGCTTGCTCAGCTGCCCTCGTTTATTAATATGCTGGCTTCCCTATTTAACTCCACTCAGATCGTTACTTCTTGCCAGCTGTCAATGTCTCAGTATTGGTTCAGATCTCTCTTGGACTTCTCTGATGACCTGTCTACTCCAGCAGAAGCTAAGTCCCTGCTAATTCATTTGTTGTTCATTGCTTTCTGAATTTATTTCTTAGTACATGCTAAGTTCTAGTCCAGCTTGCTACCATGATATTTCCTTGCTAGCTGGAAGCTCTGGGGGTGCAGAGTTGCACCTCCACACCGTGAGTCGGTGTGGAGGTCTTTTTGCATACTCTGTGTGTTTTTTGTAGTTTTTTGTGCTGACCGCATAGTTCCCTTTTCTATCCTCTGACTATTTAGTGAAGACTGGCCTCCTTTGCTAAAACCTGTTTCATTCCTGTGTTTGTGACTTTCCTCTTAACTCACAGTCAATATTTGTGGGGGCTGCCTTTTCCTTTGGGGAATTTCTCTGAGGCAAGGAAAGGCTTTATTTTCTATCTTTAGGGGTAGTTAGCTCTTAGGCTGTGATGAGGCGTCTAGGGAGAGTTAGGTACGCTCCACGGCTATTTCTAGTGTGTGTGATAGGATTAGGGTTTGCGGTCAGCAGAGTTCCCACTTCCCCAGAGCTTGTCCCGATTTCTAGTTTAACCATCAGATCATTCCGGGTGCTCCTAACCACCAGGTCCATAACAGTACAGCTGGCCCACAAAGTGTTAATGCATCTCAAAAGAGGGATAAGAGAAGTGCTGAACCCATTTTTTTTTCTTTGCAGTGTGTTTTGTCTCTCTTTTCCCCTTAATCTCTGGGTGGTTCAGGACTCAGGTGTAGACATGGATATTCAAGGTCTGTCCTCTTGTGTGGATCAACTCGCTGCAAGGGTACAAAGCATTCAAGATTATGTAGTTCAGAATCCGATGTTAGAGCCTAGAATTCCAATTCCTGATTTGTTTTCTGGGGATAGATCTAAGTTTCTGAATTTCAAAAATAATTGTAGACTGTTTCTTGCTTTGAAACCCCGCTCCTCTGGTGACCCCATTCAGCAAGTAAAAATTGTTATTTCTTTGTTACGTGGCGACCCTCAAGACTGGGCATTCTCCCTTGCGCCAGGAGATCCTGCATTGCGTAATGTAGATGCGTTTTTTCTGGCGCTTGGATTGCTTTATGACGAACCGAATTCAGTGGATCAGGCAGAGAAAATCTTGCTGGCTTTGTGTCAGGGTCAGGATGAAGCGGAGGTATATTGCCAGAAGTTTAGAAAATGGTCTGTGCTTACTCAATGGAATGAGTGTGCCCTGGCAGCAATTTTTATAAAGGGTCTTTCTGAAGCCCTTAAGGATGTTATGGTGGGGTTCCCCACGCCTGCTAGTCTGAATGAATCAATGTCCTTGGCCATTCAAATTGATCGGCGTTTGCGCGAGCGCAAAGTTTTGTGCCATTTGGCGGAGTCCTCTGAGCAGAGGCCTGAGCTTATGCAATGCGATAGTACTTCGACCAGAACTGAACGGCAAGAACACAGACGTCAGAATGGGCTGTGTTTTTACTGTGGTGACTCCACTCATGCTATCTCTGATTGTCCTAAGCGCACTAAGCGGTTCGCTAGGTCTGTCACCATTGGTACTGTACAGCCTAAATTTATTTTGTCTGTTACTCTGATTTGCTCTTTGTCGTCCTACTCTGTTATGGCATTTGTGGATTCAGGCGCTGCCCTGAATTTGATGGACTTGGAGTTTGCCAGGCGCTGTGGTTTTTCCTTGGAGCCTTTGCAGTATCCTATTCCATTAAGAGGAATTGATGCTACGCCTTTGGCCAAGAATAAACCTCAGTACTGGGCTCAGTTGACCATGTGCATGGCTCCTGCACATCAGGAAGATATTCGCTTTTTGGTGTTGCATAATTTGCATGATGTGGTCGTGTTGGGTTTGCCATGGCTACAGGTTCATAATCCAGTATTGGATTGGAAATCAATGTCTGTGTCTAGTTGGGGTTGTCAGGGGGTACATGGCGATGTTCCGTTGATGTCAATTGCTTCTTCCACTCCTTCTGAAGTCCCTGAGTTTTTGTTGGATTACCGGGATGTATTTGATGAACCCAAATCCAGTGCCCTACCTCCTCATAGGGATTGTGATTGTGCTATTAATTTGATTCCTGGTAGTAAGTTCCCTAAGGGCCGACTTTTCAATTTATCTGTGCCAGAACACGCCGCTATGCGGAGTTATATAAAGGAGTCCTTGGAGAAAGGGCATATTCGCCCGTCTTCGTCACCGTTGGGAGCAGGGTTTTTTTTTGTGGCCAAGAAGGATGGTTCTCTGAGACCCTGTATAGATTACCGCCTTCTCAATAAAATCACGGTCAAATTTCAGTACCCTTTGCCTCTGCTGTCTGATTTGTTTGCTCGGATTAAGGGGGCTAGTTGGTTCACCAAGATAGATCTTCGAGGGGCGTATAATCTTGTGCGTATTAAACAGGGCGATGAATGGAAAACAGCATTTAATACGCCCGAGGGCCATTTTGAGTACCTGGTGATGCCATTCGGGCTCTCTAATGCTCCATCTGTGTTTCAGTCCTTTATGCATGACATCTTCCGAAAGTATCTGGATAGATTCATGATTGTATATTTGGATGATATTTTGGTCTTTTCGGATGATTGGGAGTCTCATGTGAAGCAGGTCAGAATGGTATTCCAGGTCCTTCGTGCTAATTCCTTGTTTGTGAAGGGGTCTAAATGTCTCTTCGGAGTTCAGAAGGTTTCCTTTTTGGGTTTCATTTTTTCCCCTTCTACTATCGAGATGGATCCTGTTAAAGTTCAGGCCATTTATGATTGGACTCAACCTACATCTGTAAAGAGCCTTCAGAAATTCCTGGGCTTTGCTAATTTTTACCGTCGCTTCATCGCTAGTGTTGAGCGATACCTTCCGATATCGGAAAGTATCGGTATCGGAAAGTATCGGCCGATACCGTCAAAGTATCGGATCTAATCCGATACCGATACCCGATCCCAATGCAAGTCAATGGGACGAAAATATCGGAATTAAAATAAACCCTTTCTTTCCTTGTAGGTTCATTCTACATGAAGGAAAACAACTAAGAATAATGTAGGATGTATTGGGGGAGGTGGCGGAGACATTAAAGGCACAGAGGTTTAGCCCAAACAAATAGAATAGCAGGTTTTTTTTTGTTTTTTTTTATGACGTTCGGCGTTAGAAAGATTTTGACTATTTTTTTTTATTATTTTGTCAGATATTGATGTTTCACTACTTCCACATCCTTCACCTTCTTTTTTACTTCTCCCACACTTTCTTCTTCATTATCCTCATCATCAGCTTCTTTGACATCAACTATCTTCACCTTATTCATCTTCTTCTTCTTCTACCTATAATATTTTTTTTTTACATTGTTCATATTCTTTATATTTAACTATTATCTTTTTCATATTCAACTTCTTCATCATATTCTTATTTGTGACAGGCATTCCCGTAGTTGTTATCTATAAAAGTTTGAAGATTACACCTTCCGTTCTGCCTGTCACAAAAGAGGTACATTTGTCCGCGTTCAGTTTGGCCTGCAGCATCAGGCTTTATCCAGGGGCACCACGAGGAGGAACGGACTCACCCCCATACACTGCTTAGTCTTCTTCTGCTTATAATTTAGATAATATCTTTTGCTCTTATATTTAGTCTTATGCTTAATGTTCTTCTGCTCTTTGTTCTGCAGCCTCTTGTTCTTCTGCTTCTCGGTCTTCCAGGTTGTCGTCGTTGTCTCCAGGGTCGTCGTCTCCGGGGTCGTCGTCATCGGGGTCGTCTTCAGGGTCATCGTCTCCAGGGTCGTCGTCATCTCGGTGGTTGTCGTCTCTGGTGTCGTCATCATCTTAGGGGTGGTCTTCCGGGTCATCGTCTTTAGGGTCTTGAACTTGGAAATGTAGCAGAAGGTACAAGAAGGCTGAGAAAATGCAGAGAAACAGCTGATGGAACTGGAAATGGGATGGCTACCCGAAGGTCCAAGAGCCAATGGAACTACCGTGGACCAGCTGACGTTACTGGAACCTGGTTACTAAGCAGGAGGTACCCGTGCCTGAAAGCACTACCAAGGACCACCTGACGTTGGTGGAACTCGGATACCCAGAGGGAGGCACCTAAGCCAAAGGCTCTGCCCGGAACCAGCTGACGGTACTAGAACCAGGATGGGGAGCAGAAGGTACAAGAGCAAAAGACACTGCCGAGAACCAGCTGACGGTACTGGAACCCGGATGGGTAGCCGAAGATCCAAGAGCCAATGGAACTACCGAGGACCAGCTGACGTTACTGGAACCCGGTTACTAAGCAGGAGGTACCCGTGCCTGAAAGCACTACCAAGGACCACCTGACGTTGGTGGAACTTGGATACCCAGAGGGAGGCACCTAAGCCAAAGGCTCTGCCCGGAACCAGCTGACGGTAATGGAACCAGGATGGGGACCTATTCAAGCTTGTCTTCCTAGAGCCCCAACTGGCGGTGTTAGAGCCCAGGGTCAGCAGAAGGAGGAGCAGGGGGAGGGGAGTGTAGGCCGAAGCCTGCACTGGCGACAGCTTTGGGTCTGTTGTGTCTGCGTGGCGGTCGCAGGACACGTTGCCGGCTACACAGCAGGGGAACAGCTGGCGGTGCTGAACCCCACTGACACATTGGCGAGGTGTTTGGCTCTGTGCAGCTAGCACTTCCGGACAGCAACTAGCGGTGTTGGAGCCTGGGCTCTGCAGGTGGAGCAGAGTGTAGGCCGAAGCCTAATTGAACCGATTTCAAAGGTAACCTTTAACCCCCCCTCAGGGGTTACAAACTAGAAGAGCCACAGCTTATGCAGCAGTAGTGCTGCACAAGTCAAAGGTTGCTCTTTTAATTTTTCTCCTTGCACACGCTGAATGAAACACGTATAACATTTAGCCCTTTATACAGTCAAACTGTGTTGGAGGCGTGAGTTCCCTTCGTAATGAGACGCAGCACAGCTGACAAAAATGCCACCTTGGTGCTTTGCGCGGCCTCCTGAGCTTCGTTATTTGTTGCACAGGAGTCTGCGCTGTCGTGTTATCCCTTGGCCTTGCGCTGTTAGCACTGCCCGTCCTCTGACAACATTTGATGTCGGCCGGTGCGGTTCGCGATGACCATGAATCCCAGCCCCGCAGTGTCTTAACATTGTTAAAACACTGCAGGGCTGGGATTCATGGCCTGGCGCAGTACATATGTTCGCCTCTCGCTTGGGTTCTTACACCTGCTTCAGACTATGCGGCGTCAGCTGATCCCTTATCGCATGCCACGACCATGAAGCCGCACAGTCCGAAGAAGGCGGAAGGAGATGAGGGATAGGCGAAGAAATGCACCGTTCATGCCCGTCAATCACACCCTCGCAGTCAAAATAAATAAGACACCGAGGGGCGTTGTGTGGGGCAAGGCGGCGGCAGAGGCGCAGCCAGCCAAACAATGATGCCAGAAGACGGGCAGCGCTACCAAGGAGCTTGTTGCGTGTCAATACAAAGGAAAATCACACCTGAGGGACGTTTTAATGGTCTCAGAGGACTCATTTTAGACGTGTTCAGTTCCCCATGGGCAAGGAGAATAAGTTTCCGAGCCACCTTGCACACATGCAGCATTACTGCTGTACAAGGTGGCTGTAAAACATAGAAACACCTGGGGGAGGGGGGACAGGTTCCCTTCAATTTCAGTTCTTGTGTCTGCGTGGCTGTCGCAGGACACGTTGCTGGCTACACAGCAGGGGAACAGCTGGCGGTGCTGGACCCCACTGACACATTGGCTGGTGTTTTTCTCTGTGCAGCTAGCACATCTGGGCCCCAACTGGCGGTGTTAGAGCCCAGGGTCAGCAGGAGGAGGAGCAGGAGGAGGAGCAGGGGGAGGGGAGTGTAGGCCGAAGCCTGCACTGGCGGCAGCTTTGGGTCTGTTGTGTCTGCGTGGCGGTCGCAGGACACGTTGCCGGCTACACAGCAGGGGAACAGCTGGCAGTGCTGAACCCCACTGACACATTGGCGAGGTGTTTGGCTCTGTGCAGCCAGCACTTCCGGACAGCAACTAGCGTTGTTGGAGCCCGGGCTCTGCAGGTGGAGCAGAGTGTAGGCCGAAGCCTAATTGAACCGATTTCAAAGGTAACCTTTAACCCCCCCCTCAGGGGTTACAAACTAGAAGAGCCACAGCTTATGCAGCAGTAGTGCTGCACAAGTCAAAGGTTGCTCTTTTAATTTTTCTCCTTGCACACGCTGAATGAAACACGTATAACATTTAGCCCTTTATACAGTCAAACTGTGTTGGAGGCGTGAGTTCCCTTCGTACCGAGATGCAGCACAGCTGACAAAAATGCCACCTTGGTGCTTTGCGCGGCCTCCTGAGCTTCGTTATTTGTTGCACAGGAGTCTGCGCTGTCGTGTTATCCCTTGGCCTTGCGCTGTTAGCGCTGCCCGTCCTCTGACAACATTTGATGTCGGCCGGTGCGGTTCGCGATGACCATGAATCCCAGCCCCGCAGTGTCTTAACATTGTTAAAACACTGCGGGGCTGGGATTCATGGCCTGGCGCAGTACATATGTTCGCCTCTCGCTTGGGTTCTTACACCTGCTTCAGACTATGCGGCGTCAGCTGATCCCTTATCGCATGCCACGGCCATGAAGCCGCACAGTCCGAAGAAGGCGGAAGGAGATGAGGGATAGGCGAAGAAATGCACCAATCATGCCCGTCAATCACACCCTCGCAGTCAAAATAAATAAGACACCGAGGGGCGTTGTGTGGGGCAAGGCGGCGGCAGAGGCGCAGCCAGCCAAACAATGATGCCAGAAGACGGGCAGCGCTACCAAGGAGCTTGTTGCGTGTCAATACAAAGGAAAATCACACCTGAGGGACGTTTTAATGGTCTCAGAGGACTCATTTTAGACGTGTTCAGTTCCCCATGGGCAAGGAGAATAAGTTTCCGAGCCACCTTGCACACATGCAGCATTACTGCTGTACAAGGTGGCTGTAAAACATAGAAACACCTGGGGGAGGGGGGACAGGTTCCCTTCAATTTCAGTTCTTGTGTCTGCGTGGCTGTCGCAGGACACGTTGCCGGCTACACAGCAGGGGAACAGCTGGCGGTGCTGGACCCCACTGACACATTGGCTGGTGTTTTTCTCTGTGCAGCTAGCACATCTGGGTCCCAACTGGCGGTGTTAGAGCCCAGGGTCAGCAGGAGGAGGAGCAGGAGGAGGAGCAGGGGGAGGGGAGTGTAGGCCGAAGCCTGCACTGGCGGCAGCTTTGGGTCTGTTGTGTCTGCGTGGCGGTCGCAGGACACGTTGCCGGCTACACAGCAGGGGAACAGCTGGCGGTGCTGAACCCCACTGACACATTGGCGAGGTGTTTGGCTCTGTGCAGCCAGCACTTCCGGACAGCAACTAGCGGTGTTGGAGCCCGTGCTCTGCAGGTGGAGCAGAGTGTAGGCCGAAGCCTAATTGAACCGATTTCAAAGGTAACCTTTAACCCCCCCTCAGGGGTTACAAACTAGAAGAGCCACAGCTTATGCAGCAGTAGTGCTGCACAAGTCAAAGGTTGCTCTTTTAATTTTTCTCCTTGCACACGCTGAATGAAACACATATAACATTTAGCCCTTTATACAGTCAAACTGTGTTGGAGGCGTGAGTTCCCTTCGTAATGAGACGCAGCACAGCTGACAAAAATGCCACCTTGGTGCTTTGCGCGGCCTCCTGAGCTTCGTTATTTGTTGCACAGGAGTCTGCGTTGTCGTGTTATCCCTTGGCCTTGCGCTGTTAGCGCTGCCCGTCCTCTGACAACATTTGATGTCGGCCGGTGCGGTTCGCGATGACCATGAATCCCAGCCCCGCAGTGTCTTAACATTGTTAAAACACTGCGGGGCTGGGATTCATGGCCTGGCGCAGTACATATGTTCGTCTCTCGCTTGGGTTCTTACACCTGCTTCAGACTATGCGGCGTCAGCTGATCCCTTATCGCATGCCACGGCCATGAAGCCACACAGTCCGAAGAAGGTGGAAGGAGATGAGGGATAGGCGAAGAAATGCACCGTTCATGCCCGTCAATCACACCCTCGCAGTCAAAATAAATAAGACACCGAGGGGCGTTGTGTGGGGCAAGGCGGCGGCAGAGGCGCAGCCAGCCAAACAATGATGCCAGAAGACGGGCAGCGCTACCAAGGAGCTTGTTGCGTGTCAATACAAAGGAAAATCACACCTGAGGGACGTTTTAATGGTCTCAGAGGACTAATTTTAGACGTGTTCAGTTCCCCATGGGCAAGGAGAATAAGTTTCCGAGCCACCTTGCACACATGCAGCATTACTGCTGTACAAGGTGGCTGTAAAACATAGAAACACCTGGGGGAGGGGGGACAGGTTCCCTTCAATTTCAGTTCTTGTGTCTGCGTGGCTGTCGCAGGACACGTTGCCGGCTACACAGCAGGGGAACAGCTGGCGGTGCTGGACCCCACTGACACATTGGCTGGTGTTTTTCTCTGTGCAGCTAGCACATCTGGGCCCCAACTGGCGGTGTTAGAGCCCAGGGTCAGCAGGAGGAGGAGCAGGAGGAGGAGCAGGGGGAGGGGAGTGTAGGCCGAAGCCTGCACTGGTGGCAGCTTTGGGTCTGTTGTGTCTGCGTGGCGGTCGCAGGACACGTTGCCGGCTACACAGCAGGGGAACAGCTGGCGTTGCTGAACCCCACTGACACTTTGGCTGGTGTTTTTCTCTGTGCAGCTAGCAGTACCGGGCACCAACTGGTGGTGTTAGAGCCCAGGTTCTGCAGGGGGAGCAGAGTGTAGGCCGAAGCCTAATTGAACCAATTTTAAAGGTAACCTTTAACCCCCCCTCAGGTGTTACAAACTAGAAGAGCCACGCCTTATGCAGCAGTAGTGCTGCACAAGTCAAAGGTTGCTCTTTTAATTTTTCTCTTTGCACACGCTGAAAGGAACACGTATAACATTTAGGCCCTTACACAGTCAAACTGATTTTGAGGCGTGAGTTCCCTTCGTAAAGAGACGCAGTACAGCTGGCAAAAATGCCACCTTGGTGCTTGGCGCGGCCTCCTGAGCATCGTTATTTGTTGCACAGGAGTCTGCGCTGTCGTGTTATCCCTTGGCCTTGCGCTGTTAGCGCTGCCCGTCCTCTGACAACATTTGATGTCGGCCGGTGCGGTTCGCGATGACCATGAATCCCAGCCCCGCAGTGTCTTAACATTGTTAAAACACTGCGGGGCTGGGATTCATGGCCTGGCGCAGTACATATGTTCGTCTCTCGCTTGGGTTCTTACACCTGCTTCAGACTATGCGGCGTCAGCTGATCCCTTATCGCATGCCACGGCCATGAAGCCACACAGTCCGAAGAAGGTGGAAGGAGATGAGGGATAGGCGAAGAAATGCACCGTTCATGCCCGTCAATCACACCCTCGCAGTCAAAATAAATAAGACACCGAGGGGCGTTGTGTGGGGCAAGGCGGCGGCAGAGGCGCAGCCAGCCAAACAATGATGCCAGAAGACGGGCAGCGCTACCAAGGAGCTTGTTGCGTGTCAATACAAAGGAAAATCACAAATGAGGGACGTTTTAATGGTCTCAGAGGACTAATTTTAGACGTGTTCAGTTCCCCATGGGCAAGGAGAATAAGTTTCCGAGCCACCTTGCACACATGCAGCATTACTGCTGTACAAGGTGGCTGTAAAACATAGAAACACCTGGGGGAGGGGGGACAGGTTCCCTTCAATTTCAGTTCTTGTGTCTGCGTGGCTGTCGCAGGACACGTTGCCGGCTACACAGCAGGGGAACAGCTGGCGGTGCTGGACCCCACTGACACATTGGCTGGTGTTTTTCTCTGTGCAGCTAGCACATCTGGGTCCCAACTGGCGGTGTTAGAGCCCAGGGTCAGCAGGAGGAGGAGCAGGAGGAGGAGCAGGGGGAGGGGAGTGTAGGCCGAAGCCTGCACTGGCGGCAGCTTTGGGTCTGTTGTGTCTGTGTGGCGGTCGCAGGACACGTTGCCGGCTACACAGAAGGGGAACAGCTGGCGGTGCTGAACCCCACTGACACATTGGCGAGGTGTTTGGCTCTGTGCAGCCAGCACTTCCGGACAGCAACTAGCGGTGTTGGAGCCCGGGCTCTGCAGGTGGAGCAGAGTGTAGGCCGAAGCCTAATTGAACCGATTTCAAAGGTAACCTTTAACCCCCCCTCAGGGGTTACAAACTAGAAGAGCCACAGCTTATGCAGCAGTAGTGCTGCACAAGTCAAAGGTTGCTCTTTTAATTTTTCTCCTTGCACACGCTGAATGAAACACATATAACATTTAGCCCTTTATACAGTCAAACTGTGTTGGAGGCGTGAGTTCCCTTCGTAATGAGACGCAGCACAGCTGACAAAAATGCCACCTTGGTGCTTTGCGCGGCCTCCTGAGCTTCGTTATTTGTTGCACAGGAGTCTGCGTTGTCGTGTTATCCCTTGGCCTTGCGCTGTTAGCGCTGCCCGTCCTCTGACAACATTTGATGTCGGCCGGTGCAGTTCGCGATGACCATGAATCCCAGCCCCGCAGTGTCTTAACATTGTTAAAACACTGCGGGGCTGGGATTCATGGCCTGGCGCAGTACATATGTTCGTCTCTCGCTTGGGTTCTTACACCTGCTTCAGACTATGCGGCGTCAGCTGATCCCTTATCGCATGCCACGGCCATGAAGCCACACAGTCCGAAGAAGGTGGAAGGAGATGAGGGATAGGCGATGAAATGCACCGTTCATGCCCGTCAATCACACCCTCGCAGTCAAAATAAATAAGACACCGAGGGGCGTTGTGTGGGGCAAGGCGGCGGCAGAGGCGCAGCCAGCCAAACAATGATGCCAGAAGACGGGCAGCGCTACCAAGGAGCTTGTTGCGTGTCAATACAAAGGAAAATCACACCTGAGGGACGTTTTAATGGTCTCAGAGGACTCATTTTAGACGTGTTCAGTTCCCCATGGGCAAGGAGAATAAGTTTCCGAGCCACCTTGCACACATGCAGCATTACTGCTGTACAAGGTGGCTGTAAAACATAGAAACACCTGGGGGAGGGGGGACAGGTTCCCTTCAATTTCAGTTCTTGTGTCTGCGTGGCTGTCGCAGGACACGTTGCCGGCTACACAGCAGGGGAACAGCTGGCGGTGCTGGACCCCACTGACACATTGGCTGGTGTTTTTCTCTGTGCAGCTAGCACATCTGGGCCCCAACTGGCGGTGTTAGAGCCCAGGGTCAGCAGGAGGAGGAGCAGGAGGAGGAGCAGGGGGAGGGGAGTGTAGGCCGAAGCCTGCACTGGCGGCAGCTTTGGGTCTGTTGTGTCTGCGTGGCGGTCGCAGGACACGTTGCCGGCTACACAGCAGGGGAACAGCTGGCATTGTGAACCCCACTGACACTTTGGCTGGTGTTTTTCTCTGTGCAGCTAGCAGTACCGGGCACCAACTGGTGGTGTTAGAGCCCAGGTTCTGCAGGGGGAGCAGAGTGTAGGCCGAAGCCTAATTGAACCAATTTTAAAGGTAACCTTTAACCCCCCCTCAGGTGTTACAAACTAGAAGAGCCACGCCTTATGCAGCAGTAGTGCTGCACAAGTCAAAGGTTGCTCTTTTAATTTTTCTCCTTGCACACGCTGAAAGGAACACGTATAACATTTAGGCCCTTACACAGTCAAACTGATTTTGAGGCGTGAGTTCCCTTCGTAAAGAGACGCAGTACAGCTGGCAAAAATGCCACCTTGGTGCTTGGCGCGGCCTCCTGAGCATCGTTATTTGTTGCACAGGAGTCTGCGCTGTCGTGTTATCCCTTGGCCTTGCGCTGTTAGCGCTGCCCGTCCTCTGACAACATTTGATGTCGGCCGGTGCGGTTCGCGATGACCATGAATCCCAGCCCCGCAGTGTCTTAACATTGTTAAAACACTGCGGGGCTGGGATTCATGGCCTGGCGCAGTACATATGTTCGTCTCTCGCTTGGGTTCTTACACCTGCTTCAGACTATGCGGCGTCAGCTGATCCCTTATCGCATGCCACGGCCATGAAGCCGCACAGTCCGAAGAAGGTGGAAGGAGATGAGGGATAGGCGAAGAAATGCACCGTTCATGCCCGTCAATCACACCCTCGCAGTCAAAATAAATAAGACACCGAGGGGCGTTGTGTGGGGCAAGGCGGCGGCAGAGGCGCAGCCAGCCAAACAATGATGCCAGAAGACGGGCAGCGCTACCAAGGAGCTTGTTTCGTGTCAATACAAAGGAAAATCACACCTGAGGGACGTTTTAATGGTCTCAGAGGACTCATTTTAGACGTGTTCAGTTCCCCATGGGCAAGGAGAATAAGTTTCCGAGCCACCTTGCACACATGCAGCATTACTGCTGTACAAGGTGGCTGTAAAACATAGAAACACCTGGGGGAGGGGGGACAGGTTCCCTTCAATTTCAGTTCTTGTGTCTGCGTGGCTGTCGCAGGACACGTTGCCGGCTACACAGCAGGGGAACAGCTGGCGGTGCTGGACCCCACTGACACATTGGCTGGTGTTTTTCTCTGTGCAGCTAGCACATCTGGGCCCCAACTGGCGGTGTTAGAGCCCAGGGTCAGCAGGAGGAGGAGCAGGAGGAGGAGCAGGGGGAGGGGAGTGTAGGCCGAAGCCTGCACTGGCGGCAGCTTTGGGTCTGTTGTGTCTGCGTGGCGGTCGCAGGACACGTTGCCGGCTACACAGCAGGGGAACAGCTGGCGTTGCTGAACCCCACTGACACTTTGGCTGGTGTTTTTCTCTGTGCAGCTAGCAGTACCGGGCACCAACTGGTGGTGTTAGAGCCCAGGCTCTGCAGGGGGAGCAGAGTGTAGGCCGAAGCCTAATTGAACCAATTTTAAAGGTAACCTTTAACCCCCCCTCAAGTGTTACAAACTAGAAGAGCCACGCCTTATGCAGCAGTAGTGCTGCACAAGTCAAAGGTTGCTCTTTTAATTTTTCTCCTTGCACACGCTGAAAGGAACACGTATAACATTTAGGCCCTTACACAGTCAAACTGATTTTGAGGCGTGAGTTCCCTTCGTAAAGAGACGCAGTACAGCTGGCAAAAATGCCACCTTCGTGCTTGGCGCGGCCTCCTGAGCATCGTTATTTGTTGCACAGGAGTCTGCGCTGTCGTGTTATCCCTTCGCCTTGCACTGTTAGTGCTGCCCATCCTCTGACATCATGTAATGTCGGCCGTTGCGAAATGCGATGACTATGAATCCCAGCCCCGCAGTGTCTTAACATTGTTAAAACACTGCGGGGCTGGGATTCATGGCCTGGCGCATTACATATGTTCGCCTCTCGCTTGGGTTCTTACACCCGCTTCAGACTATGCGGCGTCAGCTGATCCCTTATCGCATGCCACGGCCATGAAGCCGCACAGTCTGAAGAAGGCGGAAGGAGATGAGGGACAGGCGAAGAAATGCACCGTTCATGCCCATCAATCACACCCTCGCAGTACAAATAAATAAGACACCGAGGGGCGTTGTGTGGGGCAAGGCGGCCGCAGAGGCGCAGGCAGCCAAACAATGATGCCAGAAGACGGGCAGCGCTACCAAGGAGCTTGTTGCGTGTCAATACAAAGGAAAATCACACCTGAGGGACGTTTTAATGGTCGCAGAGGACTCATTTTAGACGTGTTCAGTTCAACATGGGCAAGGAGAATAAGTTTCTGAGCCACCTTGCACACATGCAGCATTACTGTCGTACAAGGTGGCTGCACAACGTAGAAACACCTGGGGGAGGGGGGACAGGTTTCCTTCAATTTCAGTTCTTGTGTCTGCGTGGCTGTTGCAGGACACGTTGCTGGCTGCACAGCAGGGGAACAGCTGGCGGTGCTGAACCCCACTGACACATTGGCTGGTGTTTTTCTCTTTGCAGCTAGCACATCTGGGCCCCAACTGGCGGTGTTAGAGCCCAGGGTCAGCAGGAGGAGGAGAGGGAGCAGAGTGTAGGCCGAAGCCTGCACTGGAGCAAGTTGAAAGGGAACCTTTAACCCCCCCACCCCCCAGGCGTTTGTAGCTGAAAGAGCCATCGTGTACAGCACTAATGCTGGAAAAGGTAAACTTAGCTCTTTTAATTATGGTCCTTGCACATGCTGAACCTAACACTTATGAAAAGTGTCCCCTCCTACCGTGATACCGTCCGGTAGGTGGAACTTTCCTTTGTGATGTGACGCAGCACAGCCGTCATTCTTACCCCCTTGGCGCCGTGCGCCGCCTCCTCAGCGTTGTTTGAATCAGTCCCGGAGCCTGCTCTGTTAGGTTAGCCCTTGGCCATGCACACATTTTGCGCTGCCCGTCTTCTGACATCATTTGGTGTCAGACTGGCTGCGCCTGTGCGGCTGCGCTGGCCAAGATCCCGCCTCGCAGTGTCGTCTAATGTAATCCCACCGCGGGCCTGGGATCCGTGGCCATGCGCAGTGCATATCCTCACCTCTCACTCCCCTCCCTACGGCTTCTTCAGACTGTGCGGTGTCACGGCCGTGGTATGCTATTAGGGATCAGCTGACACCGCACAGTCTGAAGAAGCCGTAGGGAGATGAGTGAGAGGTGGAGGTTCAGATATGCACTGCGCATGTCCATGGATCTCAGGCCCCTAGTGGGATTAAATCAGAAGACACTACGAGGCGGGCTCTCTGCCAGCACGGCCGCACAGGCGCAGCCAGCCTGACACCAAATGATGTCAGAAGACGGGCAGCGCAAAATGTGTGCATGGCCAAGGGCTAACCTAACAGCGCAGGCTCCGGGACTGATTCAAACAACGCTGAGGAGGCGGCGCACGGCGCCAAGGGGGTAAGGATGACGGCTGTGCTGCGTCACATCACAAAGGAAAGTTCCACCTACCGGACGGTATGACGGTAGGAGGGGACACATTTCATAAGTGTTAGGTTCAGCATGTGCAAGGAGCACCACGAAAAGAGGCACTTTTTCCCTTTGCATCATTACTGCTGCACAAGGTGGCTCCTTCAGTAACAAACGCCTGGGGGGGGGGGACAGGTTCCCTTAAATTTAACTTGTTGTGCCTGCGTGGCGGTCGCAGTACACGTTGCCGTATACACAGCAGGGGAACAGCTGGCGGTGCTGAACCCCACTAACACATTGGCGAGGTGTTTGGCTCTGTGCGTACAGCACTTCTGGACAGCAACTAGCGGTGTTGGAGCCCAGGGACAGGAGGAGGAGGAGGTGGAGGAGATAGGAGGGATTGCCACACACACAGCAGGGGAACAGCTGACGTTACTGAACCCCAATAACAGAGGAGGGACTGTTGGGACTGTGCGTACAGCACTACCAGGCAACAACTAGCGGTGTTGGAGCCCAGGGACAGGAGGAGGAGGAGGTGGAGGAGATAGGAGGGATTGCCACACACACAGCAGGGGAACAGCTGACGTTACTGAACCCCAATAACAGAGGAGGGACTGTTGGGACTGTGCGTACAGCACTACCAGGCAACAACTAGCGGTGTTGGAGCCCAGGGACAGGAGGAGGAGGAGGTGGAAGAGATAGGAGGGATTGCCACACACACAGCAGGGGAACAGCTGACGTTACTGAACCCCAATAACAGAGGAGGGACTGTTGGGACTGTGCGTACAGCACTACCAGGCAACAACTAGCGGTGTTGGAGCCCAGGGACAGGAGGAGGAGGAGGTGGAAGAGATAGGAGGGATTGCCACACACACAGCAGGGGAACAGCTGACGTTACTTAACCCCAATAACAGAGGAGGGACTGTTGGGACTGTGCGTACAGCACTACCAGGCAACAACTAGCGGTGTTGGAGCCCAGGGACAGGAGGAGGAGGAGGTGGAGGAGATAGGAGGGATTGCCACACACACAGCAGGGGAACAGCTGACGTTACTGAACCCCAATAACAGAGGAGGGACTGTTGGGACTGTGCGTACAGCACTACCAGGCAACAACTAGCGGTGTTGGAGCCCAGGGACAGGAGGAGGTGGAAGAGATAGGAGGGATTGCCACACACACAGCAGGGGAACAGCTGACGTTACTGAACCCCAATAACAGAGGAGGGACTGTTGGGACTGTGCGTACAGCACTACCAGGCAACAACTAGCGGTGTTGGAGCCCAGGGACAGGAGGAGGAGGAGGTGGATGATGAGATAGGAGGGATTGCCACACACACAGCAGGGGAACAGCTGACGTTACTGAACCCCAATAACAGAGGAGGGACTGTTGGGACTGTGCGTACAGCACTACCAGGCAACAACTAGCGGTGTTGGAGCCCAGGGACAGGAGGAGGAGGAGGTGGAGGAGATAGGAGGGATTGCCACACAAACAGCAGGGGAACAGCTGACGTTACTGAACTCCAATAACAGAGGAGCGACTGTTGGGACTGTGCGTACAGCACTACCAGGCAACAACTAGCGGTGTTGGAGCCCAGGGACAGCAGGAGAAGCAGAGGAACACAATGTAGGCCGAAGCCTGATTGGAGAAAGGGAACCTTTAACCCCCCCCAAGGCGTTTGTAGCTGAAAGAGCCAGCTTGTGCAGCACAAAAGATGCAAAAGGAAAAGGTGGCTCTTTTCATTATGCTCCTTGCAAACACAGAACTAAACACTTATAAAATGTGTCCCCTGAAACCGTGAGACCGTCCCGGAGGTGGGACTTTCCTTTGTGATGTGACGCAGCACAGCTGTCATTCCTACCCCCTTGGCGCCGTGCCCCGGCTCCTCAGCGTTGCTTGAATCTGTCCCGGAGCCTGCGCTGTTATGTTATCCCTTGGCCAGGCACACTTTGCGCTGCCCATCTTCTGACATCATTTGGTGTCAAGCTGGCTGCGCCTGTGCGGCCGCGCTGGCCGAGATCCCGCCTCGCAGTGTCGTCTAATGTAATCCCACCGCGGGCCTGGGATCCGTGGCCATGCGCAGTGCATATCCTCGTCTCTCACTCCCCTCCCTACGGCTTCTTCAGACTGTGCGGCGTCACGGCCGTGGCATGCTATTAGGGATCAGCTGACGGCGCACAGTCTGAAGAAGGCGTAGGGAGATGAGTGAGAGGCGGAGGTTCAGATATGCACTGCGCATGTCCATGGATCTCAGGCCCCCAGTGGGATGAAATCAGAAGACAATGCGAGGCGGGCTCTCGGCGCACAGGCGCAGCCAGCCTGACACCAATTGATGTCAGAAGATGGGCAGCGCTAAGTGTGCCTGGCCAAGGGATAACATAACAGCGCAGGCTCCGGGACAGATTTAAACAACGCTGAGGAGCCGGGGCACGGCGCCAATGGGGTAGGAATGACAGCTGTGCTGCGTCATATTACGAAGGAAAGTCCCACCTCCGGGACGGTTTTACGGTATCAGTGGACACTTTTATAAGTGTTAAGTTCTGCGTTTGCAAGGAGCTAAACAAAAATAGCTACCTTTTCCTTGTGCAGCATTACTGCTGCACAAGGTGGCTCTTTCAGTAACAAACGCCTTGGGGGGGGGGCAGGTTCCCTTACATTTCAGTTGTTGGGTCAGCGTGGCGGTCGCAGGACACATTGCCGGCTACACAGCTGGGGATCAGCTGACGTTACTGAAACCCAATAACACTGGGTCGTATGTTTTGACTGTGCAGACGGCACTTCTGAGCCTCAACTGTAGGTGTTGGAGCCCAGGAATTTAAGTTCAGGTGGTAGAAAGATGAACACAACAGGAGACCTGGATAACGTAGACAGTCACCTAATTATTTAATCAGGAAGAGGAGTGGCAAATTCCTGCGAGATCCAGGCCTTGTTCATTTTCAGGAAAGTAAGCCGGTCAACGTTATCGGAGGATAGTCGCATGCGACGGTCAGTTAGTACACCACCTGCAGCACTAAAGACGCGTTCCGATAATACACTAGCCGCAGGGCAAGCCAGCACCTCCAATGCATACTGGCTTAGCTCTGGCCATGTATCCAGCTTTGAGACCCAAAACTTGAAAGGGGAAGAGCCGTCTGGGAGTACAGCAAGAGGGCAAGACATGTAGTCTGTCACCATCTGACGGAACCGTTGCCTCCTGCTGATTGGAGCTGTCTGTGATGGTGTTGACTTTTGTGGTGGGCACAGAAAAGTGTGCCACAGTTGGGCCATACTGCTCTTGCCTTGGGCAGAGGCACTGCTTCTGCTCCCTCTTTGTGCAGAGCCTCCACCACTGCCTGGACGCACTGAGCTGCTTTGTAATGCACTAGCAGCACTTCTCTCACTTGGAATGGAGAAGATGATGGAATTCACCAGTGTGTCTTGGTACTCCCGCATTTTTCGCTCCCGGTTCAACGGTGTGATGAGGCTTTCTACGTTGTCCCGGTAGCGAGGATCGAGGAGGGTGAACACCCAATATTCAGACATGTTGAGAATGTGGGCGATGCGACGGTCGTTTCTCAGGCACTGCAGCATGTAATCCACCATGTGCTGCAGACTGCCAACTGCCCAAGAAACGCTGTCCCCTGCTGGAGGCGTGATCTCTGCCCGCTCATCATCACCCCACCCTCGCTGTACACACTGAGTACTGGACAATTGTGTAACTCCCTCCTCTGGATGGATGTCTTCCTCCTCCATTGACTCCTCCTCATCCTCCTCACAAACTGTCCCCTGCCTACGCGTTTGTGAGGAACCACGTGCTGCTGACTGTCCAGAAGATGATGGAAATGTGGAATCCTCATCCTCCACCTCTTCCACAACATCATCCCTTAGCGCTTGCAGGGATTTTTCAAGCAGGCAGATAAGGGGGACAGTCATGCTGACTAGTGCATCATCTGCACTCGCCATCCGCGTGGAATAATCGAAGGGACGCAAAACCTGGCAGACGTCATTCATAGTGGCCCACTCTGTGGTTGTGAAGTCTGAACGGCGCTGAGTGCGACTTCTTTGCGCCTGATGCAGCTGGTACTCCATTACAGCTTGCTGCTGCTCACACAACCGCTCCAACATATGTAACGTGGAATTCCACCTGGTAGGTAGGTCACATATGATGCGATGTTTCGGCAGGCGGTGTCGGCGCTGCAGAGCCGCAATGCGCGCTTTTGCCGTGCTGGAACGCCGCAAGTGAGCACACTCTAGGCGGACCTTGTGCAGCAGTGCATCAAGATCCGGATAGTCCCTCAAAAAACTCTGCACGACCAAATTGAGCACATGTGCCAGACAAGGGATGTGAGTGAGGTTGCCGAGGCTCAGAGCTGCCACCAGATTTCGGCCATTATCACACACTACCATGCCTGGCTGGAGATTCCCTGGCACAAACCACACATCGCTCTCCTGCTTGATGGCATTCCAGAGCTCCTGCGCTGTGTGGCTTCGATTCCCCAAAGAAATTAATTTCAAGACGGCCTGTTGACGTTTGGCCACGGCTGTGCTCATGTCGGTCGTAACAGGTAAACGTTCATCACGGGTTCACGTGGAGGTGGACTGTGACGGCTCCTGCAGCGATGATTCTGAGGAACTGGTGTAAGAGGAGGAGTCAATGCGTACAGAATGGATTCCTGCAATCCTTGGAGTGGGCAGGACACGTCCTGCGCCACTCGCGCGGTCTGTACCCGGCTCAACGACATTAACCCAATGGGCAGTGAGGGAAAGGTATCGCCCCTGTCCATGTTGACTGGTCCACGCATCGGTGGTGAGGTGGACCTTGCTACTGACGGCGTTCAGTAGCGCGTGTTTTATGTGTCCCTCCACATGCTTGTGCAGGGCAGGGACGGCTTGCCTGCTGAAATAAAAGCGGCTGGGCACATTGTACTGTGGGACTGCCAATGACATCAAGTCACGGAAGCTGTCAGTCTCCACCAGCCTGAATGACAGCATTTCCAGTGACAGAAGTTTGGCAATGCCTGCAGTCAGAGCCTGTGCTCGTGGGTGGTTTGCCGAGAAAGGCCGCCTTTTCTCCCATGCCTGTACTACCGATGGCTGTACACTGGGCTGGGAGTGTGTGGATGACTGGGAAAGTGGTGCTGCGGGTGGAATTACAGCGGGTCTCTGGACAACAGGGCCAGAGGTTCTTCCATGGCGATCCTGGGAGGAAGCCGAACCAGCTGCGTGTGAGCTGGAGGAAGAGGCAACACGAGCTGAAGAGGTGGTAGCTGCCGCTGTTGGTTGGCCTAGCTCTTCAGTGTGTTTTTCTAACAACGCCGCGTGCCTGTTGCGCACATGTTTCCACATGTTGGAGGTATTGAGGCTGCTGACATTTCGACCTCTTTTGACTTTGTGATGACACACCTTGCATTTGACATAGCAAATGTCATCTGCAACTGTGTCAAAAAAGGCCCAGGCACTGCAAGTCTTGGGAGCGCCCTTTTTGGCTTTTGGAAGAGACATGCTCCTAACGGGTGCCAAAGCGGAGGCTGCAGGATCCGCAGTCTTCCCCCTCCCTCTCCCTCTTTGGGCCGTACGGGGAATCTCTTCCTCAGCGCTGCTCCCACCACCTTCCTGTCCCTCACGCCAAGATGGGTCAAGGACCTCATCATCTACACTACCCTCTGCCCCCAACTGCTCCTCCTGGGTAGTCTCAGCAGCAGAGCACGCACCAGTAAGTGGCACCTGAGTGTCATCATCAGCGGATGCGGCCTGCGATGTGGTGACCGGAGGCACTGGCCCACCCGCCTCTTCAGACTCAGAGAGAAAAAGCTGTTGGGCATCACTGCACCCTGCCTCTTCTTCCATTTCTCCAATGCTGCTTGGCTGGCCCCCTGTTTCCAAGCCAAGAGATTCAGAGAACAGAAGTAGAGACGGCTCCTGTCCTGGGCTCTCTGTCTGCCTGGACAATTTGGCAGGTGGTGAAGAGACAGATGGCTGCTCTCCAGTGCTCTGTGTCTGAGAGGATGTGGCACTAATTGAAGTTGATGCATTAGCTGCCATCCATCCGACAGCGGCTTCAATTTGGTCTTCACGCAGCAGCGGTGTACGGCGCTCTGCGACAAAGCTGCGCATAAATGACTGTTCCCTGGTGAAAGTGGGTGCTGATGAGTCACCGGTGCCCGCAGCAGGCACAGAATCCCCACGTCCCCTCCCTGCTCCGCGCCCACGCCCACGCCCACTGCCTTACTCACTGCCTTCTTCATCTTGGTTGACTGATAAAGATAAGCAGAAAAGTACTAACGGCTTTGTGTGCTTATTCCTGAACAACTCCTAACAGGTATAAGAAACACTAATTTTCTAAAGTGTGGACTAGACTTTAATATGAGCTAATGTGGCCTACACAAATGTAAAGTGGTGTCACTGGTGTGTTTGGTGAACTTTATTATTTATTTTTTTGGGGGGGGCTGAACTGACAACAGAGAGAGCTGCAGTCACACGGAGACCGTGCAGACAGCCGTAAACGGCGCTGCAAGGCCCAAAAACCCTCCTCTACGTTATCCTATGTAGTGTTTTTCCACAAATTAGCTGGAGACGGGTGGAAAGACACTAATAGGATTTTTTTGAAAAAATGTGCAGCAGCCTGCACTACTTAAAAGAAAAGGAAAATTGATTTTACGGTATGACGCAGTGAAGAACCCTGAGCTGGAGACAACCAGGCTATGGCTGCTCACAGACTACAGGGCGAGCTGCAGTCACACGGAGACCGTGCAGACAGCCGTAAACGGCGCTGCAAGGCCCAAAAACCCTCCTCTACGTTATCCTATGTAGTGTTTTTCCACAAATTAGCTGGAGACGGGTGGAAAGACACTAATAGGATTTTTTTGAAAAAATGTGCAGCAGCCTGCACTACTTAAAAGAAAAGGAAAATTGATTTTACGGTATGACGCAGTGAAGAACCCTGAGCTGGAGACAACCAGGCTATGGCTGCTCACAGACTACAGGGCGAGCTGCAGTCACACGGAGACCGTGCAGACAGCCGTAAACGGCGCTGCAAGGCCCAAAAACCCTCCTCTACATTATCCTATGTAGTGTTTTTCCACAAATTAGCTGGAGACGGGTGGAAAGACACTAATAGGATTTTTTGGAAAAAATTAGCAGCAGACTACACTACTTGGAAAAAAAAAAAAAAAAAAAAAAAAGTATGAGGCAATGAACCACCCTCCCTGAACTGAATACAACCAGCTATGGATGGCCTATGTGGCTGCACTCAGACTAGAGAGTGGGCTGCACTCACACACACACACACAGACCTTGCAGATCGCTGTGAAAACAGCGCTACAAAGCAAAAGCAAGGTGAATAGTAGGTGAACACAGCGGTTGCTAAATTAGCCTTTGAAAAGCACAAAAAAGCAAATCGCTATCTCTAAACTGGCCCTCAGTCAGCAAACAGCGTCCTGTCACTAACTGAATTCACAGCAGAGTGAGCGCAAAATGGCGCCAGCGACTCTTAAACTGCATCATGACATCATTTCAGCAGCCAATCACAGCCATGCCAGTAGTTTCATGCCCTCCATGCTGAACAGGATGTGCCCACACTTGGAATCATTGTCATTGGCTGAATTTGTGCAGTTTGAATCTGGGAACTTCCGATTCCGGTATCCGATACGCGGCAAGTATCGGAATCCCGGTATCGGAATTCCGATACCGCAAGTATCGGCCGATACCCGATACTTGCGGTATCGGAATGCTCAACACTATTCATCGCTAATTTTTCTAGTGTGGTTAAACCTTTGACTGATTTGACCAAGAAAGGTGCTGATGTGGTGAATTGGTCCTCTGCGGCCGTTGAGGCTTTTCAGGAGCTGAAACGTCGTTTTTCTTCGGCCCCTGTGTTGCGTCAGCCAGATGTTTCGTTCCCTTTTCAGGTCGAGGTTGATGCTTCTGAGATTGGAGCAGGGGCTGTTTTGTCTCAAAGAAGTTCTGATGGCTCTGTGATGAAGCCATGTGCTTTCTTCTCTAGAAAGTTTTCGCCGGCTGAGCGTAATTATGATGTTGGCAATCGGGAGTTGCTGGCTATGAAGTGGGCATTCGAGGAGTGGCGACATTGGCTTGAGGGAGCCAAGCACCGCGTGGTGGTCTTGACGGATCACAAGAATCTGACGTATCTCGAGTCTGCCAAGCGGTTGAATCCTAGATAGGCTCGATGGTCGCTGTTTTTCTCCCGTTTCGATTTTGTGGTCTCATACCTGCCTGGTTCTAAGAATATGAAGGCTGATGCCCTTTCTAGGAGTTTTGTGCCTGATTCTCCGGGAGTCCCTGAGCCGGTTGGTATTCTCAAAGAGGGGGTAATTTTGTCTGCCATCTCCCCTGATTTGCGGCGGGTGCTGCAGGAGTTTCAGGCTGATAGACCTGACTGTTGTCCAGCGGAGAAACTGTTTGTCCCTGATAGATGGACTAGTAGAGTTATTTCTGAGATTCATTGTTCGGTGTTGGCTGGTCATCCTGGGATTTTTGGTACCAGAAATTTGGTGGCTAGGTCCTTTTGGTGGCCTTCCTTGTCACGGGATGTGCATTCTTTTGTGCAGTCATGTGGGACTTGTGCTCGGGCCAAGCCCTGCTGTTCTCGTGCCAGTGGGTTGCTTTTGCCCTTGCCGGTCCCGAAAAGGCCCTGGACGCATATTTCCATGGATTTTATTTCTGATCTTCCTGTCTCTCAAAGGATGTCTGTCATCTGGGTGGTTTGTGATCGCTTTTCTAAGATGGTCCATTTGGTACCCTTGCCTAAATTGCCTTCCTCCTCTGATTTGGTCCCATTATTTTTTCAGCATGTGGTTCGTTTGCTTGGCATTCCGGAGAACATTGTGTCGGACAGAGGTTCCCAGTTTGTCTCCAGGTTTTGGCGGTCCTTTTGTGCCAAGATGGGCATTGATTTGTCTTTTTCTTCGGCTTTCCATCCTCAGACAAATGGCCAAACCGAACGAACCAATCAGACTTTGGAAATCTATCTGAGATGCTTTGTTTCTGCTGATCAGGATGATTGGGTGACCTTCTTGCCATTAGCTGAGTTCGCCCTTAATAATCGGGCTAGTTCGGCTACTTTGGTTTCGCCTTTTTTTTTGCAATTCTGGTTTTCATCCTCGTTTTTCTTCAGGGCAGGTTGAGCCTTCTGACTGTCCTGGTGTGGATTCTGTGGTGGACAGGTTGCAGCAGATTTGGACTCACGTAGTGGACAATTTGACGTTGTCCCAGGAGAAGGCTCAACGTTTCGCTAACCGCCGTCGCTGTGTTGGTCCCCGACTTCGTGTTGGGGATTTGGTTTGGTTGTCTTCTCGTTATGTCCCTATGAAGGTGTCTTCTTCTAAGTTTAAGCCTCGTTTCATTGGTCCTTATAAGATTTCTGAAATTCTCAATCCTGTGTCATTTCGTTTGGACCTTCCAGCCTCTTTTGCCATCCATAATGTGTTCCATACGTCGTTGTTGCGGAGATATGGGGCGCCTATGGTTCCTTCCGTTGATCCTCCTGCTCCGGTGTTGGTCGAGGGGGAGTTGGAGTATGTGGTGGAAAAAATGTTGGATTCTCGTATTTCGAGACGGAAGCTTCAGCACCTGGTTAAGTGGAAGGGCTATGGTTAGGAGGATAATTCCTGGGTGGTTGCCTCCGATGTCCATGCTGCCGATTTAGTTCATGCCTTTCATTTGGCTCGTGCTGATCGGCCTGGGGGCCCTGGTGAGGGTTCGGTGACCCCTCCTCAAGGGGGGGGTACTGTTGTGAATTCCATTCTCGGACTCCCTCCTGTGGTCATGAATGGTACTTTGGTGAGTTCTGTCCTTGGACTCCCTCTGGTGGCTTTGAGTGGAACTGCTGGTCCTTGAGGTTGGCTTGCTCAGCTGCCCTCGTTTATTAATATGCTGGCTTCCCTATTTAACTCCACTCAGATCGTTACTTCTTGCCAGCTGTCAATGTCTCAGTATTGGTTCAGATCTCTCTTGGACTTCTCTGATGACCTGTCTACTCCAGCAGAAGCTAAGTCCCTGCTAATTCATTTGTTGTTCATTGCTTTCTGAATTTATTTCTTAGTACATGCTAAGTTCTAGTCCAGCTTGCTACCATGATATTTCCTTGCTAGCTGGAAGCTCTGGGGGTGCAGAGTTGCACCTCCACACCGTGAGTCGGTGTGGAGGTCTTTTTGCATACTCTGTGTGTTTTTTGTAGTTTTTTGTGCTGACCGCATAGTTCCCTTTTCTATCCTCTGACTATTTAGTGAAGACTGGCCTCCTTTGCTAAAACCTGTTTCATTCCTGTGTTTGTGACTTTCCTCTTAACTCACAGTCAATATTTGTGGGGGCTGCCTTTTCCTTTGGGGAATTTCTCTGAGGCAAGGTAAGGCTTTATTTTCTATATTTAGGGGTAGTTAGCTCTTAGGCTGTGAAGAGGCATCTAGGGAGAGTTAGGTACGCTCCACGGCTATTTCTAGTGTGATAGGATTAGGGTTTACGGTCAGCAGAGTTCCCACTTCCCCAGAGTTTGTCCCGATTTCTAGTTTAACCATCAGGTCATTCCGGGTGCTCCTAACCACCAGGTCCATAACAGAGAATACACCAACAAATGCACAAGCACCAAATTGCCATATGGGAGGGTGGCACCTGTTGTCGAGGCCTTAAATAGGGTTTCTGATGCTGATTTAAATCAATTACAGCCTCCAAAACCGTTAAATGTCCATTTTGGCAGGTTGCGTGAAAAATACGCATTACGGTTGGCATTACATACGCAACATTACATACGCAAAATACGCTGACACACCCTGCCTACGGATCACTATTTTGGGAACATTTCTCCGTATTACGGCCGTATTACGGCCGTAAAAAACGGACCGTATTGGCTTACGCTGAGTGTGACGCCGGCCTCAGAGGATCGGCTAATCGCTTGTGTTACATGCAGCAATACTGCTGTATGTAGTAAAAAATCACGGTCTCACCAGAAGCAGGTGTTCACAAGTGAGCCATATTGGCAGGCATAGTGGTCTTCAGCTGACCCCCAGCCATCATGGCAACTCATGGAATGACATGCCCTCTGCCGGTGCACTGTAAATGTTTACATCTTTTGCAGCTTTTTTTTTCATTTGTAACAGACGTGTTACCTTTCACTTTGAGGGCTAATGTAGATGTCCATACAAATTGGCCTGACCTCGCACCACAATGCACGGACAGGCTCCAGAGCCAACTATTGAAATTCTCAATCCTACAAGTCAATTTTGACCCTTTAACGAACCTTGCAGCATGACTTAAGATCTCTTTGCAAGGCTTGTTAAAGGGTCTATATTGACTTGTAGGATTGTTACATCCAATAGGTGGCTCTAGAGTTCAAGTTCTCTTCTTCTCTGAAGAGACAATTTGCATATTTAATTTGCCACAGGAGCATAGAAGGCATTTAAGTCACTTCATGCCAGCATGTTAGACCTGGCATGTCACTCTCCACAAGGAGAAACCTTACCCCTTAGATCCCAGCTTTAACTTAAGGTACCGTCACACTCAGCAATTTTGCAAAGAGAACGACAACAATCAGTGACGTTGCAGCATCCTGGATAGCGATCTCGTTGTGTTTGACACGCAGCAGCGATCTGGATCCCGCTGTGCCATCGCTGGTCGGAGCTAGAAGTCCAGAACTTTATTTCGTCGCCAGGTCGGCGTGTATCGTCATGTTTGACATCAAAAGCAACGACGCCAGCAACGAGCATAGGGGGCGTCGCAGCGTCTCCTTCTAGCCAGTCGGTACACTCCGGCTGTTTGACATGGAGCTAACAACCAGCGAGAACGAGAAGTGAGTCGCCGTTACGTCACTGGATCGCTCCTGCATCGTTCTGGAGTTGCTGTGTTTGACGTCTCTACAGCGACCTAAACAGCGACGCTCCAGCGATCTAGTTTAGGTCGGCTCGTTGTCTATATCGCCGCAGCGTCGCTGAGTGAGACCGTACCTTTATGAATGTTGTGATCTCTTTTGGACTTCCTTTCACAGACCCATTGACGTGTGACATTTTACGTAACAGCAACTTTGGAATGACTTAACATATCCAAATGGTTTTGATTGTTTTTTTTTTTTCATGACACATTGTATTTTGCGATAATAGTAAATTTAGGTTGGTATGTTTTAGAATTTATAAAAAATATGGAAATTGTCAAGAAATGTGAATGATTCACGCTGTTTGACCTTAACCCTTTCATTGGCATGACTGTGTTATATACAACCTTGCAATCTGACAACTCAGTATACTGGCCATATGTCTGCTCCTACTGCATCGATCCAGGGCTCATTCTCAGCTGTAGGGTTGAGCATATAAATTGGATGTGTGTTTTCTGATTTTGGTTAAACGGCACGCTGACTCATGTCCGATTTTTCTTTTGGTCCGACTGTGAGAAAAAAAATCGAAGCATGCATTACTCTCTTCCAAGTCTCGAATGAGATTCACCCATTCAGGTGTAGGGAAAGAAAATAGCACTAGACTAGTACAGTGCTGCCCCTGGATAGCTTCTCCCAGCACAGCTCCAGGTGATTGACAGGTCTATCCAATGTGTGTACTTAGGGAGAGATCTGTCAATCCCTTAGAGCCGTCTCGGAATAATCTTGTCTCTCCTATGGTCCTGGGTCAGTTCCTCAAATTGCATTTTACCTGAAACGCTTGAGAAAAATATACCTTGCTGTAATTGTGTAGCTGGCCTCTGATTCATGCTGCCTTGGTGTGGGCAGCATGAGTTGAGTGACAGGTTCCCTTTAACATTATTCTACTTGAACCATTCCTTTATAGAACAACTTGAGTCATTGTCTTGCTGCATGGCCCATGTTCTCTTGAAATTCTAAACACGGACATACAGTATGTCCTGACAATTTTGTTTTGAATTTGCTGGTATAATTCAGGTCTAAAGGGTAACGTTTCTCCTTGTGGAGAGTGACAAGCCAGGCCTGGCATGTCAGAGTGAAGAGACCTATAAGCCATGCATGCTCCTCTGAGAAATTAAATATGCAAATCTTCTCTTCAGCGATGAATAGGGCTGGAACTTTAGTGCCATCTATTAGAAGCAGCGATCCTAGAGGTTAATATTGACTCTTCTCAATGAGCCTTGCAATAGGACTTAAGGTACCGTCACACTCAGCGACGCTGCAGCGATATAGACAACGAGCCGATCGCTGCAGCGTCGCTGTTTAGGTCGCTGGAGAGCTGTCACACAGACAGCTCTCTCCAGTGACCAACGATCAGGGGAACGACTTCGGCATCGTTGAAACTGTCTTCAATGATGCCGAAGTCCCCCTGCAGCACCCGGGTAACCAGGGTAAACATCGGGTTACTAAGTGCAGGGCCACGCTTTGTAACGCGATATTTACCCTGGTTACCAATGTAAAAGTAAAAAAAAAACAAAGTACTTTTACATTGGTAACCAGGGTAAATATCGGGTTACTAAGCGCGGCCCTGCGCTTAGTAACCCGATATTTACCCTGGTAACCATTGTAAAACATTGCTGGCATCGTTGCTTTTGCTGTCAAACACGACGATACACACCGACCTAACGACGAAATAAGGTGCTGGCCTTCTAGCTCCGACCAACGATATCACAGTGGGATCCAGATCGCTGCTGCGTGTCAAACACAACGATATCGCTATCCAGGACGCTGCAACGTCACGGATCTTTGTCATTCTCGTTGGAAAGTTGTTCAGTGTGAAGGTACCTTAAGTAACATTTCTTCTTGTGGAGAGTAACAAACCTTTCACCTACTCAAATCAGATCTCATACTTTGCACTGATGAGGGGCAACACCCTGAAACACTGTTTATAAATTGAGATTCTGGTTAGGCTTTTATCCTAAGTCATATTGCAAGGTTCGTTAAAGATTTAGTATTGACTGTTAGAATTGCAGCTTCCAATAGGTGGTGCTAGAGTTCTAGTCCTCATCCTCTCTGAAGAGGCAATATGCATACTGGTATAATTCAGAATTCATTGTTCCATCAATGATGATGACCTGACCCAAATGTAGTAAAACAGGACCAAATCATGATACCACCACTGTGTTTCACAGATGGTATGAGGTTTTTATGCTGTACTGTGTTTTTCTTTCTCCAAACATAACGCTTCATATTTAAACCAAAAATATCTATTTTGGTCTCACTCATCCACAAAACATTGTTCCAGCAGCTTCTAGTAGTGTGGAGAAATGCAGGGAGTATGGGAGGCAACTGCACTTTTCAGCATGTCCATTGGACAGAAAATAATATTGATTTGTAAGGATGGTGGACTGTACTGTCGTGTTCCTACCCCTAACAACACCAATTGCGTGTGTATTTTATGCATTGCGTCTTTTATATATACAGGTCCTTCTCAAAAAATTAGCATATAGTGTTAAATTTCATTATTTACCATAATGTAATGATTACAATTAAACTTTCATATATTATAGATTCATTATCCACCAACTGAAATTTGTCAGGTCTTTTATTGTTTTAATACTGATGATTTTGGCCTACAACTCCTGATAACCCAAAAAACCTGTCTCAATAAATTAGCATATCAAGAAAAGGTTCTCTAAACAACCTATTACCCTAATCTTCTGAATCAACTAATTAACTCTAAACACATGCAAAAGATACCTGAGGCTTTTAAAAACTCTCTGCCTGGTTCATTACTCAAAACCCCCATCATGGGTAAGACTAGCGACCTGACAGATGTCAAGAAGGCCATCATTGTCACCCTCAAGCAAGAGGGTAAGACCCAGAAAGAAATTTCTCAACAAATAGGCTGTTCCCAGAGTGCTGTATCAAGGCACCTCAATGGTAAGTCTGTTGGAAGGAAACAATGTGGCAGAAAACGCTGTACAACGAGAAGAGGTGACCGGACCCTGAGGAAGATTGTGGAGAAGGACCGATTCCAGACCTTGGGGAACCTGAGGAAGCAGTGGACTGAGTCTGGTGTGGAAACATCCAGAGCCACCGTGCACAGGCGTGTGCAGGAAATGGGCTACAGGTGCCGCATTCCCCAGGTAAAGCCACTTTTGAACCATAAACAGCGGCAGAAGCGCCTGACCTGGGCTACAGAGAAGCAGCACTGGACTGTTGCTAAGTGGTCCCAAGTACTTTTTTCTGATGAAAGCAAATTTTGCATGTCATTCGGAAATCAAGGTGCCAGAGTCTGGAGGAAGACTGGGGAGAAGGAAATGCCAAAATGCCTGAAGTCCAGTGTCAAGTACCCAGTCAGTGATGGTGTGGGGTGCCATGTCAGCTGCTGGTGTTGGTCCACTGTGTTTCATCAAGGGCAGGGTCAATGCAGCTAGCTATCAGGAGATTTTGGAGCACTTCATGCTTCCTGGCACCTGCTCACAGTGCCAAAACCACTGGTAAATGGTTTACTGACCATGGTATTACTGTGCTCAATTGGCCTGCCAACTCTCCTGACCTGAACCCCATAGAGAATCTGTGGGATATTGTGAAGAGAAAGTTGAGAGACGCAAGACCCAACACTCTGGATGAGCTTAAGGCCGCTATTGAAGCATCCTGGGCCTCCATAACATCTCAGCAGTGTCACAGGCTGATTGCCTCCATGCCACGCCGCATTGAAGCAGTCATTTCTGCCAAAGGATTCCCGACCAAGTATTGAGTGCATAACTGAACATTATTATTTGATTTTTTTTTGTTTGTTATTAAAAAAACACTTTTATTTGATTGGACGGTTGAAATATGCTAATTTATTGAGACAGGTTTTTTGGGTTATCAGGAGTTGTAGGCCAAAATCATCAGTATTAAAACAATAAAAGACCTGACAAATTTCAGTTGGTGGATAATGAATCTATAATATATGAAAGTTTAATTGTAATCATTACATTATGGTAAATAATGAAATTTAACACTATATGCTAATTTTTTGAGAAGGACCTGTATTGTGATGTAGTGTGCCATGTGAAATGTAATATATTCCTGTGTAATGTATAAAATATAATGTTGGACATGATAGTGTTATTGGATAGGTAGTGTAGGATGTAGATAGTCGACTGAAGCCTAGGTAGTGACGTTAGGGTTAGGCATGAGCGGACCCGTGGAAGTTCGGGTTCGTCGGGTTTCGGACAAACTTTAGTCCAAACTTCGTGTACCAGAACTTGATCCTGAATCTGAACCCCATATAATTTAATGGGGACCTGACTTGGTGCTGTAAAATGGCTGCAAAATGGTCGTAGTAAGGGCTAGGGGGCAGAAAAGGAAGCAAAATGGGGATAAGAGCAGGAAAATTGCCCTGCAAACAAATGTGGATAGGAAAATGACTTAAAATAATATATAAGAAAAACTAAATAAAAAATAATACTCTTGAACCAAGGTCCAAGTGGAGGAGTGGAGCAATGCCTTGCGTGTGTAATTTACTATACTATTTTACTTTACTATATGTGAAGGAGAATGCTCCGTACTGTAGATGAACCATCCATAGGACTTTGTACCCTCTATCCCTTGTCCTGTATATAACCTTTGCCAAGTTACCATTAAGTAAAGACTGTATTTTTGAATGGTGGTCTTCCTTATTTAACTGTGGAACCTACGGTCCTGGCAAGCCCACGCCACCTGCTATATGCGGTCTGCACAGGCGTAAAGCCCTCACAGGACAAGTCCACACACCCTGCCTGGACCTACACTTTCATGTAGCACTACAGGGCATAAAAGGAGATGAGTACTTCGCCCGCACCATGCTACAGATTTGTCATTGATAATTTAAAAAAAAATATATTCTTCCGAAATGAGTAAGAAAACTTTAACCTAGATGCATGGAATATTTGACATTTCCATCTAAGGCAACTGCACATATTTTGGGGTGACACATTCTCTTTAAAATGTCTCTACACCTAGAATATAATTCACTGTGACACTTGCGGCACAAATAAGAGCCTGTAGGTGTGACAGTGCGACATGTATACAGCTGCAAATAGCAATTAAACAGGGCTGCCCCAAGGAAAAATGTGAATTTGATGTAACATTTAAATTGATTATATATATATATATATATATATATATATATATATATATATATATATATATATACAGTACAGACCAAAAGTTTGGACACACCTTCTCATTTAAAGATTTTTCTGTATTTTCATGACTATGAATATTGTAAATTCACAATGAAGGCATCAAAACTATGAATTAACACATGTGGAATTATATACTTAACAAAAAAGTGTGAAACAACTGAAATTATGTCTTATATTCTAGGTTCTTCAAAGTAGCCACCTTTTGCTTTGATGACTGCTTTGCACACTCTTGGCATTCTCTTGATGAGCTTCAAGAGGTAGTCACAGGGAATGGTCTTCCAACAATCTTGAAGGAGTTCCCAGAGATGCTTAGCACTTGTTGGCCCTTTTGCCTTCACTCTGCGGTCCAGCTCACCCCAAACCATCTCGATTGGGTTCAGGTCTGGTGACTGTGGAGGCCAGGTCATCTGGCGTAGCACCCCATCACTCCCCTTCTTGGTCAAATAGCCCTTACACAGCCTGGGACCGAGCCAGCAGGGACTGAGCCAGCAGGGACCGAGCCAGCAAGCCACTTTCCAGATGTAAGTATTAAAGACCACAAAGCTTCTAATTCAATTTGTATAGTAGCTTACAACTGTCTTTATGCTTACAGATCCACCAGGGACCACAGCCACCAGGGACCACAGCCACCAGGAACCGAGCCAGCAGGGACCGAGCCAGCAAGCCACTTTCCTGATGTAAGTATTAAAGGACCACAAAGCTTCTAATTCAATTTGTATAGTAGCTTACAACTGTCTTTATGCTTACAGATACACCAGGGACCACTGAGCATAAAAATGTCTTCTTCTGGGAGCCCTCCTCTACAGCGTCTGCGTAGTGAGGTAATTTAAAAAATTTTTAGTTTTTGGTGTTCTTGTAAAAATTTGTGTTAAACACTATATGCATTAATTATGTTTTCACAGGAAGCTGAAGCAGCCGAGGACCTCTCAGAAGGAGACGAGATGGGTGGAGAAACGCAAGGAGTGTAAGTTGTGCCGAAACAGTTGCTTCACACATCACAGTGCACCCAACACATACAAAACAGATCATCATACATCACTGTACATATACAACATATGCCTACATCCAACATAATTCTTTTTCCTTTTTTTTAGTCTGCTGCAAATTCTGGCCAACGCCATGAAGGTCCTCCCAGCCGCTCCCAGAGTCGGTGTTGTAATCGCCGCAGCGGTCAGCCAGCAGTTTTTTTTTTATTTTTTCTCTTGGTACTTTTGTGTTTCAGTGTACTAATTTTTTTTTTTTTTTGCTCTTTTCACAGTCTTCACAGTGTGCTTCCGACTCATATGGTGATGACGGCGGACTTGACGTGGACCGCCTCATCGAGGAGGTCCGCGAGCGGGAGCCGCTGTGGAATATGGCTGACTGCAGGCATGCAGATCAGTTAGTCACACGTCGGCTCTAGGAGGGAGTATGCGAAAACCTTGTAGCCAAGTGGGAGGACCTTGATCCAAGGCAGCAGACTCGAGAACGTAAGTAGTCACATTTCAGTAATTTCTGGAGCAGGACAAATGTGTTGTACTTAACCCATTTTTTTATTTCATTCTTCTCTTTACAGGTGAAAGGGTTATGAAGCAGTGGCGGTCACTCAGGGATCGCTTCAAGAGGGAGTTTAACCAGGAGATGCAGGCCCCGAGTGGCTCAAGAGGACGACGAAGGCCGCAATACAAATACAGCCGTGCCCTGTCCTACCTCCGGGAAACAATGTTGAGAAGAAGGTTAATATTCAACAGCCCATTGAATAATTCACCATGTTTACCTGTCTAACCGTTTTTTTTGTTTCAGGCAGGGCTTTTTCCTATCAATATATTCATTGTTTTTTTTTCTATTATTTCACAGCACCTTCTGTAGCACTCGGGAGCCTGCTTCTACCTTGGACCCCTCTGGAGCGATCTCTCAGGAGTCCGCCACTGTGGGCTACGTCGATAGACCCCACCCCTCTGACCCCTCGTCTGGCCCTTCCGGTAACTCTGACCCATCCACTTCAACCTCCGCCAGCGCTGGAGCATCATCGCAGCCTTCGTTACTTGAAGGCCTATGGGAGGTAGAGCCGCATATTCATCACTGTAATGGGCGGCACCACGTAACCGCTCATACAGGAGAAGCTGCGGCGCAGAGAGGACGCTTCGAGTTAGCCGGGTGAGTATTTTATTTCCAGCGGTCGGGCGCACAGGGCGTGGGAGGGGGGTGGTGACAAAGATCTTTATTTCAACCGCAAAAAAAACAAAAAACAATGATTTTTCATTTCTTCTCTCCAGCGAACGCTGCTGGAGAGAAGAAATGAATGGCGGCTTCAGCACCACAAGCTGGGGACAGCGCTTACTGTAGCGCTGTCTCCTGCACAGCACACGGACGGCACACGGACAGCATCTGTGTGCGGTACGTGTTTTACACGGACCCATTGACTTTAATGGGTCCGTGTGATCCGTGCGCTCCCACAAACACTGACATGTCTCCGTGTTTTTCAAACGGACACATGGTCCGTGAAAACACGCTGACATGTGCAGAGACACATTGATTTTAATGTGTCTACGTGAGTCAGTGTCTCCGGTACGTGAGAAAACTGACACTTCACGTACCGGAGCCACTGACGTGTGAAACCGGCCTGATGCAAAGTATTCCAGAGTGCGCGGCACTTTAACAATTCCTGAAATTGTCGAGATTCCAAGGCGAAACTGGTAATGCAGTGATGTTAGGGATTCTGTGAAAAAAAAATGTATTAAAAAATGCAAACACCAAAAATTTTTTTAAAGCAATTTTCACAAATATAATAATATATTTAATATATATATATATATTTTTTTACATTTTGTTAAACGGCACTGCGGAAGTTTTTTTCTGTTTTAGTGCACATTTAAAACAGCATTTTTACATCTGTGCATTCCTATTATGGAGCAGGTGTTAAACACTGTGGAATGGGCACAAATAATAAAATAATTGACATGCTGCAGAAAATGCAACGCAGTGTTTCAGCGCAGTATTTTCTGCAGCATGTTAACTGCTGATGTGGTTTTCCTGTTACCCGCTGCAATAAACAACAACGTGAACATGGCATTAACTATGAGCAATGATAGAAAAAAAAAATTAAAATAGGCTTACCGCAGTGTCACCATCAGCCGCTCCGCCGGTAAGATGGAACACCTGAACCGTGTGTCCTGCCTTCGTATGACATCCCCAACAAGTTCCAACAAAACATTAAAGTGTTCCTGTCTCATCCGAACATAATTAAAGAATTTCTCCGGTTTCTGCCACAACTCCATGTAGAGAGTTGAATACACGCCCCGGGTCATTCGCTGGGCGTTTATGGGATATATCCGTAGGCGGCGCCGGCGACGTCGCTGTTGAAGAGTCCTTTCTCTTGCTGCTGCCTACTTCTCCCGAACTATTATTGCCAGCCTATTGGTCTCAAAAATAACATCCGAACATATGGTCACAAATCTTCACAAGCACTCCTTCCATCTCTGCCACTTTCTCTAAACCCTGTCAAAGAAGGGCTGTAAAACCAGTCAATATATTGGTTTCCCTATTTTCCAGGAGCCAATCACATTTGGGAGACTCCCATTTTTTTTAGGCATGGAAAACTGATCCATCAAAAAAATGGATGAAACGGATGGTAAAAACGGACAAGACAGATGCAACATATCCAGTTTTTTGACGGAACCATCTAGCGGATCCCTCGAAATACTGGATGCGTTGCATTCGTTTTTCACTATTTTTGACGCATCCGTCGATACGTCGCGCCGATGCATTGTGACGGATTCCGTCTTTCTTTTTCCGTCACAATGCGTCGCTTTGTGAATAAAAACGGATCCAGCAATGTCGTGCACTGGATCCGTCGTAAAATTGCTGTCCGTCGAGCGGAGACAATGCACAGAGGAACGTTTTTTTCTATACGTCGGAAAATCGCTTGATCCATCGCTGACTGTCAAAAACAGGAATCCAGCGACGGATGCCGTCTTTTGAAACTGAGCATGCGCGGAAGAATTTCCCGTCAGGGAAATTCTCTCTCGCTCTCTTTTTACTAATGATGCTGCCTATGCACTATCAATAGTAAAAAGGTATAATGTTAAACATAATAAAAAATATAAAAAATCGTGATATTCTTACCTTCTGGCGTCACCCGCAGCCTACCGGCGGCCTTCCCTATGCTCGTGATGCTGCTGGCAGCTTCTGTTCCCAGTAATGCATAGCGAAATGACTCGCGAGATCACAACGTCATCACAGGTCATTGCTCGCAAGGCATTACTGGGAAAGGGAGCATTGCGAGGAGCAGGAAGGCTGCTGGAATGCTGCAGGTGACGCCGGAAGGTAAGAATATCACGATTTTTTATTTATTTTTTATTATTTTTAACCTGAGTTGTGTTGTGTATGCGTTTTTGCAGCGAAAAACTGCGGCGAAGACGCATACACAAGGTGTGCACATAGCCTCGACGGATCCGTCAAAAAAACTGACCCAGTGCACCCGTTTTTTACAATCTGCACAGGATCCATCTTTTCAACATTTTGACGGATTGTGACTGATTGTAAAAAACGGAAGTGTGAAAGAGGCCTAAGGCTGTTATGTGGAACTGTATCAAATGCATTTGCAAAGTCAAGATACCTCACATCAGCCGCATTGACAACATCCAGATTTGTAAGTGCAAGTTGGGTTTCTAGAAGTTCAAAGAAACTCAACTTGTCAGTTAGACACGACCTATCTTTCATGAATCCGTGCTGGTTGTCAGTTATTATATTATTATCTACAATATATTTCTGCCGTTCATATCTTGTAATGGTCTGTCAACTAGTGAGCTCAACTCCCTCAGTATCCGTGGATGAATTCCATCTGGGCCGAGGGATTTGTCTATGTTTAATTTGCTAAGACGCAGGCTTACTTCTTCTTGCGTTAAATTAGTTATATCAGGTAGTGATATACAACAGGCAGGGTAAAATGTATTCAGCCTGCTCAAAAATGTTTTCCAAAGCAGTAATCATTATGTGAGACAAATTATAGAACTGGACAAGAATTCTAAAATTGTCCAGAGCAGTGGAGACAATGAAATAATATAGTTGGGATTTTTTTCTCAGAATGGCCATCCAATGCAGAGGTGCAAAATATTTTTTGGTCCAAGGGCCACACTGCCATACTGAACCAATCCGGGGGCTGCAGTAAAAATTAAAGTGCTATTACATTCTGTGACATGACATTTATGGTATATAGAAAGTATAAAAGTATATACCATCAATGTCTGATAGGTACAAATTCTACTGACAGGACATTTACGTCCACCAATCAGCACTCAAGGCTGTGCGCACATGATGAGTTGTTGACGTTTTTAATGCTGCGTATTTTTACTGCATCAAAAACGCAGTTCCAGCAAATTGGATGGGATTTCTAGAAATCTCCTGGCCACTGTGCTTGTCTTTTACTCAGCGTAAATTGAGCTGCTGTGCAGGTTTCGGTTCCGCAGCGGGTCAATTTCTCTTTTGGATACCCTGAGTTCTCTAATTGAATTAGATGCGGAAAATTCTCAGGTAAAAAAAACACATGTAATCAGCACATGACTGTGTCACTGTCAAATAACAGGAAGTAGCAAAACCAAAGCAGCTTTGATGTATCAAAAAGAGGTAAAAAACACAACGTCAAAATGTGATAAAAGGGCCTGTAAAAAAACACTGCAGTCAAAATAGCAATAAAAACAACATGAGTAACCTAATTTAAAGGTGCAGGATATCTGCAACATTAACCCCTTCAGGGCCTTGGGTTTTCCCGTTTTTGCGTTTCCATTTTTTTGCTCCCCGTCTTCCCAGAGCCATAACTTTTTTTAATTTTTCTATCAATATGGTCATGTGAGGGCTTGTTTTTTTTGCAGGACGAGTTGTACTTTTGAAAAACATCATTGGTTTTACCGTACAATGTACTGGAAAACGGGAAAAAAATCAAAATTCGATGACATTGCAAAAAAAGTTCAATTCCACAATTTTTTTTTAACCATGTTCACGAAATGCTAAAACTGACCTGCCATTATGATTCTCCAGGTCAATATGAGTTCGTAGATATCAAACATGCATAGGTTCTTTATAATTTAAGTGGTAAAAGAAAAAATCAAAGTTTGCAAAAAAATTTGCCATTTTCCGAGACCTGTAGCGTCTCCATTTTTCGTGATCTGTAGCTGGGTGAGGACGTTTTTATTGATACCATATTGGGGTAGATACACTGTTTTAATTGCCTGTTATTGCATTTTATTACAATGTTGGGGCAACCAAAAAAACGTTATCCTGGCTTTTTTTTTTTTCTCTAGTTACACCGTTTATCGGTCGGCTTAATTCTTTTTATACACTGATAGATCGGGTGATTCAGAATGCGGCGATTCCAAATATGTGTATTTTTTATTTTTTTATTTTGAATGGGACGAAAGAGGGGGTGATTTAAACTTTTATATTTAATTTTTTAATTTTTTAAAAAACATTTTCTTTCCACTTTCCACTTGCTTCAATAGTCTTCATGGGAGACTAGAAGCTGCGATCATCCAATAGCTTGTCCTACACAGAGCAGCCCTTCAGCCCTGCTCTGTGTAGCAGAAATGCTCACTTGATGGCACTCATAGCATTGCAGCAATGGCAACCACAGGGGTCTCCTGCAGATCCCGGATTATCATGCCAACCCATAGGTGACCCGCAGTAATGTGACACGGGCGCCGATAGGCGGGATTAGTGACGAGTTTCCAGTGGCTGTTAAAGGGAATCTGTCACCCCATTTTTGGCCTATAAGTTGCGGCCACCGCCATCAGGGGCTTGTCTACCGCATTCTGTAATGCTATAGATAAGCCCCCGATGTAACCTGAAAGATAAGAAAACAAGTTAGATTATACTCACCCAGGGGCAATCCGGGCCGATGGGCGTCGCGGTCCGCGTTCGGCGCCTCCCATCTTCATGCGATGATGCCCTCTTGCTTCTGCCACGGCTCCTGTGCAGGCGTACTGATTTGCCCTGTTGAGGGCAGAGCTAAGTACTGCAGTGCGCAGGCACCGGGAAAGGTCAGAGAGGCCCGGCGCCTGCGCACTGCAGTACTTTACGCTGCCTCAACAGGGCAAATCAGTACGCCTGCGCAGGAGCTGCGACGGGAAGCAAAGAAGAGGACGTCATCGTATGAAGTTGGGAGGCCCCGGACCCGGACCGCGATGCCCATCGGACCGGACCGCCCCTGAGTGAGTATAATCTAACTTGTTTTTCTTGTCTTTCAGGTTACATCGGGGGCTTATCTACAGCATTACAGAATGCTGTAAATAAGTCCCTGATGGCGGTGGCCGCAGCTTATAGGCCAAAAATGGGGTGACAGATTCCCTTTAACATAAAAATAACTGGGTAACATTTTTAGAAGATCCATAAGTGCCTTGTGCTAAGTTTCTAGCGCAAGGTACTTATGAATCACAGCAATTTTTATCTGATAGATATCTTTGTGCCCAGCCACTATGAACCATCAAAGACCAAAACTAACACTTGGCTTGACACTGAAGGCTTCTACCCCTGTGGAAGTCAAACCTTCCCTAATGCAGCTGGTGACCGAACCTTCTCCATCAGACGTTTTATCACATGCTCCTCTAAGGCCGGTTTCACATGTCAGTGGCTCCGGTACGTGTGGTGACAGTTTCCTCACGTACCGGAGACACTGACTCACGTAGACACATTAAAATCAATGTGTTGTGAATTCCGTTCTCGGGCTCCCTCCTGTGGTCATGAGTGGTACTGTGTGAGTTTGGTCTTGGGCTCCCTCTGGTGGCCTTTAGCGATATGGCTGGTCTTGGCTGGTCTTGGCTGGGCTCAGCTGTTTCATCTCCTGCTAGGCTGGGCCTATTTAACTCACCTGGACCTTTACTTGTCGCCTGCTGTCGGTGTATTCAGTCCTGATCCTGTGTCCTCCTGAATATTCCTTGTGACCAGTCTCCTGCTATGAGAAGCTAAGTTTGCTTGTTCAGTTTCTCATTATTTCCTTGAAAATGTTTCTCATTATATTATGAGTTCAGCCCAGCTTGCTTTTATGTGATTTTTTGCTTGCTGGTTAGTTCTGGGGTGCAGAGTGCGCCCCTCACATCGTGAGTCGGTGTGGGGGTTCTTGTATTCTCTGCGTGGTTTACTTTTGATAGTTTTTGTACTGACCGCACAGACACCTATCTATTTTATTCCTATCTAGTATTAGCAGGCCTCATTTGCTAAATCTGTTTCATCTCTACGTTTGTGTTTTCCCCTTGACTCACCGTTATTATTTGTGGGGGGCTATCTAAAACTTTGGGGTATATTTCTCTGAGGCAAGTGAGGTCTTTGCTTTCTTTCTAGGGGTAGTCAGTTTCTCAGGCTGTGATGAGACGTCTAGGTTTTCAGGTAACGCTCCACAGCTGCCTTTAGTGTGTTTGGATAGGATCAGGATTGCGGTCAGTATAGCTTCCACATCCCCAGAACTTGTCCTATATACTCAGGGTATATTTGTCAGGTCAGTTTGAGATCCTACCACCAGGATCATAACAGTACAGCAGGCCCGAAAGTGTTCATGCAGCTAAAGAGGGAGAAGAGAAATCTTAAGGTATTTTTTTTTTTTTCCTCTGCACTGTGTTTTGCCTCTCTTCTCCCCTTAATCTCTGGGTGGTTCTGCATGCAGCTACTAATATGGACATTCAGAGTCTGTCTTCTAGTGTGGATCATCTCACTGCAAGGGTACAGGGCATTCAGGATTATGTAGTCCGCAGTCCTATGTCAGAGCCTAAAATACCTATTCCTGAGCTGTTCTCCGGAGATAGATCTAGGTTTTTGAACTTTAAGAATAATTGTAAGTTATTTCTTTCTCTGAGACCTCGCTCATCTGGCGACTCTGTTCAGCAAGTCAAAATTGTTATTTCTTTGTTGCGAGGTGACCCTCAAGATTGGGCATTCTCTTTGGCGCCAGGAGATCCGGCACTGCTAAATGTTGATGCGTTTTTTCTGGCGCTTGGAGTGCTTTATGAGGAACCAAATCTGGTAGACCAAGCAGAGAAGGTTTTGCTGGCTCTCTCTCAGGGTCGGGATGAAGCAGAGGTTTATTGTCAGAAGTTTAGGAAGTGGTCAGTGCTCACTCAGTGGAATGAGTGCGCCCTGGCGGCGATTTTCAGAAAGGGTCTTTCTGAAGCCCTTAAGGATGTTATGGTGGGGTTCCCCACGCCGACGGGTCTGAATGAGTCAATGTCTTTGGCCATTCAGATTGATCGGCGTTTGCGGTATTTTCTGAGATGAAACCTGAGCCTATGCAATGTGACAGGATTCTGACCAGAGTTGAACGGCAAAACCACAGACGTCAGAATGGGTTGTGCTTTTACTGTGGTGATTCTGCTCATGTTATCTCAGCATGCTCTAAGCGCACAAAAAGGGTTGCCAAGTTTGTCACCATTGGTACTGTACAACCTAAATTCATTTTGTCTGTTACTTTGATTTGCTCTCTGTCATCCTACCCAGTTATGGCTTTTGTGGATTCAGGTGCTGCCCTGAATTTGATGGATTTGTCATTTGCCAGGCGCTGTGGTTTTATCTTGGAGCCTTTACAATTCCCTATTCCGCTAAAGGGAATTGATGCTACACCATTGGCCAAGAATAAACCTCAGTACTGGACTCAATTGACCATGTGCATGGCTCCTGTACATCAGGAGGTAATTCGCTTTCTGGTGCTACATAATTTGCATGATGTTGTCGTGTTGGGTCTGCCATGGCTGCAGGCTCATAACCCAGTTCTGGATTGGAAAGCAATGTCTGTGTCAAGTTGGGGGTGCCAGGGGATTCATGGCGATGCTCCTTTGGTGTCAATTGCTTCTTCTACTCCTTCTGAAGTCCCTGAATTTTTGTCAGACTACCAGGATGTATTTGATGAGCCCAAATCCAGTGCCCTACCTCCTCATAGGGATTGTGATTGTGCCATAAATCTGATTCCTGGTAGTAAGTTCCCTAAGGGACGACTTTTTAATTTGTCTGTACCAGAACATACCGCTATGCGGAGTTATATAAAGGAGTCCTTGGAGAAGGGACATATTCGCCCGTCCTCGTCCCCTTTGGGTGCTGGGTTCTTTTTTGTGGCCAAGAAGGATGGTTCTCTGAGACCCTGTATAGATTATCGCCTTCTAAATAACATCACGGTCAAATTTCAGTATCCCTTGCCACTGTTGTCCGATCTGTTTGCCCGGATTAGGGGGGCCAGTTGGTTCACCAAGATAGATCTTCGTGGAGCGTATAATCTTGTGCGCATAAAGCAGGGCGATGAATGGAAAACAGCATTTAATACGCCCGAAGGCCATTTTGAGTACTTGGTGATGCCTTTTGGGCTTTCTAATGCCCCCTCTGTGTTTCAGTCCTTCATGCACGATATCTTCCGAGAGTACCTGGATAGATTTATGATTGTGTACCTGGATGATATTTTGGTCTTTTCTGATGATTGGGAGTCTCATGTGAAGCAGGTCAGGATGGTATTTGAGGTCCTGCGTGCCAATGCCTTGTTTGTGAAGGGCTCTAAATGTCTCTTCGGAGTCGAGAAGGTTTCCTTTTTGGGCTTTATTTTTTCTCCTTCTACTATCGAGATGGATCCAGTCAAGGTCCAGGCTATTCATGACTGGACTCAACCTACATCTGTGAAGAGTCTTCAGAAGTTCTTGGGTTTTGCTAATTTTTACCGTCGCTTCATCACTAATTTTTCTAGTGTGGTGAAGCCTTTGACGGATTTGACCAAGAAGGGTTCTGATGTGACGAATTGGTCTCCTGCGGCCGTGGAGGCCTTTCAGGAGTTGAAACGTCGGTTTTCTTCGGCTCCTGTCTTGCGCCAGCCCGATGTCTCTCTTCCCTTTCAGGTCGAGGTTGATGCTTCAGAGATTGGAGCAGGGGCTGTTTTGTCGCAGAGAAGCTCTGATGGCTCTGTGATGAGACCATGTGCTTTCTTTTCAAGAAAGTTTTCGCCTGCCGAGCGGAATTATGATGTTGGTAATCGAGAGTTGTTGGCAATGAAGTGGGCATTTGAGGAGTGGCGACATTGGCTTGAGGGAGCCAAGCATCATGTGGTGGTCTTGACGGATCACAAGAATTTGACTTATCTCGAGTCTGCCAAACGGTTGAATCCGAGACAGGCTCGATGGTCGCTGTTTTTCTCTCGTTTCAATTTTGTGGTTTCATATCTTCCGGGTTCGAAAAACGTGAAGGCTGATGCCCTTTCTAGGAGTTTTGTACCTGACTCCCCGGAAGTTTCTGAACCGACTGGTGTTCTCAAAGAGGGGGTGATTTTGTCTGCTATCTCTCCTGATCTGCGACGGGTGTTGCAGGAGTTTCAGGCCAATAGACCTGACCGTTGTCCACCGGAGAGACTGTTTGTCCCAGACAGATGGACCAGTAGAGTTATTTCCGAGGTTCATTCTTCGGTGTTGGCGGGTCATCCTGGGATTTTTGGTACCAGGGATTTGGTGGCGAGATCCTTTTGGTGGCCTTCCTTGTCGCGGGATGTGCGTTCCTTTGTGCAGTCCTGTGGGATTTGTGCTCGGGCCAAGCCTTCGTGTTCTCGTGCCAGTGGATTGCTTTTACCTTTGCCTGTCCCGAAGAGGCCTTGGACGCATATTTCCATGGATTTTATTTCGGATCTTCCTGTCTCTCAGAAGATGTCTGTCATCTGGGTGGTTTGTGATCGTTTTTCCAAAATGGTCCATTTGGTACCCTTGCCTAAGTTGCCTTCCTCCTCCGATTTGGTGCCATTGTTTTTTCAGAATGTGGTTCGTTTACATGGTATTCCGGAGAACATTGTGTCCGACAGAGGATCCCAGTTTGTGTCCAGATTTTGGCGATCCTTTTGTGCTAAGATGGGCATTGAATTGTCTTTTTCGTCAGCCTTCCATCCTCAGACGAATGGTCAAACCGATCAAACTAATCAGACCTTGGAAACTTATTTGAGATGTTTTGTTTCTGCTGACCAGGATGATTGGGTGATCTTTTTGCCATTGGCTGAGTTCGCCCTCAATAATCGGGTTAGTTCTGCTACTTTGGTTTCACCTTTCTTTTGCAATTCTGGTTTTCATCCTCGTTTCTCCTCGGGTCAGGTTGAGTCTTCTGACTGTCCTGGGGTGGATTCTGTGGTGGATAGGTTGCAGCAGATTTGGAACCATGTGGTGGACAATTTGACTTTGTCCCAAGAGAAGGCTCAGCGCTTTGCTAACCGCCGTCGCTGTGTGGGTCCCCGACTTCGTGTGGGGGATTTGGTATGGTTGTCTTCTCGTTATGTCCCGATGAAGGTTTCCTCTCCTAAGTTCAAGCCTCGTTTCATCGGTCCTTATAAGATTTTGGAAATCCTCAACCCTGTGTCTTTTCGTTTGGACCTCCCAACATCGTTTGCCATTCATAATGTGTTCCATAGGTCATTGTTGCGGAGATATGTGGTGCCTGTGGTCCCTTCTGTTGATCCTCCTGCTCCGGTCTTGGTCGAGGGGGAGTTGGAATATGTGGTGGAGAAGATCTTGGATTCTCGTATTTCGAGACGGAGGCTTCAGTACTTAGTGAAATGGAAGGGTTATGGTCAGGAGGATAATTCCTGGGTTGTTGCCTCCGATGTCCATGCGGCCGATTTGGTTCGTGCCTTTCATTTGGCTCGTCCTGATCGGCCTGGGAGCTCTGTTGAGGGTTCGGTGACCCCTCCTCAAGGGGGGGGTACTGTTGTGAATTCCGTTCTCGGGCTCCCTCCTGTGGTCATGAGTGGTACTGTGTGAGTTTGGTCTTGGGCTCCCTCTGGTGGCCTTTAGCGATATGGCTGGTCTTGGCTGGGCTCAGCTGTTTCATCTCCTGCTAGGCTGGGCCTATTTAACTCACCTGGACCTTTACTTGTCGCCTGCTGTCGGTGTATTCAGTCCTGATCCTGTGTCCTCCTGAATATTCCTTGTGACCAGTCTCCTGCTATGAGAAGCTAAGTTTGCTTGTTCAGTTTCTCATTATTTCCTTGAAAACGTTTCTCATTATATTATGAGTTCAGCCCAGCTTGCTTTTATGTGATTTTTTGCTTGCTGGTTAGTTCTGGGGTGCAGAGTGCGCCCCTCACATCGTGAGTCGGTGTGGGGGTTTTTGTATTCTCTGCGTGGTTTACTTTTGATAGTTTTTGTACTGACCGCACAGACACCTATCTATTTTCTGCCTATCTAGTATTAGCGGGCCTCATTTGCTAAATCTGTTTCATCTCTACGTTTGTGTTTTCCCCTTGACTCACCGTTATTATTTGTGGGGGGGCTATCTAAAACTTTGGGGTATATTTCTCTGAGGCAAGTGAGGTCTTTGCTTTCTTTCTAGGGGTAGTCAGTTTCTCAGGCTGTGACGAGACGTCTAGGTTTTCAGGTAACGTTCCACAGCTGCCTTTAGTGTGTTTGGATAGGATCAGGATTGCGGTCAGTATAGCTTCCACATCCCCAGAACCTGTCCTATATACTCAGGGTATATTTGTCAGGTCAGTTTGAGATCCTACCACCAGGATCATAACATCAATGTGTCTCTGCACATGTCAGCGTGTTTTCATGGACCGTGTGTCCGTTTGAAAAACACGGAGACATGTCAGTGTTCGTGGGAGCGCATGTATCACACGGACCCATTAAAGTCAATGGGTCCGTGTAAAACACGCACCGCACACGGATGCCGTGCGTGTGCCGTGCAGGAGACAGCGCTACAGTAAGCGCTGAGAGGAAGCATCGAGGGAGCCGGGTGAGTATTTTATTTCCAGCGCGCGGGCGCACAGGGGGTGGGAGGGGGTTGGTTAGAGGGTACTTTATTTCAAACACAAAAAAAAAAAAAGATTTTTCATTCCTTCTCTTCAGCTAACGCTGCTGGGAAGAAGGAATGAATTCCGGCTTCAGCACCAGATGCAGGGGACAGTGCTTATCTCTAGCGCTGTCTCCTGCACGGTCCGTGTGGTACCCAGTCGGCACACGGGCGGCACACGGCTGCCGCACGTGTGCCACACTGATGTGCCACGTGAGCACACGGACACGGATAACTCCGGTATCGATTTTTCCGGTACCGGAATTATCTGGATGTGTGGGACAGGCCTAAAGGAGTAATCTATAGTGCACAATTTCCTAGCGGAAAACTTTATATTGGACTCACAACCCAGGACCTCAGAATCCGCACAAGAGAGCACGTGAGGAACATAGCGAAGGGACGGACTGCAGAGGATCCATCACTTCTAAAAACTGAAATATTTTTTATTTCTTAATTTTGGAACTGAGAAAAAGAAAATAAGCCTTTTTATTTAATCTCTAAATATTCTTTCAACTTTTTTTTTCTTTTCTTTTTTTTTCTAGGACTTGAACTTGTTTTCTTTGAATAGAACTTGTAATCATTTAATTGCTTGTTTTCTAAATGCTAATATTGGAGCATTCCAAATCTAGAATAAAATAATAATAATAATAATAATAATAATAATAATAATTGAAGTGGAAAAAACATGTCTGTTTTCTTCCATCAACATCTCCACCTTCACCCAAGAGTCTGTGCCTGGCACTGCAACTTATCAAAGTGAATAGGGCTGAGTTGCAGTAGCATGCACAAACCCTAGAATGACAGTGTTTCTGGTAAGGCTACTTTCACACTAGTGTCGTACGACGCACGTCGCAATGCTACGTTGCGACTTACCAACGCAAACTGATATCGCTGCACAACGGTGGCAGCGGATGCAGTTTTACAACGCATCCGCTGCCCCATTGAGATGTGCGGGGAGGCGGGGAGGGAGTTCCGGCCACGCATGCGCGGTCGGAAAAGACGGTCACGACGCACCAAAAAACGTTACATGTAATGTTTTCTGGTGGCGACGGTCCGACGCAACAGGACGCAACCGTCGCACGACGGTTGCGAAGGGTGGCAATGCGTCGCACTGCGTCGCTAATGCAAGTCTATGGAGAAAAAACACATCCTGCAAGCACTTTTGCAGGATGCGTTTTTTCTACAAAACGACGCATAGCGATGTGCAGTGCACGACGCTAGTGTGAAAGTAGCCTAAGAAACAGACATATTATTCTTAATATATTATTCTTATATAACAGCCTTCTGCTTATGGAATTTGTAGATTAGTCATGGGGTTAATATTTATGTTGTCTTTAAATAAAAAAAATAAAATAAAACATATGTATTTGCTAAAAACTTTACCTACAGCATGAAATACTAAGTCTTTGAATACATAAGCTGCTGGTGCTGCGCTATGCATTATTTAGTCTGAATATGAGTTTAAATGGTGGCAGTGCTACTTTTTTTTAATATACTGCTTGCTGTCATTGAACTAAACCACAATTCTTTAGGCTGAAAATTAAGCAGACTTTCTTGGTGGTTTAGTTTCATTTACTGAAATTAATTGCAACTGGAGGAAACGAAACAAAATACATCAGAAGAAGGTTTCTGCACACGATACAATGAGTCCTTTCACTTTCAGGAGTCATAAAAAGTCCCTTTTGCTGATCAACCCAGCATCCTGCACAATGTCCCCAACTGAGATTCAATAGCCCGAATTGAAAAATGAGATTGTCGGGAAAGTTTTCTTCCTTTAGTAAAAAATGCAGCTGTCAAATATTGGCTGAAGAAAAAAGAGAGAAGAATGACATGAGACGGAGAGAAAAAAGATAAAAGAATTGCAGTTTTGAAGACCACAAGCCTTATAGGAGAGGCCCAGTGTTGCAGAGGCTGAAACGCCCATTTCTGGTTGGCACATTGCCCACTGCCCGCCCGGCATCTTTGTATAGCCATGTATGGTTCTTTGTTTTTCCAGTTCCACCCCCGTTCACCCTCTGTTTAAACTAAAGTGGTCTTGTGCCCCCTGTTATATACGGCCACTTTGGTTCTGTTCTTCCTCTTACCCGATACCTGCTGACTGAGGACTTTTAGTCAGTTTTCTTTCTTGTTTTTTTCGATTTTATACAGGCAGAAGGGCAGGGTAACTTACAGCGCCTCCTGGCCAAGCTTGCGGCTCCAGCTCCTGCTTCCCAGTCAGCGTAGAGTATGCAGGTTTGGTCGGGCAGCCGGCGGCCCGCACAGCATTCCCGCCCACCGCAGAAGCTTAGTCCCAGCCCCCTTGTTTCTGCCCAGAGAAGTGACGTGGATAAGGTGAGAAGGAGTCAGTCAGTGTAGGCAGTCTCTGAGGCCCCATCAGAGCCACTTTGCGCCATAGTATAGCCATGTCCCCTTTCCCCACCACCATTTCCTGCAGCGCTGTCCACTGTGAGTGGTGCTGATGTGCCCACAGCAATGGGCAATCAGAGAAAGCACTTTATTTGCTGAGAAACTTTAACCTCTCCTGCTGCACAGATTAATGAAGGGGTTACAGCACCTCTCCCCTCTCATACAGCCCCCAGGTAGTGAGGAAGCTGAAAACTTTCTTTGATGCCCCTGAGCCTCCTCTTAACAGCTCACAAGTGGAAAAGATTCCATGTACCATCGCTCCTGGGGAGGTGTCACGCAGGTGCCGCAGAAGGGCTCCCTCACGGTCAGGCTGCCAGTCCAGTTCCCAGAGCTTTGTTAGGTGTGGGCGCAGCAGAGCCACTGGACACAGATGGCGCGGGCGCAGACATTCTTCTAGATTATCCAAGAGCCGGAAGGTTGCACCAGTCCAGATCATCTCACTGGCGTTCGCCATAGTCATTGTGTGATAGTTCCTGCAGTTCGGGCAGGTTAAGCCAGCATACGAGGCAAGACCATTCACTGTCGGCTGTGCCATGGGGCAAGTCAAGTTTGCATGGTCCTGAATTCCCTGCAAAGGTCGTCGTGAGTTCTATCAGGCAGTGAGTTTAATTTCACTGGGACTTGGGGTTCCGGGTGTAAAGAAGGGGAATTAGAGTCAGCCATTAGGCCTTTGCTGTTAAAATTAGAACTGTCAAAACCCTTGCCCCAATTCATTCAATCACCTGTAGCAGTGTACAGAGCTGGTCTCCACAAGGAGGCTTTTTTCTGCGGTATCACCCTGCTGGGGGCCCACTTGGATGACGAGACAAAACAAAAAATCTGGTCTAACCAACACATAGAAATTTGGACTTTGATCTCCGTCGACCAGCATACCGTCAATAAAGAGCTGAGACCAAATACGGACAGAACTTTTGACGGGTGGTCTAAAATGGCCAAGACTGTGGGTCATTGGATTCAAGCCTTTGCGATGCCGGGTTGTGTTACGGGCTAAGAGCACTCTGAATGCTGCACTGGCCTGTTTATTTATATATATGGATTCAGTTTAAAATGTATATAAATCACATGGTGCTACCGCCTGGCCCAAGAATGATGTAGAGTCCCACAGGCGCTTAGATTGCAGGCAGATATTGGGTGGTGGTTAAAGCCACAGATGTGTGGCTTCAGCTTATGATGTCTCAAAGGGCGCCCCCTTTCAATCTGTTGCTCTTCCTTTCTCTGGTTGCTCTTCCTTTCTCTCAGGGAGCAGTGGCCATGCAAAGATCAGGGTTGTGTTGGTCTTTAATGGGGGTCACTGCAGGTTCTATGGCTTGTGGAAGTACAAAATAAGAAAATAAGTACAAGCATGAATGTTCTGCCTGCAGAGGTCTGCACCCAGCAGACCATTGCAGCAAACCAAGTTAGGCAATCAGCCTGTCAGCAGGTCCCATTGAAGAGAAAGACTACGCTGAGTGTGGTCAAGCTGTCTCCATTGTTAGACCAGTACCCCAAAAAGTCATCAGTCTCGGTTTCACATTCATTTTTTTCACTCCTTTCTTTTATTCCAGTAAGCCATTCTTTACGCGTGATTTAAAATCAGTTGGTGAGATCTCAGCCATCATAAAAGAAAAAATTGCAAAAGACTTGTACTTGGACCGTTTAGAAGGCCCTTTCTCGATCCCTCCTTTTTCTAACCTGAGGGTATCTCCTCTTGGTATTGTCCCCAAAAAAGAGATGAATACATTTCGTTTGATTCCCATTTTTCCCATTCAAGTGGCAGGTCAGGAGGCCTGACAATTTATCCAAAGGGGAGGCATCAGTGGCTAATGTGTCATTCGACAGTGTGGTTTCTTTAGACCTTGAAGCTGGCCCTGGGGCACTTCTGGTGAAATCAGACATCGAGTCAGCTTTCCGCCTCCTCCCGATTCTTCCAGATTGTTACCACCTATAGGGCTGCTATTTAGATGGGTTTTTCTATTATGATACCTGCTTGCCAATAGGATTCTGAATATCATGCCAATACTTAGAGTTGTTTAGCTCTTTTTTGGAATGGGTGGTACGATATGAAACTGAGTCCATAGCAGTCATACATTACCTAGACGATTTTTTTATTAATTTCCCCCCTGGAATACCAGTGGGTGTCAATTTCACATTGATCCTTTCAGTCATCTAATACAGCATTTCGGGGTCCCACTTTCCACTGAGAAAATAGCCTGTCCTTCATGCCATTTGTCCTTTCTGGGCATAGAGTTAGATTCGGAAGAAATGGTTTTCAGGCTTTTTTCTGATAAGATAGAAAAATTAGGAAGCTTGGTCTACATTTTTTTCTGCGTTTCAAAGGTAACATTAAAACATATGCAAGTCCTCCTGGGCTTAATCGTCTTCGCATGCCAAGTTATGCCCATGGGTCATGTTTATTCAAGGTGGCTATCCCTTTTAAAGATGGGGGGACCCCTGGATGCTCAGGCCCAGCTGGTTCAGCCAAACAGTTAAAAGAAAGTTCAGATTCGAGTACCAGAACAGTACCCAGACACGAACCCGGACCCCATTTACTTGAATGGGGTGCCCAAATGTCCAGTGTTTTCCACGCTGTCATGTGCATAACAGAACGGCAAACACTGCTTCTGATCGGCAGTAAGATCATTTCCACCGGTCAGACAGTGGCAGTTCCAATGCTGTCAAATTACTTGAGCCTGCAGCTGTGATCAGAGGTAAAATGTTTAGCTCCGGTCACTGGCATTGGCTGATGGGACTACTATTCCCATTAGCCTACACCTGCTCCTGCTAATAACAGTAAGAGCAGTCGGTGGCTGATGGCAGTATTCATCAGTCGGCACCTGTGCTATAAATAAATAATTATTTAAAAGAAAACGGCATGGGTTCACCTGTATTTTTGATAACCAGCCAAGCAAATTGACAGCTGGGGACTGCGAGCCTCAGCTGTCAGCAAGGCTGGTTAGCAAGAATAGGGGAGGTCTCCATCCTGCTTTTTTAAATTATTTAAATAAATACGGCACGGGGTCCCCCTATTTTTGACAACCAGGCAAGCTAAAGCAGACAGCTGAAGGATGTTATTCTAAGGCTGGTATTCTACGGGCTGCTCCCCATAGCCTAAAAATAGCAGCCTGTAGGAGCCCAGAAAAGGTGCATCTATTCTATGTGCTAATTCTGGCACTTTGCCTGGTTCTTCTCACTTGCCCTGTGATGGTGGCAAGTGGGGTTCCTATTTATGGGGTTGATGTCACCTTTGCATTGTCCGGTGATAGCAACAATATCAAAGATCCAGAATCGGAGCATCTAATAGTTGTGCCTTTTCTGGGCGACTGCGGGCTGCTATTTTTAGGCTGGGGGGGACCAATATTTATGGCCTTTTACCAGCCTCGGAATACCAGCTTCCAGCTGTCTGCTTTAGTTTCACTAGTTGTCAAAAAAGGGGGGGCATGCCTTTTTTAAATTATTTATTTAAATAATTAAAAATATGGTGTGGGGAACCCCTATTCTTGATAACCAGCCTTGCTAAAGCTGACAGCGGAGGGTTGCAGCTGTCAGTTTTTCTGGCTAGTTATCAAAAATACAGAAAAACCTGGTGATTTTAATAAATCGGAAGCAAATGCTGGTCAACTAAAAGGATGAAAAATTTTTCTGACATTGTTTTATCTCTTATGTGTTAGTTTTCAACATTTGCTGGGCCAAATGTTTAGCATATTTTGTCATAGGTAGTTGAATTTTGCAAAAAATGTTTTTGTTAGTTTGTTTTTCGATTAAAACATAGCAAAGACAAAGTCAAATATATCACCAGTAGTGATGAGCGAGTGTACTCGTTGCTCGGGTTTTCCCCAGCACGCTCAGGTGGTCTCCGAGTATTTATGACTGCTCGGAGATTTAGTTTTCCTCGCAGCAGCTGGATGATTTGTGACTGTTAGACAGTTTGATTACATGTGGGGATTCCCTAGCAACCAGAAAACCCCCACATGTACTCAGGCTGGGTAGTAGCTGTAAATCATTCATTCGCCGAACACTAACAAATACTTGGAGGACACCAGAGCGTGCTCGGGAAAACCTGAGCAAAGAGTAAACTCGCTCATCACTAATCACCAGATGTCAGGAAGCTTATTATTCTGAGAGTAAAGTCAGGCCAAAATGAGGTAACTATGGAATTCAACTGCTCTGAGTCAAGTGGCTCGTATAATAAAGAAAGAAAAAGATGGTAATGGAACTAGTTGACAAACCTTGATAAACGTCCTCCAAAGTTGATCACATTATTAAGAAAAAGTCAGTATCTGATGTCCATAAAAGTGCTGTATAGATTTTGCACAAAATGATCGAAGAAAATGGGATCGAATTGAGTGACCAAACTGGTGCGATGGCTAAGAGCAGTAGTGTTGAATGCAAGAGTTCAGTCAAGAAACCTTTCATTTCTGCCAAAGAACACAGCCAATGGAAAGAAACAGAGTTTGTGCCCGTGTCCATAGCAATAAACATGAATTGTTTACAGATTTGCAAATGAAATTGTAACAAGATCCGTCAGGATGTCTTGAATTGCCTAGTAGCTTCAATGCCCCGTTGGTGTGGTGCAGAAAGTAAAACAAGGCGTTATGCTACAAAATACTAAGTTATGGCATTGTAAGCAATGAATCACTATGTTGTGATCAATAAATAGTATATGCAAAACTTTTGGCAGTCAGTTTTCTTTAATTAAATGACCATGCCTATATTCTAAAGCCTTTTGGTTAAAATTAAGGTCTTGCATGATGACAACTTCACGCACTTTCAAATTATCTCCAGGAACATAGCATCACAACTACCTGACAGAAGTAATCACATTTTAAAAATGCAAAACTTTTGGTCACCACTGTTTGCAAAGACAATAGGAGGTAAACAGAAAGACAGTATTCTGAATCCATAACTAGCATAACAAGTGTGTGGTTCTGTAGACAGCGTTTCTATGAATGTGCAGCGCCCCAGAGTCCTGGTAGTTGCAGTACTGATGCTCCGCCACTATGGGGAGCTATGGTATGTCTGATGGCACTGAAGGAGTTCACCTGACCAGGTATCACAGAAACCAATACACTTCACACTCCAGCCACCAGGGGGAGCAAAGGGTGCTATCTATTAGGCCACTCCTCACAATCTGGTAAAACTGGGGGTTAGATAGGAAGTTAGAGAGAAAGCTGACTGGGTTGGAACGAGGCAACATCCTGTGGCAGAGGGTGTTGCAGGGGAAGATTCAGGGGGGTCCCTGTCAGGGGTGGGATCCTGACAGGCCTAGCGAACAGAAAGAACGTTACGGAACTGCGCCTGCACTTCATCGCGGCGGAGCTGCATGTTTTTGACCAGCATAGATAGGGATGTTAACCTCTTCAGCACCAGAAGAAATTAAATCCATTTAATATGGGACACAAATCACACCATCTCTAAAGAAGACCTGCGATTTGTTACCCGACGTGACTGTATAAGTCCAGGTCTTGCAGGGGGATGTGACATCCTTGCGACAGCATGATTATTATTATGTTTGTCATTTAGAAGAAATGCAGTCATCATAGTGAAACTTTCATTTATAGCATCATTATCTAAATGTATCAGAGTGGAATAAAACCTTTAGATTTACTTTCGGTCTCTATTTTAGACACTTATTTTTGCTTTCAGCTCTCACTCCAGCTCATACATATCGAGGTGGTTACTTCAAAGCGTAAAGACCCAATAGTAAATTAGATCATTATTAAGATACTTCCTGTAAAGCAAAATATCCCAGCCAACATGAGGTCACATTTCACATCCTGGTTATAAAGCATGTTATATAGTTACATAGGTTGAAAAAAGACCTAGGTCCATCAAGTTCAAATTTTTTACACCAATTATAATTTTTTTGTCCTGTAGTGAGTTGTTTGTATTGTCTTTAGAAAGAATAAATCATGTGCCAATCCTTTGTACTGACCGCACATGTATTTATACATATAAATGAGATCTCCTCTGAGACGTCTATTTTCTAAACAAGCCCAACTTTTACAGTGTCTCATCACATGAGAGGCCTCCATTCCTTGTAATAATCTAGTTGACGCATTTGAACTTACTTCCCAATATCCGTTTTAAAATGTGGAGCCCAATACTGGATCCCATATTCTAGATGTGGCCTCACAAGTGATTTATAAAGGGGGAATAATACTTTGGGATCGCGAGATTTTATCTCTCTTTTTACACACCCAAAAAATCAGTTTGAAAATGGCGCCAGCCGCGCCTGCGCATTTACAGCTATCGTCGATCCGACAGATGCCAGGTGCCATTTTCAAACTGATTTTTTTAATGAATTTATGGATACCATCAAAAACAATAATTAAATGCACATTATGGATGCAATCATAGAGCAGTGCAGGCGCCGCTGACGGCACCTGCCTGCAAATGGGGATTTAAAAAAAAAAAATGTATATATACGTATATAATATTCATTATGTAAACTAGGTGGCAGATCAGTGAGGGATCAGTGACCTGTCAGAAGCCATACTGATGAATACCTAATCAGATCACCACATGAAGACCCCCACAGGCCGCCCTGGAGCACGAACATATCATGAACACAAAACTGAAAATATAGAATACGCAACAACCACAAGATGGATTTCATCACTAGGTATCATTGTAATCTGTATAATGATGCCAGCCTGACACTGTGTGCAGGTTACTGGGCACAATCCTGCTGACAGGATCCCTTTAACAGTATTGTATACTACATTGCCTGAATTTGTTGAGTTTTTTTTACTTGAATAAGTGGTAAGTTTAACTTCTATTTTACTGTATAACGGGCCCCACATTAGCTCCAATACTGTATAATGGACCCACATTAGCTTCTATACTGTATAATGGGCCCAACATTAGCTCCAATACTGTATAATGGACCCACATTAGCTCCTATACTGTATAATGGGCCCAACATTAGCTCCAATACTGTATAATGGACCCACATTAGCTTCTATACTGTATAATGGGCCCAAGATTAGCTCCTATACTGTATAATGGGCCCCACAATATCTCCTGTACTGTATAATGGGCCCCACATTAGCTCCTATACCGTATAATGGGCCCCACATTAGCTCCTATACCGTATAATGGGCCCCACATTAGCTCCCATTCTGTATAATGGGCCCCATATTAGCTCCTATACTGAATAATGGGCCCCACATTAGCTCCTATATTGTATGTTGGACCCACATTAGCTCCTATACTGTATAATGGATCCATATTAGCTCCTTTACAGTATAATGGGCCCCACATTAGCTCCTATACTATATAACGGGCCCCACATTACCTCCTATCTATATATATAATCGTCTAAGGTCCATTTCCATCTGTCTGTTTGTAATGGAAATCCCGCGTCGCTGATAGGTCACACCAGCCGACCGCGACCAATCAGCGACAGGCGCAGTCCGGCTGCAAATTGGTTCGGGATTTGAACCACGCTTCGCTGATTGGTCGCGCCTGGCCGGCCGCAACCAATCACTGACAGACTTTACTATTGATGCTGCCTATGCAGCATCAATAGTAAAAAGATATAATGTTAAAAATAATTTAAAGAATTAAAAATCGTGCTATTCTTACCTTCCCGCTGCCCCCGAAGCCTTCCCCATCCTCGCGATGCTCTCGGCAGCTCCGTTCCCAGTAATGCTTTGTGAAATGACCCCAGATGACGTAGGATCACGCGAGACCACTACGTCATCACGGGTTATTGCCGCAAAGCATCACTGGGAATGGACCTGACGAGAGCATCGCTAACTCCTGGGCTGGATACGGGGGCCACCGTAACGTGAGTATATAACTATTTTTTATTTAAATTATTTGTTTTACAGGGATATGGTGCCCACACTGCTATATACTACGTGTGCTGTGCTATATACTACATGGGCTGTGTTATATACTCCGTGGCTGTGTTATATACTATGTGGCTGCTATATACTACGTGGCTGTGCTATACACTACATGGGCTGTGCCTGTGCTATATACTACGTGGCTGTGCTATATACTACGTGCAGTGCTATATACTACATGAGTTGTGCTATATACTATGTGGACTGTGCTATATACTACGTGGGCTGTGTTATATACTATGTGGACTGTACTATATACTACGTGGGATGTGTTATATACTATGTGGACTGTACTATATACTACGTGGATTGTGCTATATACTACATGGACTGTGCTATATACTACGTGGCTGTGTTATATACTACGTGGATTGTACTATATACTACTTCGACTGTACTATATACTACGTGGATTGTGTTATATACTATGTGGACTGTACTATATACTACATGGGCTGTGTTATATGCTACGTGGGCTGTTAGATACTACATGGCTGTGCTATATGCTACGTGGCTGTGCTATATGCTACGTGGGCTGTGTTATATGCTATGTGGCTGTGCTATATACTACATGGGCTGTTATACGCTACATGGCTGTGCTATATGTTACATGGCTGTGCTATATGCTACGTGGCTGTGCTATATACTACCTGGGCTGTTATATGCTACGTGGATGTGCTATATGTTACATGGCTGTGCTGTATGCTACGTGGCTGTGTTATATACTACGTGGGCTGTTATGTGCTACGTGGGCTGTGTTATATACTACGTGGCTGTGCTATATGCTACATGGCTGTGCTATATGCTACGTGGCTGTGCTGTATACTACGTGGCTGTGTTATATACTACGTGGCTGTGCTGTATACTATGTGGGCTGTTATATGCTACGTGATTGTGCTATATTCTATGTGGTTGTGTTATATGCTACGTGGCTATGCTATATACTTCGTGGCTGTGTTATATACTACGTGGCTGTGCTATATGCTACGTGGGCTGTGTTATATGCTATGTGGCTGTGCTATTTACTGCGTGGCTGGGTTATATACTACGTGGCTGTGCTATATACTACGTGGGCTGTTATATGCAACGTGGGCTGTGTTATATACTACGTGGCTGTGCTATATGCTACGTGGCTGTGCTATATACTATGTGGCTGTGTTATATACTACGTGAGTGTGTTGTATACTATGTGGGCTGTTATATGCTATGTGGCTGTGCTATATTCTATGTGGTTGTGTTATATGCTACGTGGCTGTGCTATATGCTATGTGGCTGTGTTATATACTACGTGGCTGTGCTATATGCTACGTGGGCTGTGTTATAAGCTACGTGGCTGTGCTATATGCTACACAGGCTGTGCTATATGCTACGTCAGCTGTTACATGCTACGTTTACTGAACAAGTTCTGTCATACATATTCTAGAATACCCGATGCGTTAGAATCGGGCCACCATCTAGTACTATATATTGGGCCCCACATTACCTCCTATACTGTATAATGGGCCCCACATTACCTCCTATACTGTATAATGGGCCCCACATTACCTCCTATACTGTATAATGGGCCCCACATTAGCGTTTATACTGTATAATGGGCCCCACATTAGTTCCTATACTGTATAGTGGGCCCCACATTAGCGCCTATACTGTATAATGGGCCCCACACTTTATAAGGGTCCCCACACTAGTTTCCATAATGTATGAGGGGCCCCCACTGTATTAGGGTCCCTCATTGTTTATGATGCCCCAAAAAGTGGACCCCACGTTAGCTCCTATACTGTATAATGGGCCCCACATCAGCTCCTATTCTGTATAATTATAATGGCTCTCACACAGTAGCATAGCTACCGGGGGGCAGAGGGGGCCATCGCCCCGATCCCTGCACTCTGAGTGAGCAGGGTTTTCATTGGTTCTCTATTCTCATATGCATCCTTATGGGCTTAAATAACAGGTCACTGATCCTTCACTGACCTGCCTCCTATTTTAAATACTGAGCTTGCACAGGTCATGTTGTGGTCTATAAAAAAAAAATGTAGATACGGCAAAATGGCGCAGATGCCTTTTTGTTGGAGGAAAAAGAAAAATTTGTCTGCAGCAAAATGGGGGCGACGCTTGCGCAGTAGCATCTACTGCACATGCACCATTTTCCTGCAGCTAATATTTTTGTACTACAACAATGGCACCAGCGGCAGCTCTTGTGCAGCAGTATCTATCGGCAAGTGATAGATGCTACTGCGCAAGCACCGCCACAGCGCCATTACTTTTTTCAAAGACCACAATATGAACTGCGCAAGCGCAGTATTTAAAATAGGAGGCAAGTCAGTGAGGGATCAGTGACCTGTCATATGCCTATACAGATTAATATGTAAGCAGAGCACCACATAAAGACCCCCACAGCCTACCCCAAAACACCATAATCTCATTATCTGAAAATAAAGATTAAACAACAACCACAAGACGGATTTCATCACCAGGTATAATTGTAATCAGTATAACGGCGCCGACTTGACAGTGTCTGTAGGTTACTGTGCACAATCCTGCTGACAGGTTCCCTTCAGTGAATTCGGCACAAGTTATGGGTGCCTCGGCCATAGATAGGCTCTAGTTAGGGCTGGAGTACATTTTCATGAAATAGACGGGCGAGCTTAGTAACACCTCGTTACTCACCAGTTCTACCCATTTTAGCAAACTTGACTGGAACTGGTGTGAAAACACCAAGTCGCAATATTTTTTTGCACAAAAAAATGTTTGCAACTTTTTAAATTCTTTTATGCCAGAATTCTGGCAAAAACACCTTAATACATCATCACCATAATCTGCTATATAATCTTACATATCTTGATAATAGGAAGATTGTATTTTGTTAGAGATACAGACGGCAAATTTCCCTAGTTTGATGGAAGTGATAAGAGGCATTCAATATAATTATGGGAGGGAAGTGATAACCACTAAGATAATCTTTGGAGAAAACGGGAATTTTCCAGAAATGTGAATTACCGAGAACTCAGCTTCATTTTATTATACTTAATATGGGGATTTCTATGCAGACATAAAAGGCAATATAATAGTGAAATAAAAGACTATAGACTTCCTCTGCCTGGAAATCCCCACTCGTTTAGATACCTATGAGAAACAGAACAGCACAGTTGTTATAGTAGAGGATTTCTACTGTGGGGAGCAGGATCCTGCTGCTCTAACGATAGACACAGGATATTAAAGGGGTATTCAACTATTGCCATAAATGTTTGATTGATGCGAGAATCACGTCTGTCTTGGAAATGGTGGCCGGTGCCTCATCCGCTCTCAGTGGCACAAGCAACTTTCTCCACTTTTATGGAAATTTTGAAAACAGTTAAGCACAATAAGTGAAAGTGAGTGAACAAAGAGAGGACAATGGTTGATCCCCGTCTATAAAACACAAAACCAGAATCTCATCCAGCACAGCCCTAACTAAGGGTGCAGTGACACTGCAATATCGGGAATATCCCTAATTATTTTTATGAGTGGTCTTTTGAGTAAGTTATTCATCAACCATTGTACATCTTCATGCTATTTCAGAAAACATTTTTTTTCACCAGAGTACTCAGTTCATTTCCAAAAATCTGGAAGACATTCTCTTATAAGATTAATATTGAATTGCCGTTTTCTTCTGTCTACCACTCAGGGTAAACGTATTGACCAAATATTCAAGAAATATTTTCAATATTTCACACCTCATCTGCTAAGAGTTGTTCTAGTGGCCCAAGCTTAAGTTTCCTTCTATGGAGCTGGGGCCCAAATATATTGATCCTTATAAAATAGTTCAGGTCATAAACCTTGTAGCTTTCATTTAAAGGAAACCTCACAGGTCCTCATGCCCACTGCACCACCACCATGTGTTTATTCTTATGTTAATATCCTGCGTTATAAGTCATTTGTACAGTATACTGTAAGTGATTGCAGTGTATTGCAAAAAAAGAATGTTAAAAATCAGTTTCCAGTATGCTAATTAGTTTCAGGCTAGTTAAAAAAGTGTTGGATTTTCCAGACCATTCAATCCACTAACCATTTTACTGGTCCCCTGTGGGCGTGAAAACATGATTTGCAAGAAGCGGCATCATTGACGGATCCCTGCAAGTTTTGCGCATGCGCACCTTTCTTCATTTTATGTCAGTGCGCAGTGAAGCCAACATTTGCAAATCATGTTATCAAGCCCACAGTAGAGCAGTAAAATGATCATGCGGTAATATGATTAGTGGCACAACTACTCTAGGAAAACCAATGCCCCCCTTCCCCCGTCAACTAGCCTAAAACTAATTAGCATATTGGAAACTGATTTTTATTTATTTTTTGGCTTTCGCTGCAATCATACTGTACAAAGGGTTTGTGAGGCAGGGTATTAACATAAAAATAAACAAATGGTGGCAGTTTGGGGGGCATGGGTCACCTGTCCTGTTCCCATTAATACTTCCTCTGACCTTTAAGATACCTAGTTTATTTAACAAGTTCCAGCTCAAGGTTTATTGTTTGCTTGTTCCACCTATCAAAGATTCTCCTCCTTCTGCAATGATCAAAGACAACTTAGCGCAAAAATTTTAGATTCTAGCGTGATGGAGACTCATTGTAATATCTGGTGTATTGTTGAAGTTATGATCCAGAAAAGAGATCGTAAGTTCAGGCATAAAACTGACAATGCTGACAAACTAATAAGGAGATTTCACCCTAATAAACTTCTTTTCTAAAGATCCGAAGACCCCTCTTTTTAGGGGTGGGGTGGGTACTGTGACATCTCCACTTAAACATTCTCCAGCGACGTCAGTTTCAGTCATCAGGCACCACATTCAAACTCTGGGAGGCGCTGATAACGGAGGAGACGTCATAGCCAGTAACTCTGGTTTTGTCTAGGAGGGCTACTGTTGTGGGTGGGACTTTTAGTGCCAAACAGTCAGGCAGAGTGGATGTATGTGCTGTCCAGCAACTCAGCCAGAGTAACCAGCTCCCTGCTGTGACTAATGAGGAAGCATCACACCCTACTTAACCTCCCAGCTTACTGCTGGGAGTTTTCAGATAAAAGTTGATATCTGCACATGCCTTGCATTTTTTTCAGCTTGCCTGTAACCTTGTTTTTAACATGACGAGAAGAGATTTTATCAGATTTGGAAAGTGCTGCTGGAAATTCTTCACCCTTGATATATAGTTATATTTATCATGTTTTACACTCCTGTAGCCTGGCACTGATTCTGCACACTAGATTCCTGTTGCTGACTCTGGACTGACCTTACTTTCATTTTGCCGGTTAAATTTACCTCTGATTCCGCCCTTCTGGTTCTGACCTCAGCTATCTTCTGACCTTGTACCTGACTACTGATTTTGTCCTGCATCAACTCTCCTCTGACAGCTTGTTCCAAGGGCCATCAGCTTCTCCTAAGATGCAACCCAGGGAACTCTGTTTTTAGTACAGGACCCTGCACAGGTGTTAAAAGATAAGGTTTCTCTGGGAACTGTTAAGTGGAGTGGCATGAGCAAAGACTTTCCATGGAAGCTCTATTAAGAGTTGCCAAGTTTCTACATACAGTGCATCCATACAATCATTATGTGTAATGGACATATGTTGCCGAGAATAATGACATATTTATTACCACCCCCAGAAAAAAACAACAAGAAAGAACAAGGAGAGAACCAATTACGGTAAATACTGAAATTCTGAAATAATATTATGGTATTTAAAAAGGACAAAAGGGTGAATTTCTTTTATAGAAAGCTTGTAAAACCCCATTGTTCATTTACTCCTTTAGGGGTCATGCATTTCAGCATAGTGATCCATTTATATTCTAGATGAGCCAATTTCTTGGCTATATTCCCCATCCAATTCCTTGGATATAATTGATCTAGTCCTCTAACTCCATGTAGAAGAAGCCACTGATGGGCCAAAGCTTTCAATTTGGCAATGGCACCTGGCTCTTCTTGTGATATTTTTCCTGCTTCCTTGATATCTTTGATATGTCCTAGAATGCGGACATACAATTCACATGTCATTCTAGCATAAATCAGACCTCAAGGGTTCTCATTCATATGTTGAATTTAAAGTGAATCTGTCACCCCAAAATTCGTCTATAAGCTAAGGCCACCGGGATCAGGGGCTTACCTACAGCATTCTGTAATGCTGTAGATAAGCCCCCGATGTAACCTGAAAGAGGAGAAAAACAAGTTAGATTATACTCACCCAGGGGCGGTCCCGATGCGGTCCAGGCCGGTGGGTGTTGCGGTCCGGGTCTGGCGCCTACCATCTTCATACAATGTCGTTGTCTTCTTTTCTTCCGGCCACGGCTTTGGCGCAGGCGTACTTTATCTGCCCTGTTGAGGGCAGAACAAAGTACTGCAGTGCGCAGGCACCGGGCCCCGCTGACCTTTCCCGGCGCCTGCGCACTGCAGTACACCTTCCCTTTAAGTTGGTGTCAGTTTTCGCAATGTATTTGCATGGTTTGCAGTTACCACAGTTCTATATGCCTCATCTGGGACCCGAATAGCCAAAAATGTATGTAGAAGTGGGAGACACATCACTAGGTACCAATATATCACGTAAGGTTTTGCTGCTTTTGGAAGTTCGGCTTGGTAAAAATTGAAGAGGTGAAGGATCTTTTTGACGAATAGGCCAAAATTTAGAGATGAAGTTAACCATTTAATTCCATCTGGAATGATAACTTGTGATAAACTAAACAAATCCATTTGATTCCTCTATGACCTTAGAAATTAATAGAGATTGTCTATCAGTATGTTTTGCTTCCTGATAAGTGCATTGGATATTTTCCATTCTATAGCCATGCTTTAAAAATCTCTGTGTCACATCCCATGCTTTATTGCCAAAATCGTCATCCCGGTCTCAAATTCATCTTGCTGTAATGAATTGACCAGTGTGTAAAGCACGGATAACAGGCGACGGATGAGCTGATTTGGTAAGCAGAAATGCATTCATACTAATCTTGTTGTGATAAATGGTATTATGGAGTCGTCCAGCCTAGTCTATCACAATGCCCAAATTAAAAAAATCAAAGGCAACCTGTTTAATGTGATATCGTATTTTTCGCTTTATAAGACGCTCCGGATTATAAGACGCACCCCAAATTTTGAGGAGAAAAATAGGAAAAATTTTTTTTAATAAAATGGTGGTGCTTCTTATAATCCATGCATCTTATTGCTTATGGGTGTGGTGGCTGTGGTGAAGCGGGGTCTCAGGGTTGCTGCTGGAGGAGGTGGGTGTTGCCATCGCACTCTGCTCCATGCTGCCGGGTGCTACACCATGCTGTGTCCCCGAAGCTTGCCATCGCACTCTGTCCCTTGCTGCCGGGTGCTGCCACCATGCTGTGTCCCCGATGTTTGCTCCCATTCTCTTTTACTGGGTTCTGCTGCCGCGCTGTATCCCTGATACTTGCTGCCACACTCTTTTACTGGGTGATGCTGCCATGCTGTGTCCCCGATGCTTAACGCCATTTTCTGTCCAATGCTGTCGGGTGCTGCCGTAGCTCTCTGTCCCGTGCTCCATGGGGGAACTCCGCAGTTCCATCCATGCTTTCCTGTGCGGTGGATTCCATCCGGGAAAATAGCTACCGGGAGGTGGCGCAGGCACAGATGGAGATCTCGGCATCAAGATCTCGGGAGATGAGATTTCAGCGCTGAGATCTCATCTCCCAAGACCTCCCAGCGGCTATTTTCCCGGAAAGAATCCACCGCACAGGAAAGCATTGATGGAACTGCAGAGCCCCCCACGCAGCACGGGACAGAGAGCGGCAGCAAGCACCGGTGACAGCGTGGCGGCAGCAGCACACGGCAGCACCGGGGACACAGCACAGCAGCAGCACACGGCAGCACCGGGGATAGTGTGGCGGCAAGCATCGGACACCCGCAGCGGCAGCACCCCTAAGGTATACCTGCATTGTAAGATGCACCCCCCCCATTTTCCCCCCAAATTTGGGGGAAAAAAGTGCGTCTTACAAAGCGGAAAATACGGTAAGTTAATTTGATGTTCCATACATTGTCATTGAAATGAGAAAGGCATTTTTCCAATTTTTCTTTGGAGTTCTGCCAGATAAATATAAAATATTACAATCTGATCACATTACATTGCAACCTGCTGTAGAATTTGCTGCTCATTTATAAAAAACCTGCAACCAGCACAGCAACTCCAATTCGGTGTGTCAGGGTAGTCTCAAACTCTATAAAATCACATATAAATTGAAACACCTGAAAAATGTATTCTTCAAATAGAAATATTTTATCCAATAAAGTGCAAAAATACAGTTCGGGCAAGGGTATACACAAAAAAATAGTTCACTTTCGGTGCATACTGCCACCTTAAACTGATATTGCTGTAGATCCACAGGAGAAACTCCTACATGCTGAGACTCTGCAATCAGGGAGACAACACCTTGAAAAAGAGAGAGGTCACCTCCCCAAAAAATAACACATATCTTTGCAGGTTTCCTCTTCCTTCTTGCTCTGTCTTATCTTGTAGGAGTTTCTCCTGTGGATCAATAGCATGGTCTTAATGTTGTCAAGTTTTATTTGTTGGGTCGAGGTTTTGAAGATTCCATGGTTGAGATACTCATGATCCTAATGGAATATGTACTCTCCCACAATTATTTTAAGTTTAAGGATTTATACTACTTGCAGAAGAGAGGAATGGTGATGGGAGCAGCCTGTGCCCCATCCTATGCTAATCTTTTTCTTAGATTATGGGAACAAGAATACATTCAGACTATTGACTACATGGCATCGGGCTTGGTGGCTTCCTGGATGACATTGATTGGTAGGTTAAGATGTTTGCAGCAAATCATAAGTTAACTAAAGCACATGCAAGTTATAGAATCTACCGCAGATTGTAACATAACAGTCTCTAATAATAGTTAATGATTCGAAGCTTACAACAAAAAATGGATTAACCAGCAGTGGATGCAGTAATGTGAACAGACGCTAGTAACAGTTTGTGATGCTTATGCTACATGATGAGTTCACCAGAAGCAGATGAAAATTATGGAAATCAAAGAACTCTAAGGAGATGATGTCAACAGAAGGAATAGGATGGCGGCAATCTCCATGGCTACTGAACTCATTACAATCTCAATAGTAAGTCACAGGTGTGTGTCTAATTTGGACTTAAAAGACCTTGGGAGATGATGTCACTGAGGAACGTTGTTGCCACTTGTAAGACCTGACATGGAGCACAGCAAAGGGTGGAAGCCTGTTATGATCCGGTGACCTTGGAGCCGCATGAAACTTTCTCTGGAGTGGGTGGAAACTGTACTGACCGCAGATCCTGAACTAACACCGCAACTAGAAGTAGCCGTGGGGTGTGCCTAACAAACCCTAGACACCTCGACACAGCCGGAGGACTAAATACCCCTATAGATGGAAATAGGAATACTACCTTGCCTCAGAGCAGACCCCCAAACGATAGGCAGCCCCCCACGAATATTGACTGTGAGTAGGAGAAGAAAAGACATACGCAGGCAGAAAACAAGATTTAGCAAAAGAGGCCACTCTAGCTAAATAGGAAAGGATAGGACAGAATACTAGGCGGTCAGTATTAAAACCCTTCACAAAATATCCACAGCAGATAATACAAAAACTTCCACAATCTAACTAAATACATGGAGTGAACATCTGCAACCCCAGAGAATCCAACACAGACTGAGAAAATACTGACACAATCTAAGCTGGACAAGAAAACACAAAAGAATAGCACTGAATTATGAAGCACACAGCATGTGTGCCAAAGAAACAAAACCAGACACTTATCTTTGCTGATTTGGCAGAAAGGCAGGAGGAACCAGGCAGAGGTCCAACACCTCCCCACAACAATTGACAACTGGCAAGGACTAATGAATCCTGCACACCTAAATACCCCAGTCAGAACTGCAATCAGCAGATACACCTGACCAGGACTGCAACTCAGGGACAACTGCATTACCACCTACAACCACCGGAGGGAGCACAAAAGCAGAATTCACAACAGTACCCCCCCTTGAGGAGGGGTCACCGAACCCTCACCAGAGCCCCCAGGCAGATCAGGACGAGCCAGATGAAAAGCATGAACCAAATCAGCAGCATGGACATCAGAGGCAAAAACCCAAGAATTATCCTCCTGGCCATAACCCTTCCATTTGACAAGATACTGAAGCCTCCGCCTCGAAAAACGAGAATCCAAAATCTTCTCAACCACATACTCCAACTCCCCATCAACCAACACAGGGGCAGGAGGATCAACAGAGGGAACAACGGGTACCACATATTTCCGCAATAAAGATCTATGGAAGACATTATGGATAGCAAAAGAGGCCGGAAGCGCCAATCGAAAAGACACCGGATTAATAATCCCAGAAATCCTATAAGGACCAATAAACCGAGGCTTAAACTTAGGAGAAGAAACCTTCATAGGAACATGACGGGAAGACAACCAGACCAGATCCCCAACCTGAAGCCGGGAACCAACACACCGACGACGGTTAGCAAAACGTTGAGCCTCCTCCTGAGACAACACCAAATTGTCCACCACATGAGCCCAAATCTGCTGCAACCTGTCAACCACCGAATCCACAACAGGACAGTCAGAAGGCTCAACCTGCCCAGAAGAAAAACGAGGATGAAAACCAAAATTACAAAAGAAAGGCGAAACCAAAGTAGCTGAACTAGCCCGATTATTAAGGGTAAACCCGGCCAATGGCAAAAATGCCACCCAATCATCCTGATCAGCAGACACAAAGCATCTCAAATAGGTCTCCAAAGTCTGATTAGTTCGCTCAGTCTGGCCATTTGTCTGAGGATGAAATGCAGAAGAAAAAGACAAATCAATGCCCAGCTTAGCACAAAAGGCCCGCCAAAACCTAGAAACAAACTGGGAACCTCTGTCGGACACAATATTCTCCGGAATACCATGCAAACGAACCACATGCTGAAAAAACAACGGAACCAAATCAGAAGAAGAAGGCAATTTAGGCAAAGGCACCAAATGAACCATCTTAGAAAACCGGTCACAAACAACCCAGATAACTGACATCCTCTGGGAAACCGGAAGATCAGAAATAAAATCCATAGAAATATGCGTCCAGGGCCTCTCAGGGACCGGCAATGGCAAAAGTAACCCACTAGCACGGGAACAACAAGGCTTGGCCCACGCACAAGTCCCACAGGACTGCACAAAAGAATGCACATCACGTGACAAGGAAGGCCGCCAAAAGGACCTACCAAGCAAATCTCTGGTACCAAAAATACCAGGATGACCCGCCAACACAGAACAGTGAACCTCAGAAATCACTCTACTAGTCCATCTGTCAGGAACAAACAATTTCCCCACAGGACAGCGGTCAGGTCTGTCAGCCTGAAATTCCTGAAGAACCCGTCGCAAATCAGGGGAAATGGCAGAAAGGACCACCCCTTCTTTCAGAATGCCGACCGGTACAAGGACCTCAGGAGAATCAGGCAAAAAACTCATAGAAAGGGCATCAGCCTTAATATTCTTAGAACCCGGAAGATACGAAACCACAAAATCAAAACGGGAAAAAAACAAGGACCATCGAGCCTGTCTAGGACTCAGCCGTTTGGCAGACTCGAGGTAAATCAGATTCTTATGATCGGTCAGGATCACAATACGGTGCTTAGCTCCCTCAAGCCAATGTCGCCACTCCTCAAATGCCCACTTCATAGCCAACAACTCCCGATTGCCGACAACATAATTGCGTTCAGCAGGCGAAAACTTGCTGGAGAAGAAGGCACACGGTTTTATTAAGGAACCAACAGAATCCCTCTGAGACAAAACGGCCCCTGCCCCAAGCTCAGAGGCGTCAATCTCAACCTGAAACGGAAGAGAAACATCCGGTTGGTGCAACACCGGAGCAGAAGTAAATCGGCGTTTAAGCTCCTGAAAGGCAGAGACAGCCGCAGAGGACCAATTTGCCACATCAGCGCCTTTCTTCGTCAAATCGGTCAAGGGTTTAACCACGCTGGAGAAATTAGCAATGAAACGGCGATAAAAATTTGCAAAACCCAAAAATTTCTGAAAGCTCTTCACGGATGTGGGTTGAATCCAATCATAAATGGCCTGAACCTTAACCGGATCCATCTCCATAGATGAGGGAGAAAAAATGAAGCCCAAAAAAGAAACCTTCTGCACCCCAAAGAGGCACTTGGACCCCTTCACAAACAAAGCATTGTCACGAAGGATCTGAAATACCATCCTGACCTGTTCCACATGAGACTCCCAATCATCGGAAAAAATCAAAATATCGTCCAAATATACAATCAAGAATTTATCAATATAAGTCCAGAAGATATCATGCATGAAGGATTGAAAAACCGATGGAGCATTAGTGAGCCCGAATGGCATCACAAGGTATTCAAAATGGCCTTCGGGCGTATTGAATGCAGTTTTCCATTCATCACCCTGTTGAATACGAACAAGATTATATGCCCCCCGAAGGTCAATCTTAGTAAACCAACTAGCCCCCTTAATCCTAGCAAACAAATCAGAAAGCAAAGGTAAAGGGTATTGAAACTTGACCGTGATCTTATTCAAGAGGCGATAATCAATACAAGGTCTCAAGGAGCCATCCTTCTTAGCAACAAAAAAAAAATCCCGCTCCCAACGGTGAAGAAGATGGCCGAATATGCCCTTTCTCCAAAGACTCGTTAACATAACTCCGCATGGCGGTATGTTCAGGCACAGACAGGTTGAAAAGTCGGCCCTTAGGAAACTTACTACCTGGAATCAAGTCAATCGGACAATCACAGTCCCTGTGCGGTGGAAGGGAACTGGACTTGGGCTCATCGAATACATCCTGAAAATCAGACAAAAACTCTGGAATTTCAGAAGAGGAAGAAGAGGAGATTGACATCAAAGGAACATCATTATGAACCCCCTGACAACCCCAACTAGTCACAGACATAGACTTCCAATCCAACACAGGATTATGTAGCTGCAACCACGGAAAACCCAGCACGATAACATCATGCAAATTATGCAACATCAGAAATCGACAATCTTCCTGATGGGCTGGCGCCATGTGCATGGTCACCTGTGTCCAAAACTGAGGCTTATTTTTTGCCAAAGGTGTAGCATCAATCCCCCTTAAAGGAATAGGGTTCTGCAAAGTGTTATGATCCCAATGGCAAGGATCTCAGAGATTACAGCAAAGTCTGCAAACATAAATACCAGCTCATAGGGACGTGGTAACTAGGCTGACCATATACCTGATCCTAGCACAAACACTAACAGCAGCCGGGGAACGTGCCTACGTTGACCCTAGACGTCTCGTGCCAGCCGGAGAACTAACTAACCCTATAAGGGAAAATAAGACCTCTCTTGCCTCCAGAGAAAAGACCCCAAAGTAATACAAGCCCCCAACAAATAATAACGGTGAGGTAAGAAGAAAAGACAAACGTAAGAATGAACTAGATTTTAGCAAAGAGAGGCCCACTGACTAATAGCAGAATATAGTAAGATGACTTATATGGTCAGCAAAAACCCTGCAAAATATCCACGCTGAATATCCAAGAACCCCCAAACCGACTAACGGTGTGGGGGGAGAATATCAGCCCCCTAGAGCTTCCAGCGATATCAGGAATCACATTTTGTACAAGCTGGACAAAAATATAAACAATGCAAATGATCAAAAATAAGAAAGCAGGACTTAGCTTATCTTGCAAAGAACCAGGACCTGAAGACAGGAGCAAACAGAAATGAACTGATTACAACGATGCCAGGCACTGGACTGAGAATCCAGGAAGTTTAAATAGCAACACCCCAGGCCTAACGAAGCAGGTGAGTACCAACCTGGTAAAAGACAATCCAAGTGCCAAATCACTAGTGACCACAAGAGGGAGCCAAGAAGTATAGTTCACAACAGTACCCCCCCTTTAAGGAGGGGTCACCGAACCCTCACCAAGACCACCAGGGCGACCAGGATGAGCAGCGTGGAAGGCACGAACCAAATCGGCCGCATGAACATCAGAGGCGGCCACCCAGGAATTATCCTCCTGACCATAGCCCTTCCATTTGACCAAATACTGAAGCCTCCGTCTAGAGAGACGAGAATCCAAGATCTTCTCCACCACGTACTCCAACTCGCCCTCAACCAACACCGGAGCAGGAGGCTCAACAGCAGGAACCACAGGCACAACGTACCGCCGCAACAAAGACCTATGGAACACGTTGTGAATGGCAAACGACACCGGAAGATCCAAACGAAAAGAAACCAGGTTAAGAACTTCCAAAATTTTATAAGGACCAATAAAGCGAGGCTTAAACTTAGGAGAGGAAACCTTCAGAGGGACATACCGAGAAGACAACCAAACCAAATCCCCAACACGAAGTCGGGGGCCCACACCGCGGCGGCGGTTGGCAAAACGCTGAGCCTTCTCCTGTGACAACTTCAAGTTGTCCACCACAAGATTCCAAATCCGCTGCAACCTATCCACCACGGAATCCACCCCAGGACAGTCAGAAGACTCAACATGACCCGAGGAGAAATGAGGATGAAAACCAGAGTTGCAGAAGAATGGCGAAACCAAAGTAGCGGAACTAGCCCGATTATTAAGGGCAAACTCCGCCAATGGCAAGAAGGTCACCCAATCATCCTGGTCCGCAGAAACAAAACATCTCAAATAAGCCTCCAGTGTCTGATTAGTTTGCTCCGTTTGACCATTAGTCTGAGGATGGAAGGCAGATGACAACGACAAATCAATGCCCATTTTAGCACAAAAAGATCGCCAGAATCTGGACACAAACTGGGATCCTCTGTCGGACACGATATTCTCCGGAATGCCGTGTAAACGAACCACATTCTGAAAAAACAAAGGAACCAGATCGGAAGAGGAAGGCAACTTAGGCAAGGGTACCAAATGGACCACCCAGATGACAGACATTCCTTGAGACACCGGAAGATCAGAAATGAAATCCATGGAAACGTGTGTCCAAGGCCTCTTCGGGATGGGCAAGGGCAGAAGCAACCCACTAGCACGAGAACACCAAGGCTTAGCCCGAGCACAAGTCCCACAGGACTGCACAAATGACCGCACATCCCGTGAAAAGGAAGGCCACCAAAAGGACCTAGCCACCAAATCTCGGGTACCAAAAATTCACGGATGCCCTGCCAACACCGAGGAATGAACCTCGGAAATGACTTTGCTGGTCCATTTATCAGGAACAAACAGTCTGTCGGGTGGACAAGAGTCAGGTCTACCAGCCTGAAATCTCTGCAACACACGTCGCAAATCAGGAGATATGGCTGACACGATTACTCCCTCTTTAAGAATACCAGCTGGCTCCGAGACTCCAGGAGAGTCAGGCACAAAGCTCCTAGAAAGAGCATCAGCCTTAACATTCTTCGAACCAGGCAGGTACGAGACCACAAAGTCAAAACGAGAGAAAAACAATGACCAACGAGCCTGTCTAGGATTCAGGCGCTTAGCAGACTCGAGATACATCAGATTTTTGTGATCAGTCAAGACCACCACACGATGCTTAGCACCCTCGAGCCAATGACGCCACTCCTCAAATGCCCACTTCATGGCCAACAACTCCCGATTACCAACATCATAGTTCCGCTCAGCAGGCGAAAACTTCCTAGAGAAAAAAGCACATGGTCTCATCACAGAGCAACCAGAGCCTCTCTGCGACAAAACAGCCCCAGCACCGATCTCAGAAGCATCCACTTCAACCTGAAAGGGAAGTGAGACATCAGGCTGGCACAAAACAGGCGCCGAAGTAAACCGGCGCTTCAGCTCCTGGAAGGCCTCCACGGCTGCAGGGGCCCAACTAGTCACATCAGAACCTTTCTTGGTCATATCCGTCAAAGGCTTAACAATGCTAGAAAAGTTAGCGATAAAGCGACGGTAGAAATTAGCAAACCCCAAGAACTTCTGAAGACTCTTAACAGACGTGGGCTGAGTCCAATCATGAATAGCTCGGACCTTGACTGGGTCCATCTCCACAGCAGAAGGGGAGAAAATAAAACCCAAAAAGGAAACCTTCTGCACTCCAAAGAGACACTTTGAGCCCTTCACAAACAAAGCTTTATCACGCAAAACCTGAAACACCATCCTGACCTGCTTCACATGAGAATCCCAATCATCCGAGAATACCAGAATATCATCCAGATAAACAATCATAAATTTATCCAGATACTTCCGGAAGATATCATGCATAAAGGACTGAAACACCGAAGGAGCATTAGAGAGCCCAAAGGGCATCACCAAGTATTCAAAATGACCTTCGGGCGTATTGAATGCAGTTTTCCATTCATCTCCCTGCCTAATGTGCACAAGGTTGTACGCACCACGAAGATCTATCTTGGTGAACCACTTGGCACCCTTAATCCGAGCAAACAAGTCTGACAATAGTGGCAAAGGATACTGAAACTTAACAGTGATTTTATTCAGAAGCCGATAGTCTATACAAGGTCTCAAAGACCCGTCCTTCTTGGCCACAAAAAAGAATCCCGCACCAAGAGGGGAAGAGGATGGACGAATATGCCCCTTCTCCAAAGACTCCTTGACATAAGAACGCATCGCGGCATGCTCGGGTACAGACAAATTAAATAATCGTCCCTTAGGAAATTTACTGCCAGGTATCAAATCTATAGCGCAGTCACAGTCCCTATGAGGAGGAAGAGCACTGGACCTGGACTCACTGAATACATCCTGATAGTCACACAAATACTCAGGAACCTCTGAAGGAGTAGAAGTAGCAATAGACACCGGCGGAGAATCGCAATGAATTCCCTGACAACCCCAACTCGACACCGACATAGCCTTCCAATCCAAAACAGGATTATGGGTCTGTAACCATGGCAGACCTAACACGACCAAATCATTCATTTTATGCAGAACAAGAAAACGAATCACCTCCCGATGTTCAGGAGTCATGCACATGGTCCCTTGTGTCCAATACTGCGGTTTATTTTCCGCCAGTGGCGTAGCATCAATTCCCCTGAGAGGAATAGGAACTTTTAAAGGCTCCAGGACAAAACCACAGCGCTTGGCAAACGACAAGTCCATAAGACTCAGGGCAGCACCTGAATCCACAAACGCCATAACAGGGTAGGAAGACAATGAACAAATTAAAGTCACAGACAAAATAAATTTAGGCTGCAAATTACCAATGGAGACAGGACTAACAACCTTGGTTAGGCGTTTAGAGCATGCTGATATAACATGTGTAGAATCACCACAGTAAAAACACAGCCCATTCTGTCGTCTATGATTTTGTCGTTCGCTTCTAGTCAGGATTCTATCACATTGCATTGCTGGATCGGGGTTTCTATCACATTGCATTGAAACAGGTGTCTGTTCAGACAACACCGCCAGAGGATTTGCGGATTTGCGCTCCCGCAAACGCCGATCAATCTGAATAGCCAGCGCCATAGAATCATTCAGACTTGTAGGAATTGTGAAACCCACCATCACATTCTTAATGGCTTCAGAAAGACCATTTCTGAAATTTGCGGCCAGAGCACATTCATTCCATTGAGTAAGCACGGACCATTTCCGAAATCTTTGGCAATACACTTCGGCTTCATCCTGGCCCTGAGAGATAGCCAGTAGAGCTTTTTCTGCCTGAATTTCAAGATTAGGCTCCTCATAAAGCAATCCGAGCGCCAGAAAAAACGCATCGACATCCGCCAATGCCGGATCTCCTGGCGCTAACGAGAAAGCCCAATCCTGAGGGTCGCCACGCAAAAAGGAGATAACAATTTTAACTTGCTGAGCTGAATCTCCAGATGAACTAGGTTTTTAACATTTTTAACGGATTCAGAAAGACCCTTTCTGAAAATTGCCGCCAAAGCATCATCATTCCATTTAGTCAACACAGACCATTTTCTAAATTTCTGACAATACAATTCTGCCGCCTCTTGACCCTGAGACAGGGCCAACAAGGTCTTCTCCGCTTGATCCACAGAATTCGGTTCATCATATAATAATCCTAAAGCCTGAAAAAAGGAGTCAACATTAAGCAAAGCAGGATTCCCAGATTCCAGGGAAAATGCCCAATCCTGTGGATCACCACGCAGTAGGGAGATGACGATTTTAACCTGCTGAATGGAATCATCGGAGGATCGATGTCTCAGAGCAAAAAGCAGTTTACAATTGTTTTTAAAACTCAAAAATTTGGACCTGTCACCAAAAAACAAATCAGGAGTAGGAATCTTCGGCTCTGAAACAGGAGTCTGAACAATATAATCAGAAATACCCTGTACTCTAGCAGCAAGCTGGTCTACACGAGAAGCTAATTCCTGAACATCCATGCTAGCACGAGACTCCTCAGCCACCCATAGATAAAGAGGGAAAAAAGACAAAACAGACTGCAGAAAAAAAATGGCTCAACACCTTTCTTCCCTTCTTCTGAGATGCATTTAACTCATTATTGGCCAGTTGTACTGTTATGATCCGGTGACCTTGGAGCCGCATGAAACTTTCTCTGGAGTGGGTGGAGACTGTACTGACCGCAGATCCTGAACTAACACCGCAACTAGAAGTAGCCGTGGGGTGTGCCTAACAAACCCTAGACACCTCGACACAGCCGGAGGACTAAATACCCCTATAGATGGAAATAGGAATGCTACCTTGCCTCAGAGCAGACCCCCAAAGGATAGGCAGCCCCCCACGAATATTGACTGTGAGTAGGAGAAGAAAAGACATACGCAGGCAGAAAACAAGATTTAGCAAAAGAGGCCACTCTAGCTAAATAGGAAAGGATAGGACAGAATACTAGGTGGTCAGTATTAAAACCCTTCACAAAATATCCACAGCAGATAATACAAAAACTTCCACAATCTAACTAAAGACGTGGAGTGAATATCTGCAACCCCAGAGAATCCAACACAGACTGAGAAAATACTGACACAATCTAAGCTGGACAAGAAAACACAAAAGAATAGCACTGAATTATGAAGCACACAGCATGTGTGCCAAAGAAACAAAACCAGACACTTATCTTTGCTGATTTGGCAGAAAGGCAGGAGGAACCAGGCAGAAGTCCAACACCTCCCCACAACAATTGACAACTGGCAAGGACTAATGAATCCTGCACGCCTAAATAACCCAGTCAGAACTGCAATCAGCAGATACACCTGACCAGGACTGCAACTCAGGAACAACTGCATTACCACCTACAACCACCGGAGGGAGCCCAAAAGCAGAATTCACAACAGAAGCCATAGGGGAAGGTAGTGGAGCTTGGCCATGAAGTCAAGATAGGTTTCTAACACCACATTTTCAGGCTATGTCCACACGTCCGGAAAGTATGCAGAAATTTCCTGAGAAAATCCTGAGGTTTTCCGCAGGAATTCTGCACGCGTTTTTGTTGCGTTTTTATCGCGTATTTTGCGCGTTTTTTGTGCAGATTTTTCGCGTTTTTTTCCGGGGGTTCCCAATGCAATAATATAGTGGGAAATCTGCAAAATTAATGAACATGCTGCGTATTTTTCACCTTGCGTTTTTTTTTTTGCGGAAAAAAAGGCAACATGTGCACAAAAATTTCGGAAACCATTACAAATGATGGGATGCTTAATGTATGCGTTTTTTAAGTGTTTTTGCAGTGGAAAGGCGCCGAAAAAACGCGCTAAAAACGCGAAAAATCCACGAATAATCCAGAATGTGTTCACATACCCTTAAAATCAGATGTGTCACTTTATATGGTAATAACTTTGTAATGCTTCTACATATCCCAGTGATTCTGAGATTATTAGGTGAAAAGCATTTTGAAAAAATAGCTAAGTCAAACAATTTTATTACATTGGGCCGTGAAAATGAAAGATTAAATTGTTCTCACTAAAATGTTGATTTAGACCCAAACTTTTCATTTTTTACTAGGGGCAATAGAAGAAGATGAAAACCCCCACAATTTGTAATTCAATGTCTTCTGAGTTTACCAAAATCCAATATGTGGTCAGACATTACTGTTCAGGCACAAAGCAGGACTCAGAAAGGCAGTGGCACAATTTTGGAATGCAGTTTTTGCTGCAATAGTTTGCAAGTGCCATGTAGCAGGTACCATGTTACAGGTACCATGTGATCCTAGTGCTCTCCCAGTTTTGGGGAAGCAGAAGGAACAAATAAACAGCAGTTCAAAAATTGCTTTTATTTTTTTTATGCCACTCACCGTGCGGCATAAGTGATAATACAGCTTTCTCAGATTTATATACCATATTTTTCAGACCATAAAGTTGCACCTTACCATAAGATGCACCGCAGATTTATACAGCAGAAAATAGGAAAAGAATATTTCCTATTACTTTTAACTTCCCTGGTGGTGTAAAGTGGAGAGGTCGGTATCACTAATGTTAATGCACTAGGGTAGGATAAGGAGTTAATAGGTCTATGGTTAGTGTTTCTCTGCAAAGTGTATTATACACATACAGCTCTGCTACATATACACATATAGACACACACAGCTCTGCTACATATGAACATATAAACACACAGCTCTTCTACATTTACATATTGACACACACAGTTCTGCTACAGTACATGCATGCCACACACCGACACACACACAGTTCTGCTACATGCACACCACATACAGCTCTGCTACATGTGCATGTAAAAACGTATGCTTATTTCTTGTGATGAGAGATTTAAAAGATGAAATAAATAACTGTCTCCTGTATTATTCCGACATCTCACATTCTTGAACTTTGGAAATCAATGGGGTCAATACAACAAAATATATGCACCAGTTTGAACCAATTCTGTTAAAATGGGCAAAACTAGGTGTGGTGACACGGGGGTCAGCGGGTACTCTCATCGATTGGCCTGGCTGTCTTTAGAAAGACCACATGGACCATGGCTCATTCCGCTGAACTTTCCTTTCCCGCAGGCAGATTACTACACAGACAACACAAGATGAGTGTAAAACAGTATGGCAATACTTTATTGAACCAACAGCAGACAATAATAGATGACAGTCCAAGCAAATACACAAGATGGTGCAAATTACAAAGTCTCATCCTTTTGCTGGCGGGATTAGGGCAGCTGGAACTTCAGGGCCAATTACCCCAACCAGTGGCACTTTGCTGTTGGCTGACACCCATAGATAAACAGTAACTACAAGGTTAGAAACCTGACAGTTCATTGAGCTATGTGGCCAGGTGATCTGATTGTCTCAACCTGGGTGCTCCAAACGTCACCATGGGCTTAGTGATGGGCAGTGAATAAATCTGTATTCCTCTGGCTGGAGTCATGGTGCCTTGCTCTTGTTCTGTAGAATCTCCATTCGAACAGAGGCATATCCCTTTCATAGTTCACAACTGTCCTTCAGGCCATCATCCACAGGTTAGGGGATCGGTGAGATGAGGTCAACTTTCATTGCTTGTGTATTTACTCAATCTGCACAGTTTTTCCTTCACTTTTTTGCAGGTCACCAAGCTACATGGACTTATACAATGGGTAATCAACATATTAGCGAACACCAATTGTTCAATTACCATGCGTCCTGTCCTCCAAAGATAGCAACACAATAAACTGTAGGAGCTGATATAATAGGTAAACAGCAGCTATTCAACAATTCACAAACATCAAATAAATTTACAACAAGAGTCAATGTTCAGACTCACATGAATAATAGCTCATGTCCCTAGGCCAACGTCTGGCATAATTAAGAATAAATGCTGTGTCATCACACTAGGGAGGAACCAGGTGGGACTGAGGATGTGGGGTTACACTCCCTCATCGAATGCTGCAGAAGTGTCAGATTTTCCTATGCCAGAAGTGTTGTTCTAGTGCCCGACTGGAGTAGCATTTCTGATGAGGTGCACAAATGGGCATACTACTGATAATATGCATCACATTAATTAAGTCTTGTTATTTCCACCTGCATGACACCTCTTGTTTATGATTCATCAATGTCATGGAGGGGGAAAATGTACACACCACCAGTGACACATTTCTGGTAACTCCCTCTGGGATTTATCATAGATTATAATCTAAGTGATAGAGATGAGAAATTAAAAGATACAAACTGCATGTAATTCAGCTCTGCAGCCACTATTTCATGATGTGGACATGATGAAAAGTCCCTTTTTATACAAACAATGGTTAAATTGTGGCCTAAAAAATTTTTGTCCTAGTTTATGGTTCTGGAATTTTCAAAGATCTGAATTTGTTCTCTATTTAAGCACTTCCTCACAGCATCAGAAAGCCCCAAAGTCTACTGGAACCATTGTTAACATAAAAAACTTTCCCTTAGATAACCTTTGGCCATAATGTTACCTCTACTGAAGTTTTTATTTTTTACCCAATTTGTTTTTTCTCACTTAAATGCTATTTAATTCCTCAAAATCAAATAATATGGATCCCATAGTAGAACTTGGAATGAGACCTCAGTTCACCACAATCACCAAAAAGTCATGATTATGTTGGTCTTTACTTTGCACCACATGTTTTCTGTAATTCATGAGAAAAATGCAGTTATGACACATTAAAATAATAAAAATCTCAATTAAATTACAGCACATGAACTGTGCCAATTCTAATGTCAGTATGTCAGTACAGAGCTAATCTATGCACACAGTAATATCACAGTGCCAGGATAATGCACATGTTTACACAGTATTCAGGTAATGAAAAAGTGATGTCACAGTTCACCGATAATACACATAATGATGTCACAGTACACAGATAATACACACAGTGATGTCACAGTACAGGGATAATACACACAGTGATGTCACAGTACAGGGATAATACACACAGTGATGTCACAGTACAGGGATAATACACACAGTGATGTCACAGTACAGGGATAATACACAACAACGTCACAGTACAGGAATAATACACAAAGTGATGTCACAGTACAGAGATAATACACACAGTGATGTCACTGTACAAGGCTAGTACCCACAGTGATGTCACAGTACAGTGATAATACACACAGTGTTGTAACAGTACAGCTATAATACAGACAGTGATGTCACAGTACAGAGATAATACCCACTGTTGGGACTAGCCCAGAGTGGGATGGGCCAAGCTGAAGAGACAAAGACAGTTACCTGTCATGAGGTTAGAAAGAGTCCAGAGTGTGTAGAGAGAAGACCTAAGATCTTATGTAAGCAGTGCCGTATGATGTGTGTGTGTCCCTAACAAAAGAGGAGACAGTGACTGAGGATAGTGAGATCCTAGCAGAAAGTGAGAGAGAATTGACCAAAAGAACAGAATGATTGATTGGAGAGGGGTCCCAGGTCGGGATGCCTAGCAGTACAGCTTAGAGTTTATAACTTGCAGAGGTAAAGGGCCTAGAAGGGACAGAGTACGTAAGACAAAGAGAGTGCCCTGGGCGGGAATTCTAGAGAGTTAAAAACAGAGAAGATAAGTCCTGGCCAAACAGGCAATATAGTTCCCTAGAGGGGAATGAAGACGCAGAACCGTGGGTTGAGAATAGGACACTGGACTTTAGTACTGAGCTGGCATGTGGTGAAGTAAAGAGGAAAGGTGGAGATATAGGACAAGTGAGAAAAGAGGAATCAATTTGTGTGTGAAAATGCTTTGTTTTGTAACGTAAATGTTAATAAACTTGTTTGCCAGCTATCTTTAATATATATTCCCCCAAGTTTTCATTGAGTAAAAAGTTTATTTTTGACTAGTAGTCTCCCTCTCTGAAATGTCAAACGTCTGGAACTGGCCAATCAACGTCATTGGTTACATGCGGCCTGCAAGGGCATAGCGCCCCCACAGCACGAGTCCTCAAACTTAGTCAGGACCCCCAACTTAATGTAGTGTGCCAATGAGTTACCTCACCCCTGGTTACCGCCCTGCGCCACATTACAAATGCAGCACTGAAGAGAAACAGGGTGCTGCCGGGAAATGTAGCTTTAGCAGATAAGAGTAGGACTGCCAATACAGCTCTGTGAATCTGGTTGCAAAGAGATGCAGAAGGAGATGAAAAACACAAAAGTACAAGAAAGAAACTTTCTGTTGGGCTTGGTCTGTATATTAATAATATTCATGTAGATACTGTGCTTTTAAAAAAAATATGTGTCGTTATTAGGAACAGTCTATAAACATAAGGATGAATGACTTCGGGGAGATCAAAACATCCAACACCGCGGAGACACCATCACGTGTTTCTCAACGCAGTGATCCAGAACACTGCCCCCATCCCTTATGGGAAATATGCAAATGCATGTAGAAAAGCCGCGGAGACACCATCACGTGTTTCTCAACGCAAGCAATGAATAGCCAGGTCTTTCACCGGGAAGGAACAACCAATGGAAGGGCAGCATCCAATAAAGGAAAACCACCTATAGCAAAACATGGTATCCATCCACAGACAGCTGTTTCGGGGTATTTGCCCCTCATCAGTGTGGAGTAGGAAACTGGCTATTAGGAACAGTGCCTAGTGAAAAGACTATAAACATAAGGATAAATGACCTTGGGGAGATCAAAACATCCAACACTGCGGAGACACCATCATGTGTTTCTCAACGCAGTGATCCAGATCCATGTAGAAAAGCCGCGGAGACACCATCACGTGTTTCTCAACGCAAACAATGAATAGCCAGGTCTTTCACCGGTAAGGTTTCCTACTCCACACTGATGAGGGTCAAATACCCCGAAACAGCTGTCTGTGGATGGATACCATGTTTTGGCATAGGTGGTTTCCCTTTATTGGATGCTTCCCGTGGTTGTTCCTTCCCGGTGAAAGACCTGGCTATTCATTCCTTGCGTTGAGAAACACGTGATGGTGTCTCCGCGGCTTTTCTACATGTTATTAGGAACAGTGACTTTGGAGCAACATAATAAAAAATACAAAATAAAGAAACATCTGAATTTGCAGCTAAACCGTGGTAATACTGTAGTACTTTTGGAACAGCTCCACTTCCTACATAAAGGAGAGCCATAGAAAACAATTAAGAGAACGCAATGTCTACTTATTGTTTAGTCTCCATTATACAAAATAAATTACCCACAAATATTTGGCTAGATAACAATGGAAAATAAAGGCGTAGATTGTTGGGCTGATTTAATTTAGACAGGTTTTCAGGTAAATTCCCTCCTCAAAATATATAATTAAAAAAGAATTAACAAAGACTTTACTAATATATTTCAGGAAAACTAAGTTTCTATTTACGTCCCGGAAGTTTCACTTTGCTTCTCTGTCTATAAATGACAGAGAAGATGACCAACTTAAGACATTTCGCTATTGAGGACAGGACTGGCAGTCATCTTGGCCATCTCTCCCTGTGCCGAGAATTCCTGTATTTTCTATATGGGGCAAGTCTGGTAGTGGCTTATTTCCAGGACAACAAATGAATTGTCAGTCCGAAATCGGACATGCTAGATCCTTAATTCCCCTACAGTCAACTCCCCTGACATTTATAGCACTTCTGAACCAGCTTCATATATTATATCACATGTCAAAAAGGGATGAAATACAGAGATGATTAAATCAAATTTGTTAAGGATTTCCAGGATAATTTAGATTCTGATTCAGAATTTTTCTGCATTCAATTTGCACAAATCAAGAAAATTCCCATCATACATGTGTGTCGCTTCCCACCTGCCATGTGAAGTCTAGTCTGTGCCAAAAGGTGAGAAGACTGAAATCTGATCCAAAGACCAATTCGAAGTGAGTGGAGAGCTGTGGCAGTAGGAAAAATGAAGAGCTGGCCTTCGTGAAGGAAGTATAAAATCTTTACCCCCTTTCTGGTTCTCTGTTATGTTATGATTTGCTCTCTAGAAAAAGTTCAAAACATAATAAACAATTGTATTTACTGTCAGTGCCCCTTGGTCCAAGAGCTTCCTTGCACCTCTTAGTAATAACCACCAAGCCTAGTGCCTCTAAATAGAAGAGTAACCTCCAGTCCTACAGTGTGCCTCGTATCTCAGCTGCCAAGGTGTGTCTCTCTGCAGTGAACTGCCTAGCCTTGTGCCTCTTGGTAATAAACCACCAAGTCTACTACCTCTAAGTACAAGTGCAACTGTTAAGCGTATAGATTGTTTTTATATCCCAACTGCAAAGCTCAGTGCCTCAATCATGGCATATAACTATCAAGATTACTGCCTGCATATTGCTGAATAACCATAAAGTTTGTGCCTGCTTTTGCTTGACTGTCTCCTATGAGCAAAGATGTTCTATATTCTTCTGTGTCTCGGTCAGTCATTGCACCATCAACTGGGAGACATGGGTCAAGGTCAACCACACCCCTATTCATGTACGCAGAAGGGGATATTTACTTAGTGGCAGCACGGTGGTTATCATGATTCTCAATGGCGAGAGAACATAGCCCAGCATATATGAGAACTAGCTCTTGGAAGATGGAAACTATACTGACCATGAACTAAACCTGCCGCACAACTAGAAGTGGCCGGGTAGCATGCCTACGTTTTTTTATTCCTAGATGCCCAGCGCCAGCCGGAGAACTACCTAATCCTAGCAGAGGAAAAGACAGTCCTGGCTCACCTCTAGAGAAATTTTCCCAAAAGGCAGACAGAGGCCCCCACATATATTGGCGGTGATTTTAGATGAAATGACAAACGTAGTATGAAAATAGGTTTAGCAAAATCGAGGTCCGCTTACTAGATAGCAGGAAGACAGAAAGGGCACTTTCATGGTCAGCAGAAAACCCTATCAAAACACCATCCAGAAATTACTTTAAGACTCTAGCATTAACTCATAACACCAGAGTGGCAATTTCCGATCACAAGAGCTTTCCAGACACAGTAACGAAACAGCAGCTGTGAACAGGAACAAAATGCAAAAATACACAAGGACAAAAGTCCAACTTAGCTGGGAGTTGTCTAGTAGCAGGAACATGCACAGAAAGGCTTCTGATTACATTGTTGACCGGCATGAAACTGACAGAGGAGCAAGGTTATATAGCGACTCCCACATCCTGATAGGAGCAGGTGAACAGAGGGGATGATGCACACAAGTTCAATTCCACAAGTGGCCACCGGGGGAGCCCAGAATCCAATTTCACAACAGTACCCCCCCTCAAGGAGGGAGCACCGAACCCTCACCAGAACCACCAGGGCGATCAGGATGAGCCCTATGAAAGGCACGGACAAGATCGGAGGCATGAACATCAGAGGCAGTGACCCAAGAATTATCCTCCTGACCGTATCCCTTCCATTTGACCAGATACTGGAGTTTCCGTCTGGAAACACGAGAGTCTAAGATCTTTTCCACAACGTACTCCAACTCACCCTCAACCAACACCGGAGCAGGAGGCTCAACGGAAGGCACAGCCGGTACCTCATACCTGCGCAACAATGACCGATGAAAAACATTATGAATCGAAAAGGATGCAGGGAGGTCCAAACGGAAGGACACAGGGTTAAGAATCTCCAATATCTTGTACGGGCCGATGAACCGAGGCTTAAACTTAGGAGAAGAAACCCTCATAGGGACAAAACGAGAAGACAACCACACCAAGTCCCCAACACAAAGCCGAGGACCAACACGACGACGGCGGTTGGCAAAAAGCTGAGTCTTCTCCTGGGACAACTTCAAATTGTCCACCACCTGCCCCCAAATCTGATGCAACCTCTCCACCACAGCATCCACTCCAGGACAATCCGAAGATTCCACTTGACCGGAGGAAAATCGAGGATGAAACCCCGAATTACAGAAAAACGGGGACACCAAGGTGGCAGAGCTGGCCCGATTATTGAGGGCGAACTCCGCCAAAGGCAAAAAAGCAACCCAATCATCCTGATCCGCAGACACAAAACACCTCAAATATGTCTCCAAGGTCTGATTAGTCCGCTCGGTCTGGCCATTAGTCTGAGGATGGAAAGCAGACGAAAAAGACAAATCTATGCCCATCCTAGCACAGAATGCCCGCCAAAATCTAGACACGAATTGGGTCCCTCTGTCAGAAACGATATTCTCCGGAATACCATGCAAACGAACAACATTTTGAAAAAACAGAGGAACCAACTCGGAAGAAGAAGGCAACTTAGGCAAGGGAACCAGATGGACCATCTTAGAGAAACGGTCACACACCACCCAGATGACAGACATCTTCTGAGAAACAGGCAGATCCGAAATAAAATCCATCGAGATGTGCGTCCAAGGCCTCTTCGGGATAGGCAAGGGTAACAACAATCCACTAGCCCGAGAACAACAAGGCTTGGCCCGAGCACAAACGTCACAAGACTGCACAAAGCCTCGCACATCTCGTGACAGGGAAGGCCACCAGAAGGACCTTGCCACCAAATCCCTGGTACCAAAGATTCCAGGATGACCTGCCAACGCAGAAGAATGAACCTCAGAGATGACTCTACTGGTCCAATCATCAGGAACAAACAGTCTACCAGGTGGGCAACGATCAGGTCTATCCGCCTGAAACTCCTGCAAGGCCCGCCGCAGGTCTGGAGAAACGGCAGACAATATCACTCCATCTTTAAGGATACCTGTGGGCTCAGAATTACCAGGGGAGTCAGGCTCAAAACTCCTAGAAAGGGCATCCGCCTTAACATTCTTAGAACCCGGTAGGTAAGACACCACAAAATTAAACCGAGAGAAAAACAACGACCAGCGCGCCTGTCTAGGATTCAGGCGCCTGGCAGACTCAAGGTAAATTAAATTTTTGTGGTCAGTCAATACCACCACCTGATGTCTGGCCCCCTCAAGCCAGTGACGCCACTCCTCAAAAGCCCACTTCATGGCCAAAAGCTCCCGATTCCCAATATCATAATTCCGCTCGGCGGGCGAAAATTTACGGGAAAAAAAAGCACAAGGTCTCATCACGGAGCAGTCGGAACTTCTCTGCGACAACACCGCCCCAGCTCCGATTTCAGAAGCGTCGACCTCCACCTGAAAAGGAAGAGCAACTTCAGGCTGACGCAACACTGGGGCGGAAGAAAAGCGGCGCTTGAGCTCCCGAAAGGCCTCCACAGCATCAGGGGACCAATCAGCAACATCAGCACCCTTCTTAGTCAAATCAGTCAATGGTTTCACAACATCAGAAAAACCAGCAATAAATCGACGATAAAAGTTAGCAAAGCCCAAAAACTTCTGAAGACTCTTAAGAGAAGAGGGTTGCGTCCAATCACCAATAGCCTGAACCTTGACAGGATCCATCTCGATGGAAGAGGGGGAAAAAATGTATCCCAAGAAGGAAATCTTTTGAACCCCAAAAACACACTTAGAACCCTTCACACACAAGGAATTAGACCGCAAAACCTGAAAAACCCTCCTGACCTGCTGGACATGAGAGTCCCAGTCATCCGAAAAAATCAGAATATCATCCAGATACACAATCATAAATTTATCCAAATAATCGCGGAAAATGTCATGCATAAAGGACTGGAAGACTGAAGGGGCATTTGAAAGACCAAAAGGCATCACCAAATACTCAAAATGGCCCTCGGGCGTATTAAATGCGGTTTTCCACTCATCCCCCTGCTTGATTCGCACCAAATTATACGCCCCACGGAGATCAATCTTAGAGAACCACTTGGCCCCCTTTATACGAGCAAACAAATCAGTAAGCAGTGGTAACGGATATTGATATTTAACCGTGATTTTATTCAAAAGTCGATAATCAATACACGGCCTCAAAGAGCCGTCTTTCTTAGACACAAAGAAAAAAACGGCTCCTAAGGGAGATGACGAAGGACGAATATGTCCCTTTTCCAAGGACTCCTTTATATATTCTCGCATAGCAGCGTGTTCAGGCACAGACAGATTAAATAAACGACCCTTAGGGTATTTACTACCCGGGATCAAGTCTATGGCACAATCGCACTCCCGGTGCGGAGGTAGTGAACCAACCTTGGGTTCTTCAAAAACGTCACGAAAGTCAGACAAGAATTCAGGAATCTCAGAGGGAATAGATGATGAAATGGAAACCAAAGGTACGTCCCCATGAGTTCCTTTACATCCCCAGCTTAACACAGACATAGCTCTCCAGTCGAGGACTGGGTTATGAGATTGCAGCCATGGCAATCCCAGCACCAAAACATCATGTAGATTATACAGCACCAGAAAGCGAATAACCTCCTGGTGATCCGGATTAACACGCATAGTCACTTGTGTCCAGTATTGTGGTTTATTACTAGCCAATGGGGTGGAGTCAATCCCTTTCAGAGGTATCGGAGCCTCCAATGGCTCCAAATCATACCCACAGCGTTTGGCAAAGGACCAATCCATAAGACTCAAAGCAGCGCCAGAGTCGACATAGGCGTCCGCGGTAATAGATGACAAAGAACAAATCAGGGTCACAGATAGAATAAACTTAGACTGTAAAGTGCTAATTGAAACAGACTTGTCAGGCTTCTTAGTACGCTTAAAGCATGCTGATATAACATGAGTTGAATCACCACAATAGAAGCACAACCCATTTTTTCGTCTAAAATTCTGCCGCTCGCTTCTGGACAGAATTCTATCACATTGCATATTTTCTGGCGTTTTCTCAGTAGACACCGCCAAATGGTGCACAGGTTTGCGCTCCCGCAGACGCCTATCGATCTGAATAGCCATCGTCATGGACTCATTCAGACTCGCAGGCACAGGGAACCCCACCATAACATCCTTAATGGCATCAGAGAGACCTTCTCTGAAAATCGCCGCCAGGGCGCACTCATTCCACTGAGTAAGCACAGACCATTTGCAGAATTTTTGGCAGTATATTTCAGCTTCATCTTGCCCCTGAGACAAGGACATCAAGGCCTTTTCCGCCTGAAGCTCTAAATGAGGTTCCTCATAAAGCAACCCCAAGGCCAGAAAAAACGCATCCACATTGAGCAACGCAGGATCCCCTGGTGCCAATGCAAAAGCCCAGTCTTGAGGGTCGCCCCGGAGCAAGGAAATTACAATCCTGACCTGCTGTGCAGGGTCTCCGGCAGAGCGAGACTTCAGGGACAAAAACAATTTGCAATTATTTTTAAAATTTTGAAAGTGAGATCTATTCCCCGAGAAGAATTCAGGCAAAGGAATTCTAGGCTCAGACATAGGTGCATGAACAACAAAATCTTGCAAATTTTGTACCTTTGTGGCGAGATTATTCAAACCTGTAGCTACACTCTGAAGATCCATTTGAAACAGGTGAACACAGAGCCATTCAAGGATTAGAAGGAGAGAAAGAGAGGAAGGCTGCAGTATAGGCAGACTAGCAAGTGATTCAATTAAGAGCACACTCAGAACTAGAGGGGAAAAAAAAAAAAAAAAAAATGTAGCAGACTTCTTTTTTCTCTCCTTTCTCAGCCAGTAATTTAACGCTTTTTTGGGCCGGTCAAACTATCATGATTCTCAATGGCGAGAGAACATAGCCCAGCATATATGAGAACTAGCTCTTGGAAGATGGAAACTATACTGACCATGAACTAAACCTGCCGCACAACTAGAAGTGGCCGGGTAGCATGCCTACGTTTTTTTATTCCTAGATGCCCAGCGCCAGCCGGAGAACTACCTAATCCTAGCAGAGGAAAAGACAGTCCTGGCTCACCTCTAGAGAAATTTTCCCAAAAGGCAGACAGAGGCCCCCACATATATTGGCGGTGATTTTAGATGAAATGACAAACGTAGTATGAAAATAGGTTTAGCAAAATCGAGGTCCGCTTACTAGATAGCAGGAAGACAGAAAGGGCACTTTCATGGTCAGCAGAAAACCCTATCAAAACACCATCCAGAAATTACTTTAAGACTCTAGCATTAACTCATAACACCAGAGTGGCAATTTCCGATCACAAGAGCTTTCCAGACACAGTAACGAAACAGCAGCTGTGAACAGGAACAAAATGCAAAAATACACAAGGACAAAAGTCCAACTTAGCTGGGAGTTGTCTAGTAGCAGGAACATGCACAGAAAGGCTTCTGATTACATTGTTGACCGGCATGAAACTGACAGAGGAGCAAGGTTATATAGCGACTCCCACATCCTGATAGGAGCAGGTGAACAGAGGGGATGATGCACACAAGTTCAATTCCACAAGTGGCCACCGGGGGAGCCCAGAATCCAATTTCACAACAGGTGGTGCAGTGGGTAGCACAGCAGCCTTGCAGCGCTGGAGTCCTTGGTTCAAACCCCACCAGAGGTTTACACGTGAGGAGCGGATAGAAATTGTGTTGATGTCTGGTGAACGCAGTACCTGGGTCATTGCAGCAGATTTCAATGTAAAACACCCTACGCAAGAAGACTGTCACCATTCCCATGCTATTTAGGTGTATCGATAGAAATGGGCCACCCAAAAAAGTTTGCCTCATCACTGAACATAATGTTCTGTGTAAACTGAGGGTCCTGTTCCAATTTTTGTTTTGCCCATTCTGCAAATTTAGCGCTCTGATCTGGCATCAGTCGAATCTCCCTTCGGCAGATATTAGCTACTCACAAATGGCAGCCTTACAAAATCCAGCTTCTGCAGCATCTCAATGAGGATGACCCAGATTGGTGTGCTGAATTAGCAGAATGGGCAAAAACAAAAAATTGGAACAGGATTGTTGATTGAGGAGACTATGTGGGGTCTCATATTGTATGTAGGGGGCTATGTGTGGGCTCATACTGTATATAGGGAGAAGTCAGCACACTTAATTCTGCTCAATATTAAGTTTTACAATTAATATAAAAATTATAATTGATATGTTAATATTAATATTGAGCAAAATTAATTTCAGCCTATAAGTTTGGCTTCCACAACAGTCATGGTCTCTCATGTAGCCACTTGGGAAAATTAATCCCTAACCCCTGCTTTATTTAGCGGGCACAGGAAATGGTAAATGTCATCTGGGGATAGAAGCTCATAATTTTTAATTTATACTGCAACATTAAAGTACTACAGGATATAGCACAACCAATCAAATAATTACAGCTTCAAGTTCACTAGGCAGACAAAAAGTAGGTACAAATACTGTACCATACTACAAGACACACTTTTTTCCTCTAAAATTTTGGAGGAAAGTGAGGGGTGCGTCTTATAGTCTGGATGGACCTAATAGTGTGGCTGTAGCTGAGGGGGTGAGTGGGACTAAGTGGCAGTGGTGAAGGAGAGGGTCACATGAGGCAGGAGCTGGCAGCTGCAGCTAACACTGTAAAAGAAATTAATATTCACTACTCTCCACGCCCATAGTCCCTCCCACCTCTAAGCACTGAACATATTTGTTATCACTGCTTCTGAAAGAATCCAATCTGGCAAAATGTAAAATTAATCAAACTATAGCGTAGTCACCATAAAAAAAAAATCAAAACACCAGAATTGTAGTTTTTGGTCACAGTACCTTCACCCTAAAATAAAGTAAAGGCAAGCAAAACTGTCATGGTTAGGACATGGTTAATGTCCTGTTCTCTCAGGGTTAATTTTGCTGGCCTCCCTTTTGATCTGGGAGGAGTATTTATACTCACTCCAGACTAGGATTCGCTGTCAGCTATACTTTCTGTTCTAGTCTGTGTGCCTGACTCCTGGAGTGTTTGCCTGGTTGACAATTGTTTTCCTTGCTCTCTGTGCGTTACTCTGTTGTTTGTTCTTCTGGATTTCTGACCTCTGGCTTCACTTCTGACAATCCCCTGTCTCTCCCATTTGGTACCTCGTGATCTCCTGACTCCGATCTTAGCTTGTTTAACTACTCACTTGCGTTTATCTCTTCTCTGCACCCCGACGTCTGGCTCTGCCCCCGACCACCTCCCACTCTGTCACATGGTTCAGGTCCTGGTTGTACCTGGTTAGGAACCTGGTGTTTTGCTCAGCTCCCTTGCTGCTGTTTGCAGCTCTCCCCACAGCAGTATTACCCGGGAGTCGTGACAAAAACTTTGTATATACCCCAAAATATTTCCAATAAAAATATCAGCTTGCACAAAAAAATCAAACCTTCACACAGCTTCAACAGTAGAAACTATATATATAGTTTATAAAAATAAAAAAACTATATAAAACTATATAAAAGGAGCTGTGCAATCATACTAACATGAAGAATTGTATTGTCGTTTTTTTTCCATGATGCCATGAAAATAAAAGTTTAAAAATAATGGTGGAATTGGCTTTTTTTAACTGGCTTTTTTTTAACGTCATACCACACTTCAACTTTTCCAGTTTTCATGCATTGTATGGTAAAATCAATTGTGTCATTCATAACGACAACTTGTCCCGGAAACATTATAAGATCCAGAAAAAAGGAGGGGAAATACAAAAGAGCAAGAATAACCATTTGCCTGGTCGAGTAAGAGCTGAATAATGGATGTTTACCAGAGTATATCCTATTATAAGCTATTGTAAGCCAAGATCTAAAGATAAATTCTAGTTTAACGTCAAGGATTTCTATTCATTCACTTCCTGTTTCCTGGTTTGGAAGTTTCTCTAACTACAGTACACTTTGCATCAGGCTTGAAATATTGTACTGACTTAATAAATATTCATTATTCACGCTTCCGCTCTATGGAAATCTTCATTCTTTACATATTTTCTAATTTTATTGTACTTTACCGGAACTATTGCTTAAAAAAATCCTCTCTACATACCCAACTCAATCACCCTTCCCTTATTGCATGGATTGATGCTGCTGTTCTAAGTCCAGTAATGATGAGAATATACTCGTTACTCGAGATTTCCGAAGATTTAGTTTTTATTGCCGCAGCTGAATGATTTACATCTGTTAGCCAGCATAAGTACATGTGGGGATTCCCTAGCAACCAGGCAACCCCCACATGTACTTATGCTGGCTAACAGATGTAAATCATTCAGCTGCGGCAATAAAAACGAAATCTCCGAGCACTAAAAAATACTCGGAGGACATCCGAGCATGCTCGGGAAATCTCGAGTAACGAGTATATTCGCTCATCACTAATGTCCAGCACTGTTATACCAGCACAATTGATCGTGTACACAGTTACTGCCTGTTAGGGATCGCTCCCACTTGTGATTAAATCGGACGAATGCAATCTGATTAAAAATCAATGGCGGTTTTCTTTCCTGCTCTGTTCAGATTGCGATTGGATAGAAAAAAAACCCAGCATGCTGCAATTGCATGCGCAATTTGGATCACATTATTAGTGATGAGCGAGTGTACTCGTTGCTTGGGTTTTCCCGAGCACGCTCGGGTGTCCTCCGAGTATTTATGACTGCTCGGAGATTTAGTTTTCATCGCAGAAGCTGAATGATTTACAGCTACTAGCCAGCCTGAGTACATGTGGGGGAGCCTGGTTGCTAGGGAATTTCCACATGTAATCAAGCATGCTAATAGCTGTAAATCATTCAGCTGCCAGGATGAAAAATAAATCTCAGAGCAGTCATAAATACTCGGAGGTCGCCCTATACAACGCACTTTGCACAAGGAGAAGCTGTATGGGAGAGTGATGGGAAAGAAGCCATTTCTGCAAGCACGCCACAAACAGAGACAGCTGAGGTATGCAAAAGCACATTTGGAGAAGCCAATTTCTTTTTGGAAGAAGGTCCTGTGGACTGATGAAACCAAGATTGAGTTGTTTGGTCATACAAAAAGGCGTTATGCATGGCGGCAAAAAAACACAGTGCGTTGTATAGTTGACCGATGCACAGTGACACCATCTGCAGCAAGTTGATGCTGCAGATCTCTGGAGGTGGTCTGAGGATTGTCCTTGACTGATCTCACCATTCTTCTTCTCTGCCTTTGTGATTTTTTTCTTGGCCTGCCACTTCTGGCCTTAACAAGAACTGTACCTGTGTTCTTCCATTTCCTTACTATGTTCCTCACAGTGGAAATTGACAGGTTAAATCTCTGAGACAGCTTTTTGTATCCTTCCCCTGAACAACTATGTTGAATAATCTTTGTTTTCAGATCATTTGACAGTTGTTTTGAGGAGCCCATGATGCCACTCTTCGGAGGAGATTCAAACAGGAGAACAACTTGCAAGTGGCCACTTTAAGTAGCTTTTCTCATGATTGCATACACCTAGCTATGAAGTTCAAAGCTCAATGAGGTTACAAAACCAAAAAAAGTGCTTTAGTAAGTCAGTAAAAAGTAGGTAGGAGTTTTTAAAACAAGAAAATGATAAGGGTGCCCATACTTATGCACCTGTCAAATTTTGTTTTAATGCAGATTGCACATTTTCTGTTGGTACAATAAACCTCATTACAAGGCAGAAACATTACTGTGTCCAACAGTTATTAGATATATGAAACTGAAATAGCTGTTGCAAAAAAAACAATTTTTATAAAACATTAAGCTTAAGATTAATAGGGGTGCCCAAACTTTTTCATATAACTGTAGTGCCCCTCAGTGTCTCCATATAGTAATAGTGCCCCCTCAGTGTCTTCATATAGTAATAGTGCCCCCTCAGTGTCTTCATATAGTAATAGTGCCCCCTCAGTGTCTTCATATAGTAATAGTGCCCCCTCAGTGTCTTCATATAGTAATAGTGCCACCTCAGTGTCTTCATATTGTAATAGTGCCCCCTCTGTGTCTCCATATAGTAATAGTGCCCCCTCTGTGTCTCCATATAGTAATAGTGCCCCCTCAGTGTCTCCATATAGTAATAGTGCCCCCTCTGTGTCTCCATATAGTAATAGTGCCCCCTGTGTCTCCATATAGTAATAGTGCCCCCTCAGTGTCTCCATATAGTAATAGTGCCCCTCAGTGTCTCCATATAGTAATAGTGCCCCCTCAGTGTCTTCATATAGTAATAGCTCCCCCTCTGTGTTTCCATATAGTAATAGTGCCCCCTCAGTGTCTTCATATAGTAATAGTGCCCCCTCGGTGTCTTCATATAGTAATAGTGCCCCCTCAGTGTCTCCTTATATTAATAGTGCCCCCTCAGTGTCTTCATATAGTAATAGTGCCCCCTCAGTGTCTTCATATAGTAATAGTGCCCCCTCTGTGTCTCCATATAGTAATAGTGCCCCCTCTGTGTCTTCATATAGTAATAGTGCCACCTCAGTGTCTTCATATTGTAATAGTGCCCCCTCTGTGTCTCCATAGAGTAATAGTGCCCCCTCAGTGTCTCCATATAGTAATAATGCCCCCTCTGTGTCTCCATACAGTAATAGTGCCCCCTCTGTGTCTCCATATAGTAATAGCGCCCCCTCTGTCTCCATATAGTAATAGTGCCCCCTCAGTGTCTCCATATAGTAATAGTGCCCCCTCAGTGTCTCCATATAGTAATAGTGCCCCCTCAGTGTCTCCATATAGTAATAGCGCCCCCTCTGTGTCTCCATATAGTAATAGTGCCCCCTCTGTGTCTCCATCCAGTAATAGTGCCCCCTCTGTGTCTCCATATAGTAATAGTGCCCCCTCTGTGTCTCCATATAGTAATAGTGCCCCCTCAGTGTCTCCATATAGTAATAGTGCCCCCTCAGTGTCTCCATATAGTAATAGCGCCCCCTCTGTGTCTCCATATAGTAATAGTGCCCCCTCTGTGTCTCCATCCAGTAATAGCGCCCCCTCTGTGTCTCCATATAGTAATAGTGCCCCCTCTGTGTCTCCATCCAGTAATAGTGCCCCCTCTGTGTCTCCATCCAGTAATAGTGCCCCCTCTGTGTCTCCATATAGTAATAGTGCCCCTTCTGTGTCTCCATATAGCAATGGCACATTTATTTGTGCCTCCATTCAGTAACAGTGCCCACTCTGTGCCTCCATATAGTTCTAGTGCCTGTTCTGTCTCCATATAGTAATGGGGAATTCCTCTGTGCCTCAATTCAGCAATATTGCCCCCTCAGTGCCTCCATACAGTAATAGTGCCCACTCTGTGTCCATATAGTAATAGTGCCCACTCTGTGTCCATATAGTAATAATGCCCCCCCTTTGCCTTCATATAGTAAGAGTGACCCTCTGTATCTCCATAAAATACTACTGGTCTCCTCTGTGACTTAATTCAGTAATAGCGCTTTCCTCTTTGCCACCACATAGTAATAGCGCCCCCTCTGTTTCTCCACATCAGGCCTGAGCTGAACTATTATACAAATTATGTTGAAAAATAAATGAGACCACAAAGTTGTTTGTTTTTTTCATAACTAGAGTCATCGTCTGTTTTTGTATTGCAGGTTTGCGTTAAAAAAAAATAAAAATGTTCCATTATGCTACTCTCTGGATTATCAAGAGATATTAAACTGTGGGTTTTAATAGCACAAATTTCTAGATGTAAAACGGTGAACAATGTTAATATGTCATAAACATATTGGAAAGAGACTCCACAATTTGGATTTATTTGAAAGGTGCCAGAAAAAAACTTTCGTTCTCCCCAAAAAAATAAAACCAGGGCAAAAGTATAGTTCAGAAGTTCTGAAACATTGTGCCCTGGATGACAATGCAAAGGTATTTTTTTTTTACAACCGTACTAGAAGAAATGTTTATTGAAATCTAAAGGCTTCAGTTCTTCAGATTAACCCAGATATCAACTATAAAACATGATGATAAAAATCTTATGGTGATGGTGAAGGGTTTACATCTTTCATCATTCTTCACCATAAGAACTCAGATGAAACATCCATGACCCAGTCCGGAAATATATAAATGAAAAGGAATGTCTATGAGTTTCTGTTCTTATCTTGATTTCTTTATCTTGATTATTTAGAAGAGGAGAATGTTAGACTTGTTGAAACATTGTGGGCTGAAACTCAAGCATCATGGTGAATGGCCCACATGTACAGTGGGGAAAAAAGTATTCCGTCAGCCACCAACTGTGCAAGTTCTCCCACTTAAAAAGATGAGAGAGGCCTGTAATTGACATCATAGGTAGACCACAACTATGAGAATCAAAATGAGAAAACAAATCCAGAAAATCACCTTGACTGACTTGGCAAGATTTATTTTGCAAATTATGGTGGAAAATAAGTATTTGGTCATTAACCCCTTTCTCACATTAGACGTACTATCCCGTCGAGGTGGTATGGGCCCCGTATGACCACCGATGGGATAGTACGTCATATGCGATCAGCCGCGCTCACGGAGGGAGCGTGGCCGATCGGGGCTGGGTGTCAGCTGACTACCACAGCTGACAACCGGCACTATGTGCGAAAGTACACATATTTAGTATCGCCGCGTCCGTAACGACCCGACCTATAAAAGTGTCCCACTAGTTAACCCCTTCAGTGAACACCGTAAAAAAAAAAAACTAGGCAAAATACAACGCTTTATTATCATACTGCCAAACAAAAAGTGGAATAACATGCAATCAAAAAGACGGATATAAATATACATGGCACCGCCGAAAACGTCATCTTGTCCCGTAAAAAACGAGCTGCCATACAGCATCATCAGCGAAAAAATAAAAAACTTATAGTCCTCAGAATAAAGCGATGCAAAAATAATTATTTTTTCTATAAAATAGTTTTTATCGTATAAAAGCGCCAAAACATAAAAAAAATGATATAAATGAGGTATCGCTGTAATCGTACTGACCCGAAGAATAAAACTGCTTTATCAATTTTACCAAACGTGGAACGGTATAAACGCCCCCCCAAAATAAATTCATGAATAGCTGGTTTTTGTTCATTCTGCTTAACAAAAATCGGAATAAAAAGCGATAAAAAAATGTCACGTGCCCGAAAATAATACCAATAAAAACGTCATAAATACATCCCACTATGGAAACATTAACCCTCTTATTCATGCTCAACCTCACGTGTATGAGCTAATGATAGAGCGACCACATCAAAAGACTAGGACACTCCAAATTGCAATACATCATACTCAGAAAAAATGGAGTACAAATCCAAAATAGTACAAAGATATATATAAATTTATTACAAAATACATCAACCAGCAAAAATTACATAATATGTCAGCAGAAAGAAATAACATGTTCAGTGAGGAAAAACAAAATGGACCAAAGCCAGGACACAGTGATTAATGTATCACACAACGAGCGTTTCGCGTCGGCTTCGTCAGGGGGCGGCACGAAGCCGACGCGAAACGCGCGTTGGGGCTGCACTATCTGGACCTCCTGTCACTGCGATATGGGTAAGGGACCCAGGACTGGGCATGTACTTAGGCTGGTGAGACATTTGTGATTGTGGGTTGTTCCATGGATCTATACAGTATGCGTGATACATTAATCACTATGTCCTGGAGTGTCTCCTTATCCTATTTACTTATATAGTACATGGCACTTTACTTTTTAGATATCTTGCAGTGTTAGGCGGCCACATGGCTTTGATCCATCTTGTTTTTCCTCGCTGAACATTTCTTTCTGCTGACATATTATGTAATTTTTGTTGGTTGATGTATTTTGTAATAAATTTATATATATCTTTGTACTATTTTGGATTTGTACTCCATTTTTTTTTTTAGTATGATGCAATAAAAACGTCAACTCGTCCCACAAAAAACAAGACCTCAAATGACTCTGTGGACCAAAATCTGGAAAAATTATAGCTCTATAATTTTTTGCAATAAAAAGCGTCTTTTAATGTGTGATAAAAACCACTATAAAAACCCACTATAAATAGTAAATCAAACCCCTATTATCACCGCCTTAGTTAGGGAAAAATAATAAAATTAAAAAAGTATTTATTTCCATTTTCCCATTAGGGTTAAGGTTAGGATTGGGGCTAAAGTTAGGGTTGGGGCTAAAGATAGGGTTAGGGTTGGGGCTAAAGTTAGGGTTGGAGCTAAAGTTAGGGTTAGGATTACGTTTACGGTTGGGTTAGGGGTGTGTCAGGGTTAGGGGTATGGTTAGGGTTGGGATTAGGGTTAGGGGTGTGTTGGGGTTGGTATTAGGGTTAGGGGTGTGTTCGGGTTAGGGGTGTGGTTAGGGTTAGGGGTGTGTTGGGGTTAGAGGTGTGTTGGGGTTAGGGGTGTGGTTAGGGTTGGGATTAGGCTTAGGGGTGTGTTGGGGTTAGGGTTGGAGTTAGAATTGGGAGGTTTCCACTGTTTAGGCACACCAGGGGCTCTGCAAACGCAACATGATGTCCAATCTCAATCCATACAATTCTGCGTTGAAAAAGTAAAACGTGCTCCTTCCCTTCCGAGCTCTGCTGTGCGCCCAAACAGTGGTTTACCCCCACATATGGGGTATCAGCATACTCAGGACAAATTGGACAACAATTTTTGGGGTCCAATTTCTCCTGTTACCCTTGGAAAAATACAAAACTGGGGGCTAAAAAATCATTTTTGTGGAAAAAAAAGGATTTTTTATTTTCATGGCTCTGCGTTATAAACTTTAGTGAAGCACTTGGGGGTTTAAAGTGCTCACCACATATCTACATAAGTTCCTTAGGGGGTCTACTTTCCAAAATGGTGTCACTTGTGGGGGGTTTCCACTGTTTAGGCACATCAGGGGCTCTCCAAACGAGACATGGCGTCCCATCTCAATTCCAGCCAATTTTGCATTGAAAAGTCAAATGGTGCTCCTTCCCTTCTGAGCTCTGCCATGCGCCCATACAGTGGTTTACCCCCACATATGGGGTATCAACGTACTCAGGACAAATTGTACAACATCGTTTGGGGTCCAATTTCTCCTGTTACCCTTGGTAAAATAAAACAAATTGGATCAGAAGTAATTTTTTTGTGAAAAAAAAGTTAAAATGTTAATTTAAAAAAAAAAAATCCAAAAATTCCGGTGAAGCACCTAAAGGGTTAATAAACTTCTTGAATGTGGTTTTGAGCACATTGAGAGTCATATAGACCCCTTAAAGTGACTTCAAATGTGATGTGTTGTAAAAATGAGAAATTGCTGGTCAACTTTTAACCCTTATAACTCCCTAAAAAAAAAAAATTGGATTCCAAAATTGTGCTGATATAAAGTAGACATGTGAGAAATGTTACTTATTAAGTATTTTGTGTGACATATCTCTGTGATTTAAGGGCATCAAAATTCAAAGTTGGAAAATTGCAAAATCTTCTAAATTTTCGCCAAATTTCCATTTTTTTCACAAATAAACTCAAGTAATGTCAAGGAAATTTTACCAGTACCATGAAGTACGGTATGTCACGAGAAAACAATGTCAGAATCACTGGGATGCGTTGAAGCGTTCCAGAGTTATGACCTCATAAAAGGACAGTGGTCAGAATTGTAAAAACTGGCCCGGTCATTAACGTGCAAACCACCCTTGGGGTAAAGGGGTTAACAAAAGTTCTTCTCAATATTTTGTTATATATCCTTTTTTGGCAATGACAGAGGTCAAACGTTTTCTGTAAGTCTTCAGAAGGTTGGCACACACTGTTGGTTGTATGTTGGCCCATGCCTCCATGCAGATCTGCTCTAGAGCAGTGATGTTTGGGCCTGTCGCTGGGCAACACGGACTTTCAACTCCCTCCAAAGGTTTTCTATGGGGCTGAGATCTGCAGACTGGCTAGGCCACTCCAGGACCTTCATGTGCTTCTTACGAAGCCACTCCTTCATTGCCCTGGAGGTGTGAATGGGATTCATTATCATGACGAAAGGCCCATCCACATTTCATCTTCAATGTCCTTACTTGATGGAAGGAGGTTTGCACTCAAAATCTCACAATACATGACCCCATTCATTCTTTCATGTACATGGACCAGTCATCCTGGTCCCTTTGCAGAGAAACAGCCCCAAAGCATGACATGATGTTGTCACCCCCATGCTTCACAGTAGGTATGGTGTTCTTTGGATGCAACTCAGCATTTTGTCTCCTCCAAAAATGACAAATTCTGTTTCTACCAAACAGTTCTACTTTGGTTTCATAAGACCATATGACATTCTCCCAATTCTCTTCTGGATAATCCAAATGCTCTCTAGCAAATTTTAGATGGGCCCGGACATATACTGGCTTAAGCAGGGGGACACGTCTGGCACTGCAGAAATCTCAGTCCTTGGCGGCGTAGTGTATTACTGATGGTAGCCTTTGTTACGGTGGTCCCAGCTCTATGCAGGTTATTCACCCACTGTGTGGTTCTGGGATTTTTGCTCACCCTTCTTGTGATAATTTTGACCCCACAAGGTGAGATCTTGCGTGAAGCCCCAGATCCTGGGAGATTATCAGTGGTCTTATATGTCTTCCATTTTCTTATTATTGCTCCCACAGTTGATTTCATCATACCAAGCTGCTTGCCTATTGCAGACTCAGTCTTCCCAGCCTGGTGCAGGGCTACAATTTTGTTTCTGGTGTCCTTCGACAGCTCTTTGGTCTTCTCCATAGTGGAGTTTGGAGTGTGACTGTTTGAGGTTGTGGACAGGTGTCTTTAATATTGATAACAAGTTCAAACAGGTGCCATTATTACAGGTAATGAGTGGAGGACAGAGGAGCCTCTTAAAGAAGAAGTTACAGGTCTGTGAGAGCCAGAAATCTTGCATGTTTCTAGGTGACCAAATTCTTTTTTTCCCACCACAATTTGCAAAATAAATCTTGCCAAATCAGACAAGGTGATTTTCTGGATTTTTTTTCTCATTTTGATTCTCATAGTTGTGGTCTACCTATGATGTCAATCACAGGCCTCTCTCATCTTTTTAAGTGGGAGAACTTGCACAATTAGTGGCTGACTAAATACTTGTTTTCCCCCACTGAATATAGTATGGTTATTATATGCTTATATATTGTCATTTGCTCACATATATCCTGAAACATAACTATAACATAATCTAAAACAAACTTTTAGAGTTTGGATGTAAATATTTATTAAAATGGGAGAAGTTTTCAGATTTATTGCAATCTGCTCTATATATTAATAATTCACAGTTAAACATGTGACTAGCTCCCTTCACCACTCCCTCAACTACAGGACAATGCAATTCAGATACCTCTTCTCTGTCAGCTGCATCGCTACACTCCCCATTAACTTCCTGACTTGGATGAAGGTGTTCTGAAAACTTTTCGTAGTGGATAGGGGGGCATGTGCACAGGTATTGGTAATAGCCTTGACAGCCTGAAAACCACTGTGATGCACAGTACTAGAGAAAAGCACGAAAAATGTCTCTTGTACTAGAAATGTCTACTTTCAATAGCAACTTCCAGAAACTTATGGTCAAAATCCACTAATATCCTCACTATGTAGTCCCACACCAGAGCATGAGACAGTTCCCAAAATACATCTATGTAATGTCATCCTTTTCCAGTTCAGAATTGTATTTATTATTTTACCCTATTTAAGCCCTGTTTTGTAAGAAATGTGCAGTAAATTAATCTGAGTAATTCAGTTTGGGTAACAAGGGGATACTAACTTGAGCACATTTAGATTTTTTTTCACAATAATTGTTTTTTATGATTTTTACTTATCAGTATTATATACCGTCATCGGCCCTGCACTTTCTATATGATTTTATTGCCATTATTCATCGAAACCAAGGTTTTATTTAACCCTTCGCATACCAAAAATGACATTACTAACCTACTTTTCTACAAAATTTAAGGTCATAAACTTAAGCTAGAAAAAAAAGGGACAGCAATTTCTACATCAGGATTGGTCAATATTTATCTATTGTACTCTATGGAGTCAGTTAAGAAAAGTATAGAGCAAAAAAGCAAAGTGCAACAACTATAGGTTCTATGCCCGAAGGATAGAGCTGTCCGGGCATGCACTGCATCATCATCAACTTTTTGCATTTCCCATCAGAACTAATGTTGCCCCTTTGTAGGAAGTTATCTTATGCCTGGTATATAAATTAATATAAGAGATACACAAATATAATTGTGTGAATCTGAATATTACAAAAATCCGCATTTGCCAACATGCACATTTTTGGTAATTTGCTTCTGAGTAGATGAAGCAAGATGGCGGCCACTTGCTGTTTTTTTGCTGAACCATAATTTGCCATCAGAAGGATCAAAAGATAAAAGTGTAAGGGGGTCAAATTGAGAGACCTTGGTGTCCATTCAACTGGCCCACGACGAACAATCCACTTTCCTGGAAACTGTTCATGTAGGAATGCTCGAACCTGATACCCAAGATGGTGCACCTCCACATTATGGGTGTCAGGTCCCAGCATTCCTACATGAACAGTTTCCTGGAAAGTAAATTGGTTGTCGTGGGCCAGTTGAATGGCCACCAAGGTCTCCCGATCTGACCCCCTTAGACTTTTATCTTTGGGGTCATCTGAAGGTAATTGTCTATGCTGTGAAGATACGAGATGTGTAGCATCTGAAACAATGGATACTTGAAGCCTGTGCTAGCATTTCTTCTGCGGTGTTGCTATCAGTGTGTCAAGAGTGGGAGAAGAGGGTTGCATTGACAATCCAACACAATGGGCAGCACTTTGAACACATTTTATAAGTGGTCATAAACTTGTAAATAACTCATGAAAGAATAAAGTTATGTTAAAACCAAGCACACCATTGTTTTTCTTGTGAAATTCTCATTAAGATTGAATGTGTCACATGACCCTTTTCCCATTGAAAAAAATAAAATTGGATCCAAAATGGCCAACTTCAAAATGGCCACCATGGTTACCACCCATCTTGAAAAGTTTTTCTCCTCCCATATACTAATGTGCCACAAACAGGAAGTTGATATCACCAACCATTCCCATTTTATTTAGGTGTATCCATATAAATTGCCCACCCTGTACATGCGGTGACGTGCCGACTAGACGAATGTGGCATCTCTCAATACAAGTGTAATGAGAGAGGCCAGAAACAGTCTAGTCAGAATGTGGCTGGGGGTATGCAAATCACATACTTTTGGTCACAAAACCACCTGCTCCTTGTGCCGATACCGCAGAATGCACACAGCGAGCAGTGCTGGGAGAATTCAGAAATCTGCAGTCACATTGCACTTTTCTGGCCACATGCAGAGAGATTGACATCTCCTGATGAACTTTGAATGACACAAGGGGAAATGTGTCGGGTCTACTAATGATAATTGTCATTTTTCTACTTGTATTATTCCTTATTGATGGAGAATCAGCTGCCACTGTCTGTACTTGGACAGGCGGATTATAGCTCTGAATTGTTGAGATATACAGGGCTACTTCTTAAGTACTGATAATGTATATGCAGATGTAGAATATCTCTTGTTTTCCCCTGAGGATTGGTCCAGAGGGAAATGATGTATTCTGCAGCAATATCATTTTGAAAGACTGATAAATGTTGGTAAATCGGCATTTATCAATGGACATTGTTCTATTTACAGTAACTGCCCCAGGATAGGTGTTTTGTTCTGTCCGTTGGAGATTGTACCAAGGTGAGAGAGCCCTTTTGCAGTCACACTCTATCTGTGTATGCTCTTTATTTGAAAATACTGGCATAGCTATACAACATCTGTCTTCAACTATGTCATGTGAATTCTGATATCCATATGTGTACTTGTTTCCATTCTTTTACTATCTGTACTGTCTTTTTGAATTTGTATAGGGTATATTAGGTTTACGAGGGACATCGGCGTTGAGCTGGGGAGCCACTTTGCTAAAATTATGGCACCAAACTCCTCTGCCCGGTAAGGAGAGGTAAAAGTGATGACTAGGGACTTGACATGTCCATCTGTATTGCTGCCTGGCAAAACGAGATTTACCCTGACCATTTTCCCCATTAACCTTCAGTATCTCTGTCTGATATGTCTTTTTAGAATTTCCGCGGCAATTCTGCAACTCCTGCCGCGGGTATATCGCATGCGGAATTGGCATGCATATTCCTAGCGTTTTGCAAGCATAATTAGCTTGCAGAATGCTGGCGTTTTCCAAGCGATCTGTAGCATCGCTTGGAAAACTGATTGACAGGTTGGTCACACTTGTCAAACATAATATCAGATTGATTGCATTTAGTGTATATGGAGCGCCCCCACACCGCCGCAGGGCCGAGGGGTACCCGGAGCCGGGCCTCTGAGTCTCAGTTCTGGGGTTGTCACGGTGGCTAGACCCGGTCCGTGGCCCTGTCAGTGGGGGACGTCCGGTGCAATAAGTGGTGTTGTAACGGTGCAGTTGTGGGGTGCAGGTCGCGGTAAATAACGAGGACACCAGGTTGCAGTCTCTTTACCTCTTTACTGGAGATCTCTGGGTCCTCAGTCCAGAATACGGTTCACCAGGCTGCGCAAGTCCGGCCGGTCCAATGACACCTCCAGAGTTCACTTCACAGGTGGAAATCGGTGCCTTCCTTCTTAGCGCTATGTGTTGTAGTCCTCCCCTGCTGTGCTTACGGAAAGTACCCCACAACTGTTGTGTCTGTTTCTTAAGTTCCCTCACAACTCGATTAAATGATGTTCTTCTAATCGTCCGTCCCTCCCTGATGTTACGGTTAGAACGGCACCCGTTTGTCGGGTAGGCCTGGAGTTCTTCCGGGACCCTAGAGACGCCCCTCTCCCGCAATTGCCTCCCAAGACTTCATAGGTGATATGTGTTAGACAGCCCGCCTTAAACTGACTGTCCTGCCGCTGTTTAGAGTATTGCTTGAAGCTGAATGTTATAATACTCCCTCGGCGTTCCGGCCACCGGTAGTGCGCCTCAGTAGGGTGTTGCTTCGGTCTTACAGCACGACCCCTGCTGGAATTCTCCTATCGCTTGATCTCGTTTCTCACTCAGCACAATCTATCTCGCTTCTAGTCCTTTCTTGAATCCCGCCGCTTCCCGGAGCTGGCGCGGACCCGTTACGTTCTTTCCAATGCCAAGCCTCTGTCAGGATCCCACCCCTGACAGAGACCCTACTGTCTCTTCCTCCACAACACCCTCTGCCACTGAGTGTTGCTTCGTCTAATCCAGTCAGCTTTCTGATCTAACTTCCTGCCTGACCCCCAGTTTACCCACTATGGTGGGGAGTGGCCTAATGAATAGAACCCTTAGCTCCCCCCGGAGGCCCGGCTGTGAAATGTATTGGTGTCTGTGATACCTGATCAGATGAACTCCTTCAGTGCCATCGGACGCACCATGGCCCCCCATAGTGGCGGAGCCACAGTACTGCAACGACCAGGACTCTGGGGCGCTGCACTCCCCCCTGGTTAAACACAGTACTCCGGGACTGGGAAGAAAACAACAATACAAGTTAGCAAAAAGACATACAATTTTTGTTGAGTGTAATAACAATAAGCATATTTGAACAGGCTTCCCTTTATGGGAGGTAAGGACACTTGAACGTTACAAACATGGTAAAATATCATAGCAACATGCTACAATTAACTTTTCTTACCCAACCGGGTATTCTACTAAGTGCAAACATTATTGAACAATAATTTAACTTTTGCCCTTAAGGATATACACTCTTCGTCCATTAAAGACCTTCCTATAATCACATTATAAGGTATTTCAACTTTTTCATTCTCCTTCTTTAAATCTGCAGGACCGCCTGTCCTATCGGCACCAGACCTACTGCCTCTCCTTTCAGTTACAGGACCGCCCCGTTCAGCCAGGGCCTACTGCCTTTTCAACTACTATACACAGTATAGAACATAACTTTTCTTTCAGTTCGAGAACACTGAGCCGGCTCTACTTGGCTCCTATAAGGACTCACCCACTAACCCTTACAGGTTCACTTTCTGTCCTTAGTAACACATTACTAACTTTCGATGGGGAACGCAGGGTTTACCTTCTATCCCCCCCCCCTTTTCTTATCAACATTATCAACTATCTTCTTTTCACAACATTAACCTTTCTCATTTCTTCCTTCTACTTTTTTTTCTTTCAGAGAACATTATCAATATTTCTTCACATTTAACCAGTTAAACACATATAACTTTTCTCAGGTAAACATTATCATCGTTTTCTTTCATTGACATTATTGCTACCGATCTTAAAGCAATATCACCATTTACGTGCATCAAATGAACATCCCCTTTAAGAGAGGACCAAGTCTCTGTAAGGTAGCACATCTTCTCAAACTACCAGTCCATACTCAGCAAAGGTTCCAGTGCGGTATCTTCGCAAAGAGTCTTTGTTTAAGTAAAACCAGTAGGGAGCGCCTTTAATAAGGTGCAAACTATGTACAACGAAGTTCCGATCATGCACTGTTCATGATTTCTCAGTTTTTATAACATTGTGGAACAAAAAAAGCAAAAATGAAAGTGAAAGCAAAAATAAAAAGCAATAGGGATCCCGGGTAAACAAAGGGATCCCTTTAAGAGTTAACCCAGGACGGGTTTTAGCAGCAAAACAGCAAGGAAATAAACAGTCAACTATTTACAGTTTCAGGTTTCCGAGGCTTAGTTGGACGGCTTCCAGGGCTGCACCTGGCACTTAACCCTTCTCGGCCTGGGAAAAGTGAGGTCCAGGGTTACACCCAGTGCTGGACAAACGCCGTTAATCCGTCTCTCATGTACGGTTAGGTCATGCACAGCGATGGAGGTCTGCGCAGCTTGAGTAGGGGCATTTGCGGCAGCAGAGGCAGCGGCTGCTGCAAGATCAGTCACTGGAACGGAGTCAGCAGCTGTGGCACCAGCAGTCACGGGAGTGGTGTCAGTCATCAGGGCAGGGTCGTCCTTCATACCTGCTTCAGATGCGGTCCCTCCGATGCCGGTCTGCTCCGTCTGCGCTGGGGTCTGGAACGCTGGTTGCAGGGCCTTGTGCTGCGACGTTGTCATCTCTGCTTGCAGCACCTCGCTTTCCGGCAGGGCCTTGCTTTCTGGCTTCGGAGCGCTGGAACTTCTTTCTTGCTCCGGACCAGACGAGGCTGCCGACAGACGTCTGGCGAGGCTCCCGATGATGGTCTTCTTCCATCCGGCCTCAGTGCTCAGCTGCATCCGCCGGGGTTGGTGGATCAGCTCGTCCGCTCCGGTCTGCAGGAGGTCAGCGTCAACTGTGGAGGTCTGGCTGCGATGCCCCTCCGGGTAGCTGGGGGAGTCCTCGGCTCCGACCCCACGCTCCGGCTCCGGGCGGCTGGCCATGGCGTCCTCCATGTTGCTCGCTTCTTCTTCCTGGTCCTTTTCCCGCTCTCTTCTTCGTGGGCGGTTTCGTTTTCGTTGTCTCTGCCCACCATTAAGGATCAAGAGGCGGATCTCGGCTGCTGACGGACACGTCCTCAAGGGGCCGAGATATTTAGACTGGGCGGCCATTGTCTTTCGCGCTCTTCAGCTTGTTCACGCCCACTTCCACGCCCTTCTTCTTCTCCTGCGCTCTCCTTAGCGCTGTAATGGCGGCGGTTTTGGCGGGAACTTCTGGCGGCAAGTGGCAACACACAGTCCTTGTAATAAAGCACAGTCCAAGCACGATAAATCACAGTTCCAAGGCACACATGACCTGATTCTTCAGGCTTAAGTAGATCCTGTTCGTGACGCCAAGTTGGAGCGCCCCCACACCGCCGCAGGGCCGAGGGGTACTCGGAGCCGGGCCTCTGAGTCTCAGTTCTGGGGTTGTCACGGTGGCTAGACCCGGTCCGTGGCCCTGTCTGTCAGTGGGGGACGTCCGGTGCAATAAGTGGTGTTGTAACGGTGCAGTTGTGGGGTGCAGGTCGCGGTAAATAACGAGGACACCAGGTTGCAGTCTCTTTACCTCTTTACTGGAGATCTCTGGGTCCTCAGTCCAGAATACGGTTCACCAGGCTGCGCAAGTCCGGCCGGTCCAATGACACCTCCAGAGTTCACTTCACAGGTGGAAATCGGTGCCTTCCTTCTTAGCGCTATGTGTTGTAGTCCTCCCCTGCTGTGCTTACGGAAAGTACCCCACAACTGTTGTGTCTGTTTCTTAAGTTCCCTCACAACTCGATTAAATGATGTTCTTCTAATCGTCCGTCCCTCCCTGATGTTACGGTTAGAACGGCACCCGTTTGTCGGGTAGGCCTGGAGTTCTTCCGGGACCCTAGAGACGCCCCTCTCCCGCAATTGCCTCCCAAGACTTCATAGGTGATATGTGTTAGACAGCCCGCCTTAAACTGACTGTCCTGCCGCTGTTTAGAGTATTGCTTGAAGCTGAATGTTATAATACTCCCTCGGCGTTCCGGCCACCGGTAGTGCGCCTCAGTAGGGTGTTGCTTCGGTCTTACAGCACGACCCCTGCTGGAATTCTCCTATCGCTTGATCTCGTTTCTCACTCAGCACAATCTATCTCGCTTCTAGTCCTTTCTTGAATCCCGCCGCTTCCCGGAGCTGGCGCGGACCCGTTACGTTCTTTCCAATGCCAAGCCTCTGTCAGGATCCCACCCCTGACAGAGACCCTACTGTCTCTTCCTCCACAACACCCTCTGCCACTGAGTGTTTCTTCGTCTAATCCAGTCAGCTTTCTGATCTAACTTCCTGCCTGACCCCCAGTTTACCCACTATGGTGGGGAGTGGCCTAATGAATAGAACCCTTAGCTCCCCCCGGAGGCCCGGCTGTGAAATGTATTGGTGTCTGTGATACCTGATCAGATGAACTCCTTCAGTGCCATCGGACGCACCATGGCCCCCCATAGTGGCGGAGCCACAGTACTGCAACGACCAGGACTCTGGGGCGCTGCATATACATAATTGTATCCATTTCTCAGCAGGGAAAGAGTATAGTCATGTTTTAGTTTGTCGCTATTCTACGGTACTACACATTATAAATGATATACAATACACTGTACATACTGTCTATTATATATGTCTCATGGGCAGCATGTCCATAGAATAACAGTTGTGCCAAATTTCATGGCTTCCTGTGACTCATTCCAGGATATGCTGATAGGTGGTAGCACGATGTTCACTCCAGAACGTAACAATAAAAATGACTAAAAAAAAGTCTATGTATAAAGGTCATGGATCATGATTCATTTTTACTATTGTTACATAGGTTGAAAAAAGACCCAGGTCCATCAAGTTCAACTTTTCTCCACCAATTGTACATTTTGTCACTAATTTAACTATAACCCACAATGTTATGTGCCCCTTTTTTTTTAAATCTGTCGTAGTGTCGGCCATTACTACCTCTTGTGGTCGGCATTCCGCGGTCTGACTGCTCTAACTGTAAAGAACCCTTTCCTGTTTAGGTGCCGGAATCGCCTTTCTTCCACCCTTAATGAGTGCCCCTTGGTCGTTAGTATGGTCTTTGGATGGAATAAGCCAATCTCTGACAACATCATTTAACTGGCGTAAGGGAGGTGTGATTCACAAGACACGCACATTGGTTCCCTGTCATGTGTTCGCGGGGCACCGATGGGTTGTCTGCAGAAGACCCCTTCTCTGTCATTGTAAATCTCCTATGAACGCCGGCCTCACCTGCTGAAGCCCTGCTGTGTGCAGCACAGGTAATGACGATTGCAGTTTCAAGTCTCCTAAGGAAACTATTAAAGCACGTAAAAAACAAAAAAAATGCTTCCATTTTTTTTTAAAAAACATAAGAGTCCAAATCCCCCCTTCAAAATAAAACAATAAAAAAATACACATATTTGATATTGCTGCGTTCAGAAATGTCCGGTCATGATCTATCAAAATATAAAGTGAATTAATCTGACTGGTAAATGGCATAATGAGGGAAAAAAAGCCAGAATTAAATATTTTTGGTTGCTGCAACATTGCAATAAAATGCAATAACAGGCGACCAAAATATCATATCTACCTGAAAATGGTATCAATAAAAATCAGTTCGCGCAGAAAATATAAGCACTCAACCAGCCCCAGTGTCTGAAAAGTGGAGACTTTACGGGTCTCGGAAAATGGTGCCCTTTTTTTTTTTATTACAAACTTTGGATTTTTTTTTTCATGACTTAAATAAAAAAAAACTATATATGTTTGGTATCTGCGTATTCGTACTGACCTGGAGAATCATACTGCTTGGTCAGTTTTAGCATATAGTGAACATTGTAAATAAAAAAAATAAAATAATAATTCTGGAATTGCACTTTTTTGCAATTTCAGCGCACTTAAATTTTTTTCCCCCATTTTCCATTGCACTATAGGGTAAAATCATTCAAAGGTACAAATCGTCCAGCAAAAAAATAAGCCCTCGTACGGTTATATCAACAGGATAATAAAAACGTTATGGCTTTTGGAAGAAGGGGAGCAAAAAAAAGAAAATGCGAAAGCGGAAAATCGCAAGGTGGTGAAGGGGTTAACAAGAAGTACGCCTGCATCTGAGTAAACATTTTTAATGACATCCATAAGACTGACTCATTTCCTTGGAAATAAGAAATGATAACTTAGGCCACTCCTTTCATTACTTTTCACCTATATAACTCTAAAATGCCAGATGTCAAATAGCCTACAAGCCTGAGATGAGTCCTTACATGCTCCCACCTTCATGGTGGCGGTGGATTCAGCAGCATCACACCTGTGTGTACGCGGCTATGCCTGTAATTTTTGCTTCAGGTACAAGACTTATTAGGACAGGGTTTCCTTTCAGCTAAAGCGCTATTCACAAAAAAAAAACTTTTCACAAAAGACCACTGGGACCCCCATCAATCCTGAAATCTGGGCTCTAGAAAGCCAAAATGGGGCTCTGCTGCCCCATCTTGAATGGAGCGGAGGTGCACATACTCTGCTTCTTCTCCTTTTATTGTCCAGAGATAGTGGAGTACAGTGCTTTGTTTTCTCCAGCAGTCTTGAGGTCAATTAATGGAGGGAAGGTAGAGCATGTGCACCTCCAATCCATTCAAGATGGGGCTACAAAGCCCCGTTCTTGGGTTCCAGAACACTGATCTTGGGGTCTCAGCTAGAAGCGTAAATTGAAGCTTGTGTGCTGCAATACAAAACCTTCAAGAGTGCACCCAACTATCAAGTGATTTTAATAGCATTAGTCTTCTAAAATGGTCAAAAGAGATTTTTCGGAACCCATGCAGGTCCTGGGTGTAAGTGTAATTCCTGCACCGAATATTGTTACTAGCGTTGGTGCAAATTGATTTGCATGACCCAGTCAATAGGTCACGTCAGTACTCTGTGGATGCTGGAGAGGAGCCATGAGGACCACCTCTTATTTGATGGTATCCACAGCTTTTGTTTTGATTGGCCAGCATAATGTCACATGTGCATCATGCTGTAATGATGACAACATTCTAGACTGGCTAATTGAAAGAAAAGCCATGGATGCCGATAAGGTAAGATGCCGTTCTCAACGCTCCTGCTCAGGGACCACAGATTTATTGATGTGGCCAATGGATCAGGTCATTCGAATAGATTTGCTCCAATTCTAATAGTTTCGACCCTGGTCCCAGCGATCTGAACCCAAACAAATCAAATTATCTCCTGTGGGTAAGGCATAACTTGTTATTTTGGTAATGATCTATGATGCACAAGCAGGGTTGGACTGGGGTGCCAAGAGCCCACCGGTAAAATCAACTCCAGAGCCCCATTTTTCAGCTACATGCAAATGTGACATTATCCTCATTTACAAAATGATATAGCGATAATTTGGGTTGATGGTGAATCAAATCTATTGTGCCAAGTACTGCTCATATAAGATGGCGGTGGGCCACTCCGGAGGATTCTCCTGTGGATCAGTCCAAGCCTGCGTACATGTTCATCACAGGTTCCAAAAGAAAGTATGAAGCTGGCCCAGGAGCTGAACTGTCATTGTTCGGTAAGGAAGGGGGCCTCAAACTGTCCCTGGAACTGGGGCCCTAACTAACCCTGTACTGGGGGTATTCTTATTAACAATAATCTTTATTTTTACATAGCGCTAACATATTCCACAGCACTTTACAGTTTGCACACATTTTCATCGTTATCCCTGATAAGGGTGACAATCTAAATTCCCTATCAGTATGTCTTTGGAATGTGGGTGGAAACCGGAGAACCCGGAGGAAACCCACGCAAACACGGAGAGAACATACAAACTCCTTACAGATGGAAAGACTTTAAAAAAAAAAAAAAAAAAAAAAAAGAAAATATTTTAAACATTTTTTTTTCAAAACTATAAACATTTGATTCCCCCACTTCTTCCTCTAAAATAAAGAAATGAGTAAATAGTAAAATAAGCATTTTTGATAGTCATGACCAAAAAAGTCAGATTTATCAAAATGCAACATTTTTTAAAACGCATGTTAAACCCAGAAAGGAGAAGAAAAATTGAAGAGTCAGAATTGCCATGTTTTGGTCTCTGCACTGCACCCTAAAAAAATCAATAAAAACTATTAAAATGTCATATTTACCACAAAATTGTATTAATAAAAAATTAATAATAATGATGTCAAGTTATAGATCTCAGAGGATGGCGGTACAAACAATATTTTTTTCCCTACAATTTTTTTTACCTGGAGAATCATATTGCCAGGTCATGTTTACTGCATAATGAACGCCCAAAAACAAAATTCCCCCCAATAAATTGTGGGATTTCATTTTTACTCTCCAATGGAATACGGACAATCCGTATAATATAATATGATGTCCCCTGACCTGTCAGCAGCTTTAGAGAGCCATGCACGATGGGCCCGAGCTGCAGTAACTGTACATGGAGTGCCGCTAATTGCGGGGTCACCCCTATGGAAATCCACTGCAAGTGCAGATGAAACAAAGCAAATAGAAGGAATCCCATTAACTGTAATGTTCACTAATGCATCCCCGCACTCCTTCTGCTAGACTTTTTTTTTCTCTTTCTCTACACAACAGTGAAACAATCCAGTGGCGGTGCTGCCACATTGAGCTCCTGACCAACTTGGGAGCTGCGCTTCTATACGGCAGTCCCAACCCCGGCTCTTTCACTTTGGCAGCACTGCCCATAACAAGAGACTGACATGGAAGCACAGAGGGACAAGCAACAGGATGGGGAGGGTTATAGGATGTTTCGCCCCCAGCAGTTCGTCCCCAGCAGTTCGACCCCAGCAGGTCGCCCCCAGCAGTTCACCCCTGGGTACATTTCGCTCCCGCACATTTTGTCCCCAGCATTTGGCCCCCAGGATGTTTCGCCCCCGCACATTTCGCCCCCAGCAGTTCGCCCCTGGTACATTTCGCCCCCGCACATTTCGTCCCCAGCATTTGGCCCCCAGGACGTTTCGCCCCCACATATTTCACCCCCGCACATTTCGCCTCCAGCAGTTCGCCCCCAGCAGTTCGCCCCTGGGTACATTTCGCCCACGCACATTTTGTCCCCAGCAGTTTGCCCATTTCACCCCCGGATGTTTCGCACAAGGCAATTCACCCCTGGCAGTTTGCCCCCGGATGTTTGTACCCTTGTGGCTCATGAATTCCCATCAGTCATCAATGTTTTGCCCCCAGCAGTTCGCCCCCAGCAGTTTGCCCCGGATGTTTGTACCCTTGTGGTTCATGAATTCCCGTCCGTCATCAATGTTTCGCCCCCAGCAGTTCGCCCCCAGCAGTTTGACCCCAGCAGGTCGCCCCCAGCAGTTCACCCCTGGGTACATTTCGCTCCCGCACATTTTGTCCCCAGCATTTGGCCCCCAGGATGTTTCGCACCCGCACATTTCGCCCCCAGCAGTTCGCCCCCAGCAGTTCGCCCCTGGTACATTTCGCCTCCGCACATTTCGTCCCCAGCATTTGGCCCCCAGGACGTTTCGCCCCCACATATTTCACCCCCGCACATTTCGCCTCCAGCAGTTCGCCCCCAGCAGTTCGCCCCTGGGTACATTTCGCCCACGCACATTTTGTCCCCAGCATTTGGCCCCCAGGATGTTTCACTCCTGCACATTTCACCCCGCACGTTTCGCCCCCAGCAGTTTGCCCATTTCACCCCCGGATGTTTCGCACAAGGCAATTCACCCCTGGCAGTTTGCCCCCGGATGTTTGTACCCTTGTGGCTCATGAATTCCCATCAGTCATCAATGTTTTGCCCCAGCAGTTCGCCCCCAGCAGTTTGCCCCGGATGTTTGTACCCTTGTGGTTCATGAATTCCCGTCCGTCATCAATGTTTCGCCCCCAGCAGTTCGCCCCCAGCAGTTTGCCCCTGGATGTTTGTGCCCTTGTGGTTCATGAATTCCTATCCGTCATCAATGTTTGGCCCCCAGCAGTTCGCCCCCAACATTTCGCCCACAGATGTGTACCCTTGTGGTTCATGAATTCCCGTCCGTCATCAATGTTTGGCCCCCAGCAGTTTGCCCCCAGCAGTTCGCCCATTTCACCCCCGGATGTTTCGAACCCGGCAGTTCGCCCCCAGATGTTTGTACCCTTGTGGTTCATGAATTCCAGTCCATCATCAATGTTTTGCCCCCAGCAGTTCGCCCCCAGCAGTTCACCTATTTCACCCCTGGATGTTTCGCACCCAGCAGTTCGCCCCCGGATGTTTGTACCCTTGTGGTTCATGAATTCCCGTCCGTCATCAATGTTTCGCCCCCAGCAGTCCACACCCAGCAGTCCGCCCCCGGCAGTTTATACATCTTAGACCCGTTCAGTTCAATTCAGGCAGTTCCGTCCCAAACACACAAGAAAATCCGTGTTTGGATTCAGCACCCCCAAACTATCATCTCCATTAAACTCAATGGGTATGGAGACTCAGAGGAGTGGAGGATCTGTCCACCACATCCTCATCACTGACCAGATAGTAAAATGAAAATATATATATTGCTACTTACCCCTTTGCTCAGGTACCGGCAGACGCAGAGGGTCCTCTTCCACATTGTGTGAATATGTCATAGTACCCGAGGGAATCCCTTTCAGGATTCCTAGCTAGGGATTCCCTTGGTCAAGAAGACTCTCCGGCTGCAGCAGGGTGGGGGAGTGCCGCTAACCAAGACGCACTTCACAGGTCCCACACATATGGCAACAAACCACCGTGGGCTTTACATTACCTCACCACCAACTAGCACTACCCATGTTTCTAAAAAACTAAGGATTTGCTTCATTTAGGCATTCTTATCTACATACCAAGCGATGGTATGATTAAGACTCGGGAGAGTCGAAAAGTGATATTCTGTTACTAGATTTGATCGCTTTTCCTTATGTTTGTAGAAATTGCTCCCATGTGTTACTTATATTGAGTTATGTTGATTAAACTCACACTATTTTGCATAATTAACCACTAGAGTGTGCGATGTCTCTCAAATAATAAAAGAAGACTCTCCACACAGGTCAGGACCTCAGCAAAGAGGAGAGAAGTGATTTTTATTTTCTGATGAGCAAACTCTGAACATTGCCTGTTTGGGGTCGGTGTGGTTGAACCCGATCAGGCAATGTTCGATACAAACCCTGAACTTTCCAGATTGGGCTTGATCATCACTAGATACAGTATGATATGTAATGGATGACAAAAAGAAGCCATTAAGTGTAACACCACTAGTACATGACAGTAAAAGGATGGTCACTTGTCTTAGATCAGGGGTGTCAAACTCATATTCACCAAGGGCCACACCAATATAATGGTTGTCCCCAAAGGCTCATTTGTTACTGAAAGACCGGATGCACACAACCGAGTCCCGTCCAGATCATGCATTTCTCTGCACAGAGCAGTGCATGCCCCTGTATAAGGCATGTCACAGTGGATTAGCTCTTTACCAGGTGCTGTCACATCTTCCCTGGATCTCACTGAAATCATGGAGAGCTATGGCTGCAGCTTCCACTCACTTGTCATTGTCATTGACAAGTTGCTGATAAACAGCTGGTTCAATGCAGAATACAACTGGACCACATTCTTGGCCTAATCTGAGGAATGGGCATCAATAGAAAAAGGGTTCCTGAAGTGAGAATACCACTTTTATCTGCTGCTCCATTCTTTTGTATACTGGCAGAGTGTTCTGTGAGGGCTAATCCCCAAACCCCCCTTCTGAAGACCTGATAGAGGTTCTGTAGAAGGTGGTTAACCAACACCTTAGTTCAGCAAAGCCAATATCTCAGAGATGGTTGGTGGGATTAACCCTGTAGTCAGTCAACAATCCCCCTGCTTCCATACATAGCCTGCATTAAAGGGGTATTCTCATGCCAAACAGCAAAATAAGGCAGCATGCTTTCAGCAATCATGTTGCGGTAAGCATGCTGCCGATCTTCCCCTCCTAGTACTTACCTAGAGGTCTTCGGCTCATCTTTGCCTGATCTTCTCCTGGCTGTGTAGGCTGGCGATCGCCATGCTGGATCCGCAGGCCACCACGAGTCCTCTCCTTCTTCCCAGCGTCCTCTTCTTCTGCCTGATCTCATCGTGGCACTGCGCATGCGCATCAGTGCCTTGATGATAGGAGAGGCATCCTGCCCCCTGGATTTACTGATGAATGGGGCAGGAGTGACGTCATGTCAGTGAGCGGCCTGGAGACATTCGGCCTCACTGCCACGGCATTCATCATGCTTCATGGATCAGTGATCCAGGCAAGATGAAAAGACAGCCAGAAGCAGGAGAAGACATCACGGGGAACTGCTAGACTGCAGTCCGTGACCCAAGGAGCTGCAGCTGCGACCGGTAAGTATGTTGGGTTTTTTTGTTCTAGGGTGATAATACTCCTTTAAGGCCAGCTAGAAGAGACACTGAGTGAGCTTCTAAAAAGGCAGCCACATGAATCCCCAGCAATTGGGGTCATGTATATATTACCCCCAGGTATGTTCAGCCCTAGATGTTTTGTTCCCTGCATGTTGACCCCAAAAGTTGAGGGTGAAACATCTGGGGTCAAAATGTTAGGGGCAAAACATCAGATGGCGACACATCCAGGGACCAAATGCTGTAGAAGAAACATTTGGGGCCCAACTGCTGGGGGCGAAACATTGATGATGGACAGGAATTCATGAACCACAAGGGTACAAACATCCGGGGGCGAACTGCCGGGGGCGAACTGCTGGGGGCGAAATGTGCGGGGGTGAAATGTGTGGGGAACTGCCGGGGGCGCACTGCTGGGGGCGAAACATTGATGACGGACTTGAATTCATGAACCACAAGGGTACAAACATCCGGGGGTGAACTGCCGGGGTAAAATGAGCGAACTGCTGGGAGCAAAATGTGCGAGGGTGAAATGTGCAGGGAACTGCCGGGGGTGAAATGGGTGAACTGCTGGGGGTGAAATGTGCGGGGGTGAAATGTGCGGGGGCCAAACATCCTGGGGGACAAATGCTGGGGACGAAATGTGCGGGGGCGAAATGTACCCAGGGGCGAACTGCTGGGGCGAAATGTGCGGGGGCGAAATGTACCCAGGGGTGAACTGCTGGGGGCCCAATGTGCGGGAGTGAAATGTGCAGGGGTGAAATGTAAACAGGGGCGAACTGCTGGGGGCGAAATGTGCAGGGGCGAAATGTACCCAGGGGCGAACTGCTGGGGGCGAAATGTGCGAGGGCGAAATGTACCCAGGGGCGAACTGCTGGGGGCGAAATGTGCGGGGCGAAATGTACCCAGGGGCGAACTGCTGGGGGCGAACTGCTGGGGGCGAAATGTGCGGGGGCAAAATGTACCCAGGGGCAAACTGCTGGGGGCAATCTGCTGGGGGCAAACTGCTGGGGGCGAAACATCCAAATCCCGATTTGCATTGAGAAAACCCCCCAAATAATTTTCATCCGTATTGTTATCTGTGTCATCCGCATGTCTGTGTTTTACATCCCTTTGGAATCTGTCTTTGTAAATCAACAGCATGAAAAATGCGCAAGACTAAATACAGATTCCCATGTTAAGAATTGCCATTTATCCATAGAAATTAGATGCAACACAGATGATATGTACGGATCCGATTTTTCTTTTTATGCACCCTTAGGCTATGTGAACAAATCCTGATATATTGGCAGGAAAAACGCAGCATAAAATAAACATTTTTTTACATGCGTTTTTGTAGTATATTTTTTCCCACTCATTATTATGGGTGAAATTGTCTGCAAAAAGGCTGCAAAAATTGACATGTAGCAGATTTGAATCTGCTGCAAATCGGCAAGAAAAAAAAAAAGCAACGTGTGCGTGAAAATTTCAAGAGATTCTCATTTACTTTGCTCATACTGTTTATTTTTCACACTGAATCCGTGCGAAAAAAAATGCACATAGCCTTGAATAGATGAGTCTCATCTAATAATACAGAAGACACCAGTGCTGGCTGCATTTTTTTTCACAGGCTTGCAAAGTAAATTACCAATGTTATTGTATTTAACATTACACTGTGATAGTAAAAAAGTTAAAAAGTACAGTAAAGTGTCCCTGTCTTTTTTCCAAAAAACTGTTCTGTCCTCATCCTCTACATCAGGAAGAAAAAAGAAACTGCTTTAGGTGCACATAAATTTCTACTATGTTGAAGAACTGTCCCAATTCTCATGCTCCACCATCCAAATTGCCATGCTCTCTTTTTGATTGGACAGCTCTTCTTCAGCATTCTGCCAGCACTATAAGTGCTGGGACTTTCTCCCCTCTCACTTCTCAGCAGGTATTGTGCCTGTGGACATTGGCTTGCCTTCTGGGAACTGAAAGTCCAACTTATGCAAAAGGGCAAGAGCAAAGAGGCAAAGATGCTCACTACTTCCTGTGATCCATCTTGGGATGTCTGATGCCCTAGAAAGTAAAAAAAAATATCAAAATGTCATCACATTAATCAATTGTTATTGTAACATAAATGTAATAGGAAAACATCAAAATACACTGTAATATACTCACTGTGCCATGTTCCAGCATTGTCTGTCCACACCAGCCACTGTCGCAGAAGGACAAGTGGTAATGTGGGCATCACATGCACAGATAAACAGTCTGGCCACTCGAAGTGTTTTGCTTGTTTGTCAGGTGATCACTGGCATGATTACACGGGTTGATAATTGGGAACAAACATTCTTTTGAGACAATAATTAGGAAACGACCAGGCTAAATAGACCCTAAGGGTACTGTCACACTAAACGATTTATCAACGATCACGACCAGCGATACGACCTGGCCGTGATCGTTGGTAAGTCGTTGTGTGGTCGCTGGGGAGCTGTCACACAGTCAGCTCTCCAGCGACCAACGATGCCGAAGTCCCCGGGTAACCAGGGTAAACATCGGGTTACTAAGCGCAGGGCCGCACTTAGTAACCCGATGTTTACCGTGGTTACCAGCGTAAAAGTAAAAAAAACAAACAGTACATACTTACATTCCGGTGTCTGTCCCCCGGCGTTCTGCTTCTCCGCACTGTCTGCCAGCCGGAAAGCACAGCGGTGACGTCACCGCTGTGCTCGCTTTCCAGCCGGCCGGCGCTCACAGTGCAGAGAAGCAGAACGCCGGGGGACAGACACCGGAATGTAAGTATGTACTGTTTGTTTTTTTTTACTTTTACGCTGGTAACCACGGTAAACATCGGGTTACTAAGCGCGGCCCTGCGCTTAGTTACCCGATGTTTACCCTGGTTACAAGCGAACGCATCGCTGGATCGCTGTCACACACAACGATCCAGCGATGACAGCGGGAGATCCAGCGACGAAAGAAAGTTTCAAACGATCTGCTACGACGTACGATTCTCAGCAGGGTCCCTGATCGCTGCTGCGTGTCAGACACAGTGATATCGTATGGATATCGCTGGAACGTCACGGATCGTACCGTCGTAGCGACAAAAGTGCCAATGTGTGACAGTACCCTTAGACTTTGCAATACTATAACAAACACATACTGAGCATAGTCATTGCCCGGACATGTATTCTTTAGCATCAGCAGAGAAGAGGCGTCCTGAAGCATGAGATAAGATATGCACTGATGACAACTCAGCTAATCAGGAAAATACATATATTTTACAGTTATTCAAGTGACTCGAAGATTACATTTTATCTATGGATGCAATAAAAAAAATCCCTTTACATGATTTATACACTCCTCAACATTGAAACTGAAACATCAAAAAGGAAGAGTTCTGGAGCTATGGAAATCACAGGATGGAGAGACATGTTCCTGATCTGCAAATGGCGAAAAAACAGAAGCAATATTTTCAAAAAATCTCAAGTTTATTTAGGCCTTCACGAGGGAAGGTTACACTGGTCCTACACCTGGGATTAGGCTGTGGGGCGACTTACTATATGGTAGGTGAACTCCTCTAGTCTTCATTCCAGGTGCACTAACAGCTTGGTGTTACATAGATTTAGTCGTGGAACCAGTGGTACGGCTATTTCATAGAATCATTCAATGTTGGAAGTGACCTCCAGGGTCATCATGTCCAATGCCGGAATCACTAAACCACTTCAGACAGATGTCTGTCCAGCCTCTGTTTGAAGACTTCCATTGAAGGAGAACTCACCACCTCTCATGGCCGCCTATTCCACTGTATTTCTCAAAAGTGACCCAGGAGCCATTTTTCAATACGACCAGACCGCATTTTGCTGGTGTTGCTGTGAGAAATCTCTGTAGTCTAAACTTCCTACCATGGCCTGCAGCATCTCCAGATTTGTCTCTCATCAAGCACATCTGGGACGTTATTGCTCGGTGATTACACAGTAGCTGCCAGCAGTGGATCTTGGACGTTATTGCTTGGCGATTACACAGTAGCTGCCAGCAGTGGATCTGGGACGTTATTGCTCGGTGATTACACAGTAGCTGCCAGCAGTGGATCTGGGACGTTATTGCTCGGTGATTACACAGTAGCTGCCAGCAGTGGATCTTGATGAGTTGCCCAACTGCAATCACTGTGGTAGAACATTCGTCATCAGACAACCATTAAAAAGGAAAATGTCAGGACCAATAATGCTATAAAACTGCAGCTATAGGGTTCATCTGCAAGTAGAAGGGAGTCCGCCAGCACTGAATGACAGTTCAAACCAAGTACAGACGCGCAGTGCATCATGGGGCCAATTATTTAGGTGTAACTTCCCACCTGCTTGGCTTCCATCTACTGTATATCTGCCCTTCTCTGGATCTATACAGTAAAGCCAGAGCTGCAAATCAAAGAAGAGTGAAGGTACCTTCACACGAAGCGACGCTGCAGCGATAGCGACAACGACGCCGATCGCTGCAGCGTCGCTGTTTGATCGCTGGAGAGCTGTCACACAGACCGCTCTCCAGCGACCAACGATGCCGAAGTCCCCTGGTAACCAGGGTAAACATCGGGTTGCTAAGCGCAGGGCCGCGCTTAGTAACCCGATGTTTACCCTGGTTACCAGCGTAAAAGTAAAAAAAACAAACAGTACATACTCACCTGCTCGTCCTCCAGCGTCTGCTTCCTGATACTGACTGAGCTCCGGCCCTAACAGCACAGCGGTGACGTCACCGCTGTGCTTTCACTTTCACTTTAGGGCCGGCGCTCAGTAAGTGTCAGGAAGCAGACGCTGGGGGGACGCGCAGGTGAGTATGTAGTGTTTGTTTTTTTTACTTTTACGCTGGTAACCAGGGTAAACATCGGGTTACTAAGCGCGGCCCTGCGCTTAGTAACCCGATGTTTACCCTGGTTACCAGTGTAAAACATCGCTGGTATCGTTGCTTTTGCTTTCAAACACAACGATACACGGCGATCGGACGACCAAATAAAGTTCTGGACTTTATTCAGTGACCAGCGACATCACAGCAGGATCCTGATCGCTGCTGCCTGTCAAACTAAACGATATCGCTAGCGAGGACGCTGCAACGTCACGGATCACTAGCGATATCGCTACAAAGTCGTTTCGTGTGAAGGTACCTTGAGTGTGGCCCAACCAAAGTACTGAAAATGAGGCACCCAGGAGAAAATAAACTTTATTTCTTCTGGGAGCCGCCGGCTTTCAGAGAGCAGTAGCTGTAAGCACTAAGTGCTTATCTGAAACTCAACCTCTCCAAAACTGAACTTCTTCTGCTCCCGCCTTCTACTAGCCTCCCTAAATCTGACATTTCCCTCTCCGTGGGTGGCACCATAATAACACCTAGGCAGCAGGCGCGCTATCTGGGTGTTATGTTTGACTCCGATCTCTCCTTCACCTCCCACATACAATCTCTCGCCCGCTCGTGCCGCTTACACCTAAAGAACATCTCTAGAATCCGCCCTTTTCTCACCATGGAGACAACAAAAACTTTCACTGTCGCCCTAATCCACTCCCGTCTGGACTACTGCAATGCTCTATTAATTGGCCTCCCCCTCACGCGACTTTCCCCTCTCCAGTCTATCCTTAATGCAGCAGCCAGGGTCGTCCATCTGGCTAATCGTTACTCGGACGTGTATGCTCTCAGCCAGTCATTACACTGGCTGCCCATTCATTACAGGATACAATTCAAAGTACTTGTTCTCACCCACAAAGCTCTCCACAGTGCAGCACCCCTTACATCTCCTCCCTCATTTCTGTCTTTCGGCCTAGCCGACCACTACGCTCTGCAAACGACTTTCGACTAACCTCTGCACTAATCCGTACCTCCCACTCCCGACTCCAAGACTTCTCCCGTGCTGCGCCAATCCTCTGGAATGCTCTACCCCAAGATATTAGGACCATCCACAATTTGCATAGTTTTAGGCGCTCGCTCAAAACTCATTTGTTCAGAGCGGCCTATCACGTTCCCTAATCAGTCATTTTATGATTATGTGTGTGTGTAGCCCATTCACTATCTCCATCCACCCCCCACCCCCTGAAGATGGCTGGACCATCATTGTAAATACATCATTGTAAATACACACCTGTACTTTGTATCCCCCCACCTCATTGTAGATTGTAAGCTCTCACGAGCAGGGTCGTCTAATTTTGCTTTATTACTGTATTGTTAACATTGTTACCTATGACTGTTGTGCTTGAAACTGTTAAACTGTAAAGCGCTGCGGAATATGTTGGCGCTATATAAATAAAGATTATTATTATTATTATTATTATTATTAGGGTTGGGACTTGCATACAGCCGCCATCCCCAGTGCTGTGAGCAGTAACTGTAGCTGATCTGGCGGCTCCCTGAAGCAATAAAGTTAATTTTTTCCTGGGTGCCACACTTTCAGTACAGCCACCAGGCACCGTCATAATGCTTAAAAAGTTACAAAAAAGATGAAATAACAAAAAGACATACACAAAAGGCAAAAACAGTGTAAAACAAAATGGACAAATAAAGAAGGCTCTCACAGGAGATTACCACAGAAAATATCTCTACTGGCATTTAACGTTCTGGATGAAATGTTATAAAGGGTCTTATCCACACCCTTTCCTCCTGGTCATGTGAAAGGAGGATTGCTAATTGTATGCAAGGAATAGATTCATATTTTCCCACTGGAACCTATTAGTAAAATTGTAAAATAAATAAATAGTAAAATAATTGCCAAATTTCTAAGCATACTTTCACATACTAAACTTGATTATGATATATCCATAATTTGGGGTGGTGTTGCAATTCTGTGGTTCCCCAAGACCATAAATCTTGTTGAGTACGTCCCCCAATCCCAGATATATCTGTGAATGGTGTTAGTATCAATTCTAGGTATAGCATGGAAACATTGTATTTCCATTGCCAGGAAACATTGTATTTCCATTGCCATGTGATGTCCCTGGTATGGACTAGCGACCACTAGGGTTGAGCGACTTTTCCTTTTTTGAGGTCGAGTCGGGTGTCACGAAACCCGACTTTCTCAAAAGTCGAGTCGAGTGAAATCGGCCGATCTTCTTGAAAAGTCGGGGTCGGGGGATCGGCCGAAACACGAAACCCAATGCAAGTCAATGGGAAATCTCCATATATTTATATTTACTTCAGCGCGATAAAGCACAAAAGCCGGTAATTCAATTGCCAGCTTTTCATTTCTCCTGCCTAAACCCGACATGATATGAGACATGGTTTACATACAGTAAACCATGGCATATCCCCCTTTTTTTTGCATATTCCACACTACTAATGTTAGTAGTGTGTATGTGCAAAATTTCGGCGCTGTAGCTATTAAATTTAAGGGTTAAATCGCGGAAAAAATTGGCGTGGGCTCCCGTGCAATTTTCTCCGCCAGAGTGGTAAAGCCAGTGACTGAGGGCAGATATTAATATCCAGGAGAGGGTCCATGGTTATTGCCCCCCCCCCCTGGCTACAAACATCTGCCCCCAGCCACCCCAGAAAAGGCACATCTGGAAGATGCGCCTATTCTGGCACTTGGCCACTCTCTTCCCACTCCCGTGTAGCGGTGGGATATGGGGTAATGAATGGTTAATGTCACCATGCTATTGTAAGGTGACATTAAGCCTGATTAATAATGGAGAGGCGTCAATTATGACACCTATCCATTATTAATCCAATTGTATGAAATGGTTAAAAAAAACACACACAATATTGCAAAGTATTTTAATGAAATAAACACACAGGTTGATGTAATATTTTATTGCTCTCTCAATCCACCTGAAGACCCTCGATCTGTAACAAATTAAAAATAATAAACCGACAATATACATACCTTCCGTAGATCTGTAACGTCCCACGATGTAAATCCATCTGAAGGGGTTAAAATATTTTACAGGCAGGAGCTCTGCTATAATGCAGCTGTGCTCGTGCCTGTAAAACCCCGGGGAATGAAGGTAATGTAGGTCAATGACATATAGTTACCTTCAGTCGCGGTGAGGCGCCCTCTGCTGGATGTCCTCATGAACTGCAGCCTGGTAAAAGTTCCCACGCTCGAGGTCATATGAGGACATCCAGCAGAGGGCGCATCACCGCGAATGAAGGTAACTACAGGTCATTGACCTACATTAACTTCATTCCCCGGGGTTTTACAGGCAGGAGCACAGCTGCATTATAGCAGAGCTCCTGCCTGTAAAATATTTTAACCCCTTCAGATGGATTTACATCATGGGACATATCGACGGAAGGTACAGTATGAGATATTGTTGGTTCATTATTTTTAATTTGTTACAGATCGAGGGTCTTCAGGTGGATTGAGAGTGTAATAAAATATTACAACAACCTGTGTCTTTATTTCATTAAAATACTTTGCAATATTGTGTGTGTGTTTTTTTAACCATTTCATACAATTGGATTAATAATGGATAGGTGTCATAATTGACGCCTCTCCATTATTAATCTGGCTTAATGTCACCTTACAATAGCAAGGTGACATTAACCCTTCATTACCCCATATCCCACCGCTACATGGGAGTGGGAAGAGAGTGGCAAAGTGCTAGAATAGACGCATCTTCCAGATGTGCCTTTTCTGGGGTGGCTGGGGGCAGATGTTTGTAGCCAGGGGGGGCCAATAACCATGGACCCTCTCTAGGCTATTAATATCTGCCCTCAGTCACTGGCTTTACCACTCTGGCGGAGAAAATTGCACGGGAGCCCACGCCAATTTTTTCTGCGAAATTTTGCACATACACACTACTAACATTAGTAGTGTGGAATATGCAAAAAAAAGGGGGATATGAGATGAAAAGCCGGCAATTGAATTACCGGCCTTTGTGCTATATCGCGCTGAAGTAAATATATATATATATATATATATATATATATATATATATATATATATATATATATATATATATATATATATATCTCAATGACATATATATATATAAAAAACGAAACCCGACTTTGGAGTGAAGATCGCCGACCGCCGACCCGATCCCACAGTGAGATCGGGTCGGGTTTCACGAAACCCGACTTTGCCAAAAGTCCAGTCTACCATAGGAGCAATTATCTCCCCCTGCATATTTTAGCACCTCTATGCTAGCAAGAAAACATGCAGAGAGCCTATGGTCTGTAGATTGGTTGTCTCCTTGTTAATTTAATTATGACTCAAGGAGGAGATGCCGACAAGTGTTCAGTGGTATCGGATTTTTATTGATCTAATCCATAACCCCTCTTTAACATAGGAAAAAGGTCAGGAAATCTGGCACCCTTTTTAACATTTTTTCTTTATTTTCGCCTATTACAATACAGGAAAGATATATATCTTGGTACCGTGTTAGCCAGTAGATAAAAAAATATTTAGAATTGAGAGTCCTCAGTGGTTGATACTTTTAAATGGCTAACTGAAAAGATGGTAACAAATTGCAAGCTTTCGAGACTACACAGGTCTCTTCATCAGTCTGTGCCTGATGAAGGGACCTGTGTAGTCTCGAAAGCTTGCAATTTGTTACCATCTTTTCAGTTAGCCATTAAAAAGTATCAACCACTGAGGACTCTCAATTCTAAATATTTTTCTGTAATAAAAAAAAAAACTTTGTATCACATTATCAGTCCTTATTGACATGGCAGTGATTTTTTTATGTCCACAAAAACCAAACCATTTTTTATCAGTGTGGTAAATCCATTATTCCTCATTTTTTGGCCAGAATGCACATCTTTATAATAAGTATGTCATCCATTTTTCTTGTATGCACAAAAAACCCTCTCCAAGTAGCCAGGCAGTGAAAAATGGACAGCAAATGGATGCAACGTAGATGGCATCTGTGCGCTGTTTTATTTTTTTACTTTGGGGACCCATTGACTTGAAGCTGCAAATTATTTTTTTTTTTGCAGACCAACGGTCAGCAAAAGCTGCAATTTTCCCACTCAAATACTATGATTCCAGTGATGTCACTTACTGGGCTGCTTGCTGTAGTTTTGATAAAATCACAGTTTTATCAGCCGGAGATTATCACTAGAGGACAAGTAAAACTGCTGCCAAGTAGTCCTCCATATTCATGAGCTCTGTATAATCCCGCCCCCACCGCTGATTGGCAGCTTTCTCTGTATAGGCAGAAAGCTGCCAATCAGTGGTGTGGGCGGGGTTATACAGAGCTCAGCATTCAGAGTAACAACTAGATCTGTGGCAGATATAAAAAGGATTTTATCAAAACTGCATCAAGCAGCCCAGTAAGTGACACATCGCTGGAATCAAGGTCTCTCTCTCTACATTTTGTTGCTCTCACATGGGGTTAAAAAATTTAAAAAAAAAATCAGATAACAGATTGCCTTTAACCCCCTATTGCAATGTATTATATTGTGGGTGTAATTGCATATGGAGGTGGCTCAGGAACTGAGCTCTTTCCACATGCAGCATATACCAGCTATATTAAATAGCTGGCATTTGTCCATTACAGACATGGCCAGAGAGAAGCTCCTGCCACGGTTGTTGACCATTTAAATGCCACTATTAATCTCTGACTGCGCTTATTGGCTCCCATCGGTGCCATGTGATGCACCGAAGGTTTACTATGGCAGTCAGGGCCCTGCTGAAGACCCTTGTTGCTTTCATGTTGATACTTCTCTGGAGCTCAACTACAATATACACTGAAATTTAAAGGAAAGGGAGAATTAAGCTTTCCACTGCAATACTGTGGCACTAAATGATCGGATGTTCGCAGGTTCAAGTCTCCAAAGGGGAACAAAAGTATAAAAAAAAAAAAAAAAAAAAAAGAAATTTAAAATATAAAGAAAAAACCCTATTCAAAATAAAGAAATAAAAAAATACATATACGGTATGTGGAGTCTCTGCATTCATAAAAGTCTGATTTATCAGTATATTAAATTAATTAACCTAATCAGCAAATGCTGTAATGAAAAAAAAAATCCGCCTTCCCTACCTGTGACGCCACGTAGGCATCATGAAAGTCGGTGCCAATCCGACCTGTGACGCCTATGTGGCATCATGGAGGGATTGCGTTCCTGTGGGTCGGGTGACCGGGGTCACTAAAATGTCGCCTGACTTGCAGGTACAGAAGGACCTGTACTTGACCCCAGGGGGGTGGCTTAGCCCCCCCCCCCCGTGGCTACGATCGCTTCTGGTGACCTCTTTGTCATCCCCCCAGATCTGATTGGAGCTATCGTCCATGTGACGCTATCTCTCCAATCAGATGTGGAGGGGCAGAGTAAACTATGTTTGCCTCGCTCTTCAGCTTTATCCCATTCCTGGAAGCTGAAGAGCGACATGCCTGCTTGCTGCCGTGCCATTGACTGAAAGCGATCACTGCCGCCACCGCAGCTGCTGCCGCCACCATCAGGTGCTCCCCTCTGCTGCCCTCCACTCCTCCCGCCGTCCGATTCCACCCCCTCGACCTCCGCTCCCTCCCCCCTGCCCCGGTGATGACCCTTTGTCCCCCTGATCACCCCCTTGCTGCTGCTGCCAGCTCCGCCTCCATCTGCTGCTGCATCTCCTCAGCCCCCTCCTGCCCCCCCGCACCTGACAGCCCCCTCCTGCCCCCGGTGATCACCCTCTGCCCCCCTGATCACCCCCTGCCCCGCTGATCGCCTCCTGCCCCGCGGATTGCCCCCCTGCCCCGGTGATCACCCCCTGCCCCGCTGATCGCCTCCTGCCCAGCGGATCGCCCCCCTGATCTCCCCCTGCCTCGTTGATCGCCCCCTGCCCCGGTGATCGCCCCCTGCCCCGGTGATCGCCCCGCTGAAGGGTTAATAATCTTCTTGAATGTAGTTTTGAGTAGCTTCAGGGTTGCAGTTTTTGTAATGGTGTAAGTTTTGGGTGTTTTTTGTCATGTGGGCCCCTCAAAGGGACTTCAAATGTGATATCACTATCAAAAATGGTTTTGTAAATTTTGCTGGAAAAATTAGAAATTGCTGATAAACTTTGAACCCTTATAACTTCCTAAGAAAAAAAAATGTTTTTCCCAAAATTGTGCTGATGTAAAGTAGACATGTGGGAAATGTTATTTATTAACTATTTTGAGTCACATAACTCTCTGGTTTAACAGAATAAAAATATAAAAATTTTAAAGTGGTGAAATTTTCAAAATGTTTGCAAATTTCCTATTTTTTCACAAATAAACTCTAACATTATCGACCTAAATTTACCACTAACATGAAGCCCAATATGTCACGAAAAAACAATCTCAGAATCGCTAGGATTTGTTGAAGCGTTCCTGAGTAGTGTTGAGCGATACCGTCCGATACTTGAAAGTATCAGTATCGGAAAGTATCGGCCGATACCGGCAAAGTATCGGATCCAATCCGATACCGATACCCGATACCAATACAAGTCAATGGGACTCAAGTATCGGACGGTATCCCTGATGGTTCCCAGGAGGAAACTCTCCTTCAGGCCCTGGGATCCATATTAATGTGTAAAAGAAAGAATTAAAATAAAAAATATTGCTATACTCACCTCTCTGACGCAGCCTGCACCTTACCGAGGGAACCGGGAGCGTTCTTTGCTTAAAATTTGCGTGTTTACTTCCTTACGTGAAGTCCCGGCTTGTGATTGGTCGCGTGCCGCCCATGTGGCCGCGACGCGACCAATCACAGCAAGCCGTGACGTAATTTCAGGTCCTTCAGGATTTTAAAATTACGTTCTGGCTTATGATTGGTCGCGTCGCGGTCACATGGGCGACGCGACCAATCACAAGCCGTGACGTCACGGGAGGCTGGACACGCGCGCATTTTGAAATGCGGGATTTCTTGCCTTATAAATGGGGTTGGGACCATCAGTTGTGTTGTGCAGAAGTCTGGTGGATACACAGCTGATAGTTCTACTTAGGGTTGAGTGAAACGGGTCGGCAATTTTCAGAAGTCGCCGACTTTTGGCAAAGTCGGGTTTCATGAAACCCGACCCGACCCCTGTGTGGGGTCGGCCATGAGGTCGGCGATCTTCTGAATCTGGAATCGGAATTCCGATACCGATTCCCGATATGTTTAAGATATCGGGAATTGGTATCGGAATTCAGATTTAAGTGTAAAATAAAGAATTAAAATAAAAAATATCGCTATACTTACACTCTGACGGGCCCTGGTACTAACCGGGAACCTTCCTTCCTTAGAATCAGCTTTCCAAGACCTGCGGTGACGTCACGGTGACGTCGCGGCTTGTGATTGGTCGCGCGGCCCCCATGTGACCGCTCGCGCGACCAATCACAAGCCGTGACGTCACCGTGACGTCACCGAAGGCCCTGGAAGGGCTGATTCTTAGGAAGGAAGGCTGTCGGAAAGAAGCAGGGTGTGTCCGAGGGTGAGTATATACCTAATAGGAATATACTCACCCTCGGCTTCGTTCCGGCAGCCTTCCTTCCTAAGAATCAGCCCTTCCAGGGCCTTCGGTGACGTCACGGTGACGTCGCGGCTTGTGATTGGTCGCGCGAGCGGTCACATGGGGGCCGCGCGACCAATCACAAGCCGCGACGTCACCGTGACGTCACCGCAGGTCTTGGAAGGCTGATTCTAAGGAAGGAAGGTTCCCGCTTAGTACCAGGGCCCGTCAGAGTGTAAGTATAGCGATATTTTTTATTTTAATTCTTTATTTTACACTTAAATATGGATCCCAGGGCCTGAAGGAGAGTTTACGCTCCTTCAGACCCTGGGAACCATTGAAAACCCAATTGTTATGACCCCAATGGCAGAGGGTCTCAGGAATAATTGCTAAGTCTGCAAACACAAAAAACCAGCTCATAGGGCAGTGGTAACTGGGCTGACCATATATCTAATCCTAGCACCACAAATACCAGCAGCCGGGGAACGTGCCTACGTTGATCCTAGACGTCTCGCGCCAGCCGGAGAACTAACTAACCCTAGAAGGGAAAAGAAAGACCTTTCTTGCCTCCAGAGAATAGACCCCAAAAGTTGGATACAAGCCCCCAACAAATAATAACGGTGAGGTAAGAGGAAAAGACAAACATAAGAATGAGCTAGGTATTTAGCAAAGAGAGGCCCACTAGCTAATAGCAGAATATAGAAAGATAACTTATATGGTCAGCAAAAAATCCTATCAAAAATATCCACACTGGAAATTCAAGAACCCCCGAACCGTCTAACGGCCCGGGGGGAGAACACCAGCCCCCTAGAGCTTCCAGCAAGGTCAGGAATCACATTTAGTACAAGCTGGACAAAAATGAGAGCAAGCAAATAAACCAAAAAACCAAGAAGCAGGACTTAGCTTAATTTTGCACGAACCAGGACCAGCGGATAGGAGCAAACAGAATGTGTCTGATTACAACGATGCCAGGCACTGGACTAAGGATCCAGGAGGTTTATATAGAAACACCCCTGAACTAACGACCCAGCTGGGTGCAAACTGAGGGAAGAAAATCCCAGAGTCATATCACTAGTAACCACAAGAGGGAGCCAAAAAGTCTAATTCACAACAGTACCCCCCCCTTAAGGAGGGGTCACCGAACCCTCACCAAGACCACCAGGGCGATCAGGATGAGCAGCGTGAAAGGCACGAACTAAATCGGCCGCATGCACATCAGAGGCAACCACCCAGGAATTATCCTCCTGACCATAGCCCTTCCACTTGACCAAATACTGAAGCCTCCGTCTGGAGAGACGAGAATCCAAGATCTTCTCAACCACGTACTCCAACTCGCCCTCAACCAACACCGGAGCAGGAGGCTCAGCAGAAGGAACCACAGGCACAACGTAGCGTCGCAATAAAGACCTATGGAACACGTTGTGAATGGCAAACGAAACCGGAAGATCCAAGCGAAAGGACACTGGATTAAGGATTTCCAATATCTTGTAAGGACCGATGAAGCGAGGCTTAAATTTAGGAGAGGAGACCTTCATAGGAACATATCGAGAAGACAGCCACACCAAATCCCCAACACGAAGTCGGGGACCCAAACCGCGGCGGCGGTTGGCAAAACGCTGAGCCTTCTCCTGTGACAATTTTAAGTTGTCCACCACATGATTCCAGATCTGCTGCAACCTATCCACCACAGAATCTACCCCAGGACAGTCAGAAGGCTCCACATGTCCCGAGGAAAAACGAGGATGGAAACCAGAGTTGCAGAAAAATGGCGAAACCAAAGTAGCGGAACTAGCCCGATTATTAAGGGCAAACTCAGCCAACGGCAAGAAGGTCACCCAATCATCCTGATCTGCCGAAACAAAACACCTCAAATAAGCCTCCAGAGTCTGATTAGTTCGCTCCGTTTGTCCATTAGTCTGAGGATGAAAGGCAGACAAGAACGACAAATCAATGCCCATCCTAGCACAAAAGGATCGCCAGAACCTGGAAACAAACTGGGATCCTCTGTCAGACACAATATTCTCAGGAATGCCGTGTAAACGAACCACATTCTGAAGGAACACAGGAACCAGATCGGAAGAGGAAGGCAGCTTAGGCAAAGGCACCAAATGGACCATTTTCGAGAAGCGATCACATACCACCCAGATAACAGACATACCCTGAGACACCGGAAGATCAGAAATGAAATCCATGGAAATGTGTGTCCAAGGCCTCTTTGGGACAGGCAAGGGCAAGAGCAACCCGCTGGCACGAGAACAGCAAGGCTTAGCTCGAGCACAAGTCCCACAGGACTGCACAAATGACCGCACATCCCGTGACAAGGAAGGCCACCAAAAGGACCTAGCCACCAGATCTCTGGTGCCAAAAATTCCCGGATGACCTGCCAACACCGAGGAATGAACCTCGGAAATGACTCTGCTGGTCCACTTATCCGGAACAAACAGTCTGTCAGGTGGACAAGAGTCAGGTCTACCAGCCTGAAATCTCTGCAACACGCGTCGCAAATCAGGAGAAATGGCTGACAAGATAACTCCCTCTTTAAGAATACCAACAGGTTCTGTGACTCCAGGAGAGTCAGGCACAAAGCTCCTTGAAAGAGCATCAGCCTTCACATTCTTTGAACCTGGTAAATACGAGACCACAAAGTCAAAACGGGAGAAAAACAATGACCAGCGGGCCTGTCTAGGATTCAGGCACTTAGCAGACTCGAGATACATCAAATTTTTGTGATCAGTCAAGACCACCACACGATGCATAGCACCCTCGAGCCAATGACGCCACTCCTCAAATGCCCACTTCATGGCCAGTAACTCCCGATTGCCAACATCATAATTCCGCTCAGCAGGCGAAAACTTCCTAGAGAAGAAAGCACATGGTCTCATTACCGAGCAACCAGGGTCTCTCTGTGACAAAACGGCCCCTGCCCCAATCTCAGAAGCCCAGTTAGCAACATCAGAACCTTTCTTGGTCATATCCGTCAAAGGCTTAACAACGCTAGAAAAATTAGCGATAAAACGACGGTAGAAGTTAGCAAAACCCAAGAACTTCTGAAGACTCTTAACTGATGTGGGTTGAGTCCACTCATGAATAGCTCGGACCTTGACTGGGTCCATCTCCACAGCAGAAGGGGAAAAAATAAACCCCAAAAAGGGAACCTTCTGTACTCCAAAGAGACACTTTGAGCCTTTAACAAACAAAGCATTCTCACGCAGAACCTGAAACACCATCCTGACCTGCTCCACAAGTGAGTCCCAATCTTCAGAGAAAACCAGAATATCATCCAGATAAACAATCATAAATTTATCCAGATACTTCCGGAAAATATCATGCATAAAGGACTGAAACACTGAGGGAGCATTAGAGAGCCCAAAAGGCATCACCAAGTACTCAAAATGACCTTCGGGCGTATTAAATGCAGTCTTCCATTCATCTCCTTGCTTAATGCGCACAAGGTTGTACGCACCACGAAGATCAATCTTGGTGAACCACTTGGCACCTTTAATCCGGGCAAACAAGTCCGACAACAGAGGCAAAGGATACTGAAATTTAACAGTGATTTTATTCAGAAGCCGATAGTCAATACAAGGTCTCAAAGATCCGTCCTTCTTGGCCACAAAAAAGAATCCCGCACCAAGAGGGGAAGAGGAAGGACGGATATGCCCCTTCTCCAGAGACTCTTTGATATACGAACGCATTGCGGCATGCTCAGGTACAGACAGGTTAAATAATCTTCCCTTAGGAAATTTACTACCTGGAATCAAATCTATGGCGCAGTCACAGTCCCTATGAGGAGGCAGAGCACTGGATCTGGACTCGCTGAATACATCCTGATAATCAGACAAATACTCAGGAACTTCCGAAGGAGTAGAGGAAGCAATAGACACCGGCGGGGAATCACCATGAATTCCCTGACAGCCCCAACTTGACACAGACATTGCCTTCCAATCCAAGACTGGATTGTGGGTCTGTAACCATGGCAGACCCAAAACGACCAAATCATGCATTTTATGCAGAACAAGAAAACGAATCACCTCCCGATGTTCAGGAGTCATGCACATGGTTACCTGCGTCCAAAACTGCGGTTTATTTTCCGCCAATGGCGTAGCATCAATACCTCTAAGAGGAATAGGATTTACCAACGGTTCAAGAACAAAACCACAGCGCTTGGCAAATGACAGATCCATAAGACTCAGGGCAGCACCTGAATCCACAAACGCCATAACAGGGTAAGAAGACAAAGAGCAAATTAAAGTCACAGACAGAATAAATTTAGGTTGCAAATTACCAATGGCGACAGGACTAACAACCCTTGTTAGACGTCTAGAGCATGCTGATATAACATGTGTAGAATCACCACAGTAAAAACATAACCCATTCTGACGTCTATGATTTTTCCGCTCATTTCTAGTCTGAATTCTATCACATTGCATTAAATCAGGTGTTTGTTCAGACAACACCACCAGAGGATTAGCGGTTTTGCGCTCCCGCAAACGCCGGTCAATTTGAATAGCCAGCGCCATAGAATCATTCAGATTTGTAGGAACAGGGAACCCCACCATCACATTCTTAATGGCTTCAGAAAGGCCATTTCTGAAATTTGCGGCCAGAGCACACTCATTCCACTGAGTAAGCACGGACCATTTCCGAAATTTTTGGCAATACACTTCAGCTTCATCCTGGCCCTGAGAAATAGCCAGCAAGGCTTTTTCTGCCTGAATTTCAAGATTGGGTTCCTCGTAAAGCAATCCGAGCGCCAGAAAAAACGCATCAATATTTGCCAATGCCGGATCTCCTGGCGCTAGGGAGAAAGCCCAATCCTGAGGGTCGCCCCGTAAAAAAGAAATAACAATTTTAACTTGCTGAGCTGAATCTCCAGATGAACGGGGTCTCAGAGAAAGAAACAATTTACAATTATTCATGAAATTCCTAAACCTAAATCGGTCTCCAGAAAATAATTCCGGAATAGGTATTTTAGGTTCAGACATAGGACTACTGGTAACAAAATCTTGTATGCCCTGCACACGAGCTGCCAGCTGGTTTACACTTGTAATCAAGGTCTGGACATTCATGTCTGCAGCAAGCACAAGCCACTCAAAGGTAAAGGGGAGGAAGAGAGGAGAAAAAAAAAAAACTCAGAATTTCCTTTCTTATTATCCCACTTCTGCAATGCATTAAACATTCAATGTTGGCCTGGCATACTGTTATGACCCCAATGGCAGAGGGTCTCAGGAATAATTGCTAAGTCTGCAAACACAAAAAACCAGCTCATAGGGCAGTGGTAACTGGGCTGACCATATATCTAATCCTAGCACCACAAATACCAGCAGCCAGGGAACGTGCCTACGTTGATCCTAGACGTCTCGCGCCAGCCGGAGAACTAACTAACCCTAGAAGGGAAAAGAAAGACCTTTCTTGCCTCCAGAGAATAGACCCCAAACGTTGGATACAAGCCCCCAACAAATAATAACGGTGAGGTAAGAGGAAAAGACAAACATAAGAATGAGCTAGGTATTTAGCAAAGAGAGGCCCACTAGCTAATAGCAGAATATAGAAAGATAACTTATATGGTCAGCAAAAAATCCTATCAAAAATATCCACACTGGAAATTCAAGAACCCCCGAACCGTCTAACGGCCCGGGGGGAGAACACCAGCCCCCTAGAGCTTCCAGCAAGGTCAGGAATCACATTTAGTACAAGCTGGACAAAAATGAGAGCAAGCAAATAAACCAAAAAACCAAGAAGCAGGACTTAGCTTAATTTTGCACGAACCAGGACCAGCGGATAGGAGCAAACAGAATGTGTCTGATTACAACGATGCCAGGCACTGGACTAAGGATCCAGGAGGTTTATATAGAAACACCCCTGAACTAACGACCCAGCTGGGTGCAAACTGAGGGAAGAAAATCCCAGAGTCATATCACTAGTAACCACAAGAGGGAGCCAAAAAGTCTAATTCACAACACCCAATGCACTGCATTGGGTTTCGAGTTTCGGCCGACCCCGACCCCGACTTTTTTATAGGATCGGCCGATTTCACTCGACCCGACTTTTGAAAAAGTCGGGTTTCGTGAAACCCGACCCGATCCTATAAAAGTAAAGGTCGCTCAACCCTAGTTCTACTGAATATACTGTTAGAATTTGTATTATGGCAAGAAAAAAGCAGCTAAGTAAAGAAAAACGAGTGGCCATCATTAGGGTTGAGCGAAACGGGTCGGCAATTTTCAGAAGTCGCCGACTTTTGGCAAAGTCGGGTTTCATGAAACCCGACCCGACCCCTGTGTGGGGTCGGCCATGAAGTCGGCGATCTTCTGAATCTGGAATCGGAATTCCGATACCGATTCCCGATATGTTTAAGATATCGGGAATTGGTATCGGAATTCAGATTTAAGTGTAAAATAAAGAATTAATATAAAAAATATCGCTATACTTACCCTCTGACGGGCCCTGGTACTAACCGGGAACCTTCCTTCCTTAGAATCAGCCTTCCAGGACCTTGCGGTGACGTCGCGGTGACGTCGCGGCTTGTGATTGGTCGCGCGGCCGCCCATGTGACCGCTCGCGCGACCAATCACAAGCCGCGACGTCACCGTGACGTCACCGAAGGTCCTGGAAGGGCTGATTCTTAGGAAGGAAGGCTGCCGGAACGAAGCCGAGGGTGAGTATATTCCTATTAGGTATATACTCACCCTCGGACACGCCCTGCTTCTTTCCAGCAGCCTTCCTTCCTAAGAATCAGCCCTTCCAGGACCTTCGGTGACGTCACGGTGACGTCGCGGCTTGTGATTGGTCGCGCGAGCGGTCACATGGGCGGCCGCGCAACCAATCACAAGCCGCGACGTCACCGCGACGTCACCGCAAGGTCCTGGAAGGCTGATTCTTAGGAAGGAAGGTTCCCGGTTAGTACCAGGGCCCGTCAGAGGGTAAGTATAGCGATATTTTTTATTTTAATTCTTTATTTTACACTTAAATATGGATCCCAGGGCCTGAAGGAGAGTTTCCGCTCCTTCAGACCCTGGGAACCATTGGAAACCCAATGCACTGCATTGGGTTTCGAGTTTCGGCCGACCCCGACCCCGACCCCGACTTTTTTATAGGATCGGCCGATTTCACTCGACCCGACTTTTGAAAAAGTCGGGTTTCGTGAAACCCGACCCGATCCTATAAAAGTAAAGGTCGCTCAACCTTAGCCATCATTACTTTAAGAAATGAAGGTCAGTCAGTCCGAAAAATTGGGAAAACTTTGAAAGTGTCCCCAAGTGCAGTGGCAAAAACCATCAAGCGCTACAAAGAAACTGGCTCACATGAGGACCGCCCCAGGAAAGGAAGACCAAGAGTCACCTCTGCTTCTGAGGATAAGTTTATCGGAGTCAACAGCCTCAGAAATCGCAGGTTAACAGCAGCTCAGATTAGAGACCAGGTCAATGCCACACAGAGTTCTAGCAGCAGACACATCTCTACAACAACTGTTAAGAGGAGACTTTGTGCAGCAGGCCTTCATGGTAAAATAGCTGCTAGGAAACCACTGCTAAGGACAGGCAACAAGCAGAAGAGACTTGTTTGGGCTAAAGAACACAAGGAATGGACATTAGACCAGTGGAAATCTGTGCTTTGGTCTGATGAGTCCAAATTTGAAATCTTTGGTTCCAACCACCATGTCTTTGTGCGACGCAGAAAATGTGAACGGATGGACTCTACATGCCTGGTTTCCACCGTGAAGCATGGAGGAGGAGGTGTGATGGTGTGGGGGTGCTTTGCTGGTGATACTGTTGGGGATTTATTCAAAATTGAAGGCATACTGAACCAACATGGCTACCACAGCATCTTGCAGCGGCATGCTATTCCATCCGTTTTGCATTTAGTTGGACCATCATTTATTTTTCAACAGGACAATGACCCCAAACACACCTCCAGGCTGTGTAAGGGCTATTTGACCAAGAAGGAGAGAGATGGGGTGCTACATCAGATGACCTGGCCTCCACAGTCACCAGACCTGAACCCAATCGAGATGGTTTGGGGTGAGCTGGACCGCAGAGTGAAGGCAAAAGGATCAACAAGTGCTAAGCATCTCTGGGAACTCCTTCAAGATTGTTGGAAGACCATTCCCGGTGACTATCTCTTGAAGCTCATCAAGAGAATGCCAAGAGTGTGCAAAGCAGTCATCAAAGCAAAAGGTGGCTACTTTGAAGAACCTAGACTAAAAGACATATTTTCAGTTGTTTGACACTTTTTTGTATATAATTGCACATGTGTTAATTCATAGTTTTGATGCCTTCAGTGTGAATGTACAATTTTCATAGTGGTGAAAATACAGAAAAATCTTTACATGAGAAGGTGTGTCCAAACTTGTGGTCTGTACTGTATGTAGCCTTCTGTCTGAGCACTCCACCCCTTGGCCTCAGATGTTCTTAATTGCAGCAGGATTCTACCCCTCCACAGAGATATAGACTTCAGTCCAAGAAAGGATTCACATTAGGTTCCCAGAGAAATGGAGAATGTCTAAGAAAGGATTGTCATTAGGTCCTGGCAACGAGAATCGCCTTAATGCGGCTGCCAGGTACATATGAATTGGCCAATTTATGCGCTAAGCTTTCTCAATTTTTCATATTTCTAGTGCAGTAATGCAATTAAATTTTCATATTTCATGTTTGCATGCTATAGCGCTACAGAGTGCTGCCTTATCTGTTTGATTGTATAGGAGTTGTGTTGTGAATTCTGTTCTTGGGCTCCCTCCGGTGGTTATAAGTGGTAGTGCTGCTGTCTCTGGATCGCAGCATTTATCAGGTGTTTCCACTTTTTGCAGTTCTGACTGGGCTATTTAGTCTTGCTCTACTCTTTAGTCAGTGCCAGTTGTTCATTGTTCCTGGAGGATTCACTTCCCTGCCTGGTCTCTCCTGCTTAGCTGTTCATTCCATCAAAGATAAGTTCTGGCCTTGATTTTGCTGTCCACATGCTGTGGGCCTTATTGTTCAGTTCATTTCCATGTTTTTTCTTGTCCAGCTTGGTCTGTATAAGGATTTGTTTAGCCAAGCTGGTATCTCTGGAGATGCAGATATACCCTCCATATCTTTAGTTAGATGTGGAGATTTTGTATTTTCTGTGGTGGTATTTTCTAGTGTTTTTATACTGACCGCATAGTACTATGTCCTATCCTTTCTATTTAGCTAGAAGTGCCTCCTTTGCTAAATTCTGATTTCAGTCTGTGTATGTTATTTCCTTCTCCTCTCACAGTCAATATTTGTGGGGGGCTGTCTATCCTTTGGGGATTTTCTCTGAAGCAAGATAGTTTTCCCCTTTCTATCTTTAGGGGTATTTAGTTCTCCGGCCGTGTCGAGGTGTCTAGACCTGGATAGGTACATCCCACGGCTACTTCTAGTTGTTAGTATTAGGATTGCGGTCAGTACAGGTTCCACCTTCTCCAGAGTACATCCCATGCTGCTCCTAGGCCACCAGATCATAACAGTACAACTGGCCAACAATGAGTTAACCGCATCTCAGAAGAAGGGAAGGAAAGTGCTGAGCCATTTTTTTTTTCTGTAATCTGTTGTGTTTTTTTTTTTCCTTCCCTCTTTACCTCTGGGTGGCTCAGGAGTTTGGCGCTGGTATGGATGTTCAGGGATTGGCTTCTCGTGTGGATCAACTTGCTGCTAGAGTACAGGGTATTTCCGATTATATCGTTCAGACTCCGGATTTAGAGCCTAGAATTCCAACTCCTGATTTGTTTTTTGGGGACAGGTCTAAATTTTTGAGCTTCAAAAATAACTGTAAACTGTTTTTTGCTGTGAAACCCCGTTCCTCTGGTGATCCCATCCAGCAGGTTAAAATTGTTATATCTCTGCTGCGTGGTGACCCCCAGGATTGGGCATTTGCCCTGGAATCTGGGAATCCAGCCTTGCTTAATGTAGACACCTTTTTCCAGGCGCTTGGGTTATTGTATGATGAACCAAATTCAGTGGATCATGCTGAGAAAACCTTGTTGGCCCTGTGTCAAGGTCAAGAAGCGGCAGAATCATATTGCCAGAAATTTAGAAAATGGTCTGTGCTGACTAAATGGAATGAGGATGCCCTGGCAGCAATTTTCAGAAAGGGTCTTTCTGAATCCATTAAAGATGTTATGGTGGGGTTCCCCACGCCTGCTGGTCTGAGTGATTCTATGTCTCTGGCCATTCAGATTGATCGGCGCTTGCGCGAGCGCAGAGTTGTGCACACTATGGCATTGTCTTCCGAGCGGAGTCCTGAGCCTATGCAGTGTGATAGGATTGTGTCTAGAGCTGAACGCCAAGGATTCAGACGTCAGAATAGGTTGTGTTTTTACTGCGGCGATTCTGCTCATGTTATTTTTGATTGCCCTAAGCGTACGTAAGAGAATCGCTAGTTCTGTTACCATCAGTACTGTACAACCTAAATTTCTGTTATCTGTGACCCTGATCTGCTCATTGTCGTCATTTTCTGTCATGGCATTTGTGGATTCAAGAGCCGCTCTAAATTTAATGGACTTAGAATTTGCCAGACGTTGTGGTTTCCCCTTGCAGCCTTTGCAGAGTCCTATTCCTTTGAGGGGCATTGATGCTACACCGTTGGCAAAAAATAAACCTCAGTTTTAAACACAGCTGACCATGTGCATGGCGCCAGCCCATCAGGAAGATTGTTGTTTTCTGGTGTTGCATAATTTGCATGATGCTATTGTGCTGGGTTTTCCATGGTTACAGGTGCATAATCCGGTATTAGATTGGAAATCTATGTCTGTGACTAGTTGGGGTTGTCAGGGGGTTCATGGTGACGTTCCTTTGATGTCAATTGCCTCCTCCCCCTCTTCTGAAATTCCTGAGTTTTTGTCAGATTTCCAGGATGTATTCAATGAGCCCAAGTCCAGTTCCCTTCTACCGCATAGGGACTGTGATTGTGCTATTGACTTGATTCCAGGCTGTAAGTTCCCTAAGGGCCGACTTTTCAACCTGTCTGTGCCAGAACACACCGCCATGCGGAGCTATGTTAAGGAGTCTTTGGAGAAGGGGCATATTCGGCCATCTTCTTCACCATTGGGAGCAGGTTTTTTTTTTGTTGCCAAGAAGGATGGCTCCTTGAGACCCTGTATTGATTATCGCCTCTTGAATAAGATCACGGTCAAATTCCAATACCCTTTGCCTTTGCTTTCTGATCTGGTTGCTAGGATTAAGGGGGCTAGTTGGTTTACTAAGATTGACCTTCGAGGGGCATATAATCTTTTTCGTATTAAGCAGGGTGACGAATGGAAAACTGCGTTTAATACGCCCGAAGGCCATTTTGAATACCTTGTGATGCCATTTGGACTCTCTAATGCTCCATCTGTGTTTCAGTCCTTCATGCATGATATATTTCGGAATTATCTTGATAAATTCATGATTGTATATTTGGATGATATTTTGATTTTTTCAGATGATTGGGAGTCTCATGTGAAACAAGTCAGGATGGTATTTCAGATCCTTCGTGATAATGCCTTGTTTGTGAAGGGGTCTAAGTGCCTCTTTGGAGTACAGAATATTTCTTTTTTGGGCTTCATTTTTTCTCCCTCATCTATAGAAATGGATCCGGTTAAGGTTCAGGCCATTCATGATTGGATCCAGCCCACATCCGTGAAGAGCCTTCAGAAATTTTTGGGCTTTGCTAATTTTTATCGCCGTTTCATTGCCAACTTCTCCAGTGTGGTTAAACCCCTGACCGATTTGACGAAGAAAGGCGCTGATGTGACGAATTGGTCCTCTGCGGCTGTTTCTGCCTTTCAGGAGCTTAAATGCCGATTTACTTCTGCCCCTGTGTTGCGTCAGCCGGATGTTTCTCTTCCTTTTCAGGTTGAGGTTGACGCTTCTGAGATTGGGGCAGGGGCCATTTTGTCTCAGAGGAATTCTGATGGTTCCTTGATGAAACCGTGTGCCTTCTTTTCTCGAAAGTTTTCGCCTGCGGAACGCAATTATGATGTCGGCAATCGTGAGTTGTTGGCTATGAAGTGGGTATTTGAGGAGTGGCGACATTGGCTTGAGGGGGCCAAGCACCGTATTGTGGTCTTGACCGATCATAAGAATCTGATTTACCTCGAGTCTGCCAAACGGCTGAATCCTAGACAGGCCCGATGGTCCCTGTTTTTCTCTCGTTTTGATTTTGTGGTCTAGTATCTTCCGGGTTCTAAGAATGTTAAGGCTGATGCCCTCTCTAGGAGCTTTTTGCCTGATTCTCCTGGGGTCCTTGAGCCGGTCGGCATTCTGAAGGAAGGGGTGATTCTTTCTGCCATCTCCCCTGATTTACGACGGGTTCTTCAGGAGTTTCAGGCTGATAAACCTGATCGCTGTCCAGTGGGGAAACTGTTTGTTCCTGACAGATGGACTAGTAAAGTGATTTCTGAGGTTCATTGTTCTGTGTTGGCTGGTCATCCTGGGATTTTTGGTACCAGAGATTTGGTTGGTAGGTCCTTTTGGTGGCCTTCTTTGTCACGGGATGTGCGTTCTTTTGTGCAGTCCTGTGGGACTTGTGCGCGGGCCAAGTCTTGCTGTTCCTGCGCTAGTGGGTTGCTTTTGCCTTTGCCGGTCCCTGAGAGGCCTTGGACGCATATTTCTATAGATTTTATTTCGGATCTTCCGGTTTCCCAGAGGATGTCGGTTATCTGGGTGGTTTGTGACCGGTTTTCTAAGATGGTTCATTTGGTACCTTTGCCTAAATTGCCTTCCTCTTCTGATTTGGTTCCGTTGTTTTTTCAGCATGTGGTTCGTTTGCATGGCATTCCGGAGAATATTGTGTCCGATAGAGGTTCCCAGTTTGTTTCTAGGTTTTGGCGGTCCTTTTGTGCTAGGCTGGGCATTGATTTGTCTTTTTCTTCCGCATTTCATCCTCAGACAAATGGCCAAACTGAGCGAACTAATCAGACTTTGGAAACTTATTTGAGATGCTTTGTGTCTGCTGATCAGGATGATTGGGTGGCTTTCTTGCCATTGGCCGAGTTTGCCCTTAATAATCGGGCTAGTTCTGCTACCTTGGTTTCACCCTACTTTGGAAACTCTGGTTTTCATCCTCGTTTTTCTTCAGGGCAGGTTGAGCCTTCTGATTGTCCTGGGGTGGACTCTGTGGTGGACAGGTTGCAGCAAATTTGGGCTCATGTTGTTGACAATTTGGTGTTGTCTCAGGAGGGGGCTCAGCGTTTTTTCTAACCGTCATCGGTGTGTTTGTTCCCGGCTTCAGGTTGGGGATTTGGTTTGGTTGTCTTCCCGTCATGTTCCTATGAAGGTTTCTTCCCCTAAGTTTAAGCCTCGGTTTATTGGCCCTTATAGGATTTCTGAGATTATCAATCCAGTGTCTTTTCGTTTGGCCCTTCCGGCCTCTTTTTCCATCCATAATGTTTTTCATAGATCTTTGTTGCGGAAATATGTGGTGCCCGTTGTTCCCTCTGTTGATCCTCCTGCCCCGGTGTTGACTGATGGGGAGTTGGAGTGTGTGGTTGAGAAGATTTTAGATTCTCGTTTTTCGAGGCGGAAGCTTCAGTATCTTGTCAAATGGAAGGGTTATGGCCAGGAGGATAATTCTTGGGTTGTTGCCTCCGATGTTCATACTGAGGATTTTGTTCGTGCCTTTCATTTGGCTCGTCCGGATCGGCCTGGGGCCTCTGGTGAGGGTTCGGTGACCCCTCCTCAAGGGGGGGTACTGTTGTGAATTCTGTTCTTGGGCTCCCTCCGGTGGTTATAAGTGGTAGTGCTGCTGTCTCTGGATCGCAGCATTTATCAGGTGTTTCCACTTTTTGCAATTCTGACTGGGCTATTTAGTCTTGCTCTACTCTTTAGTCAGTGCCAGTTGTCCATTGTTCCTGGAGGATTCACTTCCCTGACTGGTCTCTCCTGCTTAGCTGTTCATTCCATCAAAGATAAGTTCTGGCCTTGATTTTGCTGTCCACATGCTGTGGGCCTTATTGTTCAGTTCATTTCCATGTTTTTTCTTGTCCAGCTTGGTCTGTATAAGGATTTGTTTAGCCAAGCTGGTATCTCTGGAGATGAAGATATACCCTCCATATCTTTAGTTAGATGTGGAAATTTTGTATTTTCTGTGGTGGTATTTTCTAGTGTTTGTATACTGACCGCATAGTACTCTGTCCTATCCTTTCTATTTAGCTAGAAGTGCCTCCTTTGCTAAATTCTGATTTCAGTCTGTGTATGTTATTTCCTTCTCCTCTCACAGTCAATATTTGTGGGGGGCTGTCTATCCTTTGGGGATTTTCTCTGAGGCAAGATAGTTTTCCCTTTTCTATCTTTAGGGGTATTTAGTTCTCCGGCCGTGTCGAGGTGTCTAGGCCTGGATAGGTACATCCCATGGCCACTTCTAGTTGCGGTGTTAGTATTAGGATTGCGGTCAGTACAGGTTCCACCTTCTCCAGAGAACGTCCCATGCTGCTCCTAGGCCGCCAGATCATAACAGAGTTGGTGACACTAAGTAAGCACCTGTTCAGTATTGGCATTCTGTCTGAGCACTCCGCCCCTTAGCCTTAGGTGTTTTTAATTGCAGGATTCTACCCCTCCACAGAGATATAGACTTCAGTCCAAGAGAGGATTCACATTAGGTTCTCAGAGAGATGTAGACTGTCTAAGGATTGGCATTAGGTCCTGGCAACGAGAATCTCCTTAACGTGGCTGCTAGGTACACATGAATTGGCCAATTTATGTGCTAAGCATTCTGAATTTTTCATATTTCTAGTGCAGTAATGCAATTCAATTTTCATATTTTATGTTTGCATGCTACAGCCCTGCATAGTGCTGCCTTATCTGTTTAACCATAATCACAGATAGTGATGTTTTAATGTTAGAGTAGTGAGACAATGGAACGCTTTGCTGTTGTAATGCTTGATTTACTACTAAGGTACAAAGAAGCCTGGATGCCTTTCTTGAGAAATATAACATTTCAAGTTATGGGTACTAGATTTTATGATGAGACCTTGATCCAGGAAACTAGTCTGATTGTCATATGTGGAGCCAGGAAGGAATTTTTCCCCTAATATGGAGCAAGTATCAGCTGCCTCCTGGAGATTTGGCCTTTCTCTGGATCAACATGTTAGGATATAGTTTGAACTCAATGTCTACCTTCAACTTTAAAAACTATGAAACTACGAATTACGGTACATTACTGAGAAATATGAGTTATCTTGTTATCTGAAACCCCTGTTTTGGCTTGATAAAACTATAAAAGAAGTTCTGGGAAAAAATGGTTGGAAAGAACATGCTGTAAGTTTCAAAAGCTGTTATATATAATCAGACTTCCTGGAAAAAAAACATCACAGAAAATAACATTAACCAGTGCTTTCAATATTAACAAGTTTCAGGCCATCCTTGTAAGTTAAAAATATTGAGATTTGAGAATAAACTTGGAAAATTAGTCATCCAATACAAGAAATAAATAAAACTAAATAAAGATTAAACAAATTCTTACATAAACAAAAGTAAAAAAGCTGCTGGGAGCTAGTACATCACTTTTTAGTTTGAGGACAGAAGTTTTGACAGAGTCTGGTACAGGTACACAGCAGTATCTAAAGTATAAACCAAGAAAAAAGAGGAGGCAAATGCCATAAAATAACATAGTTTATTGAAACATACTAGAAAGTCAAAATTTTATGTAGGGACATAAATGCAAAAAAATACCACTTTTATAAGGAGTACACCATAAGTAATACAACAAATGTTAAAAGAAAATCACCTTAAGTAAACTCAGGCTACTTTAGTAGGCTTGTAATTAAATTCTATCAATGTATATATAAGGCTGTGAAAATTTCACAGACTAAAAAAAGTGCAATAAGCCTGAGACATATTAAACCCAGTAGCGAGATTTGAGCCCTGAAGGAGTAAATAAGCTGCACTGTCTACATAACGTCAAAAAGGCAAAATTGTTCCGATAGTGCCGTTAAAGGGCTGCTTTCTGTAATAAAGCCCGGATTGGAGCCCGAAAAAGTAGATAAGCTGCATTGTTTACATAAGATCAATAAGGCAAAAGTGTTCCAATAGTGCCTTACAACAAGCTACTTTCAGTAATAAAGTACAATAAATAGTGCCACATAGCTAAATATATAGATGTAATACAGAAAAATAAAATGTTGAATAAATCCCCTTAAATGAAGTATATATGTAGCAGCAAGAAAGGCAAGCAGTAAGATAGAAATACAAAAGGTGCAGATAAGGTAGAGTAACCTGGCATATAACTTTGGAGTGGCAGAGGGACCCCGACGCGCGTTTCGCGTTTAGTTTCTTCTTAGGGGAGCATATGTGTACATGAAGTACATGTAGTATGGGGGGGATAGCTGCACAGAATAGAGATGGGTCACTCGCAACCCAACAGAGACACAGAGCCCACTCCTTGCTGGGAACGACTAGACTAAATTCTTTGAATGGTTTTCACTGGGCGCAAAATTAGTGTTGAGGCTGTAACCTAGCCCACTCTACAGAAACTCCACCCACTCATCTATATAATTGGCTGTCTGGAAGAGGGCGGGGCTACGGCTGCAGTAACTTCATCTTAAATCTGTGTTCACTTGGGATATGCCACCAGTCTGACTAGTCTTTCATGAACTCAACAAACAGGCTCTCCATGATGGGTTGTGACTGTCACACAGCCACCACACATGCAACTGCGGCGCTGAGCAGTTGATCAGCAAGAGCGATCCAGGTATCTGGGTTCCCGCGGCAGCTTGTTCAGTAAGAGCTATAGCTTGCCGAATAAGGAGGGAGATGAAGATATTTGCTCATCTCTACTCATTATCCAAAGTGCACTATATCCTTTGTAAAACATAGTTGAGGTGATGTGATGTCACGGGCATGAATGGCTTCCAATAGCACTGGATCACTAGTGTTTATTGATAATGCCATTGAAGACAGAATCCGGAAAAAAATTCTAAAGTTTACAGGGCTATACCTTCTGCTCAGATTCAACCAAATGCCGATTGAAAGCCGAATGAGCCAAAACATTCAGAAAAAGGCACCCAGGAGTTTTTAATGCAAATAATTGGGATATTCTGCAATGGTTGAGTCAATCACCAGATCTCAGCCCCACCGAGCTGCATTCCACGTGACGAAAAAAAACAAAGGCAGGCTGACCCACAAACAGGCAACAACTGAAGGGAGCTGCAGTAAAGGCCGGCAAAGCATCACAAAGGAGTAACCAGCATTTGGTGATGTCCATGGCTTCCAAACTTCATTGCTTGCAAAGGATTTTCTGCAAAAATATTAAAAATATACATTTTAAGTAATGGTAAAGTTGATTTGTCCAATTACTTTTGAGCCTCTGAAATAAGAAGGCTTTGTAAAAAATGGGTGCAATTCCTAAGTATTTCATAGGATATTTTGGCTCAACCATTGTAATTAAAGAAGTTGTCCACTACTATAACCTTTTTTTTTTTTTTCATAAATCTTGCTATTATGTGCCACTGAAAACATCTACTGTGTTTATTTTAGCAATATTACCTTTTATCATGCTGTAGCAGCACATTTTCAGTGCTGGATTCAGCTCTCATGGGGTTAATCGACAACTTCCTTTCTCCTGAGTTATTGTGCTCTAATACTACAAGTTCCATGATGCATTGCACTGCTACTAAGCCCGAACCTAGCACACCCACTCCAAAACACACCCCAACCCCTCCCTCCTCTCCCTCCTCTAGCTTCAGAAAGATTTGTGATGTCATTTCTGTCTAACCTCCTCTTTTACATTTGTCCAACCCACACTCCATTACACACAGATAGATGGATAGATAGATAGATAGATAGATAGATAGATAGATAGATAGATAGATAGATAGATAGATAGATAATAGATAGATGGATAGATAGATATGGGATAGATAATAGATAGATAGACAGATAGATAGATAGATAGATAGATAGATAGATAGATAGATAGATAATAGATACATAGATAGATAGATAGATAGATAGATAGATAATAGATACATAGATAGATAGATAGATAGATAGATAGATAGATAATAGATACATAGATAGATAGATAGATAGATAGATAGATAGATAATAGATACATAGATAGATAGATAGATAGATAGATAGATAGATAGATAGATAGATAGATAGATAGATAGATAATAGATAGATGGATAGATAGATATGGGATAGATAATAGATAGATAGACAGATAGATAGATAGATAGATAGATAGATAGATAGATAGATAGATAGATAGATAGATAGATAATAGATAGATAGATAGATAGATAGATAGATAGATAGATAGATAATAGATACATAGATAGATAGATAGATAGATAGATAGATAGATAGATAGATAATAGATACATAGATAGATAGATAGATAGATAGATAGATAGATAATAGATACATAGATAGATAGATAGATAGATAGATAGATAGATAGATAGATAGATAGATACGATACGATAGGATACACTTTATTGATCCCGTGGGAAATTATGGTATCACAGCAGCACAACTTACATCATAAGAATCATAAAAAGAATTACTTAATTGACATGACAGTTTGCTGACAGAAGGACATTATACATTAGAATAGGACATACACAGCGGGTGAACTGAAAAGTAGAAGAAATAAAGTAGACAATCCCCTTTATGATTTAACCCTAATGTTATTGTTGTACATCCCCATAGCAGTTGGCACAAACGATTTCCTATATTTTTCCTTCTTACACCTCAGAAGTATTAGCCGGTTACTGAAGGTGCTCTTCTGTCTCATGAATAGCTCACATAGTGGATGTGCATTATTGTTCATGATTGCCATACACTTTTTCAGAGTTCTTCTCTCCACTACCTCCTCAAGAGAGTCCAGATTGCAGCCCACAGCAGAACTTGCCTTCTTGATAATCTTATTCAGCTTATTAGCATCAGAGGCCCGCACACTATTACCCCAGCATATGATTGCAAAAAAGATGGCACTTGCCACTACAGATTGGTAGAACATTTCTAACATTTTGCTACACACATTAAAAGACCTCAGTTTCCTTAGGAAATACAATCTGCTCATCCCCTTCTTGTAGACAGTCTCTGAGTGGCATCTCCAGTCCAGTTTGCTATCCAAATGGACGCCCAAATATTTATAACTCTCCACCTGCTCTACCTCCTGACCAGCAATAGTGATCGGTAAGCATTCCATCTTTATCCTGCTATAGTTGGCCACCAACTCCTTGGTTTTCTTAACATTTAGTTGTAGATATTTACCATTGCACCAATCCACGAAATTCGACACCACCCTTCTGTATTCCTCATCCCCCCGATCTCCCCTAATACATCCCACAACCACGGAGTCATCCGAAAATTTTTGAAGGTGGCAAAGATCAGATTTATACTGAAAGTCCGATGTATACAGTGTGAATAGAAAGGGTGCAAGCACCGTTCCCTGGGGGGCACCTACACTGCTCAGTAATCTGCTTGACACAACTGCTCCCATCTGTACAAACTGTGGCCGATCTGATAGGTAGTCAGTTATCCAATTTCTCATCCCCACCTCCACCTTCATATCAGTCATCTTTTTGTGTAGTAAAGGTGGCTGCAGGGAATTAAATGCACTCGAGAAATCAAAGAACATCGCTCGCACCATGGTTCCGTCAGTCTCCAGAAATGAATGTACACTATGTAACAGAGAAAGAATAGCATCATCCACCCCCAATCTATGTCGGTAAGCAAACTGAAGGGGATCGATAAAAGCATTGACCCTTGGTCTTAAGTGGGCAAGCACTAATCTTTCCAAGGCCTTCATAGCGTGAGATGTTAAGGCTACCGGACGATAGTCATTTAGGGTTGCCGGAGAAGAAGTCTTGGGTTCCGGCACCAGACAGGAAGTTTTCCATAACACTGGTACCCTCTGTGTTTGTAGACTTCCATTAAATAGGAGTGTAAAGACAGTACACAGCTGGTCTGCACACACTTTAAGGACACGTGAGCTGAGTCCATCAGGTCCAGCAGCTTTACCAATGTTAAGTGACTTAAACTGCCTCCTCACATCATTTTCGGATACTCTAAAATTAGTCTGCTCCTCCTCCAATATCGATGTTGCAGAATTTGCACCCAATTCCCCTCCACTTCCAGTTGGCATTACACATGTACTGCTAAATCTATTGAAATACTCGTTCATCTCATTAGCCTTGTCCAGTTTTCCTCCCCCATGTTCAGACCTTACCTTAAGCCCAGTCAGTAATTTCATTCCTGACCAGACCTCCCTGGTATTATTGTGGGACAGTTTCTTTTCAAGTTTAATTCTGAAGGCTTTCTGGGCCTCCTTTATTTTATGCTTCAATTCATGCTGTATCATTTTAATTTCCTCTTTGTCGCCTAATTTAAATGCCCTTTTTTTCCTGTTGAGCAAATGCTTCAATTCCTTTGTTATCCATGGCTTGTTGTTTGCAAAACACCTAATCTTTTTAGCCGGCACCAGCATATCAATGCAGAAGTTAATGTAGTCAGTCACTCTACCAAACACTTCATTAACATTTGTATACTCGTCCATTGTCCCAAGCAACACATCCCAGTCTGTAAGATGAAAGCAATCCTGTAAAGCCTGTTCATTTGTTGGACTCCACATTCTAACTGATTTAATTGTAGCAGGCTGTTTACTAACAACAGGTTGGTAGACTGGTGACAATAGTATAAGATTGTGATCAGACTTCCCCAAGGGCGGCAGGGTAGATGATGAATAAGCATTCTTGACATTCGCATAGAGTAAAGGTACCGTCACATTAAGCGACGCTGCAGCGATAGCGACAACGATGCCGATCGCTGCAGCGTCGCTGTTTGATCGCTGGAGAGCTGTCACACAGACCGCTCTCCAGCGACCAACGATGCCGAGGTCCCCGGGTAACCAGGGTAAACATCGGGTTGCTAAGCGCAGGGCCGCGCTTAGTAACCCGATGTTTACCCTGGTTACCAACGTAAAAGTAAAAAAAACAAACAGTACATGCTCACCTGCGCGTCTCCCAGCGTCTGCTTCCTGACACTGACTGAGCTCCGGCCCTACAGCAGAGCGGTGACGTCACCGCTGTGCTTTCACTTTCACTTTAGGGCCGGATCTCAGTCAGAGCAGGAAGCAGACGCTGGGAGACGCGCAGGTGAGTATGTACTGTTTGTTTTTTTTACTTTTACGCTGGTAACCAGGGTAAACATCGGGTTACTAAGCGCGGCCCTGCGCTTAGTAACCCGATGTTTACCCTGGTTACCAGTGTAAAACATCGCTGGTATCGTTGCTTTTGGTGTCAAACACAACGATACACGGCGATCGGACGACCAAATAAAGTTCTGGACTTTATTCAGCGACCAGCGACATCACAGCAGGATCCTGATCGCTGCTGCGTGTCAAACTAAACGATATCGCTAGCGAGGACGCTGCAACGTCACGGATCGCTAGCGATATCGTTTAGTGTGAAGGTACCTTAAGTCCAAAATAATGTTGTCACATGTTGTACATTTAACAAATTGATAGAATTTAGGTAGAGCAGTAGAAATTTTAGCCCGATTAAAATCCCCAGAGATTACAGTAAGTGAGTTGGGGTGTTTCATCTGGAGCCGAGCAATGACTCCTGACAGCACTTCACCTGCAGCCTCATGGTTTGCAGTTGGTGGTATGTACAACACTATTGCAGTAACAAGCGAAAATTCTCTAGGAATATAGTAAGGTCTGAGGCCAACAGCTAGCAGTTCAATGTTCGGACAACAATGGCGCTCCCTTACAGTCACATGCCCCTGATTGCACCATCCATTGTTTATGTAGAGTAATAATAATATAATAATAATAATTTTTACTTATATAGCGCCAACATATTCCGCAGCGCTTTACAACTTATAGAGGGGACTTGTACAGACAATAAACATTACAGCATAACAGAAATCACAGTTCAAAATAGATACCAGGAGGAATGAGGGCCCTGCTCGCAAGCTTACAACCTATGAGGAAAAGGGGAGACACGAGAGGTGGATGGTAACAATTGCTTTAGTTATTTGGACCAGCCATAGTGTAAGGCTCGGGTGTTCATGTAAAGCTGCATGAACCAGTTAACAGCCTAAGTATGTAGCAGTACAGACACAGAGTGCTATTAACTGCATAAAGTGTATGAGAACATGATGCAAGGAACCTGATTATGTGGGTTGTTTTTTTTTTTTTTTTAATTGGCCACACAGGGATAGTTAGGTTAATGCGTTGAGGCGGTAGGCCAGTCTGAACAAATGCGTTTTTAGGGCACGCTTAAAACTGTGGGGATTGGGGATTAATCGTAGTAACCTAGGTAGTGCATTCCAAAGAATCGGCGCAGCACGTGTAAAGTCTTGGAGACAGGAATGGGAGGTTCTGATTATTGAGGATGCTAACCTGAGGTCATTAGTGAAGCGGAGGGCACGGGTAGGGTGGTAGACTGAGACCAGAGAGGAGATGTAGGGTGGTGCTGAGCCATGGAGTGCTTTGTGGATGAGGGTAGTAGTTTTGTACTGGATTCTGGAGTGGATGGGTAGCCAGTGTAATGACTGGCACAAGGTAGAGGCATCGGTGTAACGGTTGGTGAGGAATATGATCCTGGCAGCAGCATTCAGGACAGATTGGAGCGGGGAGAGTTTGCCTCCGCCCTTTTTTTTGCCGCTCTTCATAGTGTCTCTATCAGCCCGGACCATGTGAAATCCTGGTACTGAAACACTCGAGTCAGGTATCTCGTCGCGTAACCATGTTTCAGTAAAACACATCAAACTGCATTCCTTGTAATCCCTCTGGGTCCGTATTAATGCTAACAGTTCATCCGACTTATTTCCCAGTGATTGAACATTCCCCATGATGATGGACGGAACTACAGGTTTAAACCGTCTTCGCCTTGCCTTTAGTTTTTTGCCCGCTCTGCAGCCTCTGAAAGGTCGCCTTACCTCACTAGGGACACGTGGTCTACACACTGCAGGAGAAGACATTAGCCTGCGCAGCTCCAGAAGTCAGCCCCTTGAGTAAGCAACACGTTTAGGAACAGACTTTGAGACATCCATCAAAACCTTGGCCATATTAGTCGCACCAAGCCTGTCGGTGTAGGGAGGCATACAGTGCACGCCTCCAGACATAGCTGTACTAATTCCCAGACAAGTAGTGGCCACCCGGCCGTAGGTGCATATAAAAAAAACAGACCTAAGTTGCAAGGTGATCACAAATGCACTGTATATCCAGATAGCTGTGGGTAGTAGCAAACATCCAAGGGAAACATTTCAAAGGAACCCAGGTTCAGAAGCTTATATCCAGAAGCAGTGGGTAGCAGATAGATAGACAGATAGATATGGGATAGATAGATAGATAGATAGATAGATAGATAGATAGATAGATAGATAGATAGATAGATAGGCATATATCTATCTATCTATCTATCTATCTATCTATCTATCTATCTATCTATCTATCTATCTATCTATCTATCTATCTATCTATCTATCTATTTCCATAGATATGTCCATATCCATGTTTCTAAACCCCTTCACCCCTGGAGCTTTTTTCGTTTATCGCTCCCCTTCTTTGCAGAGCCATAATTTTTCTGTCTATATGGCCATGTGAGGGCTTATTTTTTGCGGGAAAAGTTCTACTTTTGAACGTCACCATTGGTTTTACCATGTCGTGTAACAGAAAATGTGCAAAAAAAGGCAAAGTGCAATGAAATTGCAAAAAAAGTGCAATCCCACACTTGTTTTTTGCTTGGCTTTTTTGCTAGGGTCACTAAATGCTAAGGCTGTGTGCACACATTGTAGATTTGATTGCAGATCCGCAGGGTTTTTTGCTGCACAGTATTGCATCAAATCCGCAGTGTAGAGCACAACAACCAATGTAAGTCTATGGGAGCCGCAGACTTGTTGTGCACATGCTGCGGAAAAGGCCGCACCGAAACACAGCTTTTTTTTTCTCTGCAGCATGTCACTTCTTTTGTGCCGAACTGCAGCATTTCTGCACCCATAGGCACATCCGCAGCAAAACCGCAGATGTAAAAAAGATCTGCAGTTTAGATGCGGATGTGGGTCCGAGAAACGCTGCAGTTCGGGAGGAGGGAAGTGTGTGGGCGGCAGGGCCGGACTGGGACTAAAATTCAGCCCTGGCATTTGAAGTTACACAGGCCCACTTGTCACATGGTGACTGTATAATATCTTTGTACACTTGTAGACAGGGCCGGTTTTAGGCAAAGTGGGGCCCTAGGCAAAGTTTAAAATGGGGCCCAAAATGCTAACATATTGCACATCACACAAAAGCATTTCTGTTGTATTTACATGCGCTGATCTCAGGCCGCTAAATGAGTTTGATCGACAATACTGAAGTTGTTCAACGCTTGTTTCCCGGCCTCTTTCCACCGTCTGAGAAAGAATGATGGGACAGAACGATCACTAACAGATCACTAACCGATCACCATACAGTATCATGTTATCAGCAGCACATCTACAGTTTACGCTGGCGATGTGCTGCTGAGAACAAGGATTTTTGTTCCGGCAAACACAATCTGAATATGCAGCATTTTACTTGTTTAGCCCGCACAGTGGTATATCCAGCAGAGCCCGCACAGTGTTATATACAGCAGAGCCCGCACAGTGGTATATCCAGCAGAGCCCGCACAGTGGTATATCCAGCACAGCCCGCACAGTGGTATATCCAGCACAGCCCGCACAGTGGTATATCCAGCACAGCCCGCACAGTGGTATATACAGCACAGCCCGCACAGTGGTATATCCAGCACAGCCCGCACAGTGGTATATCCAGCACAGCCCACACAGTGGTATATCCAGCACAGCCCGCACAGTGGTATATCCAGCACAGCCCGCACAGTGGTATATCCAGCACAGCCCGCACAGTGGTATATCCAGCAGAGCCCGCACAGTGGTATATCCAGCACAGCCCGCACAGTGGTATATCCAGCACAGCCCGCACAGTGGTATATCCAGCACAGCCCGCACAGTGGTATATCCAGCAGAGCCCGCACAGTGGTATATCCAGCAGAGCCCCCACAGTGGTATATCCAGCACAGCCCGCACAGTGGTATATCCAGCACAGCCCGCACAGTGGTATATCCAGCACAGCCCGCACAGTGGTATATCCAGCAGAGCCCGCACAGTGGTATATCCAGCACAGCCCGCACAGTGGTATATCCAGCAGAGCCCGCACAGTGGTATATCCAGCACAGCCCGCACAGTGGTATATCCAGCACAGCCCGCACAGTGGTATATCCAGCACAGCCCGCACAGTGGTATATCCAGCACAGCCCGCACAGTGGTATATCCAGCACAGCCCGCACAGTGGTATATCCAGCACAGCCCGCACAGTGGTATATCCAGCACAGCCCGCACAGTGGTATATCCAGCACAGCCCGCACAGTGGTATATCCAGCAGAGCCCGCACAGTGGTATATCCAGCAGAGCCCGCACAGTGGTATATACAGCACAGCCCGCACAGTGGTATATCCAGCAGAGCCCGCACAGTGGTATATCCAGCACAGCCCGCACAGTGGTATATCCAGCAGAGCCCGCACAGTGGTATATCCAGCAGAGCCCGCACAGTGGTATATCCAGCAGAGCCCGCACAGTGGTATATCCAGCAGAGTCCGCACAGTGGTATATCCAGCAGAGCCCGCACAGTGGTATATCCAGCAGAGCCCGCACAGTGGTATATACAGCACAGCCCGCACAGTGGTATATCCAGCAGAGCCCGCACAGTGGTATATCCAGCAGAGCCCGCACAGTGGTATATCCAGCAGAGCCCGCACAGTGGTATATACAGCACAGCCCGCACAGTGGTATATCCAGCAGAGCCCGCACAGTGGTATATCCAGCAGAGCCCGCACAGTGGTATATCCAGCAGAGTCCGCACAGTGGTATATCCAGCAGAGCCCGCACAGTGGTATATCCAGCAGAGCCCGCACAGTGGTATATACAGCAGAGCCCGCACAGTGGTATATCCAGCAGAGCCCGCACAGTGGTATATCCAGCAGAGCCCGCACAGTGGTATATACAGCACAGCCCGCACAGTGGTATATCCAGCAGAGCCCGCACAGTGGTATATCCAGCACAGCCCGCACAGTGGTATATCCAGCAGAGCCCGCACAGTGGTATATCCAGCAGAGCCCGCACAGTGGTATATCCAGCAGAGCCCGCACAGTGGTATATCCAGCAGAGTCCGCACAGTGGTATATCCAGCAGAGCCCGCACAGTGGTATATCCAGCAGAGCCCGCACAGTGGTATATACAGCACAGCCCGCACAGTGGTATATCCAGCACAGCCCGCACAGTGGTATATCCAGCACAGACCGCACAGTGGTATATCCAGCAGAGTCCGCACAGTGGTATATCCAGCAGAGTCCGCACAGTGGTATATCCAGCAGAGTCCGCACAGTGGTATATCCAGCAGAGCCCGCACAGTGGTATATCCAGCAGAGCCCGCACAGTGGTATATCCAGCAGAGCCCGCACAGTGGTATATCCAGCAGAGCCCGCAAAGTGGTATATCCAGCAGAGCCCGCACAGTGGTATATCCAGCAGAGCCCGCACAGTGGTATATCCAGCAGAGCCCGCACAGTGGTATATCCAGCACAGCCCGCAAAGTGGTATATCCAGCAGAGCCCGCACAGTGGTATATCCAGCAGAGCCCGCACAGTGGTATATCCAGCAGAGCCCGCAAAGTGGTATATCCAGCAGAGCCCGCACAGTGGTATATCCAGCAGAGCCCGCACAGTGGTATATCCAGCAGAGCCCGCACAGTGGTATATCCAGCACAGCCCGCAAAGTGGTATATCCAGCAGAGCCCGCAAAGTGGTATATCCAGCAGAGCCCGCACAGTGGTATATCCAGCAGAGCCCGCACAGTGGTATATACAGCACAGCCCGCACAGTGGTATATCCAGCACAGCCCGCACAGTGGTATATCCAGCACAGCCCGCACAGTGGTATATCCAGCACAGCCCGCACAGTGGTATATCCAGCACAGCCCGCACAGTGGTATATCCAGCACAGCCCGCACAGTGGTATATCCAGCACAGCCCGCACAGTGGTATATCCAGCACAGCCCGCACAGTGGTATATCCAGCACAGCCCGCACAGTGGTATATCCAGCAGAGCCCGCACAGTGGTATATCCAGCAGAGCCCGCAAAGTGGTATATCCAGCAGAGCCCGCACAGTGGTATATCCAGCAGAGCCCGCACAGTGGTATATCCAGCAGAGCCCGCACAGTGGTATATCCAGCACAGCCCGCAAAGTGGTATATCCAGCAGAGCCCGCAAAGTGGTATATCCAGCACAGCCCGCAAAGTGGTATATCCAGCAGAGCCCGCACAGTGGTATATCCAGCAGAGCCCGCACAGTGGTATATCCAGCAGAGCCCGCACAGTGGTATATCCAGCAGAGCCCGCAAAGTGGTATATCCAGCAGAGCCCGCACAGTGGTATATCCAGCAGAGCCCGCACAGTGGTATATCCAGCAGAGCCCGCACAGTGGTATATCCAGCAGAGCCCGCACAGTGGTATATCCAGCAGAGCCCGCACAGTGGTATATCCAGCACAGCCCGCAAAGTGGTATATCCAGCAGAGCCCGCAAAGTGGTATATCCAGCAGAGCCCGCACAGTGGTATATCCAGCAGAGCCCGCACAGTGGTATATACAGCACAGCCCGCACAGTGGTATATCCAGCACAGCCCGCACAGTGGTATATCCAGCACAGCCCGCACAGTGGTATATCCAGCACAGCCCGCACAGTGGTATATCCAGCACAGCCCGCAAAGTGGTATATCCAGCAGAGCCCGCACAGTGGTATATCCAGCAGAGCCCGCACAGTGGTATATCCAGCAGAGCCCGCACAGTGGTATATCCAGCACAGCCCGCAAAGTGGTATATCCAGCAGAGCCCGCAAAGTGGTATATCCAGCAGAGCCCGCACAGTGGTATATCCAGCAGAGCCCGCACAGTGGTATATACAGCACAGCCCGCACAGTGGTATATCCAGCACAGCCCGCACAGTGGTATATCCAGCACAGCCCGCACAGTGGTATATCCAGCACAGCCCGCACAGTGGTATATCCAGCACAGCCCGCACAGTGGTATATCCAGCACAGCCCGCACAGTGGTATATCCAGCACAGCCCGCATCTCTCCTCCTCCCCCCCCCCTGAGAATGTCCCCACAGTCCAGTAAAAAAAAAAAAAACACTCCTCACCTTTCCTCTTGCCCGCGTTGCTTCTTGCTCCTGTCTCGGCAGCTGCAGTCTGCCCGGGACACAGCAGGTGCGCGATGATATGACATCATCGCACACCCGCAGTGTCAGAGGCAGAGCGGGGAATGATGGGAGAGGGAGCGTCTGTAGACGCTCTTGCAGCGCCCCAGAGTCCTGGTCGTTGCAGTACTGTGGCTCCGCCACTAAGGGGGGCTATGGTACGTCTGATGGCACTGAAGGAGTTCATCTGACCAGGTATCACAGACACCAATACATTTCACAGTCTGGCCTCCAGGGGGAGCTAAGGGTACTATTCATTAGGCTACTCCTCACAGTCTGGTAAAACTGGGGGTCAGGCAGGAAGTTAAAGAGAACGCTGACTGGGTTGGAACCAGACAACACCTTGTGGCAGAGGGTGTTGTGGGGGAAGATTCGGTAGGGTCCCCGTCAGGGGTGGGATCCTGACAGAGGCCTGGCAATCAGAGAGAAAGCTACGGGACCGCGCCTGCACTTCATAGCGGCGGTGCCCTAAGAAAGGACAAGAAGCGAGATTTATTGTGCTGAGTGAGAAACGAGATCAACGCAACAGGGAGAAATACCAGTAGGAGTCGTGCTGTTAGACCGAGGCAACATCCTACTGAGGCGTAACTAACCGGTGGCCGGAACGCCGAGGAAGTACAGAGCTCTAAGCATTACTTCACACCAACGGCAGGACAGAGAGCTATAGGCTGGCTGTCTCACCTACATCACCTACGCAGACATAGGGGGCAACTTGTGGAGAGGGGCGACTCTAGGGTCCCGGAAGAGCTCCGAGCCTTCCCGTCATACGGGTGCGTCCTACCATAAGATCTGGGGGACGAGATTCAGAAGAACATCAGAATCGAGTTGTTGTGAGGGAACACGAGAAACAGACACAACAGTTGTGGGGACTATCCCGTAAGCACAGCAGGGGAGGACCACAACACACAAGCGCTAGAAGGAAGGCACAGATTTCCACCTGCAAAGGGAACTCTGGAGGTGCCATCGGACCGGCCGGACTTGCGCAGCCCGGTTAACCGTATTCCGGACTGAGGATCCAGAAGCCTTCAGTAAAGAGGTAAAGAGACTGCAACCTGGTGTCCTCGTTATTTACTGCACCGCACCACTACCATCACTACCACCATCCACATCTATTATTTGGGCGCCCCTCGGCAGGGTCACGGACCGGGTCTAGCCACCGTGACAACCCCAGAGCAGAGACTCAGAGGCCCGGTACCGGGTACCCCTCGGCCCTGCGGCAGCGGGGGCGCTGCACTCTCTCCTCCATCATTGCATTCAACTGTACCGGCGTCATAGACGCCAGGGGGGTGAGTCGGCGGCGGCAGGGGGGTGAGTCGGCGGCAGGGGGAGGAGGATCGAGCGGCCCACGACTGGCACCGGCCCTTCTGGCATTTGCCAGAAGTGCCCGATGGCCAGTCCGGCCCTGGTGGGCGGAATGTGGGCAGTGACGGTGTGCGTGTATGTGTGTGCTGGGTCTGCGGGCTGTTCGGATGTGTGCAGCGCTGTGCAGGACTGTTCAGGTGTGTGCGGGGTCTGCGGGCTGTTCGGATGTTTGTGGGGAACTGTTTGGATGTGTGTGGCGCTGTGCGGGACTGTTCGGGTGTGTGCGGGACTGTTCGGGTGTGTGTGACGCTGTGGGGGACTGTTCGGGTGTGTGGGACTGTTCGGGTGTGTGCGGGGATCATCCAATGGGACTACAAGTACGCAGCATCCAATCTGCAGCTAATTCGGATGTAATCCGGACAGTGGACACGCACCCTACACTATCCATACATCTATCAATAGATATATCTATCCACATATATCTATAGATAGATATAGGAATAGATAGATGTATGCATCTATAGATCTATCTATATGTAGCTCTGTATATCCATTTCATCTATCATCTATATGTCTATCTATGGGTGTGGGTTGGACAAATGTAAAAGAGGAGGTTGGACAGAAATGACATCACTCAATAATGTTCAATAATACATCTTTAGCTTTCAAAAACGCATACAAAAACGCACAAAAAACAAAATGCATACAAAAACGCACAAAAAACACGCAAAAACCGCACCAAAAAAATAAAAAAATGCATCTAAAGCACGCAAAAACTGCACCAAAAACTGCATCATAACCGCACCAAAAACTGCATCAAAACCGCACCAAATACTGCATCAAATCTTCACCAAAAACTGCATAAAAAGCATCAAAAACCTGAATCAAAACCACGCAAAAAACCGCACCAAATACTGCAGCAAAAACTGAATCAAAACCGCGCAAAAACCACACCAAAAACCGCACCAAGAACAGCATCAAAACCACACAAAAAAGCTGCATCAAAACCGCGCAAAAACATGAAAAAAAGTGAAAAAAAATGCATTCAAAACGCAGCTGCGTTTTCTGCAAGGAGATGCAGATTTTGTGCAGACAATCCTGCACCCAAATCTGCAACGTGTGCATACAGCATAAAACTGATCTGCCATTATGATTCTCCAGGTCATTACGAGTTCATAGACACCAAACATGTCTAGGTTATTTTTTATCTAAGTGGTAAAAAAAATTTCAAAACTTTGCTAAAAATAAATAAAATAATTGCGCCATTTTCTGATACCTGTAGCGTCTATATTTTCTGAGATATCGTGTCGGGTGAGGGCTAATTTTTTGCGTGCCTAGCTGACGTTTTTAATGATACCACTTTTGTGCAGATACGTTCTTTTGATCGCCCATTATTGCATTTTAATGCAATGTCGAGGCAACCAAAAAAACATAATTTTGGCTTTTGATTTTTTTTTCTCGCTATGCTGTTTAGCGATCAAGTACATTTTTTATTTTTGTATTGAAAACAGCTGACATGTTGCGGCTTTGAAGTGGGCTCACCGCGAAGCCCACCTCAAAGTGGGGGATACTGCCAGCTGACGTACTATTCCGTCAGCTGGCAGAAAGGGGTTAATAAACAATATGTTTATGTAATTAAAAAAAAAACGGTGTGGGCTCCTGCGCAATTTTCTGCACCAGAGGGGGAAAGCCGACGGCCGGGGGCCAATATTTGTAGCCTGCTATGAATATCAGCCCGCAGCTGTCTGCGTAGCCTTTACTGGCTATTAAAATAGGGGGACCCCCCCAAAAAAAAATGACGTGGGGTCCCCCTATATTTTATAGCCAGAAAGGCTATGCAGACAGCTGCCGGCTGATATTCATAGCCTAGAGAGGGGCCATGGATATTGGTCCCCCCCCGGCTACAAATACCAGTCCGCAGCCGCCCCGGAAATGGCGCATCTGTAAGATGCGCCAATTCCGGCACTTAGCACTTAGCCCCTCTCTTCCCACTCCCGTGTAGCGGTGGGATATGGGGTAATAAGGGGTTAATGTCACCTTGCTATTGTAAGGTGACATTAAGCCGGGTTAATAACGGAGAGGCGTCAATAAGATGCCTATCAATTACTAATCCAATATTAATAAAGGGTTAATAAAACACGCACACATTAGGAAAAAAGTATTTTAATATTCTTCATTTAACCATACTTACCATATTTCAGACCCTGCAAAAAACGTAAAATAATAAACCGTATACTACCTGTCCGCCGTAGTCCAATTAATAACGAGTGTCCCACGACGATCTCCCCTATAGAACAGTGACATCGGGTGATGTCACTGCTCTATAGGACCCTCAGTGACACACTGACAGGAGACAATGGCTCCTGCAGTGCATCACTGAGAGGTTACACACACACACACACCACCCCCCAGCACATACCGGTCCGCACATCGCCGGCGCCCGGGACCGCACAGCGCCGGCAACCGCACAGCGCCGGCGCCCGCACATCGCCGGCGCCCGGGACCGCACAGCGCTGGGGACCGCACAGCACCGGCGCCCGCCCGCACATCCCTGCCTAGCCCCGCAGGCAGCCTCAGCCCCGCCCACAGCCCAGTCACTCTTTCTGAGTGACTGCTGTCTGTGGAGCCTGGGGACACGCCTGCTACTGACGTCATGTCAATTTCCAGAGTCTGGAAATTGACGTGACGTCGGCGGAAATGAGCGGCGGCTGAAGCCTGGGGGTCACGTGACCCGGACTCAGGCACCAGCATAGCGCCGCTCACAGGCGAAAACGGCTAAAGAAGGTATTTACACAAATCATCAGGGGCCCCGGGTGGATACATAGGGGGGTTAATTGAAAGTAGTGGACAACCCCTTTAAACTTGAAAATCTACTTTAATTTCATCTCAGTGGTTTCATTTTAATTCATAACCATTGGCATGCACAGCCTAAATCACAAAGATCCGGTCACTGTCAAAATATTTCTGGACTTACTTGTATATGTAAGCAGTAGTTGGCATAAAACACTTGACTCACTATGTATAGAGAGAAGCAACATTTCATCATTCATCTAGCAAGGGCAAGTAACTCAACTTTTCTAGCGGGCCCTTGGCACCCCAGTCCGACATTGCTCATGCCTGCCATACATGGTGCCTGTTTGAAATCCCCAATTGTGCAGATTTTTAAGACCCAAATCACTATATAGAGTTAAATATTATCCCTTTAATATATTTGGAAAGAAAAGGTTAGATTATGGAATAAAATACCATTAGGAAAGGCAGATAGAATAGTGTGATGCCCACCAGGGCTGTGGTTTACTCAGAAACGGGTAGGACAGTTCTATGGGGGAAGTCACGGGGCCGTGACCCGACTCCGTCGCCCTGGGCGTGCAATAAAAATGATGCAAGGGGGAAAAGTTTATAGGGGGTTGATTCATGATGCCACCTGTGGTGTTCGACAAGGGGTGCCGACGTTGCGGTGCTCAGTGGGTTTCTTGCCGCCTCTCCTGCAGCACACTTTCCCGCACATCCACACGTGCTCCTTCCGTTCTCCACCCTTCATGGGTGGATCCTTTTTCTTTTCCCGCCAGCCATACCAGGAGGCGGATCCCTCTCGCTGACAGACAAGTCCTCTCTCAGTGAAGTCTTTAAAGTGGGGGGATACGGTTTTTGCACCGTTCGGTAACCCGGCCCACAATAGGCGCACAAGACCCGGGTTTACAGGATCGGTCCATTCTGTTCGTGACGCCAAGATGCGATGCCCACCAGGGCCTAGGGGTACTTGGAACCGGGTCGGACAGTTCTTTGGGGGAAGTCACAGGGCCATGACCCGACTCCGTGGCCCTGGGTGTGCAATAAAAATGATGCAAGAGGGAAAAGTTTATAGGGGGTTGATTTGTGACGCCACCCATGGTGTTCGGCAAGGGGTACTGACGTTGCGGTTCAGATCCACTGGGGCCGATGGTGACACAGCAAATGTGGTGCTGCTTTCCACGGCTAGAGCGGGGCCCCAGGGCAGATATATGGAAATTATGATGATGGTAGCTGTTGCAGTACTGAGCAGGTGACGCAGTAAATAATTCTGAGGACACAGCAGGGTGCAGTCTTCACACTTTTCCTCACAGTCTGTTGGTTACAAATGCCCGCCGGGGGCTGCGTCCTCCTGGCCGTGATCCAGCCAGCTCTCGGGTAATTTGGGACACACACATACATAATGTGTTATTGATGTGTTCATGCACGGTGGCACTGCTACACAAAGTGTATTGTCACCGTGTCCAAGAGCATTGCTATACTGATGTATATTGCTCTGTATTTAAATATATGTTTGCCATGCACACTTTATGTTAGGGAAAGATTGTCCCCGGGTCTAGTATAATGATAGGGGCGTAGTGTTCATAATTGGCCATTAGAGGGGGGCACTGTAGCATATAGTTAGAGTAGAAGAGGTACAGTGCATAAGTATAGTGTAGCTTTGTGGTACGAGTCAGTTAGGGCCTGGGCGCCCGTGCAGCGCACTGGGGTGCCTAGCCAGAAGTCGGTGTGCTCCGTAATGTTCAAGAAGGGGCCCAGCATAGAACAGATACAAGGAAAGAATTCCTCTAAGAGGAAAAGGAGAATGGAAGCGCTGCAGATGCAGCTGAAGGAAGTCTATCCCTATAGAGCAAGAAGACAGGTCAGCACAGTCATTATGCACGAGATGTGGCAGATCTTTGCCTGGGCGGCAGTACTTAGAACCGGGGCGAAACGGTGTAGGACTCCCCCATGCGAGGCAAGAATTCCGGATGGAATAGATTCTGCGGGACCAAAAGAAGCGGTCCGACCCAGGGCTGAATATAGTTTTTACCGACCCCAGTGTTGCGATCACCATTATTCACGGATTAACAGTGACCGCAAAAAAAACAAAATCTCAGATTTCCCATTTAATTTCTCTCTCCTCTGATGTGATCGCACGCTAGTTGTCAGATCCCAGTACGTGTATCCAGTATACCTGTCCTGCTATTCTTTCTTGTCTGCCTATCTGCTATGTCTGTTAGTACCAGTCTGTGTGTTGAGCCGGCTACTGTTCCAGTCGAGCCTGTCAGGACTTGCCCAGTCCACCATTGCTTCCTACAGTCCCTTGGGAGTAAGCTGCCAATCACCCAAGGTCAGTCCTGGTGTAGCACGTAGTCCCACCTTCGTCTCTTCTAGGCTCACGGTGTTGTCAGCCAACATGTATTCTAGATCAAACTTAGTGAGGCACCTAGTTAGGCCCCTCCAGGCTTTCCTTGGGCCACCGCGCAGCCTGTTACAAATAGATGGGTTAAGTGTGGTGGTGAAGTTTGGGAGGAGGTGTGATGGGATCGGGAAGTGGAGAAGTGCGATTTGTAGAGGGGACGAGTAAGCTCTCCTTCAGTGATGTTGGAAAGCGAAAGGTAACGGGGTTTGGCATTGGTTTAGTATACAAATGGGTTGTGGTGGTCAAACAATAAAGACTTGCTTTGTTTGGTCGATCTTATTTTTGAAGCGTTTGGCAAAGTCCACGATCGCACGCAAACGTAAACCATGAATGTGGTTTATTAAGTCAAAGCATTTCAAAGTTTTCAAAACTCTTCATCAGGACTAAACAACAATGATCAGGTGATTATGTAGGCACAGGAGCCACACAATCACCACCGGGAGCTCGGTTTAATTGGCAACCAAGCTCCTACATTAACAAGCAGAGCCAGGGCAAGCACCTAGCTTAAAGGGAACCTGTCACCCCCAAAATCGAAGGTGAGCTAAGCCCACCAGCATCAGGGGCTTATCTACAGCATTCTGTAATGCATTCTGTAATGCTGTAGATAAGCCCCCAATGTATCCTGAAAGATGAGAAAAAGAGGTTAGATTATACTCACCCAGGGGCGGTCGCGGTCCGGGGCCTCCCATCTTCTTACGATGACGTTCTCTTCTTATCTTCATGCTGCGGCTCCGGCGTACTTTGTCTGCCCCTGCAGAGCAAAGTACTGCAGTGCGCAGGCGCCGGAAGAGGTCAGAGAGGCCCAGCACCTGCGCACTGCAGTACTTTGCTCTGCCCTCAACAGGGCAAACAAAGTACACCTGCGCCGGAGCCTGAAGACAAGAAGAGGACGCCATCATAAGAAGATGGGAGGCCTCGGACCAGAACAGAACCGGGTCCGCTCCTGGGTGAGTATAATATAACCTCTTTTTCTCATCTTTCAGGATATATCGGGGGCTTATCTACAGCATTACAGAATGCTAAAGATAAGCCCCTGATGCCGGTGGGCTTAGCTCACCTTCGATTTTGGGGGTGACAGGTTCCCTTTACCGCTATTATGCTGCGATCAAAAGTTATTGTGGCATTTAGATTGTCATGAGAGCATTTTAAGAACAATCCTGATATAAAGCGGATGTAATAAATGTTTTTATGAACTATTTTGTGTGGTATGACCACCTGTTTTAATGGGCATTAAAAATTCACTCGAGCGTGGGAATTTTTCGGATTATTTTCTCACTCTCGAGTACATCTGAGGTTCTGCCAGCAGGGGGCGCAGCACTGCAAGTTAGGGTATGTGCACACGTTGCGGATTTCTTGCAGAAAATTCCTGAAGAAAACCGGAAATTTTCTGCAAGAAATCCGCATTTTTTTTTTTGCGTTTTTTTTCCGTTTTTTTCGCGTTTTTTTAGCATTCTGCAAGCGTAATTAGCTTGCAGAATGCTAAAGTTTTCCCTGCGATCTGTAGCATCGCTTGGAAAACTGACTGACAGGTTGGTCACACTTGTCAAACATAGCGTTTGACAAGTGTGACCAACTTTTTACTATAGATGCTGCCTATGCAGCATCTATAGTAAAAGATAGAATGTTTAAAAATAATAAAAAAAATAAAAAAATGCTTATACTCACCCAGACATCTCACCGGCGTCCGTTCCGTATAGCTGGTCTGTGCGCACAGGACCTCCCGTGACGTCACGGTCACGTGAGCGGTCACATGACCGCTCACGACCAATCACAGGACAGTGACGTCATTCGGCGAGGTCCTTCAGCGCACACCAGGTACAGAAACCGAACGGCAGCGTGCGAGGAGGCGGCAAGACATCGAGGGTGAGTATAGGACTGTTTATTATTTTATTTCTTATTTTTTGACCACTTATATGGTGCCCAGTGCGTGGAGGAGAGTCTCCTCTCCTCCACCCTGGGTACCAACCGCATATAATCTGCTTACTTCCCGCATGGTGTGCACAGCCCCGTGCGGGAAGTAAGCAGATCAATGGACCCCTAGGTGTGCGGAATCCCTGCAATTCCGCATTTTTAATGAACATGTTGCTTTTTTTTCCGCTATGCGATTTTTTCGCGGAAAAAATCGCAACATTTGCACCAAAAATGCGGAATACCCTGTAAATAATAGGAGGCTTATGTAAGCGTTTTTTTTCGCGTTTTTATCACGTTTTTATAGCGAAAAAACGCGAAAAAAACGCTAACAATCCTGAACGTGTGCACATGGCCTAAAGGTAGCTACTTCCCCTGCTTCCCATTCATTCCCCAAATGTTACAGTCAGGAGCACAGCTGCATTAGCAGAGCTCCTGGCTGTAAAATTATTTAACCCCTTCAGATGGATTTACAGCGTGGGACAAGACTGAAAGACGGAAGGTATGGGATATTGTTGATTTTTTATTTTCACTTTGTTTCAGGTGACAAGGGTATTCAGGTGGATTAAGAGTATAATAAACTATTATAACACCCTGTGTCTTTATTTCATTAAAATACTTTATTCCTAATGTGTGTGTGGTTTATTAACCCTTTACTACTATTGGATTATTAACGGATAGGTGTCTTATTGACATCTCTCCCTTATTAACCTGGCTTAATGTCACCTTACAATAGCAAGGTGACATTAACCCTTCATTACCCCATATCCCACCGCTACACGGGAGTGGGAAGAGAGAGGCCAAGTGCCAGAATAGGCGCATCTTCCAGATGTGCCTTTTCTGGGGTGGCTGGGGGCAGATGTTTTTAGCCAGGGGGGGCCAATAACCATGGACCCTCTCCTGGCTATTAATATCTGCCCTCAGTCACTGGCTTTACCATTCTGGCGGAGAAAATTGAGCGGGAGCCCACGCCAATTTTTTCCGCCATTTAACCCTTTATTTTACCAGCTAGAGCCCCAAAATTTTGCGAGAGAGAGACACTGATATATATATATATATATATATATATATATATATATATATATAGACTGTATAGTATATGCTTTCATGACTATTTCAGCCCATGGATCCCTTGTATGTCCGTTTTGCAAGCCTGCGAGAAAATCTCGCAGTACGGATGCCATACGGAGGATGCCACGCACAAAATACGCTGCCACACCCTGCCTACGGATGACATACGGATCACTATTTTGGGAACATTTCTGCGTATTATGGCCGTAAAAAAACGGCCAGTATTTTCATACGCCTGGTGTGACGCCGGCCTTTGGCTCACAAACACTGAGGTGAAATACCGAGCGTGTGAACGCGGCCTCACAATGAAACTGGCGGTTCTGTGAGCCGATACTGACGCTCCTCGTTTCCTGCCAGCTCACTGCTCCCTATGGCGCGGACACATCATCACTGCACGAGGGGATTTCCACGCCGCTCAGGACTTTCCGCAGCAGTGGACTTTCCACGTTGCAAATACCCCATATTATTTTCGGACGCCCACTTCTAACATTCAAAGAAAAATAACAAAACCCACCGAAAGAAATGGCACACAATGGTTATTTTACAACATAAAAATAAAAAACACACTACAGACTCCGCCTCACGCCTCCTCCCTCGTGTGACGTGTAGCAAAAGCACAAAGGCTGAGGCTGAGGGAGAGGGCCGCCATTTCGCATCGCACAGGGTGAGGTAAGTCCGCTAGAAAAAAAATAATACTAAAGTCACATTCTCCGTCCTGCGTGTGCACTCCCGGTGAGGGGAGACAGACAGGGTGAGGTAACGGTCGGTGCAGAGACTCCTCGTGTGGCCGGAGAGGAGGAGGAGAGACGACGCGGAGCTGCCAGGCAGAAGACTCCTGAAATGGCGGCTGCGGTGAGGGAGAAGCCCGGACATTGCAGGGACTGTCCTACAGCGGTCTGCAGGAGACACGGGGCTGCGGCCGGCATTGCTGCAATATCAGTGTCAGCAGGTTTTATTACAGTGTGGGGGAGTCCCCGGAGGTGGGGTGATGGCGGACTATAATAACTGCTCCCTCCTGCCTGCACTAAGTGTCGCCGTCTTCTTGCTAAAAGATGTAACAGAAAAGGCTGAGTCAGGAGCAGAGCCCGCCTCTATACCGGGGTAAGTTACCTCACAACTGGGGTATGGACCGGCACCGTGAGCTGCCACCTGTCAGGAGCTGTGCAGAGGCAGTAAATCCATTACATGTAGTACTGTGCACATCTTACTATATACATACTACATATAGCACTGTGCACATCTTATTATATACATACTACATATAACACTGTGCACATCTTATTATATACATACTACATATAACACTGCACATCTTATTATATACGCTATATACATACACTACATGTAGCACTGTGCACACCTTATTATATACACTATATAAACTAAGTATTCCTTACTATACACACTGTATACCACTATATACCACTTATTACCCACACATTGTGCTATTATATACCACTTATTACCCACACATTGCGCTATTATATACCACTTATTACCCACACATTGTGCTATTATATACCACTTATTACCCACACATTGCGCTATTATATACCACTTATTACCCACACATTGCGCTATTATATACCACTTATTACCCACACATTGTGCTATTATATACCACTTATTACCCACACATTGCGCTATTATATACCACTTATTACCCACACATTGCGCTATTATAATTATATACCACTTATTACCCACACATTGCGCTATTATATACCACTTATTACCCACACATTGTGCTATTATATACCACTTATTACCCACACATTGTGCTATTATATACCACTTATTACCCACACATTGCGCTATTATATACCACTTATTACCCACACATTGTGCTATTATATACCACTTATTACCCACACATTGCGCTATTATATACCACTTATTACCCACACATTGTGCTATTATATACCACTTATTACCCACACATTGCGCTATTATATACCACTTATTACCCACACATTGTGCTATTATATACCACTTATTACCCACACATTGTGCTATTATATACCACTTATTACCCACACATTGTGCTATTATATACCACTTATTACCCACACATTGTGCTATTATATACCACTTATTACCCACACATTGCGCTATTATATACCACTTATTACCCACACATTGTGCTATTATATACCACTTATTACCCACACATTGCGCTATTATATACCACTTATTACCCACACATTGTGCTATTATATACCACTTATTACCCACACATTGTGCTATTATATACCACTTATTACCCACACATTGTGCTATTATATACCACTTATTACCCACACATTGCGCTATTATATACCACTTATTACCCACACATTGCGCTATTATATACCACTTATTACCCACACATTGCGCTATTATATACCACTTATTACCCACACATTGCGCTATTATATACCACTTATTACCCACACATTGCGCTATTATATACCACTTATTACCCACACATTGTGCTATTATATACCACTTATTACCCACACATTGCGCTATTATATACCACTTATTACCCACACAGTTTGCTATTATATACCACTTATTACCCACACATTGCGCTATTATATACCACTTATTACCCACACATTGTGCTATTATATACCACTTATTACCCACACATTGTGCTATTATACACCACTTATTACGCACAGTGTGCTATTATATACCACTTATTACCCACACATTGAGCTATTATACACCACTTATTACCCACACATTGCGCTATTTTATACCACTTATTTCCCACACATTGCGCTATTATATACCACTTATTACGCACAGTGTGCTATTATATACCACTTATTACCCACACAGTGTGCTATTATACACCACTTATTTCCCACACATTGCGCTATTATATACCACTTATTTCCCACACATTGCGCTATTATATACCACTTATTACGCACAGTGTGCTATTATATACCACTTATTACGCACAGTGTGCTATTATATACCACTTATTACCCACACATTGCGCTATTATATACCACTTATTACCCACACATTGCGCTATTATATACCACTTATTACCCACACAGTTTGCTATTATATACCACTTATCACCCACACATTGTGCTATTATATACCACTTATTACCCACACATTGCGCTATTATAATTATATACCACTTATTACCCACACATTGTGCTATTATATACCACTTATTACCCACACATTGTGCTATTATAATTATATACCACTTATTACCCACACATTGCGCTATTATAATTATATACCACTTATTACCCACACATTGCGCTATTATATACCACTTATTACCCACACATTGTGCTATTATATACCACTTATTACCCACACATTGTGCTATTATATACCACTTATTACCCACACATTGTGCTATTATATACCACTTATTACCCACACATTGCGCTATTATATACCACTTATTACGCACACAGTGTGCTATTATATACCACTTATTACGCACACAGTGTGCTATTATATACCACTTATTACGCACACATTGCGCTATTGTATACCACTTATTTCCCACACATTGCGCTATTGTATACCACTTATTTCCCACACATTGCGCTATTATATACCACTTATTACCCACACATTGCGCTATTATATACCACTTATTACCCACACATTGCGCTATTATATACCACTTATTACCCACACATTGCGCTATTATATACCACTTATTACCCACACATTGCGCTATTATATACCACTTATTACCCACACATTGTGCTATTATATACCACTTATTACCCACACATTGCGCTATTATATACCACTTAATTACCCACACATTGTGCTGTTATACACCACTTATTACCCACACAGTGTGCTATTGTACACCACTTATTACCCACACAGTGTGCTATTATATACCACTTATTACCCATGCGCTGTGTCCTGTTGCGTTCCACGTGTTACATGTACTTATATACACTGCACTCAGCACTGCTGCTTCAGTACAGTTGTGTGACCAGTGCAGTCAATCAGTGTTCTGTGTTACAAACCGCTTACGTCAGTGATTGGCTGCAGCATCACATTGGTGTGAGGCACATAGGCTGGTAGAAAACATTGGCGTAAGAAGAAATTGAATTGATGAATTCTGCTCATTTTATTTTTGGCAGAAACCATCGGCACAAAGGGGGATTGTTGGCAATATTTTTTGGAATTGAGACCGGTAAAGCCAGGAAAGATTGAGTAGTATATTCTTGTGTTTTTTTTTTTTTTGTGTGTGTGTGTGCATATTTTGATGTTGGGTACAGTTGTTTAAATCCCTTTAGAGCAGACTTGGTCAAACACATCCGACCCTCTATCTGCTCCAGTCCAGTAGACAGCCGAAGGGCTGAAATGGTGGCCCATGGGCTGGCGCCGTGCCCTCCGGTGGTCACTGTCTCCTGTATCTGCATCCTCAGGAGCAGGGCTTGAGTCTATTTTGGTGGAGTCAGTATAAAATGGACCAACTCCTAAAATATATAATACATTGGGTACAGTAGTTCAGTGCAAGAGGAATGAGGGCCCTGATCACAAGCTTACAATCTGAGGAAATAGGGGAGACACGAAAGGTGGATGGTAACAATTTATTTCATTGTACTGTCCAGCCATCAATGTAATAAATAGGGTGTTCATGTAATGCTGCATGAATTGGTAACATTAGGGTACCGTCTCACAGTGGCACTTTTGTCGCTACGACGGTACAATCCGTGACGTTCCAGCAATATCCATACGATATCGCTGTGTCTGACACGCAGCAGCGATCAGGGATCCCGCCGAGAATCGTACGTCGTAGCAGATCGTTTGGAACTTTATTTCGTCGCTGGATCTCCCGCTGTCATCGCTGGATCGGTGTGTGTGACAGCGATCCAGCGATGCGTTCGCTTGTAACCAGGGTAAACATTGGGTTACTAAGCGCAGGGCCGCGCTTAGTAACCCGATGTTTACCCTGGTTACCATCGTAAATGTAAAAAAAACAAAACGTACATACTCACATTCCGGTGTCTGTCAGGTCCCTAGCCGTCTGCTTCCCGCACTGACTGACTGCCGGCCGGAAAGTAAAAGCACAGCACAGCGGATTACCCGGGGACTTCGGCATCGTTGGTCGCTGGAGAGCTGTCTGTGTGACAGCTCCCCAGCGACCACACAACGACTTACCAACGATCACGGCCAGGTCGTATCGCTGGTCGTGATCGTTGGTAAATCGTTTTGTGTAACGGTACCCTTACAGTATGGGTTAAAGACACAAAAGGCTGTTAAATGCATAAAGATTGTCAGAACAGATGATACAGGCTTCCTGGTTTTGAAGAAAACTTTGAATGGGCAACACAGGGATAGTTAGGTTAATGCGTTGAGGAGGTAGGCCAGTCTGAACAAATGCATTTTTAGGCAACGCTTAAAACTGTGGGGATTGGGGATTAATCAAATTGTCCTAGGTAGTGCATTCCAAAGAATTGGCACAGCATGTGAGAGGTAGTGTTGAGCATTCCGATACTGCAAGTATCGGGTATCGGCCGATACTTGCTGTATCGGAATTCCGATACCGAGATCCGATATTTTTGTGATATCGGGTATCGGTATCGAAACAACATTAATGTAAAAATGTGTAAAAGAGAGAATTAAAATAAAAAATATTGCTATACTCACCTCTCCGACGCAGCCTGCACCTTACCGAGGGAAGCGGCAGCGTTCTTTGTTTAAAATTCGCGCTTTTCTTTCCTTTACGTGAGTCCCGGCTTGTGATTGGTTGCGTGCCGCCCATGTGACCGGGACGCAACCAATCACAGCAAGCCGTGACGTAATTTCAGGTCCTTCAGGATTTTAAAATTACGTTCCGGCGTTGTGATTGGTTGCGTCGCAGTCACATGGGCGACGCAACCAATCACAGCAAGCCGTGACGTAATTTCAGGTCCTTAAGGATTTTAAAATTACGTCCCGGCTTTGTGATTGGTTGCGTCGCAGTCACATGGGAGACGCAACCAATCACAAGCCGTGACGTCACGGGAGGCTGGACACGCGCGCATTTTAAAATGGGCGCGTGTCCAGCCTCCCGTGACGTCCCGGCTTGTGATTGGTTGCGCCGCGGTCAACCAATCACAAGCCGGGACGTCACGGGAGGCTGGACACGCGCCCATTTTAAAAAGCGTGCGTGTCCAGCCTCCCGTGACGTCACGGCTTGTGATTGGTTAATGGCGGCCATGTTGCCGGGACGCGGACCAATCACAGCAAGCCGTGACGAAATTACGTCACGGCTTGCTGTGATTGGTCCGCGTCCCGGCAACATGGCCGCCATTAACCAATCACAAGCCGGGACGTCACGGGAGGCTGGACACGCGCCCATTTTAAAAAAGCGCGCGTGTCCAGCCTCCAGTGACGTCCCGGCTTATGATTGGTCCGCGTCCCGGCAACATGGCGCCGTGACCAATCACAGCAAGCCGTGACGTAATTTCGTCACGGCTTGCTGTGATTGGTCCGCGTCCCGGCAACATGGCCGCCCTGACCAATCACAAGCCGGGACTTCACGTAACCAAGTAAAAGCGCGAATTTTAAACAAACAACGCTGCCGGTTCCCTCGCTGAGGTCCAGGCTGCGTCGGAGAGGTGAGTATAGCGATATTTTTTATTTTAATTCTTTCTTTTACACATTTATATGGATCCCAGGGCCTGAAGGAGAGTTTCCTCTCCTTCAGACCCTGGGAACCATCAGGAATACCGTCCGATACTTGAGTCCCATTGACTTGTATTGGTATCGGGTATCGGTATCGGATTGGATCCGATACTTTGCCGGTATCGGCCGATACTTTCCGATACCGATACTTTCAAGTATCGGACGGTATCGCTCAACACTAGTGAGAGGTCTTGGAGATGGGATTGGGAGGTTCAAATTATTGAGGATGTTATACTTAGGTCATTAATAGAATGGAGGGCACGGGAAGGGTGGTAGACTGAGATGAGGGAGGAGATGTAGGGTGGTGCTGAGACATGGTGTGCTTTGTGGGTGAGAGAGATAAGTTTATATTGAACTCTGGAATGGATGAGTAACCAGTGCCATGTTTGGCACAGGGTGGAGGCATCGGTATAACGATCGGTGAGGAATATGATCCTGGCTGCAGCATTCAGGACAGATCAAGAGGGGAGAGTTTAGTAAGAGGGAGACCGATTAGTAGAAGTTACAGTAGTGCGGACGAGAATGAATAAGAGAAACTGTAAGGGTATGTGCACACATTCAGGGTTTTTTTTGCATTTTTTCGCTATAAAAATGCTATAAAAACTCATTAAAAACGCATGCATTATGCATCCTATCATTTAGAATGTATTCTGCAATTTTTGTGCACATTATGCATTTTTTTCCGCGAAAAAAACGCATCGCGGTAAAAAAAAGCAGCATGTTCATTAATTTAGCGGGTTTTTTTTCACGTTTTTCCTGCTATTCTATGCATTGGGAAAAACGCATCAAAAACGCGATAAAAACGCATGCGGATTTCTGGCAGAAATGTCCGTTTTTTGTCAAGAAAATTACTGCCATAAATCCTGACGTGTGCACATAGCCTAAGAGTTTTTGCAGAGTCGAACGTAAGAAAAGGTCGAATTCTAGAAATGTTTTTGAGGTGTAGATGACAAGAGTGAGCCAGTGTTCGGAAGTGGGGGGGGTGAAAGAAATGAAGTATGACCCCAAGACAGCGAACATGTTTGGAGTAATGGCAGAACCACATACAGAAATGGCAATGTCTGGCATAGGTAGGTTAGTGGAGGGAGGAAACACAAGGAAGCATGCATGATGTATTACACAAAGTGTCCAACCAGTGGTGTCGGTATGGTTATTCAGCGCTCTGCATTCACAGTACTGCTAAATCTGCAGCAGCAAAAACTGATTTTAAGTTGGGAGACCGGCTATCATAGCAGCAGAGCCTGCAGGAAATGACAATACTGGCATATACAACTTGGCTGTGTTCACGTTGGCATTAGAAGCTCTTTTAGGAGCCTCTTTCACAGATTTTGTCAAAAATACTTCCCATTACCCAGAGACCAGTACAAAAGCCTAACCATGACATACAAAGCCATCCACAACCTGTGTCCTCCATACATCTGTGACCTCGTCTCCTGGTACTTTCCTGCACGCAACCTCTGATCCTCACAAGATCTCCTTCTCTACTCCCCTCTTATCTCCTCGTCCCACAACCGCATCCAAGATTTCTCCTGCGCATCACCCATACTCTGGAACTCTCTACCACAACATATCAGACTCTCGCCTACCATCGAAACCTTCAAAAAGAACCTGAAAACCTACCTCTTCCGACAAGCCTACAACCTGCAGTAACCACCGATGGACCAAACCGCTGCACGACCAGCTCTATCCTCGCCTACTGTATCCTCACCCATCCTTGTAGATTGTGACTCCTCGCGTGCAGGGTCCTCTCTCCTCCTGTACCAGTCATGACTTGTATTGATTAAGATTATTATACTTGTTTGTATTATGTATACCCCTCCTCACATGTAAAGCGCCATGGAATAAATGGCGCTGTAATAATAATAATTTTATCAAAATGTCAGTAAGCAGCCCAGTAAGTGACACAAAGCTTGAATTATGGGCTCTCTCCCTACATCATGCTGTTCTTTGACCTATTACATCAAAAATATATATATATTTTTAATCTCTTATTGGATCTTTATTTTAGATTTTAAATCAAGAAAAAACATTAAATTTTTATGGTGGCCCAGCTACTCTCTCATTGGTTTTTTTTATTTTTTTCCCCAGCATAACAAACTCTCGGGGGAATTTCATTGCTTACACATTAGTTTTCAGGTGGGAAAAAAAGTCCCAAATTTTGGACCATGTCGTTTTTTTTTTCTCATTATTTAACCCCTTCCCGACCTTTGACGCCACCTAGGCGTCATGAAAGTCGGTGCCAATCCGACCTGTGACACCTATGTGGCGTCATGGAGGGATCGCGTCCCTGCAGAGCGGGTGAAAGGGTTAACTCCAATTTCACCTGATCTGCAGGGACAGGGGGAGTGGTGCTTCAGCCCAGGGGGGGTGGCTTCACCTCCCCGTGGCTACGATCGCTCTGATTGGCTGTTGAAAGTGAAACAGCCAATCAGAGCAATCTGCAATATTTCACCTATGAAAATTGGTGAAATATTACAATCCAGCCATGGCCGATGCTGCAATAGCATCTGCCATGGCTGGAGACCCCGATCTGCCCCACCGCCACCGATCTCTCCGTCCTGTCCGCTCTCCCCGAGCTCCGATCCCACCCCCCCCATACTTACCGAGCTCCGATGTCCCTCCCGGTGTCTGTCCGTCTTCTCCATGGGCGCCGCCATCTTCCAAAATGGCGGGCGCATGGGCAGAGCGCCCGCTGAATCTGCCGGCCAGCAGATTCTTTCCAGGTACATTTTGATCGCTGTGATAGGTTCTATCACAGCGATCAAAATAAAAAAAATAGTAAATAACCCCCCCCCCCCCCCTTTATCACTCCCATAGGTAGGGAACATAAAAAAATAAAGAAAATATATTTATTTTTCCACTAGGGTTAGGGTTGCACTTAGGGTTAGGGTTAGAATTAGGCTATGTGCACGCGGTGCGGATTGGTCGCTGCGGATTCGTAGCAGTTTTCCATCATGTTTACAGTACCATGTAAACCTATGGAAAACCAAATCTGCAGTGCCCATGGTGCGGAAAATACCGCGCGGAAACTCTGCGTTGTATTTTCTGCAGCATGTCAATTCTTTGTGTGGATTCCGCAGCGTTTTACACCTCCATAATAGGAATCTGCAGGTGAAATCCGCACAAAAAACACTGGAAATCCGTGGTAAAGTGCGTTTTACCTGCGGATTTTTCAAAATCTGTGCGGAAAAATCCGCACACAAATCCGCAACGTGGGCACATAGCCTTAGGGTTGGAATTAGGGTTAAGGGTGTGTTGGGGTTAGGGTTGTGATTAGGGTCATGGTTAGAGTTTGGATTTAGGGTTAGGGGTGTGTTGGGGTTAGTGTTGGAGTTAGAATTGAGGGGTTTCCATTGTTTAGGCACATCAGGGGGTCTCCAAATGTGACATGGCGCCACCATTGATTCCAGCCAATCTTGGGTTGAAAAAGTCAAATGGTGCTCTCTCCCTTCCGAGCCCCGACGTGTGCCCAAACAGTTGTTTACCCCCACATATGGGGTACCAGCATACTCAGGACAAACCGGACAACAACTTTTGGGGTCCAATTTCTGCTGTAACCCTTGGGAAAATAAAAAATTGCGGGCTAAAAAATTATTTTTGAGGAAAGAAAATTTTTTATTTTTTTTTCACGGCTCTGCGTTATAAACTTCAGTGAAGCACTTGGTTCAAAGTGCTCACCACACATCTAGATAAGTTCCTTTGGGGGTCTAGTTTCCAAAATGGGGTCACTTGTTGGGGGTTTCTACTTGTTTAGGCACATCAGATCATTCCATCAAAGTCTGCATTTCAAAACGTCACTACTTCCCTTCCGAGCCTCGACGTGTGCCCAAACAATGGTTTACCCCCACATATGGGGTATCAGCGTACTCAGGACAAAATTTCTCCTGTAACCCTTGTGAAATTAAAAAAATTGCGGGCTAAAAATCATTTTTGAGAAAAAAAAAAATAAATTATTTTCACGGCTCTGCGTTATAAACTTCTGTGAAGCACTTGGGGGTTCAAAGTGCTCATCACACATCTAGATTAGTTCTTTGGGAGGTCTAGTTTCCAAAATGGGGTCACTTTTGGGAGAGCTCCAATGTTTAGGCACACAGGGGCTCTCCAAACGCGACATGATGTCCGCTAACGATTGGAGCTAATTTTCCATTCAAAAAGCCAAATGGAGTGCCTTCCCTTGCGAGCACTGCCGTGCGCCCAAACAGTGGTTTACCCCCACATATGTGGTATCAGCGTACTCGGGACAAACTGCACAACATTTGGGGGCCAATTTCTCCTGTTAACCTTGGGAAAATAAAAAATTCCGGGCTAAAAAATCATTTTAGAGGAAAGAAAATTTTTTATTTTTTTTTCACGGCTCTGCGTTATAAACTTCTGTGAAGCACTTGGGGGTTCAAAGTGCTCACCACACATCTAGGTTAGTTCCTTGGTGGGTCTAGTTTCCAAAATGATTGGAGCTAATTTTCCATTCAAAAAGTCAAATGGTGCTCCTTCCCTTCCGAGCCTTGCCGTGCACCCAAACAGTGGTTTACCCCCACATATGAGGTATCGGCGTACTCAGGAGAAATTGCCCAACAAATTTTAAGATCCATTTTGTCCTGTTGCCCATGTGAAAATGAAAAAATTGAGGCTGAAAGAAATTTTTTTTGTGGAAAAAAAAAAAGGTACTTTAATTTTTACGGATCAATTTGTGAAGCACCTGAGGGTTTAAAGTGCTCACTATGCATCTAGATAAGTTCCTTGGGGGGGTCTAGTTTCCAAAATGGGGTCACGTGGGGGAGCTCCAATGTTTAGGCACACAGGGGCTCTCCAAACGCGACATGGTGTCCGCTAAAGATTGGAGCCAATTTTTTATTCAAATAGTCAAATGGCGCTCCTTTCCTTCTGAGCCCTGTCGTGCGCCCAAACAGTGGTTCCCCCCACACATGGGGTATCACCGTACTCAGGACGAATTGGACAACAACTTTCGGGGTCCAGTTTCTCCTTTTACCCTTGGGAAAATAAAAAAAATTGTTGCTAAAAGATCATTTTTGTGACTAAAAATGTTAAATGTTCATTTTTTCCTTCCTTGTTGCTTCTGCTGCTGTGAAACACCTGAAGGGTTAATAAACTTCTTGAATGTGGTTTTGAGCACCTTGAGGGGTGCAGTTTTTAGAATGTTGTCACTTTTGGGTATTTTCAGCCATATAGACCCCTCAAACTGACTTCAAATGTGAGGTGGTCCCTAAAACAAATGGTTTTGTACATTTTGTTGTAAAAATGAGAAATCACTGGTCAAATTTTAACCCTTATAACTTCCTAGCAAAAAAAAATTTTGTTTCCAAAATTGTGCTGATGTAAAGTAGACATGTGGGAAATGTTATTTATTAACTATTTTGTGTCACATAACTCTCTGGTTTAACAGAATAAAAATTTGAAAATTGCGAAATTTTCGCCAAATTTCCATTTTTTCACAAACGCAAAAATTATCGACCTGAATTTACCACCATCATGAAGCCCAATGTCACGAAAAAACAGTCTCAGAATCGCTAGGATCCGTTGAAGCGTTCCTGAGTTATTACCTCATAAATGGACACTGGTCAGAATTGCAAAAAATGGCCAGGTCATTAAGGTCAAAATAGGCTGGGTCATGAAGGGGTTAAATGGAATCTTGTCAGCAGGATCTCACCCTTCAAACTATTTATATGAACATGTAGCTCTTTTAAAAAGAGGTGCAGCAATCTCTTTTCATGGCCAGTCCATTCCTCCACTACTGAGAAATTACCTTTTGAATTAATACGGAAATGAGGCTGAAGGACTGTCTGAGATCTCAAGCCTCTGTCACTCTAGCTCTATTCCTTGACCAGTGCCACCGCCTTCTGCTTCACTGATGGCTCCTTTGTTTTAAAGTCACATCAGAGGCTACAGTTTTAATCAGGGCTGTGTAGTCGGTAAGCCAAACCTCCCAACCCCGACTCCTCAATTTCCATGACTCTGACTCCACCAAAATAGGTTCAGATTCCGATTCCGATTCCACAGCCCTGGTTTTAATATCACGGTTATATTTGCTAGTCTTAATCATGAGTTTTGTCTAACCCAACCATTACTTTTTCTGCTTATACTATGCATAGGTGGAAAGCAAACATTCAGTGCCGGGGCAAGGGAATAACCAATGCTCATGAATATCTAGGACTAGACAGCAGAAAGTTACAATTAAGAGGGCTAGCAGAGTTGCAACAGATATGTTTTATCAGAACTACAGCAAGAAGCCCAGTAAGGGACCTAAAGGTACCGTCACATTAAGCGACGCTGCAGCGATATAGACAACGATGCCGATCGCTGCAGCGTCGCTGTTTCGTCGTTGTGTGGTCGCTGGAGAGCTGTCACACAGACAGCTCTCCAGCGACCAACGATGCCGAAGTCCCCGGGTAACCAGGGTAAACATCGGGTTACTAAGCGCAGGGCCGCGCTTAGTAACCCGATGTTTACCCTGGTTACCAGTGTAAATGTAAAAAAAACAAACACTACATACTCACATTCCGGTGTCTGTCGCATCCCGCGGCGTCCGCTTCCCTGCGCTGACACAGTGCAGGGAAGCGGACGCCGCGGGACGCGACAGACACCGGAATGTAAGTATGTAGTGTTTTTTTTTTTTTTTTTTTACATTTACACTGGTAACCAGGGTAAATATCGGGTTACTGAGCGCGGCCCTGCGCTTAGTAACCTGATGTTTACCCTGGTTACCAGTGAAGACATCGCTGAATCGGCGTCACACACACCGATTCAGCGATGTCAGCGGGAGATCCAGCGACGAAATAAGGTGCTGGCCTTCTAGCTCCGACAAACGATGTCACAGCAGGATCCTGATCGCTGCTGCGTGTCAAACACAATGATATCGCTATCCAGGACGCTGCAACGTCAAGGATCGTTATCGTTGTTAAGTTGTTCAGTGTGAAGGTACCTTAACACTGGAACTGGGGTCCTGCCCTTATCTGTTCAAAGATAAGATTAGAAATCTGTTCTGAGTAGTAACTTATCTCTTTGTGGAGAGTGACTTGCCAGTGTGAAGAGACTTATAGGCCATGTGATTCATATTTCCTCCTCAAAGCAAGAGGATTATAAGTCTTGGGCCACCTAGTGTAAGTAGTAACCCTAAAGACACCTTCAATATTTGTTCCACTCCTGGTTTCTGCTTACAATCAGAGGAAAAGTGGAATAGAAACATCTGCACCACTAATTCATTTTTCAGCCACTCCTAGTTTTGGCTGACAAATACTGATAGAACATGGCCTAAAAGTCAATATCGACTTTAATGAGCCTTACCACATGACTTTGGTTAAAAGGCAAGCCAGTCTCTATTCGCAGACTTGTTTCGGGGTGTTGCGCCTTCCTCAGTTCAAAGCAGATCTGATTTGGTTTGAGAGGCCTCAGACTGTAGTTTTAAGGAGTAACAATCAGTGCTGTTCATTGAGAGTTGATGGTGCAAGGAAAACTATAATCTAAAAGACTTTTTAAATATGTTTCTCTTGCAGGTTTTAAAGACTTATAGAAAAGCTTCCATGCATCAACTTCATCATTTTTTTTACGGTGTGTTCAGAACAGATATGGAAGGCTAAAGGCCAAAAAATAAAGAGGGGAAGTCTTACTCTGGGAGGTAGAAGCGGGTTTTTTAGTTGTCTTTTTCGCTCAACGTCAATACATTTTTGTTAAGATTTTAATCATACAAGTGCTTCTTACTAAATTGGAATATCATCACAAAGTTAATGTTTTAGTTTTTCAATACAAAAAGTGAAACTCGTGTATTATATAGTCAATACAAACAGTGATCTCATTTCAAGTGTTTATTTCTGGTTTGTTGATGATTATGGCTTACGGTCAATGAAAACCGAAACATCCTAGAATAATTAACAAAAACTCCTGCGAAGGCTTCCTAAGCATTTAAAAAGTCCCTTAGTCTGTTTCAGTAGCTCCACAATCATGGGGAAGACTGCTGACTTGACAGATGCCCAGAAGACAGTCATTGACACACTCCACAAGGAGGGTAAGTCACAAAAGTTCATTGCTAAAGAAGTTGGCTGTTCACAAAGTGCTATATCCAAGCATATTAATGGAAAGTCGAGTGGAAGGGAAAAGTGTGGTAGAAAAAGGTGCACAAGCAACCGGGATAACCGCAGCCTTGAAAGGATTATTAAGAAAAGGCCATTCAAAAATTTGGGAGAGATTCACAAGGCGTGGACTGCTGCTGGAGTCATTGCTTCAAGAGCCACCACACACAGACGTATCCAGGACATGGGCTACAAGTGTCGCATGCCTTGTGTAAAGCCACTCAAGACCAAAAGACAACGCCAGAAGCATCTTACCTGTGACAAGGAGAAAACGAAATGGACTGTTGCTCAGTGGGCCGAGGTGTTCCTTTCAGATGAAGGAAAGAGTCTGGTGGAAGAGTGGAGAGGCACACAATCCAAGTTGCTTGAGGTCTAGTGTGAAGTTTCTACAATCAGTGATGGTTTGAGGAGCCATGTCATCTGCTGGTGTAGGTCAACTGTGTTATATTAAGACCAAAGTCAGTGCAGCCGTCTACCAGAAAATTTTAGAGCACTTCATGCTTCCCTCTAAGTTTTTTTTGGAGATGGAAATTTCATTCTGCAGCGGGACTTTGCACCTGTCCACACTGCCAAAAGTACCAATACCTGGTTTAAAAACAACAGTATCGCTGTGCGTGATTGGCCAGCAAACTCGCCTGACCTTAACCCCATAGAAAATCTATGGAGTATTGTCAAGAGGAAGATGACACCAGACCTTACAATGCAGATGAGCTGAAGGCTGCTATCAAAGCAACCTGGGCTTCCATAACACCTCAGCAGTTCCCCAGGCTGATCGCCTCCTTGCCACGCAGCATTGATGCAGTAATTAAAGGAGCCCTGTCCAAGTATTGAGTGCATTTACTGACCATACATTTCAGTAGGCCAACATTTCAGATTTGAAAATCATTTTTCAAGCTGGTGTTATAAAGTATTGTAATATACTGAGATAAAGACTTTAGGGTTTTCGTTGACTGTAAGCCATAATCATCAACATTAACAGAAATAAACACATGAAATAGATCACTCTTGTTTGTAATGACTATATATGAGTTAGCAGTGCTATCTGCAGTGGTAGGCAAGGTTTTCTTATGTTACGCTAGGGTGGACTTTGTGTTTGAACATGAGCTCGCTCCAGCACATTTCCATCAAAGTGTGGTAGGCGATCCTGAACTATTAACAAGAGCGTCTTCATTATTCTTTAATTCCAAATGTTGATTATTTTTAAACAGCCTCTACGTTTTCATAGCAGTTAATCTGACACTTTTTTGTTTGACTACCTCCCAGAGAGACTTCCCCCTCTTTTTTTTCCCCCCCAAGCAATATGCAGGATTTGAACAGTAGCCCATTTTTGGCAAATCTGCTGAAATCTACGACAAGCATGAATTCCATAACCATGGAGCTTTCATGTGAACTGTACCGAATTTCTACTTTCTCCAAATTTCCAATAAATACACCAGTATCTGAACGCAGCCTCGCCAAGGCAGGTTTTTATTACATCGGCACTGACGACAAAGTGAAATGCTTCAACTGCGGCCTGATGCTTGATAACTGGAAGAAAGGTGACAATGCAATCGAAAAGCATAAATTGCTCTATCCAAGCTGCAGTTTTATCCAGAATGTATCTTCTTCTTCGAATCTCGGAGCCTCTAAAAATTCTGCCTTTTCCCCTCCTATAAGTAATCAGACGCATTCTGCCTCTTGTGAAGAAGAGACTGGATTCTTCAGTGCATCCTTTGCTAGTGTTCCTATTATATCTGTTTCAAGAGCAGTGGAAGACCGATCTCACGAAAGGGGTGATAACGGCATGTACACTGAGGAAGCAAGGCTGGCCACTTTTAAAAACTGGTCTCTAAGTTTTCTTTCTCCTACTGAACTTGCTAAAGCTGGGTTTTACTACGTTGGTCCCGGAGATAAAGTGGCTTGTTTCACATGTGATGGAAAATTAAGTAATTGGGAACCTAAAGATAATGCCATGTCTGAGCACCGAAGACACTTTCCAAATTGTCAATTTGTGAGCAACAGTGCAAGACCCTCGTTAAGGTGCAGTGTTTCCAATGTCAGCATGCAGACCACCTCGTCAAGACTTAAAACATTTCTAAACTGGCCTCCCAGGATCCCAGTGACGCCGAAAAAACTGGCGGAAGCTGGCTTTTATTATGTCGGTACGTATTGTGAAGTGATGAACTGTATTCAGGTGCAACCATGTTTGTCATTATTAAAAATATCCCACTTTTCTGTCTACAGCCCATATGCCGTTCTTTGTGTCTCCATAGTTGGACTACAATTCTTGTATGATCTTGCTCCTGCAGCTGTTCCCTACTTGCTTGAGTAGTGAATGTAGGTTAGCAAGCAGTAATGGATGGAAGGGTTTGTCTTCTGTTACCATGGAAACACACTGTTCTGCATAGGAGCGGGTATGACCTTTTTATAATTAAAGGGGTCTTCCACTACTGGACAGCCCTCACTTAATAATTTCCAGGCCCCATTTAAAAAAAAAAAAAAAGAAAAAGCAATTTCCACTCTACTTCTACAGTGGCGCTGACCCAGCAATGTTGGCACGTTTATTCCCAGTGGGTCACATTGTGTCACCTGACCACACTGCAGCCTTTACCTTTTCATCGGTCAGGGCTTCCTCTCTGATGGAATATTGAAGAGCTGCAGCCGATCAGCAGCTGCTGACTGACTGCAGTGGTAATATGACCACAGTGGGGTGAGCCCCGCTAGGTGTAACCATGCTGACATTGTTGAGTTGGCACCACTGCAAGAGGTGACTATACATTTTTGTTTTTCTTTAGGGCCCTAAAGTAATTAATCAGGCATTGTCCAATAGTGGGCAACCCTTTAAGCCTCTTTACAAAGTTCAATTTTTGCGTGCGTGCGCAATGCATAGTCTTTAATTATAATGGGGCTTAAAGGGAACCTGTCACCCCCAAAATCGAGGGTGATCTAAGCCCCCGATGTATCCTAAAAGATGAGAAAGAGAGGTTAGATTATTCTCACCCAGGGGCGGTCTGATCCAGTGGGCGTCACAATCTAGTCCGGGGCCTCCCATCGTCATAGGATGACGTCCTCTTCTGGTCTTCATGCTGCTTCTCCGGCGCACTTTGTCTGCCCTGTTGAGGCGCCGGGAAAGGTCAGAGAGGCCCAGCGTACTGCAGTACTTTGCTCTGCCCTCAACAGGGCAGACAAAGTGTGCCGGAGCCGCAGCGTGAAGACCAGAAGAGGACGTCATCTGATGAAGATGGGAGGCGCCGGACGGGACCGCCCCAGGGTGAGTATAATCTAACCTTTTTCTTTTAGGATACATCGGGGGCTTAGCCCCTGATGCCGGTGGGCTTAGCTCACCCTCAATTTTGGGGGTGACAGATTACCTTTGTTTCTTTAAACTTTAATATCTCTTCCTTTTGTTTTCTTGTAGGGCGTAATGATGATGTGAAATGCTTTTGTTGTGACGGTGGTTTGAGATGCTGGGAATCTGGAGATGATCCGTGGGTTGAACACGCAAAGTGGTTTCCCAGGTAATACTTTAGATCTGAACACTGACATGTATTGTGTAACTTCAAAGTAAAAGAACTTGTATTGATATAAATGTCTTGTGCCTTAAAAAAAAAAAAAAAAAAAAGTGAATACATACCTCGTTAAAAAGTGGCAGTACCAGTTTGTCGCCCCGGTAGGGCTAGTGTGCATCAGTGATGCGCAGTGTATTTTGTCAGCAGGGACACTCCTAAGCAGACAGGCTTCAACTGAGGTGCAGACTGGGTGTACTGCCCAGCGTCGGCAGCAGGACGTTGCGTGATGAAGCTGATTGTATGGACAACATACAATGCTGATTCAGTTTTGCACCTTAACGGGTGCAACATTGCCAGACCTTTCTTCTGCACAGCAATCTACTTCCATTTTATGCAAAGAAAAGTTGATTGAGACTAGTACAACCCTACTGTACACCCTACCTGTGCACTGAGTGGGCTTCCCTGCTGTGCGGATTAACACTTTGTTGGAACAACCCTACTGTAGGTCGAAGGGCGCTAAACAAGCTACTGGGAAAGTGACCTGAGTATGTTTAATGCTCATGATGCACCAGTATCAAAACCACAAGGTCGTATTGGCGCTTGGTTGAAAGGGAAAATCAATATCTGTAGGGATATCCGATTTGGAACGTCTGAACCAAGGCAAACTTGACATTGTCAAAGCCAAAATGAGCAGAACAAGGACTCAACTTACTCTAAATTAGCGAACTAAGATGGATTCAATATGAACATTTTCAATTAAATGTACAGTGGGTCTTCTATTCTGGCAATGACAACCAAAGATGAAACTGCTTTTACTGTCAACCGGAGATTATACGTACAATGCGGTCAGTGATCGTCATCTTGATATGACTACAAGGAGCGCCAATCCTTTTGACAGTCATACAAGTCTGCTCTCCAACAACAGAACAAGACTTGCTCATTATCATAGGAGACTTGAGTGCTAAAGTGGGCCACGGCCAACATGGAACTGTTGGGGCAAACTTTGGACTGGCGGAAGATTCCTTGACGTTTTTATGACAAATCAACTGTCCATCATGAACACCTTCCAAAATTACAAACTGAGACTCTACACATGGGCATCACCAAATAGGGCCTTTCATAATCGGATTGACTACGTGCATGTTCACCAAAGATGGAGGTTGTCTGTCTTTGGCTACTTTCACACTAGATTCGTGCACTGCACGTCGCAATGCAACGTTGTGGAGAAAAAACGCATCCTGCAAAGTTGTCTGCAGGATGCGTTTTTTCTTCCATAGACTTTTATTACCGACGCAGTGCCACACGTCGCAACAGTCGTGCGACGGTTGCGCCGTGTTTTGGCGCACCACCGACACAAAAAAGTTACATGTAACGTTTTTTTGTGCGTCTGGACCGCCATTTCCGACTGCGCATGCACGGACGGAACTCCACCCCCTCCTCCCCGGACCTTGCAATGGGGCAGCGGAAGCGTCTTAAGACTGCTTCCGCTGCCCACGTCGGGCATTTTTATCACAGTATGCGTCGGGCCGACGCAGCGCGACGGCCCAGTGCCGACGCTAGTGTGAAAGCGGCCTTTACCGACTGGAACTGATCATGAACTTTTGACATCAAAGATTAGTCAAGCTGCTCAGATGGACTACACAACAGGCCGTTTTCCATCTTTTGATTTGACCATCATACCTGTAGTTTTTTAGAATGGTCTGCACAACTAATTTCCTTCACTGTACGTGGATGAAAGACAGCCTGAGGAATAATGGACACAAATATAAAGATTATTCTTATTGAAAAGCCAGTAAGACTAGCAGGATTCAGAAAAGGTAGGAGAACAAGAGATGTGACTGCTAACATTACCTGGATAATGGAAAAGGCCAAACAATACAAGGAGATTTATTTTTGCTTCGACTACAGCAAAGCCTTCGACTGTTGATCACCAGAAACTTTGGAATACCATGAAGGATATGAGTGTACCGAACAATAGGACAACCCCTTCAAAGATGCCTCTGTAACTCACTAAACCAGCTAATCTAGCAATAATTAAGTTTCAACCAGTGCAGTACTTTATTTTCCTAAGGCAAACAGTGTGCATATTGTTGTTTTATCGTCACAATTGATGTTACTTTTTTATTTAATCACTTTTCTCTACCCCTCTCTATAGATGTGAATACTTATTGCATGTGAAAGGCCAGGGCTTTGTCAATGAAATTCAGGATAGATATCCACATCTTCTAGATCAGGTAAAAAAAAATTACTATATCACTGCATATTTTCATCTCTGCAAAAATAACTCATTTATGTAGCTTTAAAATTTATTCCAGTTTGTAAATGTGCTTACAGATTGACTTTGAATCATGAGTATGACATATTGATAAAAGTAATGGTTGACATTCCAATAATAACTGATTTCTTAGTACTCTTCGTTTTAAACGAAAACATGTTTATCTTGCCCTTTTTCCCTTCTACAGCTATTATCCTCTTCAGACACGCAAAACAATGAAGCTCAGTATCCACCAAGTAAGTATTCTCTTTAAAAAGATTTACACTAATAATAATTTAGAGTTGAGATAAATAAAACACAAACATTTTGACCTGAAACAAGCCGAGGTAGTGCATATGGTGAAAATTGGCCAATTTACATCCTTTCCAACACCCTCCTCCCCATCAGTTATATTAAAGGTCTACCCTAATGATAAAGTATAGAGCTACAGTTCCAATCTAATACATTGAGTCGTATGCAATCTAATTACTCTAATCATTAGCTCTGCAAGAAGTCTCCTTGAGCTCAGGCCTAAAACCTTTCACAATAAAGACTGGCTGACTTTTATCTGTTCTGCCCCACTGAACAGCTTGCTCCAAAGCAAACACTTTACATATTTGTCATTCTAGTGTAACGTCTATTGCCGCCTCCTTACTTACTTTACAATGCTGACCTTCAGGTTTGCTATGTGAACAAAGCTGTTTAGTCCCTTGAGGATACCATCAATTTTCATTTTTGCACACTTAATTTTTTAATTTTTTTTTAAAGCGTTCTGTCCATATAGCCATGAGGGTTTCTTGTTGGACAAGTTTTAGTTTTGATTGACATGATACACTGTACCATATAATGTACTGGGCAAACTGGAAAAAATTCAAAGTGAGGTGCACTGGGGCCGATAGACTGGAACAATTGCAGCCAGCATTTGCACTGTGCAAAGCAGTCTCTGCTCCATACACCTGCACTCTTTCTATATTATATAGTATGATGGTTTGTCATGGGACATGAAGGGGTTAATTGGCAAGTGCCCATGCAGTGTGTTTCATACATCTGAATGCATATATGCTGTAGACAACATTTCCCACCCACTCCCTTACATTTATATTCTATTTATGTATGGAATCGCTTTTTGGCTGTAATTTACGCTGGACTATTTTCCTAATGTTTTTACTTAGTTATTCGCTTGGACAAAGAAAACAACCAAGATGATGAGGTTTATCTGAATACGCCTATAGTCCAAAATGTACTGCAGATGGGATTTCTGCGAAGACTAGTAAAAGAAACTGTAATGAGTAAAATATTGACATCGGGAGAAAATTACAAGGATATTGAAGAACTGGTCAGTGACTTGTTATGTGCCCAAAAGGATCAGACTGAAGAAGAGCGAGACCGGCAGATGGAGCAGAGTTCATCAGGTAATTTCAGCACATGACTTATTTTCTCCTCACTCCCCATTTTTGACTGGAGTGTTAGAGGACCTTTCACCATATTTTTCATGTTGAACTGGACACAGGATGTAATAGATGCTGCAGAGCATTATTAAACTTTTTTTTCCTTTTCTGTTGAGATATTCACAATCAATGTATTTAGCACCTAACGAGTTATCAGATAATTTTCCCTGTGGGCGTGTACTTCTTCCTGTGTGATGCTGACCAATCATAACCAGGCAGCAGAAAAAGAACACGCCCCTATACTGGCTTAGAGCAAGTGTTTTTTTGTTTTTTTTTTCTTTAAAAATTTTAGAGTATGCTTTTTATGACACTGCCCCTGATCTTCGGGCCTACCTCCTGCATGCTTAGAAAGCGCAGATGACTAACACACTTCAGATAATGGTCTTGTGTGGGGAAGGGCAGCACAACTGATTTTAGCTGTGTCACATTACAAACCCATCTAATGGCTCTACTCGTGTCACCTGGGCAGTACTGCTCCTCACCCACACCGACCGAATGCTGTCTGCTTTATGATTGGTCAGCATCATATAGGCAGAAGGACACGCCCCCACTGAAAACTATCTGATAACACCCACTTGAATTTAGCAAACGTTAACTCCTTAAGTGCCAAATATTTAGATTGCTAATATCTCAGCAACGAAAAGGTGAAATGTTAAAGTTTTATTCCATGCGGCAGCCACTTATTACAAGTCCAGTGCAACCTGAAAAATTTGGTGACAGGTCCTTTTAAGTTTGCATCTCCACGATGAAGTGTATGGGACATAATTTGGTAATCTGTTATCATTTCTGTACTTTGTTACAATTTCCTTGTTCCTTTCAGATGAGATCACGTTAATTCGAAAAAGTCGACTTACTTTGTCCCAGCGTATGGCAAATTGCCTTCTAATTGTAGAGGATCTGGTCGCCTCAGACGTCCTCACATCTGCTGAATATGATGCTATAAAGCAGAAAACACCAATCGCCTTACAAGCTCAAGAGCTGATTGAAATGGTTTTAATAAAAGGTCGAAATGCAATTGAAGCCTTCAAAAAGAGTCTTAATAAACACGACCCGGGTCTACACAGAGAGCTGTTCAGTAAGTGGATTTTTTATTTCATGTATTCCAAAGCGTGTTCGTATATAATATACCGTATATACTCGAATATAAGCCGACCCGAGTATAAGCCGACCCCCCCCCCTAATTTTGCCACAAAAAACTGGGAAAACTTAATGACTCGAGTATAAGCCTATGGTGTAAAATGCAGCAGCTACCGGTAAATGTCAAAAGTAAAAATAGATACCAATAAAAGTAAAATTAATTGAGACATCAGTAGGTTAAATGTTTTTGAATATCCATATTGAATCAGGAGCCCCATATAATGCTCCATACAGTTCATTATGGCCCCATAAGATGCTCCATACAAAATACACCCCATATAATCCTGCATAAAGGTTAATAATGGCTCCATAAGATGCTCCATAGACACATTTGCCCAATATAATGCTGCACAAATGTTGATTATGGCCCCATAAAATGCTCCATAAAGATATTTGCCCCATATAATGCTGCACAAACCTTGATTATGGCCCCCATAAAGATGCTCCATACAGACACTTGCCCCATTTGCTGTTGCTGCGATAAAAAAACCCAAACAAATCATACTCTCCTCTCCGTCGCTCAGGCCCCCGGCACTTTCAATATTCACCTGACATCGCTATGGCGCCGCTCCATCTTCAGCGTCTTCTGCACTGACGTTCAGGCAGAGGGCGTGCACTAACCACGACACCGTGCCCTCTGACCTGAGCGTCACTGCTGAAGACGGAGCGGCGCCGGAACGAGGAGCAGGTGAATATCGCACAGCGCTCCCCTCCCTGTTATACTCACCTGCTCCCAGCTTCTTCCTGTCACCGTTACCGCTCATTACAGTAATGAATATGCGGCTCCACCCCTATGGGATGTGGAGCCGCATATTCATTACTGTAATGAGCGGTACCATGTGACCGCTCAGTATAGGAAGAAGCTGCGGCGCCGGGGAACCAGGGACCTGAAGGGACTGCGCCAGGAGCAGGTGAGTATTAGACAGCCCCCGCTCCCCCTCCCCTGCCGACCCCTGGGTAGGACTCGAGTATAAGCCGAGAGGGGGACTTTCAACCCCCAAAAATGGGCTTAAAATCTCGGCTTATACGCGAGTATATACGGTATTCCTTTTTTTTTTTTTTTTTTTTTTTTTTTTTTTTAACTTTTATAATATTACATATCTTATATTTGAAGTTGATGGATAATATAAAGTTTTGTAACTTTTTTTTTTCTTTTTTTTTTTCCTTCAGTTGAACAGTCATTGATATGTCAAACATCAGAAGGCTATTCAGGTAGGTTTAGTTTTCTGTATGATTGTCAGTATTTTACTTTAACCCCTTCATGACCTTGGGATTTTCCATTTTTCCTTGTTCGTTTTTCTCTCCCCGCATTCCCAGAGCTATAACTTTATTTTCCCATCAATATGGCCATGTGAGGGCTTATTTTTTGTGGGACGAGTTGTACTTTTGAATGACATCATTGGTTTTACCATATCGTGTAGAAAATGGGAAAAGAATTCCAAGTGCGGTGAAATTGCAAAAAAAGTGCAAACTCACACTTGTTTTTTGTTTGGCTTTTTTGCTAGGTTCACTAAATGCTAAAACTGACCTGCCATTATGATTCTCCAGGTCATTACGAGTTCATAGACACCTAACATGTCTAGGTTATTTTTATGTAAGTGGTGAAAACAAATTCCAAACTTTGCTAAAAAAAAAATTGCGCCATTTTCTGATACCCGTAGTGTCTCCATTTTTCATGATCTCGGGTCGGGTGACGGCTTATTTTTTGCGTGCCGAGCTGACGTTATTAATGATATCATTTTGGTTTAGATACGTTCTTTTGATCGCCCGTTATTGCATTTTAATGCAATGTCGTGGCGACCAAAAAAACGTAATTTTGCCGGTTCAAATTTTTTTCTCACTATGCCGTTTAGTGATTAGGTTAATCCTTTTTTCTTTTTATTGATTGGGCGATTCTGAACGCGGCGATAACAAATATGTTGGTATTTGATTTTATTTTTGTTTTATTTTTAAAGGGGGGTGATTTAAACATATATATATATATATATATATATATATATATATATATATATATATATATATATATATATATTATATTTTATTGATTTCATTTTTTTTAAAACATTTTTTTTTCTTTTGCCATTCTTCAATAACCTCCATGGGAGACTAGAAGCTGGCATAGCCTGATCGGCTCTGCTACATAGCTCCTATGTAGCTTAATTACAGGCTTGCTATGAGCGCCGACCACAGGGTGGCAGTCACAGCAAGCCGGCATCAGCAACCATAGAGGTCTCAAGGAGACCTCTGGTTACTATGCCGATGCATTGCTGACCCCCGATCATGTGACGGGGGATCGGCGATGAGTGCATTTCTGGCTGCGCGGCCGGATGCAGTAGTTAAATGCCACTGTCTGCTAGTTAATAGCGGCGGGTGGATCGCGATTCCACTCACCGCTATTGCGCTCACATGTCAGCTGTTCAAAACAGCTGACATGTCGCGGCTTTGATGCGGGCTCACCGCCGGAGCCCTGCATCAAAGCGGGGTATCTGACCTCAGATGTACTATCGCGTCCGAGGTCAGAAAGGAGTTAAAGCTTAGAGCTTCATGTATTTCTACTTGATATGGTAACCATTCTCAACATTGCATTTATCACTGATTCTACTATAGTTGTGATCTTGCATACCAATACGTGTAGCTGCAGAAATGGGCTCCTTTTGTATATGGTGTTTAATAATTTCTAATCTACTTTGACAATATGTAATGTTACAAACTGGGTATAATATTCCATAGAATTTTGTTTCTAAACCCTCGAACTTCTTATATTCTAGATCTTCCAATGGAAGAGCAGTTGAGAAGGTTACAGGAAGAACGGACCTGTAAGATATGTATGGACCAAGAAGTTTGTATTGTGTTTATCCCATGTGGCCATTTAGTAGTTTGCAAGGACTGTGCTCCGTCTCTCCGGAAATGCCCAATTTGCCGAGGTATAATTAAAGGCACAGTTCGCACCTTCCTTTCATAGGAGTGGGATGATGTATATTATTATTTATTACTTCTGAACATGACTTGACTGCCCAGACTGATTCCTTTTATAGATCTGACTCTTGTAGAATATGAGTTGGTCTTTGGGTGTAAGCTGTTTCGGATTTCTGCCACATGAGTTGTCATGTGAGCCCCATAATTGCCTGTAAATAACATGTGTTATGACCACATTACTGTACTCAATAAACCTATTGTTACCATCAACAAAATTATCATCTGTGTCCTCAGTCTAACCTCCTCACTCAGGCATGTTCCAAGCTCGGACATTTCTCTGAGAAACAGGTTTAGCTTAGGAATGTGGGGATTTTTCTAAATCCTGTTTTAAAACTGTGTGACCTCTGATCTAATACTTCTGTCATGTGAAAAGTTAACATGACTAATTAGGACTATAAATAACAAGCTTGTGATTTGATGATTGGAGTACCCGAAGTGAGTGATTAGACAGAAATGTACTTTGTATAATATATTCCCAGCGTTCTGTGCTTAGTCATCAAGGACAACACACTGAATGCAATCTGTGTCCAACGTGTAAGAACTGCAGCTATTGTATTAAGTATTTGCTTTCAGTTATTGTGTGGTCTTAAAATCTGATGCATTAGCGGGCTGACAGACTGCACCAGGTGCAGTATTATTATTATTATTTATTTATATAGCACCATTAATTCCATGGTGCTGTACATGAGAAAGGAGTTAGAGTTACAGATATCATTTACAGTAAACACGTTTACAGTGACAGACTGGTACAGATACTGTATGAGCCTCCTGCTTTCCAATGGTTTAAAGTATTTGTGTTTTTTACAAAATAATTATTTTGACCATGTAAGACAGGCTTCATCCTTCTCCTCGTTCTGGCTCTCATAGACTTGTGTTGAGAAGTGACTTGCCACTCTCCCAGCAAACAATGAAGCCATGGGCAGATTACAACCAGTAGAACAGGAACAGAGCAGTGCCAAGAAAAGCAGAAGACTTTTACTATGGGCAAGAAACCTACAGTAGTGATCATTCCCACGATGAAACGAAAAATACCGGAGTGGTGCTTTAACATAATTATAATGAAGATACATCTTATAAATGATAAGGAATTTAGAGGAAAGTATTAATATCAAGCCACATGTTATCAACTGAATTAATTTGAGTATGAAAAGGGTAAGGAGGCGGAAGTGCAGACAATAATCTCCACAGGGGCGAGAAGTTGGTAGCCTAGAACATTGTCATTAGTTAGTGTTTGTACAACTAGATCCGTGATGTCAACTAGTATGTACTAGCCATGTTCACTATATGTAATCATGCAACTGGCATCATCATTCATTCTTTTTTTAATTCATTTAGTTAAAATGGTTTTTAATACAAAGTATAGCAGTGAATTTTAAGAGATTTCCATAATTACTAAGGCACATAGAAATACAGGCGCTCCTTAGTAGACTTGATTAAAATAAAAGTTGCACAAGTAAACTTTACCTATATGATGGAGAAAATGTAAGGGAAGTGGAAGACACTTTGAAGAAACCAAGGGTTGTACTTTTTCTCATGCTCATGCCATACATCAGGTATAAAGTCTTTTAAGTTTTGTAGATGGTTTCCAATTTTACACAGTGAAAACGTGACTAATTACATAACATTACTCTGACAAAATTTCATGGTAAAAAGACTCTTGTTAGATTCCTATTTAGTTCTGAGGTTTTGTGTTTACGTTCAGTCTTGATCAGCTCAGCAGCTACGGATCTGAAAAGTCTCCATTAATCACCCCCGGACATGAATGAAATACCATTCCACCCAACATGGCGATAAATATATTTTTTATTTTATTTTTTTTTTAACATCAACAATTGATAGACAAGTCATATTTGTGAAAAGAAAGCGCAAAACATTCTAAAAACCTGCACTATAGACTAGCCTGAAGGAAGATTTCCCAGTAGTTCTGAGAGTACTGGGAAATCTCATACTGTGACAAAAAAAACTTCATCTTGGAACAAGCCAATAGGCACACAACCAAAACAATGATTGACTTGTTTCATAACAAATTTCTCTACTCGCGTGACCCTGCCAGAGGCAAGCTATGATGCAGGTTGAACATTGAGAGACATGAGAACATCTGATCATTAACACACTCCATCAATCTTCAGAGCCTGAAAGATGAGAAGAAAATCCACACTACAGGTGTACTAAGCTTAGCTCATATAAAAATAATTGTACATAGGAACTGAATATAGCAAAAAAAGTATATGTTTTTCTTTATTCCAACACAAAAAAATTAAATTATTAAAAAAATAGCTTGTACGGTCCTTCCCAAAAGTGCTTCTGTCATGTCCCATGACTTGGGGATCATTCAGTATTTTATTAGCATTATATTGTTGCTGTTACACTGCTATGGAATAAGTTTGCCCTTTGAGGATTGTCCTGTCTCTTCCTGGAACCCAGCTCTGATATATGTAAACCCTCCCTTATTCCCCGGTCAGTGTTTGTCAGCTGTCTTTGGTTGAACTTCATATCTGTACAGCTGTGTTTCAGAATTGTCTATTTACCTGTTGCTGTTATTGTACATAATACAAGAATTCAGCCTGAGAATAAACTTCTAGAATCTTCATACCTCTGCAGTCGAGTCAAGTGATCCGATTAAGTTTTTTTGGTTCAATACAGACATCCACAGAAACACTGTCTCAAGAATCCCACACTTACAGCCCAGTTATGGAGTCAGAGTAGTAAAAAGATATCTGCTAGGTATATCTGTAAAGCCAGATTACAGCTCCTGTAAATATATAGCCAGAGACATTAGAACATCTGCTCCCAGCATAGAAGAAATTATCAGTGTGTGTATAAAACGATTGCCGCTAAATCTCCCTCAGCGTTGATCTCGCTAGAATCCTACATCTCTACATAGATCCATTCTCCCTGTGAGGTGCCATGTAAGAAGGGAAAGTTTGTAAATTCTTCATGGAACTTTCAATCAGATGAAGAAAATATGGATCTCCATCTACAGTCCAGTGAGAAGGCCAAACGCTCTACCAAGTTTATATGGAAGGTTGGAGAAAACCTTGAAAATGTGAAACATGAACTTTCTTAAAATGTATCAGTCAGACTCATGGCAAAATTGTCACAACCACCATGTATCTGCTGCTTCTCATGAGACACCACTCTAGGGAGCTCTAGAACTGTGTGGAGCATATGAGAGATATACAAGAAAAATCCAGGAATATGGTATAACTGAAGAAACTTAATACACAAGATTCTCTAGAACTGCAAAGTTTCCAGCAACTTTAATGCTGAGAGAGAACGCACAGTGCGCAATATTAAGTCTAAAACGGGCAAGAATTGCACAAATACTAGTCTTGTCTCTGGGTCCACTAAATTGTCTAAACAATCGTCTGTCACGTTTTTCGAAATGTTTACGCTCCTACAGCTGCTTATAAGAGCATGTGCAGAGGCTACTAAGATAAGAGCTGCCTATGCGCAAAAGCAAACTGAGATGTAAGTGAACACTGCAAAAGGGCAGAATTTGAAGCTCTAGAGAAGAAATGTGAGCACGACACAACCATGGCAAAGCTGAAGGTCCTGCAACAAGCTACCAGTGGGAGTCTATGAAACAGCATAATTTTGAGTGAAATGGATACAGAAGACCCTCTGATGTGCACAAGAGAGGAGCTAATCCAAAATAATGAACCTTTCATTGCTTCAGCTGTTCCTGAAGGTACAGAAATTTCTCCAAAGCACCACGACGCAGTACCTTCTACAGCATCCTGCATTCAAGATCGGTACTAAGCGCTGCCAATTCTTTATCTTGACCCTCCATGTACCAGAACGTACTGCAGCGCCCCAGAGTCCTGGTCGTTGCAGTACTGTAGCTCCGCCACTAAGGGGGGGCTATGGTACGTCTGATGGCACTGAAGGAGTTCATCTGACCAGGTATCACAGACACCAATACATTTCACAGTCTGGCCTCCAGGGGGAGCTAAGGGTTCTATTTATTAGGCCACTCCTCACAATCTGGTAAAACTGGGGGTTAGGCAGGAAGTTAGGAGAGAAAGCTGACTGGGTTGGAACCAGGCAACACCTTGTGGCAGAGGGTGTTGTAGGGGAAGATTCAGAGGGGTCCCTCTCAGGGGTGGGATCCTGACAGAGGCCTAGCAACCAGAGAACGTTACGGGACCGCGCCTGCACGATATAGCGGCGGTACCCTAAGAAAGGACAAGAAGCGAGGTATATTGTGCTGAGTGAGAAACGAGATCAACGCAACAAGGGGAATACCAGTAGGAGTCGTGCTGTCTCACCCAATTGACCTAGGAAGACACGGGGGGGTAACAACAGGAGTGGGGCGACGCTAGAGTCCCGGAAGAGCTCCAAGCCTCCCCGTCATACGGGTGCGTCCTAACCATAAGATCTGGGGGGACGTGGAAGAACATCAGAATCGAGTTGTGAGGGAACACGAGAAACAGACACAACAGTTGTGAGGACTATCCCGTGGTGCTCAGCAGGGAAGGACTACAACACACAAGCGCTAGCAGGTAGGCACAGATTTCCATCTGCAAAGGGAACTCTGGATGTGCCATCGGACCGACCAGGCTTGCGCAGCCCGGTTAACCGTATTCCGGATTGAGGATCCTGAAGCCTTCAGTAAAGAGGTAAAGAGACTGCAACCTGGTGTCCTCGTTATTTACTGCAACCTGCACCGCACCACTACAACATCATCACCATCCCGCACACCTATCATTGGGCGCCCCTCAGCAGGGTCACGGACCGGGTCTAGCCACCGTGACAACCCCAGAACAGAGACTCAGAGGCCTGGTACCGGGTACCCCTCGGCCCTGCGGCAGTGGGGGCGCTGCAGTACCAGGGCTCTGCGCCTTGGCAAACTCCATACCTATATACATAGATGCCAATATGCCAGCAAGTCACTCCTCCTGACCACCACTGTTTCCAGTTCCACATGTGGCAGAAACTATGCACATCAAACCAGTTACTGGACTAAATAATTATGCTGTAGCATACTTTCCACGTCTCTAGTTCAGACTTGCAGCAGGTCTCATGGCCACATGGGAGAGACTGAACAAAGCTTTGGCAGTCCTGAAGCCGTAGATAATACGCTGTTCAAGTGACTACCAGATTTTCCAAAAATATCCAGTAAGGACAGTTTAAAATTCCAAGAGCTCATTGACTTTCTGTTAGAGCTCCTACCTGGCATCTGCTACCTAGGAACTGCTTGTGGTGTAAGCCCAATAGTTTCTAAGCTACCATACTATATTCAAGAAAGGTGGACCACACTTGCATCAAGATACAAAAGAGAAAATCAAGTCTTTTCCTCCGGTATCCTACTTCTGTTCATCAAGAATATTTGAGAGTATAAGACCGACCCAAGCTTTTCCTATGGATAACCCATCGGCCCTGGTTTATCTCCTCCTAAGTATGAGTTCATGTTTAGATTTGAGCTAATTTGTTTGGGTTCTCTCTTATTCGGCAAGCTATAGCGCCTAATGAATAAGCTGCAGAGGGAACCCGGCTTCCTGGATCGCGCTGGCTGATCGGTGCCGCAAGTGCATGTCACGGCTGTGTCACAGCACATGCATGGAGAGCCGGTTTGTTGGGCTCTCCATGCATGTGCTGTGACAGTGACACAGCCTTGATGCATGCAGTTGTGGCGCCAATCAACTGATCAGCTGGTGCGATCCAGGAAGCTGGGTTCCAGCAGCTTATTCGGTAAATGATATAGCTTGCCGAATGAGGGAACCCGAACTCGCTCAACTCTAACCATGTTCTACCAACAGAAACCGCAGAAGTTGTGTCAGTGAAAAAGAGTGATATTCTTCTTCCTACAGCTACATCAGCTTCAGACGAGCAACACAGGTGAAAAGGTTGAAAACTTTAATCATCTTCCCTATTGATAAGAAACCACATCCCCTAAAGAAGTTAATCTGCTTCAGAAAGAAACTGCTTCAGGAACCCAAGGAGCTTCTAAAGAAATTTGGGGGGTGTTTCAGATGTTGTTTCTACTGAACACTTTGTGAAGACTATAAAATTACTATTAAGTGTTTCGAGTGTGACAGTGAGGACTATGTATAAGCGCTCCATGCATCCCAAGCTAGCTCTTCAACACTTACACTTTCTCCCACAAAGAATGGCGAGGAGGATGCAGATCAATTAGCAAGTCCTACCACAGTACTTTCTACATGCAGAGATCTGCTGAGAAGGCCTTTGGCTCAAATGCTGTGTGAAGATATGTCTGGTGAGTGTATATCCCAAGGGTCAAACAGTGGAAACCATAAAGGTGTACGCCATCCTGCATGATCAGTGAAACCGATCACTTGATCTGTTCAACTTAAAGGCATTCTGTCTGCACAGAATGATTGGCTCTGCTATGAAGCACCGAGTGTATGTACTTGGTTTGAACAATCCTTTAAATACACCTTCCCACTTGCTTGTTTTTTGTATCTCTGCCCTTATCTGGCTCTATGAAGCTAGAGCTGTCAATCAAACAAGAAGGGAAGGTGTAATTAAATGATTGGCCCCACCATGAAGCTCCAAGTAGCAGAAATTCGTTTGAACAGACATTCTGTGCTGCCAGTCCTTTTAAGGGGAAACGCTTACCTTTACACCTTGGCCACCTGCAGTGGTGCCCGAGGTTTCTGGGAGAAGAGCCAGTAGGCTTCAAGTAGCTTCTCTTGAGAACACTGGAGATCCCCCTACCCACATTTGTCGAGTGCAACCAGATACCATCCAATAGGGGAGAGATTCCAAGGCCAGAAGCTGCTCTTCATCACCCTCATTTAAAGAATGTAGCTAAAGGCCCCGTCTCACATAGCGAGATCGCTAGCGAGATCGCTGCTGAGTCACAAGTTTTGTGACGCAACAGCGACCTCAGTAGCGATCTCGCTATGTGTGACACGTACCAGCGATCAGGCCCCTGCTGCGAGATCGCTGGTCGTGTCAGAATGGCCTGGACCTTTTTTTGGTCGTTGAGGTCCCGCTGACATCGCTGAATCGGTGTGTGTGACACCGATCCAGCGATGTCTTCACTGGTAACCAGGGTAAACATCGGGTTACTAAGCGCAGGGCCGCGCTTAGTAACCCGATGTTTACCCTGGTTACCAGCGTAAATGTAAAAAAAAAACAAACAGTACATACTCACCATCTGTTGCCCGTCAGGTCCCTTGGCGTCTGCTTCCTGCTCTGACTGAGCCGCCGTAAAGTGAGAGCGCAGCAGTGACGTCACCGCTGCGCTCTGCTCTCACTGTACGGCGGCTCAGTCAGAGCAGGAAGCAGACGGCAAGGGACCTGACGGGCAACAGATGGTGAGTATGTACTGTTTGTTTTTTTTTACATTTACGCTGGTAACCAGGGTAAACATCGGGTTACTAAGCGCGGCCCTGCGCTTAGTAACCCGATGTTTACCCTGGTTACCCGGGTGCTGCAGGGGGACTTCGGCATCGTTGAAGACAGTTTCAACGATGCCGAAGTCGTTCCCCTGATCGTTGGTCGCTGGAGAGAGCGGTCTGTGTGACAGCTCCCCAGCGACCACACAGCGACGCTGCAGCGATCAGCATCGTTGTCTGTATCGCTGCAGCGTCGCTGTGTGAGACGGGGCCTTAACAAGATACCAACCCTTGACAACCGTGCAGATATCCTGATTCTGCTTGGCAGAGATCTTCTCTGGCTACACAAGATATGTCAGCAAATCAACAGACCACATGATGCTTCATTTGACCAACACTTTGATGTAGGCTGGGTTATCATAGTCAATATTTGCAAAAATACGATGAAGAGGCCTACCAAGATTTCTTCATATAAAACGCCTATCTTGCCAATTGGTCGCAGCGCTTATTTTCAACTGTGCTTACATCATTACTGAGTGAAGAAGAAGCTGAGTGACAGTAGTGACAGTAAGCGGCATCATTAACCCGTTGATAACATGAACACATTCCTGATATGTGATGACAGCCTTGGGTTAACTGTGTTTAGTTCTTCAAAAATTCATAAAGGTTATGGAAAAGGAATTTGCTCAGGACTATTGCAACAGCTGCGTAGCACGTATACTCTTTTCTTTCTCCAAGACCAAGGTTGCTAAACAATCTGCAGCAAGCAACTGCAATGTTTTCATCTTTAAACCGCATACCAAAGAGGAAACCAGATACTGAAAAACATTTAATCAATTTCCTGCAGAATATTTTTGACAAAGATCATGCAGAAGGAGGGAGAAGAATGCTGTTACCTTTCATCCTTTGGTGTGTATCACCCTCGTAAACCTAAATAAATCAGAGCGGTGTTTGACTCCAGTGCTCAGTATGAAGGCATCTATCTCAATAACCTGCTCCTCACTGGGCCCGAACAACAGCCATTTGGGAGTGCTAATTCACTTCAGAGAAGAACCTGTTGCAGTATTGGCTGACATCCAGCACATGTTCCATTGTTATGGCACAAAGACACTGACATCCACAACAAAGTCATAGATTATCGGATTAAGGTACATGTCTTCAGCAACCGCCCCTCGTCAGATGTTGCAATCTATGGAATGAGACTGACAGCCCATGAAGGCGAGACGGAGTACGGGTCTGATGTTCATCGATTTGTAGAAAAGAACTTTTACGTATATGATGGACTTAAGTCTTTGCCCACAAGTGAAGAGGCAATTGATCTGCTCTCTAGAACACAGGAAATTGTCTGTAGCGAACCTCAGACTGCACAAGATTTTCTCCCAACAGCCAGAAGATCATGAAAGCATTTCCATCTAAGGATCATGCAATGAGTTAGAAGGACTTTGATCTCTGTTGTGATCTTGGTTTGCTGTGGGACATTAAAAAGGATACATTCCAAATGACAGCCTGCAACAAACCCGTCACCAAATAAGGAGTCTTATTTGTTTTGAACAGCATCCAGTGATCCTTTTGGGTTTATATAACTCACCACCATTCAAAGCAAGATATTGCTGATACAGTTTACCACTGAGAATACAGATTGGGTTCACTACGCAATGTCACAGGAAAAACAAACAAACTGGAGACATGGAAGAAGTCTCTGAAGTTCTTTAGAACATCTCAAAGTTCCTCATTGTTATTCCTTAAAGTCCCTTTCAGCTGCCATCCGAAGCAAAGTCTACATTTTCTCTGATGGATCTATGTAGGCCATACGCTGCTGCATCTATCTGAAGACCTCAGAAACAATCAACAAGGTACATGTGGCCTGGGAAAGACCAAATTAACCACAAAACTTTCACAGTTTTTACCAAGGCTTAACTTTGTGCTGCTGTATTAGCAGTTAAATTTCCAAAGTTACTCTTGAGTAGAGTTGATGAAATTTGTTCGGCTATAGCGCTTGCCAAATGAGCTGCAGAGGGAACCTGGCTTCCTAGATTGCACCGGCTGATCGGCGTCACAGCTGAATGTGTCACGGCTGTGTCACTGTCACAGCACACGCATGAAGAGTCTGTTTGTTGTGCTCTCCATGCATGTGCTGACTGTCACACACCCATGACACATGCAGCTGCGGCGCTGATCAGCCGGCGCAAACCAAGAAGCCGGGTTTCCTCTGCAGATTTTTCGACAAGCGCTATAGCTTGCAGAATAAGAGGGAACCCGAACAAATTAACTCAACTCTACTCCTAAGCAATGGCATCACATCTCCATTGACCTAAACCTAACGGATCGAGGAACAGGGCTCACAGCTCCATCAAGATTTGGCATCAACATGCGCCTGTTGCCTTCACATTTCCTGTATGAGGATCCTTGTTCCATTGATGCTAGAAGTGCATATGGTCTTGTAGAACCGGAGTCAGATGGGTTGATCAGACCTGCCGTCTCTACGCACATCTGTGGTACCAAGGTTGAAACTAAGGCCTCATCACTTTTGAGCTGCTAATCCATCATGCAGTTGTTGCTTGTCTGACTCATATTGCTCGGTTCTTCATAAAAGGAGAATGCCAACATTAATAGATGGCATATCGCCCAGCAGATCGGCTAGATACAGATCAGACGTTCACTTATGTCGGCGTAGATGTCTTTGGCCTATGATTACAAGAAGGAGTGGTGGTGGAGCTTCAAACTGTAAATGGTGCTGGTTACCTGACTTAGTATGAATGCAGCAGACATTGAGGTGAGTGAATCTATGGAATTCCACTTGCTTCATCAATACACTCAGACGATTCTGACACTAACTTTGTAGGAGCCTGCCTGTAAGGAACGATAGCTAGACAACTTCTTGATGAACAGTGCGTGCAACTGGGTGTTCAACCCTGTAATAGAAGCCTTGATAACTGGTGAGATCATGTTCTGGTGAAGAAATAGATCAGTAGTTCAAATAAATCATAAGTTGCAGCATACCAAGACTGAGTTGAAATGGCAACACAATAGTAGTGTTAGTTAATCATCCTGAAAAAAAATCCTCCGCTTGGGAAATCACCCTTAATAATTCTCATTATAATGCTGCTCCGACATGCAAAGCAAACTCCCACTACACTGCGATGGATTTACTGAAACATCTGGCTATCACAGTGTGGGTGACTGCTCAGCATTGCTTCCAAGAAAATGGTCTATGTAGAAGAGGATTACAAGACAAACATTGCCAGCTATTGGCGATTCTGTTCTATGTTTGAGTTATGTAGCACCCAAAGGCACTGGAAAAAAGTGGAAAGAAGGACGGACTAACGCAAAATGGCCGTTGTCCTGACTCTCTCTCTCCGCATTCCTCTAAAACCTGCACACCCTGTCCATGTCCCTAAGCAAGGAATAAAAGACTAATATTTTTTATCGATTTGGTAAGTACCACATATTCTTTACTGTTGCACACTTTAAGCCTTTTTTGTTGGCCACCTATTACCATTCGATATACCACTTAAGCTTCAATATCTGGTCGCATCACTGCTTTAAATACCACAAATTTCCTGATACCGTTACTCCTTTCTCAAGTATATTGATAAATACCAACAAATCTGGGATAAATATTTACAATGTTTCACTTTTTCTAATGAGCCAGCACCAAGGCCTGTTGCAAATAGGGGCCCCTGTTTTCATGGCCAGTTAGGCCAGTCTAAAGTTGGTCACTGAACTATCTCCTTACCTCACTTATGTAACTATCCAGTTTTGCCCTTCCACAATTTTCTTCCAAATCTGGTCCCTCATAACATCTGTTTACACACCTTTCATGTACTTAATAGCACTTTATCTGTACTTACTCAGATACTGGCTGGTGACCGAGTCATGCAGCATTTTTTGAATATCCTTTTTATTATGTTGATGGCTAGACCATACAATACAAGCACTTTTTACCTTTCATGTCTCCCCTATTTCCTCATAGATTGTAAGCTTGTGAGAAGGACCCTCACTTTTTTTGGTATATATGTTGAATTATGTGTTTATTCTGTTAATGTCTTTATTGTCTGTACATGTCCCCTCTGTAATGTAAAGTGCTGTGGAATATGATGGTGCTATAGAAATAAAAATTATTAGCATTATATCTTTGGCCTGGGACAACTCAAAGTCCCATGGCTTCCATTACCACCAATATGCTGATGCTACCCAGATCTACTTACCAATCTTTCACTTCTCTACTGGTCAGAATTTCAGAGCGCCTATCAGCCATATCCTCCTTTTTCTGCTCTCACTTCTTAAAACTCAATGTGGACAAAACTGAACTCATCCTCTTTCCTTCATTTCACCTAACCCCCTCCCTGATCTATTACAATTAACAAAACCTCACTTTATGCAGTATCGAAAGTCTTCTGCCTCGGAGAAAACATTGACTCTGCCATGTCCTTCAAGCTGCACATCCAAGCTCTTGCCGCTTCCAACTCAAAAATATTTCCAGAATCTATCTTTTCCTCAACCATGAGTATACTAAAATGTTAGTGCATGCCCTCATCATTTCCCATCTCAACTACTGCAATATTCTCCTCTGTAGCCTTCCTGCTAACACACTCGCACGTCTAGTCCTTCATTAACTCTGCTGCCTGACTAATCCACCTCGTTTCACGATACTACTCTGCTTCTCCCCTCTGCCAAACCCTTTATTGGCTCCCAATTCCCCATCGTATCCAGTTCAAACTGCTAACATTGCCTTTAAAGCTTTTCATAATGTGTCTCCTCCATATACAGTATCTCCAAACTATTCTCCCAATATCTTCCAACACACAACCTCCAGTCATCCCAAGACCTCCTCTCCTCCACACTCATATTCCTCACCCAATCACCTCCACGACTTCTACCAAGTGTCTTCCATCCTCTGGATTTCTGTGCCTCAGCACATCTAATTATCCCCTACATTCGGAACCTTCAGACGGAACTTGAAAAATCACCTCTTCAAGAAGGCTCACAGCCTGCACTGACCCCATTGTCATGTCACCACCACTGGAGCTGCCACAACCTCCTACCCTACTGTCTCCTTCCCCATTATCCTGTAGACTTTAAAGGGAACCTGTCACCCCCCCCCCCCCCCCCAGGCGTTTGTAACTAAAAGAGCCACCTTGTGCAGCACTAATGCTGCATTCTGTCAAGGTGGCTCTTTTATTTGGGGTCCCATCCACCCCTGAAAGAATTGTTTTTATAATTTGCCCTCCATACCTGTAGTTTGTCAGGGGGGCATGTCTTTCCTCCCGAGATCCCGCCCCGCAGTCTCTTCTGATTTATTCAGATTGCGGGGCTGGGAATCTTGGGCCGCGCATACACGCAGGCGCGAGAATTAAGACATCATGTGATGTCAGTGGAAGGGCAGTGCTAACTGCGCATGCCCGAGAAAAAAAATTACAGCGCAGGCGCGGGGGACATAACTGAATGCTGAGGAGGCGGTGCCCAGGGGAAGGAAGGAAATGACTGATGGCTGGGAGGCGTTTGTGTCCTGGGAGGAAAGAAGAGAATTGCATGGCCAATAATTATCTTATCTTATAATAAGTCTCTTTATCTAAAGGATGAGAACACTCCGTTGATATAGTTGAAAAACTTCCGACATTCATGATATGCCATCCATATTTATGAAGGAAATCCATAAATGTGATCTAACGCATCTGAGACCACAATATAAAATATGTACCAAAATAAACCTAAAAGTAACAATGGAGCGACACCATCTGTATAGTGTATTAACCCCTTAGTGACAGAGCCAATTTGGTACTTAATGACCAGGCCAATTTATACAATTCTGACCACTGTCACTTTATGAGGTTATAACTCTGGAACGCTTCAACGGATCCTGCTGATTCTGAGATTGTTTTTTCGTGACATATTGTACTTCATGTTAGTGGTAACATTTCTTCGATATTACTTGCGATTATTTATGAAAAAATGGAAATATGGCAAAAAAATTAAAAATTTAGCAATTTTCAAAATTTGGATTTTTATGCCCTTAAATCAGAGAGATATGTCACAAAAAATAGTTAATAAATAACATTTCCCACATGTCTACTTTACATCAGCACAATTTTGGAACCAAAATTTTTTTTTGTTAGGGAGTTATAAGGGTTAAAAGTTGACCAGCAATTTCTCATTTTTACAACACCATTTTTTTTTTAGGGACCACATCACATTTGAAGTCATTTTGAGGGGTCAATATGATAGAAAATAACTAAGTGTGACACCATTCTAAAAACTGCACCCCTCAAGGTGCTCAAAACCACATTCAAGAAGTTTATTAACCCTTTACGTGCTTCACAGGAACTGAAACAATGTGGAAGGCAAAAATGAACATTTAACTTTTTTTTGCAAACATTTTGCTTCAGAACCATTTGTTTTTATTTTCACAAGTGTAAAAACAGAAATTTAACCATAAATGTTGTGCAATTTCTCCTGAATACGCCGATACCCCATATGTGGGGGTAAACCTCTGTTTGGGCGCACCGCAGAGCTTGGAAGAGAAGGAGAGCCGTTTGACTTTTTCAATGCAGAATTGGCTGGAATTGAGATCGGATGCCATGTCACGTTTAGAGAGCCCCTGATGTGCCTAAACAGTGGAAACCCCCCACAAGTGACCCCATTTTGGAAACTAGACCCCTTAAGGAACTTAACTAGATGTGTGGTGAGCACTTTGAGCCCCCAAGTGCTTCACAGAAGTTTATAAAGTAGAGCCGTGAAAATAAAAAATCGCATTTGTTTACACAAAAATGATCTTTTCGCCCACAAATTCTTATTTTCACAAGGGTAACAGAAGAAATTAGACCACAAAAGTTGTTGTGCAATTTCTCCTGAGTATGTTGATACTCCATATGTGGGGGTAAACCACTGTTTGGGCGCACCGCAGAGCTTGGAAGAGAAGGAGTGCCGTTTTACTTTTTCAATGTAGAATTGGCTGGAATTGAGATTGGACGCCATGTCGCATTTGGAGAGCCCCTGATGTGCCTAAACAGTAGAAGCCCCCCACAAGTGACCCCATTTTGGAAACTAGACCCCTTAAGGAACTTAACTAGATGTGTGGTGAGCACTTTATACCCCCAGGTGCTTCTCAGAAGTTTATAACGTAGAGCTGTGAAAATAAAAAATCGCATTTTTTCTACAAAAATGATCTTTTTGCCCCAAAATATTTATTTTCACAAGGGTAACAGGAGAAATTAGACCACAAAAGTTGTTGTGCAATTTCTCCTGAGTACATCAATACCCCATATGTGGGGGTAAACCACTGTTTGGGCGCACTGCAGAGCTTGGAAGAGAAGGAGTGCCGTTTTACTTTTTCGCTGTAGAATTGGCTGGAATTGAGATCGGACGCCATGTCGCATTTGGAGAGCCCCTGATGTGCCTAAACAGTGGAATCCCCCCACAAGTGACACCATTTTGGTAACTAGACCCCTTAAGGAACTTATCTAGATGTGTGGTGAGCACTTTAAACCCCCAGGTGCTTCACGGAAGGTTATAGCGTAGAGCCGTGAAAATAAAAAGTCGCATTTTTTTTTCAAAAATGATCTTTTTGCCCCCAAATTTTTATTTTGACAAGGGTAACAGGAGAAATTAGACCACAAAAGTTGTTGTGCAATTTCTCCTGAGTGTGGCGATACCCCATATGTGGGGGTAAACCACTGTTTGGGCGCACCGCAGAGCTTGGAAGAGAAGGAGTGCCGTTTTACTTTTTCAATGTAGAATTGGCTGGAATTGAGATCGGACACCATGTCGCGTTTGGAGAGCCCCTGATGTGCCTAAACAGTAGAAACACCCCACAAGTGACCCCATTTTGGAAACTAGACCACTTAAGGAACTTATCTAGATGTGCGGTGAGCACTTTAAACCCCCAAGTTCTTCACAGAAATTTATAAAGTAGAGCCGTGAAAATAAAAAATCCTTTTTTTTCCTCAAAAATGATTTTTTAGCCTGCAATTTTTTATTTTCTCAAGGGTAACAGGAGAAATTGGACCCCAAAATTTATTGTGCAATTTATGCTGAGTAGGCGGATACCCCATATGTTGGGGTAAACCACTGTTTGGGCGCATGGCAGAGCTCGGAAGGGAAGGAGCGCCGTTTTGGAATGCAGACTTTGATAGAATGGTCTGCGGGCGTTATGTTGCATTTGCAGAGCCCTTGATGTACCTAAACAGTAGAAACCCCCCACAAGTGACCCCATTTTGGAAACTAGACCCCCCAAGGAACTTATCTAGATGTGTGGTGAAAACTTTGAATGCCCATCTGCTTCACAGAAGTTTATAATGCAGAGTCGTGAAAATAAAAAATATTTTTTTTTTCCACAAAAAAGATATTTTAGCCCCCAAGTTTTTATTTTCACAAGGGAACAAGAGAAATTAGACCCCAAGAGTTGTTGTCCAATTTGTCCTGAGTACACTGATACCCCATGTGTGGGGGGGACCACTGTTTGGGTGCACGGCAGAGCTCGGAAGGGAAGGAGCGCCGTTTTGGAATGCAGACTTTGATAGAATGGTCTGCGGGCGTTATGTTGCATTTGCAGAGCCCCTGATGTGCCTAAACAGTAGAAACCCCCCACAAGTGACCCCATTTTGGAAACTAGACCCCCCAGGGAACTTATCTAGATGTGTGGTGAGAACTTTGAATGCCCAAGTGCTTCACAGAAGTTTATAATGCAGAGTCGTGAAAATAAAAATAAAAAAATTTTTCCACAAAAAAGATTTTTGAGCCCCCAAATTTTTATTTTGACAAGGGTAACAAGAGAAATTGGACCCCAAAAGTTGTTGTCCAATTTGTGCTGAGTACACTGATACCCCATGTGTGGTGGGGACCACTGTTTGAGCGCATGGCAGAGCTCGGAAGGGAAGGAACCCCATTTTGGAATGCGGACTTTGATAGAATGGTCTGCGGGCATTATGTTGCGTTTGCAGAGACCCTGATGTACCTAAACAGTAGAAAACCCCCACAAGTGACCCCATTTTGGAAACTAGAGCCCCCAAGGAACTTATCTAGATGTGTAGTGAGAACTTTGAATGCCCAAGTGCTTCACAGACGTTTATAATGCAGAGTTGTGAAAATAAAAAATATTTTTTTTTCTTCCACAAAAAATTTTTTTTAGCCCCCAAGTTTTTATTTTCACAAGGGTAACAGGAGACATTGGACCCCAATAGTTGTTGTCCAATTTATCCCGAGTACGCTGATGCCCCATATGTGGGGGTAAACCACTGTTTGGGTGCACGGCAGAGCTCGGAAGGGAGGGAGCACCATTTGACTTTTTGAGCGCAAAATTGGCTGTGGCGTTTAGAGACCCCCTGATGTACCTAAACAGTGGAAACCCCCCAAATCTAACTCCAACCCTAACCCCAACACACCCCTAAGGCTTCTTTCACACTTCAGTTGTTTGGCGTCAGTCAGCTCCGACATAGTGACGGATCCGTCACAATTGTTGAGAAAACAGTATTAACGGATCCGTTTTTTGGACGGATCCGTTACTTGGGGGTTGTCTGGGAAAAGTATCTACTTTTTGGAGCATGCGCAATTGAAAAAGCGGATTGGGGCGACGGATCCGCTGAAATGACGGTAACAACGGATCCGTCGCCCATAGGCGGCCATTCTATGGAATGACGAACGCGACGGATCCGTCGCGAACCGCCATTTTGGCGCAGACAAAAAACGTTACAATGGCCGTCAATGTCTAGATGACGTCCGCCAAATCTCGACGGATCCGTCACATGGCAGATGGAACGGACGACCATCCGCCACAATCCGTCGCTAATGCATGTCTATGGGAAAATAGCGGAACCGCCAAAAAAAAATGGCGGATCCGCTATTTGATGAAAATGGCCGTTTGACTGACGCCAAAAGACTGAAGTGTGAAAGAGGCCTAACCCTAATGCCAACCTGATCCATAATCCTAATCACAACCCTAAGGATAATCGCAACCCTAACCTCAAAACAACGATAACCCTAATCAGAACCCTAAATCCAACACACCCCTAATCCTAATCTCAACCCTAACCTCAAACCTAACCCTAATCCCAATACACCCCTAATCCCAACCCTACCATAACCCTAATCCCAAACCTAACCTTAATCCCAAACGTAACCCTAATGCCAACCCTAATCCAAACCCTAATCCCAACCCTAACCCTAACTTTAGCCGCAACCCTAGTCCTAACTTTAGCCCCAACCCTAACCCTAACCCTAAATTTAGCCCCAGCCCTAACCCTAAATTTAGCCCCAACCCTAACCCTAAATTTAGCTCCAACCCTAACCCTAAATTTAGCCCTAACCCTAACCCTAGCCCTAACCCTAGCCCTAACCCTAATTTTAGCCCCAACTCTTCTCTCCTGCCGGCCGGCAGATGGCAGCAGAGAGCGGGCGCACTGCGCATGCACCCGCCATTTTCTTTCTATAGGAAGAAGCCGGCCGGCAGGAGAAGACACAGGAGGACTCAGGGACACCGGTAAGTATGATAGGGTCCCCGAATCCCCCTATTTCTCTGTCCTCTGATGTGCGATCACATCAGAGGACAGAGAATTACATATCACTTTTTTTTTTTTTTTTTTTTGCGGTCGCCGGTAAACAGTTAATTACCGGCGATCGCAACTCGGGGGTCGGTAAAAAACCCCCGAATCATGTTCTCTGGGGTCTCGGCTACCCCCGGTAACCGAGACCCCAGAGAAAATCCGACTCTGGGGGGCGCTATTCACTTTTTCCACAGCGCCGTTAATTAACGGCGCTGTGGTTTAAGTACCCTTAGCGGCCGCCGTTAAAAGGCGTATCGGCGGTCATTAAGGGGTTAATAGAGTGTTAACCAAAGTAAGTAGTGTAAGACAAAACACAATGCAAAAAAAGAGGAAAGACAAAGATTGTTTGCATTTCCTACATTTAGACAATATTAATCTTTACTAAGCAACCAACTCAAAAACCAAGACAATAGAAATAAAAAAATTACAAACTGTGCTTGTTGTGCCTAAACCTGTTACCTAGTACAAAAATTGGAACTAGGATACAACCCATATGGCCAGCATGATAACCAATAGGGCCATGTAAATATGGTGGATATCCAGGATAAATATGAATGTTCACTACACTGACAGTGATGACAATTTGTATTAAGTACAGAAGAAAGCTGTAATACACATGCATACACAATAAATAATAAAACATCAGTCTGTGTCTCTTATGTGATCTCTACAGCAGTCTGTTTCCTATGTAATTTCTACAGTGTTTCCTGTGTGATGTATACAGCAGTTTCAGCCTCTCCTATGTGATGTATACAGCAGTTTCAGCCTCTCCTGTGATGTATACAGCAGTCTGTATCCTGTATGTCTCAACGTATCCTATGTGTATTCATGTCATTGCATTTTAGCAGTACCTACGTTTCCGAGCAATAGTTTTCAAGATTGAAACACATTGAGTAAAATTAGAACCAAAACATCTGATGACACTTTGAGAACTCACCACGAATTGCCACTAGTTCTGTCATATTGATGCATTAGTTTCTCAAATACTATGTGAAATATTCCACTAGTTTTGTGATCACCGATATAGAAAACATACAAATCTAAGTAATAAACTGTCAATCATGTTTTGTTTTATGTTTTTTTTTAAATTATAAACGTAAATGAAAAGAGAACATAAAATGAATTTTCTGTTGAGCTTTCTTTTGCTTTTAGAATAAAAAAAATATAAACAGCTCCATTAATGACATTTTATTACTTAGATATGGACATTTTTTTTTATATATTAGTGATCACAATCTTGGGATCTGCTTGACGATTTTAAAAGACTTTCTGAAGGGGCCACTCCATAGATAGGATTATTATGTGAGGACTTTGCTTATCTGCGGTGTTAGAGATTACAAAAATTATGCATCAGCTTTTGTTAGCATTTGCATATTTTTTTTTTTAAACTTTTTATTGAAAGATTCCAAAGGATAAAAGTTACAAACATATAATATCATAGTATAAGGTCAAAATGATTCAGACATTTACTTTTATCCATTCAATATAATATCATGAACGTAACATCACACTCTCAATAATAGAGTGAACAAATAAAGAAAAGCGAACAGATTGGAACATAGTATATTAGGACAGGTTCCGTTATGAAGCATTGCACTCTCTATTTCTAAATAATATATTCTCATGTGGTATTATATTATTAACTAATTTTTTTCACTGGTTGATAGTGGGAGGCTTCCCCCCCATCCACCTTAGTGCTATTGCTTTCCTAGCCATAAATATAACCTCCCGGAGGAATATCCTATCATAGTGCGACCACAAGTCTTCATCCACAATACCCAAGATGCATATCTCTGGGACACACTCAATAGGTATCCCAATTATACGTTCTAATGTAGTTATCGCTTCGCTCCAGTATCTTCGTATTATCCCACAAATCCAGACAAGATGCCAGAAGTCCACTTCCAATTCCCCACCTCTATGGCATTCATCAGGCGCTAGTCTGCCAAATCTATGTAGTCTGATTGGAGTCAGGTAAGCTTGATGTAGGATATATAGTTGAATTAACTTATTATTTGCGGCTGGCGACACCATCGTATGTGCCTCTAGGACAGTGTTCCCCAACTCTGGTCCTCAAGAGCCACCAACAGGTCATGTTTTCAGGATTTCCTTAGTATTGCACAGGTGAGGGAATTATTGCCTGCGCAGGTGATGCAATTATCACCTGTGCAATACTAAGGAAATCCTGAAAACAAGACCTGTTGGTGGCTCTTGAGGACCAGAGTTGGGGAACACTGGTCTAGGGCATCATTCCACTGATCATCAGTGAGAGAAGGGATTAATTGCCGCCATTTACTCTCTAAAGCAAGTTGAGTAGAAGCAATTCTGGAGTTTAGTCGAAAGGTATATAGAGAGGATATTACACCCGTGGGTCTTTGAGTTGTTAACACTCCTATCAATGGATATCTGGATATTCGCATCCTAGGACATGGAAACTGGTGCTCTATGGCATGTCTCATTTGCAAGTATCTGTAAAAATCCATATAAGGGATCCCAAACTTTATATGAATTTGTTCAAATGATAATAAAATCTCATTTTCAAAATTCTGATTAAGTGTTGTTATTCTGTATTGCTTCCAGAAAATTGGGTCCTGTAGATTTTTTGAGGTGTGGAAATTCGGGATTATCCCACATCTGAGTCTCTCCCACTTGGTCAGTAAATTTCAAGATACGTTTACTCTCTCGCCACACCTGTATCGCTAACCTGTGTGCAAACAAAAAACTTTGTGGCGATCTGTAGTCAGTGTCGGACTGGGGTGCCAAGGGCCCACTAGTAACACTGACCTTGGGGCCCACTTGCATACAAATATTACACTACCCTCATTCACAAATTTACCTATATCGCTATGTAATAATACATTGGGTAGTTTGATTAATGAATGATGAGATGTTGCTTTTTTCTATTCAGAATCAATTGAATTATGCCAAGTACTGCTCATACAGTGGGGTTGAGGGCCCAGATCTGCACAGAGGCCCACCGGGGGATTCCCCTGTTACCCTATGGGCCAGTCCGAGCCTGTCTGTAGTGTTTGCATACGTAATGTGCTTCTTAAGACAACTCTTCTTTTCCAATGTGGAGATGCCAACAGGCCAGACACCTATTTAAGACTTTCTAGTCTCTATACTCTCTTTTCATTTGCCTGACTGCTGATAAAGCAAGTCCCCAGAACTTCAATGATCCAAATCCTACATATAACTTATAAATAGCAGGGGTGGTAGAAAAAAAATTGTAACCTTTGTTCTTGCACATTGTACAGATTACATACATTGGGCAAAGTGCTCATGTTTTATATTGTTATACAATGGAGCGTTCTGAAACAATTACAATTACTTTCTTTCATAAATTAGATGAAAGTAAATTAAAGGTAAGGTACCGCGTTTGTAGATTATTAATAAATCACTGTAATGTAGCATAACATGCTGCTATAACCAAGTTTTAAATGCATGTGAAACAGATTTCGTGTGTTATATGTGTTTAAAGAAGGAACTGGGGGCTGACATCTTGGTTTTGCAGCAGTAGCAGGGCACTAACAGTGTCATTTTACAGCACCCCATGGACATAGGAGATAATAGACCGGCGCTGACCCTATCTATAACATTGGAGAGGCGTTAGCAGTGAGCTGGGCACGCCTCGGTGGGCTGCACAACTCACTGCTGTAGGTGTGACTAGCAGCCATTTTATTATAGCCCAGTGCTCTCTGCCCAGCTCCACTTACTCTCTATCACAGGAGCTCCATTCACTCCATTAAGCTGCATTCCCAGCCTGCAGAGAGAGGTGACACCTGATACAATGTATCTCTCCCCTCCCTCCACAATGCCTGGCCATTCACTGCAGACCTGGAGCTCCTGAGTCACAGACAGCTCTGCACAGACAATGCTGCTCCATACACACCACATAAACTATAAACTGCTGGTGATAGCAGATCACAGGGCAGTCACACACAAAATGGCTCTGCCCTGTGATGCTGCTCTTCATTCTGCCCCAGGGATATTAGACCACCCAAAAGGGGAGGGAAATGCTGATGTCAGCAGTTACTGCCCAGATTTTCCAGCTAACAGTAAAGCTGGTAAGTCTTACTATAGCTGCTTGAGGTCTAAAACGGAAAATGCTCCCCCTAGTGGTCAATATATATATTTGTAAGAAAATATATAATATTTTTCATATAGAAATGTTTGCAAACAGTGCAAACATTGCATTAATACATTTTATTTACTATTTTAAGCTTAATTTCACAAAAAAACAAACTACAAGAAAACTGGTGGCACCTTCCCTTTAAATGACAGAAAAGGAAATTTGCATTCTACTCTATTCCCCCATTTTCAGCTACTGAATATACTATATAAAAACTAAAAATAATACTGGCTATGTTGGAATTAAAAAATGATAAATTCATTTATTTTCCACTAAAATATTGCTTTAGCTGTAAATATTTCATTTTCACAAGGTGTAATAGGAGAAAATGGGCCCTAAAATGTATTAGGCACATGTCAAATCCACTGTTGTAGCCCAGAACCTAAGGGTACCGTCTCACAGTGGCACTTTGATCGCTACGACGGTACGATCCGTGACGTTCCAGCGATATCCATACGATATCGCTGTGTCTGACACGCAGCAGCGATCAGGGATCCTGCTGAGAATCGTACGTCGTAGCAGATCGTTCGGAACTTTCTTTCGTCGCTGGATCTCCCGCTGTCATCGTTGGATCAGTGTGTGTGACACCGATCCAACGATGCGTTCGCTTGTAACCAGGGTAAACATCGGGTTACTAAGCGCAGGGCCACGCTTAGTAACCCGATGTTTACCCTGGTTACCGTTGTAAATGTAAAAAAAACCAAAACAGTACATACTCACATTCCAGTGTCCGTCAGGTCCCTTGCCGTCTGCTTCCCACACTGACTGACTCCCGGCCGTAAAGTGAAAGCAGAGCACAGCTTTGTGAGGAGCCCAACTCTTGTCCTGATCTCCTATTCTGCAGCCAAAATGCAGGTAGTTAAGTTTCACCTTTGTGACGCAAAAGTGACTTCTCTGCGTATTTAGCAAAAAGTATCCACTTTGTTAATGCAAAAACGAGACATATCTGAAAAAAACAGAATCATGTCAATATGCTGAGCAAGTAAGTTAAGAAATCCTAAAACTGTATACGTTACACAGAGAGCATTTATAAAAGTAGGTGATGCAGCTGTAACTAAAATTACATCATCGGAGCCGAGTTGACGCTTTTTGATTGGTCACCCTAAGATGATAGAATACTGAAGGCTCAATAGACTAAATAGATGATGTAATAGATGAGCTACTAATAATGCATTAATGATGATGAAATGATAGAAGCAATTTTTCTGTAAGTTCAACAGTTTTCATCTGTAATGCTAGTGGGTGAATGTAACGCTGATGGGTGTGGACCCACCGCACCACGGGCTAGGATTACCCTGGAGGAGCATGACTAAGTGTCTACTGGGTCTTCACTAGGACCTCTAATGGTGATGATAGGCTGGGCTGCCTGTAGACAACAGGTGTCACTCCAAGGCAGTTCATAGAACTACAGCACCAGTCCGGAGGATCAGAGGTGCTGGTACAAGGTAAAGGAGGGCAAAGACAAAGGCGTAGTCAGGCAATCCGTGGTCAGGGAAGGCAGCACATATTCAATACATGTATCCCAGGTCAAGAGTAGAGAGGTCAGACAAGACGGGTAGACAAGCCAGGTCGTTAATGGCAGACAGAAAATGGTTGAATGCATAAACAACGTTTGGCGAGGAATGGAGGATGAAGTCGCCTTATAGATCACCTGCTACCAGGTGATAGGCTGGGGAAGTAAATCTCTGCAGGACAGAGTGGATACAAATTCCTGCAGCATTCGGCTGCGCACCCTTCATGACTCACAACCATCACAAGGCAATTCAGGGCGATGGTCAGGTACTGGATGGAGCAGAGCAAAACACATGGGGTGTAGGGCAGCACTTAGAAGGCATGCGAGTGGCCGGTATAACATTATCTCTGAAGTAATTTGGTTGTAGAACAGTGTTATGCAAGCAGGAAAGCCACAGATTTGCAGTACATCACGTGCAGTTTTCCTGTTTAGCACACCACCAGCCTGACTGCGGATAAAGAAAGTTCCTAAAACTTATTTGAGAACACTCTTTGTCATGAGATTTGCCTGAATACACTTTTGGCAATAACTTTCACATCCCGACATTTCTAGATATTCAGCTATTTTTTGTTAGAATTGTCCAGAGTCCATTAGAAACTCAGTATAAGGCCAAGTTTACACGTTCAGTATTTGGTCAGTATTTTCCATCAGTATTTGTAAGCCAAAATCAGCAGTGGAACAATCAGAAGTCACCACTTCTGTATTTATCACCCACTCCTGGTTTCTGCTTACAAATACTGAAGTAAAATACTGACCAAATACTGAAGATGTGAACGTCGCCTAAGTCTGAAGCATACAGCTGGTTACAGTAAATTCATCTGCATGAAGGCCTGTTATTGCTTTGTGCGAAAATTAGGCATAATACAGCTGTTTGCAAGAAACATGTATGGAGCACATGTTTGGGTGAGTTATATCTAGGGGTGGGTGAATGTGTGGTTACTATGTCCTAGTTCAAGGGTCATGTATAAAAAATGACTCACCTATAGCTTTACTAGCCGTGCAGCCACCACACTGATAGCCTGGCAACCGGGAGGAAATTAGTTGTATTCCTCTCGGCATCCTCAGGCTCTCAGTCATAGAATTGGTGCTTCAGTTACGAGTAATGGGGAGAGGTGAGTATTTGATTTTTTTTAAGAATAGGGCAATATATCAACCCATTATACTGTATCTAGCAATATATGGGATCATTATACTGTATGGAGCAATATATAGGGGCCATTATACTGTATGGAGCACTATGTGGGCCCATTATTCTGTATGTAACAATATATGGGGCCCATTATTCTTTATGGAGCAATATATGGGGCCATTACACAGCATGGAGCACTATGTCAGCCCATTATACTGTATGTAGCAATATATGGAGCTATTATACTGTTTGGTGCAATATATGGGGCCATTATACTGTATGGAGCAATATATGAGGCCATTATACTGTATGGAGCAATATATGAGGCAATTATATACAGTATGGAGCAATATATGGGATCACTATACTGTATGAAGCAATATATGGGGCCCATTATACTGTATGGAGCAATATATGAAGTCCATTATACTGTATGGAGCATTATATGGGGCCCATTATACTGTATGGAGCACTAAAAGAGGCCCATTATACTGTATTGAGCACTATATGGGGTCTATTATACTGTATGGAGCACTATATAGGGCCCATTATACTGTATGGAGCACTATATAGGGCTCATTAGTCTGGAGCAATATATGTGGCCCATTATACTGTATGGAGCAATATATGGGGCCATTACACAGTATGGAGCACTATGTCAGCCCATTATACTGTATGTAGCAATATATGGAGCTATTATACAGTATGGTGCAATATACGGGGCCATTATACTGTATGGAGCAATATATGAGGCCATTATATACAGTATGGAGCAATATATGGGATCACTATACTGTATAAAGCAATATATGGGGCCCATTACACTGTACTAGATGGTGGCCCGATTCTAACGCATCGAGTATTCTAGAATATGCATGTCCACGTAGTATATTGCCCAGTGACGTAGTATATTGCCCAGTGACATAGTATATTGCCCAGTGACATAGTATATTGCCCAGTGACATAGTATATTGCCCAGTGACATAGTATATTGCCCAGTGACGTAGTATATTGCCCAGTTACATAGTATATTGCCCAGTGACGTAGTATATTGCACAGCCACGTAGTATATTGCCCAGTGACGTAGTATATTACCCAGTTACGTAGTATATTGCCCAGTGATGTAGTATATTGGCCAGTTACGTAGTATACAGCACAGAGCCACGTAGGATATTGCCCAGTTACGTAGTATACAGCACAGAGCCACGTAGTATATTGCACAGCGACGTAGTATACAGCCACGTAGTATATTGCCCAGTTATGTAGTATATTGCTCAGTTACGTAGTATATTGCCCAGTGACGTAGTATATTGCCCAGTGACGTAGTATATTGCCCAGTGACGTAGTATATTGCCCAGTGACGTAGTATATTGCCCAGCCACGTAGTATATTGCCCAGTTACATAGTATATTGCCCAGTGACGTAGTATATTGCCCAGTGCCATAGTATACAGAACAGAGCCACGTAGTATATAGCACAGAGCCATGTAGTATATTGCCCAGCCACGTAGTATATTGCCCAGCCATGTATGTCACAGGTTAAAAAATAAACATATACTCACCTTCAGAGGGGCCCCTTGTAGTTCTGTCGCCTGTGTTCGGTTCAGGCGGCAGCTTCCGGTCCGAGGGTGTGATGACGTCGCGGTCACATGACCGTGACGTCACGGCAGGTCTATCTCACGCAGGCGCGCAGGGCCAGCGATGACGTCGCGGTCACATGACTGTGATGTCATGGCAGGTCCTTCTCGCGCAGGCCCTGTGATGACGTCGCGGTCACATGACCGTGACGTCATGCCAGGTCCTTGTCGCACACCAACCTTAGCACCGCAACCTGCCGCTTGCATGGACCGGTCACCGGAGCGTCGCAAAGGCGGCAGAAGGTGAGTATATAATGATTTGTTATTTTTTTAAAATTCTTTTTAACATTAGATGTTTTTACTATTGAGGCTGCATAGGCAGCCTCAATAGTAAAAACTTGGTCACACAGGGTTAATAGCGGCGGTAACGGAGTGAGTTACCCGCGGCATAACGTGGTCCGGTACTGCTGGCATTAACCCTGTGTGAGCCGTGACTGCAGAGAGTATGGAGCGGGCGCCGAGCACTGACTGCAGGGGAGTAGGGAGGGACTAATCGGACTGTGCCCTTGCTGATTGGTCGTGGCAGCCATGACAGGCAGCTGGCGAGATCAATCAGCGAATGAATATCCATGACGGAAGTTGCCGACAGAAAGACGGAAGTACCCCTTAGACAATTATATATATAGATGGAGCAATATATGAAGTCCATTATACTGTATGGAGCATTATATGGGGCCCATTATACTGTATGGAGCAGTATATGGGGCTCATTATACTGTATTGAGCACTATATGGGGCTCATTATACTGTATTGAGCACTATATGGGGTCCATTATACTGTATGGAGCACTATATAGGGCCCTTTATACTGTATGGAGCACTATGTGGGGCCCATTATGTTGTATTGAGCACTATGTGTGGCACATTATATTGTATGGAGCACTATATGGGGTTCACTGTACTGTATGAAGCACTTTATGGGGCCCATTATAATGTATGGAGCATTATGTGTTGCCATTATACTGTATGGAGCACTAGGTGGGGCCTATTTTACTGTATGGAGCACTATATGGGGCTCATTATACTGTATGTAGCAGTATATGGGGCCCATTATACTGTATGGAGCACTATGTGGGGCCATTATATTGTATGGAGCACTATGTAGGGCCATTACACTGTATGGAGCTCTATGTAGTACTGATATACAGTATGGAGCACCTTGCGGTGTGTATGTTATGTTGTTCTTTGTGTTATATAATTGTGCTTTATGTTGCTTTTTATTGATAGACTCTAATAGCATTTTAAACATTTGGTCAGCTTTCTACTTTGGTTATCTTTGGATCACAGACAGGTCAGGTATGATTATCGTCCTCTGAGATTCCTTTCTTTGTCAAAAAGCACTACTATTCTGGCCTTTAGGGGGTGAGGTCTTTAGGGGGCATGTCAAATGTTCGTAAAAATTTTATGTGGTCTGTGAATTTGCGTCGAGGTGTCCAGAAATTCTTTTTTAGTAGGTTGGCCACCCTGGTCACCACTCAGTACACATTGAGCGGTGCCAGTAACCACTCCCCGACACTGACTGACAGCTGGCTCTTTACTGATGCACTGCTGAGCTGGCTGTCAGTCAGTGTCAGGGAGCAGTTACAGGCGCCACTCTCTGTGTACTGAGCAATGACTAAAGCTGCGCCTCTATGACTAAAAGCACGAGGCTGCCGGGGGAATAAAGTTCACTGTCTCCCGACAGCGGGGCTTTCAGTACGGCGGCCGGGCGGTTTCAGAATGCTAATAATCTACACACTAACCCCATATCTGCTGGTTAATATCATTTTTCCACAAACAAATGCTAACATGCAGTGTGATCTTCAGAAATGTACTAATCTGTACTAATTCCTAATATAGGACCTGATTAAATTTGAGACATCACATATATATTTAGGTATAGGAAAGTTCACGCTGTAAAAAAAAGTTAATAAAGTTCAATAGTTGGGAAATTCCCAATAAGTCAAAGCAGTGTCTCACAGGTGTCATTTGCAAATGTGGGGAAGCACCAGACCTTTGTGATGTAAATCAAGGATACGGTTTCTCTAGAGCCACATTGTACTGGAGACTATGATTAAGGATGTATCTCTTTCCTATTTTTGCCTTGATGTGGTATTTTTAATGTACCAGGAACCTTTTTAAGCTGTTCTATTAAACTGGAGGCATTTTATATCCAAACGGCTAGACACTTTCGTTTTCTTTGTCTGCGTTTTAAGCCAAGCAGGGGCTTTCCCTTTTCGTGCCGAGGATTTTCACAACAAATCTAGGAAAGCTGGCAAATTTTGCACTTTCTGCACATTCACCCATCGTTCCCCAACTCCGGTCCTCAAGAGCCACCAACAGGTCATGTATTCTGGATTTCCTTATTATTGCACAGGTGATGGAATTCTTGCCTTTCCAGGTAATGCAGTGATCACCTGGGCAATACTAAGGGAATCCTGAAAACATGACCTGTTGGTGGCTCTTGAGGGCCAGAGTTGGGGATCACTGAGCTAGAGCCCAAGCTTCTGATGATATAACAGATGTTTCATTTTGGATGTTTTTCTCAAACTGTTACAAGTTTAAATTAGAGTTCTGAAACTGTCCCAGGGGGAATTTACCACCCAATAAGTCAAACAGCTGGGATATCACTATAAAAACTGTTGTGCATTTAAAAAATATCTGTTATGTAGCTCCAGTGTTATAGGAGTTGTCCGCAATTTCCAGAAAGATTGTGAATTGTTGTGGGACTAAAGCTCATACCCACTCAAGTAAACGAGGCTGACCTGCAATAAAAGGTCCCACTTTTGATGTTGAGAAGTGTGAGACAACCATTTGTGGGTGTTGTGAATAATGCAGAAGCTTGCGTATTTTTGAGGGGGATCTCTTGCCACTCATCGTACTCACTCATAGCGCCTGCTCATACCTCAAGCCCAGAGGGATTCTCTTGATTCTATGCTTCCATTATTAAAGGGTATATTGTAAAGGGTTATTTTATTAATTCGGTCAGTTTGATTAATTGCTTTAGTATTTTTAGTTTCAGCTTTCCTTCATGTTTTCGGAAGGGAGGTACCAGGTAGTGCAAAGTACTTCCAGGAGAGATTCTAAAGTGCTGAGCTTAGTACTGATAAGACTAGTCCACTGACATATACAACACGTGGTGTGGGGAGTCATAATGGTTAAGGTCCATTTACAAGGAGTAACTGACGGTATTAAATGATTTTACTGATTGACAGTCATTTAATAGCCTGGTTACACGTGTAGACCGCAGTAAACGTTACCCAGTGAGCGATCTGTAGTAGATTGTTTAGTGCACATAGGCTGTCATTGTTCTCAGCAACACAAATCCAGAGGCAACAATAGGCAGATAGATTCGGGGCCTGAACCCCAGATCAAAAACACGATGACCCAAACCTACAGAAAACACCTTCTACTAGAGCAGTCTGACAGCATCACTGCCTTTCCTAACTTCTCTCCTGTGCCTGGGAGTACAACATATAGATGTCACTGCTCTGTCACGCGGGGAAGGAGGCAGAAAAGAGCCACAATGCTCTTGATCGCACCAGTCAGTGTCTTGATCCGGTTGCTGCTTTTCTGGACACTATAGACACTGCCCACGGAATCCCGCTTACAGACTCCACCTCCAGCCTGAAGTCTCCAGCAGAGCAGAGGAGACTGCTGCTTCTAGGGATGACACCTCTTCTCTGCTGGGCCACAGGCTTGTTCTTACAATACATGGGGGATATTGGCCCCCCTCCCCCTATTTAGCACTATCATTTCCCACCAATCGTACAGCAAACGTTTACCTCTACCCTCAAGTTTCCAGCACAGCTAGTAGTCAGCAAAAGTAGAAAGGTGATGGGAAGCAGTCTGCTGTCCACATGGAGAATTTAGTGATGGTCTTGTTCAGGCCCAAGCCCCCCCCCCCCCCCCCAAGTTTCACTGGTTTCCTTTCATAAGGCTGAAGATGCATGATAGATGCCCAGTCCCCTGCACAACATGTGTATAAGGTATTGTCATATATAGATTAAAGCATATGATAGATATATATATATATATATATATATATATATATATATATATATATATATATATATATATATATATATATATATATATACACATATATACACACACATATACACACACACTGGTCAAAAAAATAAAGGGAACACTTAAACAACAGAATATAACTCCAAGTAAATCAAGCTTCTGTGAAATCAAACTGTCCACTTAGGAAGCAACACTGATTGACAATCAATTTCACATCCCGTTGTGCAAATGGAATAGACAACAGATGGATTATTGGCAATTATCAAGACACACTCAATAAAGGAGTGGATCTGGACAGAAATGTCCCGGCCGCCCATGGAAGTTAACACCTAAAAACAAGAGCGTCTTCTGGTACGAAGGGTTAAAGAAAATAGACATGAAAGTTCACTGGGGTTCGCTAAAGAAGTAGAAAGCATCTGGGTAGTGTTTTTCCCATGATACAAAGTATACTTTTCAAAGGGGGTGTACTCATTTATGCTGAGCAATATATATATTATATACATGAGTGTTTAGCTGAGCATTCAGGTGTTTTTAACCCCTTTCTGCCAGCTGACGGAATAGTACGTCAGCTGGCAGAACCCCCACTTTAAGGTGGGCTCAGGCGGCGAGCCCACCTTAAAGCCGCGACACGTCAGCTGTTTTGTACAGCTGACATGTGCGCGCAATGAGCGCGAGCGGAATCGCGATCCGCCCGCGCCCATTAACTAGTTAAATGCCGCTGTCAAACGCAGACAGCGGCATTTAACTACCGCATCCGGCCTGGCGGCCGGATATGAGCGCATCGCCGACCCCCGTCACATGATCGGAGGTCGGCGATGCTTCTAAATGGTAACCATAGAGGTCCTTGAGACCTCTATGGTTACTGATCCTCGGCAGCTGTGAGCGCCCCCCTGTGGTCGGCGCTCACAGCACACCTGTAATTCTGCTGTGTAGCAGCGATCTTATGATCGCTGCTACATAGCAGAGCCGATCGGGTTGTGCCTGCTTCTAGCCTCCCATGGAGGCTATAGAAGCATGGCAAAAGTAAATAAAAATGTGAAAAAAATAAAAAAAATATAAAAGTTTAAATCACCCCCCTTTCGCCCCAATCAAAATAAATCAATAAAAAAATCAAACCTACACATATTTGGTATCGCCGTGTTCAGAATCGCCCGATCTATCAATAAAAAAAAAGCATTAACCTGATCGCTAAATGGCGTAATGAGAAAAAAAATTGAAACGCCAGAATTACGTTTTTTTGGTCGCCGCGATATTGCATTAAAATGCAATAACGGGCGATCAAAAGAACGTATCTGCACCAAAATGCTATCATTAAAAACGCCAGCTCGGCACGCAAAAAATAAGCCCTCACCCGACCCCAGATTACGAAAAATAAAGACGCTACGATTATCGGAAAATGGTGCAATTTATTTATTTTTTTTTAATGGCAGGTCAGTTTTAGCATTTAGTGAACCTAGCAAAATAGCGAAGCAAAACACAAGTGTGGGATTGCACTTTTTTTGCAATTTCACTGCACTTGGAATTTTTTTCCAGTTTTCTAGTACACGACATGGTAAAACCAATGATGTCGTTCAAAAGTACAACTCGTCCCGCAAAAAATAAGCCCTCACATGGCCAAATTGACGGAAAAATAAAAAAGTTATGGCTCTGGGAAGGAGGGGAGCGAAAAACGAAAATGAAAAAACGGAAAAAGCTCCGGGGGTGAAGGGGTTAACAGGCAGAGAAAAGAAAACTGCAGACAGGTGTCTTTGGTCTTATCTTTCCCCAAAACAATAGGATCAGGTATTGAAATTCCAACAGGGTATTGAATACTCCTCCCACCAACAGATTAACCCCTTCTAAGGGTGGTTTGCACGTTAATGACGGGGCCAATTTTTACAATTCTGAACGCTTCAACGGATCCCTGTGATTCTGACAATGTTTTCTCATGACATATTGTACTTCATGATAGTGGTAAAATTTCTTTGATATTACCTGCATTTATTTGTGAAAAAAAAAAAGGAAATTTGGTGAAAATTTCGCATTTTTCCAACTTTGAATTTTCATGCCCTTAAATCACAGAGAAATGTTACACAAAATACTTAATAAGTAACATTTCCCACATGTCTACTTTACATCAGCACAATTTTGGAACCAATTTTTTTTTTTTTATTTTATTTTTTTAGGGAGTTATAAGGGTTAAAATTTGACCATTAATTTCTCATTTTTACTACACCAATTTTTTTTAGGGATCACATCACATTTGAAGTCACTTTGAGGGGTCTATATGATAGAAAATATCAAAAAGTGACACCATTCTAAAAACTGCACCCCTCAAGGTGCTCAAAACCACATTTAAGACGTTTATTAACCCTTCAGGTGTTTCACAAGAATTTTTGGAATGTTTAAAAAAAAAAATGAACATTTAAGTTTTTTTTCATAAAAAAACACCGGATTATGTACCGGTAATGCTCTTTTATAGAGCCACGACAGCACCCACTGAGAGAGGGGATCCGCCCCTAGGAACAGGAAACCCTACGGAGAGATAAAAGGGGCGGTCCCCCTCGCTCCCACAGTTTGGGTTACAGAGATTGCGAGGAACCGCCCAACAGTTTTAGTAGGTAATTCTTATATCATCATTTATCTTAACCTAATTACGTATATGTACAAGAACCAATCACCCTTAATAGTGCTCATATGCAAACTAATATATAAGGGAGGGAAGTGAAGGGGTGCTGTCGTGGCTCTATAAAAGAGCATTACCGGTACGTAATCCGGTGTTTTCTCTTCGCCACGACAGCACCCACTGAGAGACTTTCAGAGAGTTATTTGGGGGGGATTATCGTGTTAAGAACTGATCTACCGAAACACAAGTCAGTGGAGGCAGATAAATCTAGTCTATAGTGACTATAGAAGGTAGTAGGAGAAGACCAGGTTGCGGCCTTACATATGAGTTCTATTGGAACCTCTGCTCGTTCCGCCCAGGATGATGCTATCGCCCGGGTGGAATGTGCCTTTACAGTCTCAGGTGGATTCTCCCCTTTAGACGAATAGGCCAGGTGTATCGCCTCCCGAATCCATCGGGATAATGTGCCTTTTGTAACACCAGCTCCTTTCCTTTGACCCTGGAAGGAAACAAAGAGAGCCCTGCTCTTCCTCCAGGGACTAGTCCTGTCTAGATAAGTTATTACAGCCCTTCTCACATCTAAAGTATGGTACTTTTCTTCTTCCTGATTTGTAGGGTTATTATAGAAGGTAGGAAGAAGAATTTCTAGAGATCTATGGAATTTAGTACACATTTTAGGTAGGTAGGAAGGGTCTGTTTTCAGGACAATTCTATCTGGAAATATTGACATAAAAGGAGGATCCACTGACAGTGCCTGCATGTCACCTACTCTTCTTGCCGATACTAAAGCGACAAGAAGAGCAGTCTTGAGGGAAACGTGTTTAATGTGAGCCGAGTGTAGAGGCTCGAAAGGGTGATCTGTCAAGGCTTCAAGGACTAAATTAACATCCCAAGGAGGTAAGCGGGGAATTTGAACTGGTTCTGATCTTTGGCAGGCTGAAATAAATCTGGCTATCCACCTATCACCCGCAACGTTGTTACTATACAGGGCCCCTAGTGCAGAGACTTGTACCTTTAAGGTACTAACTGAAAGGCCTAAATCACGTCCTTTCTGGAGAAACTCTAAAATAGTAGAGACTGGAATTTCATTCGACAGGGCCGATGGATAGAGGCTTAGGAATTTTTTCCACACTCTTACATAGATAGATGTAGTGGATTTTTTCCTACTTAATAATAAGGTATTGATCACGTTATCAGAGAAGCCTCTTAATTTTAACAGCTGCCTCTCAAATTCCAGGCTGTCAACCGTAGACCCTTCACATGAGGGTGGTTGAAGGGCCCCTGGAAGAGAAGATCCTGATCCTCTGGGAGAATCCATGGATCTGAGATGGACATGGCTCTGAGCAGGGAGAACCATGGTCTTTTCGGCCAAAACGGAGCAATAAGGATTATATTCGCTCTGTCCTCCCTTATCTTCCTGATCACTGTTGGAAGAAGTATCAGCGGAGGAAAGGCATATGCTTTCTGAAATGTCCATGGAACCTGGATAGCATCGAGAATATCGGGATTGTCGGTTCGGAACATTGAAGCGAATCTTTTTAACTGCCTGTTGTCTCTTGTAGCGAAGAGATCTATTTCGGGTATGCCCCATTTCCCGGCTATCATTCTGAAAATCCGATGATTTAGAACCCACTCGCCCTGGTGGAGGGTATGACGACTGAGGAAGTCCGCTTTTGAGTTGTCCACTCCTCTGACGTGAAGCGCTGATAGGGACGGAAGATGTTCTTCGGCTATAGTTAGGATGTCTTCGGTTATAGACATGAGAGTGCCTGATCTTGTTCCTCCTTGATGATTGATATAAGCTACTGATGTCATGTTGTCTGATAGAATTCTGGTATGTGTTCCGTGTAGCTGCGGAAGGAATTCACATAGGGCATGATAGATAGCTTTTAGCTCTCTTTTATTAGATGAGTCGTCTGACTCCGTAATCGACCATAGTCCTTGGACTAACTGGTCCCCTAAGTGTGCTCCCCAACCACTAGGACTGGCGTCCGTAAATATTGTGTTTGAGGGTTTAATTACCCAGGGAACTCCGGTAACCAGATGATTTGGTTCTAGCCACCAGTTTAGAGATTGGATTACTTCACTAGAAAGGGAGATTTTACCGTCCAAATGACCTTGTAATTTTACCTCTTCATGTAAAATTGCATACTGTAAACGCCTCGAATGGAACTGAGCCCAAGGAACAGCTGGAATACACGATGTGAAGGAGCCAAGAAGGGGCATGCCTTCCCACAAGGAAATTAAAGGTTTATTTATTACCGACTGAACCTTATTTCTAACCGTTATTTGTTTAGTTTCTGGGAGAAAACATCTCTGGCTTATAGAGTCTAATATAATCCCCAGAAATGTTTGCCAAGTTGTTGGCAATAGCCTAGATTTTTCCCAATTTATTAGCCACCCTAATCTCTGTAGAGTTGAAATCATATCACTCAATCGTTGCCGACATTGAGAAGGGGAATTTCCCACTACCAAAAGGTCGTCTAGGTATGGGATTATTAGGGTGTCTTTTGATCTTAGATATGACATTACCTCCGACATTAGTTTAGTGAATACTCTTGGAGCTATTGATAGTCCAAAGGGCATTGCTGTATACTGAAAGTGCCGTATACACCCTTTCAATACAATTGCCACGCGGAGATATTGTTGATGTTCCATAAAGATTGGTAGATGATAATACGCATCTTTAAGGTCAAGAACCGTCATAAAGCAATGGGGAAACAGGAGTTTTATGGTGGATCGGATAGACTCCATTTTAAAGGTTTGATTTTCTAAGAAGGTGTTTAACTTTCTAAGGTTTATAATGGTTCTGAATGATCCATCCGGTTTTGGTATTAAAAATAAAGGGGAATAAAACCCTTTACCCTCCTGAAGAAATGGAACTTCCACCAAAACTCCCTTGGAAAGAAGATTCATTACTTTTTGCTCCAATGCCTCCTGTTGCGAATGAGATTTTAATGAAGTCAATAGAAATGAGTCCGGAGGGACTCGGGAAAATTTTAATTTTAAGCCAGAGGTGATGAGATTATTTGCCCAACTATTTGATGTTATTTGTCGCCATTTATCTGAGAAGGAGGACAATCTACCTCCCACAGGTAGATCCGTTCTAACGGGGTTTGTCCTCAGGTTTGAAAGGGCGCTTCCCAAAGAATGCACCTCTTTGTTTGGTGTCTCTAGTGGCCCAGCGGTCTTGGTTCTTAAAATCTTTCCTTCTATTAAACACGGGCTTCCGGAACGCTCTCCTATAGGACGGAAGGTAATTAACATTAGGGAAGCCCTTCTTTCTCTCTCCTGCTTTGGTTAAGATCTCATCCAGTTTAGTACCAAACAGGTACTCACCCTGACATGGGAGGCCACACAATTTGGATTTTGTCTGGGGATCGCCCTTCCATCCTTTAAGCCACGGGGCTCTACGTGCTGCATTCGTGAGGCCCGCTGACTTGGCTGCCAAGCGTATGGAGTCAGCAGATGAGTCCGCCAGGAAGGCTGTAGCACCCCTGATCAGGGGTATAGAGGACATTAATTTGTCTCTAGAGAGACCGCTTTTTAGTCCTTCCTCCAAGTCATTCAGCCAGACTAGCATGGACCTGGCGGTGCATGTAGCCGACATTGCCGGCCTAAAGGCTCCCGTACTTGACTCCCAGGCTCTTTTTAAAAGAGAGTCGGTTTTACGGTCCAGTGGGTCTTGCAATGAGCCCGAATCCTCCACAGGCAGTGAGGATTTTTTGGATGTGGACGCCACTGCTGCATCCACCTTCGGGGCTTTTGACCATGATGAGAATTCTTCATCATTGAAGGGATAACGCCTTTTTGAGGATGGTGGTAAACCCCTTTGCCCCTGGCTTTCCCACTCTTTTTTGATTAGATTTTTTACCGCTGCTATTACCGGAAAGGAGGGCCTTTTCCTTTCTGACAGGCCAGCGAACATTATGTCCTGCTGCGTTCTAGGGACCTTAGAATCTTCAATGCCCATGGTGTTGCAAACGGATTTTACCAGGTTATCGATGCTATCGGTGGGAAAGCATGTATCTTGATCCTCATCAGAGGAAACGTATTTGCGGGAAATGTCACAGTCTGCATTTTCTCTATCAGAAGACTGGTCAGATATAGGGGAAACGTACCCCTTTCTTCCCTTAGTATGCGGCTCTTTGTCAGAACTATGTAGGGCTCGTAATTCCTCCCTGATCATGACTCTAATGTCTTCTGATTTAACCGAGGCTTCTTCCCGTAAGGTAGAGTCAATACATGGTTTACAAAGCCTCTTTTTGTGACTATCCGGGAGGGGCTGGAGACATAACGCACACTGTCTGTGTTTCGTTTTTTCAGTTCTTTTGGCCTAGGGTGTATAGAGGGAGAGGGAACAATAATCAGCCTAATAGGGTAGATATACACTCACCCCAGTGAAGCTGTCTGTGAAGGTACCGGCTGACAAGGAGGAGACTGAGGCACAGGTTGAGGAATAGCTTGATCTGATCCGACTTGCTCTTCCTAGAAGATCCGCTCTGTTTAGAGCGGCTGCTGCTGGCATGGCTGCGTGGAGTGGATGCGGTGGCTTCAATGGAAGACATCACAGGGCCCTGCGCAAAATCCATAGTGGACACCGGAGCGACATCGCCGGCGTCTTTTCACATGGGGGCCGCCATCTTCTTCCGGTTGTACCCGGAAGTGCTAATCACCTCCGGGTCGCGGCCATACTCTGTGCGCCTGCGCTGCCACCGGTATCAGCGCAGGCGCCGTCCTCCTCCTCCATAACCCCGGAAGCTTACCTGTACTTCCGGGGAAATACACTGGGGCTCCATGCTGTCTATGCGTCCGCCGAGGACGGCGCGACGCTGACCGTACCACAGCGCTTGCTCCCGCAGACAATTCCGGATGGTACCTCGTGAGCCAGCAACCGCCCGTCCTGGCCTCACGGCGTCTGCCAGCAGAGGGGGGAAACTGAGCCAGGACCCCCGACGCTGCTTCCAGCTCTGGAGCCCTTGCCGTCCTCAAAGGTAAACCGCGCAAGCGGCATCCAGGCTGGGCATCCTCTTCTCTCCGTGGATTCCCGTAGGAACAGGAAACCAAACTGTGGGAGCAAGGGGGACCACCCCTTTTATCTCTCTGTAGGGTTTCCTGTTCCTAGGGGCGGATCCCCTCTCTCAGTGGGTGCGGTCGTGGCGAAGAGAAAAATTACTTCAGATCCAATTTGTTTTATTTAATTTATCCTGAGAACGCAGATACCCCATATGTGGGGGTAAACAAATTTGTTTGTTGATCTAAAACATTTAAGCGTGACAAACATGCAAAAGAATAAGAAATCAGGGAGGGGGCAAACACTTTTTCACACACCGGTACATTAAATAGGAGATAGTGGGGCTGGTACATACCTTATATAGGAGAAAGTGGGGCTGTTGGCTTCATCAGAGGTTTGGGCGTGCAGAGCGTGCGAACGCCAACCATAAAGAACGTCCTGATGCTGGCACTGGATGTGTCAGGGCCTAATACTTCATTGCATGCACCGTAACATTCATTAGTGAACACTTCGCACGTGTACTTGGTGTAGAGAAGGGCTGGTAAAATAGGACACTAAGGTCCCTGGAAATCTAACTGTAAACTGCTCACGAGCCTAAGGTTCCGCACCCTTGATTCCATCGCTGCTTTCAATCTGCAGCTTGTTATTGAAATTTGCACCGCTACCCATAGTCCCTCCACCACACAATTGCGGGGGGCTGATGGATTGCTATGATAGCTGGGAGCCCGCTGAAGACCTCCTTTTCTGCTATCTGTCCTCTCTGTACTCTGAAGCTTGGTCATAGGCTAAGTTGCATAAGAGACTGAGATTTTTACTATCTACTGCAATACTATGGTGACGCCTTGTCTTTTGCTAGCGGTAAATTACAGCTGGTATACTTTCTGTTTTTATAAACAAAATGTAAATTAAAAATTAAGTTAGGAAAATTGTTCAATTTTCAAACTTAAATTTTCTTCTCTTAAACCGATAATTAAGTTTATTTTAAATGCCATGTTGTTTTTAACCCCTTTCTGACATTCCGACGTACTATCCTGTCTGGTAACCGTTACCAGACTTGCGGTGGATACCGCGTCTCCCTCCTGCTCTCCAGCAGTTTCTAACTTGATCGGCTGGCCTAGCCCTCTATCTACAAGATTGCCTGTTTACCCTAATAGAAAAATCTTTTTGATGCAATATCCTTCTCAAGGGTTTATTTCACATACCCTTCTCCGATTAGCTATAGAGCACACTGATGAAGGTCGTTTGCAGACCAGAACGTTTGTGAACATTGTGAATACTGTATGTATTAAACACTTTGTTGCATCAGATTCCCCAGAGCGTGCCTAAGTATATCTTTATCGTAAAAACGCTCCAGTGATCTGTGTGAAAAGTGCAAGACTACTTTATTTTTTTTAATTAATAAAGGTCATAACATTGCCAAATTAAAAAAAAAAAAAAAGAAAAAAAAAAATCAGGCCAGCTATATGGGCATGCAGGTCACAAAGTTGCAAAAATTATACCTTCATATCTGCAAACTGATGTATTTCAGAGAAATCCAGGTTTTTGTTAATATGTAAATAAAAGGTTCAGATCTATGGGCGGGACATAGATCTCACTGAGAATCTGCCTCCAGAGCTTATTTTTCATGAAAGGGACATTACCAGTTTGAGAAATGTGATGACTGACAGTCTGGTCTTCTGATCTACATGTTTCATACTGGCAGGGCCGGCTCCAGGTTTTTGAGGGCCCCGGGCGAAAGAGTCTCAGTGGGCCCCCCATTTAACACATACCACGATTCATGATGCACAAATACAGCTGAGAAATAGAGGTATAGTACAATGCCAGATTTCACTTCTTACATTAGTGATAGCTATTGAAAATTCTGCAGTGTATATATATACAGGACACGAGGAGCGGTACTGTGCAGTGTATACATACAGGGGAGTGATGGTACTGTGCAGTGTATATATACAGGACAGGAGGAGCGGTACTGTGCAGTGTATATATACAGGACAGGAGGAGCGGTACTGTGCAGTGTATATATACAGGACAGGAGGAGCGGTACTGTGCAGTGCATATATACAGGACAGGAGAAGTGGTACCGTGCAGTGTATATATACAGGGGCGTGATGGTACTGCGCAGTGTATATATACAGGACAGGAGGAGCGGTAGTGTGCAGTGTATACATACAGGAGGAGTGGTACTGTGCAGTGTATACATACAGGACAGGAGGAGTGGTACTGTGCAGTGTATACATACAGGACAGGAGGAGTGGTACTGTGCAGTGTATATATACAGGACAGGAGGAGTGGTACTGTGCAGTGTATATATACAGGACAGGAGGAGTGGTACTGTGCAGTGTATATATACAGGACAGGAGAAGTGGTACTGTGCAGTGTACATACAGGACAGGAGAAGTGGTATTGTGCAGTGTATATATACAGGACAGGAGGAGCGGTACTGTACAGTGTATATATACACAGGACAGGAGGAGTTGTACTCTGCAGTGTATATATATACAGGACAGGAGGAGTGGTACTGTGCAGTGTATATATACAGGATAGGAGGAGCGGTACTGTGCAGTGTATATATACAGGACAGGAGGAGTGGTACTGTGCAGTGTATATATACAGGATAGGAGAAGTGGTACTGTGCAGTGTATATATACAGGACAGGAGGAGTGGTACTGTGCAGTGTATATATACAGGACAGGAGGAGTGGTACTGTGCAGTGTATATATACAGGACAGGAGAAGTGGTACTGTGCAGTGTACATACAGGACAGGAGAAGTGGTACTGTACAGTGTATATATACAGGACAGGAGGAGGGTACTGTGCAGTGTATATATACAGGACAGGAGAAGTGGTACTGTGCAGTGTACATACAGGACAGGAGAAGTGGTACTGTACAGTGTATATATACAGGACAGGAGGAGCGGTACTGTACAGTGTATATATACACAGGACAGGAGGAGTTGTACTCTGCAGTGTATATATATACAGGACAGGAGGAGTGGTACTGTGCAGTGTATATATACAGGATAGGAGGAGCGGTACTGTGCAGTGTATATATACAGGACAGGAGGAGCGGTAGTGTGCAGTGTATATATACAGGACAGGAGCAGTGATACTGTGCAGTGTATATATACAGGGCAGTGATGGTACTGTGCAGTGTATATATACACAGGACAGTGATGGTACTGTGCAGTGTATATATATTTCAACAGCCGCCCAGGCCCCCAGCACCTGTCCTGTATATATATTATATATACTGTCATACAGGCTGTACAGTATATAGATATACAGGACAGGTGCTGGGGGCCTGGGTGGCTGCTGAAGTATATAATATACAGAATGTCAGAATACAGCGATACATCGCACTCACTCAGGGCGGTTCCTCCAGAATCTGCGGCTGCCTGAATCTGATAAGTTCAGCAGTCAGTGAGTGCAGCCAGCGAGGGGCGGGCGGGAGAGCAGAGCAGGAGAACGTGCTCTCTCCGCCCACAATGTCACGCTGGCTGCCTTCTTAACCCCTATGTGCCTGGCCCTGCACTGACAGTGAGAAGATGCTTGTGCTAGCACAAATTGAACGGCCAGATGGATCTCTGACAGCGTGAGTGGGCCCCCCCCGTCTCGCCAGGGCCCCGGCACTTGCCCGGGTGCCGACGCCGGCCCTGCATACTGGTAACGCCCCCTTTCACTTAAAATAATCCCTGGAGGCAGATTCTCAGGGAGATCTACAGTATGTCCGGCCCATAGATCTTAAAAAATAATTTACATATTAAGAAAAATGTGGATTTCTCTGGAACAAGATATCAGATTGCAGACATCAAGGCATCATTTTGTTCAGCTTCCTATGACCTAGATGTCCATATAGACGGCTTAGGAGGGTTTGTCCTAGAGACAGATTCCTTTACAACAATAGGTCATTTGCTGATTATAGCGTCCCTATAGCTAGTACATTGTCCTCAAAATGACTATATTGCGCAATGTCCCCAATGCAAAATTTAAAGCTAAAAAAAACCTTGCGACGAACTATGCTGAACCTTGAACGTGCTGGATATAAGGTGGTGTGATCTGCTCTGCACTCGACCTTGCGCTGCATTGTTAGCAAGAACGGGACTGTAGGTTGAAAGATGCCGACTCTGCACAAAACCAGAGTGCAAATGTCACTGTTTCTAGTAAGGACGGCTCTTTTTGCTGCTGACATTATGCTCAGAATTTTCTATCGATACCCACTTCATTATACTGCCCTGATAATCTGAAGCATAGGTTTCCCTATTGCAACCACAAAAGGGGAAGGTCATTGAGATCACCACACTCCTGTCCCACTGCAATCATTATTTTCTACCTCTATTACACAGGTGACATTGACCAATTACATTCAATTACTAATATTCTACCTGATCCACTGTGATTAACCAGAAACATAGATTTAAATTCCAGGTCAGGTCGGCATATTAGAAGAGTTGTAATTTTATACACGCTGTTAGGAGGTTCTAAGTAATTAGAGGGTGTCCCCATGTAAAAGGATCTTCATCTCTTCACCAAAGTGAAGAGCATTTGCAAATAGTCTTTCATTCTGGAGAACCAATCCTGTCCAGAAAGCTCATTGATTTGAATGGGAAGTGTAATACTTCATTTCTCCAGTGGTGGCACTGCAGGAAAAATGAACACTTCCTGCTAGGCTTACTAACAGATCACAGATGATCACCGGTAGTTACAGAAGGGAAACATTTTGACATCTGCTTATTTTCAAGGGACCCTTCAAACGAGTAGGGATTATTTGAAATGTAAGAGCCCCTTAAAGTTCAGTAATGTGTAGGTACTTCTTGTCCCACCCCTTGCAAGGGTGCTTTCACAACTGCATCCATTCAGTGGCTCGGTTGGGGCTTATGCCTGAACCCTCGTTGCAAAAGGGGAGTCCGATGTATGTGTCGAGGGGCCATTGACTACAATGATGCCGACAAAGCGAACGTGCGCTCTGTTGTGCATCATTTTCAGGTGTATACACCTACTGGAGGCGGACACCCAGACAGTCTAATATGTCAACGTGTCCGCCTCCAGTATGCGTATACATCCAAAAATGAGGCACAAGAGCGCATGTTTGTGCTGGCGGCACCATTGTAGTCTATGACCCCTGTTGGTATAAGCTCGAATCCCGTTTTGCAGGGGGTTCGGACTAAAGCCTCGACAGGGCCACTGAATGGGTGCCTGAACGCAGGGGGAAAGCACTCTTACAGCAGGCACGTTATTGCCCAAGGAAATCTGCAAAATACATCAGAGTGTATAAATAACACAAAGGTTAAAACTATAGTGCAAATCATCCTTTTTATTGTTTCTTTTTTTTTTGTACAGAACAATATATTCAAAAGCTTTTCTTCATTTCAAGCCAGACAAAAGGCACATTAAAAATAGAAATCCTGTTTATTGTAACATAAGCAGAGGTCGCTCATTACTCTGTATGCGACCAAAGCAAAAAAAACTCTTCGGTTCACCAATGAACTTTACAAAAGGAAAAGCAACAAAACACAAGTTAAAAGTCACATTCAAAGTCTGATAAAAATAAAACATTTTGCCCAAGAAAAAAAAAACCAAACCTCACCCTGCTCTTTCTGCTTTAGGTCCAAAGGCTTCTTGGGGATAGAAAAAATCCAAAACGTTCCTCAGTAGTCAAATTCTGGATGCAAATTGCCCCCCCTCCCAGCACCAGAACCTCGAATATCAGGCAACTGAACGTAATCGGAAGACAATCACAAGAGAATTAACGGGATCCTTTGCGGTTTTGCAGCTTCCGTCAAAAACCTGAAGGTCCCCAATTATAATTAATAGGCTCCGTCTGGATTCACCTCTGTTAGAAAACGTATTTGGTATAGGTTCAGGATAAATGGAAGCGCAAACAGATGCAAAGCAAGCAGCAATTTGGATGCAGCATTAGTATAATTGGAGAAGATGTGATTCAATAAAGCTCAAGATCAAAATTTCGAGATCAGTATAAAATAAGTGAAGTTTCTGCAAAATCGATGGAGTCCAAAAGTGGGTTCACTTCAGGCTCCTATAGTGACCCGGTGCCAATGTTATGCTTCAGTATCCAGGGACAGTAAATCTATGAATGTCGGAAGTTGACCAGCGTGGTGAATAGGAGATGGATGACAATGAAAATCACACACCGGGATGCAAACATAGAATACGATGTTGAGTAACAAAACAACAAAAAAAAGCCCCTAAACTCCAACGCTGAGGCACAAAGCACCAGGTGATTACCGGCTCGAGCACGCCGCCATCTGTTATATAACATAACAAAAGAAAAGCAGATGTAACGAGCATCGCTCAAAAGAAAGATCACATCAATCGAGTACAGACACTGCAAAATATGTACAACCGGTTACAACGGCAGAACAAAAGTCCAAAGTAAAAAAATAAAGCCACATAAATGGATAAATCTATAAACAGGAATAGCGTTATACGCCTTTCCCGGTGACACAAGTCATCTAGAAAGTCTGTTTTTATTTGTATTGTAACATTAAATTGCGACCTTTAACACTCGGCACATCATGTTCTGTACACACTTCTGAAAGTCAGCCCAATCTTAAGAAATTGTTATGTAACATCCAGTTCTTCTTCAGAACAGGCGTAGTCCGTTACAAAATATTTTTGGATATTGCTTCATGCGGAATGCTCCCAAGTATATACACATAGCAAAGCCAGAGCCTTCATCTCCCATCCCCCACACCGGGGATTCATTCACACTGGGGGTTAATGGTCTGGGAAGAAGCCGTGCTATAACCGCACAGCAAATGATTTATATAAGTATAGTTGTAGATTTTACAAGGAAGCATACCCTGAAATACGCAACAGCTTTCTCTCTAGTGCTCTCCCAGTCAGTGCAGACATAGAAATAATAATAATAATTATACTAAAGAAAAAAAAAATCTCTTGCTAAAGCTTTTTTGTAACATTTAAGGAAGTGACAAAACTGCTGGTTGGCGTCAGTAACAAGGGTACTTTAAAGCTTTGTGCCACTTAAGGATGCCAACTCGTGTGCTGAAGTTTGTGACTGACGATGAGAGCCCCCATGCAGAGATTGTTAGGCTATGTTTCCACAGTCAGAAAACCTTCAGGATTTGCTACGGATTGGACGCTACGTACAGCCGCAGCGTCCAGATGTTACAGCATAGTGAAGGGACTTTTATGAAATCCCGTCTCCACTATGCGTGCAGGGCCGCATCCGACGGCCCTGCGTAACCGGACATGCGGTGCGTCTTTCCAAACTGCAGCATGTCTATTTATCTTGCAGAGATGCTCCGTCTCCACAAGATAAATAACCCGGTCTATGGATACGATGCGGTGATTCCGCATGTGTTTAATGAACACATCTGGAATCACCGCGCGTACAACAGGGGGCGGCGCGGGGTATCCGCTGTGTCCAAAGCGCAGGGAATCTTGAACGTGGAGACATACCCGAAAGGGGTTGTCCAGTTTTGAAACAAAAGTCTGCAGTTATGAGACTTCAGACTTGCGAATTTGCAAAGCACGCTGTCAGAATCTCCAGCACCGGGTGGTCATGTGACCGCATGCACGCGATGTGCATACTCCCGGCCACATTCCGACTAGACATAAGAGGCCTTGCTCATTTCACTTGTACTGAGTGAGGCCGTGCACGTCTAGTTGGAATGTGGCAGGGTGTATGCCTAGCGCATACTTGTGGTCACCAACCGCTCCCTGCGAATCTTGACCGCGCGTCCTGTGCGGATTCACAAGTCTGCAGTCAGAGTAATTATAGACTTGTGTCAGACTTGGCCAACCCCTTTTACATCAGGAAGTTTGTCCTCTTGAGGGTTCACGTTTATTCACATAGCTTCTTCTCTAGCGCTCTTCCAGTCAGTGCAGACGGAAAACAATCCAAAAATAAAAAAATAGCCAAAAATGAAATTATTAAGCCTTGTGGAAGTATTTCGAGATGTGAAAAGAACCACTGGCTGGCTTGAGCAATACATGCGCTTGAAGCTTTGCACTGCTTTATACAAGCTGACGACGCTCGGTGATGAGAGGAGATCCTACAGGAATAGCGAGCAAAATGGTTAAGCTCCTGTGCAATTGAGGATTCACATCTGACTGCTGCCTTAGCGGCTAACCTATATCATCATTAATACGCCTCCCCTCAGTCACTTCTGCATGTTATCAGACAGATCTGGCATCCTTGATGAGTGGAGTTACGACTGACTTTAGTATTTTCTGCTTTGTAAGATAACGCCTTCGCAAAAGCAACCTGTGGTCGAGAACTGCGACAATACCCAAAGCAGCGATGCAATAAGCTTGGCTTGGAAGTGGTTTTGTCCTGTTGAAGCTTCTATTGCTTAGCAGCCGATATCATGACTATCATTCACCACAGCAGTCCCCCTTCGATGACTTGGCACACAGTGATTAATCTGGAATATCTAATCTATTACGCAAAAGTAAAACACAATGGCAAAACTCATGAAGCAAAAGCTGTCTTGTGGCAAAGTCCCAAAGATCGAGGTCAGAGGCGTCTCAGCAGGGTGCAATGCAGGTCTGGGCACAGCCGGGCTTGAAGACAAAACAGTCCGATGGATCATTATCCGGTCAGAGAATGTACAACTTGATTGCAGAATTTACCTGAAGCTTACTTTGTACACGTGAGAATTATTAGATGATGGCCTCGTGTTCATCTCTATAATAGGAGAAAAAGGAAAAAAAAAAAGTTTTAAAGTTGATACAAGAGGATCTGATTGTGTTAAATCGCACTAAGCTTTTTGTATAAGATCAGGTACCGATGTAAAAAAAAACAAAAACTAAACACTGACTCAGTAGAAGTGATTTTGTGACTTTAAATCCTGAAATCTTGCTGTTTTCATTGGTTACTGAGCCTCTTATAAGGCTGACACTTCCTGCTCTGTAAAGATCATTTCTCAGCAGTCATCCCAGTACCAGAGGGTTAAAAAGAAAGGTAGATCACTCTGAATCACACCATTTCCAAGACTGGTGTAGAGCATATGTAAAAGACTTAACTGCAGCTCAGACAAGATGGCCTCCCGATCATCATGTACAAATAAAATGAAAATGTGGTCAGAAAATAAATGATCATAAAAAAATTAAGTATATACCAGTGTCTGGATGTACACTCACATCTGTCTATGTGGCGGCTGAGAAACAGCTGGGAGACATGTTCCATTTAAATCAGATTTTTATGCTAAAAGTATTTTTTGGCAATGTTTTTTTTTCCTCGTATCAAAATTTGTATTAAAAAGAAAAAAAAAATACAAACCTTGCAATCTTCACACACTTTTTTAACTAACTTTTTGTTTCAAGAAATGAGCATTAGCCAAAAAGAACCAACTCTGATGTTTTGTAATGAAGTATTGATGGATGGATCCTGTGTTTATCAGACGTGTGTATAGCTGTGCCAGCTGTCATTGTAATTCTGCCTCCACTGATAAGAAGCCTGATGAAAACTGTTCCTGTAAGAACAGGAAGTATGAGCCTATAAAGCCCCAGTGGTCAGTGTTATAAAAAAAAATATAAATAAATAAATTACAGCTGCTGAGGTTCGGTGACATAGGCTAGGGCTATGCTCAGACACACCGGTCTAGGATACTGGATAATGGACTGGTCGCATACGGATCGCTGGACAATGGTCAGGCAGTGTCTGTACTAGGGCCAGGTGACTTTGGTTACAGGACCCTGGCCGCAAGGGGACCAGGGTTTCGGGTACAGGACCCTGGCCGCAAGGGGACGAGGGATTCGGGTACAGGACCCTGGCCGCAAGGGGACGAGGAATTCGGGTACAGGACCTTGGCAGCAAGGGGACGAGGAATTCGGGTACAGGACCTTGGCAGCAAGGGGACGAGGAATTCGGGTACAGGACCTTGGCAGCAAGGGGACGAGGAATTCGGGTACAGGACCTTGGCAGCATCGGGATCAGGGGACCTCACAACTACACTGGAAGAACAACTACCTAATAATTCAGCTCGTTGCTTGGTGACTCCCTAGGGGAGATGGAACCTTTTATACAGGATGACTCCCTGCAGTTGGCTGCGAGCCCTCTTGCAGGTGTACTAATTATACTACATGCCTCTCAGCTACAAGCTGCAGGTATTACATGCACACACTGCCCATTTAAGAGCAGGGGAGAGTGCATTAGGAGCGCCGCGGAGGAAGAGGCAGAAGCATACGGGTGGGGGGTAGGTGGGAATCCCTGCTTGGAGGGAGAAGGGAACCACAGCGCTATAATGTCGAGCCAAGCCGGCTAAACAGAAGTGGAGCAGGGGATGGGTTACAATGGAAAGTAGTAGGAGTGTAAGAGGGTTAAAAAAGGTTGTCCAGGCCTTTTTTTTTTTTTTTTTTTTAAACACCATGTGCCTAAAAGGAGCGAGCAGGTTACTACCTGCCTGTTGTACTCGGCACCGTTCCTGCCAGCTTCCAAAACAGCAGATAAGCTGTCGTCAGTAACTCCCCGTCAACAGTGCAGAGTGGAAGAGAAGGACTGTCTCATTTAGGCCGGGGTCACACGTGCGAGTGCAATGCGAGAAACTCACACAAGTCTCTCGCATCAATACCCAGCACTGCCGCCAGCCCTCGGAACCAGAGCATTTAGCTGTATAGAAATACATGCAGCCGCACACTCCGGTCCCAACTATTGATGTGAGAGACTCGTGCGAGTTTCTCACATTGCACTCGCACGTGTGACCCCAGCCTTAGCGGCAGAGTTGCACTGCACCCAAAAACTGTGCGCGTTGTGATGCCACTACATGAGTCAGCATTGGAGGAGCGCAGGAACACGGAAGCCGGGATCAGGAGCTAACAATGTGCGTCAGTGAGCCTGGCCAAACAATGCCATGCTTACAAGCCCTCGAGCATTATGCATGCTCGGCCACCGCTGCTGGACTGCAACAGGGGCCAGTATCCCAGGCAATGAGCAGTAAAGAAAGCTATAAATCTAGTTGTCAGGAGAGGGTGAATAAGAATAGACAAATAGGAACAATGTTTGTATTTACAAGCTCTATCCAATTATACCCATCTTAGAAGTTAGGAATAACACTTTAAAGTGTAACTCATTTAGTAAGTGTTATACAAGATTTATCCTCCCTTCTTCAATGTCTCTTTAAAATCATGTGCAAGGCAGGATTGTGGAGTCGGTAAGCCAAACCTCAGACTCCGACTCCTCAATTTCCATGACACCGACTCCACAACCCTGGTGCACGGGCAGAAATCCCGCGCCTGCGCATTCTACCTGCAGTCTCTCCTTGGAGCTCTTCCGACCTTCTGTGGGCACAGTCTCCAGTTTTGATGTGTACATGCGCTAAACAATCACTGTCATTTCCGGCCCCAGTGATCTCCGGCGAACAGTAAAGGTGAATTTCTCACATTGCACAAAAGTGCAGAGGAGAGACGGCAGGCAGTATGCGCAGGTGCGAGATTTCCAGCCGTGCACATGACGTCAAAGGAGCACTGAAAAGAAGGGGAGGAGAAATCTTCTATAATGAAGACTGGAGGCCCCATAGCCTGGAAGATCAAAGCTAGAAGAACAAGACATCATTAAGGAGGCATACAGGAAAGACCAATATCAGTTGTATACAACCTGTATGCTCATATTATTAACGCCAAAGGTGAAAAAGGTGACAGATTCCCTTTAAAGAGGTGCCAAAGTGAGTTTCTAAAGAAGTTTGCAGGGCTGAAATCTGCATCCACAGTGTACTGAACCCTTCTTTGATGACAGTTATCTCCAAGGGACTGTGGCCATCAAGATCGCCTGATTTAACCCCAGATTTTTCTTTTGGGACCATTTGAAAGGTCGGGTGTATTAACAAGCCATGAGCATTACACGCACTCCGAAAACATACAGCGAGAAATTCAGGCTATGACCCCAGACATCCAGAGGAATACATTCAACAATATGGAACGGTGCCTTTAGGCATGCTAGGATGCCAACGGTGGACATTTTCAACACCTGTTTTAATACACCAGTTTGTCATAAACTAAGGTGCGTACAATCCAAATTACAATACAACAGACCGTCTCTTTTAGAAGTTACATCAATTTTTTGAGGCAGAGTACCACAAATCTACAACCAAAGTTTGAGGAAAAACCACATCTTCACTCTGAAAGACTTCCAAGCCTCCATCTTCTGCTTTCTATTCATGTTTCTCCATTAAAGCACCACTCCTGTGGTTTTTTATTACAGCGCTGGAGTGGTGCCACTACCGCACGTTCCCTGCCCCTAGCATTATTACTCACCAGCTGCTGACTTCATCTTTTTCCGGCGCCTCTCTGACCGCAGTCTGATGGCTTTGATCCCCCAGACAGGTGAGAAAAGGAGGTTTCCATGTTTAGCCATCAAGTCTTTTTGGTAAAACTCCAGTTAAAACATTCCATAATAAGGAGTTACAACACCATGTACATTTTTTCTTCATACCACAAGATAAGCGCAGTCTACGGCACCAATAATTTTTTGCATTAAACTGATATATACCAGCTAGGCAGACACTCTTGGCATTTGTTGGGCAATGTAGGGCATGCACTTCAGGAGTGTTCTTGGCATACAGGATAAACAAGCATTACACATGTAATGTGAATCAGGCCTTATCTGTGCATTACTCTCCTGCCTCCAGTTTAGCACTCTGCTGATCATGTCCTAGTCTACACAGCAAAGCATACAAACTTCACACAAAAAATATGTAAGCCTATAGTGTGCAGATGGTGACAAATGAAAAACTTTTTTTTTTATATTCATCTTTTTTTTTTTCTTTTAATAGGTCTAAGCTCTGCATTGAGAAGATTTCGGCACACGTGATCAGTTTTTGTCTTCCAATTGCATGAAAACGGGCAGGTTGGGGCAAGATATTAACTCATGCACATTTTGTCACAGGGTGTGCTCCATCACTTTTAACGACAACCTAACAGTCATGTACAAAATTAGGAAACCGTTTGTGTAATTTTTTGACTATACAGAGCTTTTCAGTATGATTAAGAATTAATTAATTACTCTTTCAGTTTGAAATATAGAGAAGAGACATGTTTGGATCTCTATGGATACATTGTTTATCACAGGTTTGTATCTCTGTAGCTCGGAGAAGAGGCCACACTGACGCTTCCCCAGAAACAATGGATAACTAAGATACCTAACTGCCACTTACATAGCTTTCAGCCAAAACATATAGACACTTTAGTGAAGATTTGACATGTTAGAATTGGATTATACCCGAAAGGCATGTACCGTCACTAAAGATGGGGGGGAATCCATTCATCAGACCCCGGTCCACCGGACTGGTCAATAATCTGTAATGGTTGGCCATGTAAAGTAATGCCATCCCGATCAATCAAGAGAAATGCCAGGAGATTCACAAGCCCTGGCCGATGGACCGGAATCCATTCTCCCATGTCTAACCATCCCGCTGTTCTAAACTCATATAAGCAGGTGAAGTGTACGTAGTATGGTCAGAACAATTTAACAATTTGGACTAAGCAGCAACTAAGATTTTTGTGTTAACCGTAAAAATCCTTTTCCCGTTAGATACATTGGGGAGTCAGTACTGTGGGTATATGGTACAGTGGGGGAAATAAGTATTTGCTCCCTTGCTGACTTTATCAGTGGGGAAACTTACAAAGACATGAACAGTCTATAATTTTAAGGGCAGGTTAATGTTCACATTGAGAGACAGAATATATATATTAAAAAAAAAAAATCACATTGTATAAATATATATATATATATATATATATATATATATATATATATATATATATATATATATATATATATATATATATATATATCAGTGAGAAATAAGTACTTGATCCCTCTGGCAGAAAGGACTTAATACTTGGTGGCAAAACCCTTGTTGACAAGCACAGCAGTCAGACATTTTTGTAGCGGATGATGAGGTTTGTGCCCATGCCAGGAGGAATTTTAGTCCACTCCTCTTTGCAGATCATTAAGATTTTGAGGTTGTCGCTTGGCAACTCAGAGCTTCAACTCCCTCCTTAGGTTTTCTATGGAATTAAGGTCTGGAGACTGGCTAGGCCACTCCATGACGTTAATGTGCTTCTTTTTGAGCCATTCCTTTGTTGCCTTGGCTGTATGTTTTGGGTCATTGTCTTGCTGGTAGACCCAGCCACGACCCATTTTTAAATATCCTGGCGGAGGGAAGGAGGTTGTCACTCAGCATTTTACGGTACATGGCTCCATCCATTCTCCCATTGATGCTGTGAAGTGGTCCTGTGCCCTTAGCAGAGAAACACCCCCAAAACAATGTTTCCACCTCCATGCTTGACAGTGGGGATGGTGTTCTTTGGGTCATAGGCAGCATTTCTATTCCTCCAAATACGGCGAGTTGAGTTAATCCCAAAGACCTCAATGTTTGTCTCATCTGACCACAGCACCTTCTTCCAATCACTCACAGAATCATCCAGGTGTTCATTGGCAAACTTCAGACGGGCCTGCACATGTGCCTTTTTGAGCAGGGGGACCTTGCGGGCACTGCAGGATTTTAAATCTTTACGGCGTAATGTGTTACCAATGGTTTTCTTGGTGACTGTGGTCCCAGCTGCCATGAGATCAGTAAAGGGAACCTGTCACCCCCCAAAATCGAAGATGGAAGATGAGCTAAGCCAATCGGCATCAGGGGCTTATCTACAGCATTCTGTAATGCTGTAGATAAGCCCCCGATGTATCCTGAAAGGAGAAAGAGGTTAGATTATATTCACCTGGGGGGCGGTCCGATCTGATGGGCGTCGCGGTCCGGGGCCTCCCATCTTCTTACGATGACGGCTTCTTCTTGTCTTCACGCGACGGCTCCGGCGCAGGCGTACTTTGTCTGCCCTGTTGAGGTCAGTGTAAAGTACTGCAGTGCGCAGGTGCCGGGAAAGGTCAGAGAGACCCGGCTCTGCACACTGCAGTACTTTGCTCTGCCCTCAACAGGGCAGACAAAGTACGCCTGCGCCGGAGAGTGAAGACAAGAGGATGTCATCGTAAGAAGATAGGAGGCGCCGGACCAGACCGCGACGCTCATCGGACTGGACCACAGCGGGACCGCCCCTGGGTGAGTATAATACAACCTCTTTCTCATCTTTTAGAATACATCGGGGGCTTATCTACAGCATTACAGAATGCTGCAGTTAAGCCCCTGATGCCGGTGGGCTTAGCTCTCTTCGATTTTGGGGGTGACAGGTTCCCTTTAACAAGTTTCTCCCCCCCCCCCCCCCGTGTACTTTTAGGCTCCTCTCACCTTCCTCATGATCAAGGATACCCCACGAAAGAGATTTTGCATGGTGTCCCAGATCGATGTCGATTGACAGTCATTTTGTATTTCTTACATTTTCTTACTATTGCACCAACAGTTGTGTCCTTCTCACCCAGCATCTTACTTATGGTTTTGTAGCCCATTCCAGCTTTGTGCAGGTCTGTGATCTTGTCCCTGACATCCTTATAAAGCTCTTTGGTCTTTGCCCATGTTGTAGAGGTTAGAGTCTGACTGATTAATTGAGTCTGTGAACAGGAGTCTTTTATAAAGGTGACTATGTAAGGCTAAGTACACATTAGCGTTTCTGTGCGCAGCGCATCATCTGCATGCCAAAACGCATGTAAACGCTGCATTTTTACTCTGCATCATCTTATGCATGATGCACAAAAAAAAAACAACAACCACCTCTGCGTGTGCATGCATTTGCGTTGTTTGTGCGCATGGTGGAGGTGGTGAAATCATTTCCTGGACATGCGCAGGCTTAAGTACGCATGTCCTAGGGTACTAATGCATTTCCACAGACAGTAATGCGTTCTTTTGACGCATTCATCCGCGTGCGGAAGCCTGCGCATATTTGACGCTTCAAAAAATGCAACATGTTGCATTTGCTGCACACCGCTAAACAACGCATGCGCACACATTCACATGTGAACTGATGTAAATGCATGTCCATGCGTACACAATGTAAAATATATGTACGCAAGACGCATGCGGATCTGTACGCAGGTATACGCTGCGCACACATACCCTAATGTGAACCCGGCCTAAGACAGCTGTCTTTAATGCAGGTAACGAGTTGATTAGGAGCTTCTAACTGGTCTGTAGGAGCCAGAACTCTTAATGGTTGCAAATAAATTTATATCATTTATACAATGTGATTTTCTGGATTTTATTTTTGATATTCTATCTCTCAATGTTAAAATTAACCAACCCTTAAAATTATAGACTGTTCATGTCTTTGTCAGTGGGTAAACTTACAAAATCAGCAAGGGATCAAATATTTATTTCCCCCCACTAGAAGGCCAGATATTAGATGGAAAAAAGGGTTTCTGGGTGACATGACAAAACGAGTGTACTGTCAACACATTTTGCATAAATCAATAGTGCAGGAGATTACAAGATTCTTTAGAATATGTCTTATCAGATAAATCAGCTTCCTTCCCCACTTAACAGACACTTCTTCAACGCCCTCCGGCCACGTGAATTCACCATCCACCATAAAAAAGGCAGCTCTTGTCCCATCTCACACAGAACACGGACTGCGTGAAGCTTTATGGGGACGGAGGAGTGAGGAACAGGGAAGGGAAATGACATAGGCAGAAAGAAAACCATCGTTTTACCTAATGTCAGAGCTTGATTCAGATCAACACAGCTAAGCTCTGCCGTATAATGTTCTCCATGCCGCTGAAGCTCCTGTATGTGAGTGGAGAGCAGGCGTTCCTCTCTGTGCTATGTGGGAAATCGCAGCAGCTCGTCTCCACCCCAGAAAATGGCAAATTACAGATAGAACATGGAGCGGGGAAAACTGGCGAAAAGGCAGGACACAAGTAGCAAAACGGCCAGAAATGGTGGTACTCTCCAGAAGGGTGTGCGCACAGATGTGCGTTTATTCTGAAAAGTTACTGGAAAGCACAGTTACCCTTCAAGGATGATTTTTTTGTTTTTTTTACAAGAGGAAATTGTTGGGTTCAGGCAAAATTAATCTAATATGTACGAGGTTCCTAAAGCTATGTCAGGACCTTTTAGTAAATACTGATCAATTAGTATGTGATTATTGGATGAAAGCTGCCGTCCACAAGCTAGTATGTGACTCCACTAAAACTATAAAGGGCCATTACTGGTTTACACTGCGGAATCATCTCCAGGTACAAGTTTTATGTTCCTGCGTTAACTGAAAAAGAAAAATAATAAATGAATAGTGATGACGCACGCTGTTTACCCCTAGCAGTATCACACATGTGGTTCCTCTGGACAAGACACATTGTCACAAGGGAAACCAGGCGTCCAGCACATGTTCAGATGGAGAAATGTCAGCTTGTGATGAGGAGTCTGGGCCACAGAGCTTTATGTGAGACATTAACCTAACGCAAGAGGTTTGGAAACAATCCCTGTTGTGATGTTTTAGTTGAGTAAAAGGTCCTGAGAGGTTCCGACGTTTTAATTTTTATGTCATAATTCAATAACACACATTAAAATAAACAACTTTGTAATATATTTTATCAGAGAAACAGGCTTCTTTCTCCGCCAGGATGGATATTTCACTCTAAAATCGTAAGTAAAATCTGTAATCAGCGAAGACATACTCTCCAATCACTGAGATGAGAGATGACAGATGGTGCTTATACAAGTCTATGGGGAGAGGAGGGAAAGCTAGTTCTCCTGAAATGACAGTTACAGTTCTCCATAGAACCATATGAGCACCAACTGACATCTCAGTAATGAGAACATCTGTATTTACGGAAGACATTTTAAGGCTACGTTCACATTAGCGTTGTGCGACGCAGCGTCGGGCGCCGCCGCATGCGTCATGCACCCCTATATTTAACATGGGGGCGCATGGACATGCGTTGCATTTGCGTTTTGTGACGCATGCGTCGCTGCGGCGCACAGGACGCAGCAAGTTGCATTTTTTGTGCGTCCAAAATCAAGCAAAAAAACCCCGCATGCGTCACAAAACGCTGCGTTGTGCATGCGGTCACATTTGCGTTGTGTCGCCGACGCTGCGGCGCACAACGCAAATGTGAACGTAGCCTAACCTGTGAATTTTGCTACGAGTAATGGGAAGTGGCTAAGGGCCCTTTCACACATCAGTTTTTTGCCATCAGTCGCAATCCGTCGTATTTTGAAAAAAAAAAAAAAAAAGGATCCATCGCAGATTGTAAAAAACTGATGTGACGGATCCGGCTAGGGGGGCTGGCTAAAGGATCCTAAATAAATCGGAGCATGCTCTGTTAAAAAAAAAAAAAAAAAAAAATCCGTCATTTGACGGATTTGGTACCCATAGGCTTCCCTTCCAACAAACAGGCGACGGATCCGTCGCTGTCCATTTTTTTTTCGACGGAGACAAAAAAAATGTTACTTTGTCCGTTATCTCCAGGCGCCGGACAGACAATTTTTGGCGGATCTGGCGAATGACGGATGAAACGTGAGGCCATCCATCGCAATCTGTAGCCAATACAAGTCTATGAGAAAAAAAACGGATCGGGCGGCATCAGACGCAGGATCCGTTTTTTTCAAAATTCGATGGATAGTGACTGATGGCAAAAAACTGATGTGTGAAAGGGGCCTTAGAAGTGGAGAAAGATGCAAATTTTTGTAATAAGAAACATCACAAAGTTGACTAAGTGTATAAAAAGTCCCAAAACGATCACAAAGTGCGAATAGCAAACACGATACCGATTAAAACGCCGTAATATTCCCTAAAGTTTCTATGCCTACTCAGAACACCTGTCCAGAAAACATCTCCCAGCCCCTACAAGTACGCCATTTCAATTTACATTTTGGGTGGTGTCGTCCTAGTGAGAATCCCATTTAATGCAGATTCCAGACTAAATTATACTGGTTTCCCTCTGCCAGAAGGGGGGCACAAGAGCGCGCAGTGCGATCGGAGGAGTCAGAAGAGCCATCACGTGTCCCGCTTCTAGCACAATGAGATGACGCTGTGGAGTTGGAGCTACCAGGTTGTCCATTGTCATCGTCTCCCAGCAAAGCGTCATGTGTTACTCAATATATACGGTTAGCAAATATGACAACCCCCCAGAGCGCGTCTACTCCTAGCTCACAAGCCAAGGCGTCTTCAAGGGTTTACACATTACACCTTCTTGATGAACCTGTGGTTCATTGCTTGCTCACTGTGTTGCCCTGTGTACAGTTGCCGCCTACGGAGAGTATACAGCAGATAACATGCAGATGGAAAGCACCTTGTGATTTTTTTTTTTTTTTTTTATAGAATACACCTTATTTTTAATTACTCCCATTAACCCCTGCCCTTCTGGCTCCCATGTGTATTGGTTTCCATGGTGCTGTAATTGCATGCTACCACGCGTTGCCTCCTGCAGAGATCACCGATCCCTCTCCTGTTCACAGACCAACAACAGGCTTTTGTATTGTGCTTTAGTCATTCACTCAGATAAGCAAAACGTTATAGCTGGGGACGGGTCACTGACCGAAAGGATGAATGTCGGATACAGTGTACGCTCGGCACAGCAGTGTTGTGTCAGGCCGTGACTAGGAGACATTTTGCCTAATTATAGCATGTGAACTGCAAACAACATTGGGCACAAAACTGACCACATTTTTTTCCATAGGTAACAAAACACTGCAACTTTCCCTTTCATTTATAATAATCTCTGGAGGCAGATTCTCGGGAAGATCTATCTCCGGCCCATAGATCTTAACAGGTCATCAACATATATGAAAAACATGAATTTCTATTTCTAAGACATTGGATCCCAGATATCACTTTGTATCATTTTATCCAAGCTTCCTATGACCTGTCTGCCTATACAGACGGCTTAGGAGGGTTCATCCTACTGAAACATTCCCTTTAAAAGTTATTTTCTCATGCACTGTACCCGTTACTGGGAGAATAAGGTTTCTATAGGGGCTAAGCCCCCTACAGTACAGTATAGCCCATTGAAAATCTATTCTAAGGGCGATGAACTCTCTTTAAACTGTGTATACAGCCGGGAACATGTACAGACATGAACAGACAGAACACTTCCTTCACAACCTCAGAGAATGACTCGTCCCATACACTGCACCAGCTTCTCTCAGCAAGGACTTGGGTGCCATCTGCTGGTGAAGTAGTAAACTGCAGATACGGTATTATAGTAGATCTACACTAAGGCACGTTCATTGTATTTGAGCTTTGTCTTATTCTCTCTGTTTTTTGCCCATTTTTTTTTTTTTTTTAAAGTCTATTTTATCTATGTTTGCTTGTTAGTTTTACGTCCACCATTGTGGGCAGGTTTTGTGTATCCAAATTATTTCAGCAGACTCCTCAATTGTGACTTTTTTAAAAAGTGGCAAAACTTTGCCACAAAAGTACTGTCCCACTCCCACTCTTTGGAGTCATTTTATGTAATCCAGATAATTTTGTGCAATTTGTAAAATTTTGTGCAAATGGTACAATATTTTAAAGAAACAACTATTTGTGCTCCTTCTCTACTCCCCTCTTATCTCCTCTTCCCACAATCGTATACAAGATTTCTCTCGTGCATCACCCCTACTCTGGAACCCTCTACCACAACATATCAGACTCTCGCCTACAATAGAAACCTTCAAAAAGAGCCTGAAGACCCACCTCTTCCGACAAGCCTACAATCTGCAGTAACCACCGATCGACCAACCGCTGCATCACCAGCTTTACCCTCACCTACTGTATTCTCACCCATCCCTTGTAGATTGTGAGCCCTCGCAGGCAGGATCCTCTCTCCTCCTGTACCAGTTGTGACTTGTATTGTTTAAGATTATTGTACTTGTTTTTATTATGTATACCCCTCCTCACTTGTAAAGCGCCATGGAATAAATGGCGCTATAACAATAAATAATAATAATAATAATAATAATAATAAATAAAAAAATTACTAAGAAGGTTAAAGACAGAAGGAGGAGCAGTTTTGATTTTGCCAAAAATTCATGAATGACGTGAGCAAATATGAGGAATTATGTGCAAAAAAAAAAAAAAAGAAAAAAAGAAAAAAAAAAGAAAAAACACCCCTCATCAATGAATCCCACAAGACAAAACAAACAAAAAAAGCGAATGACAATGAATCGGTCCCCAAGTGTACGGCTACCTCTCTGGCACACAGGACTAGAGAAATGGACCACCATGAATTGCTGACCAGTTCCCCTCTAGTCCTGCCCATGTCATACGTCTGCACTACCCATAGTGATGGCATGCCACAAGGCCGCGTACGCCACCCGCTGGGCACGACGTATCTCTCGCCGTAATATTCCCACGTGGCCAAGGATTGACAGCCACAATCACATGACATGGCAGCAGACACAGATGCGCCAAGGACACAGATAAATTGCTGTAAGTGAGTTGTAAACCAGGATTTATTGGAATACAATAAAGTGCACATAAAGCCAGTTTTAACATCTATTGTAGCAATAAATCCTGGTTTTATGGGTTTACACTGTGAAGCCTCCCTAAGTCACACATCAACCCAAACAGATTTTTTGTGTGTGCAAGTTAAAAGCCGTATTTTACAGCACCAGCAAACGCTGTAAGATTCCCGAAATCTCATGAACATGCTTCCACCCCCGGATTGATTTAATTGTAAAAAAAAACGGCAACATTTTAGAAATCTGCAGCATGATCACTTCTTTTCAGTTCAAAGTTAATGATATGCTCGTGCTTCGGGGGGCGGCCTGTGGGGGTCTTCATGTGCTGCTGCACACTAGCAGCTAGCGGTGTCTATAGAGGTGATCCATAGCTGCTACTGCGCAGGCGTCGCCATCTTGGAGGAGGAATTTTTTTTTCTTCTCTAGCAATATGGCGGAACATGTGCAGAAGCAGCTATAGATCACCTCTATATACATCGATAGCTGCTACTGTGCAGGCGCCATTTTCAAAAGGATTTTTTTTTTTTTTTTAATATCAGGAGACCCTCAACCATAAAAATGATATACACATTGTTTCTATATACATTACACATGCAATTATGCTGCAGCACAGGGGCCACGGCTGGTTCCTTCCTGCAGAAGGTATTTTTCTTTCTTTCAGCAAGTATATATAATACTCATTATATATACTAGGGGTAAGGTCAGTGAGGGATCAGTGATCTGTCAGCAGTCTGCATTATGAATACCTAATCAGAGCACCACATGAAGACCCCCCACACAGGCCATCCTGGACCACGAAAACTGAAAATAAAGATTACACAACAACCACAAGACGGATTTCATCACCAGGTACCATTGTAATCAGTATAACGGCGCCGACCTGACACTGTCCGTAGGTTACTGTGCTGACAGGTTCCCTTTAACCTAACTTTATAAAACATGTAGTATAGACAAATCACATATGTAATGTGCACCAATAAAATTCTGCTAAACACAGAGAAAACTCATCACATCCTGCAAAAACGTTGCATGTGAACAAAGGCAAATTGTTGAGACCACCCTAAGGGTATGTGTCCACGTTCAGGATTGCATCAGGATTTGGTCAGGATTTTTCATCAGTATTTGTAAGCCAAAACCAGGAGTGGAACAATTAGAGGAAAAGTATAATAGAAACATATGCTCCACTTTTGCATTTATCACCCACTCCTGGTTTTGGCTTACAAATACTGATGAAAAATGCTGACCAAATACTGATGCAATCCTGAACGTGGACACATACCCTAAGGCTATTTTGTCGAGCTTCACTGCAGACAGAATGTTGCTATTTATCAGTCACGTCAGAAAATTCTGTTTTTGAAGCCCAGGTGAAGGAGGACACAGCTGTCTCTAAAGGGTTAATATGCTAAAAAGAAGACACTGCTGCTTGAAAACGGTTACCCAGAATCTCTGTACAGAAGCGAAGGCTGTGAGGGTTTATCTCTACCGCTGCTCCATAAGCGCAAAGGATCTTATTTTACATTGCTTGTTATATAATTACATCCAGTATGAAGACAGCAGCACAGATCACTCCTGTGTTTACACGCTGCACGCACATACACCAAAGACATAGCCCTGGTAATGCCCCCCTGGACTTCATAATCTAAACTTTACAAGCCAATATCTTTGCAACAGGGAGGAAAAATCATTTTTAGAACTTGTTTTTTTGCTTGTAAAACAAAACCCTAACTTGTGACACAAGCATGAACCACCGCTAACTGTAAATGTGAAGAAATGAGCCTTGATAGCCAATGCATGTGTAATACAGCCAGACCGTTATAGCCACATCTGCTCTGGCAGGAAGAGGAGGAACAAGACATGTCTACACAGGAATAAATAAGCAGGTTCTTCGGCTCAGCTCCTAGTTTCCTAGCTCCACCCTAGCACCTGATTCATAGCAGCCTGCAAGGTGCAACTCCTAATAATAATCTGATGCAAACCTGACCCAAAACATATTTGTTGCTTATCTGCCAAAATCCATTTACTTACATGGTGCGGTAGCGGACGCCTCGCTTGGAACTGTAAAATCTACATCCAAAGTAGACGGTGGCTAAGAGGCCGAGGGTCAGCACGATGCCGCCCACGAAACTGCCCACGTCGAATCCAGATTTCTTCTGTAACGTGGCGGAGATGGAACCTGCGAAAATACAATTAGCAATCAGCATTTATAAGAAAAATGATTGCCGATGGATTAGGGAACACAGAGCTTTCAGCCCCTCTCTTCGCATCATGTCACTGTATCCTTCGCTGGCAGTACTATTTGGGATTGGAGTAGAAAAAAAATAAAAAATGCATAAAATAAAAAATCTGTTCCAGCAGCGATGCTCACTGCCCATTCCAGTGGTCCGCCCCTTGGTCCTTGCTGACTAGTCCTGCACAGATGGTGGACTCTAAAGGCATATGACTGCTGCTGCCAAACACTGACCGCAGTGCTCCTGTGCTGTACGTGCGGGCATCCCTGCAGGGGTCAAGTGGATATTTAACAATTTTTACACTGGCTACTAGGTTTTTTTTTTTGTTTTTTTTTAAATAGATCCTTAAAATTAAGAGGGTTGACTAGTCCAAGACTAATTATATTAAATTTAGGCCCATAGTAAAAAAAAAATTAACAGGCAGATGCCAACAGAACAACTAGCAGCCTGTACGACTTGGTGGTGGCTCAGCGAGATTGTGAACCGTTTCTGTCGACGACTCAGCTGTTCCACATCAACAGAGCAGCTCTCCCTCTTCCGGACTGCTCTGTTGACGGGACTGCTGATGTTATGCCGATTGACAGCCAGCTCCCCGCAGTTAGGTGGCAGGGAGTCGGCTGCAGTGCCCAGTCAACAGAGAAAAACAAAAGTTAAGCTGCTGGTCTGTCGACATGACGTAATCAGAAGTCTGGATCGGCGCCAGGTACTAACAGGCTGCTTGTTAGTGTCTACCTGCCTGTTAGTTCTTAGGCCTGTAGTAAAAAACAAAAAAAAAACACAGTTCTGGATAACCCCTTTAACTTCCTGTTGCTTCAGGAAACATCACTTGCACATTAGCAGCAATGGTCAGACCTCGGCCCAAAGTTTTGTACTGAAGCATCTAATGAGCGTGGGCAAATGCAAATATGAAGGGAGCAAAGGGAGCAGTGTCATCGCCTATTGTGTTTGGTGGATCATCTGTTATCAGCTGTGTGTAGAGGTGTTACTTGTCATCCTAATCCTGTCTCTGATGATAATGAGCCTGCTGTAAACTCTTCCTGAAAAGACAGGAAGCAAGTTTAAAATGGCCCCAGTGGCCGGTGTGAAAAATCGCAAGATTACCATTTTTTTTTAACAATAAAAAGCATAATATGAAAAAAAAACCAAATAGCTTTTTTTTTTTTTATATAAGGGAAAAAAAAAAGGATTTAACCATAGGTCATTTTTTTGATGATCGCTCCCCTTTATTTAGGTGAAGCACAGCCGTCTAGAACATTCTGACATTTGGACATTCTGACAGGTCCTGACCTGCGCCCACTCCAGCAAGTCGTATACCATCTAATATATTATCTATTCACACACAAGTGATATTTCCCAGCTCCTCTCCGAATAACGCACAATAGACTACACCCATTATGGTTGTGTGTGCCTGCAAATGTCCAGGGCTGACTTATGATAAGGTAACTAAGCTGTTATGTGCCATCTAAAAATCAATGCTTGTCCTCAACACCACAAATGTTTGTAAGCAGTTTTCTAAAATAAGCAATATATATATTAAAATGAAAAAAAAAAAAAAAGAAATAATGAAAAAGATAATTAGAAAAGTTATATAATACACACAGTATATGTATATGTATATATATATATATATATATATATATATATATATATATATATATATATATATATATATATATATATATATATATATATATATATATATATACACACACATACACTGCTCAAAAAATTAGGGAAGACAAACACAATGTAACTCCAAGTCAATCACATTTCTGTGAAGTCAACCTGTCCTGTTAGGAAGCAACAATGACTGTGAATCAATTTCTCCTGCTGTTGTGCAAATGAAACAGACAACAGGTAGAAATGATAGGCAATTAGCAAGACAATCCCTATAAAGAAGTTGTTCTGCAGGGGGTGACCACAGACCATTTCTCTGTTTTCATCATTTTTGGCTGTTTTGATCATTTTTGCATCATCATTGCTCTCTTCCCTAGAGGTCCTGTACAGTAGCATGAAGCGGTCTCTACTGTACAACCTACAGGAGTTGCTCAGGTAGTGCAGCTCATCCAGGTTGGCAATCAGTGTGAGGTGTAGCAAGAAGGTTTGCTGTGTGTCAGTGAAGTGTCCAGAGCATGGAGCAGATTCCAGGAGACAGGCCAGTACACCAGGAGAGAGCAGTAGGAGGGCAACAACGCAGCAGCAGGACCGCTACTTACTCTTTTGTGCAATAAGGAACAGGAGGAGAAGTGCCAGAGCCCTGTAAAATGACCTCCAGTAGGTCACTAACATCCGGGTGTATGCTCAAACTGTCAGAAACAGACTCCATGAGGGTGGTATGAGGGCCCAACATCCACAAGTGAGTGTTTAGCTTATAACGTGCAGGGCGATTGGCATTTGCCAGAGAATGTCCAAGAAAAAGATTAAAACCCGCACCGCTGCCTATTGCGATCACCTATCAGCGTGCCCTATGTGGCTACACCAGTACCAATACCATCTACTCCACAAATGGGCGCTTCAGGTGCACAACCAAAAAAGTGCATGAAATCCAGAAAAAAAGAAAAAAAAAGGTTTGCACTCACCAAGCCCGATAAAACAGATTAGTCTTTATTCGGACATGTGCGATATGGACAGGGAGAACATGTTGACCACAGGATGACAGCTGTTTCGCGCACACAGCGCTTCCACAGATCCCGATGAAGAGCTGTGGAAGCGCTGTGTGCGCGAAACAGCTGTCATCCTGTGGTCAGCATGTTCTCCCTGTCCATATCGCACATGTCCTAATAAAGACTAATCTGTTTTATCGGGCTTGGTGAGTGCAAACCTTTTTTTTTTTTCTGGATTTGCCAGAGAACACCAAGATAGGCAGAATCGACATTGGCGCCCTGTGCTCTTCATGGATGAGACCAGGTTCACACTGAGCACGTAACAGACATGAGTGTCTGAAGACACCATGGAGAATGTTCTGCAGGCAGCAACATCCTCCAGTATGACTGGTTTGGCAGTGGGTCAGTAATGGTGTGGGAAGGTATTTCTTGTGAGAGCCGCACAGCCCTCCATCTGCTATTAGTTACCAGGAGGAGATCCTCAGCCCCATTATGAGACCATACGCTGGTGCGGTTGGCCCTGGGTTCCTCCTAATGCATGACAATGCCAGACCTCATGTGGCTGAAGTGTGTCAGCAGTTCCTGCAGGATGAAGGCATTGAAGCTATGGACTGGCCCGCCCATTCCCCAGACCTGAATCCAATTGAGCACATCTGGGACATCATGTCTCGCACCATCCACCAACGTCATTTTGCACCACAAACTGTCCAGGAGTTGACTGATGCTTTAATCCAGGTCTGGGAGGAGATCCCTCAGTAGAACATCCGCCACCTCATCAAGAGCTTGCCCAGGAGCTGTAGGGAGGTGATACATGCATGTGGAGGCCACACACACTACTGAGCATCATTTCCTTGTCTTGAGGCATTTCCACTGAAGTTGGATCAGCCTGTAATTTGATTTCGAGTATCATTCCAAATCCAGACCTCCATGGGATATTAATTTTGATTTACGTTGATAATTTTTTTATGTTTCATTATTCTCAACACATTTCACTAAATAATTTATTTGCAACTGGAATATTTCACTCAGTTTTATCTAGGATGTGGTATTCTACGGTTTCCTTTTTTTTTTTGAGCAGAGTATGTCATGCATGACCTAGATTATAAAAAAAAAAATACAGACAATTACAGAAATACATACTGGTCACAGGACTGATGGTGGTGGTGGCATTTACAGAGGTGGTCTTAACCGGTGCTTTAGTGGTCGTCGTAGTTGTGGTGGAGGTTGTTACAACAGGAGCTAAACATAAAACAAAACACAAATCAATTAATCCATCCTGTACTACACAGGGATCTTGTGTTAACAGAAAGCTGTACCCTGTCCGTTCCGGTCTGCAGGGAGTTATAATACCCACATCATCCTGACTACCAGGGTACAAGGGGGTCTGGTAAGGGAGGGTGCTCCACGGAGACATTCTCTTCAGATACTAGAGGGGTGTGACATTTGTACCCCCATTTCCATGATTCGTATGACAGAACCCACCCCCTTACAGTGGGAAAGGAAAGTATTCAGACCCCTTTACATTTTTCACTGTTTCATTGCAGCCATTTGGTAAATTCAAAAAAGTTCATTTTTTTCTCATTAATGTACACTCTGCACCCCATCTTGAATGAAAAAAACAAATGTAGAAATTTTTGCAAATGTATTAAGAAGAAAAACAAATATTACATGGTCATAAGTATTCAGACCCTTTGCTCAGACACTCATATTTAAGTCACATGCTGTACATTTCCTTGTGATCCTCGTTGAGATGGTTCTACTCCTTCATTGGAGTCCAGCTGTGTTTAATTAAACCGATAGGACTTGATTTGGAAAGGCGCACACCTGTCTGTATAAGACCTCACAGCTCACAGTGCATGTCAGACCAAATGAGAATCATGAGGTCAAAGGAAATGGCCAAGGAGCTCAGAGACAGAATTGTGGCAAGGCACAGATCTGGCCAAGGTTACAAAATAATTTCTGCAGTACTCAAGGTTCCTAAGAGCACTGTGGCCTCCATAATCCTCAAATGGAAGAAGTTTGGGACCACCAGAAGTCTTCCTAGACCTGGCCGTCCAGACAAACTGAGCAATCATGGGAGAAGAGCCTTGGTGAGAGAGGTAAAAAAGAACCCCAAGATCACTGTGGCTGAGCTCCAGAGATGCAGTAGGAAGATGGGAGAAAGTTCCACAAAGTCAACTATCACTGCAGCCCTCCACCAGTCAGGCCTTTATGGCAGAGTGGCCCAAAGGAAGCCTCTCCTCAGTGCAAGACATATGAAGGCCGCATAGAGTTTGCTAAAAAAAACAAGTGTAGGACTCCCAGACTATGAGAAATATGATTCTCTGGTCTGATGAGATGAAGATAGACCTTTTTGGTGATAATTCTAAGCGGTATGTGTGGAGAAAAACCAGGCACTGCTCATCACCTGCCCAATAGAATCCCAACAGTGAAACATGGTGGTGGCAGCATCATGCTATGGGGGTGTTTTCCAGCTGCAGGGACAGGACGACTGGTTGTCATTGAAGGAAACAAGAATGCGGCCAAGTACAAAGATATCCTGGATGAAAACCTCTTCCAGAGTGCTGTGGACCTCAGACTTGGCTGAAGGTTCACCTTGCAACAAGACAATGACCCTAAGCAGAAAGCTAAAATAAAGGAATGGCTTCAGAACAACTCTGACCATTCTTGACCGGCCCAGCCAGAGCCCTGACCTAAACCCAATTGAGCATCTCTGGAGAGACCTGAAAATAGCTGTCCACCAACATTCACCATCCAACCTGACGGAACTGGAGAGGATCTGCAAGGAAGAATGGCAGAGGATTCCCAAATCCAGGGGTGAAAAACTTGTTGCATCATTCCCAGGAAGACTCATGGCTGTACTAGCTCAAAATGGTGCTTCTACTCAATACTGAGCAAAGGGGCTGAATACTTATGACCATGTGATATTTCAGTTATTCCTTTAATATATTTGCAAAAGTTACTACATTTGTGTTTTTTTTTCAGTCAAGATGGGGTGCAGAGTGTACATTAATGAGAAACAAGAACTTTTTTGAATTTACCAAATGGCTGCAATGAAACAAAGAAAAATGTAAAGGGGTCTGAACACTTTCCGTACCCACTGTATATGACAATGCTGTTGCTTTGTGCCTGCACAGGAGACAAGGAGGACAAGCGCTTCTGACAACATGACATGGACACCAAAGACCATAACATTTCACAACTATCGCTTACACAGTAAAATCGCTTTAATTATTAACAGATGAATTTTGACAAGAACAAGACAAAAACTGCAAAATAAGCTGAAATGTCACAAAACAAAGGAGGAGACCTCTGATCAACACAAGAGGGAAGATGGCGAAATCTAGAGATCTCGTTCTGGCCTTCCACCAGACGGGCGCTCGGAGGCCCGAAACACAATCCTGAAGGATCTCTTCTTACATCTTCAGCTGTATGAATGGACCCTAAAGGCCAAGGAACATGAGGCGATAGACCAGCCTAGCCAACGCTCGGTGACTATGTGTGCAGGACGCCTGGCCGTTGCCATAAGGTCTACAAAACTACACAGATTTAGGATCAAGGACAGAGTCTTGTCCAGTCCTGTGTGATCAGACAAGCGGTGGGAAAGGCTTTTACCATCTCATAGGACAGGTTTCATCGCCATAAGTCATCGTGTGCAAGAGCTGTAAACCTCAGCTCTGCAAAAAGCACAACTGTCACATCCTGACCGCACGTTTCCCTCCTATTTCACCTCCGTCTAAGGTCTTAATGGCAAGACTGTGGCCGGCTACAGACTCCAGAGATGATTGTATAGATATTGCCTAGACGAATTTATGAATTAAAGTGAATCTGTCACCAGATTTCACAACACAGACCGGACATCAGTAAATACACCTTAGACCTGATGAAGCTGGTGTGCTCATTTTAAAAATCCGTATCAGAATGGCTGGCTAATCTTTGAAAGATTTCCTTCTTGTTATTACCATGAACTACTTTATGAGTCTGGCCCTAGTTAGCCTTTACAAAGGATTACACAGCCATGAACTGTCAAAGTAAGTATACCAGCATCATCGGGTCTAACATCTATTTAATAATGCATGCATATTACATTGTGAGGTCTGATGACAGATGTGATGTAGTCAAAGAAGACCTACTTACAATTGTTAGTATTGTCCTATCAATGCATCGTCTTTTTGACTCATTTTTAATATATGGATAAATTGTAAAGCAAAATTTGTATAAAAGGCACAATTTTTATATTATATATACATAAGCATCTCATATTTTATTAATATTCTTTGTTCTGCTTATTATTATTTTTATAAATATATAAAGTGTGTGTGTGTGTGTGTGTGTGTGTGTGTGTGTGTGTGTGTGTGTGTGTGTGTGTGTGTGTGTGTGTGTGTGTGTGTGTGTGTGTGTGTGTGTGTGTGTGTATATATATATATATATATATATATATATATATATATATATATATATATATATATATATATATATATATATATATATATATATATATATATATATATATATAATAAAAAGCAGAACTAATCGTATTAATAAAATAAAAAACACACTTCTCGCCTCTTATTTCCCAGTTATTCCAGAGCTGACTCCGCAAGTGCTCCCAGTCTCTCTTTACCGGCGGTCAGCATGTGACCGCTGCAGCCGATCAGTGCCCACCGGCCAGCTCTTCTACATCCGCATAGGCATCACTCTGCATTTCTAGCTACTATTAAAAGGACCCTGTATACACATCAGTGCACTGGACCCTGTGGTATTGTCGGCCGGTAATGGAATGGAAGTGAATGGGAGAAGTTTGCGTCGGCCGCACTTACCTGTGTAATGACTGCGCGGGTCCTTTATGAAGCATGTGTAGGACACAGAACACAGACTGCGTGTCATCATGTGTAAAAAACACACAACAAAATGCAAAACACACACCGCAAATACCAACTTCGTACAATGTCACCAATGGGTCTATTGCACCCTGTAGAGGGGTTCTGCTGCCTGATGTTAAAAGGGATATATCCGCTACGGCCTTATACAGGACACCGACGCTGTACATGCAGTCTGACCTGTGGACACCATGGTGTAGAGAAGGAGAAGCGGAGCAGAAGGATTCACAGCTATCTTGCAAAATGTTCAGCATAACATATTCTTCATTGAAATCCCTGTTTGTTCACAGGAGTCCAGTGGGCGGTGCTACTAGTGATTGACAGCGATCTCTGCATGCGTAATCATACAGGGAAAACTGTCAATCACTGATGGGACCGCCCACTGGACTCGTACTTGCAACATGGCAGCAGGGGCACTGTGCTTACTTATAGCCCATTGCATGTAAAGTCCTGCTGCATTAATTGGACTATATTACAAAGGAAAACGCACTGATCCAAATATTAATTCAATATTATTTCAATTGAAACTTAAAAAATACATATGCTTATTTCTAGCTCAACCCCACTAAAAGCACAGACACTATGAATGCCTTCAATTATTAAAAGGAAATATTTGAATCCTTACAATACCCCTTTAAAAGAGGTCCTGTTAGGAATAAGTGTCAGTGAGCTGCAGTACCAGGCACAGCCACAACCTAATGGAAGGGGCGGTGTCCAGCAGAGCTTCAAACCCTCTATAAACTAATTATTGGGGGTGCTGGGGGTCAGACCTCGATAGATCTGATATAGTTTATCTATCCTGAGCACAACCAAATGAAAAACACCTTAGTAGGTGCAGACGGCCTTTTTTGGAGACTAATTTTTGAGTGAATACAGGAAGCAGAACGCTGTAATTGATGCCCATCAGAACGGATTGCCCCTGACCTGTTATCCTGGGAGCAACAAATCATAATCCAGGGCAAAGTGGGAGCTCCAAGACACTAAAAAGGAAAACCCAAAACAATACCACACAAACTGCACGAGAAAACTAGTAATAATAATGAATAAAATATAGCTGTAATTAAATATGGGATAAAAAAAAACAAAACAAAAAACACTTGTATTTATCACAGACGTATTTGGTGGGAGAACCAACAGGGAAACCCCTGTAAAGAGAATAAGTGACACAGAAGAAGTGAGCATGATATAGTAATACAGTGTACAAAAAGGGCAAGTAAAATTGATAGTACAAAGTAGAAAAAAAAATAAAAAATCAGGTCCATGCTAAGGAAGCAGAATATGGCAGCTCACCCACCGATCACACCAGACACCCGTTTCACCAATGCTTCATCAGGGGTCAGCTGCCATATTCTGCTATATTAGCACGTACCTCATTTACATTTTGTTACAGGGAATCTTTTTTTCTGGCACTTCAATGTGATCTGCTTATAATTTGTGACGGGAGTCTGTCATCAGGATTATATCCCCCAATCTATGTATATGTGCGTGTAGTTCTCTCAAAGACAAGTCCAGCAATCCCTTTACACGGCCAGTCTGTTTCTCTGAGACTAAGAAATCAGCGTTTTGATATAGTTTAGTCTGAAGAGCCATTAGTAGGTGTGAAACCTCTGCCACTCCAGCTCTATTACCACCTCCTCCTGCTGCTTGGCCTCTATTGTGTGTGACTTCAGGCAAAGGAGCCGTCAATCAAGAAAGAGGAGGCAGCGGCTGGTGGGGGGATAGAGCTGGAGTGACAGAGGCTTCCAATCTACCAATTCAAAAGCTGATTTCTCAGTAAAGGTGGAACAGACTGCTGATGTAAATGGATTGATGGACCAGTCTTTTAGAAAGCTTCAATAGTTTGGAGGGTGAAATCCTGCTGACAGATTCCCCTTTGACTTAGTACCAAGTTTTACTTGCCTTTTCATACACCGTACAAATACATTACACCTGCCTTGTTATATGTGCCACTTATTTTCTTTATAGAGATTTTCCTGTTGGTTCTCTCACCAGTACGTGTGTCTACCTTGTTATTTTACTCATTACTGTGACTAGTTCAGTCCCACATGTTGTGCAGTATAGGTTTTATTTGGAAAAAAAAAAAAAAAAAAAAAGAACATCAAAATGTTATGTGAAGCAAAACTGTCAACCAGCAGGAATTTTTACAGGTCAGGGGATCATAAAACGCTCAGAAGGAACCGGTTACAGCTGATCAATGCCGGCTTGAGGCTCCCACTCACCTGCGGGGCCCAGGACAGGCACGAGAAAAAAACAAAACACTATGCTGTAGGTAAAAACAATAAAAGTATCAGATGATGAAACACAAAACAGACATAACAGAAGAATCACTGAGACAAGAGACATCGCGGCTCAGACATAAGGAAGGAGGACAAAATATACACTGGAGAAGGAAAAATAAAGCAAATAATAAGCACAAGAATGCAACAAAAAGCCGACCTTAGTCACAATGTAACCATAAAAACACGCCAGGTCTGGTAGAAGCCAGGAGAAATTGGAGTGACACACTTTCTGAGTTTGCAGATGCTGCAGCGATACCCTGACCACCATAATTCCTGCACAACTCATTTTACAACGTGGAACTTAGTATATTTCTACTAAGTGCAAGGTCACTGGGAGTATACATATGTCTGTGCGTCTATAGCAGTCTACTCCTCCACACACGTGGCCAAGTGTGCATGTGTCCTGTATTGGGACGCTGTCCGTCAGCTCTGGCACTGTCATATTTCCCCAAGAGAACCAAAGGATCAGATATTTCGAATCAAATAGCCGGATCCTTCTTTCCCATTTATGGTCATCTATAAGGGGGAATTCATCAGACCCCACACATACCGCAGACTTTAAAGAGTAACTAAACTTTGTGTTCTCCTCTATACTTTGTAAGGCCCCTTTCACACATCAGTTTTTGACCATCAGTCGCAAAGGACATAGTAACGTTTTTTGCGTCTGTCGAAAAAACGGACAGTGCCAGGTCCGTCGTTTGCTAGAATGGAAGCCTATGGCGCCGGCTCCGTCAAATGACGGATTTCGGCGACGGGTTCCGTTTTTTTAAACTGAGCATGCACCGATTTTTTTAGGATCCAATTAGCCGGATGAGCTAGTCGGATCCGGCGAAAAAAAATGATCCGTCGCATCAGTTTTTTTACAATCTGCGACAGATCCGTCGATCGAACGGATTGTGACGGATGGCAAAAAACTGATGTGTGAAAGGGGCCTTAGCACTTTCCATGTCTGCAGCTCAGTGGGGCTCTCTGAAAAGTGTGCAGCTCGTGAGGAAGGTGTGCACACAGGAGAGCACAGACAATATAAATTGCCCATAGTTTTCTCCTCCCTTGCAAGCAGCACACTTTTCAGCTGTCTTTTGAGCGATGCGTTGGTGGAGGCCTCAGGACACGGATACCCACCGATCTGCACACAGTGTCTACAAAGCAAACAAACACATTAAAAAAATTCAGTCCTCTGAACTGTAATGTGCTGACAAATATGTTGCAGGTATAGAAATAAAATTGAAAATCTATTATAGTCCATCCAATGTTTATAAAGGGCCATTATTTCTAGTGTCACCTTAGCTGTAGGCGACCGTCAGACGCATCTATGTCTTAGGAGCTACAGAAGTCCATTCAGACTTACTGCTAAGAAGATATATGAAAGGGTTATTCCCAAACACGCAACTTGTGGATAGAGATGGATAGAGAATAATTTGCAGATTGCTGGGGGTCCGACAAATGGAGCAGAGGTGCACATTCAATGTCATCAGAACTGCTGAAAATCGCCGATCACAGTGCCCAGCTGTCCCATAGACAATGAATGGAGCAGACGTTGAGCATGTGTACCTATCCTACATTTATGATGGGGCTGTAGAACGTCAATCTAGGGGGTCCCAGTGCCCTAATCTCAGAATTGAGGGGAGGGGGTCACAATAGTCATCAATTTATCTCCCACCATATACATAGGGAATAACTTTGATGGCGGAGAATACCCCCTTAATTTCTAAGGAAGAGGCCATTCAACCATTGTTTTGACAGACATATACTGCCTTTAGGTTTGGGTGAAGGTACTTTCTGCCAAAATTTCCAACTTCAGTGTCTAGATGCCACTTCATGTCTCCTACACATGCTTGTAATACACATATTGTATTTTTCGGACTATAAGACGCACCGGACCATAAGGCGCACCCCAAATTTGGGGTGAAAATTGCAGAAAAAAAAGATTTTTTATAAGATGGGGGTCCGTCTTATTGTCCGAATTTACAGTATCTTACCTGAGGGCTGGCGGTGGCAGAGCAGGGTCACAGGAGGCATGGTGTCGGCAGAGGTGGGGTGATGCGGTACGGCGTGCACCTGAGCAGTGTCCCTTCCTGCTTAGGTGGGCGACGCCACAGCCTGGTGTCCATGGGAGGGTTGCAGCAGTGGTTACCGGCAGAGGTGCTGGGATGAGGAGGTGCTGGGATGAGGAGGTGCTGGGATGAGGAGCCGCAGTGAGAGGTATGGCGTCAGAGGGGTCCCTTTCCCCGGTGAGGTGATGCAGCAGCCCGGTAAGCAGCAAAGCCGGGTGAATCCTGTTGTTAGCGGTGGTGGCGGCCATCATCCGGAGGCCGCGCGTGCGCAGGTGCGCTCTGCTTCCCGGGGCTTCAGGAAAATGGCCGCGGGAGGCCGCGCGTGCGCAGATGGAGATCGCGGCGGCCATTTTCCTGCAGCCAAGAACTTCAGGAAAATGGCTGCCGATCCCCATCTGCGCACGCGCGGCATCCCGCGGCCATTTTCCTGAAGCCCCGGGAAGCAGAGCGCTCCTTCTGCGCACGCGCGGCCTCCGGAAGATGGCTGCCACCACCGCTAACAACAGGATTCACCCGGCTCTGCTGCTTACCGGGCTGCTGCATCACCTCACCGGGGAAAGGGACCCCGCTCACTGCGCCTCCTCATCCCCGCACGTCTGCCGCCACACCTCTGCCGCCGCACCTCTGCCGCCACGGTAAGCCTGCATTGCGACTATTAGACGCACCCCCCCATTTCCCCCCCTTTTTTGGGGGGGAAAAAGTGCATCTTGTAGTCCGAAAAATACGGTATATACCAAGAATGGGACAAAGATTGATGTAATCCTCAGCATTTAAAAGGCAAGTCTGGTAAAAAAAAAAAAAAAAAAAAGTTATCACCTATCCACAGGATACTCACTGATCGGTGGATGTCCGTCTGCTGGGAGCAGGCATAATCGGGAGAACAAGGAACTTTTACCCCACGCTGGGAATCTTTTATCCCCGTTACCATATGGACAGGCAGGTCAGATGCCGGCTTCATTCATTCTCTACGGGACTGCAGGAAGATGCCGAGATCGTAGGGAATGAATGAAGTGATGGTCACAAATTGCCACCGATGCTCCACTCAATCTGGGACAGATTACTGCAGGTCCTAGCGGTTGGACCCCCACTGATCAACAAGTTAGCGCCCGTACTAAGGATAAGTAAAAACTTGTTTTTCCTGGACAACCCCTGTAATATTCAGCTGATGTAAGGGCACAATACAGGCATACATACATAATCCTACTCAGAACAGGATTACTCCCAAGTGGACACTTACCTTGTGTTTTTGCCGTTGTGTGATTAGTGACAGAAATAGGAATTGTAGGACTAGTGGCGTTAGGAGAGGTGGGGGGCTCTGGCACTTTACTGGTGGTCTCATTGCCCTTCGTGGGAGGCACTGTGGTAGTGGCCACCGATGTGTTATCTTTCTCAACTGGTACAAGTGGCGCAGTATCTGTAATTAAGAGCAAAAATATTATTAGAAACATCGATATCCTGAAGATTTTCAAAACCCATCACTCCACGTGCAAAGACAGCAATCCCACTGATTAAGGAGGACTACAGGGAGAAAAGCATCAAGGCACAACCAGAAAGTCATGAGCCGAAACCAAACGTCAGACCTTGTTACTCCCGTCTGGGCCTTTCATGCCTCTGGCCTCGGTAGATGGAGATATGGGGAGGGTTGAGAGCATCACACTAATGCTCAACTCCCAAAAAAACAAGTAAGAGTTGAAGGAAGACACTTCTCAGCTGCTTCCGTATGGACATGTCGAGTGGTCACAGTCCAGCCGGTGGTACATCTATCTCAGCCATGGAGGCCAAGATAGATGTACCACCGGAGGCCACCCAGGGGTGGTTTTAATGTCATGACTGATCATCTTTGGTCATGAAATAGCAGGCTTTGGAGTGAGTCAATTTTGGTGGAGTCGGTATAAAATTGACCGATAATAATAAATTGGGGACAGTAGTACAAGGCAGGATGTGCTGTAATTTTTTTCATAATAATTTGGGAAAGTTCTGAATTGTCCTATAAATGTCTGTTCTGTCCTTGATCTCAGGATCTCTGCTTTTAGTTGAGATGAATCTGTGCTGCACTTTATGTACATGCTCCGTAGTGGGGCCGTGCTGGGGAGTCAGGGAAATTGGGGAGTCAGGGAAATTGAGGAGTCAGGGGTTTTGCTTACCGACTCCACAGCCCTGGAAAAGTTTCCCAAAAGTTGTAAGTTGGAAATCCCCTTCATTATTGAGACGTGCAAACATTACATACATCCTTCAGACCTTCCCCGCCTGTCTGTGGTTTATACTGCAAAATGTGCAATCGAGGTCACAAATGTGCACAGAATGTCCCTCAACATTTCCTGTTTAATCTCATGAAAACAAATCAAAAATCCCATTTTATCATATGATGGTAAATGCAATAACAGTAATAACATAATAATGCAACTGTATCAAAAACAACAACAACAAAAAGAAGCAAAAACGAAATATAAATCTTGTTTAAAATAGCAACTTTACAAGTTTGGTATCGCCATACTCGTACCAACTTGGAGGTCATTTTTACTGCAAAATGAATGCCGTAAAAACAAATTATTTTATCTAGTGAGAGGCGCAGTCCACAGAGACACAAGAGTGCATGAGCCACAGGGCAGCAGAGACCTAAGTATTTAGAACATAAGTTTCATACTAGTGATGAGCGACCATGCTGGGATAAGTTGTTATCTGAGCATGTTCGGGTGCTAACCGAGTGTTTTCAGCGTGCTCGAATAATATATTGTTTGATCCCCGCAGCTGTTCGACAGCCGCAACACATGCAGGGATTGCCTGCTATGTAATCCCTGTATGTTGTGGCTGTCAAACAGCCGTGAGATATACAGGCAAGGGGACTCGAACATATTATTCGAGCACGCCGAAGTCACTAGGTTAGCACCCGAACATGCTCAGATAACACCTTATGCCAGCACGGTCGCTCATCACTAGTTCTTACATATGGTATCATGATCATACCATCATTAAAGGGGTATTCAAGTTTGGAAGCTATCCCCGACTGATGGGATGGGGAAAAAGTAACTCAATTGCTGGGGTACCGGTACATCCTTTGGGACTCCCACCGTTCACAAGACGCAGGTCCTTGTGAGCGGAGCAGTGGAGAATCCTGCTCCTCACCGCCGCTCCACTCAATCTTATGGAAGCGATGAAGACCAGCCCTTGGCTTCCCTTCGGCACTCCGAATGATCTACCATTTTCCATTCAGCTCTTCAGAGTCTCGTTCTTTGGGATCGGGGTGGGGGGGGCTTAAGCGTTCGGACCCCTGTGATCAATAGGGGTATAACTTCCAAACTTCAGAATACCCTTACAAAGCATACAAAGTTCTGGTGATTGGGTCAGCGGCAGTACCTGGTAACAGCTGAGTGATGGGGGTGTCTGATGTCAGACCATCCCTAATCTGTGATATATGACCTATCCAAAGGATAGGTAATCAATAGGTTAGTCCTGGACAACAACTTTTGACGCAGAGTTGAACAAATCTCAGACACCAACGTGCATGGTCAGGTGGTGGACAACGATTAGTCTTTATATGCAGAAAAGTAATGACCCTCGTGTTACCTTCCCAGTTTGTACTGAACCAGGAATGTGAGAACGGTCACACGGAGATGGTCGTTCTGCGATAAATCTTCTGCAAATGTCACATCTTGTGCAACACGGCCCTGATTGTAAAGCTGTACTCGCCGGATTACTCTCCTGATTACAGCTCGTGTAAATAATTACGTCCAAAACAAGGCGATCAAATATCCGTGTGAGAACGAAAGTGCAGCCTGTCTCACGAATATTTACCAAAGCACATGTGAAAACCACCAAGATAACACCAGGATCAGCTTATCTGCTTCTAGGTAAGCTCCAAAACAAGTCATCGGGATGATGCAGGTGGGAAAAGAAAAATATCATAGTACAAAAGGCACCAGAGCTGGAGAGAAAAAAAAAAAAACCACTGTGGCAAATAAAAAATGTTTAGAAGTAAAGTGTAACCGAGTAACTTCGTCATCTCAAAAGTTCACGCCTTATTGGAGCACATTCACTCATCACTAGCATCTATTAATCATTCAAAGCTTCCAAAAAAGATGCCGTTCTGGAGGATCAGATACATCACTAATGTCATCATCTTACCAAATTCTCCAAAAAAAAAAAAAGTAAAAGTTGAACCTGTTCCAAAACATTGGAGGTTTTACCCTCCGGTCACTGACATACATAAGAAACATTAACGACTTCATTAAAAAATTTTCGGCTACTGAACTACGCTGCTCCCAAACCTTACACATGTTCCTGTAGCTCAAGGCTAGTGTACACCATATTACCAAATATCGCTGCTGCTCCCAGAGAGGGACTTGACAGTTGTGTCAATAACATCACGGGGTGAGAGTCCAAATACGCCCCCTGATCAGGTAGCACCGGGGCTGCGGTGCCGAATGGGGCTGAGGTGTGATGCCAGAAGCAGAGCGGGGTTAAAGGACAAGCAGTCACCGCACCAATCATGCCTCTTTTAGTTAATATTTCCCATGAAATAACAAGTCTGGATCATCTGGCTCCTCTGTTATTCCTCCTGGGTGGTAACAGCTATGGGAACGTCTCCACACGCTGACATTATCCAATCACTTTCCAAGGAGATTGACTATAGGAATCCACTATTAGAGACGTGGGATTGTAACATCCAGTTTTCAGTTTCCTCAAATTTCCAGGAGGAACAACAAAGGAATAAGAATACAAGAATTCTGCAAAACAGAAGAAGAGTCCTCAAAACGAGTGCATGCTATGTGAAAAAGTGATCGTTTTCGTATATCCCAGCTGTGGGACCCCCAAAGCACAGATAGTTACTATAGGCAGGTTGAGAAAGGCGAAGTCACTCGGTTCCACACAAATCACAATAAGGACAGGTGCAGGAGACTGTATTTTCGGTCCAGGTGCTTCCGACAAAACATCTGAACACACCCGGACCAAAGTTTATCTATGGGGCCGTCCACATGTTACATTTTGTTCCTAGGACCAAGTTTGGAAAAAAAAGAAAAGTTGCAGCATGCACGGTTTGCATCCGTAAATCAGATCGCACTCGGCATTGCAAGTAAAAAGAATAAATACAAATCGGACTGCACTTGGCCGACGTGAAGATTTCCACGGACTGATAGAATGTTGAAAATGTTCTCTCCACCTTCTCCACAAAATGGGATGACACTATGCTCAATACTGATCGGAGTGATTAGCATTATCGGCCCCGATTCTCTCTTATGATAGAAAATACGGTCGTGTGACCCTGGCCTAAAACCGGGGCTACATAGTGACTGGCCGCAACATGGGTTGCTCGGGTAAAGATCGCTCTGTGCCTCTGCTGCATCAAAGAATAAAATGCAGACGAGTCGCACCATGACAAGTCAGTCGGAACTAGCTGGAAGTCGTGGACCCCCGCACATCACAATGTGACCCCCTTCACTGCATTATGCTGCTTTGTAGCAATGGAAAATAGGTATTAAGCTTACCGTTAATGATGTTTCCAGGAGTCCATCCTGACAGCATTATGGAGGACGTCCTCCTCCCCCTTGCTGGGACAGGAAACACACGAGAGTTCAAAAGGTCCGGTCCCACCCCCAATCCTCAGTGTTGTAACAAGAACCGCCTCAAGGGAGATGCAAAAAAAATTATATTTAATGGTAAAGAACATAACACCATGTATTAGGAACATATTACATCATATGTTAGGAACATACTACAGACATGTCAGGTTCACATTACATTAGCATAACTAAATTAACAGGGAGGGAATTACCCGTGCTGTCAGGATGGACTCCTGGAAACATCATTAACGGTAAGCTTAATACCTATTTTCCAGGACGTCATCCTGACAGCACTATGGAGAGTACCAAAGCACCTCCTCAGGGTGGGATTACCGCTTGGAGAACTTTTCTCCCGAATGCAGTATGCTGACCGGACAAAACATCAAGCTTATAATGTTTGCAAAAGGTATTCGCACTAGCCCATGTAGCGGCCTTACAAATCTGCTCTAGAGAGACGCCTGCCCTCTCAGCCCAAGAAGTAGCCATCCCTCTAGTAGAGTGTGCATGGAGACCCTTTGGAGGAGGGATGCCCTCCGAATGGTAGGCCTCGGAGATCACGGAAGTGATCAATCGAGCAATGGAGGCCTTAGAGGCCTTCTTTCCCCTATTTTTTCCACCGAACAAAACAAACAGATTTGGGTCGATACGCCATGGGTTGGTGGCTGACAGGTAGTCGATGACCGCCTGTCTGACATCCAGGGAATGCAGAGCTCCCTCTTTAGAATTGGAAGGGTTACAGCAAAAAGATGGTAACACTATCTCCTGATTCCTATTTTTTAGAGTTCCCACTTTTGGAACGAACGAGGGATCTAGTTTAAGGACCACACTATCGTCTCGAATCTGGAGGTACGGGTCCCTTGTGCACAGGGCTTGGATTTCCCCCACCCTCTTAGCCGTGGTGATCGCCACTAGGAATGCCGTTTTACGTGTCAGGGCTGAAATGGACATGTTATCTGCCGAGGCGTAATTATTTTTGCAGAGGAATCTCAGGACAAGGTTAAGATCCCAAGGAGGAGATAACTGTCTAATGGTGGGGCGCAACCTTTGGGTGGCTCTGATAAATCTAACTATCCAGGGGTGTGTTGCCAGGGGATAGTCTAGAAAGAAGCTGAGTGCCGAGATCTGCACCTTCAGGGTGCTCGGCCTAAGCCCCTTATCGAACCCAGCCTGCAGAAAATCCAGAATTCTGGGTAAGTCGGGAGTGCCTGCCGCAACCTCAGACCTGCCACCCTCCAGACAGAAACGCCTCCAGATCTTCAAGTAGATTGCTGACGTGACCGGCTTCCTACTAGCCTTGATAGTGGATATGACCTGGTCAGACAGGCCTCTTGCCTTCAGGATGTTCCTTTCAGGATCCAGGCTGAGAGATGTAGCTTCTCTGGGTCCAGATGGTACACTGGGCCCTGGTGGATTACGTCTGGTCTGTGAGGGAGCTCCACTGGACTCTATCGCCAGGTCTACCAGAAGGGAGAACCAACTCCTTCTTGGCCAGTATGGAACTACCAAAATTACTCGAGCCTGTTCTTCCTTGATCTTCCTGAGAACAGCCGGGATTAGTGCTAGAGGAGGGAAAGCATATGAGAGGGGCTCCGTCCAACTCTGACTTAGACCATCTATCCCTTCCGGCAGATCCCGAGGGTTCAGCGAGAAGAACCTGGAGACCTTCGAGTTTCTCCTGTTTGCGAAGAGGTCTATACTGGGAGTGCCCCAACGCCGGCACAGCTCCTGGAAGATGTCCTGGTTGAGTTCCCACTCTGTTGCAAACACTCTTCTTCTGCTCAAGTAATCCGCTATGACGTTCTGGGAGCCTTCCAAGTGGATTGCAGAGATGGAGAGGATCGACCTTTCTGCCCAGCGAAATATTCTCCCCGCCAGCTCCTGGAGAAGATGGTGTCTTGGGCCTCCTTGGTGTTTTAGAAAGGAAACTGTTGTCACGTTGTCGGACAATATCCTGACATGACGATTCTCCAGAGTGCGATGGTTTCTTCTCAGGGCCTCCCAAACGGCATACAGCTCTCTGTAGTTGGATGAGTTGCGGGCGACGTCTGAAGGCCATCGTCCCTGGAGGATCCTCCCTTCTAAGTGAGCTCCCCAGCCCCAGGCGCTGGCATCTGTAGTAACTACTACGTAGGGATCGGTAGTCCATAGTACTCCAATTCTTAGTTTTCCTGGGTCCGTCCACCAAAGGAGAGATCTTCGAACTGGATCTGGTAGATATAAAGTACTGTCCAGAGAAGACTGACAAGGGTCCCACTCTGAGAGGATTAAGCTCTGTAGTGGTCTTGAATGGAATTGTGCCCATCTTACGCATGGTATGCATGCCGTCATTAGGCCTAGCACTCTCATGGCCATCCTTATTGAGACTCTGCGTTCTAGTAGGAGTCTGATCTGAATCTGAATTGCCTCCAGCTTGGATTCGGGTAGTAGGGATATTCTGTTTGCAGAATCCAGACAGACACCCAGGAAGACCTTTTTGTGCTCCGGAATCAGGTCTGATTTCTGCCAGTTTATGATCCATCCCAAGTGCTCCACTACCGCGATGGTTCGGTTCCTGTGATCCGATAGGATCTCTGGTGTTCTTGCTATCAGGAGAAAGTCGTCGAGATATGGGACTATTATAATCCCCTGGTTTCTTAGGAACGCCACTATCTCCGACACCAGCTTTGTAAATACACGAGGTGCTGAGGCAAGTCCAAACGGCAGGCACTGGAACTGGTAGTGACAGGTCCCGGACGGCAGATCTACCGCGAACCTCAGAAGCCTCTGAGATAGATGGTGGACAGGGACCTGATAATAGGCACTCTTCAAGTCGAGAGTGCACATTACCGCGTTCTGATCTATTAGAAGGATTGCAGAACGGATGGACTCCATACGAAACCTCTTGTACCTGACCCAGGCATTCAGAGGTTTCAAATTTACGATTGTGCGTGAGTCGCCTGACGGTTTTGTTATGGAGAACAGGGAGGAGTAGTGACCCTGGCCTACCTCTAGCGGTGGTACTGGTATTATGACTTCTGAGGAAAGCATGTCCATTAAGTCTTTTAACATGGGAGAGTCTTGCATAACCACCGTAGGTACGATGTACCTGTCTGGTGGAGGGGAGTAGAACTCTATAATGTATCCTTCTGAGATAGTACGAAGGACCCATCGATACTGAGTGACTCTGCTCCAGTTTACCGCGAAATGGCGAAGCCTTCCCCCTATAAGAGTGGCGTCATTGCGATTTGGATTTAGAGGAGGGGCTGAAGAAGAAACTTCTGTTCTTACTACCGTGGCCACGGGAACACCTATTAAAACCTCTATTGGACCTTCCCCCTCTGAAGTCGGACCATTATGGGGAGAGAGTTTAGGATCTCTGACCTTGGGGTCTTATTAGAGAGATGCTCCTCTAATTGACCCATCCAAAGGTGCATAGACCGGGCTACCAAGGTAGCTGCAATGTTGGTCTTAATTAGAGCCGCGGAAGACTCCCAGGCTATCTTTAGCAATATGTCCGCCTTACGATTCATCGGATCACGCAAGGTCGATGAGTCCTCGAATGGGATAGCTGTCTTCTTGGCGACCTTCGCCACCGGGACATCCACCTTGGGTATTTCGTCCCATAGCTTAACGTCATCCGGCTCAAAGCGTAGGCGCGCTTTAAAGTCTTTAGACAATGTCAGCCGACGTTCCGCCTCCTTCCACTCTTCGAGCACCATGGCCTTGATATGCTCACTAACCGGGAAGACTGTCTGCCGAAGTGACATAAGTCCCCCAAACATCAGGTCCTGCCTGGATTGTGGCTTAGCTGTCTCTTCTACTTGCATGGTGCATCGCACCGCTTGCACCAGCTCATTTGTGTCCTCCGCCTGGAAAAGGTACTTCCTCTGATGGTCCTGGCTTCCAGAAGGAAGCTCGCCCTCTTCCTCAGAGACGAGGTCTTCAGAGTCAGACCTGTCATCGGAAGTATATTCTGGCTCCCGCCTGGCCCTTTTGCGACTGGGCATAGGGCTGGGCTTTTCCACCATGGTAGCTAGGGAAGCCTGGACCTCTTCTCTTATTAAGGACCTCATCTCAGACAATAGGGTGGGCTGCTCGTCTCTCATAACCTTAGATGTGCAATCTGAACATAAGGTTTTGCCATGGGTGTCCGGGAGTTTTGCACTGCATATCGGACATCTACTGGACTTCCCAGAAGCCTTTCCAGATTTCTTAACTTGACCAGGGGGGACAGCTGGAGTTCCCTTATCCTTAAACAATATAAGATAGGGAAAGTAACAGGGTGGCTCTTATTACCAGGGTGCAGGGGGAGTTTGCGCTCTGCGCACTTACCCCATCCTCAGGTGGTATGCTTTCCATGACTCCTGAGTATCGATGTTCCTTGCGGCTGTCAGAGTCTGCAAAGCGCTGCAATTCCTGAGTCCTCTCTGGAGCGTACGCCTCCCCTGTATCTCCAGCGTTACCGGAAGTGCCGGCAACGAATGGCGCAAACCGGAAGTGACGCGGTCTCCGGAACTTCCGCCGGAAGAGTCAGAGCCCGGCGTACACGCTGCTGGAGGCTGCCGACCTCGGGGACCGCGTCCGCAGCCGAGAGCCCCCCCACCGGGAGGAGCGGCCGCTGGTCTTTGGAGCAGAGGGACCCCCCCTCTGGAGGGTTTCTGCCCTGAGCCTCTTGACAGGGGGAAGGATTTGGCAAGCCGCACGATCCCCCTGAGCTCCGGTAAGCTGCGCAGCTTCTCTCGTGCGTCCCTTGCAGGGACAGGAAAAACACTGAGGATTGGGGGTGGGACCGGACCTTTTGAACTCTCGTGTGTTTCCTGTCCCAGCAAGGGGGAGGAGGACGTCCTCCATAGTGCTGTCAGGATGGCGTCCTGGAAAACAGCGATTTTTGGATGCGTCACAGACAAAGTTGTTGAGTATCCTCAGCCTAGAATTGTAAAATGGCCCTTCAAGGTCATGGGAAAGTTTGCAAATCTTTCAGCTCAGATTTAGTGACAAGGTTACCCGCAAGACCCTGTAACTCCAGCCTCAATGTCCACGATAGGAAACCCCCTTTAATGTTGACATCCCGTTACAACTACAGTGAGTTTCGCTTTGTCTTCTAACAGAGGGAGTTGTTACGAATTAGTCGGAGAGGACGACTTCCTTGCCAGTTTGTCAGGTCAGGTCCTGCCTTGTCTTATCCTCCGACTCAAGTAGTAAAATGTAAAAACGGAAATTCCTGGAGAGTCTGCAGACATCTCTAGAGATCTGCAGGGATGAGAAGAAACCCTCACTGACGTATCACAACTTGTGGCACGTGACAGCAGAACCTTCTTGTTGACTGCACAGAAGAGGAAACATGAGGGCAGATTGTCACAGTGCAGGAAACTAAACAACAAAATGGATACAAACACATGCACAGGAAGCCAAAAGTAACCAATCACATCACAGATTTCAGAATAGCAACAATGTGATTGGATGTTACAGAGTATTTGTGCAAATCTCTATATGATGCAGCTTTACCCTACAGATGACACTACATGTCAGAATGCCCGGCCTGAGGTGTGCCAATGCTTCACCGGGGGCTCCACCTACATCACCGCAGCATGGCAGGCCCAAGACGCACGTCACCCCAGCAGGCTCCCACCAGACCACCTTGTAGCCCACCCTTCCACCCACACCTCCTTAGCGGGAACCCACGTGCATCCACAATGCCCCAACGGGAACTCACCAGAGAACCTTGTAGCACCAGCAACCCCTCCACCTAAGTCCACAGTGCCCCAATGGGAACCCACCAGAGCACCTTGTGGTCCCAGTACCCCCTCCCACAGGCTTTAACATTGCTACAAGGGGCCCACATATAGGATGCCGCTCTGGACCAAAGCCACATAGTCCCTTGAAGCCCCAGTGGTCCCCACCTATGTAACGCCATCAAAACTTTATGACACCTGCAGCCCCCCCCCACATTACACCGAGGTCCAGTCCAATATGAGCGCTCCCCACATTACAACACACTGTATACGCCGTACGCACCTCACACACACACACACTCTCCTACACACACACTCTCCTACACACACACACACTCTCCTACACACACACACACTCTCCTACACACACACACTCTCCTACACACACACACTCTCCTACACACACACACTCTCCTACACACACACACACTCTCCTACACACACACACTCTCCTACACACACACACTCTCCTACACACACACACTCTCCTACACACACACACACTCTCCTACACACACACACTCTCCTACACACACACACTCTCCTACACACACACACTCTCCTACACACACACACTCTCCTACACACACACACTCTCCTACACACACACACTCTCCTACACACACACACTCTCCTACACACACACACTCTCCTACACACACACACTCTCCTACTTTCTCACACACACTCTCCTACTTTCTCACACACACTCTCCTACTATCTCACACACACTCTCCTACTATCTCACACACACTCTCCTACTATCTCACACACACTCTCCTACACACACACACTCTCCTACACACACACACTCTCCTACACACACACACTCTCCTACACACACACACTCTCCTACACACACACACACTCTCCTACACACACACACACTCTCCTACACACACACACACTCTCCTACACACACACTCTCCTACACACACACACTCTCCTACACACACACACTCTCCTACACACACACACTCTCCTACACACACACTCTCCTACACACACACACTCTCCTACACACACACTCTCCTACACACACACTCTCCTACACACACACTCTCCTACACACACACTCTCCTACACACACACTCTCCTACACACACACACTCTCCTACACACACACACTCTCCTACACACACACACTCTCCTACACACACACACTCTCCTACACACACACTCTCCTACACACACTCTCTCCTACACACACACACACTCCTACACACACACACTCCTACACACACACACACACACACACACACTCTCCTACACACACACACACTCCTACACACACACACTCTCCTACACACACACACACACTCTCCTACACACACTCTCCTACTATCTCTCACATACACACCTCCTCAGGCTTGGAGAGCCGCGACAATTCAGTAACAAGACGCGCAGCAAACACTGTCCGACCCTCGTAACATGTGACTCCGTCCAGGTCGCCTCTCACTGCCCGTACTTACCATTATCGGCCGCCTCAGCCGTGTAAGCAGCGGCCAGGAGCAGCAGCGCCGCCCACATCCAGCCCCGGGAATCCACCGACAACTTCATCTTGTACCGGCAGCCGCGCAGCCCGGGAAACCACAAGCACGAGCAGCACTGCGCACCTCACACCGCCCTCAGCCGCCGGACAGCACTGCACACTGAACGCACTGAGCATTGGGGAGGGCGTGGCTACAGCGCGCAAACTGGAACGCAAACGTACTACGCCCCGACGTTTGCGTTCCATATGACGCCAGAAGAACTCTTTAGTTGTTGGACGCTTTTATACCCCTTTATCGTATTATAATTCATTGGAATGATATAAGTTTTATATTACAGTCTAACGAATTTTGTATTGAAAAAGTTAAATGCCGTCCTCTGTGTGAAAGGAACTGTGTCTTGCTCATGGCAGCCAATCATGCCTCAGCTTTCATTTTTTACAGTCGTTGAGAGACATGGAAGCTGCTCAGCGATTGGTTGCTATGGGCAGCAAAGACGGTTTTTCGTTTAGCTTAGCACCGGAGGCCCCATAGCCACCATTTTGGGGTAGCTGCGTTTCACAGCCGATCAGTAATTTACTATACTCTGCACTACTGGCATATGCACCGTATGGTACAAGCGATAAAATAATAACAGGCTCTTAAGTCCTCTAAGGGTAGTAAAAATGTGAAAAAAAGATAAAAAAATGTATAAAAAGTATGAACAACTCACCCCACCGTTCCAAATAAAAAAAAAAAACATTCAGAATCGCAAATTCTATGAAAATTCAATCTATCAAATAAATTTAATAAATCAGCCTGTCATAGAGAAAGAAAATCCATAAAGATATCTCCAGAGGAGGGACGTATCATCTTCACATTGAACAAAAGGGATTCATTATAACTGGGGAAGTGAGAAAGAGCTGACCCTTCTACCTATATTGAAGTAGGGACCTCCTGCAGTGACTGGGTAATTACACCCGGAGATCTGCTCTAAGGACCAGGATTCATTTATGCAGAAGCAGAGAAGTACACTTCCGTGGAAAGAGCTATCAATGTTGAAAAGACTTGTCTGAGACCCTTTGGAGCCAGTGGTCAGTGGTGAATATTGGGGTTTGCATCGATCCGATATTTATGGGAGATATATTTTCGGGGCCTTAGCGAAGGGAAGCACATAACGTATTTACTCACTTCAATGTAAGGCTATTCTAACCCTTCCATCTTAATATTGCTAAAGTGGATGGTGTTATCCGTGCCATATTTAATCTCTATAGAAAAGTAAAATCACAATAAGAAACATGACAACAGTATCTCCCACCTGGGACCTCCAGGGACAATGATATCCTGAAAGTTGTGGATCTCTAAAACTCCGAAAAGACTTAGCACATCCCACGACCAGCCCCCATAGGAGCTCACCAAGGGAAGGTATGTGGACGTAATCATAATCAAATAAAAAGCAGAATTCGTTTTTTTCTATTTTGTCAGTCCTGGAAGGTACAGCTTGCTGTGGGTTCTGTCTGTTTTCCTATGAAGTACTTTCCTCCGCTCGGCTCTGAGCCATTTCCATGACCAATCATTGATTGTGGATTCTTCACACTAGACCTTGGATTTCAAGGCCCCAGAATCTGGAGGAAGAGTGGAGAGACAGCTAGTCCAAGCTGCTGGAGGTCTAGTGTGAAGTTTCCACAATCAGTGATGGTTTTGGGAGCCATGTCATCTGCTGGTGTAGGTCCACTGTGTTTTATCAAGACCAAAGTCAGCACAGCCGTCTACCAGGAAATTTTAGAGCACTTCATGCCTCCCTCTGCCGACAAGATTTTTGGAGATGGAAATTTCATTCTCCAGCAGGACTTGGCACCTGTCCACACTGCCAAAAGTACCAATACCTGGTTTAAAAACAACAGTATCACTGTGCTTGATTGGCAGCAAACTCACCTGACCTTAACCCCATAGAGAATCTATGGAGTATTGTCAAGAGGAAGATGAGAGACACCAGACCCAACAATGCAGACGAAGGCTGCTATCAAAGCAACCTGGGCTTCCATAGCACCTCAGCAGTGCCACAGGCTGATCACCTCCATGCCACGCCGCATTGATGCAGTAATTGATGCAAAAGGAGCCCCGACCAAGTATTGAGTGCATTTACTGAACATACATTTCAGTAGGCCAACATTCCGGATTTTATAATCAGGCTGGTGTTATAAAGTATTCTAATTTACTTATGGATCGCCCCCAGGCGCAGGGCAGTGGGGTACTCGGTACCGGGTCCCTCGGTCTCGGCTCTGGGGGTGTCACGGTGGCCCAACCCGGTCCGTGGCCCTGCTAAGGGGCGCCCAATCAAAGGTGTACTTTGTCAAGTGTTCGTGACGCCACCTGTGGTGTTCGGTCAGGGTGACCGACGCTGCTTAGGGGTCCACTGGGGTGATGTTATGGCAGCTAAATGGTATACCTTCCCACAGGTGAAGTATGTCCCCAGGGCTTCCCAGTAAGATAGATGGCGATGGTGTAGGTCGCAGTAAATAACGAGGACACAAGATTGCAGTCTCTTTACCTTTTACTGTAGACTTCAGCGTCCACAATCCAGAGCACTGCTAACAGGGCTGGCTGAGTCCGGCCGGGTAAGGCACATCCAGAGTTCCCTTTGCAGGTGGAAATCAGTAGCCTTCCTACTAGCACCTGTGTGTTGTAGTACTTCCCTGCTGACCACCAAGGGATAGTCCTCACAACTGTCGTGTATGTTTCTGTTTCTCTCTCCGTCCCCCAGATGATATGGATAGGACGACCCGTATGACGGGGTAGGCCTGGAGATATTTTATAGGGACCCTAGAGACACCCCTCTCCCACAATTTGCCTCCGTTGTCTTCATTAGGTTAAAGGTTGGGCAGCCAACTTGGAATTAACTGCCCTGCCGAAGTTTGAAGTAATGCGTAGAGCCTATTACTCCCTCGGTGTTCCGGCCACCGGCTACGCGCCTCAGAAGGATGTTGCCGATCTTAAGGCAGAACTCCTCCCGGTATTATCTCCTTGTGCTGTGATCTCGTTTCTCACTTCTCCACAATATACTCCGCTTTTTGTCCTTTCTTAGGATGCTGCCGTAATGAGGTGCAGGCGCAGCTCCGTAACGCTCTATCTCTTGCTAAGTCTCTGCCAGGATCCCACCCCTGACAGGGACCTCTGTCTGCAGCTCAGATGTTCCTCCTTCTCTCCCTGTCTGCCTAACAGGTCTTCTCTGGGTCTCACCCAGCAGCTTTCTCTCTAATTTCCTATCCGACCCCCAGTTTTACCCGAGTGTTGTGAATTCCGCTCTTGGGCTCCCTCCGGTGGTTGTAAGTGGCACTTTTGTGAGTTCTGCTCTTGGGCTCCCTCCGGTGGATTTAAGTGGAACTGCTGCTCCTTGGATTTAGCAGTCAGCAGCTGCTTCCACTGATCGTCTATTCTGGCTCGGCTATTTATCCTGGCTCTATCCTTCAGCTAGTGCCAGTTGTCAATGGTTCCTGCTTAGATTCACATCTCTCTTGGATTTCCCTGTTATTCTGACCAGTTCAGCAAAGATAAGTCCTTGCTTTTTTCTTTTGCTTTCCACTTGTTGTGGACTTAATCGTTCAGCACATTCTATGTTTTTTTTCTAGTCCAGCTTGTCAGTATGGATTTATTCAGTTAAGCTGGAAGCTCTGGGAAGCAGATTTACCCTCCGCACCTTTAGTCAGGTGTGGAGATTTTTGTAAACTCTGTGGTGGATTTTTCTAGTTTTTAATACTGAACGCACAGCATTCTGTCCTGTTCTATCTATCTAGCTAAACTGGCCTCCTTTGCTACATCCTAGTTTCATTCTGTGTATGTCATTTCCCTCTCCACTCACAGTCAATATTTGTGGGGGGCTGTCCTATCCTTTGGGGATTTTCTCTGAGGCAAGATAGTTTTCCTGTTTCTTTCTTTAGGGGTAATTAGTCCTCCGGCTGTGACGAGGTGTCTAGGGAGTGACAGGAACATCCCACGGCTACTTCTAGTGTTGTGTTAAGCTCAGGAACTGCGGTCAGTACAGGTACCACCTCCTCCAGAGCACGTCCCATGTTGCTCCTAAACCACCAGTTCATAACACCCGAGTGTGAGGAGTGGCCTAATACATAGAACCCTTTGCTCCCCCTGGTGGTTGGAGTGTGAAGTGTAGTGTGTGACTGTGATACCTGGTCAGGTGAACTCTTTTAGTACCATCAGATGTACCATCACTCCCCTTAGTGGCAGAGCGACATTACTGCAACGACCAGGACTCTGGGGCGCTGCACTTAGATAATGACTTTTGGGTTTTCATTGGCTGTAAGCCATAATCATCAACATTAACAGAAATAAACACGTGAAATAGATCACTTTGTGTGTAATGACTCTATTTAAGGTATGAGTTTCACGTTTGGTATTGAAGAACTGAAATAAATTAACTTTTGGATGATATTCTAATTTTGTGAGATGTACCTGTACTCTCAGCACCTATCATGCTGGAGGGAAACTTATGGCTTTCACATCACGCAGGATAACAACCTTTGCGACACATATCTCCCCTCACATATGGCGCCAGCGACCCCGTTTCACATTGCAAACAAAAGTTTCTGGGTCAAACATTAAGTTCTGTTTTTCTATTGTATCAAATATTTATTTCATGTAATAAAATGCAATTTATTTAAAAATCATAAAATGTGATTTTCTGGTTTTCATTTTTAGATGTTGTCTCTTACAGTTGAAGTGTACCTACGATAAGAATGACAGACCTCTCCATTCTTTGCAGGTGGGAAAACTTGAAAAATTGGCAGTGTATCAAATACTTATTTTCCCCACTGTTTATATCCATGGAGATTTTTCTGGAGACAATCTAGATTTTCCAATTTAGCTGTAATTTTTTTTAGACATAAGAAACACAAATGTGAAAACCTCATTGTCGATCTCTGCTTCATTTAATAGGAACTTGGGAAAAAAATCTTTGAAATGTTATTTTTTTCTCCTCTAAACCATCTGTAAGTTTGCTGAGATAAGTTTTCGTAATGCAAACACTGACAGGTGTCTTTGCTTCCTGTCTTTTCCTGCATCCTAAATAAAGTGTCATACAGCAGTTTACTTTCCTTCCACAATTGCTTTATTCCGAGCTCGCTTCCTGTCTCGGTTATTATTATCTCCAGGATCGCATCCATCATGTAGTTTTCTCCTCTCATTTGTATTTTGCCATTGGAAAACCTTTATATTGTAGAAGGAAGAAAATGAACGGTCAGATTATCATTATATTTACCCCCTGCTCTTAGATAAATACATGGACAAAACTTGGTGATTGCCTTGAATTTACGAAGCCACTTGTTCCTGGTGTCCTGCTGCTCTCTGCAGTGCTCCCCCAAGAAGTTAAAATGATCAAAAATTCCAAATTGACAGAAGTAAAATGGGAAATATCAGCTATCTAAGATTTCTTACAAGATCAGATATCAATGGGTTGTCCACTCCTTGGGCAACTTCTTCGGAATCCTTATGTTTCCCCCTTGTAAAATAATAACACCTATACTCACCTCCAGTGCTAGCGATTTACCCACTGGGTTGGCACTGGATCTCCACTGTTATGTTACGCGATCTCTGCTGCCAATCTGTGCTGGCATCACCTGTGGTATTCGGTCAGTGGGGAGCGACGCTGCTTAAAGGGGTCCACTGGGGTGATGTTATGGCAGCTGAGATGGTTTCCCACAGGTGAAGTAGGTCCCCAGGGCTCCCGGTGTATGGATGAGGATAGTGAGTGGTGCAGTAAAGAACAAGGACACAGGTTTGCAGTCTCTTTACCTGGTTTACTGGAGACTTCAGGTATCCACAGTCCAGGGCACCAGATTACAGGTACAGGCAGGGTCTGGCCGGCTTAGAAGCAAATTCAGATTACCCTTTACCAGGTGAAGATGAAAGCCTTCCTCATAGCGTGGTGGTATTGTAGTCCCTTACTGCCTATGGCTTCTGGCAAGATCCTCACAGTTCCTCTCTGTCCTCCATAAAGGTGGGACACAAACCCGTATGACAGGTGGCTCGAGCCTTTTTACAGGGTCTCTATCACGACCCGGGCTCTATGTGCCACAGTGTCTCCAGGGTATTAGGGCGGACAGGTGATGTGTAATCCAGCTGTCCTGCCGATTTCTGCTGTGCCTCCTAGAGTCCAACACAACCTCGGTCTTCCGGCTAACGGTATCTCCGCTCTGCCAGGGAGGTAGCCCAGTCACAGCTGTCCTCCCCAAATGTCACTCTCCTGTGCTTTGCTCTCCTGCACGCTCACTAAACGCTGTTCTTTCCTTCTGTATGTCACTATCCAGGAGCTACAGCACCTCTGGCTGCACGGACCCTCTCACATCCTTCTGCCTCAGACTGCTCCAGTCTGCTGTCTGGCACTAACTAACTCCTCTAACCAACTGACTTTCCCTCCAGACCAGAATATATATATATATATATATATATATATATATATATATATATATATATATATATAGGAGAGCCACCCATAAACAGGATCAGAGCTCCCCCTTCTGGCCTGGAGTGTGAACATGTTGTGTGCTTTGTGGTACCTGATAAAAGGAATCCTTCATCGCTTCCAAGCATGACATCACTCTCCCCGTGAGGAAAGTAATGCTACTGTGACGACCAGGACCTTGGGGCGTCACAGCAGCATGATGTAAGGGGAAAGAACCTGAATCCAGAGATGTTTCACCTACCTTGCTGGTTGTAGCAGTTTTTAATTTAAACTTTTATGTGCTGAAGATTCAGCAGCTGTCTGAATGCTGAGCTGTGTTTAACCCTGCCCACACCACTGATTGGCTGCTTTCCATGTACACTGTGCATAGGCAGAAAGCTGCTAATCAGAGGTGGAGGAGGAATTGGACTACCTGGCAACAGACCAAGTCATCCTCTAGTGATAGTCATCTGATTTTATTAAAGCTACACTAATGAGACCAGTAAGTGACACATCGCTAGAATCAGAATCTCATCATCTACATCATGCTGCTCTCAGATGAGATAGCAAACATCTGGTGACAGATACCCTTTAATTAGGTGGTATCACGCTGGATTTTTTACATTGATGATCACAGGTGGATGGATGGTTGGGTGGTGAACTGATATTTTCAACCTCATGGGAAGAAAAAAAAAATTGAGAAATACAGTGGGTATGGAAAGTATTCAGACCCTTTACATTTTTCACTCTTTGTTTCATTGCAGCCATTTGGAAAATTCAAAAAAGTTCATTTTTTTCTCATTAATGTACACTCTGCACCCCATCTTGACTGAAAAAAACCAAAAAGGTAGAAATTTTTGCAAATTTAATAAAAAAAATAAAAACTGAAATATCACATGGTCATAAGTATTCAGACCCTTTGCTCAGACACTCATAATTAAGTCACATGCTGTCCATTTCCTTGTGATCCTCCTTGAGATGGTTCTACTCCTTCATTGGAGTCCAGTTGTGTTTAATTAAACTGATAGGACTTGATTTGGAAAGGCGCACACCTGTCTATATAAGACCTCACAGCTCACAGTGCATGTCAGACCAAATGAGAATCACGAGGTCAAAGGAACTGGCCAAGGAGCTCAGAGACAGAATTGTGGCAAGGCACAGATCTGGCCAAGGTTACAACAGAATTTCTGTAATACTCAAGGTTCCTAAGAGGACAGTTGTTTCCATAATTCTTAAATGGAAGAGGTTTGGGATCACCAGAAGTCTTCCTAGATCTGGCCAAACTGAGTAATCGATGGAGAAGAGCCTTGGTGAGAGAGGTAAAGAAGAACCCCAAGATCACTGTGGCTGAGCTCCAGAGATGCAGTAGGGAAATGGGAGAAAGTTCCACAAAGTCAACTATCACTGCAGCCCTCCACCAGTCAGGCCTTTATGACAGAGTGTTATAAACCATAATCTATAAATAACGGCGTATAAAATAAGTATGGAAAACCAAAAAGAACAAAAAATACTCCTAAAATATAACTTTTAATTAGTCAAGGTAAAAGTACCCATAGAGGGTCAAAAGGGTTCCATGGACAATAGATCTTATAAGGATAGAACACTCTAGGAGGAGGGGTTGTGTACTCTCCCTTCCTTACCCTACCTTACCGCAGAGGTTGGCACCCTAAGTTCGACATGCCACCCCCACTCAACGTCGGCTCTCCCTTCTGACCCTAGAGGGACGAACTAACAGAAAAAACCATCACCAGCACCAATAACTGTAAAATGCTACGGTGTAATAAGTGCAAAACATATAGTCTGTATCAATAGTCTACATTAAAAAGACTGAAAACGAGGCTCTCTATGTCTTCAAGTGTATGAGAAGATCATGAGTTACATAGTATAACATAAAACCACATATAGGAGATTTATATTTGATGTGCAAAATAGATGCTGGTTTTTATAGTAAATAGTCTATAATGAAACCCTGTGTAGGGGATGCTTATACAATATATACAAGAGAAACAGTAGTCTATATGACACACTCTTATTTTATCTCCGTAATTTGGGTTTACCTCCCTTAATCCTTATAAAATATAGTATGTACACGAGAGGGCCCATAAAGCAGTCATAAGATTTGATACAGACAGTTAATGAATCATATGGCAATGGTCAAAAATTAATAGATAAAAGCTGTATTCATCGTTTAGTGCAGACCCATTCCGATGCGTTTCCCCCCCAGAAAATAGACCGGGGTTTCTTGTATATATGATATCACCTATAATAAACTGCGTCCCATTGTGACCGCTTGATCCCTCCCCCTAGAGTGTTCTATCCTTACGAGATAAGATTTATTGTCAATTGAAATCTTTTGACCCTCTATGGGTAATTTTCCCTTTACTAATTAAAAGTTATAATTTAGGAGTATTTTTTGTTCTTTATGGCAGAGTGGCCTGACGGAAGCCTCTCCTCTGTACAAGACATATGAAAGCCCGCATAGAGTTTGCTAAAAAAAAACACACGAAGGACTCCAAGACTATGAGAAATAAGGTTCTCTGGTCTGATGAGATGAAGATAGACATTTGTGGTGATAATTCTAAGTGGTATGTGTGGAGAAAACCAGGCACTGCTCATCACCTGCCCAATACAATCCCAACAGTGAAACATGGTGGTGGCAGCATCATTCTATGGGGGTGTTTTTCAGCTGCAGGGACAGGACGACTGATTGTCAATGAAGGAAACATGAATGTAGCCAAGTACAGAGATTTCCTGGATGAAAACCTCTCCAAGAGTGCTCTGGACCTCAGACTTGGCTGAAGCTTCACCTTCCAACAAGACAATGACCCTAAGCACACAGCTAAAATAACAAAGGAGTGGCTTCAGAACAATCCTGACCATTCTTGACTGGCCCAGCCAGAGCCCTGACCTAAACCCAATTGAGCCTCTCTGGAGACCTGAAAATGGCTGTCCACCAACATTCACCATCCAACCTGACATAACTGGAGAGGATCTGCAAGGAAGAATGGCCGAGGATCCCCAAATCCAGGGGTGAAAAACTTGTTGCATCATTCCCAAGAAGAGTCATGGCTGTACTAGCTCAAAAGGTGCTTCTACTCAATACTGAGCAAAGGGGCTGAATACTTATGACCATGTGATATTTCAGTTTTTCTTTTTTAATAAATTTGCAAAAATTACTACATTTCTGTTTTTGATGGGGTGCAGAGTGTACATTAATGAGAAAAAAAATAGAACTTTTTTTGAATGTACCAAATTTCTGCAATGAAACAAAGAGTGAAAAATTTAAAGGGGTCTGAATACTTTCTGTACCCACTGTATATACTAATCAACTAATGTTTAGGTAAAGGAAAGGAAAAGAATGTAGATACATAAAACATCTCCATTCACCTCCATATACAGTCATAGGAAGGTGCAGTGTAAGCCCATAGCAGTCTATGAGCATCATGTTATGGATTTACAGAACATTGACCTATTATATGACCATGGGAATAGGCCCTCACTTCTTTACCTTTACATTATTAATCATCTATGTAATTTAGTGATTCAGACTTTCCATGTGATGGATCATGTCTCATCCTCTCATTCATGGACTTCCATAGCTATCAGGGCACTGGATCCTCCAATAAAAGCCATATTCACTTGCCGAGCAGTCGGTGGAGCACTGACATGGTCCTTGGAATTAAATAGATAAATATATTATAACATGACTGATGTATATTCTGCACTGACAAATTCATATATTTCTGAACTCAAGTTATGTTACTAACACCAGATTTTCCTTGGGCTCTACTCACAGATCAGAGTTGTGTTTGAGTAGAAACCTCGTCAGAACCCCGACTGCCCCTTTATCAGCCAATATGGTCCATCACGTGTTGTTTGGATCTGTCATATCATGAACTTCGTACAGCATCACGGGTTACATTATGAACCAAATTCACAATACAGATTTGAGACGAGACTTGTAGAACATTTTAGGCAGTTGTGCACGTTTACAAATGGTGCAATACGTGTTGCATTCTATACTGTATTTGCATAAAAATGGAGACATTTGGGCTATTTTATGTCTCCCTCTCCATTAATGTTCCATCTCTCCATATTAAACATTATACCCTTGTTATGTACTATATACTTGATTCTATGAACCAATTTTCTGTCCATTCATAGAACTCACTATAAGGCTTCTTTCACACGTCAGTGTGTCCTGATGACACTTTTCACACATTATTATTATTTATTTACAGTATATAGCACTATTAATTCCATGGTGCTGTACATGAGAAAGGGGTTACGTACAGAGTTATAGATATCGTTTACAGTAAACAAGTTTACAGTGACAGACTGGTACAGAGGGGAGAGGACCCTGTCCTTGCGGACTTACATTCTACGGGGTAATGGGGAAGAGACAGAAGGTCGGGGTGCGGCAGCTCGGGTGGTGGTGAGGCGGCAGCTCGGGTGGTGGTGAGGCGGCAACTCGGGTGGTGGTGAGGCGGCAGCTCGGGTGGTGGTGAGGCGGCAGCTCTGGTGGTGGAGACGCAGCAGCATACCGAAGACACTTACACACGTAGACTCATTCAAGTGAATGGGTCTGTGCATGTCAGTGTGTTTCCACGGACAACGTGTCCGTGGGCAAAATACACTGACATGTCCGCTTTTTAGCAGCAGTATGGGCCGCAAAACGTCCCGCAGACGTGCACACTGACACATGGGTAACATCCGTTTGTCATCAGTGAGACATGTAAAGGCACCTAGGAAGCAATCAGGGCCGGCTCCAGGTTTTCGTGGGCCCCAGGTGAAAGAGTCTCAGTGGGCCCCTTTAACACATACCACAATTCATGATACACAGATATGGCAGAGAAAAATAGGTATAGTACAATGCCAAAGATTTCACTTACTTCTTACATTACATGCGTGATATCTATTGTAAATTCCTCAATAGGTCAGAAACCGGACAGTATAGTCCTCTGTACAGTATTATGGGCATCACATAGTGCTCCATACAGTATTATTGGCCCCACATAGTGCTCCATACAGAATAATGAGCCCCATTTATTGCTGCTGACAGTTAAATGAGCCCCATATATTGCTCCATACAGAGTAATGGGCACCAAATAGTGCTCCATACAGAATAATTAGCCCCATATACTGCTCCATACAGTATAATGAGCCCCATATATTGCTCCATACAGTATAATGAGCTACCTATATTGCTCCATACAGTATTATGGGCACTACATAGTGTTCCATACAGAATAGTGGACCTCATATATTGCTCCATACAGTATAATGAGCCCCACATAATGCTCTATACAGTATAATGAGCCCCATATATTGCTCCATACAGTATTATGGGCACCATATATTGCTCCATACAGAATAAAGAGCCCTTTATATTGCTCCATACAGTATTATGGGCACCACATAGTGCTCCATACAGAATGATGAGCCCCATATATTGCTCCATACAGTATTATGGGCACCACATAGTGCTCCATTCAAAATAATGAGCCCCATATATTGCTCAATACAGAATGGGCCCCATATAATGCTCCATATATAATGGGCCCCATATGATGCTCCATATGTAATGGGCCCCATATGATGCTCCATATAAATGGGCCCCATATGATGCTTCATTATGAGCCTCATATAATGCTCCATATATAATGGGCCCGATATATGATGCTCCAGTGTATGATGGACCCATATAATGCTCCATATATAATGGGCCCCATATATGATGCTCCAGTGTATGATGGGCCCATATAATGCTCCATATATAATGGGCTTCATATATGATGCTCCAGTATATAATGGGCCCCATACATGATTCTCCAGTGTATGATGGGCCCATATAATGCTCCATATATAATGGCTTCATATATGATGCTCCAGTATATAATGGGCCCCATATATGATACTGCAGTGTGTGAATATTAATAAAAAGGACATGGGTTCTCCTGTATTTTTGATAACCAGCCAGGTAAAGCTGACAGCTGCGGGCTGAAATCCAACTTCAACTTCAGCAAGGTAAGTTATCAAGAATAGAGGGGTCCCCATGCTGTTTCTTTTTAATTCTTTAAATAGATAATTTAAAAAAAAAAACAGCGTCGGGTCCCCCCATTTTTGACAACAAGACAAGCTAAAGCAGACAGCTGGGTCCTGTTATTCTCAGACTGCTAAGGGGCCTTGAATCTTGGCCCACCCAGCCTAAAAAATAGAACCTTGGAGCCGCCTAGAAAAGGTGCATCTATTAGATTCACCAATTCTGGTGCTTTGCCTGGCTCTTCCCACTTGCCTTGTGGCAGTGGCTAGTGGGCTTCATATTTGTGGGGTTGATGTCACCTTTGTATTGTCCGGTGACATCAAGCCCACAGATTAGTAATGGATAGGCATCTTTAAGGCAGCTATCCATTACAAATCCTATAATTGTATCGTATGGTATATAAACAAACAGCAAGTATAAAGTATTTTATTTGAAATAAAAACAAGACATACTTTTTAATTTTTATTTAAAAATAACAAACACAGTTCTACTTACCTAATTGTTATGGACTGGTATTTTAGGAGCGACATGCGACAGACCGCAGTCCCTGATCTTAACACAACACTAGCAGTAGCTGTGGAATGTTCCTGTCACTCCCTGGACATCTTGTCACAGCTGGAGAACTAGCTACCCCTAAAGGTAGAAACAGGAAAGCTATCTTGCCTCAGAGAAAATCCCCAAAGGATAGGACAGCCCCCCACAAATATTGGCTGTGAGAGGAGAAGGAAATGACATACGTAGTATGAAACAAGATTAAGCAAAGGAGGCCACTTCTAGCTAGATAGATAGTACAGGAAAGAACACTGTGCGGTCAGTAATAAAAACTAGAAAAAGTCCACCGCAGAGATATGCAAAAATCTCCACACCTAACTAAAGGTGTGGAGGGCAAAATCTGCAGCCCAGAGCTTCCAGCTTAGCTAAATAGATACATACTGATAAGCTGGACAAATGAACAAAACATAAATGTGCTGAACAATAAGTCCACAACAAGTGGACTGCAAAAGGACAAGCAAGGACTTAACTTTGCTGAACGGGTCAGAGTGTCAGGGAAATCCAAGAGGCGTGCCTCCAGGCAAGAACAATTGGCAACTGGCATTGATTGAGGGATAAAGCCAGACTAAAATAGCCGAGCAGAAAGAAGATCAGTGGAAGCAGCTGCTGATACTAAATCCAAGAAGCAGCTATACCACTCAAAACCACAGGAGGGAGCCCAAGAGCAGAATTCACAAAAGTGCTACTTACAACCACCGGAGGGAGCCCAAGAGCGGAATTCACAACACCTAATGCCCATTCCATTGAAGACCTAATCTCCTGTAATAAAGCAAAATAAAAGATAACCATATCCCTCAATTGTCCAACCTTCTGTCCCACGCCGTAATCCATGTCTGGGAATAAAAAAAATTCAATCTGGACAGTGCCAAGATGCAACTGTCCAGGCTGAGAACCACTAATGAATGAGTGGGTCACTGTGGCTACATTCCCAGCTGGGCTAAACTGCGGTGACCTCAGCACCGTGAGAGAAAGACAGTGAGTTTATCGCAGATAAAAGATCAAAGATCTGCGGTGAACTCACTGAGCTGAACTGCGGTGAATTCTGACTTTTTTTTATGGTTCTGAGGTCACGGCAATGCAACTCGGCTAGGAATGCATACTCAGTGACAGGTGGTCACCGCTGCTCACTGATGCTGAAGCTCATTCGTCAGTGGTTCTCAGCCTTGACAGTTGCATCTTGGCACCATAGAGGTTGAAAACTATTTATCCCCAGACATTGATTATGGCGTGGGACAGAATGTCGGACAAGTAAAGGATATTATCAGAATTTGAAGATGGTGGCGCAAATTGTCACCGTTATTCCCAGTACCTGCTGCAATACCAACAAACCTCCACCTAGGTTTGTAAAAGTGAAAACAACTGTGAATATTTATATACACACAAGCTCTATATGGGTATGCGCTGGTTCGGGTAACGGAACTGATAATGGGAGCTTAAATAAAGCTGTTAAAAAACTGAAAGACCTTTAAAAACAACTTAAATTGACAAGTAATCCTGAATGAAGGTATAGAATTCAAGTGAGTGCTAATAAAAGCCCGATGTGTTCACTTCAATGAACAGAGAGCGAGATAGACACTTATACAGAGAGATTTCTTCCTACCTCCGTTGCTTGCTGGCAGTCTTAAATCTTGATTCCGTTCAGAAGTTTCTCGGCAAGTGGAGTATAAGATATAGGTGGGTGGCTGCCCCGGCCGGCGGCAAGCCACCATCAAAAGTCTTCCAGGTGGGAACGGGATCTTGCAGAGACGCCGCTGTGTGCCGTCGCGGCGGTGAATACGAGCGGTGCGCAGGACCTGAGTGACGTAATTGTCACGTGACCGTAACCCCCGGAGAGTGAGTACGGAGTGCAGCTAGGACCAAACAACCAACGTGTTTCGGAGACACCTGTCTCCTTCCTCAGGGTTGGCCTCTGCCTCGTACTCATTAACCTTATATAGCTGCTTGATAAGGACTGCTTGATTAGAATCCAAAAAGTTCAACGTTCACATTCAATCCTCTCAGTGCCAGAGTGTCCAAAATAAAAATCCATTTTGTCTCTGCCCGTGACATTGCCTTTATAAAGTCACCACCTCTCCAATGGCGGTGTACCACCGCAATGCCTGTTATTTTCATCCCCTGCAGTGTCCCGCCATGATGTTCCACAAAGTGTTGGGAAAGTGGATGACCCCTAAATTTCTTTTCAATATTCCGGATGTGTTCATTCATCCTTATTTTTAAGGGTCTTTTTGTTCTTCCCACATAGAGTTTGCCACACGGGCATTCAATCGTGTAAATAACCCCTGTTGTGCAACATGTGATACAGTCCCTAATTTGGATAATCCCATCTCCTTTCTTTATACTAGTGCATTTCTTTGTTGTTGTAAGTTTGCATGCATTACAATTACGGCATGGAAAAAACCTTTCAGTTTAGTAAATGTGAACAAAGGCTGAATCAGAGGGATTTTTATGTTTTGGACTGTAGGGGCAATCATATTTCCCAGACTTTGACCCTTCTTATATACAAAATTTGGCCGGTTATTAATTTTTTCTCCCAATATTTTATCATTCTTTAGAATGTGCCAGTGTCTGCTGACTATTTTACGGAGAAAAAATGAGTTTGTGTTGTATTTAGTAATAATAGGGATGGATTCTAGAGATGTTTTTATTTTTGGGGCTGGATCAATAAGTTCCTGTCTAGGTTTACTCGCGGCCACTGTTTTAGATGTTTCTAACATTATTGAATTGTACCCTTTCTCAAGGAATTTTTGAGTTAATGTTTGTGATTCTGCCTCAAAATCCTGACGTCTAGAGCAATTGCGGTGAATCATGGTAAACTGGCTGCCTGGGATGTTAACGTACAAGTATGGATACGGTAGTTGGGAGGAACATTTCATCTACCCGGAGGGAGGCTTGCTCGCGAACCTGGTCCTCTGGCGGCGTTTTATTGATGATGTTGTTTTTATTTGGTCTGGTGGATGGGATACATTAAATCAATTTTTAATAGATATTAATAAAAACCAGTATTTTTTAAACTTTACCTCCACCACCAGTACCACGGAAATTAACTTTTTAGACCTCAAGATTTTTATTGAAAATTTGAAAATCCATACTTGTACATTTACCAAACCAACGGACACGAACAGTTATATCCCTCTGGACAGCTGCCATCTCCCTGGCTGGCTGCTTAACATCCCAGGCAGCCAGTTTACCAGGATTCACCGCAATTGCTCTAGACGTCAGGATTTTGAGGCAGAATCACAAACATTAACTCAAAAATTCCTTGAGAAAGGGTACAATTCAATAATGTTTGAAACATCTAAAACAGTGGCCGCGAGTAAACCTAGACAGGAACTTATTGATCCAGCCCCAAAAATAAAAACATCTCTAGAATCCATCCCTATTATTACTAAATACAACACAAACTCATTTTTTCTCCGTAAAATAGTCAGCAGACACTGGCACATTCTAAAGAATGATAAAATATTGGGAGAAAAATTTTGTATATAAGAAGGGTCAAAGTCTGGGAAATATGATTGCCCCTACAGTCCAAAACATAAAAATCCCTCTGATTCAGCCTTCGTTCACATTTACTAAACTGAAAGGTTTTTTTCCATGCCGTAATTGTAATGCATGCAAACTTACAACAACAAAGAAATGCACTAGTATAAAGAAAGGAGATGGGATTATCCAAATTAGGGACTGTATCACATGTTGCACAACAGGGGTTATTTACACGATTGAATGCCCGTGTGGCAAACTCTATGTGGGAAGAACAAAAAGACCCTTAAAAATAAGGATGAATGAACACATCCGGAATATTGAAAAGAAATTTAGGGGTCATCCACTTTCCCAACACTTTGTGGAACATCATGGCAGGACACTGCAGGGGATGAAAATAACAGGCATTGCGGTGGTACACCGCCATTGGAGAGGTGGTGACTTTATAAAGGCAATGTCACGGGCAGAGACAAAATGGATTTTTATTTTGGACACTCTGGCACCGAGAGGATTGAATGTGAACGTTGAACTTTTTGGATTCTAATCAAGCAGTCCTTATCAAGCAGCTATATAAGGTTAATGAGTATGAGGCAGAGGCCAACCCTGAGGAAGGAGACAGGTGTCTCCGAAACACGTTGGTTGTTTGGTCCTAGCTGCACTCCGTACTCACTCTCCGGGGGTTACGGTCACGTGACAATTACGTCACTCAGGTCCTGCGCACCGCTCGTATTCACCGCCGCGACGGCACACAGCGGCGTCTCTGCATGATCCCGTTCCCACCTGGAAGACTTTTGATGGTGGCTTGCCGCCGGCCGGGGCAGCCACCCACCTATATCTTATACTCCACTTGCCGAGAAACTTCTGAACGGAATCAAGATTTAAGACTGCCAGCAAGCAACGGAGGTAGGAAGAAATCTCTCTGTATAAGTGTCTATCTCGCTCTCTGTTCATTGAAGTGAACACATCGGGCTTTTATTAGCACTCACTTGAATTCTATACCTTCATTCAGGATTACTTGTCATTTTAAGTTGTTTTTAAAGGTCTTTCAGTTTTTTAACAGCTTTATTTAAGCTCCCATTATCAGTTCCATTACCCGAACCAGCGCATACCCATATACACCTTGTGTGTATATAAATATTCACAAGTAAAGGATATTGTTGTTTTTAATTTTGTTTTATTACAGGAGAAGAGGGCTTCAATGGGATGGGCATTAGGTGTGTATAACTGTGTTTGTTATTTTTAAATAAAAATGGAAAAGTGTGTTTTGTTTTTATTTGTAATAAAATACTTTATAATTGCTGTGTGTTTATTTACAATACAACTATAGGATTAATTTTTTTTAGGTTGGGGGAATATCATTGAACCTTTACCAGCATGAGAACACCAGCCCACAGCTGTCTGCTTTAGCTTGGCTGGTTGCCAAAAATGGGGGGGACCACACACCGTTTTGTGAAATTATTTAAATAATGAAAAATACAGTGTGGGGACCCCTCTATTCTTGATAGCTAGCCTTGCTATAGCTAACACCTGGGTGTTGCAGCCCGCTGCTGTCAGTTTTGCCTAGCTGGTAATCAAAAATACAGGGAAACCCACACCATTTTTAAGTTTATTTATAGCGCAGGCACCGGATGATGAATACTCTCATCAGCCACAGCCTGCTCTCACTGTTATTAGCGGCAGCAGGTGTAGTCTGATGGGAGTAGTAGTCCCATCAGCCACCGCCTGCTCTCGCTGTTATTAGTTGAATATAACTCTCAAAATTGTCCCCTGCTCACGCTGATCGTAATGCGAGCATGGGGGATTGATGAGAGCCGTCAGTGAAGCCGCAGTCTTTTGCACAGTACCACTGCTTCTCAGGTGCCGGTACGTGTGGTACTGGTGCGCCACACAGGCGCCACATTGTTTCCACATGTATGCCATGAGTATTACACACACGGACACTGATTTCTCCTGTACTGGTTTTTCCAGTACCAGAAATATCAGGATGTGCGAAACCACCCGAAGACGGATGTTCTTAGAAGTCTAACTTGTCAAACACATCAGTTGTTAGATTGGAAATGACCCGACCTATAAATCTGTCACACTTGTTATCGCCTTCAGTGAACACCAAAAAAATTTTAAATAAATATGGCAAAAAATAATGCTTTATCTGTCACGACCCAGCTGTTGGGTGACCAGGGATAAGGGGCTCCTTCCCTGTCCCTACCACTAGAGGGCACCCTAGCCTGCCCTCTTCCCGGGGATACTTCTGAAGGTGAAGATGCCGGGGCCGCCACCCTTGCCTTATCTCCTGAATCAGCCCTTCATCTGTTCTCTTCCCCCACCCAGGGAAGAGGGGCACTGCACGAACAAGGGTAACTAAAAATAGCAAGCATACAAATATTCACTCACATATAGCAGAGGAATGCACCAGGGAGTGGAGGAGTACGGAATAACCAAAGTAAGAGGAGGGAAGGGAATTATCATACTTACAAACCACAGAACAGTCACAGATAACTTCCAAAACTCCTTCTTATATAAACACCTCGCCATTAAGCCATGCAGCAAAAGCTAGCTATGACATGGGTTTGAATCAGGGCCAAGATTATAAAGGGGATGGGAGTGGCTAACCGAGCTCCGCTGAGCTTATACTCCCAGAGTTTCCAACATGGCCGATTAACCCCTGTTCTGCCAAAAGACATACCATTTAAAAAGAGGGAGAAGTGCTTGTTTTCAGCGCAGGATTAGGAACAATCAGACGCTGTGGTCTTCTGGCTCCTCTTTGATGCGGTAGCCCCGTGACATCATCATCATACCACTGAACAAAAAGTGGAACAATAAAACGCGATCAAAAAGACAAATGTAAATAAAATTGGTATCTCTGACAAAGTTATCTTGACCAGCAAAAAACAAGCCACAATACAGCTTCATAGGTAGAGAATAAAAAGTTATACAGTAACTCTCAGAATATAGCAATGCAAGAACAATTATTTTTTCTAAAAAAAATGTTTTTATTGTGTAAAAGCGTCAACACATAAAAAAATGATATAAATGTGGTGTCTCTGCAATCGTACTGACTCAAAGAATAAAGCTGCCTTATCAATTTTATCTCGTGATGAACGACAGTAAAAAAAAATTCTGGAATTGCATTTTTTTTTATTAATTCTGCCTCCCAAAAATCAGAATAGAAAGTGAACCAAAAAGTCATGTGCCTAAATAAACCAATAAAAACATCAACTTGTCCTGCAAAGACCAAGCCCTTACATGTAAAAATATCAACTCGTCCTGCAAATAACAAGCCATTAAATGACTCTGTAGGTGGAAATATAGAAAAATTATAGCTCTCAAAAGATGGTGATACAAAAAGTTTGTTTTGTAAAAGAAACAAACATTTTTTAGTGTGGGACAGCACCTAAACATAAAAATCCGATAATTAAAAGTTTGAAAATTGCAAAAGTTTCTAAATTTGTTGCAAAATTTCAGATTTTTTCCACAAATAAACGCAAGTCAAGATGAAGGGGTTAAACATGTAATCCACACCAAAAAAACCCACTGAAAAATATTTGTAAGAAATACAGCAAAATGTAAGTCCGGTGTAAGTGCTCAGTGTAGAGCGCAGGATAAATGTGAGCCGAACTTTGCTGCCATCTTTGTGAGGCAGAATGAACAAAATCAACAGCAAGTGAAGAATTGGTTTTATTTCGTTTTTATGCTGTTCCTTGTGCAGTATGAGCGATTAAACAAGTTTATTCTTCGGGTCGGTGCGATTACAGCGATACCAGAATTATGTTGTGTTTTTATGTTTGGCTGCTGTCACACACTAAAAGACGCTTTTTATTGCAAAAACTATTTTTTGCAACCTCATATTTAGACAGCAGCGGGTTCTTGACAAGTCAAGATATAAAACTTAACTTTTATTTATACTAAAATTCTAAAAAAGTGCAGACATATAGTGCGGACAAGGTGCTGGTGCAAACAACGACAACATACGAAAAACACATATAAAATGAAATCACTGCCACAGTATTATGTCCAATATCTTAATCTAAATGATATTGGTTTCTGGTTAGAAGGAATTCAGTACTCTTGGATGGTTCACCACAATCTTTGATGGGTAACCTATCCTGGTGTTGTCAAACAATTTAACCCACTGTATTTACACCCTTGGTGACGATGGTAATTTAGCACAGAATTGGTTATGCCCCAAATACCATTACTGATATAATTTATCACAGCATAGAAAATGGGGGATAGCTTTTTTGGACCCCAATTTCTAGAGTATAATCATCACAATCCTTGTGACCTCCATAGGGGTGGCAGTATTTCTTATCAACAATATGCTCATAAAGGAAAATCAGTATATTTCTCCTTAAAAAAAAAAGGAAACTACCGCAAGCACAGCTAGAATACAACTATACCTTTTCTATTGCCAGAACCAACCCTTTAAGGTATACGTTCAAGACAGCTGTTATGCGGGATTCAAATAATGATTAAATCATTTTTAAATAATTTTATACTCATCTGCCATTTCTCGATTAATGTCCCGATTCAATGCAGACTGAGTTCACATAGACCCTCTTGCGGCTTTTAAAGTACATCCGTGTCCTTGCTTTCAGGTCATGCTTTATGAATAATGCCTCCCAACGCGTTTCATCCAGTGTAGAATCATCAGGGGATTATGCCATATTCTCAATTCAAATGCTCATTGAATGTATACTGTACATACGCCGGTTTGCTAACGAAACTCCCATGATGCCGTATATATGCGACACATGTTGGGAAGGGGTCAATAAAGCTAGTTTTATCACAAAAAATACTTCTGATAGGGCTCAAAAAGGTTTGTTGCATTTTTTGCAGCTTTTTTTTTTCACTTTCTCATTATTTCTATGGGTGAAAAAATGCTGACAGAATCGAATGCAGCATGTGAACATAACCTCAGAAGACGCAACCATCTATTCAGAAAATCGCATCCTATCTAATATAAACAACTTAGGTCTCTTTCACATGTCCGTGTCTCCGTTATGTGTGGTGAAAGTTTTCACACGTATCAGAGATACTGACGCATGTAGACCGGTCTATGCACATGTCAGTGTGTTTCTACGGACCGTGTGTCCTTGGGAAAAACACACTGACATGTCCGTTTTTTACTGTCAGCACGGGCTGCAAAACGTCCCACACACGTGCACATGGAGAACACACATGGATGTCATCTATGTGACACATACCGGCGCCTGAGAAGCAGCTGTATAGTTAGCGCTGTTTCCCGGAACCGAGTGCTGAAGACCATTTGCATTATTCTCCCCTGCTCTGCCTGTGATCAGCTCCTGGAAAAAAATGGACATGGTTCACAAGAACACACGGACATGTGAAGATCAACGTAGGTTACAATGGGTACGTGTGTCATTCGTGAAAAAAATGGATGGCACACGTACTGCAAACACGGACATGTGAAGAGGACCTTAAGGGATTATGTAGCTGCACTCCACCACCCAATCTGACATCAAGGGTGGAGAGAAGCTGCGGCTTGCTGGATGGTGCAGTTGTCAACATCACTTTCCAGTGCCCAATAAGTAGTGGAGTCTCTTTGTACCCTACCTGTTGTCAGATGGGGTGGGAGACAACCTCCTTAAGTCAACTGCTATGGACTGAAGGAAAGGCAAGTGACTACAAGCTGAAGTAAGTGGGAGCTGAGCTTTGTTACTTAAGAAGAACCACTACACAGTGTTGTGGTGGCCATGGGTCCTGGTAAAAGCTGGTGCCAGATGTGGGATTCCACCGATCTGTTACATATAGACCCACCCTAAGGATAGCTAATCATTATTTTAGCCCCAGACAACCTTTTCAATAAGGAGTTGGACAAATCTAAGAAGCCAAGAAACTTACAGTTGTAACACAAAAGATTTTTCCAATATACACTTGGGCTCGATTTCTCACAGATGAAGAACACTACTTTCTGTGATTCAAAAATTATTTTCATTGTTTATTTCCTTTTGATAAAAATCAGTCCTCGTTATAAGATTGACACCGAGGTGCAGTGCAGGGCTCGTTGCCATACAGTTATCAAAGCTGTAGCTTGCAATGAGACGTGCACCACTTGATGGGGACTATTTTTAGGCTGTGTGCCCATGTTGCGTTTTTTATGCGTTTCTGCCAAGTTTTTGCTGGAGTGGAAATGCTTAAAAAACGCATTCCCATGCAATCCTATGGGATTCCGCAGTTGCTGTACCCATGCTGCGGATTTTCCCGCTGCTGAATCGCATAGCGGTAAAATCCGCAGCATGTTCATTATTTCTGCAGAATCGCGGCGATTACGCCACCATAGGATTGTATTGAAACGCTGACTTTACGCATGTGGCTATGCCCACCATGCGTAAAGTGAGCACTTCATGTGCAGATGGTACCCAGGGTCTGGGAGAGAGGAGACTCTCCTCCAGGCCCTGGGTACAATATTCTTGTAAAAAAAAGAATTAAAATAAAAAATAGGGATATACTTACCTTCTGATGGCCCCTGGAGTCCTCCCGGCTCTCAGCGGTGCATGCGGCGGCTTCGGTTCCCAGGGATGCATTGCGCGAATCACCTGAGATGACATCGCGGTCATGCGACCGTGACGTCACACAGGTCCTTCGCGCAAAGCATCCCTGGGAACGGAACGTACCGGGAGCGCCGCTGAGGAGATCGGGGGCTGTCGGAAGGTGAGAATAAACATATTTTTTATTTTTTTAAATTATTTTTAACATTCATTCTTTTACTATTGATGCTGCATAGGCAGCATCAATGGTAAAAAGTTGGTCACACTAGTCAAGCACTATGCTTGACAAGTGTGACCAACCTTTCAATCACTTTTCCAAACGATGCTTCAAATCGCTTGGAAAAGCGCAAGCATTTTGCAAGCTAAAAACGCTTGTGTTTTGCGGGAAAACGCATGCAAATTCCGCATGCGTTTTACCTGCGGCAGAGAGTTGCGGAAATGCTGTGGACATTTCCGCAGCGTTTCTGCAACGTGGGCACATAGCCTTACGAGTAAATAATGTATGATCTAACTAAATGACTGCACATAGACCTTAAAAAAAATAAAGAAATTTCTACAGTAAGTAGATTGAAAAATTGTATAATTTACTATACAAAGAACAGGCTTTATTTGCTGGAATTGTAACACCCTCGAGTTACCTTTCCAATTAGGGCTGAAACAGGAATGTTGGACTTACACGTGGAGGTGCTCGTTCTGCTATAAATCACCTGCATATGTCACCTTGTACAACTTAGTCCTGATTGTAATACAGCTGTACGCACCAGATTACTCTCCTCATTACAGCTCGTGTTAATAATTACGTCCAAAACAAGGTGATCAAATAACCATGTCAGTACGAAGGTGCAGCCTGTCTCACGAATATTTACCAAAGCACATGTGATAACTACAAAGATAACACCAAGATCAGCTTATCTGCATCTAGGTAAGCTCCAGAACCAGTTGTTTACATGCATGGGTGACGCAGATAGAAAAAGAAATGTGGATACTTGAGAAGAAAGAATCTTTTGAAATTCAAATTCACCAGATTCATAGTTTTTTCCCCAAAAATGTAACTTGCAGCACCATGAAAAGATGCATGTTGTACCATTTTGAGTACATCTAGGACTGTGTCCAAACCTTTTTCAAGCTTCTTATGAATGCAAAGACAGTCTTAGTAATTTTAAAGTGACTTCTCCATGTAAAAAGATTAATTACTACCAAGCTGTTTAATAACAGAGCACAGGCAGACTTTTCATTCTTTTCAAAATTATAAAAAAAGGTCCAAAAATTATCCATCTTAGTCTTTTGTGAACTGCTAGACAGTTCTCTTGCTGCATGAAAGTTTAGAAGAATGACTGAAATTTCCTATGTAGGGGCCAAGTAATAATTCAACCGGTCAGGATTGTGGTCCATGACAAAACCTTGTTTGACCAAGTATTTTACAAAAAATGCTCTGCAGTGGTCAGGACTTGAGGATGACCATCCTTTGTTGTGTCACTGTCTGTCCTATCATTTTTGTATGTTGCTTTCTGTGTCTATCATGTCCAGACTGTGGAAAAGATAAACTCAGAGTTCGATTATCATCTCCAACCATGTGAGTTAGTAATGAAAAATAACACATAGGGTTTTTATATTTGTAGTTCTGGGCAGGGGCCAAGTCTTGTGTTGGGGCCTATTAGGGGAATTAACAATAGTCAAGCCACCAAAAATCCACATTTTACAAAACAAATTAGCTGTTAAAATTTTGCTTGAAAGACAACAAAAGCTTTTGTGCCCAGCAATGCACAAATCCCAGTCCTGCACAGGGTTGCTACACTAAAAATGCTGATCTTTACAAAAAAGGAGAATGATGATAAAGAAACTCTTATTTATGGGAGCTCCAAATTTTTGAGTGAAATTTTTTTTTGCCTTTTGTGCCCAGCCCTGCCCAGACATCTAACCCTGTGAAGTAGGATTCTACCCAGGTAAATTCGCCTTAGTTAATGCCCCAAAACTCATTATATATGTCATGATTCCTCAGCTCAGTGTGTCTAGGATGCAGTGAGGGACAGTTTTGCTGCCCTATGGAATCATGGGGGTGCTGAGCTGTCAGTTTGGTGGGTGAGTGATGCTCAGTCTTCGAATCTAATGCAGGGGCGTGCTGAGCTGTCAGTATTTTGATAGACAGCTCGGCTGTTCAATCTGAGACTGGGAGGTGCTGAGCTTCCTTCATGTGTTCCCTGTTCTGTTAGTTAGTTAAGCTGTCAGTCCCATATCATTTCCAGTCGAAGATTTCAGCTCAGTGGTGTGTTTGCTCTGTGTTCTGAACTCTGATATTTTGATCTTTGTTGCCAGACCTTACATTTTCCTTTGACTACCTGTTTGTATTACCCCTTTTGCCTTGACGCACTCTGACCTTGGAATTCTGACCCCAGACTGTGACCTGACTACACCTTTGTCTCTTCCCTATTTTTATGATGTATCCTCCTGGCTCTTGACCTAGGACTCCTTGACTTCTCCGACTCACGGATTGTCCATGAGAAGTGACTCGGAGTCACATTACGACTGGCCTATACATTTATCTTATGCATCCTGTTCACAAGTTCTATCACCAGGTGGTGAATCTGATGCAGAGGATCTGGCTAATATCAGTTGCAGGGTCAGATAATTAGTTTGATGAAAACTTCCTATAGCCCTCCACTGTTGGCAGTGGTTGTGATGTCAGTAGCTTCCGACATCCAGCTGGTCTCTCCTGAAACTGTAATAGCCCTCCGGGATAAATTTTTGGGAGAAAAAAAAACAGTTTAGGATGTTCAGGGAGAGCTGTAGCCTATTTTTTACCTTGTAACTTTTGTCTTCAGGGGAAGAGTTCCAGCGGGTGGGGATAATTACGGTATATCCCAACTGAGAGCGAGTCCTCAGACCTGGGAATTTTCTTTGTCCCCACAACCATCTTCTGTTGACGCCTTTTTTGACTACTTAGGTTTGATATAAGACAAAGCCAACACCCACCTGATTGATTAGATCTTCTCTGACTTAAGCTAGTTATACACATTAGATGTCTAATGGTTGAACGATGTTTTGGCCAATTGGTTGTCCGACAGCCATCTTGGCCGACTATCCCATACACAGGAGTGCTCGCTTGCTTGAGCTCTCCTGTTTTCACTATTAGAAAGCCGCCGACGGACACATCGACCAGTAGTTTATCTCAAGGAGAAGAATGTGATCAGCAGTCTGAAATCAGACACGCACGATTGACATGTCTCCACAACATCAGTTGGCCGCTGCCCCCATACCGATTAAACCATTGGCGGAACCAGTAAATATTGACATGTTCAGCTGACATTAATCTAATGTGTATGGGGGCCTTTAGAGTGCTACTACCACCAGCTGCAAGTGCCTCTACCACAGCTAGGTATTTGAATCATGTCCTCCATTTCCACTGGTCCCCATCGCGTCAAAGTACAACGGCTTTTAATTTAATTCACTAAATGAACTGGAAGAAGTTGTTGTTATGAAATATCTTAATTTCCCCTCTGAGTCAGGGGCTTAAGGGACTAAGTTGCATAACAGATATAGGTGTTATTGTTGGAAATGAAAGTCTGCAATGTACATGATTGACTAAGAAGATGTTTGCCAAAGGCAAAGGAGAACAATTGTGACTTGTGTTTTGTAAGTACTACTTCCCAGATGGATGATACTGGTGGTGGTGGTGGTGCTGCTTGAGGCTCCCACATTCTTAGCCATTGTATACTTTTGTTAATTGTTTCATCCCCAATTATAGCACCATTGTGGAAAAGGACGTAACAAAAAATGGTAGAAAAAACAGCAATTTGACTAATAGAACAGGTGTTCAAAAAACACAGCCACAGTTAAGTTAAATTCCCATGATGAGTTTTTGGTGAGTTTTTTTAAGCTGCATATTTTCATACTCAAAAAAATGTAGCATCTTGCAGTTCCAGCAAAGTGGATGGGATTTATGGAAAGCTCATGGCCTCGGTGCTTTTCTTTACATAGTATAAACTGACCTGTTGTTTAAATTCCTCAATATGTCAATTAGTTTTCTGTGCGGATTTTCCCAATAGAATAAAATTAGATGTGGAAAGTCCATAGGTAAAAATGTACTTGCGTTTGTAGTGTGTTTCTGCAGCAACACATGCATGGAACAAAAGGATCCTCCAAACACAAAATATTGTCTAAAAAGTATTGATTTTTATTAAACAATTATTTTTAAAAAATGACATAATTAAAAGAAAGGGCATGGCAACGCATACAAACGGAAAACGAAAACTACACTGTACAGAAGTTATAGTAAGAATCACTCCATTTATAGGGGTTTATACATATGTGAAACAAATATGCAGGGGCGTAACTACAGCGGTCGCAGGGGTCGCAATTGCGACGGGGCCTGGAGTGCTTAAGGGCCCGCCCAGTCCAGCAGACTGGGCGTGCCCCTAAGAACTCTGAGTTACAAAATGGGCCAGCGGCCCTTTATATAAACCTTCTTTACAGGCCCTGGTGCACGTGCAGGCTCTCAGTGCGTGCGCGATCACGGGTGGGACTGCACTTGTCCCGCAGCAGAGCCCCTCCACCGCAGAGAGCCGCACACCACTACTATAACTGAAGCTGCTCTGTGCGCACAGGACCTGTGATGAGGTCACAGGAGGGGAGGAGTCGGAGTCACATGATCAAGGGCTTCCGTGTAGTGCAGGACTGTAGTGCAGTGCTGGTCGTCATGGTGCTGCAGGAGGGTAAGCTTTTGTGTGAGGGTCAGGATTGGTTTGTGTGGATGTAGCAGAGCAGTGTGTGTATGAAGTTTACAGAGCGGAGCCGTGTGTGCAAGGTGTATAGAGCGGAGCTGGGTGTGTACGAGGTGTACGGAGCGGAGCTGGGTGTGTATGAGGTGTATGGAGCGGAGCCGTGTGTGCAAGGTGTACGGAGCGGAGCCGTGTGTGTACGAGGTGTACGGAGCGGAGCCGTGTGTGTACGAGGTATACGGAGCGGAGCCGTGTGTGTACGAGGTGTACGGAGCGGAGCCGTGTGTGTACGAGGTGTACGGAGCGGAGCTGGGTGTGTATGAGGTATACGGAGCGGAGCCGTGTGTGAGGTGTACGGAGCGGAGCCGGGTGTGTGCAAGGTGTATGGAGCGGAGCCGTGTGTGTATGAGGTGTACGGAGCGGAGCTGGGTGTGTGCAAGGTGTATGGAGCGGTGCCGTGTGTACGAGGTGTATGGAGCGGAGCTGGGTGTGTGCAAGGTGTATGGAGCGGAATCGTGTGTGTACGAGGTGTACGGAGCGGAGCTGGGTGTGTATGAGGTATACGGAGCGGAGCCGTGTGTGAGGTGTACGGAGCGGAGCCGGGTGTGTGCAAGGTGTATGGAGCGGAGCCGTGTGTGTATGAGGTGTACGGAGCGGAGCTGGGTGTGTGCAAGGTGTATGGAGCGGTGCCGTGTGTACGAGGTGTATGGAGCGGAGCTGGGTGTGTGCAAGGTGTATGGAGCGGAATCGTGTGTGTACGAGGTGTACGGAGCGGAGCTGGGTGTGTACGAGGTGTACGGAGCAGAGCCACGTGTGTATGAGGTGTACGGAGCAGAGCCGCGTGTGTATGAGGTGTACGGAGCAGAGCCGCATGTGTAAGGTGTATGGAGCAGAGCCGCGTGTGTATGAGGTGTATGGAGCAGAGCCGCGTGTGTACGAGGTGTACGGAGCAGAGCCGCATGTGCAAGGTGTACGAAGCTCAGCTGCGTGTGTAGGAGTAACTATGTGTGGCCATTATACTGTAGGCAATATCATGTGTGGCCATTATGCAGTATAGAGCACCATGTGTGGCCATTATACAGTATGGAGCACTGTGTGGCCATTATACAGTATGGAGCATCATGTGTGGCCATTATACAGTATGGAGCATCATGTGTGGCCATTATACAGTATGGAGCACCATGTGGGGCCATTATACAGTATGTAGAACTGTGTGTGGCCATTATACAGTATGGAGCACTGTGTTGCCATTATACAGTATGGAGCATCATGTGTGGCCATTATACAGTATGGAGCACCATGTGGAGCCATTATACAGTATGGAGCATCATGTGTGGCCATTATACAGTATGGAGCACCATGTGGGGCCATTTACAGTATGGAGCATCATGTGTGGCCATTATACAGTATGGAGCATCATGTGTGGCCATTATACAGTATGGAGCATCATGTGTGTCCATATTTTTTTTTTATAATTATTGTTTATGAATAGTGTTGAGCGATACCGTCCGATACTTGAAAGTATCGGTATCGGAAAGTATCGGCCGATACCGGCAAAGTATCAGTATCGGATCTAATCCGATACCGATACCCGATACCAATACAAGTCAATGGGACTCATGTATCGGACGGTATTCCTGATGGTTCCCAGGGTCTGAAGGAGAGGAAACTCTCCTTCAGGCCCTGGGAACCATATTAATGTGTAAAAGAAAGAATTAAAATAAAAAATATTGCTATACTCACATCTCCGACGCAGCCTGGACTTCAGCGAGGGAACCGGCAGCGTTGTTTGCTTAAAATTCGCGCTTTAACTTCCTTACTTGAAGTCCCGGCTTGTGATTGGTCGCGCGCCGCCCATGTGACCGCGACGCGACCAATCACAGCAAGCTGTGACGTAATTTTAGGTCCTTCAGGATTTTAAAATTACGTTCCGGCGTTGTGATTGGTCGCGTCGCGGTCACATGGGCGACGCGACCAATCACAAGCCGTGACGTCACGGGAGGCAGGAGACGCGCGCATTTTAAAATGTGCGCGTGTCCAGCCTCCCGTGACGTCACGGCTTGTGATTGGTCGCGTCGCCATGTTGGCCGCGACGCAACCAATCACAGAAAGCCGTGACGTAATTTCAGGTCCTTCAGGATTTTAAAATTATGTTCCGGCGTTGTGATTGGTCGCGTCGCGGTCACATGGGCGACGCGACCAATCACAAGCCGTGACGTCATAGGAGGCAGGAGACGCGCGCATTTTAAAATGCGCGCGTGTCCTGCCTCCCGTGACGTCACGGCTTGTGATTGGTCGCGTCGCCCATGTGACCGCGACGCGACCAATGACAACGCCGGAACATAATTTTAAAATCCTGAAGGACCTAAAATTACGTCACGGCTTGCTGTGATTGGTCGCGTCGCGGTCACATGGGCGGCGCGCGACCAATCACAAGCCGGGACTTCAAGTAAGGAAGTTAAAGCGCGAATTTTAAGCAAACAACGCTGCCGGTTCCCTCGCTGAAGTCCAGGCTGCGTCGGAGAGGTGAGTATAGCAATATTTTTTATTTTAATTCTTTATTTTACACATTAATGTTGTTTCGATACCGATACCCGATACCACAAAAGTATCGGATCTCGGTATCGGAATTCCGATACAGCAAATATCGGCCGATACCCGATACTTGCGGTATCGGAATGCTCAACACTATTTATGAAACAGTGTGATCAGCAGTGCTAAATGGGTGTGGTTGGGACGTGGATTTGGGTGTGACTAGTTGTGAAATGGGTGTGGTCAGAGGCGTGGCCTAAAATTTGCCACGACCCGCTGCACGCGCTGCAACTTTGTCCCTCTTTTCCTTCTTCAAAAGTTGGGAGGTATGGAGTACACATGTCATGTACTCTGCGGGCAGGAGCTTAGAGGTGTGGGACCCATGCACCAATTTATGGGATGCAGATTTCCGGCTGGGTGCGGCCATCGCATAATGATCCCCCATAGCCACAGAGCAAATATTATAGCCATATGCATAGTGGAGCAGAGTCTGGCTAGCTGCAGACATCCCATAATGATCCCACATAGTCACAGAACACTAATTCTGTAATGGTGCATGTATTACTAACGCAGATGACGTTTGTGGGTCGCCATTTCTAATTCACCTATATATTTTGGTATGGGGGGGCCCCATTTGAAAGTTCGCATCGGGGCCCATAACTTTGTAGTTACACCACTGCAAATATGGTTTACTTCTGAGGAACAACTGCCAAAACGTGTGTTAAGGGGGTCCACTGTTGCAGGTTGGAGTTCTGGTAAATATGCCTGTCTGTATGCCTATACTGACGGTTGCTTATATATCTGCTTAGTAAATCATATTTGTGTCACTGCCCCTGGTCTGTCTGCTAACAGGTGGTTTGGAATCTTGCTAGTATAGCCTTATTTCTAATATCCATACTGTCTGGTTTGCACCACACACCTGGGACAGTCTCCAGCAGCTTCCAGCATCATGTACATGTATTAAACACTCAGCACTTTGTTTATTGCATATTAACCCTTACTGTCTTGGATGTTCATTATGATATATATTGCATTGCTGGTGTGATTAGGACTGCAGCATATATTTCCATCATCAGGATTAGGTTCTTACTAGTTTATAGGCTCCATATGTATATACCCCTATAAATGGAGTGATTCTTACTATAACCTCTGCACAGTGTATTTTTTGTTTTCTGTTTGTATGTGTTGCCATCTCCTTTCTTTTAATTATGTCCTTTTTTAAATAATTGTTTAATAAAAATCAATACTTTTTAGACATTATTTTGCGTTTGGAGGATCCTTCTGTTCCTTATTGGTTCCTTATCGGTTCTTCAACTTCTGACCATAGGCCACGTTCGCACATTCAGTACTTGGTCAGTATTTTACATCAGTATTTTTCAGCCAAAATCAGGAGTGGAACAGTCAGAGGAAAGGTATTATAGAAACACGTCACCACTTCTATATGTATCACTTACTCCTGTAAAAAAAAAGAAAATAATAAACAACTATAATACTTACCTAACACTCATTCCATTGAAGCCCTGGTCTCCTGTAAAAAAAAACAAAAGTAAAAAAACAACCATATCCCTCACCTGTCCGACATACTGTCCAACGCTGTAATCCATAGTTAGTAAGGCCGAAAAAAGACATTTGTCCATCCAGTTCAGCCTATATTCCATCATAATAAATCCCCAGATCTACGTCCTTCTACAGAACTTAATAATTGTATGATACAATATTGTTCTGCTCCAGGAAGACATCCAGGCCTCTCTTGAACCCCTCGACTGAGTTCGCCATCACCACCTCCTCAGGCAAGCAATTCCAGATTCTCACTGCCCTAACAGTAAAGAATCCTCTTCTATGTTGGTGGAAAAACCTTCTCTCCTCCAGACGCAAAAAAATTCCCCCTTGTGCCCGTCACCTTCCTTGGTATAAACAGATCCTCAGCGAGATATTTGTATTGTCCCCTTATATACTTATACATGGTTATTAGATCGCCCCTCAGTCGTCTTTTTTCTAGACTAAATAATCCTAATTTCGCTAATCTATCTGGGTATTGTAGTTCCCCCATCCCCTTTATTAATTTTGTTGCCCTCCTTTGTACTCTCTCTAGTTCCATTATATCCTTCCTGAGCACCGGTGCCCAAAACTGGACACAGTACTCCATGTGCGGTCTAACTAGGGATTTGTACAGAGGCAGTATAATGCTCTCATCATGTGTATCCAGACCTCTTTTAATGCACCCCATGATCCTGTTTGCCTTGGCAGCTGCTGCCTGGCACTGGCTGCTCCAGGTAAGTTTATCATTAACTAGGATCCCCAAGTCCTTCTCCCTGTCAGATTTACCCAGTGGTTTCCCATTCAGTGTGTAATGGTGATATTGATTCCTTCTTCCCATGTGTATAACCTTACATTTATCATTGTTAAACCTCATCTGCCACCTTTCAGCCCAAGTTTCCAACTTATCCAGATCCATCTGTAGCAGAATACTATCTTCTCTTGTATTAACTGCTTTACATAGTTTTGTATCATCTGCAAATATCAATATTTTACTGTGTAAACCTTCTACCAGATCATTAATGAATATGTTGAAGAGAACAGGTCCCAATACCGACCCCTGCGGTACCCCACTGGTCACAGCGACCCAGTTAGAGACTATACCATTTATAACCACCCTCTGCTTTCTATCACTAAGCCAGTTACTAACCCATTTACACACATTTTCCCCCAGACCCAGCATTCTCATTTTGTGTACCAACCTCTTGTGCGGCACAGTATCAAACGCTTTGGAAAAATCGAGATATACCACGTCCAATGACTCACCGTGGTCCAGCCTATAGCTTACCTCTTCATAAAAACTGATTAGATTGGTTTGACATGAGCGATTTCTCATAAACCCATGCTGATATGGAGTTAAACAGTTATTCTCATTGAGATAATCCAGAATAACATCCTTCAGAAACCCTTCAAATTTTTTACCAACAGTAGAGGTTAGACTTACTGGCTTATAATTTCCAGGTTCACTTTTACAGCCCTTTTTGAATATTGGCACCACATTTGCTATGCGCCAGTCCTGCGGAACAGACCCCGTCGCTATAGAGTCCCTAAAAATAAGAAATAATGGTTTATCTATTACATTACTTAGTTCTCTTAGTACTCGTGGGTGTATGCCATCCGGACCTGGAGATTTATCTATTTTAATCTTATTTAGCCGGTTTCGCACCTCTTCTTGGGTTAGATTGGTGACCCTTAATATAGGGTTTTCATTGTTTCTTGGGATTTCACCTAGCATTTCATTTTCCACCGTGAATACCGTGGAGAAGAAGGTGTTTAATATGTTAGCCTTTTCCTCGTCATCTACAACCATTCTTTCCTCACTATTTTTTAAGGGGCCTACATTTTCAGTTTTCATTCTTTTACTATTGATATAGTTGAAGAACAGTTTGGGATTAGTTTTGCTCTCCTTAGCAATGTGCTTCTCTGTTTCCTTTTTGGCAGCTTTAATTAGTTTTTTAGATAAAGTATTTTTCTCCCTATAGTTGTTTAGAGCTTCAATGGTGCCATCCTGCTTTAGTAGTGCAAATGCTTTCTTTTTACTGTTAATTGCCTGTCTTACTTCTTTGTTTAGCCACATTGGGTTTTTCCTATTTCTAGTCCTGTTATTCCCACAAGTTATAAACCGCTTACAGTGCCTATTTAGGATGTTCTTAAACATTTTCCATTTATTATCTGTATTCTTATTTCTGAGGATATTGTCCCAGTCTACCAGATTAACCCCTTCACCCCCAAGGGTGGTTTGCACGTTAATGACCGGGCCAATTTTTACAATTCTGACCACTGTCCCTTTATGAGGCTATAACTCTGGAACCCTTTGACGGATCTTGGCGATTCTGACATTGTTTTCTCGTGACATATTGTACTTCATGTTAGTGGTAAAATTTATTCGATATAACTTGCGTTTATTTGTGAAAAAAATGGAAAATTGGCGAAAATTTTGAAAATTTTGCAATTTTCCAACTTTGAATTTTTATGCCCTTAAATCACAGACATATGTCACACAAAATACTAAATAAATAACATTTCCCACATGTCTACTTTACATCAGCACAATTTTGGAACCAAAATTTTTTTTTGTGACGGAGTTATAAGGGTTAAAAGTTGACCAGCAATTTCTCATTTTTACAACACCATTTTTTTTTAGGGACCACATCTCATTTGAAGTCATTTTGACGGGTCTATATGATAGAAAATACCCAAGTGTGACACCATTCTAAAAACTGCACCCCTCAAGGTACTCAAAACCACTTTCAAGAAGTTTATTAACCCTTCAGGTGTTTCACAGGAATTTTTGGAATGTTTAAATAAAAATGAACATTTAACTTTTTTTCACACAAAATTTATTTCAGCTCCAATTTGTTTTATTTTACCAAGGGTAACAGGAGAAAATAGACCCCAAAAGTTGTTGTACAATTTGTCCTGAGTACGCTGATACCCCATATGTGGGGGTAAAACACAGTTTGGGCGCATGGCAGAGCTTGGAAGCAAAGGAGCGCCATTTGACTTTTCAATGCAAAATTGACTGGAATTGAGATGGGACGCCATGTTGCATTTGGAGAGCCCCTGATGTGCCTAAACATTGAAACCCCTAACAAGTGACACCATTTTGGAAAGTAGACCCCCTAAGGAACTTATCTAGATGTGTGGTGAGCACTTTGACCCAACAAGTGCTTTACAGAAGTTTATAATGCAGAGCCGTAAAATAAAAAATCATATTTTTTCACAAAAATGATCTTTTCACCCCCAATTTTTTAATTTTCCCAAGGGTGAGAGAAGAAATTGGACCCCAAAAATTGTTGTGCAATTTGTCCTGAGTACGCTGATACCCCATATGTGGGTGTAAACCATTGTTTGGGCGCAGGGCAGAGCTCGGAAGGGAAGGAGCGCCATTTGACTTTTCAATGCAAAATTGACTGGAATTGAGATGGGACGCCATGTTGCATTTAGAGAGCCCTTGATGTGCCTAAACATTGAAACCCCTAACAAGTGACACCATTTTGGAAAGTAGACCCCCTAAGGAACTTATCTAGATGTGTGGTGAGCACTTTGACCCACCAAGTGCTTCACAGAAGTTTATAATGCAGAGCCGTAAAAATAAAAAATCATATTTTTTCACAAAAATGATCTTTTCACCCCCAATTTTTTATTTTCCCAAGGGTAAGAGAAGAAATTGGACCCCAAAAATTGTTGTGCAATTTGTCCTGAGTACACTGATACCCCATATGTGGGTGTAAACCATTGTTTGGGCGCAGGGCAGAGCTCAGAAGGGAAGGAGCGCCATTTGACTTTTCAATGCAAAATTGACTGGAATTGAGATGGGACGCCATGTTGCATTTGGAGAGCCCCTGATGTGCCTAAACATTGAAACCCCTAACAAGTGACACCATTTTGGAAAGTAGACCCCCTAAGGAACTTATCTAGATGTGTGGTGAGCACTTTGACCCAACAAGTGCTTTACAGAAGTTTATAATGCAGAGCCGTAAAAATAAAAAATCATATTTTTTCACAAAAATGATCTTTTCACCCCCAATTTTTTAATTTTCCCAAGGGTGAGAGAAGAAATTGGACCCCAAAAATTGTTGTGCAATTTGTCCTGAGTACGCTGATACCCCATATGTGGGTGTAAACCATTGTTTGGGCGCAGGGCAGAGCTCGGAAGGGAAGGAGCGCCATTTGACTTTTCAATGCAAAATTGACTGGAATTGAGATGGGACGCCATGTTGCATTTAGAGAGCCCTTGATGTGCCTAAACATTGAAACCCCTAACAAGTGACACCATTTTGGAAAGTAGACCCCCTAAGGAACTTATCTAGATGTGTGGTGAGCACTTTGACCCACCAAGTGCTTCACAGAAGTTTATAATGCAGAGCCGTAAAAATAAAAAATCATATTTTTTCACAAAAATGATCTTTTCACCCCCAATTTTTTATTTTCCCAAGGGTAAGAGAAGAAATTGGACCCCAAAAATTGTTGTGCAATTTGTCCTGAGTACACTGATACCCCATATGTGGGTGTAAACCATTGTTTGGGCGCAGGGCAGAGCTCAGAAGGGAAGGAGCGCCATTTGACTTTTCAATGCAAAATTGACTGGAATTGAGATGGGACGCCATGTTGCGTTTGGAGAGCCCCTAATGTGCCTAAACATTGAAACCCCCCACGAGTGACACCATTTTGGAAAGTAGACCCCTTAAGGAACTTATCTAGATGTGTGTTGAGCACTTTGACCCAACAAGTGCTTCACAGAAGTTTATAATGCAGAGCCGTAAAAATAAAAAATCATATTTTTTCACAAAAATGATCTTTTAACCCCCATTTTTTTATTTCCCCAAGGGTAAGAGAAGAAATTAGACCACAAAAGTTGTTGTGCAATTTGTCCTGAGTACGACGATACCCCATATGTGGGTGTAAACCATTGTTTGGGCGCATAGCAGAGCTCAGAAGGGAAGAAGCGCTATTTTACTTTTCAATGCAAAATTGACTGGAATTAAGATGGGATGCCATGTTGCGTTTGGAGAGCCCCTGATGTGCCTAAACATTAAACCCCCCCACAAGTGACACCATTTTGGAAAGTAGACCCCCTAAGGAACTTATCTAGATGTGTTTTGAGAGCTTTGAACCCCCAAGTGTTTCACTACAGTTTATAACGCAGAGCCGTGAAAATAAAAATGATTTTTTTTTTTCACAAAAATGATTTTTTAGCCCCCAGTTTTGTATTTTCACAAGGGTATCAGGATAAATTGGACCTCAAAAGTTGTTGTCCAATTTGTCTGGAGTACGCTGATACCCCATTTGTGGGGGGGGACCACTGTTTGGGCGCATGACAGAGCTCGGAAGGGAAGGAGCGCCATTTGGAATGCAGACTTAAATGGATTGGTCTGCAGGCGTCACGTTGCATTTGCAGAGCCCCTGATGTACCCAAATAGTACAAACCCCCCACAAGTGACCCCATATTGGAAACTAGACCTCCCAAGGAACTTATCTAGATGTGTTGTGAGAACTTTGAACCCCCAAGTGTTTCACTACAGTTTACAACGCAGAGCCGTGAAAATAAAACATATTTTTTTTCCCACAAAAATGATTTTTAGCCCCCCAAATTTTTATTTTCCCAAGGATAACAAGAGAACTTGGACCCCAGAAGTTGTTGTTCAATTTGTCCCTAGTACGCTGATACCCCATATGTTGGGGTAAACCCCTTTTTGGACGCACGGGAGAGCTCGGAAGGGAAGGAGCACTGTTTTACTTTTTCAACGCAGAATTGGCTGGAATTGAGATTGGACGCCATGTCGCGTTTGGAGAGCCCCTGATGTGCCTGAACAGTGGAATCTCCCCAATTCTACCTGAAACCCTACCCCTAACCTCACCCCTAACCGTTTACTGAACATTTTCTGACAGTCATAAGTGCCACGTATATAAGTGCCACGTATATAAGTGCCACGTATTTAAGAGCCACGTATTTAAGTGCCACGTATTTAAGTGCCACGTATTTCAGTGCCACGTATTTCAGTGCCACGATATTTCAGTGCCACGATATTTCAGTGCCACGTATTTCAGTGCCACGTATTTCAGGCACTGAAAAATACGTGGCACGTAAATACTTCAGTGCCACGATATTTCAGTGCCACGATATTTCAGTGCCACGTATTTCAGTGCCACGTATTTCAGGCACTGAAAAATACGTGGCACGTAAATACGTGGCACGTAAATACGTGGCACTGAAATACTTGGCACTTAAATACGTGGCCACTGAAATATCGTGGCACTTATATACGTATATACGTATATAAACGTATATTTCAGTGCCACGTATTTCAGTGCCACGTATTTCAGGTTAGGGGTAGGGTTAGGGGTAGGGTTAGGGTTTTTTGTTTTTTTCTTGTTTTCTTGTGTTTTTCTATAAAAACGCATGCGTTTTACCGCGTTTACATGCATTTTTTCACACATGAATTTTTTTAAAAAAACGCATGCAGATAAAAACGCAAGTGTGAAACCAGACTAAAAGACGCTTTTTATAGCAAAAAAGTTTTTGCGTCTCCACATTTTGAGACCTATAATTTTTCCACATTTTGGTCCACAGAGTCATGTGAGGTTTTTTTTTTTTTGCGGGACGAGTTGACGTTTTTATTGGTAACATTTTCGGACACGTGACCATTTTTTATCACTTTTTATTCCGATTTTTGTGAGGCAGAATAACCAAAAACCAGCTATTCATGAATTTCTTTTGGGAGAGGCGTTTATACCGTTCTGCGCTTGGTAAAATTGATAAAGCAGTTTTATTCGCCGGGTCAGTACAATTACAGCGATATCTCATTTATATCATTTTTTTATGTTTTGACGCTTTTATACGATAAAAACTATTTTATAGAAAAAATAATTATTTTGGCATCGCTTTATTCTGAGGACTATAACTTTTTTATTTTTTTGCTGATGATGCTGTATGGCGGCTCGTTTTTTGCGGGACAAGATGACGTTTTCAGCGGTAACATGGTTATTTATATCCGTCTTTTTGATCGCGTGTTATTCCACTTTTTGTTCGGCGGTATGGTAATAAAGCGTTGTTTTTTGCCTCGTTTTTTTTTTTTTCTTACGGTGTTTACTGAAGGGGTTAACTAGTGGGCCAGTTTTATAGGTTGGGTCATTACGGACGCGGCGATACTAAATATGTGTACTTTTATTGTTTTTGTTTGTTTTTTTTAGATAAAGAAATGTATTTATGGGAATAATATTTTTTTTTATTATTATTATTTATTTAGGAATTTTTTTTTTTTTTTTTTACACATGTGGAAATTTTTTTTTTTACTTTTTTACTTTGTCCCAGGGGGGGACATCACAGATCGCAGATCTGATAGTGTGCACAGCACTCTATCAGATCCGCGATCATACTTTCATCGGAGCAGGCTGCAGCTTTCATCTGCAGCCTGCTCCGACCCGGAAGTGCTCCCTGCAGGACCCGGATACAGCCCCTCGGCCATTTTGGATCCGGGGCCTGCAGGGAGAAGACGTTCGGTACGAGGTGAGTACATCACCTTGTACCGATCGTCTCAGGGAAGCCCGCAGGGAGCCCCCTCCCTGCGCGATGCTTCCCTGTACCGCCGGTACACCGCGATCATGTTTGATCGCGGTGTGCCGGGGGTTAATGTGCCGGGGGCGGTCCGTGACCGCTCCTGGCACATAGTGCCGGATGTCAGCTGCGATATGCAGCCGACACCCGGCCGCGATCGGCCGCGCTCCCCCCGTGAGCGCGGCCGATCGCGTATGACGTACTATCCCGTCGGCGGTCATGGGGGCCCACCCCACCTCGACGGGATAGTACGTCAAATGTCGGGAAGGGGTTAAGGGCATCTCTAAGCTGGTCAAACTTTGCCTTCCTAAAGTTCAGTGTTTTTGTGACTCCCTGACAAGTCCCCCTAGTGAAAGACAGGTGAAACTGTACAATATTGTGGTCGCTATTTCCTGGATGCCCGACCACCTGCAGATTTGTTATTCTGTCAGGTCTATTAGATAGTATTAGGTCTAAAAGTGCTGCTCCTCTGGTTGGATTCTGCACCAATTGTGAAAGATAATTTTTCTTGGTTATTAGCAGAAACCTGTTGCCTTTATGGGTTTCACAGGTTTCTGTTTCCCAAATAAGTTTTCTGCGATAAGTGGTTTTCAAGCTGAACGGTGCCAAGATTTGACCGTCCTGGCTGAAAACCAGGACAGAATGAGCTGCATCAGTGACTAGCAGTGACATAATTGAGGTTACCGCAGGTCACTGAGGCTGCATTCCCAGCTCACTTCACTGTGAGATGGGCCAATTATCTTTCTCACAGTGAGCTGCAGTGAACTTACTGAACTCAGCACTGCACCATGAGACTTTTTCAGATTTTACCACTGTTCAGGAATCCACTTGTTGCAGCTCAATTACCCCGGTTTTTGTCAGCTTGAATGGTTGCATGATGCCACCATTCATGCTGAAGAGTACATGTTGCACAGATAGATTACCGCGTGGCAATGTATGGACTCTTTCCACTTCGGACACGTAAGGTACAGTATATATTTTTTTTTATAGGGGACACTGGCATCGGGGGTTAGGTGTTTTTTTATTTTTAAATAAATGTAAAATGGTGTGGACATTTATTTCAAATAAAGGATTTCATTCAGGATGTGTGTTTATTTCAAAACTTTTACTATGGACTTAGTAATGGGGGCATCTTATAGATGCCTTTCCACTACTAACCACCTGGGCTTGATATCACCTCACAATACAAAGGTGACATCAACCCCCCCAACTTTATTACCCCACTTGCCACTGCCACAGAGCAAGTGCAAAGAGTGAAGCTAAGTGCCAGATCCATAAGATGCGCCATTTCTGGGACGGCTGAGGGCTGATGTTGGTAGACTGGGAGGGGGACAGTATCCCTGGCCATTTCCAATGCTACTAACCTTGGATCCTTTAAGGATATTGCCCTCCTTCCCAGAATATTAACATCAGCCATCAGGTTTCCCTCTGCTCCTTCGGGGGATCCCCATGCCTTCTTTTTCAATTTTTTTTCAATTGCATTAACAAAAACAGTAATGTCACATCATAGCAACTGTTTCTTTTGCTTTGCAAGTGCCAGTGCCGGACTGATGAACGCCCGTGAGTCCGGCACTCGGCACTCCAGCATTCAGCAGTCCGGCGCTGGAGCTATCGTGAGACCCGGTAGCTTGAACTCAGCTAATCTTCAGGCTACCAGAGTTCAAAGCCACCAGGTCTACCCGCAGCTCCCAGGCCTGGAAACTTTATGGGAAATTTACGGACATTTTAATTTACCTTATGCCCATTCAATTGAAGCCTTCATCACCTGTAAAAGACAGGAAATAATCTCCCAAAAGGGGAGTATCATGGTTGTTGATTATTTTCTGTCTTTTACAGGGGACGAATCCACTGATTCCAGGTCCACTGTAAAAAAAGAAAAATAATAAATAACCATATCCCTCACCTGTCCGAAGTACAACTAATCCATAATGTCCCATGACAATTTGGAGGATTTGGAGACCGGTCGCATTAATGACCGCTCTCCCCACCATCCAGCTTACACTGACAGGAGTGATATGTTCCTGTGAGTGTCTAGCGCTGAGCTCCTGTGAGGAAGTTCACCAAAGTTCACTGAACCCCAGTCACCTCACTTATGGCACTTCTGCATGGGAACTTATTCACGCATCAAACGGTGCCATAAGTAAGTTCACATGGGTTCAGCTATGGATTCCTGTGAAATTTCTCACTGGAGCTCAGTGCTAGACACTGACAGGAGTAATTATGCTCCTGTCTTAGCGGCTGCACTGCCTGGCACACAGTGAGTGAGACACCCGCAGTGTCAGAGGCAGAACGGGGAATGATAGGAGAGGGAGTACTAGACTGTGGAGCCATTCTCGGGGGGAAAAGATGCGGGCTGTGCTATATACTACATGGCTGTGCTATATACTATGTGGGCTGTGTTATATACTACGTGGGCTGTGTTATATGCTATGTGGCTGTGCTATATACTACGTGGCTGTGCTATGTACTGCGTGGCTGTGCTATATACTATGTGGGCTGTGTTATATGCTATGTGGGCTGTGTTATATACTATGTGGCTGTGCTATATACTGTACTATGTGGGCTGTGTTATATGTTATGTGGCTGTGCTATATATTAAGTGGGCTGTGATATATACTACATGACTGTGCTATATACTACGTGGCTGTGTTATATACTACGTGGCTGTGCTATATACTACATGGCTGTGTTATATACTACGTGGGCTGTGCTATATACTACATGGCTGTGCTATATACTACGTGGCTGTGCTATATTCTACCCATTTTGCACTTTTACAAATGTTCTACGTTAATACTTTTTAATGTTTACTTTAAAAAGTTTTCCATTAAAAAATTGTCATATTCAATGTATGCAGTTTTTTCTTTGCAGCCAGTTCAGATAACAATAAAATGCCTACTGGTAACTGAGGAAGAGGGAGTAGGTCACAAAAATTTGCATATAAGGGGTTGACTTATAAAGCCCCTCTGCTGTATGGTATTGTAGAGTATACAATAGCTATCACTCATGTAAGAAGTGAAATCTGGCATTGTACTATACCTCTATTTCTCTGCTGTATCTGTGCATCGTGAATCGTGGTATGTGTTAAGGGGGGGCCACTGAGACTCTTTCGCCCGAGGCCCTCAAAAACCTGGAGCCGGACCTGACGAGAATGTATTTTTCACAGACAGTTCTGAAATAAAGGAGTCACACTCCGACTCAACTTCAATGTTAACTCTTTTACTCAGCACAGCTTGTTCAAATACAGGCACTTCAAGCATCACAGTTGATTTGTTCCTTTCTGTCCCTTCTCTGTCCTTCTCTTCATTATGCTCAGCCCCGGGACAGACCTAATCTTCCGATCCCGCAGAATCTACTCCATCCGGAATTCTTGCCTCACATGTTGGAGTCCTGCACCGCTTCAACCTGGTTCTAAGAACTGCCGCCCAGGCAAAGATCTGCCACATCTTGCTTGTGCTGCCCGGCTGAACAAACTTCTCTCTTTATGAGGACAGATTCCTTCGGCTGCGTCCGCAGCGTTCCCGTATTCCTTTCCTCCTAGAGGAATTCTTCAGTGTGCTGTTCTATGCTGGGCCTCTTCCTTAACGTTGTGGGGCACAGTGACTCCTTGCTCAGGCAGCCCTGTGAGCTGCACGGGCGCCCAGTCCCTGACTGACTAAACTAGGAAGCTTACACTATTCTTATGCCACTGTGCCCCTCCTACTCTAACTATATGCTACAGTGAACCTCTCTAATGTCCAACTATGAACACTACGCCCCTATCATTATACTAGGCCCGGGGACAAACTTTCCCTACAAACTCTATGTGCATGGAATATACAGAGCAATATACAGACAGTATAGCAATGCTCTTGTACACGGTGGTAATACACGTTATGTGTAGCAGTACCACTGTGTACAAACACATTAATAACATTCATTATGCACACTTAAAGGGGATGGGGAGAAGAGGGAACACCAAACATTTCACATCCCCTACACAACCAAGCGACCCTGCTTTCCCCCACAAGTCCCAGAATAAAGCAAAGTTCCTCCCTATTATTCTAAGGTGTAATAGGTTCTTGAAAACTCCAAAGTCATGGATCTAGGTTCCACAGTTTGTCTTTATGACCACACAGCCTATGTGCCCTGGGGCGTGACACCTCCAACAAACCATGTTATTAGATGGTTCTTTTGGCAATAACTCAGATGCTTCCTGGGCCCTTGGACATCCCCAGATGTGGCTCTAGTTGAGTTCTTTTTGGCATCAACCCCTCTTAGGAAATTGCAGTATGGAGATGTTAAGATCCCTTGTTTCCGCAAGGAACTCTCAACCACCTGGTACATTTCCCCCAAGGCCTACTAGGTCATTGGCATTCCGGGGATCTCCCTGGGCAACCAAGGACTGCACTGGTCTTGGAAGGGAATGTTTGAATCTATCCATGATGACCCTCTCCACTATCTGCACTGGGGAGGAAGATTCCGGTTGCAACCACTTTTGAATCAGGTGTAGAATGTCAAAAATTTGAGACTGGGGAGGTTGTCACCATGATAGACTTAGTGGGTAATGTAAATCTCTTGTTACAAAACTCAGCAGTGGCACCACCTTTCCGTGTTTCCCTCTGCTTATTTTCTCACTCTGCTCGTCACTCCTCTTCTCTTCAGGATAGAGTATAATAGTAGTTGTAACCTGACATCACAGTGAGCTGGCAGTCTGTCTTGTCTAGAGAAAAATGAATTTGAGCTGTGTTTTTTTTTCAGAGTGGCTGGTGAGTTCAGGAGGTAGGTGGGAGTGGAAAAAATGTCTCAGAAGTGGAGAAAGTATCAGAATTCTCTTACAAGATATATTACAGAGTTTCTTATATTCACATGTACAACTCATTATATTATATGCAGTGAAGTGCAGTTCCCATTTCTTCAGTGCTGGACCTAGTTTCTTTTTGAGGATTAATTTTTGCCATTAGCCAGAGGTGAATCACTGTGCAGGAATAAGCAGCTAAACATATGGTGAGCTAGCATCATTCTTTGCTTCAGGGGCGGACACAGACAGCTCGGGGCCCCTGTGCAGGAAATGTGTCTGGGCCCCCCTCCTTTTAAGGTGACAAAGCTATATATATATATATATATATATATATATATATATATATATATAGCCACACACATACATTTATATGTTACATAGTCTCCTTTATTATGTATATTGCCGTCCCTTATTATACAGTGCCCTCTCTTGTTATGTACAGCACCGTCCCTTACATATTGGATTTTATAGAGCCCTGTTTTTTATTACATACCGTCCTGTCTTGTTAGCTGTATAATGCAATGATGGCTGATGGAGATTGGGAAAGCTTTTTTTCTAAAGGAGGAGCAGATGGACTGGTCGTCTGGTCATCGGTTGCTCCATCAGTAGTCATTTTATATCTAACAAGAGAGGGGACTGTGTAATAAATGAGGGCGCTGTGAATGACAAAAACAACAAGAATACACTATGTAAAAGACAGCACTGTACATAACAGCAGAAGAAGCTATATAATAAGGGAGGGCATCATATCTAACTAGAGAGGATGTACATAATAAGGGACAGTGTTATACATAACAAAAGAGGAAACTGTAACTAAGCATGGTGTTATACATAATAAGTGAGTACACTATACACTAAGGGACTGTGCTATACATAAGTGAGTATACTATATACTAAGGGATTGTGCTATACATAATAAGTGAGTACACTTTTTACTAAGGGACTGTGTTAGACATAATCGATAATAACATCTTCCTCCACCTCCCCCTGTTCCTAAATCCATAATAAATCCCCTTCTTCCCATCCCCACCCCCCCGCACCCCTCATTGTCCTACTCCCCCCGCATCCCATTATTGCCCTCAGCCCCCACCCCATGATTGCCCTCTTTACCACCTCCATCATTGCTTTCTTCCCACCACCGCATTATTGCCCATTCCACCACCTCCATCATTGCCTCCTCCCCACCGCCCCCATCATTGTCCTTTCCACTACCACCATCATTGCCTTCTCCCCCACCACCACATCATTACCCATTCCACTACCTCCATCATTTCCTCCTCCCCACCACCCCATCATTGTCCTTTCCACTGCCATCATCATTGTCTTCTCCCCACCACCCCCATCAGTACCCATTCCACAACCTCCATCATTTCCTCCTCTACCACCATCCCCATCATTGCCCTTTTCACCACCACCATCATTCTTTTCCCCCACCACCCCCATTATTGCCCATTTACCACCTCCATCATTTCCTCATCCCCCACCACCCCCATTATTGCCCTTTCCACCACCCCATCATTGCTTTCTCCCCCACCACCCCTATCATTGCCCTCTCCGTCAACCCAATCATTGACTTCTGCCCAATCACCCCCATCATTGCCCTCTCTTCCACCTACACATACACACACAGCACTATTCACCTCTCTGCATACACACACTCACCTCACCTCTGCGCACTGTATCCTGAAGCCGCACCATCGCCGGCAGCTTCCTGTCTTGCACAGCCGTGGCGCTGAATGATGTCATTCAGGTGCTGCTGTGTGAGACAGGAAGCACGGGCAGAAAGCAGGACAGATCCATTCCCTGCAGCTCCGCTCCGCTACCATTTTCTCTTGCAGGCAGCGGAGCTCCAGGGATTGCTCCCTGCCCGCAGCGCATGAGGGCAATCTGGTCAGGGGCCCCCAGGATACTCAGGGCCAGATAAACTGGCCAGATTGCCCTCATTATTAGCCACCCTGCAGGGGCCCCCCGAAGCCTCCAGGCCCCGATGCAGTCGCACCGGTTGAACAGGCGGTATGTCCGCCCATGCTTTGCTTAATATTTCACTGTTGCTAGAGTTTGCTCATGCACAGTACCTCGAAACAAGAGCACCCTGAAAACGACAAGTCTTCTGTAGTACCTGCCTCGATTTGCATTAGTTAGTAGTAGTAACTCTATGGTGTATCTCTGGTTTCATGTTGAAGCAAAATTTGAAACTCCTGAGCTTTAATGAAAAACTGCTGTCTTCCTATATGGCAGACATATCTTTAGTGACTGCTACTTTTGCATCCCATGATAATTGATCAGTGTCACTTGTAGTTTTTGGTATCTCTTCCTCTTTTGTCTTGTTCTTATACCTTTGCCGATCCGCTGTTCCAGGTGTCGATGGTGACCAGAGCTACTCAGTTACACAGCTCCGTCAGCTGAATAGTGGCTGTGGCTAGATATAGCATGTCTGCTCCCTATTTAAATCAATAGGGGGTGGATGTGCAGTACTCAACTGCCGCCACCATTCTGTCGATGGAGCTGTGCATCTCTGTAACTGAGCAGTTCTGGGTGCTGACGACATCGGGTGCAGTTCTAGGCTCTGTTGACACCATGGGCAGTTCTGGGCGCCACCTACACTATGGATAGGCCATCAATGTTGAAGACCTGGACAACCCCTTTAAAAAAAATCTACCAAAAAATCCTAATGTGCAAACAAACACATTCCTTATCACAGAGACAGAGAGTGAGGAAGACTGTTTGTGCTTCAGGGCGGCCTGTGGGCAGGACTCTCCTTGGTTTCTCTGGCTTAGAGCATGAAGGTAAGACTGTAGTCCTGTCCCAGAGCACAAGCATCTTATTAACTGAAAACTTCTAACACTGATTACATAAGAACCATAAGACAGATTTCTTCACTCTACGTATAATTTTAATCAGTATAATGGCGCCAACCTGACAATGCCTGTAGTTTACTTAGCAAAATCCTGCTGACAGGTCCGCTTTAACCCCTTTCTGCCAGCTGATGGAATAGTACGTCAGCTGGCAGATCCCCTGCTTTGAGGTGGGCTCCGGCGGTGAGTCCACCTCAAAGCCGCGACATGTCAGCTGTTTTGTACAGCTGACATGTGCGCGCAATGAGTGCGAGCAGAATCGCGATCCGCCCGCGCCCATTAACTAGTTAAATGCCGCCGTCAAGCGCTGACAGCGGCATTTAACTAGCGCTCCCGGCCGCGCGGCCGGAAATTCTCGCACCGCTGACCCCCGTCACATGATCGGGGGTCAGCGGTGCATTGCCATAACAACCAGAGGTCTCCTTGAGACCTCTATGGTTGTTGATGGCCGATTGCTTTGAGCGCTACCCTGTGGTCGGCGTTCAAAGCAACCCTGCATTTCTGCTACATAGAGGTGATCTGTGCTTCACCTCTATGTAGCAGAGCTGATCGTGTAGTGCATGCTTCTAGCCTCCTATGGAGGCTATTGAAGCATGCCAAATTTAAAAAAAAAAAGTGTTTAAAAATATATTTAAAAAAAATATATATATACAGGTCCTTCTCAAAAAATTAGCATATAGTGTTAAATTTCATTATTTACCATAATGTAATGATTACAATTAAACTTTCATATATTATAGATTCATTATCCACCAACTGAAATTTGTCAGGTTTTTTATTGTTTTAATACTGATGATTTTGGCATACAACTCCTGATAACCCAAAAAACCTGTCTCAATAAATTAGCATATTTCACCCGACCAATCAAATAAAAGTGTTTTTTAATACCAAACAAAAAAAACATCAAATAATAATGTTCAGTTATGCACTCAATACTTGGTCGGGAATCCTTTGGCAGAAATGACTGCTTCAATGCGGCGTGGCATGGAGGCAATCAGCCTGTGACACTGCTGAGATGTTATGGAGGCCCAGGATGCTTCAATAGCGGCCTTAAGCTCATCCAGAGTGTTGGGTCTTGCGTCTCTCAACTTTCTCTTCACAATATCCCACAGATTCTCTATGGGGTTCAGGTCAGGAGAGTTGGCAGGCTAATTGAGCACAGTAATACCATGGTCAGTAAACCATTTACCAGTGGTTTTGGCACTGTGAGCAGGTGCCAGGTCGTGCTGAAAAATGAAATCTTCATCTCCATAAAGCATTTCAGCCGATGGAAGCATGAAGTGCTCCAAAATCTCCTGATAGCTAGCTGCATTGACCCTGCCCTTGATGAAACACAGTGGACCAACACCAGCAGCTGACATGGCACCCCACACCATCACTGACTGTGGGTACTTGACACTGGACTTCAGGCATTTTGGCATTTCCTTCTCCCCAGTCTTCCTCCAGACTCTGGCACCTTGATTTCCGAATGACATGCAAAATTTGCTTTCATCAGAAAAAAGTACTTGGGACCACTTAGCAACAGTCCAGTGCTGCTTCTCTGTAGCCCAGGTCAGGCGCTTCTGCCGCTGTTTACCTGGGGAATGCGGCACCTGTAGCCCATTTCCTGCACACGCCTGTGCACGGTGGCTCTGGATGTTTCCACACCAGACTCAGTCCACTGCTTCCTCAGGTTCCGGTCACCTCTTCTCGTTGTACAGCGTTTTCTGCCACATTGTTTCCTTCCAACAGACTTACCATTGAGGTGCCTTGATACAGCACTCTGGGAACAGCCTATTTGTTGAGAAATTTCTTTCTGGGTCTTACCCTCTTGCTTGAGGGTGTCAATGATGGCCTTCTTGACATCTGTCAGGTCGCTAGTCTTACCCATGATGGGGGTTTTGAGTAATGAACCAGGCAGGGAGTTTTTAAAAGCCTCAGGTATCTTTTGCATGTGTTTAGAGTTAATTAGTTGATTCAGAAGATTAGGGTAATAGGTCATTTAGAGAACCTTTTCTTGATATGCTAATTTATTGAGACAGGTTTTTTGGGTTATCAGGAGTTGTATGCCAAAATCATCAGTATTAAAACAATAAAAGACCTGACAAATTTCAGTTGGTGGATAATGAATCTATAGTATATGAAAGTTTAATTGTAATCATTACATTATGGTAAATAATGAAATTTAACACTATATGCTAATTTTTTGAGAAGGACCTGTAAAAGTTCAAATCACCCCCCTTTCGCCCCAATCAAAATAAAACAATTAAAAAAAATCAAACATACACATATTTGGTATCGCCATGTTCAGAATCGCCAGATCTATCAATAAAAACAAAGGATTAACCTGATCGCTAAACAGCGTAGCGAGAAAAAAAATCAAAACGCCAAAATTACGTTTTGTTGGTCGCCACAACATTGCATTAAAATGCAATAACGGGCGATCAAAAGAACGTATCTACACCAAAATGGTATCATTAAAAACGCCAGCTCGGCACACAAAAAATAAGCCCTCACCTGACCCCAGATCACGAAAATTGGAGACGCTACGGGTATCGGAAAATCGCGCTATTTTTTTTTTTTTTAGCAAACTTTGGAATTTTTTTTACCACTTAGATAAAAAATAACCTAAACATGTTAGGTGTCTATGAACTCGTAATGACCTAGAGAATCATAATGGCAGGTTAGTTTTAGCATTTGGTGAACCTAGCAAAAAAGCCAAACAAAAAACAAGTGTGAGATTGCACTTTTTTTGCAATTTCATCACACTTGGAATTTTTTTCCCGTTTTCTGTTACACGGCATGGTAAAACCAATGGTATAGTTCAAAAGTACATCTCATCCCGCAAAAACTAAGCCCTCACATGGCCATATTGATGGAAAAATAAAAAAGTTATGGCTCTGGGAAGGAGAGGAGCGAAAAACGAAAAAACGGAAAAAGCTCTGGGGGTGAAGGCGTTAAGGAGGAGTTGTCCATTACTGCTATAAGTTGTATAATAAATCCACATACAGAAAAGTTCCTTCTAGTGGAAGCAAAAAGTATTTTATCACTAAAAGGGTTGTCAGGTTTCAAAGTCAATTGCTTGATCTGTGTCCAGCTAACTTCATAGAGGAGCTTTCATGGCTTATAAGGGTACCGTTACACTAAACGATTTACCAACGATCACGACCAGCGATACGACCTGGCCGTGATCGTTGGTAAGTCGTTGTGTGGTCGCTGGGGAGCTGTCACACAGACGGCTCTCCAGCGACCAACGATGCCGAAGTCCCTGGGTAACCAGGGTAAACATCGGGTTACTAAGCGCAGGGCCGCGCTTAGTAACCCGATGTTTACCCTGGTTACCAGCGTAAAAGTAAAAAAAACAAACAGTACATACTCACATTCCGGTGTCACGTCCCTCACCTTCAGCTTCCCGCACTGACTGTGTAAGTGCCGGCCGTAAAGTAAAAGCAGAGCGCAGCGGTGACGTCACCGCTGTGCTCTGCTTTACGGCCGGCACTCACAGTCAGTGCGGGAAGCTGAAGGCGAGGGACGTGACACCGGAATGTGAGTATGTACTGTTTGGTTTTTTTTACATTACGATGGTAACCAGGGTAAACATCGGGTTACTAAGCGCGGCCCTGCGCTTAGTAACCCGATGTTTACCCTGGTTACAAGCGAACACATCGCTGGATCGGTGTCACACACACCGATCCAGCGATGACAGCGGGAGATCCAGCGACGAAATAAAGTTCCAAACGATCTGCTACGACGTACGATTCTCAGCAGGGTCCCTGATCGCTGCTGCGTGTCAGACACTACGATATCGTATGGATATCGCTGGAACGTCACGGATCGTACCGTTGTAGCGACCAAAGTGCCACTGTGAGACGGTACCCTAAGCCTCCTCACTCTATAAGCCTCCTGTAAAACCAAGTTAAATCTCATACTTTGCACTGTCGAGGGGCAACACCCAAAATGCCATGTCTGCAAATTAAGATTCTGGTTTGGCTTTTATCCTAATTCATGTGACAAGGCTCGTTAAAGGGTCAATATTGACAATTAGGATTGGTACTTCCAATAGGTGGTGCTAGAGTTCAAGTCCTCTTTTTCTCTGAAGAGGCATCTTGCATATATAATTTCCCAGAGGAGCATTTAATGACCTATAAGCCTCCTCACACTTGCATGCCAGGCCTAGCATGTCACTCTTCACAACAATAACCGTCCGTTACCCCTTAGACCACAACTAACAAAATCCCCATTCCTTACCCTTGCCAGTCCAGAACCGCTCTTCTATTACTCCCTACCAGTTTTGTCAGAATGGAGGAACTAATGATGTCATGTGAACTCCACATGACAGATGCAGTCACTGGGGTCAATCGACCTCAGACCGCCTTAGTGACAATACCGCTGAATCCATTGATTGGTTGCGGAAGTCATGAGCTTTGCACATGTTGTCATTGGCGGGCAGCAGATAAGTGGCAGCGCTGGAGCAGAAGTGGGTAAGTAATGATGATTTTATTAACTGCATAAGGATCAAGGTTTGTACAGTTAAACTTTGCATGCAAACATCCCTATAAATTGGTCTCTTAAAATGTAATCTTATCCACTATAAGGTCATAGAATTCTATCAGGGGACTTTTTAAGATCACTTTTCCTTGTAGCTGCATTGCGGTCATTTGTACCAAAGTGTTACATGATATTTAATAAATCTGGAAAATCTTATTACAGTGGATACGGAAAGTATTTAGACCCCTTTAAATTTTTCTTTCTTTGTTTCATTGAAGCCATTTGGTAAATTCAAAAAAGTTCATTTTTTACCATTAATGTACACTCTGCACCCCATCTTGACTGGAAAAACAGAAATGTAGAAATTTTTGCAAATTTAGTAAAAAAGAAAAACTGAAATCTCACATGGTCATAAGTGTTCAGACCCTTTGCTCAGTATTGAGTAGAAGCACCTTTGAGCTAGTACAGCTATGAGTCTTCTTGGGAATGATGCAACAAGTTTTTCACACCTGGATTTGGGGATCCTCGGCCATTTTTCCTTGCAGATCCTCTCCAGTTCCGTCAGGTTGGATGGTGAACGTTGGTGGGCAGCCATTTTCAGGTCTCTCCAGAGATGCTCAATTGGGTTTAGGTCAGGGCTCTGGCTGGGCCAGTCAAGAATGGTCACAGAGTTCTTGTGAAGCCACTCCTTTGTTATTTTAGCTGTGTGCTTAAGGTCATTGTCTTCTTGGAAGGTGAACCTTCGGCCAAGTCTGAAGTCCAGAGCACTCTGGAAGAGGTTTTCATCCAGGATATCTCTGTACTTGGCGGCATACATGTTTCCTTCAATGTCAACCAGTCGTCCTGTCCCTGCAGCTGAAAAACACCCCCATAGCATGATGCTGCCACCACCATGTTTCACTGTTGGGATTGTATTGGTCAAGTGATGAGCAGTGCCTGGTTTTCTCCACACATACCGCTTAGAATTATCACCAAAAAGGTCTATCTTCATCTCGTGAGACCAGAGAATCTTATTTCTCAGTCTGGGAGTTTTCATGTGTTTTTTATCAAACTCTATGTGGGCTTTCATATGTCTTGCACTGAGGAGAGGCTTCCGTTGGGCCACTCTGCCATAAAGGCCCGACTGGTGGAGGGCTGCAGTGATAGTTGACTTTGTGGAACTTTCTCCCATCTCCCTACTGCATCTCTGGAGCTCAGCCACAGTGATCTTGGGATTCTTTTTTACCCCTCTCACCAAGGCTCTTCTCCCACAATTGCTCAGTTTGGCTGGACGGCCCGGTCTAGGAAGATTTCTGGTGGTCCTCAACTTCTTCCATTTAAGGATTATGGAGGCCACTGTGCTCTTAGGAACCTTGAGAACTGCAGAAATTCTGTTGTAACCTTGGCCAGATCTGTGCCTTGCCACAATTCTGTCTCTGAGCTCCTTGGCCAGTTCCTTTGACCTCATGATTCTCATTTGGTCTGACATGCACTGTGAGCTGTGAGGTCTTATATAGACAGGTGTGCGCCTTTCCAAATCAAGTCCAATCAGTTTAATTAAACACAGCTGGACTCCAGTGAAGGAGTAGAACCATCTCAAGTTGGATCACAAGGAAATGGACAGCATGGGACTTACATAGGAGTGTCTGAGCAAAGGGTTTGAATACTTCTGACCATGTGATATTTCAGTTTTTTTTAATTAAATTTGCAAATATTTCTACATATCTGTTTTTTTTTAGTCAAGATGGGGTGCAGAGTGTACATTAATGTGAAAAAATGAACTTTTGTGAATTTACCAAATGGCTGCAATGAAACAAAGAGTGAAAAATTGAAAGAGGTCTGAATACTTTCCGTACCCACTGTATAATACAATTCTGTCCACTTCCTATGCCACCACCTTAGGAAACAGTCAGAATGCTGCATAAACTGGAAGGAGATCGAAACGCAGTGCATGGATTTGCCAGCAGCTTTCCCAACCCGGGAGTGACAGCTGCATAGAAATACACGAAGCTGTAACCCATTGGTCGGGAGAGCCGCTGGCCAGTCAGTCCGTGCACTGCATTTCGATCTCGTTCCATTTCATATAACCGTTTGACTGCGCCCTTACTGGAATGAGTTTGCCACATTTTATTATAAATCTGGATAAAACCTAATTTGCAAAGTTCACCATTACCGTACTTCTAAAAAGTTGAAAGCGCAGCATAAAATTGCAAAAAGATGCATTTTTTTTTTTTAGCAGAAATTACGTGTCCCAAAATTTGCAGGTTTTTGGAGCTTAAAAACTGGCACAGAAACCTTGAAACATGCCGTCCTTGTCTTTAACAGCCTCTGATGTTTTACATGATAGGGATGGGTCTAATGTGAATGCTTTAGCCGAGGATTGCCCTCTTGTGGCAGATTTAGGAATTTAACATTTGAGTGCTAAATTATTTTATTCTTTCTTTATGTACTAATTCATTTTTCTTTGTTTTATTAAAGAAAAACTGTAGCAAAAATTAAACATTTTCCTTTACTTGCTATTTAACCACTTGCCAGCTACCCAACTCATTCTCATAGGTAAACTCCACCAAAAAGATCCAAAAAAAATCAATAGGGTGAGTATTTGCTGTGAGAGCTCTTCTCTATGGCCATTATACTTTGTTTTTCTGCCTATTGCTTTCTAATCTGCTGTTTTATCTGATCTTTACAGAACTGATTTGGCTGTGTAAAACTTAATGACTTACATAGTTTCCTTTACAGTTGGCCATAAATAAGCAGATGTGCCTTCGATTCTGACAGATGGGGAACAGATATGACTGCAGTGCCATGGCACATCCCTTCACATTTTTACGGTTGGTGAACACACACACACGGTTTTCAGTTTTGCAATCGGTAACACAGGCATCAAAAGCTTGTAAGTCCCCATATGAGTAATATGTCCCACAGCACACTCATAACAATGGCAATACCGAAAGAGAAATGTGAAAGGACAAAAATAATAACATTTAAAAAAATTATTTTATTGAATGCAAAACACACATAAAAAACATATAAAAAGATTACAGACACACAAGGAAAATGGGAGAGAAACCCAATTAAATTGTGGGTACCCTGAAAGTTCTAAGATGCAGCATTACTGAGTGACAGAGGAATAAAATATTTTATATATAGAGAAAATCTCCGATATAACTAATCCTATAGTCACCATGAGAGTACACTATAAAGCTTCAAAGAGTAAAGAATACATCCCACAAAAATGCAAATAATATAATGTATCACACTACTGAGTACATGAAGTGTAGAGATTATTATTAAAAGGGTGTAGATACCCCAGTGCATTGAATAGTAAAGTACATCAGATATGCACATTAGTGGGGGTGCTGACCCACCAAACACCCGACGCGCGTTTCACAGTAGCTTTGTCAGGGGGTGTCTGGTGAGTTATTGGCAAAACAATTTGAAGTACAGGTAGCCAATCAGAAACAAACATGACAATCAAACACAGGTGCATCAAATAGTAAACACATCCAACAGGTATCTCCAAAAATGTTCATGCTGACGCCGGCGCATGCGGAATTGCAACAAACAATGGAAAGAGCGCAAATAACAAACAATGGTGATCATGTGGTGCCTACGTCAGAGGACTATGTACGGTCACATGGCAAGCGAGGTCAACATCCAACTTTAGCTCTAATTTTGGGGAAAAATTTGATGAAACTGGCAAATTTGAAATGCAAAAGCTTCAATCATCTCAAGTAAAAGTCTGAGCTGAACGATGTTATGTCTTCTTGTGTTATATTCTTTCATTACTATAAAACATAAAGAAGTGCTTGTGTGAGGGCATTGCAAGGCAATATCTGAAATATATAAATTTATGGAACATCTCTGGTAAAGTAGTATATAGTTTTATTATAACATTTCCATGTATACCTGCATTTGATATCACGTGTTAGATCATAGCTCATCTTCACTTGCAGTTCAGCTTTTGATAATTAGGGATCCTGCGGACGACACGGTTTCTCCTAGGGTTATATTCAATCTGGTTGGCTCCATTAGAGAAATACAAGTGATCTGATGAACAGAAACAGAGAGAGAGAAAATCAATTCACATCATTCATATGTGCAATATACTCCATATAAAATTAGCCTTATAACAGATCCCCCAGGACCAGAGCATGTAATGTCCGACTGATGTCGTTACACCTCAACCACTATGATATCATGATGGGAAAACATTGGGTTTTGATCTATCATAGCCATGATATGTTCCGGCTGTCACCAGTTAGTTACCAGTATGCAATGAATGAAAAAAACCCTAATATTATACTGACCATTTATTGTGTCATGATTCTTCTCTTGTTGTGTATATATTTGTGTTTCTTCAGATACCTTTGCAGCGCCCCAGAGTCCTGGTCGTTGCAGTAATGTTGTTCTTCCACCAGGGGGAGCAATATTACGTCTGGAGGCAATAAAGGAGATATCCTGTCCAGGTATCACAACCACACACAACACACTTCACACACCAGCCACCAGGGGGAGCAAAGGTTCTATCTACTAGGCCACTCCTCAAAGATAGGTAAAACTGGTGGGTTGGTTAGGGAGTTAGACAGAAGCTGACTGGGCTTCACCCAGACAGTCAGAGCCCGACGGAGTTCGGCAGAAGCTGGCTGGAGTGAGTTCCAGCCAGATCCAGACTGCGGTCTGAGGAGGACGAGGGTTCACGGAGCTGCGCCTGTCCCACGTGCGGCAGCATCCCAGAAAGAGACATTGAAAGGAAGTGTATTGCAGTGAGTGAGAAACGAAGGCATAGCAACAAGTGGATACCATAGAGGATAGTAGACGAGAGGAGCTGCATCCTTCTGGTGCGCGATCCGGTAGCCAGAATACCGAGGGAGTAAAGTGCTCTACGCCATTGCTTCAGAGACTGGCAGGACAGTCAATTCCAAGTTGGCTGCCCGACCTTAATACCTAGGAAGACATGGTGGCAACTTGTGGGGTCGGGGCGTCTCTAGGGTCCCTATAAAAAGCCTCAGGCCATCAGTCATACGGGTTCTGTTCTATCCGACCACGGGGAACAGAGAGAGAAGAGTAATAACAGTGAGGACCTTATTGGAGCTTATGCAAGTGAGGACCTACTGTTTTGCTGTGTGCATAGGAAGGCTATTGAATTCCACCTGGATAAGGGGACTCTGGATTTGCCTTCAGACCGGCTGGACTCTGCCTGCCCTGTGATCCGGTGCCCTGGACTGTGGACACTGAAGCCTTCAGTAAAGGTAAAGAGACTGCAACCTTGTGTCCTCGTTATTCACTACGCCTCACACCATCTACCACCTACACTCTGGGAAGCCTTGGGGATACACTCCACCTGTGGGGAGGTATACCATCTAGCTGCCATAACATCACCCCAGCGGACCCCTAAGCAGCGTCGGTCATCCTGACCGAATACCACAGATGGCGTCACGAACACTTCCCCTTTAAAGACCTTTCCCAAAACCATAAAAACTCTCTTCTTTATTGGACGTCCCTCAAAGGGCCACGGACCGGGTCGGGCCACCGTGGCATCCCCCGAACCGAAGGACCCGGTGCCGAGTACCCCATTGCCCTTGCGTGGGGGCGCTCCACCTTGTTATACCATGCCTCATGCCTAGTAGTCTCGGAAGCTTGCATTGTAACATCACTTATTTTATACATATATTATATTTATATATGTGTGTGTGTGTGTGTGTGTGTTTTTGTATAACATGATATAGTTTAGTGTCCCTGATGACCCCAACAGAAAGGGAATTCCATCTGCACTGGAAACTTCAACACTGCCATAGGGTGAATTTAGAAGTTTATTATGACTGCTCATGTTGATCGGCTTTGCATGATGTTCACAGCAGTGACGAGTCCTCCAGACCCATACAGCTAACTTATGGAATTCCCAAAAATTAGGATCACCTTCTATAAACTCATAGTGCCCTAATAGGGTAGTTATAAGGCTATTATCACACTCGCCTATGGAAAATACTGATTTTACTAATAATCCGCGGCAGAAATGTTAAAGTTGACACCTAGAAATCTTCTGGAAATGTGCCCCTAGATTCATTTGAGAATTAGCCCCATTCTCATCCGATCCACAGCTTTTCAGCGTCAAATATATACTTGTGGTTGAATGTCTCAGAATTTCAAGATGATTTGGGCAGAGAATCTATACTTATATCCTCATCAAATCCTGAACTAGTGAACAAGGGTGATCTCTAATAATCCAAACGTGTGTAGACTATATCAAAAGGGCTTTCCAGGCCCAGGCTTTAATGATGAGCTCCGGGATAGGCCATCAATATTGAAGATTGATGAGGATCCTACTCCCAGTAGCATGGTCAACAGAATGAACAAGTAGCACACCAAGGGCCATCCAAACCTGGCACTACAGCTATCAGTGGATGAGCTCCATTACTACACTCAGGGTCCCAGGAATGAGAATTTTTACAAATAATACTTTGATTGTCTGTCCTAAAGTTGGGTCATCGATGCTAAAAGCTGGAAAACAAGGACTTACAGTTATATAGCCTAAATAGTTGCCAAAAGACAGTAATTGATATTTACATAGGGAGACAGACGCCAGTGGAAATAAAAATATTTACTAAAAATAACAAGTTCCTGTCATTTAATATAATAAAACAATGAGGGCACAGTCAGATTACCTCCTCCTCTGTCTGGCACTCCCATCTATTCAGCATCAGTGCCAGGTAAAAGGTGCTAATGGTGCCAGCAGGGGATTGCAGGGAACAAGGCAGCAGGTGTCCACACATTTGGCAGCTACACGTTTACCCTGCCTCCCAGCGAACCCAGGGCAAGTGCCAGGAGCCCACTGATCCCAGGGCTGGGGGCGCCACTCAGACTTGTGTGCACTGAATGTATGATGTGGACTCAGAAACAGCAGCTTAACCACTTAGATGCTGCTCTCTATTGTGTAAGCAACAATTAACAGTTTGGAAATTAGGTGCCGATGTTATTATCTCGGCAGCCAAGGGTCTACTGAGGGAACCGGTAATTGTACAGTACCCTGCAATGTTATAATATAAGCGATTGCAGACACTTAAGACATTTAATCTAAACTGTGTTATTAATCAGTAAGATGTACTTACAAAAATGAGGGTTCTTAGTGCAGAAATTGGCCCATTCATATGAGCCCATCAACCACGGCAAGGTGACCTCCCTCTGATGGATCCCTTTTCTACTGTACATACGGTACCTCTTTTGAGCTCTCAGCCTACAGTTTAATGGACAAACATGTCTCTCCCGGGCCATGAGCCTACAATTCAAAAGGGTAAGTAGAACTGATGAAAATCACCTGCTGGTCAATGGGAGGAGTGCAGAGTCAGGCTGGAGGTTAAAGGGCCACTGTCACCCTCCTCCAGCCGTTATAAACTAAAAGAGCCACCTTGTGCAGCAGTAATGCTGCATTCTAACAAGGTGGCTCTTTTAGTTTTTGGTTCAAGTATTCCCAAAATAAAGCGCTTTGAAACTTAGCCAAAATACCTGTCTTTAGCCAGGGAGGCGGGTCCTCACTCCCCAGCTTCAACCACTACTCTGCTGTCACTCAAATCTTCAGGGGCTTTCGGCGCCGCCCCCTCCGCGCTTTTTTCTCTTCAAAACCGGCGCCTGCGCTGTGTTTAAGCTTTGGCCGTGTGACGTCCCAGCCAGGCTTGCAGACTGCGCCTGTGCGGGCATTGTGGCCACCCACCTTGGGAATCCCAGCCCCGCAGTGTGTTATGCATTATGCACAGTGCGGGGCTAGGATTCCTGGGCATGCGCACTGCGTGTGTCAGCCTGTCACCCAGGTCCCCCGCCTTACAGCGTCTGTATACTGTATTCAGCTGATCGTGCCTCCTCATACAGTATACAGTACAGTATACAGTACAGTACAGTACAGTATACAGACGCTGTAAGGCGGGGGACCTTGGGGACAGAATGCTGTAGATAAGCCCCTGATGTCGGTGGGCTTAGCTCAACTTCCATTTTGGGGGTGACAGGTTCCCTTTAAGATTATCAGCACCTCCTAAATCTTTTCTGTCCCTGCCGCCTCGCTGGACAGAAGGAAAAGGGCGGTCTGATGTCCTGATCACCAGCTGCAGTAAGTGGCAGGTTCGGAGCAGCACAGAAGAGCGGCGCGCACCTCTCCGCCTCCCCCCTGCCTGTCTCTATGTTACCTCACTGCAGCTGGTGATCAGGACATCAGACGGCAGCCACAAACTTCATCCCGTGCAGCGGCAGTGATTTTAACAGAGCAGCAAGATCGCTTCTGGCTGCAGAAGCTGACAGCATGAAGGGGGCAACAGATCGAGCGGCCCACTACAGGGACCTGCCATTCTGGCATTTGCCAGAAATGCCCAATGGCCAGTCCGGCCCGGGGTGAAAGCTGTGATAGCTGCATTATATAGAAAAAGAAAACACAGCAGTGCTCTATATGAGACCAAGATATATGCAAACATGAAGTTCTTAGCACATAAATTGGCCAATTCATGTGTGCCCATCAACCATAGCAAGGTGACCTCCATATGATGAGACCTATTCTACTGTACATACCTCTCTTGATCTATCAGACTACAGTTAAATGGAGGTGTGACTGACTCCCGCCTGACTCTGCACTCCTCCCATTGACCAGCAGGTGATTTTCATCAGTTCTACTTACCCATTGAATTGTAGGCTCATGGCCTGCGAGAGACATGTTTGTCCATTTAACTGTAGGCTGATAGCTCAAAAGAGTTATGTACAGTAGGATAGGACCCATCAGAGGAAGGTCACCTTGCCGTGGTTGATGGGCACACATGAATTGGCCAATTTATGTGCTAAGAACCTTCATTTTTGTAAGTACATCTTATCAAGCGATTGCAGATTTAACGTCCTCTATTACAGGGAACCTGTCAGCTGTTTTGGCTGCTATAAGATGCAGCCACTGCCTTTCAGGGCTTATCTACAGCAAAGTATAAAAATAAGTTTCATTATACTCACCCGAGGGGGCGGTCCGGTGCAGTCCGGTCCAGTGGGTGTTGCAGGTCTGGGTCCGGCTACCTCCCATCTTCTTGCGCCACCGCCCTCCTGCTTGATTCATAGCTTCCCAACATCGCTGGGCCTCTCTGACCTTTCCCAGCACCTGTGCACTACAATACTTTGCTCTGCCCTCAACAGGGCAGATAAGTACGCCTACGCAGAAGTGCGAAGCCAGGGACCATGAGGCAAGCAGGAGGGTGTCGTCGCAAGAAGATGTGAGGCGCCGGACCAGGACCTGCGACACCCATCAGACTGCACCGCACTGGACCGCCCCCCGGGTGAGTATAATAAAACTTAGTTTTCTTATCTTTCAGGTCGGATCGGGGGCTTATTCTATTCTATTATTCTATAATGCTGTAGATAAGCCCTGAAATTCAGTGGCCGCAACTTATAGCGGCCAAAATAGCTGACTGGGTTCCCTTTAAGGCTAATTAAAATGTTAAAAGCAAAGAAAAATATACAAAAGTTTCTAAGACAGATACAAAATATAATATCTACCCTGCTGTAAGTAAATGAATAAAAGTAACAGTGCATATAAATAATATTGGGTACTTAGTAAACCTCATTTTTGATCAAAAAAGCGTAAAAGCCATCCCACCAGTGTCAAGGTGAACCCAAATTTGGGATGGCCCTAACCTCTAGTATTAAAACCTTACCATTAGTGTTGAGCATTCCGATACCGCAAGTATCGGAATTCCGATACCGAGATCCGATACTTGCCGCGTATCGGATACCGGAATCGGAAGTTCCCAGATTCAAACTGCACGAATTCAGCCAATGAGAATGATTCCAAGTGTGGGCACATCCTGTTCAGCATGGAGGGCATGAAACTACTGGCATGGCTGTGATTGGCTGCTGAAATGATGTCATGATGCAGTTTAAAAGTCGCTGGCGCCATTTTGTGCTCACTCTGCTGTGAATTCAGTTAGTGACAGGACGCTGTTTGCTGACTGAGGGCCAGTTTAGAGATAGCGATTTGCTTCTTTGTGCTTTTCAAAGGCTAATTTAGCAACCGCTGTGTTCACCTACTAATCACCTTGCTTTTGCCTTGTAGCGCTGTTTTCACAGCGATCTGCAAGGTCTGTGTGTGTGTGTGTGTGTGTGTGAGTGCAGCCCACTCTCTAGTCTGAGTGCAGCCATAGGCCATCCATAGCTGGTTGTATTCAGTTCAGGGAGGGTGGTTCATTGCCTCATACTGTTCTTTTTTTTTTTTTTCAAGTAGTGTAGTCTGCTGCTCATTTTTTCAAAAAAATCCTATTACTGTCTTTCCACCCGTCTCCAGCTAACTTGTGGAAAAACACTACATAGGATAACGTAGAGGAGGGTTTTTGGGCCTTGCAGCGCCGTTTACGGCTGTCTGCACGGTCTCCGTGTGACTGCAGCTCGCCCTGTAGTCTGTGAGCAGCCATAGCCTGGTTGTCTCCAGCTCAGGGTTCTTCACTGCGTCATACCGTAAAATCAATTTTCCTTTTGTTTTAAGTAGTGCAGGCTGCTGCACATTTTTTCAAAAAATTCCTATTAGTGTCTTTCCACCCGTCTCCAGCTAACTTGTGGAAAAACACTACATAGGATAACGTAGAGGAGGGTTTTTGGGCCTTGCAGCGCCGTTTACGGCTGTCTGCACGGTCTCCGTGTGACTGCAGCTCGCCCTGTAGTCTGTGAGCAGCCATAGCCTGGTTGTCTCCAGCTCAGGGTTCTTCACTGCGTCATACCGTAAAATCAATTTTCCTTTTGTTTTAAGTAGTGCAGGCTGCTGCACATTTTTTCAAAAAATTCCTATTAGTGTCTTTCCACCCGTCTCCAGCTAACTTGTGGAAAAACACTACATAGGATAACGTAGAGGAGGGTTTTTGGGCCTTGCAGCGCCATTTACGGCTGTCTGCACGGTCTCCGTGTGACTGCAGCTCTCTCTGTTGTCAGTTCAGCCCCCAAAAAATAAATAAATAATAAAGTTCACCAAACACACCAGTGACACCACTTAACATTTGTGTAGGCCACATTAGCTCATATTAAAGTCTAGTCCACACTTTAGAAAATTAGTGTTTCTTATACCTGTTAGGAGTTGTTCAGGAATAAGCACACAAAGCCGTTAGTACTTTTCTGCTTATCTTTATCAGTTAACCTAGATGAAGAAGGCAGTGAGTAAGGCATGTGGGCGTGGGCGCGGAGCAGGGAGAGGACGTGGGGATTCTGTGCCTGCTGCGGGCACCGGTGACTCATCAGCACCCACTTTCACCAGGGAACAGTCCTTCATGCGCAGCTTTGTCGCAGAGCGCCGTACACCGCTGCTGCGTGAAGAACAAATTGAAGCCGTTGTCGGATGGATCGCAGCTAATGCATCAACTTCAATTAGTGCCACATCCTCTCAGACACAGAGCACTGGAGAGCAGCCATCTGTCTCTTCACCACCTGCCAAATTGCCCAGGCAGACAGAGAGCCCAGGACAGGAGCCGTCTCTACTTCTGTTCTCTGAATCTCTTGGCTTGGAAACAGGGGGCCAGCCAAGCAGTATTGGAGAAATGGAAGAAGAGGCAGGGTGCAGTGATGCCCAACCGCTTTTTCTCCAGTGCCTCCGGTCACCACATCGCAGGACGCATCCGCTGATGACACTCAGGTGCCACTTTCTGGTGCGTGCTCTGCTGCTGAGACTACCCAGGAGGAGCAGTTGGGGGAAGAGGGTAGTGTAGATGATGAGGTCCTTGACCCATCTTGGCGTGAGGGACAGGAAGGTGGTAGGAGCAGCTCTGAGGAAGAGATTCCCCGTACGGCCCAAAGAGGGAGAGGGAGGGGGAAGACTGCGGATCCTGCAGCCTCCGCTTTGGCACCCGTTAGGAGCATGTCTCTTCCAAAAGCCAAAAAGGGCGCTCCCAAGACTTGCAGTGCCTGGTCCTTTTTTGACACAGTTGCAGATGACATTTGCTATGTCAAATGCAAGGTGTGTCATCACAAAGTAAAAAGAGGTCGAAATGTCAGCAACCTCAATACCTCCAACATGTGGAAACATGTGCGCACCAGGCACGCGGCGGAGTTAGAAAAACACACTGAAGAGCTAGGCCAACCAACAGCGGCAGCTACCACCTCTTCAGCTCGTGTTGCCTCTTCCTCCAGCTCACACGCAGCTGGTTCGGCTTCCTCCCAGGATCGCCGTGGAAGAACCTCTGGCCCTGTTGTCCAGAGACCCGCTGTAATTCCACCCGCAGCACCACGTTCCCAGTCATCCACACACTCCCAGCCCAGTGTACAGCCATCGGTAGTACAGGCATGGGAGAAAAGGCGGCCTTTCTCGTCAAACCACCCACGAGCACAGGCTCTGACTGCAGGCATTGCCAAACTTCTGTCACTGGAAATGCTGTCATTCAGGCTGGTGGAGACTGACAGCTTCCGTGACTTGATGTCATTGGCAGTCCCACAGTACAATGTGCCCAGCCGCTTTTACTTCAGCAGGCAAGCCGTCCCTGCCCTGCACAAGCATGTGGAGGGACACATAAAACACGTGCTACTGAATGCCATCAGTAGCAAGGTCTACCTCACCACCGATGCGTGGACCAGTCAACATGGACAGGGGCGATACCTTTCCCTCACTGCCCATTGGGTTAATGTCATTGAGCCGGGTACAGATCGTGCGAGTGGCGCAGGACGTGTCCTGCCCACTCCAAGGATTGCAGGAATCCATTCTGTACGCATTGACTCCTCCTCTTACAACAGTTCCTCAGAATCATCGCTGCAGGAGCCGTCACAGTCCACCTCCACATGGACCCGTGATGAACGTTTACCTGTTACGACCGACATGAGCACAGCCGTGGCCAAATGTCAACAGGCCGTCTTGAAATTAATTTCTTTGGGGAATCGAAGCCACACAGCGCAGGAGCTCTGGAATGCCATCAAGCAGGAGAGCGATGTGTGGTTTGTGCCAGCGAATCTCCAGCCAGGCATGGTAGTGTGTGATAATGGCCGAAATCTGGTGGCAGCTCTGGGCCTCGGCAACCTCACTCACATCCCATGTCTGGCACATGTGCTCAATTTGGTCGTGCAGAGTTTTTTGAGGGACTATCCGGATCTTGATGCACTGCTGCACAAGGTCCGCCTAGAGTGTGCTCACTTGCGGCGTTCCAGCACGGCAAAAGCGCGCATTGCAGCTCTGCAGCACCGACACCGCCTGCCGGAACATCGCATCATATGTGACCTACCTACCAGGTGGAATTCCACGTTACATATGTTGGAGCGGTTGTGTGAGCAGCAGCAAGCTGTAATGGAGTACCAGCTGCATCAGGCGCAAAGAAGTCGCACTCAGCGCCGTTCAGACTTCACAACCACAGAGTGGGCCACTATGAATGACGTCTGCCAGGTTTTGCGTCCCTTCGATTATTCCACGCGGATGGCGAGTGCAGATGATGCACTAGTCAGCATGACTGTCCCCCTTATCTGCCTGCTTGAAAAATCACTGCAAGCGCTAAGGGATGATGTGGAAGAGGTGGAGGATGAGGATTCACCATTTCCATCATCTTCTGGACAGTCAGCGCCACGTGGTTCCTCACAAACGCGTAGGCAGGGGACAGTTTGTGAGGAGGATGAGGAGGAGTCAATGGAGGAGGAAGACATCCGTCCAGAGGAGGGAGTTACACAATTGTCCAGTACTCAGTGTGTACAGCGAGGGTGGGGTGATGACGAGCGGGCAGAGATCACGCCTCCAGCAGGGGACAGCGTTTCTTGGGCAGTTGGCAGTCTGCAGCACATGGTGGATTACATGCTGCAGTGCCTGAGAAACGACCGCCGCATCGCCCACATTCTCAACATGTCTGATTATTGGGTGTTCACCCTCCTCGATCCTCGCTACCGGGACAACGTAGAAAGCCTCATCACACTGTTGAACAGGGAGCGAAAAATGCGGGAGTACCAAGACACACTGGTGAATTCCATCATCTTCTCCAGTCCAACTGAGAGACGTGCTGCTAGTGCATTACAAAGCAGCTCAGTGCGTCCAGGCAGTGGTGGAGGCTCTGCACAAAGAGGGAGCAGAAGCAGTGCCTCTGCCCAAGTCAAGACCAGTATGGCCCAACTGTGGCACAGTTTTCTGTGCCCGCCACAAAAGTCTACACCATCACAGACGGCTCCAGTCAGCAGGAGGCAACGGTTCCGTCAGATGGTGACAGACTACATGTCTTGCCCTCTTGCTGTACTCCCAGATGGCTCTTCACCTTTCAAGTTTTGGGTCTCAAAGCTGGATACATGGCCAGAGCTAAGCCAGTATGCATTGGAGGTGCTGGCTTGCCCTGCGGCTAGTGTATTATCGGAACGCGTCTTTAGTGCTGCAGGTGGTGTACTAACTGACCGTCGCATGCGACTATCCTCCGATAACGTTGACCGGCTTAATTTCCTGAAAATGAACAAGGCCTGGATCTCGCAGGAATTTGCCACTCCTCTTCCTGATTAAATAATTAGGTGACTGTCTACGTTATCCAGGTCTCCTGTTGTGTTCATCTTTCTACCACCTGAACTTAAATTCCTGGGCTCCAACACCGCCAGTTGAGGCTCAGAAGTGCCGTCTGCACAGTCAAAACATACGACCCAGTGTTATTGGGTTTCAGTAACGTCAGCTGATCCCCAGCTGTGTAGCCGGCAATGTGTCCTGCGACCGCCACGCTGATATAACAACTGAAATGTAAGGGAATCTGCCCCCCCCCCCAAGGCGTTTGTTACTGAAAGAGCCACCTTGTGCAGCAGTAATGTTGCACAAGGAAAAGGTAGCTATTTTTGTTTAGCTCCTTGCACACGCAGAACTTAACACTTATAAAATGTGTCCACTGATACCGTAAAACCGTCCCGGAGGTGGGACTTTCCTTCGTAATATGACGCAGCACAGCTGTCATTCCTACCCCCTTGGCACCGTGCCCCGGCTCCTCAGCGTTGTTTGATTCCGTCACGGAGCCTGCGCTGTTATGTTATCCCTTGGCCAGGCACACTTAGCGCTGCCCATCTTCTGACATCATTTGGTGTCAGGCTGGCTGCGCCTGTGCGGCGGCGCTGGCCGAGAGCCCGCCTCGCATTGTCTTCTGATTTAATCCCACTGGGGGCCTGAGATCCATGGACATGCGCAGTGCATATCTGAACCTCCGCCTCTCACTCATCTCCCTATGCCTTCTTCAGACTATGCGCCGTCAGCTGACCCCTAATAGCATGCCACGGCCGTGACGCCGCACAGTCTGAAGAAGCCGTAGGGAGGGGAGTGAGAGGCGAGGATATGCACTGCGCATGGCCACGGATCCCAGGCCCGCGGTGGGATTACATTAGACGACACTGCGAGGCGGGATCTCGGCCAGCGCGGACGCACAGGCGCAGCCAGCCTGACACCAAATGATGTCAGAAGATGGGCAGCGCTAAGTGTGCCTGGCCAAGGGATAACATAACAGCGCAGGCTCCGGGACAGATTCAAACAACGCTGAGGAGCCGGGGCACGGCGCCAAGGGGGTAGGAATGACAGCTGTCCTGCGTCATATTACGAAGGAAAGTCCCACCTCCGGGACGGTCTCACGGTTTCAGGGGACACATTTTATAAGTGTTTAGTTCTGTGTTTGCAAGGAGCATAATGAAAAGAGCCACCTTTTCCTTTTGCATCATTTGTGCTGCACAAGCTGGCTCTTTCAGCTACAAACGCCTTGGGGGGGGGGGGGGGGGTTAAAGGTTCCCTTTCTCCAATCAGGCTTCGGCCTACATTGTGTTCCTCTGCTTCTCCTGCTGTCCCTGGGCTCCAACACCGCTAGTTGTTGCCTGGTAGGGCTGTACGCACAGTCAACAGTCGCTCCTCTGTTATTGGGGTTCAGTAACGTCAGCTGTTCCCCAGCTGTGTGTGTGGCAATCCCTCCTATCTCCTCCACCTCCTCCTCCTGTCCCTGGGCTCCAACACCGCTAGTTGCCGTCCAGAAGTGCTGTCCGCACAGTCCCAACAGTCCCTCCTCTGTTATTGGGGTTCAGTAACGTCAGCTGTTCCCCAGCTGTGTGTGTGGCAATCCCTCCTATCTCCTCCACCTCCTCCTCCTCCTGTCCCTGGGCTCCAACACCGCTAGTTGCCGTCCAGAAGTGCTGTCCGCACAGTCCCAACAGTCCCTCCTCTGTTATTGGGGTTCAGTAACGTCAGCTGTTCCCCAGCTGTGTGTGTGGCAATCCCTCCTATCTCCTCCACCTCCTCCTCCTCCTGTCCCTGGGCTTCAACACCGCTAGTTGCCGTCCAGAAGTGCTGTCCGCACAGTCCCAACAGTCGCTCCTCTGTTATTGGGGTTCAGTAAAGCCTGCTGCTCCCCTGCTGTGTGTGTGGCAATCCCTCCTATCTCCTCCACCTCCTCCTCTTCCTGTCCCTGGGCTCCAACACCGCTAGTTGCCGTCCAGAAGTGCTGTCCGCACAGTCCCAACAGTCCCTCCTCTGTTATTGGGGTTCAGTAACGTCAGCTGTTCCCCAGCTGTGTGTGCGGCAATCCCTCCTATCTCCTCCACCTCCTCCTCCTCCTGTCCCTGGGCTCCAACACCGCTAGTTGCCGTCCAGAAGTGCTGTCCGCACAGTCCCAACAGTCCCTCCTCTGTTATTGGGGTTCAGTAACGTCAGCTGTTCCCCAGCTGTGTGTGTGGCAATCCCTCCTATCTCCTACACCTCCTCCTCCTCCTGTCCCTGGGCTCCAACACCGCTAGTTGCCGTCCAGAAGTGCTGTCCGCACAGTCCCAACAGTCCCTCCTCTGTTATTGGGGTTCAGTAATGTCAGCTGTTCCCCAGCTGTGTGTGTGGCAATCCCTCCTATCTCCTCCACCTCCTCCTCCTCCTGTCCCTGGGCTCCAACTCCGCTAGTTGCCGTCCAGAAGTGCTGTCCGCACAGTCCCAACAGTCCCTCCTCTGTTATTGGGGTTCAGTAACGTCAGCTGTTCCCCAGCTGTGTGTGTGGCAATCCCTCCTATCTCCTCCACCTCCTCCTCCTCCTGTCCCTGGGCTCCAACACCGCTAGTTGCCGTCCAGAAGTGCTGTCCGCACAGTCCCAACAGTCCCTCCTCTGTTATTGGGGTTCAGTAACATCAGCTGTTCCCCAGCTGTGTGTGTGGCAATCCCTCCTATCTCCTCCACCTCCTCCTCCTCCTGTCCCTGGGCTCCAACACCGCTAGTTGCCGTCCAGAAGTGCTGTCCGCACAGTCCCAACAGTCGCTCCTCTGTTATTGGGGTTCAGTAAAGCCTGCTGCTCCCCTGCTGTGTGTGTGGCAATCCCTCCTATCTCCTCCACCTCCTCCTCCTCCTGTCCCTGGGCTCCAACACCGTTAGTTGCCGTCCAGAAGTGCTGTCCGCACAGAGCCAAACACCTCGCCAATGTGTTAGTGGGGTTCAGTAATGCCTGCTGCTCCCCTGCTGTGTATACGGCAACGTGTCCTGTGACCGCCACGCAGGCACAACAAGTTAAATTTAAGGGAACCTGTCCCCCCCCCCCAGGCGTTTGTTACTGAAGGAGACACCTTGTGCAGCAGTAATGATGCAAAGGGAAAAAAGTGCCTCTTTTCGTGGTGCTCCTTGCACATGCTGAACCTAACACTTATGAAATGTGTCCCCTCACACGGTTAAACCGTCCGGTTGGTGGAACTTTCCTTTGTCATGTGACGCAGCACAGCCGTCATTCTTACCCCCTTGGCGCCGTGCGCCTCCTCCTCAGCGTTGTTTGAATCTGTCCCGGAGTCTACGCTGTTATGTTATCCCTTGGCCAGGCACACTTAGCGCTGCCCGTCTTCTGACATCATTTGGTGTCAGGATGGCTGCGCCTGTGCGGCCGCGCTGGACGAGATCCCGCCTCGTAGTGTCTTCTGATTTAATCCCACTGCGGACCTGTGATCCATGGACATTAGCAGTGCATATCTTAACCTCCGCCTCTCACTCATCTCCCTACGCCTTCTTCAGACTGTGCGCCGTCAGCTGATCCCTAATAGCATGCCACGGCCGTGACGCCGCACAGTCTGAAGAAGCCGTAGGGAGGGGAGTGAGAGGCGAGGATATGCACTGCTCATGCCCATGGATCACAGGTCCGCAGAGTGATTACATTAGATGACACAGCGAGGCGGGATCTCGTCCAGCGCGGCCGCACAGGCGCAGCCATCCTGACACCAAATGATGTCAGAAGACGGGCAGCGCTAAGTGTGCCTGGCCAAGGGATAACATAACAGCGCAGACTCCGGGACAGATTCAAACAACGCTGAGGAGGAGGCGCACGGCGCCAAGGGGGTAAGAATGACGGCTGTGCTGCGTCACATGACAAAGGAAAGTTCCACCGACCGGACGGTTTAACCGTGTGAGGGGACACATTTCAAAAGTGTTAGGTTCAGCATGTGCAAGGACCATAATTAAAAGAGCTAAGTTTACCTTTTCCAGCATTAGTGCTTTACAAGATGGCTCTTTCAGCTACAAACGCCTGGGGGGGGGTTAAAGGTTCCCTTTCAACTTGCTCCAGTGCAGGCTGCGGCCTACACTCTGCTCCACCTGCAGAGCCCAGGCTCAAACACCGCTAGTTGCTGTCCGGAAGTGCTGGCTGCACAGAGAAAAACACCCGCCAATGTGTCAGTGGGGTTCAGCACCGCCAGCTGTTCCCCTGCTGTGTAGCCGGCATCGTGTCCTGTGTTATGGTTCTCAATGGCAAGAGAACATAGCCCAGCATACATAGGAACTAGCTCTTGGAAGGATGGAAACTTAAACTGACCATGAACTAAACCTGCCGCACAACTAACAGTAGCCGGGTAGCGTAGCCTGCGTTTTATCCCTAGACGCCCAGCGCCGGCCGGAGGACTAACTAATCCTGGCAGAGGAAAATATAGTCCTGGCTCACCTCTAGAGAAATTTCCCCGAAAGGCAGACAGAGGCCCCCACATATATTGGCGGTGATTTAAGATGAAAATGACAAACGTAGTATGAAAATAGGTTTAGCAAAATCGAGGTCCGCTTACTAGATAGCAGGAAGACAGAAAGGGTACTTTCATGGTCAGCTGAAAACCCTATCAATACACCATCCTGAAATTACTTTAAGACTCTAGTATTAACTCATAACATCAGAGTGGCAATTTCAGATCACAAGAGCTTTCCAGACACAGAAACGAAACTGCAGCTGTGAACTGGAACAAAATGCAAAAAACAAACAAGGACAAAAGTCCGACTTAGCTGGAAGTTGCCTGGTAGCAGGAACATGCACAGAAAGGCTTCTGATTACAATGTTGACCGGCATGGAAGTGACAGAGGAGCAAGGTTAAATAGCGACTCCCACATCCTGATGGGAACAGGTGAACAGAGGGGATGATGCACACAAGTTCAATTCCACCAGTGGCCACCGGGGGAGCCCAAAATCCAATTTCACAACAGTACCCCCCCCTCAAGGAGGGGGCACCGAACCCTCACCAGAACCACCAGGGCGATCAGGATGAGCCCTATGAAAGGCACGGACCAGATCGGAGGCATGAACATCAGAGGCAGTCACCCAAGAATTATCCTCCTGACCGTATCCCTTCCATTTGACCAGATACTGGAGTTTCCGTCTGGAAACACGGGAGTCCAAGATTTTTTCCACAACGTACTCCAACTCGCCCTCAACCAACACCGGAGCAGGAGGCTCAACGGAAGGCACAACCGGTACCTCATACCTGCGCAACAATGACCGATGAAAAACATTATGAATAGAAAAAGATGCAGGGAGGTCCAAACGGAAGGACACAGGGTTAAGAATCTCCAATATCTTGTACGGGCCGATGAACCGAGGCTTAAACTTAGGAGAAGAAACCCTCATAGGGACAAAACGAGAAGACAACCACACCAAGTCCCCGACACAAAGCCGAGGACCAACCCGACGCCGGCGGTTGGCAAAAAGCTGAGTCTTCTCCTGGGACAACTTCAAATTGTCCACCACCTGCCCCCAAATCTGATGCAACCTCTCCACCACAGCATCCACTCCAGGACAATCTGAAGATTCCACCTGACCGGAGGAAAATCGAGGATGAAACCCCGAATTACAGAAAAAAGGAGACACCAAGGTGGCAGAGCTGGCCCGATTATTGAGGGCAAACTCCGCTAAAGGCAAAAAAGCAACCCAATCATCCTGATCTGCAGACACAAAACACCTCAAATATGTCTCCAAAGTCTGATTCGTCCGCTCGGTCTGGCCATTAGTCTGAGGATGGAAAGCAGACGAGAAAGACAAATCTATGCCCATCCTAGCACAGAATGCCCGCCAAAATCTAGACACGAATTGGGTTCCTCTGTCAGAAACGATATTCTCCGGAATACCATGCAAACGAACCACATTTTGAAAAAACAGAGGAACCAACTCGGAAGAAGAAGGCAACTTAGGCAGGGGAACCAAATGGACCATCTTAGAGAAACGGTCACACACCACCCAGATGACAGACATCTTCTGAGAAACAGGAAGATCCGAAATAAAATCCATCGAGATGTGCGTCCAAGGCCTCTTCGGGATAGGCAAGGGCAACAACAATCCACTAGCCCGAGAACAACAAGGCTTGGCCCGAGCACAAACGTCACAAGACTGCACAAAGCCTCGTACATCTCGTGACAGGGAAGGCCACCAGAAGGACCTTGCCACCAAATCCCTGGTACCAAAGATTCCAGGATGACCTGCCAACGCAGAAGAATGAACCTCAGAAATGACTTTACTGGTCCAATCATCAGGAACAAACAGTCTACCAGGTGGGCAACGATCAGGTCTATCCGCCTGAAAATCCTGCAAGGCCCGCCGCAGGTCTGGAGAAACGGCAGACAATATCACTCCATCCTTAAGGATACCTGTAGGTTCAGAATTACCAGGGGAGTCAGGCTCAAAACTCCTAGAAAGGGCATCCGCCTTAACATTCTTAGAACCCGGTAGGTATGACACCACAAAATTAAACCGAGAGAAAAACAACGACCAGCGCGCCTGTCTAGGATTCAGGCGTCTGGCGGACTCAAGATAAATTAAATTTTTGTGGTCGGTCAATACTACCACCTGATGTCTAGCCCCCTCAAGCCAATGACGCCACTCCTCAAAAGCCCACTTCATGGCCAAAAGCTCCCGATTCCCAATATCATAATTCCGCTCGGCGGGCGAAAATTTACGAGAAAAAAAAGCACAAGGTTTCATCACGGAGCAGTCGGAACTTCTTTGCGACAAAACCGCCCCAGCTCCGATTTCAGAAGCGTCGACCTCAACCTGAAAAGGAAGAGCAACATCAGGCTGAAGCAACACAGGGGCGGAAGAAAAGCGGCGCTTAAGCTCCCGAAAGGCCTCCACAGCAGCAGGGGACCAATCAGCAACATCAGCACCCTTCTTAGTCAAATCAGTCAATGGTTTAACAACATCAGAAAAACCAGCAATAAATCGACGATAAAAGTTAGCAAAGCCCAAAAATTTCTGAAGACTCTTAAGAGAAGAGGGTTGCGTCCAATCACAAATAGCCCGAACCTTGACAGGATCCATCTCGATGGAAGAGGGGGAAAAAATGTATCCCAAGAAGGAAATCTTTTGAACCCCAAAAACGCACTTAGAACCCTTCACACACAAGGAATTAGACCGCAAAACCTGAAAAACCCTCCTGACCTGCTGGACATGAGAGTCCCAGTCATCCGAAAAAATCAGAATATCATCCAGATACACGATCATAAATTTATCCAAATAATCACGGAAAATGTCATGCATAAAGGACTGAAAGACTGAAGGGGCATTTGAAAGGCCAAAAGGCATCACCAAATACTCAAAGTGGCCCTCGGGCGTATTAAATGCGGTTTTCCACTCATCCCCCTGCTTAATTCGCACCAAATTATACGCCCCACGGAGATCTATCTTAGAGAACCACTTGGCCCCCTTTATGCGAGCAAACAAATCAGTCAGCAGTGGCAACGGATATTGATATTTAACCGTGATTTTATTCAAAAGCCGATAATCAATACACGGCCTCAAAGAGCCATCTTTCTTAGACACAAAGAAAAAACCGGCTCCTAAGGGAGATGACGAAGGACGAATATGTCCCTTTTCCAAGGACTCCTTTATATATTCTCGCATAGCAGCATGTTCAGGCACAGACAGATTAAATAAACGACCCTTAGGGTATTTACTACCCGGAATCAAATCTATGGCACAATCGCACTCCCGGTGCGGAGGTAATGAACCAAGCTTAGGTTCTTCAAAAACGTCACGATAGTCAGACAAGAATTCAGGAATCTCAGAGGGAATAGATGACGAAATGGAAACCAAAGGTACGTCCCCATGCATCCCCTTACATCCCCAGCTTAACACAGACATAGCGTTCCAGTCGAGGACTGGGTTATGAGATTGCAGCCATGGCAATCCAAGCACCAACACATCATGTAGATTATACAGCACAAGAAAGCGAATAATCTCCTGATGATCCGGATTAATTCGCATAGTTACTTGTGTCCAGTATTGTGGTTTATTACTAGCCAATGGGGTGGAGTCAATCCCCTTCAGAGGTATAGGAGTTTCAAGAGGCTCTAAATCATACCCACAGCGTTTGGCAAAGGACCAATCCATAAGACTCAAAGCGGCGCCAGAGTCGACATAGGCATCCGCGGTAATAGATGATAAAGAACAAATCAGGGTCACAGATAGAATAAACTTAGACTGAAAAGTGCCAATTGAAACTGACTTATCAAGCTTCTTAGTACGCTTAGAGCATGCTGATATAACATGAGTTGAATCACCACAATAAAAGCACAACCCATTTTTTCGTCTAAAATTCTGCCGTTCGCTTCTGGACAGAATTCTATCACATTGCATATTCTCTGGCGTCTTCTCAGTAGACACCGCCAAATGGTGCACAGGTTTGCGCTCCCGCAGACGTCTATCGATCTGGATAGCCATTGTCATGGACTCATTCAGACCCGCAGGCACAGGGAACCCCACCATAACATCCTTAACGGCATCAGAGAGACCCTCTCTGAAATTCGCCGCCAGGGCGCACTCATTCCACTGAGTAAGCACAGACCATTTACGGAATTTTTGGCAGTATATTTCAACTTCATCTTGCCCCTGAGATAGGGACATCAAGGCTTTTTCCGCCTGAAGCTCTAAATGAGGTTCCTCATAAAGCAACCCCAAGGCCAGAAAAAACGCATCCACACTGAGCAACGCAGGATCCCCTGGAGCCAATGCAAAAGCCCAATCCTGAGGGTCGCCCCGGAGCAAGGAAATCACAATCCTGACCTGCTGAGCAGGATCTCCAGCAGAGCGAGATTTCAGGGACAAAAACAACTTGCAATTGTTTTTGAAATTTTGAAAGCAAGATCTATTCCCCGAGAAAAATTCAGGCAAAGGAATTCTAGGTTCAGATATAGGAACATGAACAACAAAATCTTGTAAATTTTGAACTTTCGTGGTGAGATTATTCAAACCTGCAGCTAAACTCTGAATATCCATTTTAAACAGGTGAACACAGAGCCATTCCAGGATTAGAAGGAGAGAGAGAGAGGAAGGCTGCAATATAGGCAGACTTGCAAGTGATTCAATTGAAAGCACACTCAGAACTGAAGGAGGAAAAAAAAAAAAAAAAAAAAATTTTCAGCAGACTTCTTTTTTCTCTCCTTTCTCTGCCAATTAATTTAACCCTTTGTGGGCCGGTCAAACTGTTATGGTTCTCAATGGCAAGAGAACATAGCCCAGCATACATAGGAACTAGCTCTTGGAAGGATGGAAACTTAAACTGACCATGAACTAAACCTGCCGCACAACTAACAGTAGCCGGGTAGCGTAGCCTGCGTTTTATCCCTAGACGCCCAGCGCCGGCCGGAGGACTAACTAATCCTGGCAGAGGAAAATATAGTCCTGGCTCACCTCTAGAGAAATTTCCCCGAAAGGCAGACAGAGGCCCCCACATATATTGGCGGTGATTTAAGATGAAAATGACAAACGTAGTATGAAAATAGGTTTAGCAAAATCGAGGTCCGCTTACTAGATAGCAGGAAGACAGAAAGGGTACTTTCATGGTCAGCTGAAAACCCTATCAATACACCATCCTGAAATTACTTTAAGACTCTAGTATTAACTCATAACATCAGAGTGGCAATTTCAGATCACAAGAGCTTTCCAGACACAGAAACGAAACTGCAGCTGTGAACTGGAACAAAATGCAAAAAACAAACAAGGACAAAAGTCCGACTTAGCTGGAAGTTGTCTGGTAGCAGGAACATGCACAGAAAGGCTTCTGATTACAATGTTGACCGGCATGGAAGTGACAGAGGAGCAAGGTTAAATAGCGACTCCCACATCCTGATGGGAACAGGTGAACAGAGGGGATGATGCACACAAGTTCAATTCCACCAGTGGCCACCGGGGGAGCCCAAAATCCAATTTCACAACAGTCCTGCAACAGCCACGCAGACACAACAGACCCAAAGCTGCCGCCAGTGCAGGCTTCGGCCTACACTCCGCTCCCCCTGCTCCTCCTGCTGACCCTGGGCTCTAACACTGCCAATTGGGGCCCAGATGTGCTAGCTGCACAGAGAAAAACACCTCGCCAATGTGTCAGTGGGGTTCAGCACCGCCAGCTCTTCCCCTGCTGTGTATCCGGCAACGTGTCCTGCAACAGCCACGCAGACACAAAAACTGAAATTGACGGGAACCTGTCCCCCCTCCCCCAGGCGTTTGTATGTTTTACAGCCACCTTGTACAGCGGTAATGCTGCATGTGTGCAAGGTGGCTCATAAACTTATTCTCCTCGCACATGTGGAACTGAACACGTCAAAAATGTGTCCTCTGTGACCATTTAACCGTCCCGGAGGTGTGACTTTCCTTTGTAATGACACGCTGCAACCCCCTTGGTAGCGCTGCCCGTCTTCTGGCATCATTGTTTGGCTGCCTGCGCCTCTGCGGCCGCCCTGACCCACACAACGCTGTCATGATCTCCATGGCCAGAGAACTAGCATAAGCCTCTATAGGAACAAGCTCTTGGAAGATGTAACTATACTGACCATGAACTAAACCTACCGCATCATCTAGAAGTAGCCAGGTAGCATGTCCTACTTTTTATCCCTATATGCCCAGCGCCGGCCGGAGAACTAAATAATGCTAGCAGAGGGAAATATAAGACCTGACTCACCTCTAGAGAAATGCCCAAAAAAAAGGAGACAGAGGCCCCCCACATATATTGGCGGTGATTTTAGAAGAAATAACAAACGCAGCAGGAAAATAGTTTTAGCAAATTTGAGGTCCGCTTTCTAGATAGCAGAAGACAGAAAGCATACTTTCATGGTCAGTAGAAAACCCTAACAAAACACATCCAGAAATTACTTTAGGACTCTGGCATTAACTCATAATACCAGAGTGGCAATTCCTGATCAACAAGAGCTTTCCAGACACAGTAACGAAACTGCAGCTGTGAACTGGAACCAAAATACAAAACAAAACATGGACGAATGTCCAACTTATCTAGTAGATGTCTGGGGGCAGGAACAAGCACAGAGAGGCTTCTGATAACATTGTTGACCGGCAAGCATCTAACAGAGAAGCCAGGTTATATAGCGACACCCAGATCTAATCAGAACAGGTGAACAGGGAAGATGATGTCACAAGTTCAATTCCACCAGTAGCCACCGGGGGAGCCCAGAATCCAAATTCACAACAGTACCCCCCCCTCAAGGAGGGGGCACCGAACCCTCACCAGAACCACCAGGGCGATCAGGATGGGCCCTATGAAAGGCACGAACCAGATCAGAGGCATGAACATCAGATGCAGTGACCCAAGAATTATCCTCCTGGCCATATCCCTTCCACTTGACCAGATACTGGAGTCTCCGTCTGGAAACACGGGAGTCTAGGATTTTTTCCACAACGTACTCCAACTCACCCTCAACCAACACCGGAGCAGGAGGCTCAACGGAAGGCACAACCGGTGCCTCATACCTGCGCAATAACGACCGATGAAAAACGTTATGAATAGAAAAGGATGCAGGGAGGTCCAAACGGAAGGAAACAGGGTTAAGAATCTCCAATATTTTATACGGACCGATGAACCGAGGCTTAAACTTAGGAGATGAGACCCTCATAGGGACAAAACGAGAAGACAACCACACCAAATCTCCAACACAAAGCCGAGGACCAACACGACGGTGACGGTTGGCAAAAAGCTGAGTCTTCTCCTGGGACAACTTTAAATTGTCCATCACCTGCCCCCAGATATGATGCAATCTCTCCACCACCGCATCCACTCCAGGACAATCCGAGGATTCCATCTGACCGGAGGAAAATCGAGGATGGAACCCCGAATTACAGAAAAACGGGGAAACCAAGGTGGCAGAGCTGGCCCGATTATTGAGGGCGAACTCCGCCAATGGCAAAAAAGCAACCCAATCATCCTGGTCAGCAGACACAAAACACCTCAGATATGTCTCCAGGGTCTGATTAGTCCGCTCGGTCTGGCCATTAGTCTGAGGGTGAAAAGCAGACGAAAAAGACAAATCTATGCCCATCCTAGCACAAAATGCCCGCCAAAATCTAGACACAAATTGGGTTCCTCTGTCAGAAACGATATTCTCAGGAATACCATGCAAACGAACAACATTTTGAAAAAACAGGGGCACCAACTCGGAAGAAGAAGGCAATTTGGGCAGGGGAACCAAATGAACCATCTTAGAAAAACGGTCACACACCACCCAGATGACAGACATCTTCTGAGAAACAGGCAGATCTGAAATAAAATCCATCGAGATGTGTGTCCAAGGCCTCTTAGGAATAGGCAAGGGCAACAATAATCCACTAGCCCGAGAACAACAAGGCTTGGCCCGAGCACAAACGTCACAAGACTGCACAAAGCCTCGCACATCTCGTGACAGGGAAGGCCACCAGAAGGATCTTGCCACCAAATCCCTGGTACCAAAAATTCCAGGATGACCTGCCAACGCAGAAGAATGCACCTCAGAGATGACTTTACTGGTCCAATCATCAGGAACAAACAGCCTATCAGGCGGACAACGATCCGGTCTATCCGCCTGAAACTCCTGCAAGGCCCGCCGCAGGTCTGGAGAAACGGCTGACAAGATAACTCCCTCCTTAAGAATACCTGTGGGGTCAGAGTTGCCAGGTGAATCAGGCTCAAAACTCCTAGAAAGGGCATCCGCCTTAACATTCTTAGAACCTGGTAGGTACGATACCACAAAATTAAACCGAGAAAAAAATAATGACCAGCGCGCCTGTCTAGGATTCAGGCGCCTGGCGGTCTCAAGATAAATCAAATTTTTGTGGTCAGTCAATACCACCACCTGATGTCTGGCCCCCTCGAGCCAATGGCGCCACTCCTCAAACGCCCACTTCATGGCCAAAAGCTCCCGATTCCCAACATCATAATTCCGCTCAGCGGGCGAAAATTTACGGGAAAAGAAGGCACAAGGCCTCATCACGGCGCAGTCAGAACTTTTCTGCGACAACACTGCCCCAGCTCCGATCTCAGAAGCGTCGACCTCAACCTGAAAAGGAAGAGTCACATCAGGCTGACGCAACACAGGGGCAGAAGAAAAACAGCGCTTAAGCTCCTGAAAGGCCTCCACAGCATCAGGGGACCAATTAGCAACATCAGCACCCTGTCTAGTCAAATCGGTCAATGGCTTAACGACATCCAAAAAACCAGAAATAAATCGACGATAAAAGTTGGCAAAGCCCAAAAATTTCTGAAGACTTTTAAGAGAAGAGGGCTGCGTCCAATCACAAATAGCTTGAACCTTGACAGGATCCATCTCAATGGAAGAGGGAGAAAAAATATATCCCAAAAAGGAAATTCTCTGAACCCCAAAAACGCACTTAGAACCCTTGACACACAGAGAATTAGACCGCAAAACCTGAAAAACCCTCTTAACTTGCCGGACATGAGAGTCCCAGTCATCCGAAAAAATCAGAATATCATCCAGATACACTATCATAAATTTATCCAAAAAATCGCGGAAAATATCATGCATAAAGGACTGGAAGACTGAAGGGGCATTAGAAAGACCAAAAGGCATCACCAAATACTCAAAGTGGCCCTCGGGCGTATTAAATGCGGTTTTCCACTCATCCCCCTGCCTGATCCGCACCAAATTATACGCCCCACGGAGATCAATCTTAGAGAACCACTTGGCCCCCTTTATGCGAGCAAACAAATCAGTCAGCAACGGCAATGGGTATTGATATTTAACCGTGATTTTATTCAAAAGCCGATAATCAATACATGGTCTCAAAGAGCCGTCTTTTTTTGACACAAAGAAAAAACCGGCTCCTAAGGGAGATGACGATGGACGAATATGTCCCTTTTCCAAGGACTCCTTTATATATTCTCGCATAGCAGTATGTTCAGGCACAGACAGATTAAATAAACGACCCTTTGGGTATTTACTACCCGGAATTAAATCTATAGCACAATCGCACTCACGGTGCGGAGGTAGTGAACCCAGCTTGGGTTCTTCAAAGACGTCACGATAATCAGACAGGAACTCAGGGATTTCAGAGGGAATAGATGATGAAATGGACACCAAAGGTACGTCCCCATGAGTCCCCTTACATCCCCAGCTCAACACAGACATAGCTCTCCAGTCAAGGACTGGGTTGTGAGACTGCAGCCATGGCAATCCCAGCACCAAATCATCATGTAGATTATACAGCACCAGAAAACGAATAGTCTCCTGGTGATCCGGATTAATACACATAGTCACTTGTGTCCAGTATTGTGGTTTATTATTAGCCAATGGGGTGGAGTCAATCCCCTTCAGAGGAATAAGAGTTTCCAAAGGCTCTAAATCATACCCACAACGATTGGCAAAGGACCAATCCATAAGACTCAAAGCGGCGCCAGAGTCGATATAGGCGTCAGTAGTAATAGATGACAAAGAGCAAATCAGGGTCACAGACAAAATAAATTTAGACTGTAAAGTGCCAATGGAAACGGATTTATCAAGCTTTTTAGTACGCTTAGAGCATGCTGATATAACATGAGTAGAATCCCCACAATAGAAACACAACCCATTTTTCCGTCTAAAATTCTGCCGCTCGCTTCTGGACAGAATTCTATCACACTGCATGCTTTCTGGCGTCTTCTCAGTGGACACCGCCAGATGGTGCACTGGTTTGCGCTCCCGCAGACGCCTATCGATCTGAATGGCCATTGTCATGGACTCATTCAGACCCGCAGGCACAGGGAACCCCACCATAACATCCTTAATGGCATCAGAGAGACCCTCTCTGAAAGTAGCCGCCAAGGCACACTCATTCCACTGAGTAAGCACAGACCATTTACGGAATCTTTGGCAGTAAATTTCAGCTTCATCTTGCCCCTGCGATAGGGACATCAAAGTTTTTTCTGCCTGAAGTTCCAAATGAGGTTCCTCATACAGCAAGCCCAAGGCCAAAAAAAACGCATCCACATTGCGCAACGCAGGATCCCCTGGTGCCAATGCAAAAGCCCAGTCTTGAGGGTCGCCCCGGAGCAAGGAAATCACAATCCCAACCTGCTGTGCAGGGTCTCCAGCAGAACGAGATTTCAGGGACAAAAATAGCTTACAATTATTTCTAAAATTCTGAAAGCTAGATCTATTCCCTGAGAAGAATTCCGGCAAAGGAATTCTCGGCTCAGATACCGGAGCATGAATAATAAAATCTTGCAAATTTTGTACTTTCGTGGTGAGATTATTCAAACCTGCAGTTACACTCTGAAGATCCATTATTAACAGGTGAACACAAAGCCATTCAAAGATTATAAGGAGAGAGAAAAAAAAAGAAAGACTGCAGCATAGACAGACTGGCAAGTGATCCAATTAAGAGCACAGAGAAAAAAAAAAAAACTCTCAGCAGACTTCTTATTTCTCTCCTTTCTCAGCCAAGGATTTTAACCCTTTAGTGGCCGGTCAAACTGTCATGATCTCCATGGCCAGAGAACTAGCATAAGCCTCTATAGGAACAAGCTCTTGGAAGATGTAACTATACTGACCATGAACTAAACCTACCGCATCATCTAGAAGTAGCCAGGTAGCATGTCCTACTTTTTATCCCTATATGCCCAGCGCCGGCCGGAGAACTAAATAATGCTAGCAGAGGGAAATATAAGACCTGACTCACCTCTAGAGAAATGCCCAAAAAAAAGGAGACAGAGGCCCCCCACATATATTGGCGGTGATTTTAGAAGAAATAACAAACGCAGCAGGAAAATAGTTTTAGCAAATTTGAGGTCCGCTTTCTAGATAGCAGAAGACAGAAAGCATACTTTCATGGTCAGTAGAAAACCCTAACAAAACACATCCAGAAATTACTTTAGGACTCTGGCATTAACTCATAATACCAGAGTGGCAATTCCTGATCAACAAGAGCTTTCCAGACACAGTAACGAAACTGCAGCTGTGAACTGGAACCAAAATACAAAACAAAACATGGACGAATGTCCAACTTATCTAGTAGATGTCTGGGGGCAGGAACAAGCACAGAGAGGCTTCTGATAACATTGTTGACCGGCAAGCATCTAACAGAGAAGCCAGGTTATATAGCGACACCCAGATCTAATCAGAACAGGTGAACAGGGAAGATGATGTCACAAGTTCAATTCCACCAGTAGCCACCGGGGGAGCCCAGAATCCAAATTCACAACACAACGCCCCTCGGTGTCTTATTTATTTGGACTGCGAGGGTGTGATTGATGGGCATGAGCAGTGCATATGTTCGCCTGTCCCTCATCTCCTTCCGCCTTCTTCAGACTGTGCGGCTTCATGGCCGTGGCATGCGATAAGGGATCAGCTGACGCCGCACAGTCTGAAGCGGGTGTAAGGACCCGAGTGTGAGAGGCGAACATATGTACTGCGCCAGGCCATGAATCCCAGCCCCGCAGTGGTTTAACTATGTAAAGACACCGCGGGGCTGGGATTCATGGTCATCGCAAACCGCAACGGCCGACATTAAATGATGTCAGAAGATGGGCAGCGCTAACAGCGCAAGGCCAAGGGATAACACGACAGCGCAGACTCCTGTACAGCAAATAACAACGCTCAGGAGGCTGCGCCCAGCACCAAGGTGGGATTCTTGACATCTGTGCTGCGTCTCATTACGAAGGGAACTCTCGCCTCCAACACAGTTTGACTGTATAAAGGGCTAAATGTTATACGTGTTTCATTCAGCGTGTGCAAGGAGAAAAATTAAAAGAGCAATCTTTGACTTGTGCAGCACTACTGCTGCATAAGCTGTGGCTCTTCTAGTTTGTAACACCTGAGGGGGGGTTAAAGGTTACCTTTGAAATTGGTTCAATTAGGCTTCGGCCTACACTCTGCTCCCTCTGCTCCTCCTGCTGACCCTGGGCTCTAACACCGCCAGTTGGGGCCCAGATGTGCTGGCTGCACAGAGCCAAACACTTCGCCAATGTGTCAGTGGGGTTCAGCACCGCCAGCTGTTCCCCTGCTGTGTAGCCGGCAACGTGTCCTGCAACAGCCACGCAGACACAACAGACCCAAAGCTGCCGCCAGTGCAGGCTTCGGCCTACACTCCGCTCCCCCTGCTAACCCTTTGCTCCAACAACGCTAGTTGGGGCTCTAGGAAGACAAGCTTGAATAGGTCCCCATCCTGGTTCCAGCCCTGTCAGCTGGTTCCGGGTAGAGCCTTTGGCTTAGGTGCCTCCCTCTGGGTATCCGAGTTCCACCAACGTCAGGTGGTCCTTGGTAGTGCTTTCAAGCACGGGTACCTCCTGCTTAGTAACCGGGTTCCAGTAACGTCAGCTGGTCCTCGGTAGTTCCATTGGATCTTGGACCTTCGGCTACCCATCCGGGTTCCAGTACCGTCAGCTGGTTCTCGGCAGTGTCTTTTGCTCTTGTACCTTCTGCTCCCCATCCTGGTTCCAGTACCGTCAGCTGGTTCCGGGCAGAGCCTTTGGCTTAGGTGCCTCCCTCTGGGTATCCGAGTTCCACCAACGTCAGGTGGTCCTTGGTAGTGCTTTCAGGCACGGGTACCTCCTGCTTAGTAACCGGGTTCCAGTAACGTCAGCTTGTCCTCGGTAGTTCCATTGGCTCTTGGACATTCGGCTACCCATCCGGGTTCCAGTACCGTCAGCTGGTTCTCGGCAGTGTCTTTTGCTCTTGTACCTTCTGCTCCCCATCCTGGTTCCAGTACCGTCAGCTGGTTCCGGGCAGAGCCTTTGGCTTAGGTGCCTCCCTCTGGGTATCCGAGTTCCACCAACGTCAGGTGGTCCTTGGTAGTGCTTTCAGGCACGGGTACCTCCTGCTTAGTAACCGGGTTCCAGTAACGTCAGCTTGTCCTCGGTAGTTCCATTGGCTCTTGGACATTCGGCTACCCATCCGGGTTCCAGTACCGTCAGCTGGTTCTCGGCAGTGTCTTTTGCTCTTGTACCTTCTGCTCCCCATCCTGGTTCCAGTACCGTCAGCTGGTTCCGGGCAGAGCCTTTGGCTTAGGTGCCTCCCTCTGGGTATCCGAGTTCCACCAATGTCAGGTGGTCCTTGGTAGTGCTTTCAGGCACGGGTACCTCCTGCTTAGTAACCGGGTTCCAGTAAGGTCAGCTGGTCCTCGGTAGTTCCATTGGCTCTTGGATCTTCGGGTAGCCATCCGAGTTCCAGTTCCATCAGCTGTTTCTCGGCATTTTCTCAGCCTTCTTGTACCTTCTGCTACATTTCCAAGTTCAAGAGACTAAAGACGATGACCCGGAAGACCACCCCTAAGATGACGACGACACCAGAGACGACAACCACCGAGATGACGATGACCCTGAAGACCACCCCGATGACGACGACCCCGGAGACGACGACCCTGGAGACGACGACGACCTGGAAGACCGAGAAGCAGAAGAACAAGAGGCTGCAGAACAAAGAGCAGAAGAACATTAAGCATAAGACTAAATATCAGAGCAAAAGATATTATCTAAATTATAAGCAGAAGAAGACTAAGCAGTGTATGGGGGTGAGTCCGTTCCTCCTCGTGGTGCCCCTGGATAAAGCCTGATGCTGCAGGCCAAACTGAACGCGGACAAATGTAACTCTTTTGTGACAGGCAGAACGGAAGGTGTAATCTTCAAACTTTTATAGATAACAACTACGGGAATGCCTGTCACAAATAAGAATATGATGAAGAAGTTGAATACGAAGAAGATAATAGTTAAATAAAAAGAATATGAACAATGTAGGAAAAAAAATAATAGGTAGAAGATGAAGAAGAAGATGAATAAGGTGAAGAAGTTGATGTCAAAGAAGCTGATGATGAGGATAATGAAGAAGAAAGTGTGGGAGAAGTAAAAAAGAAGGTGAAGGGCGTGGAAGTAGTGAAACATCAATATCTGACAAAAAAAACATAGTCAAAATCTTTCTAACGCCGAACGTCATAAAAAATAATAAAAATCATGCTATTCTATTTGATTGGGCTAAACCTCTGTGCCTTTAATGTCTCCGCCACCTCCCCCAATACATCCTACATTATTCTTAGTTGTTTTCCTTCATGTAGAATGAACCTACAAGGAAAGAAAGGGTTTATTTTAATTCCGATATTTTCGTCCCATTGACTTGCATTGGGATAGGGTATCGGTATCGGATTAGATCCGATACTTTGACGGTATCGGCCGATACTTTCCGATACCGATACTTTCCGATATCGGAAGGTATCGCTCAACACTACTTACCATGCAAAGCCAATGAAGTTGTGGCAGCTTCTAGCCTCCCATGGAGGCTATTGAAGCATGCCAAAGGTAAAAAAAAAGTTTTAAAAAATATGAAAAAAATACAAAAGTTCAAATCACCCCCCTTTCGCTCCATTCAAAATAAAACAATAAAAAAAAATCAAACCTACCCATATTTGGTATCGCCATGTTCATAATCGCCCGATCTATCAATAAAAAAAAAAGATTAACCTGATCGCTAAATGGCGTAGCGATAAATAAAAAGGCAAAACGCCAGAATTATGTTTTTTGATCGTCGCTACATTGCATTAAAATGCAATAACGGGTGATCAAAAGAACGTATCTACACCAAAATAGTATAATTAAAAACATCAGCTCTGCACGCATAAATAAGCCCTCAGCCAGCCCCAGATCACGAAAAATGGAGAAGCTACGGGTATCGGAAAATGGCACTTTTTTTTTAGCATAGTTTGGAATTTTTTTTCACCACTTAGATAAAAAAGAACCTAGACATGTTTGGAGAATCAAAATGGAGAATAAAAAAAAAGCTCCGGTCATTAAGGGGTTAAAATCTAAAATATGAACATATTTGTTATTGCCAAAGGTGTAACCATCCAAACTAATAAAATGTTATAATATTTAACCCATAAGATGAACTCTGAATGGAAAAAAAAAAATAAAAATGGCAAAGCCACATTTTTTTAGGTAATTTTACCTTGCAAAAATTGAATGGAAAAAGATCATAAAGTTGTATGGACCCCCAAAATGGTAATGATAATAATTACAAATTTCAATGCAAAAATCAAGGCCTAACACTACTCTATCAACAAAAAAATATAAAAAAGTAGAGGTCTCAGAATATGAGAAGCAAAGAGGGGTACTTTTGGATTCTGCCTCCAAATTGTCTACACAAGCTTGGAGCAGGACCTTATCCATCACCTACCGCTGTCAGTGGGGGCTGGTCAGAATGTGCAAAATAGGAGTATACTTTTAATTTTTACAGATTTTATTGGGTTTGTGCAAGAAACAAAAACACAAAACCGACATGTAAAAATCTCTATATATAATTGTCTAAGGGGTTCTTCCGTTTGTCTGTCTGCAACTTCCGTCACGGAAATCCCGCATCGCTGATTGGTCTCGCCAGCTGCCTGTCCTGGCTACCGCGACCAATCAGCGATGGCGCCCACTCCATACTCCCCTCCAGTCAGCGCTCACACAGGGTTAATGGCAGCGTTAACAGACCGCGTTATGCCGCGGATAAAGCACTCCGTTAACGCTGCTATTAACCCTGTGTGACCAACTTCTTACTATTGATGCTGCCTATGCAGCACCAATAGTAAAAAGATCTGATGTTAAAAATAATAAAAAAACAAAAAACCTGCTATTCTCACCTTCCGGCGTCCGCCGAGGCGCGTGCGGCTGCCGCCAGCTTCCGTTCCCAGAGATGCATTGCGAAATTACCCAGAAGACTTAGCGGTCTCGCGAGACCGCTAAGTCATCTGGGTAATTTCGCAATGCATTCTGGGAATGGAAGCTGGCGGTAGCCGCGCGCGCATCGACACAGCTTCGCTTGGCGGCGGAGGGTGAGTATAGAACTATTTTTTATTTTAATTATTTTTTTTAACAGGGATATGGTGCCCACACTGCTATATACTGCGTGGGCTGTGTTATATACTATGTGGGCTGGGTTATATACTGCGTGGCTGCTATATACTACGTGGGCAGTGTTATATACTGCGTGGGCTGTGCTATATACTATGTGGGCAGTGTTATATACTGCGTGGGCTGTGCTATATACTATGTGGGCAGTGTTATATACTGCGTGGCTGCTATATACTACGTGGGCAGTGTTATATACTGCGTGGGCTGTGTTATATACTATGTGGGCTGGGCTATATACTGCGTGGGCTGTGCTATATATTACGTGGGCAGTGTTATATACTGCGTGGCTGCTATATACTACATGGCCAGTGTTATATACTGCATGGGCTGTGCTATATACTACGTGGGCAGTGTTATATACTGCGTGGCTGCTATATACTACGTGGGCAGTGTTATATACTGCGTGGGCTGTGCTATATACTATGTGGGCAGTGTTATATACTGCGTGGCTGCTATATACTACGTGGGCAGTGTTATATACTGCGTGGCTGCTATATACTACGTGGGCAGTGTTATATACTGCGTGGCTGCTATATACTACGTGGGCAGTGTTATATACTGCGTGGACTGTGTTATATACTATGTGGGCTGGGCTATATACTGCGTGGGCTGTGCTATATATTACGTGGGCAGTGTTATATACTGCGTGGCTGCTATATACTACGTGGGCAGTGTTATATACTGCGTGGGCTGTGCTATATACTACGTGGGCTGTGTTATATACTATGTGGCTGCTATATACTACGTGGGTAGTGTTATATAATACACGGGCAATGTTATATACTGCGTGGGCTGTGCTATATACTGTTTGGTACGTGGCCTGTGCTATATACTATGTGGCTGCTATATACATACATACATATTCTAGAATACCCGATGCGTTAGAATTGGGCCACCATCTAGTACACTATAAATTTGTTAAATATTGGTGTGAGCATGAGGCAACAGTGGTTACATTTGTAATTACATATTTCAATGAAAACTTCTTGCTGTGGACAAAACAGAAAATTATACCCACCATTATCCTGAACAGCCGCCTCCACTCTTTTCCCAATTCCAGGAAAGCCCTTTTTAATTTTCCTTGGAGATTTGGGGTCCATTTTGAGACTTACATGATCATAACTGGAAAATAAATATTAACATTAAACCAATTAAATACGGCCTCTTAGGGTGACGCTTCCTAAAATCATGCAAATACCCCCAAAAAAAGGAAACTGGCGGAAACAGAGTCACAGTATAAAATCTAACAAATTTTATTAAGTGTCAATTAGGACAACAACTATGAATAAATATATAAAAATAACAATATAGTACCGTACTGTGGGGAATACACATACAATCTTAGACCACAGGTGCAAAGCTACATGCAGCAATCACATACAAATGCTCCAAAGCACTTAGAATAATCAATGGATAAACAGATAAAGTTTCTATTGGAAAGTGAACCCAGGCTTTTTACTATATATCACTTATTAGTAGGGGTTTCACCCCTTACCTCAATATGCCTGGATCAGTACCAAGAGAAAATATACTTAGAGTAAAGTGCTAAGTGCTTAGTAAGCCTATTAGTATTTCTGCCACTAGTCTATTTGAAATCATAATAGTGCTGTGCATAGGGGGCTGGCAATCAAGCCATGCCCCATATTAAACTTATAGTACCAGCATGAATAATGGGTGCTATACATAACCTGCACGTGTAGTCCTGAAGGCCCCAACGCGCGTTTCGCGTCTTGCTTCTTCCGGGGGAATGTATGAGTGGTGATCAATGTAGGGGCCCACCAGCGCACGCTCAGATCGGCGTCCCACGTCATTGCTTCACTCCCCCGTCTGACGCGTCAAGACGGGGGGCGGAGTCAGCGACATCACTGGGAATTCCCTTCACACACAGCAGTGTGTGCGCTCCGTCGCCGGTGCTTCGCCGCGTCGCTATGGAGACGCGTCCAGTGACGTTGCTGACTCCGCCCCCCGTATTGACGTGTCAGACGGGGGAGTGAAGCAATGATGTGGGACGCCGATCTGAGCGTGCGCTGTGGGGCTATGCGGCGCCGTGAGCGCCATTACAACACCGCTACCACCAACGAAAGACAGGGCTATAAAAAAGCCCCTACATTGATCACCACTCATACATTCCCCCTGGAAGAAGCAAGACGCGAAACGCGCGTTGGGGCCTTCAGGACTACACGTGCAGGTTATGTATAGCACCCATTATTCATGCTGGTACTATAAGTTTAATATGGGGCATGGCTTGATTGCCAGCCCCCTATGCACAGCACTATTATGATTTCAAATAGACTAGTGGCAGAAATACTAATAGGCTTACTAAGCACTTAGCACTTTACTCTAAGTATATTTTCTCTTGGTACTGATCCAGGCATATTGAGGTAAGGGGTGAAACCCCTACTAATAAGTGATATATAGTAAAAAGCCTGGGTTCACTTTCCAATAGAAACTTTATCTGTTTATCCATTGATTATTCTAAGTGCTTTGGAGCATTTGTATGTGATTGCTGCATGTAGCTTTGCACCTGTGGTCTAAGATTGTATGTGTATTCCCCACAGTACGGTACTATATTGTTATTTTTATATATTTATTCATAGTTGTTGTCCTAATTGACACTTAATAAAATTTGTTAGATTTTATAATGTGACTCTGCTTCCGCAAATATTAACATTATATGTAACCATGTAAGACTTGGGAGATCTCGGTACTTTAGGGTTCATTCCCATATTCCCATATTCCGTTTTTAACATATGTGAGTTATCCGTTTTTTTATTTAACAGACAGGACACAGAAACACTACAGTGTATGACCCATTTTATATGTAATTGTAATTGTTAATTTGCAGATCTATGGTTTACAACAAAAAAATTGGAGACATGCCCATATTTAGTTTGCTGCACAGACCAAACTCTCACATTGTGATGAATGGGTACATGGTGTGAACAGACAACTTATGGAAGCCATCATGGTGCACCCATGTTCTGCCTATTTGGAATTCAGCCTCTGGCTGGGCTCAAATGACCATATGAGAAAAAAATAACAAGTCAGTAATGTTTTACATATCCAGCTCCTACGCAGACCTGTGCACCTCTGTGGGTTTGGAGAGTCATAGTGGGCCGTATAAGGCAAATATTAAAGATAGGTTTCATATGTTGTGCTATGCCCTGCTAAACTCTAGGTGGACCACTTTTGGTTGAATGGACATTAATGATTTAGTAAAGTGGTGGAAGAATGCTCATCTCTGTGATATCTGATGCCTTACTCAATGGAATGGCTTTTTTTAATGGCCTTCAACTTAATGGATGAACGATCTGTAGGAAGATCGATCTTGTGGAAGCCTAGATAGGTCTACCAGGGTCTTCTCCATCTTTATCTTGATTGTATCAAGTCATCGGGTTGCTGGTCTTACTCTTCACTTTGTTCCTTCTATTCTTCCAACCATGATGTCCTTCTCCAGTGATTGCTCTCTCTTTTTTCATGATGTGTCTAAAGTAGGCAAGTTGTAGCTTGGTGATCCTTGTTTCGAGTGACATGTCTGGCTTGATTTGCTCCAAAATTAATTTGTTTGTTCTTCTGGTCATCCATGGTACTGATAACACCCTTCTCCAGCACCACATTTTAGAGGCATCGATTCTTCTTCTGTCTTGATTTTTTATCATCCAGGTTCCACATTCGTATGTTACCACTAAAAGACCAAACTATGTACGAGCCGTGTCTTCGATGCCAGTGAATTGTTCCTCAATTTGAAGCCCTTGCCCATTATTTTGTTGATGTGCCCATAGCTATTCTCCTATTGACTTCCGGTGTCGTTGCTGCATCTTGAGTGATCGTTGATCCGAGTAGGTTGAAGTCCTTTACAACTTCCAGTTTGTCGCCGTCCATCTCAAATGTGTATTGGCTTTAGGAGTTTATAAAGTCTATAATTAAACCTAAAAGAACAGTATGTGCCAAATGGATTATTTAAGGCCAGAAAGGGATGGCTTATGCTTTCTGAGCATGGAAAAGGGGACCAGAGGAGCCAACATAGAAGTGCGAATTTCGCTAAACCTGAAATGTAAATCAGCTACTTAGAGAAAATGAACAAGGCAGACAAGCCATGGTGTTAAAGATGGAAGGAAACAATAAAGTTAATGAAGTATACTACAAAGATTCATAACTTTACATTAATTTATTTAAAAAAAGTTTAGCTACTGCTTCTAGGGCTATAACTATCTGATACATTTACTGGGTTTCTAAATAGGTATAAGTGCAAAATCTGTAAAAGAGCCCCATCCCCATCCTGTTCCATTTTTTATACTTCTGTCCTCTTTTGTGGCCTACTGGCCAACTCCATCCGGGCGAACCTGATCCTCTGCAATGTCCACGGTTACTCCTATAAGTGTAATTCATTTTGCTAATATTAGTAAAGTGGAAGTAATGTCTCTCACATGCAACTACCGACCTCCAGTACTTATCTCTCACAAAGAAAATTGCTTTTCGTTCTTCTTTCAAGAATAACGCTGCATCTATGCTTTTAACAGAATTTGGGAACCCAAATTGGGAGATATCTTGGGGATAGTCCTGGACCAAGCTGAAGCCTCTTGTGATCCAAAAGTGTCGGCCTGTGTGAGACAAACGATTCAGTGATCACTTGATTTGTTAAATTTGCTTCTAGACATGATGGTCGAGATCTACGAGGGTGGAATCCACACCTTCTTCCTTAATAAAAAAGGTAATTGTCATGGAAAGCAATGGGAAAACAGGAGATGAGGAACCTGGGTCCCTGAACTGCCCCTCAGACTAGGGGGAGCCCTGCCTTTCCTAAGCTCGGGGGTACCCTTGATGGTAGGGAGGCCTGAGTCACAGACCTGTCCCTATCTCCTGTCCAGCCCTGATCTAAACTCCCAACCACCACCCCAGTAGGTGAACACTAATGGAAACCACAAGGAATAATGTAAACTACACCACAAAGCAAACTATCAGGATGACACAATATGTGTGTGAGGGGAACACAATACCAATAGCGAAATGAACAAACAACAAAGTATTCTTCACCAAACTCCTAAATAAAGACTTGAGTATCAACAGCTACACCAACACAGGACTGGTTTGCAAGAGGTCTAAGACTGCACAACAGACTCCCCGGTGTGAACAGAGTCTGAAGCTGGCATGACAGTATCGTCACCTTATAATGTTGTGCCCATCATTAGTATATGTCATAACATTATGATGATCAGTGGGGATCCAACCTCCGAGATCTCTGCTAATCATCACAAAGAAGGAAACAGATATTTCAGCTCATTCATGTCTTTGCAGCTTTTCTCATCACACTCGAGTGCAACAAGACCCCTTTCAAGTGAACGCTTCTCCATAACGAAGCAGACTTGGACTGGCCCACAGGAGAACAGGAGAATCCCCCGGTGGGCCACCACCCTCTTGTATGAGCCGTACTTGGCACAATATGCTTGAATTACTGTATACAGACAATGGTGGCGTCTTATTAATTTATCAATCTGCCCAGTAAATTGTTATATAAATTTGCGATTGAGGATAATGTCACATTTACATGTAGCTGAAAAGTGGGGCCCTGGAGTTGGCTACTGGTGTGCCCTTGGCACCCTGGTCCAACACTGATTGCAAGGATCATTTGTGGTTGGGATATTGGATTCCAACTGTCAGGCTTTCTCAGAATGTGACTCCCCCCATTTGAGAATTCACTGTTAATCATCCTACAGCTTTTAGCTCTGATACATTTGTGAATATTCTTATAAATATGTACAGTTGTATCACACTCGAATAATGTTTGGCTGTAGAAAAATGTAGAGATTAGTGATGAGCGAACGTTCCCGGATAACTTCTTATCCACCATGCTCGGGGGTTATCCGAGTATCTTGGGCGTGCTCGTATATTATGTTCGAGTCCCTGCTGCTGTATGATTTGCGGCTGTTAGAGAGAAACAACACATGTGGGGATTGCCTGTTTGTTATGTAATCCCTACTTGTGTTCAGGTTGTCTAACAGCAGGAAATCATGCAGCCGCAGGGACTTGAACATAATATACGAGCACGCCCAAGATGCTCGGATAACACCCAAGCATGCTCGGATAAGACGTTATCTGGGCACATTTGCTCATCACTAGTAGAGATATTTTGCTGCCTAGACATATTAATTATACATGGTCTGCTCCACATCCATTAGACACTTAAGTACATAGAGCATGTAAACGGATGCATCATGATGTGTTCCACATGCATTTTAGCTCATTGTTCTATGTTTTCTTTGGCTGCATAGAACTAAGATATTTACAAACCTATTGCCTGCTAATCCCAAGGGATATGCACTAACCTTGGGGCTGACCCAACCTTTTCCATGTTATATACGTAGAGGATTGTGATGGACAGTAGAAGTCTCAACACAGTTCTGCATCTTGTATTCTTGCTGTGTTTTAGCCTACCTTCTTATAAGTAATTGTTATGTTTATTGTTTAATAAAGTCATTATATATATATATATATATATATATATTGTCATGCAGCGCTCGCCCCCGGCTCCTGCAGCTCGCCGGGTGCGCGCGCGCGGCGCATTCAGCTCTGCGCGTGCGCACATCTGATTCCTCTGTTGGCACTCCTTCCTGTCCTCTCCGTCATCCTGGAGGACTGTAACCCGGAAGTAGCTCTCATGCTGGTATATAAGCTGCTTCCTGCTGCTCCTCTGTGCCTGATGATCATTTGTGTTTACAAGTGCTTCTGGTCACCTGTGGTCTCTGTGCATTCCTAGCTTTCTGACCTTGGGACTCCTCCTTCCTCTGCAGTACCTGCCTGATTTTCCTGTGTTCCTGCTTTGTTCCTTCAGTTCCTGTTTCTCTGCGGTACCTGCCCGGCTCCTTTACCATTTCCTTGCTCCCGTCAGCCTCTGTGTCTCCATATTGTCTCGTCAGCCTCCGTGTCTCTGTAGTATTCCCATCTTCTCCCTCGTCTCAGTAGTTCCTTGCCATTCCCTCTGTTTCCTCCGCTGTTTCCTTCGGTCCCTGTGTTCCTGCAGTGTACCCTTCTTATCTCAGTCGACCCTCCAGCTTCCATGGCGATAGTCCCTCACGGGCCTGCCCCTAACGCTCCCTGTATAGGGGGCGGTCCACCTGGTCAGCTCGTCCGAGAGGGGTTCGTCGTCACGGTCCAGTGGGTCCACTCTCCCTTGTCCCTGTTTGAATCCACTCTCTCAAATGGGACTGCACTCGGATGACATCTGAGTGCAGCCTGATTCTTACAGCATCACAGTATCATCAGGCCATGGACCCCGCTGGAGCTTCCGCTACTCAAAAAGACTTACTCTTTTTGCGTGAAAACCAGACTAGGATCATGTCGTTTTTAAAAAATATGGAGTCTCGCCTAGCGGCTTTACAGCCTTCTGATCCTGGTATTGCTCCGCAGTTGGTTGCCCTTCAGCTGGAGCTAGGTCTACAATGGGACACTCAGTCCCATATTTCGAATTTTTTGGCCTCTATTAATGATCGGCTTCTCGCCCTCCAGAATGTGGCCTCTGTCTCCACTCCTGTCTCTGCGCCACAATCCTCGCCCCGACTTGCTAGACCTCCTCGGTATGGTGGGGATCCTAAAGCGTGCCGCGGCTTTCTTATTCAATGCCAGATGCATTTTGAATTGTCTCCGCTACTTTATCCCACCGATCGAGCTAAGGTTGTTTTTATAGTATCCCATTTGGAGGGTGAGGCTTTGGCGTGGGTTAATCCCCTCTGGGAGCGTAATGATCCTTTGGTCTCCCAACTCAATCCGTTCCTGGATACCTTCCGCAAGGTTTTTGATGAACCTGGACGTCTGGTCTCTACCACAGAGTCCCTCTTTAACCTTAGCCAGGCCACTCTCTCTGTAGCTCAGTACGCCATCCGTTTCCGGACTCTGTCTTCAGACCTTGGGTGGAATAATGAGGCTTTGGTTGGAGCGTTTTGGCGTGGTTTGTCTTCACGGATTAAGGATGAGCTGGCAGGACGGGACACTCCCACCTCTTTGGATGATCTTATCTCCTTGGCCATACGCATTGATCTGCGCTTTCAGGAGCGCACTCGCGAGCTTGCCAGAGAAAAGAGACCTCTTCGCCAGACCACTATTGCTCGAGGGACTTCTTTTTCTCAAACAGCCCCGGTGGTTTCTTCATCTTCTCCTGAACCCATGCAGGTCGATCGCTTTGAGTCTTCCGAGCAGCGCCGCAAGGAGAGACTCGCACAAGGTCTCTGTTTTTACTGCGGTAGTGCCTCTCATCTCTTACGCGCCTGTCCTCAGAGGTCGGGAAACGCCTCCGCCTAGGACAGGTAAGAGAGGCCTTCCTAGGTGGTTATGACTCCTCTCCACCTCTGGTTTTGTCTGTTATTCTACATTTAGGTTCCCGTCACTTTTCTCTGGAGGCTTATGTTGATTCAGGAGCGGCTGGGAACTTTGTTCAGCTCGAGGTTGTTAACAGGCTTGGGATACCTGTTAGACCCTTGGAGACTCCTAGACAAATAGCTTCCGTCGATGGTCAGCCTTTGCGGGAGACCGTCAACTTAGTTACGGAGGAAGTTGAACTTCAGATTGGAGCTCTTCATCGTGAGAAACTGGCCTTTTATGTTTTACCTTCATTGTCTCATTCTTTCCTTTTGGGTCTTCCTTGGCTGAGAGATCACGAACCCACTCTGGACTGGCGCACTGGAGATGTTCTACGGTGGGGACAGTCTTGTCTGAACAGGTGCCTGCTTCCTGTCAAGCCTGCGTCCTCCTTTCGGTCTGCTTTGGAATCCACGGGAATTCCTCCAGCCTATTGCGCCTTCTCGGATGTCTTTAACAAGAAGGAGGCGGAGATCTTGCCGCCGCACCGCTCTTATGACTGCCCGATAGACCTTGTTCCTGGTTCTACTCCACCTCGAGGACGTATTTACCCATTGTCTCCTACCGAAACTCAAGCCATGTCCGAATATATCCAAGAGAATCTGGCCAGAGGCTTCATTCGAAAGTCCTCCTCACCTGCAGGAGCTGGGTTCTTCTTCGTCAAGAAGAAGGACGGTTCTCTTCGCCCATGTATAGACTATCGGGGTCTCAACACTATCACGATCAAGAACAAGTACCCACTTCCTCTCATACCAGAACTCTTTGATCGTCTACGTGGAGCTCGAATCTTTACCAAATTGGATCTCAGAGGAGCTTATAATTTGGTCCGTATCCGTTCCGGTGACGAGTGGAAGACTGCGTTTAATACCAGAGATGGTCATTATGAATATTTGGTTATGCCATTCGGTTTATGCAACGCACCCGCAGTCTTCCAGGAGTTTGTAAATGATGTTTTTCGGGATCTACTTTACACCTGTGTTGTAGTGTACTTGGACGATATCCTTGTGTTCTCTCCAGATCTGTCTAGTCACAGAAGAGATGTACGGCAAGTACTTCAGCGTTTGAGAGAGAATCGGCTGTATGCCAAACTTGAAAAATGTGTCTTCGAACAGTCATCTCTTCCCTTCTTGGGTTTCATCATTTCCGACGCTGGTTTGTGTATGGATCCAGGAAAAGTTTCTGCCGTGCTCAACTGGCCACGTCCTCTTGGAGTGAAAGCAATTCAGCGATTTATTGGATTTGCTAACTACTATCGGCAGTTTATCCCTCACTTTTCCTCTCTTTCTGCTCCAATCTCCTCCATGATTCGGAAGGGTGCCAATCCTCATCTATGGTCGTCTGAGGCCGAAGAGGCTTTCTGGTCCATCAAGCAGGCCTTCGCCTCCGCTCCTATTCTTCATCGTCCTGTGGCCAATAAACCCTTCATCCTTGAAGTAGATGCTTCTGCAATTGGAGCTGGAGCTGTGCTCTCGCAGAAATCCTCTTCTGGTCGTCTTGTGCCCTGTGGTTTTTTCTCTAAGATCTTCTCCTCCTCTGAAAAGAATTATTCTATCGGTGATAAAGAACTTTTGGCAATCAAGTTGGCATTGGAGGAGTGGCGGTACCTCTTGGAGGGGGCTTTACATCGTTTTGTAATTTACACAGATCACAAGAATCTGGCATATATCCGCTCTGCGCAAAGACTAAATCCTCGGCAGGCCAGGTGGGCCTTGTTTTTCGCCAGGTTTGACTTCGAACTTCGTTTCCTGCCAGGAGATAAAAACTCCAGAGCCGATGCTCTGTCTAGGTCATTCCAGGCGGTGGATATGGAGGAAGAACATGCGCACATCATCGATCCTGCTAGAGTCATCACAGTTGCTCCTCTCTCTCTTTCCTCGTTGCCTCCGGGTAAGACCTTAGTTGCTGAAGAGAACAGAGAACGCGTCTTACTTTGGGGTCATGCCTCCAAATTAGCTGGACATGTTGGTCTCAAAAAAAACCTCCGTCTGATCTCTCGCTATTACTGGTGGCCTACGTTGTCCAAGGACGTCCAAAGTTTTGTCGCCTCTTGTCCCTCCTGTGCCAAGAATAAAATTCCCAGGCAACTACCTTCCGGGCTTTTGCATCCTTTACCGGTACCCTCCACTCCGTGGCAACATTTATCGATGGACTTCATCACTGACCTGCCTTCTTCATCTGGTTGTACCATCATCTTCGTGGTCATGGATCGTTTCTCCAAGATGGCTCATTTCATTGCACTACCTGGTTTGCCTTCTGCTCCCGAATTGGCAAAGATTTTTGTTCACCATATTTTTCGTCTTCATGGTCTTCCTTTACATATTGTTTCTGACCGAGGTGTTCAATTCACCGCCCGCTTCTGGAAATCCCTCTGCAAATCTATGAACATTTCGCTTGACTTTTCTTCGGCCTACCATCCGCAGTCCAATGGCCAGGTGGAACGTACTAATCAGACGTTGGTAACTTATCTCCGTCATTTTTCCAATTTCCATCAGAATGATTGGTCTGACTTGCTGCCATGGGCTGAGTTTTCTTACAATAACCATTCCAGCGAAGCTACTAACAAATCTCCATTTTTTATCGTCTACGGTCAACATCCTGGTCTTCCTCTTCCGGTTCCTCCTGTCTCTACTGTACCAGCGGCTGATCTTCTGTCTAGAGAGTTCTCCAGGGTCTGGCAGGAGACCAAGTCTGCCCTTGAGTTGGCTCAAGTCAGGATGAAGAGACATGCGGACAAAAGACGCCTCGATTCTCCTATATTCCATCCTGGGGACAAGGTTTGGGTTTCTTCTAAATTTATCCGTCTCAAAATTCCTTCACATAAGCTGGGTCCTCGCTATATCGGTCCATTCGAAGTTTTGTCTCGTATTAATGACGTTTCTTACAAACTTAAGTTGCCTGCCTCTCTGCGTATTTCTAATTCTTTTCATGTGTCTCTCCTTAAACCCGTAGTTTTTAATCAGTTTCATTCTTCTAACCTTTGTTCTCCTTCGCCTGTTTCCGAGGATGATGTCTTTGAAGTTAGGGACATTTTAGCCATGAAAAAACTTAGAGGGAGAACTTTGTTTTTGGTTGACTGGAAAGGTTTTGGTCCTGAGGAGAGGTCATGGGAGCCTCGTGAGAACATTCAGGCCCCTCGCATTTTGTCCCGGTTTCTTTCAAGTCTTAAAAAGGAGGGGTGTAAAGACGGGGGTACTGTCATGCAGCGCTCGCCCCCGGCTTCTGCAGCTCGCCGGGTGCGCGCGCGCGGCGCATTCAGCTCTGCGCGTGCGCACATCTGATTCCTCTGTTGGCACTCCTTCCTGTCCTCTCCGTCATCCTGGAGGACTGTAACCCGGAAGTAGCTCTCACGCTGGTATATAAGCTGCTTCCTGCTGCTCCTCTGTGCCTGATGATCATTTGTGTTTACAAGTGCTTCTGGTCACCTGTGGTCTCTGTGCGTTCCTAGCTTTCTGACCTTGGGACTCCTCCTTCCTCTGCAGTACCTGCCTGATTTTCCTGTGTTCCTGCTTTGTTCCTTCAGTTCCTGTTTCTCTGCGGTACCTGCCCGGCTCCTTTACCATTTCCTTGCTCCCGTCAGCCTCTGTATCTCCATATTGTCTCGTCAGCCTCCGTGTCTCTGTAGTATTCCCATCTTCTCCCTCGTCTCAGTAGTTCCTTGCCATTCCCTCTGTTTCCTCCGCTGTTTCCTTCGGTCCCTGTGTTCCTGCAGTGTACCCTTCTTATCTCAGTCGACCCTCCAGCTTCCGTGGCGATAGTCCCTCACGGGCCTGCCCCTAACGCTCCCTGTATAGGGGGCGGTCCACCTGGTCAGCTCGTCCGAGAGGGGTTCGTCGTCACGGTCCAGTGGGTCCACTCTCCCTTGTCCCTGTTTGAATCCACTCTCTCAAATGGGACTGCACTCGGATGACATCTGAGTGCAGCCTGATTCTTACAGCATCACATATATATATGTCACACTACATACCTCCCCTATATCACCTGTTTTATCTGACTGATCTCCGGGATAGATTTTCTCTGGATATTACACCACATGGTACCGTTACCATGAGAATGACCATTGGTCTTTAACATTCTATTTAGGATATTATGGGATTTATTATACACCATCTGAGGATTTTTTAGGTTGTTATTGTACAGGAGGAGGAGGAGGTGAGCTGTGACATCACCTATTGTGAATGGTGGATCCTGTATTATCTACTGTATATAGAGGTATTATCAGTCATTATACAGGAGGAGGAGGTGAGCTGTGACATCACATATTGTGAATGGTGGATTCTGTGTTATCTACTGTATATAGAGGTGTTATCAGTCATTGTACAGGAGGAGGTGAGCTGTGACATCACCTATTGTGAATGGTGGATCCTGTATTATCTACTGTATATAGAGGTATTATCAGTCATTATACAGGAGGAGGAGGAGGTGAGCTGTGACATCACTTATTGTGAATGGTGGATTCTGTGTTATCTACTGTATATAGAGGTGTTATCAGTCATTGTCCAGGAGGAGGAGGTGAGCTGTGATATCACCTATTGTGAATGGTGGATCCTGCGTTATCTACTGTATATAGAGGTGTTATCAGTAGTGTTGAGCATTCCGATACTGCAAGTATCGGGTATCGGCCGATACTTGCTGTATCGGAATTCCGATACCGAGATCCGATACTTTTGTGGTATCGGGTATCGGGTATCGAAACAACATTAATGTAATAATGTGTAAAAGAGAGAATTAAAATAAAAAATATTGCTATACTCACCTCTCCGACGCAGCCCGGACCTCAGCGAGGGAACCGGCAGCGTTGTTTGTTTAAAATTCGCGCGTTTACTTGGTTACGTGAAGTCCCGGCTTGTGATTGGTCGCGGCGGCCATGTTGCCGGGACGCGGACCAATCACAGCAAGCCGTGATGTAATTTCAGGTCCTTGCAGGATTTTAAAATTACGTTCCGGCGTTGTGATTGGGCGCGTCGTGGTCACATGGGCGACGTAACCAATCACAAGCCGGGACGTCACGGGAGGCTGGACACGCGCACATTTTAAAATGCGCGCGTGTCCAGCCTCCCGTGACGTCCCGGCTTGTGATTGGTCGCGGCGGCCATGTTGCCGGGACGCGGACCAATCACAACGCCGGAACGTAGTTTTAAAATCCTGCAGGACCTGAAATTACGTCACGGCTTGCTGTGATTGGTCCGCGTCCCGGCAACATGGCCGCCGCGACCAATCACAAGCCGTGACGTCACGGGAGGCTGGACACGCGCACATTTTAAAATGCGCGCGTCCAGCCTCCCGGCTTGTGATTGGTTGACCGCGATGCAACCAATCACAAGCCGGGACGTCACGGGAGGCTGGACAAGCGCGCATTTTAAAATACGCGCGTGTCCAGCCTCCCGTGACGTCACGGCTTGTGATTGGTTGTGTCGCCCATGTGACTGCGGCGCAACCAATCACAACGCCGGGACGTAATTTTAAAATCCTGCAGGACCTGAAATTACGTCACGGCTTGCTGTGATTGGTCCGCGTCCCGGCAACATGGCCGCCGCGACCAATCACAAGCCGGGACTTCACGTAACCAAGTAAACGCGCGAATTTTAAACAAAGAACGCTGCCGGTTCCCTCGGTAAGGTGCCGGTTCCCTCGGAGAGGTGAGTATAGCAATATTTTTTATTTTAATTCTTTCTTTTACACATTAATATGGTTCCCAGGGCCTGAAGGAGAGTTTCCTCTCCTTCAGACCCTGGGAACCATCAGGAATACCGTCCGATACTTGAGTCCCATTGACTTGTATTGGTATCGGGTATCGGTATCGGATTGGATCCGATACTTTGCCGGTATCGGCCGATACTTTCCGATACCGATACTTTCAAGTATCGGACGGTATCGCTCAACACTAGTTATCAGTCATTGTACAGGAGGAGGAGGAGGTGAGCTGTGACATCACCTATTGTACATGATGGATCCTGTGTTATCTACTGTATATAGAGGTGTTATCAGTGATTGTACAGGAGGAGGAAGTGCGCTGTGACATCACCTATTGTGAATGGTGGATCCTGTGTTATCGACTATATACAGAGGTGTTATCAGTCATTATACAGGAGGAAGAGGAGGTGAGCTGTGATATCACCTATTGTGAATGGTGGATCTTGTGTTATCTACTGTATATAGAGGTGTTATCAGTCATTATACAGGAGGAGGGGGTGAGCTGTGACATCACCTATTGTACATGATGGATCCTGTGTTATCTACTGTATATAGAGGTGTTATCAGTCATTGTACAGGAGGAGGAGGAGGGGAGCTGTGACATCACCTATTGTGAATGGTGGATCCTGTGTTATCGACTATATACAGAGGTGTTATCTTTCATTGCAATCCTGTCTGTTATGATAATGAGAATCCCAAAAAGTAATTTGTACAGAACAAAAGTAATAGTTTAATATTAGGCCTAGTGACCTGTGTTAAAATTGAGAAATTTCTGTTTTTATATAGATAGTGATATTGAAAATTGAAATAAAAACATTATAAAAGTATTTTTAAAAATACATTTGACAAAAAAAAAATTTGTCTGGAACAGTAAAGGCCCCGTCTCACATAGCGAGATCGCTGCTGAGTCACAAGTTTTGTGACGCAACAGCGACCTCAGTAGCGATCTCGCTATGTGTGACACGTACCCGCGATCAGGCCCCTGCTGTGAGATCGCTGGTCGTGTCGGAATGGCCTGGACCTTTTTTTGGTCGTTGAGGTCCCGCTGACATCGCTGAATCGGTGTGTGTGACACCGATCCAGCGATGTCTTCACTGGTAACCAGGGTAAACATCGGGTTACTAAGGCGCAGGGCCGCGCTTAGTAACCTGATGTTTACCCTGGTTACAAAAAAAAACAAACAGTACATACTCACCATCTGATGTCCGTCAGGTCCCTTGCCGTCTGCTTCCCACACTGACTGAGCGCCGCAAAGTGAAAGTGAAAGTACAGCACAGCGGTGACGTCACTGCTGTGCTCTGCTCTCACTGTACGGCGGCTCAGTCAGAGCAGGAAGCAGACGGCAAGGGACCTGACGGACATCAGATGGTGAGTATGTACTGTTTGTTTTTTTTGGTAACCAGGGTAAACATCGGGTTACTAAGCGCGGCTCTGCGCTTAGTAACCCGATGTTTACCCTGGTTACCCGGGTGCTGCAGGGGGACTTCGGCATCGTTCCCCTGATCGTTGGTCGCTGGAGAGAGCTGTCTGTGTGACAGCTCCCCAGCGACCACACAGCGACTTACCAACGATCACGGCCAGGTCGTATCGCTGGTCGTGATCGTTGGTAAATCGCTATGTGTGACGGGGCCTTAAAAAGTGCTCATTTGGAAGAAAACAGCTGTTGTCCGCATACTGACGTATTCCACATGATACCACTCAATATTTTTATAATTTTGCCACAAAGTCTGCTGATCTTTTACACAAGGTTGAGGGCCACTTTTCATTCTTCTTACTTTGAGCACAACGTTTAAAGATAGAAGGAAGCAAAATAAGGTAACAAAGTATTTTAGAAAGATTCATCATTTTACAGAGACTGATCAATAATTAAATAAATAAAAGTTTAAATTTGTTGTCCACAACTAGGACAACCCTTTCTCGATCTGAGCATTTGCCTCAGTGAAAATAATAAAAGCCTATACTCCCCTCCCGTGCAGGTGCAGTTCCAGCGGCGTCGGATCTCACGTCCGGTTATTATGACACTTGAGCCCTTCCCTGGATCGCCTCTGGCATCACTCTCCTTGACTTTGGATGTATAAGTAATTAAGAAGATGTAAGCCACCAGTCACAGCACTGACTTCATCTTGACCCCAGTGCAGATTGGGCGTAGGGCTCATGTGTCATAACAACCTCACGTGAGCCCCGCGAACTCGAGTGCCGACACCGATGGCACAGGAGGTGAGTGTAAGTTTTTCATTTTCACGGAGATAAACATTCAGATCGAGAAGGGGTTGTCCTAGTAGTGGACAGCCCCTTTAATCACTCTTTAAACTTATGATTGATAAACATATTTTATTAATTATTGCTAACCTTTGAACAGGTAGACAATGTCTCTCTCTGGAACTTCATAGGCTGCATCAATGCTTTGAAGTTTTGGCCAAGTGTCGCTAAGTAAGATGGTAGCAATATTGTTTTTTGTTCCACTTTTCTTCCAGATTATCCTTAGGAAGACAAAATGTAGATTATTATTAAATAATTTTATAAAATGTACTCATTTACATTTGTCTTCATCCATTATAAATGTACCACTCCCTGGCCAAACACTAACACGCTTCAAATACTAAACCAAGACCTCACTTCAAATAGACATTCCACTACACATTCTGGCTCTCATCCCGGCCATCATGAATGAAGCAGTCAGGTTCATCTGTCTACAGAGCAGTTATACTAATGCCCCTGTTCATGTCACTCACTGCTTATTCTGCCTGCTTCTTGCTAACTTATCACTGTTATACACCTATATAGGCTACACTCTTCTACACCTATAGGTGCATCTACAGCTAAATGGTTTATGACTCTCATCCTTCTCACATACCGACTAGTTTTCATAACTTCTCTGGTGCAGTGCCCATTTGTGCAAATCGCAGCCCGGATTGTCACACTAGCACATCCATTTTTAAGTGGTGTGGTTTGACAATGTATTTCTCTAAGGAGGTGTGACAGATAGAAGCTGTACTGTTGATTTAGAATCATCCAGCAACTATAGGGGTTAAAATGGTTATAGCAGACAGTGCTTGGTTAGCTCAGCTCCAGGAGATACTGGGAAAGTTTTTACTGTGTCCTGGACATCAAGAGTAAGGTGTGTGCTAGAAAGTCTCCTGTCAGACTGAAATCACACAAGCTGTATAAACCAGTTCTTCTAGAAAAGTGATTGCTGTAATTATAGAAGCAGTCAGGACAGCCAGGAGCATCTTTATAACCTCAAGATAGAAGTGGAGAGCTACAGCACCGGACTCATCACCCCTCCACCCACCTCACTGCATAAGCAAGGTACAGTTCTGCTTAGGTTAAGACACTGTGTGTGAAGAGAAGTTATCTGTGAAGAGACATTATCTGTAAAGAGACTTTCATATATGTTGATGAAGCAGTAGATCAAGAGCAGTGTGATGAAAAGAAGCTTGAATAAAACCCCTGTGATCAACTTCAGCTCAGAACTGTATCATAGCTGTGCCCCGTAAACCGTTACCGTCCCTCTACTGTCAAGAATTATAATTAATGGTCGCCCTGAGTAAGATTTCCCCAGGATTCCAACAAGAACTCATGTTTCCTTTGTATCTCCTTCATATCCTAAGTAGCGTGCATGTAACAGAGGCCGACCTATGTCGCATGAATAAGGCCCATGCACAACCTGACTTGATCACCGGTATTTTTATTTCATTCTGCGCTGAACTTGCTACCCTTTTCCCTGCCAGATCGACAATGACCAGCTAATCACCAGAGCGTCTTCATTTAGATATAGGATAATCTACTTTTCAGCTATTGCTGTCTTGCTACAAATCAATATTAAAATATAAAGTAATGTATCAGTTTAGAAGTACCCCTCCTTAAAGAATAGCAAATCTCCTCTCATGCTAGTTATTGCATCAAATTTTAAGTCTTTGTCACATTTTCTTGGAGCTGTTGGTTTTTTTGGGACATCTGCAGGTTTTGATTCCTTTGTTGGTTTTGGCTTTGCCTCTGGTTTCCACGTTGGTCTAGATTGAGGTTTGCTTGTTGGTTTAGGTACAGGTTTCTTTGGTGGTATTGGCTGAGGTTTTTTTGTTGGTTTAGGCTGAGGTTCCTTAGGTGGTTTAGGCTGAGGTTGCTTCGGTGGGTTAGGCTGAGGTTCCTTAGGTGGTTTTGGTGGAGGTGCCTTTGGAGGTTTTGGTGTAGGTTCCTTAGGTGGTTTAGGTTGAGGTTCCTTGGGTGGTTTAGGCTGAGGTTTCTTGGGTGGTTTTGGCTGAGGCTCCTTTGGAGGTTTAGCTGGAGGTTCCTTTGGTGGTTTTGGCTGGGGTTCCTTAGGTGGCTTAGGTGGAGGTTCCTTTGGTGGTTTAGGTTGAGGTTTCATTGTTGATTTTGGCTCATTGGGAAATCTTGGTCCTGTTTGCAAAATAAATGTATTAAAAAAAATCTGTTCTGCTTTAAGCCCTTTATCACCCAGCCTGTTTTCACCTTGAACAGGTCAATATTTTCAATTCTGACCAATGTCACTTTATGAGATAATAACTCTGGAATGCTTCAACATATCTCAGTGATTCTGAGAATTTTTTTTACATGTTCTGCTTTATGCCAGTGGTAAATTTTGGTCAATATCGTTTGCGTTTATTTATGAAAATGATGAAAATTTGAAAATGTCGCAATTTTCAAACTTTGAATCTTTGTGCCCTTAAACCAGATAGTTATGCTACACAAAACAGTTAAATAAATAATAATAATAAATAACTTTTGAAACATTTTTTTTTTTTTGTTAGGAAGTTTTATCAGCAATTTCTCATTTTTTAACAAGGGACTTCACCGGAATTTAAACAATGTGGAAGGAAAAAATTAAAATATAATTTTTTTCCAACAAAAATATTGCTTAGCCCAAATTTTGCATTTTCAAAAGGATAAAACAGTTAAAAATGGACCCTACAACTTGTTATGCAGATTCTCCTTAAGTTAACCAATACCCCATACATATGTGGTGGAAAACTACTGTTTGAGCGCACGGCAGGGCTCAGAAGGGAAGGAGCACCATTTGACCTTTGGAGCTCAAAATTGGCTGGAATAGATAGCAAACGCCATGTCACATTTGCAGAGCCCTTGATGTGGCTAAACAAGTGACCCCATTTTAGAAACTAAACTCCACACGGAATTCATCTAGAAGTGTGATGAGCACTTTGAACCCGCAGATGCTTCATAGAATTTTATGGTCTAAGGGGTAACGTTTCTCCTTATGGAGAGTGACATACCAGCTGGCTTGTCAAGGTAAGGAGGCTTATTTGCCGTGCAATGCTCCTCTGGGAAATTAAATATGTAAATTGCCTCTTCTGAGAAAAAGAGGACTTAACTCTACAGCGCCACCTGTTTGAAGTAGCGATCCTACAAGTCACAATCAACCCTTTAATGAGTCGTGCAATATGACTTAGGATAAAAGCCAAATCAGTATCTCAATTCGCAGACACGGTGTGACACATTTGGCACTCATAGAATTTTATAATGTTGAGCCGTGGAAATGAAAAAATCAATTTTTTCGTACAAAAATGTTTCTTTAGCCCCAAACACTTGTTGCGGAATTCATCTAGGGGTGTAGTGATAATTTTTAATCCTCAGGCGATTCACAGAATTGTATAACAAAAGGATGAGTCAATGAAAAATTTTGTGTGAAACATATAAGGCTGGTTTCACACTTGCGTTTTGATCTGCAGCGTTTTAGCGCTAAAAAACGCATGCTTTTTTTTCCTATACTTAACATTAAAAAACGCATGCGTTTTTTAGCGTGCGTTTTGACGCGTTTTCGGCAACGCATGCGTTTTTTGACGCGTGCGTTCATTTGCAGAAATGCAACATGTAGTAATTTCTAGCGTCGTTTTTTTGCTGCAAAAAGACGCATGCGTTTATTCGCGGCAAAAAAATGCATTGTTGTCTATGTAAACGCATGCGTTTTTTTAGAAAAACACAAGAAAACACAAGAAAAAACAAGAAAACCCTAACCCTAACCCTAAACACAAGAAAAAACAAGAAAACCCTAACCCTAACCCTAGGGTTACTAGGGATCCTAACCCTAACCCTAAGGTTAGGATCCCTAGTAACCCTAGGGATCCTAACCCTAACCCTAACCCTAGGGATCCAAACCCTAACCCTTAGGGTTAGGGTTACGATCCTAACCCTTAGGGTTAGGGTTAGGATCCCTAGGGTTAGGGTTAGGATCCCTAGGGTTAGGGGTAGGGTTAGGGTTAGGGGTAGGGTTAGGGGTAGGGTTAGGATCCCTAGGGTTACTAGGGATCCTAACCCTAACCCTAACCCTAGCTATTTCTGTTTTTAGTGGGTTTTCTAGTTGATTTTGATGATTGGCAGCTGTCACACACTTCTCAGCATGGGTTTAAAAACGCAAACACAGGAAAAAACGCATGTAAACGCCGCAAAATGCTGCGTTTTTTTCTGCATGCAAAAACGCATGTGTCTAAAAAAAGCGGCGTTTTGCCGCGTTTACATGCGTTTTTTCACCACATGCGGTTTTTTTTTAAAACGCTGCAGATCAAAACGCAAGTGTGAAACCAGCCTAACCCCTTAAAAAGTATATATTTATTAATTTCTTACAAAAACCTCTTCCTCTGTGTTGGGGTCCTATATCAGTTGCAATAAGATTTTTAATTTACTTATGGAAGGAATTCCCACTGCACATCGACACTGTGCCCGTAGCAGTTGTCATAGGGATAGAAAATTATCTTATTTTAAAAATTGTTTGCATCATTTACAATATACTGTATTTTTCAGACTATAAGACTCACTTTTTTCCCAAATTTTTGGGGAAAATTGGTGTGAGTCTTATAGTTGGAATATACTTACAAGTAGTGTGGCGGCAGCAGGAGTCGGGTGATTCTGCAGCGATCCGACACTGCAGGGCGATGATCACACTCCCTTCCCAGGCTGCAGCAGTATTCGGCAGTGCACAGTGGTGCGGGGCTCCGCCTACATTTTCAGAAAGCCTGGAGCCCCGCACTTCTATTGCTGTGATGGGTGGCCTCCATGAAAATGGCTGCTGGAAGTGGTGCATGTGCAGATTGAGATCTCAGGAGACGAGATCTCGGTGCCGAGATCTCAATCTGCACATGTGCAAACCTGGCAGCCATTTTTCCGAAGGCCACCGCATCGCAACAGTGGGGATGTGTGGGGCTCCTGGCTTTCACAAAATGTCGGCAGAACCCTGCACCACTACACACCAGCGAACCTGCCGCACCAGCCTGGGATGGGATTTCCCGGAGGCCACTGCATCGCAGCAGTGGGGATGTGTGGGACTCTGGGCTTTCACAAAATGTTGATGGAGCCCTGCACCACGAGCACCTCAGAACCTGCCGCACCAGTCTGGGATGGGAGTCATATCATCACCGGACCACCGAATACCCCCTGTGACCACGCACCACCAACGCTACTGATTTCCCCTGGTAAGCTGAATACGGACTGTAAGACAGACCCCCATTTGATGCATTCATTTTTTTTTCCCTATTTTCCTTATGAAAATTTGGGGTGCATCTCATGGTCCGGTGAGTCTTATAGTCCGAAAAATATGGTACCTACTGGATTATACTATTTTTCTTTCATATAGAAAATTAACCCTAATTTTGCATTACTTTATCTATAATTCATTTCTTATCTTAAAATCTATATGTTTTCCTACTTGCCTAGTACAGGGGCTATTAAGGAAAGACAGGGATAGCCGCCTTCAAGTGGGGGCGCCAAACAATCATTCTCTTTAGGGCGCCAACCTCCACAGCTAGGCAGTGACCAGTTAGGGTTAGACCAGGGATCCTTTAGGTTATTTTGTAAATTTCATTGATCTCTGTGTTTTAGAATTATTGTTTGCTATATTGTTTAGCAGGATCATCCTAACATACTGTGAATCTTCTACACTGCGTGGTGTTTTTTTTTTTAATGGATTTTGTGTTTCACAAATATATGGTTTTTCCCTAGTCATATGACTTTCTTGTTACATGGCAATAGAAATTTACCAATGTTTCCACTAAAATGTTGCTTTGGCCTCAAGTTTTCAATTTTCAAAAGTGATAATAGGAGAAATTGGACCATACAATTTGTTATGCAATTTCTCCTGAGTATGCCACTACACCATATGTGGTCAAAAACTATTTTACAAACTACACCTCTTAATGAATTCATCTAAGGGTGCAGTGATCGTATTGACATCATGAGAGTATCACAGAATTTTATACAATTGAGCAGTGAAGAAAAAAATCATTACATTATTACTGCAAATTTTTTGTTTAAGCCCCAGATTGTATATATTCACATGGGGAAACTGGTAAAAATGGCACCACAATTTATCATACAATTTCTACTGAACATGGTAATACCCCATATCTGGCTAGATAGTACTGCTTAGCCACCCGGTGACACTCGGGAGGGAAGGAGCACTTTTTGACTCTGAGAACAAATTATCATAGAATAGTTTGCAGACTCCATAATACAGAGCCCCTAAATGCCAGAAAAGCAGAATCCCCCTCAAGTGACCCCATTTTGTAAATTACTCCCCCCAGGGAATTTATCTACAGTTGTAGCGACAATTTTGACTCCACGGGTGTTTTTCAGATTTGAGTGAAAATTTCTAAATCTGCCATTGTACTGCCCAGTACATTGTAGTGCCCAGCTCATTCTTCTGGAGACATGGACCCCATAAATTAATTGGGCTCTCATTGCTACAGAAATGCCACACATGTGGACACTAAATGTAGCTTAGGGACACTGTGGGGCTCAGAAGGGATGGGGGCATTTGGATTTGGGAGAGCAGAATTTGCTGGATTTCTTTTCACTATAATGAGGCAGCAGAGTTACTTTCGACTCTGTCTGGCTTCTTTTCATCAATGTCCTTCTATTCAGAGGTGCACAAAACTTTGGCCAACCAAAATTTTATGCACGCTTAAAAAGATGGACACCAATGGATTATAGGCCAGACAGAGTCCACAGTGCCTCCATCTGCCTTATTATTGCGAATTTTCTGCTGGGGGTTCCGTCTGAATCACATATTTCATAGATTTACATGGAAACCCTGGTGTAAGCGCTCAGCGTAGAGCACAGGATAAATATCAACCGATCCTTACAGCGATCTTTGGGAGGCAGAATGAACAAATCAACAGCAGGTCAAGAATTTGTTCTATTTATTTCTTACGCCATTCTTGTGGTATAAGCAATTAGATGACTTTATTCTTCGGGTCGGTGTGATTACATCAATACCAGATTTATATCAGTTTTTTATGTTTGGCTGCTATCACACACTAAAAAAATCAACATATTTTGAGAGCTATAATTTTTCTATATTTCTGCTGACAGTCATGTAAGTGCTTTTTTTTGCCGGACAAGTTGACATTTTTATTGGTACCATTTTCTAGCAGCATAACATTTTTTGATCGCTTTCTATTCCGATTTTTGTGAGGCAGAATGAACAAAAACAGAAATTCTGGGATTGTTTTTTTTTATGCCATTCACTGTATGGTAAAATTGATAAGGCAGCTCTATTCTTCTGGTCAGTGCAATTACAGTGATACCACATTTATATAATTTTTTATGTTTTGCTGCTTTTACATAATGAAAACTATATTACAGAAAAAAAAATTGTTTTTGCATTGCTTTATTCTATGAGCTATAACTTTTTTATTTCTACGCTGATGGAGTTGTATAGCAGTTTTTTTGGGGGGACAAGATGATGTTTTCAGCAATACTGTTTTTATTTACATTCGACTTTTCGATCTTCTTTTATTCCACTTTTTGTTTGGTGGTATGATGAAAAGGCATAGTTTTTTGCCACTTTTTTTTACAGTGTTCACTGAAGGGAATAAATAGTGTGACAGTTTCAAGGTGTGTGTTGTTCCAGATGCGGCATTACCCAATATGTGTACTTTTTTTTCTTTATTTTTGTTTTTACATACATATACGTATTGATTGGTAGAACTTTTTGTAATTTATTTTGTGATATTTTTAAAAATACTTTTTCATTTTTTTAAAAAAAACTTTTAAAAAACTTTTTCACTTAGTCCCTCTATGGGACTTTAACTTTTATTACTCTGATTGCTGGTATAATGCATTACAATTCATTATACCTGTCAGTGCAGCACTGACAGAAGCTTCTTACACCATACTCATGGCAAACAGACTTCCTTAGCTGGCATGACGACCTTGAGTTGCCATGATAACGCTCGGGCTCTCTTCATAGGGCTACCGATCAGATGGGAGCCCCCTCCCTCTCCTAGCCTCCTAAATATTGTGATCAATATTGATTTTGGCATTTAGAGGATTAAACAGCCGGGGCACGGTTATCATGTAAGCCGAGCTCTCGGCGGCCATCGCTCGGGTAAGGCTCCTGTGCCCACAGGATCATTATGACGTACTTACAGTACAGACCAAAAGTTTGGACACACCTTCTCATTTAAAGATTTTTCTGTATTTTCATGACTATGAAAATTGTACATTCACACTGAAGGCATCAAAACTATGAATTAACACATGTGGAATTATATACTTAACAAAAAAGTGTGAAACAACTGAAATTATGTCTTATATTCTAGGTTCTTCAAAGTAGCCACCTTTTGCTTTGATGAATGCTTTGCACCCTCTTGGCATTCTCTTGATGAGCTTCAAGAGGTAGTCACCGGAAATGGTTTTCACTTCACAGGTGTGCCCTGTCAGGTTTAATAAGTGGGATTTCTTGCCTTATAAATGGGGTTGGGACCATCAGTTGTGTTGTGCAGAAGTCTGGTGGATACACAGCTGATAGTCCTACTGAATAGACTGTTAGAATTTGTATTATGGCAAGAAAAAAACAGCTAAGTAAAGAAAAACAAGTGGCCATCATTACTTTAAGCAATGAAGGTCAGTCAGTCCAAAAAATTGGAAAAACTTTGAAAGTGTCCCCAAGTGCAGTGGCAAAAACCATCAAGCGCTACAAAGAAACTGGCTCACATGAGGACTCATAGTTTTGATGCCTTCAGTGTGAATGTACAATTTTTATAGTCATGAAAACACAGAAAAATCTTTAAATGAGAAGGTGTGTCCAAACTTTTGGTCTGTACTGTATACATCAAAGGTCGGGATTAGGAACCCCTACTGTTGTGAATTTGGATTCTGGGCTCCCCCGGTGGCTACTGGTGGAATTGAACTGGTGTCTTCATCTTCTCTGTTCACCTGTTCCCATCAAGATGTGGGAGTCGCTATATAACCTTGCTGCTCTGTTAGTTGCTTGCCGGTCAACAATGTTATCAGAAGCCTCTCTGTGCTTGTTCCTGCTCCTAGACAACTACTAGATAAGTTGGACTCTTGTCCATGTTTGTTTTTGCATTTTTGTTCCAGTTCACAGCTGTAGTTTCGTTACTGTGTCTGGAAAGCTCTTGTGAACAGGAATTGCCACTCTGGTGTTATGAGTTAATGCCAGAGTTTTAAAGTAATTTCTGGATGGTGTTTTTGATAGGGTTTTCAGCTGACCATGAAAGTGTCCTTTCTGTCTTCTGCTATGTAGTAAGTGGACCTCAAATTTGCTAAACCTATTTTCATACTACGTTTGTTATTTCATCTCAACTCACCGCCAATACATGTGGGGGGCCTCTGTCTCCTTTCGGGGTATTTCTCTAGAGGTGAGCTAGGACTAATATTTTCCTCTGCTAGTTTTATTTAGTCCTCCGGCTGGTGCTGGGCATCTAGAATCAACGTAGGCATGCTACCCGGCCACTGCTAGTTGTGCGTTAGGTTTAGTTCATGGTCAGCTCAGTTCCCATCTTCCAAGAGCTAGTTCCTATATATGCTGATGCTATGTTCTCTTGCCATTGAGATCATGACAGTTTGACCGGCCCACAAAGTGTTAATTGTTTGGGCTGAAGCAGGAGAAAAAGAAGTGTTGAAGGGAAATTTTTTTTTTTTTTTCCCCTCAGAGTTTTGCTGCCTAGCCCTTAATTGCTGTCTAGCTGCTTCTTACCTCCTCTTAACCCTTGAATGGCTCTGTGTCCACCTGTTTGTAATGGATCTTCAGAGTGTAACTGCAGGTTTGAATAATCTCGCCACGAAGGTACAAAATTTGCAAGATTTTGTTTGTCATGCACCTGTATCTGAGCCGAGAATTCCTTTGCCGGAATTTTTCTCGGGGAATAGATCCGGGTTTCAGAATTTTCGAAATAATTGCAAATTATTTTTGTCCCTGAAATCTCGCTCTGCTGGAGACCCTGCACAGCAGGTCAGGATTGTGATTTCCTTGCTCCGGGGCGACCCTCAAGACTGGGCTTTTTCATTCACACCAGGGGATCCTGCGTTGCTCAATGTGGATGCGTTTTTTCTGGCCTTGGGGTTGCTTTATGACGAACCTCATTTGGAGCTTCAGGCAGAAAAAACTTTGATGTCCCTATCTCAGGGGCAAGATGAAGCGGAAATTTACTGCCAAAGATTCCGTAAATGGTCTGTGCTTACTCAGTGGAATGAGTGCGCCCTGGCGGCGACTTTCAGAGAGGGTCTCTCTGATGCCATTAAGGATGTTATGGTGGGGTTCCCTGTGCCTGCGGGTCTGAATGAGTCCATGACAATGGCTATTCAGATCGATAGGCATTTGCGGGAGCGCAAACCAGTGCACCATCTGGCGGTGTCCACTGAGAAGTCGCCAGAGAATATGCAGTGTGATAGAATTCTGTCCCGAAGCGAGCGGCAGAATTTTAGACGGAAAAATGGGTTGTGTTTCTATTGTGGTGATTCTACTCATGTTATATCAGCATGCTCTAAGCGCACTAAAAAGCTTGGTAAATCTGTTTCCATTTGCACCTTACCGTCTAAATTTATTCTATCTGTGACCCTGATTTGCTCTTTGTCATCTATTACCACGGACGCCTATGTCGACTCTGGCGCCGCTTTGAGTCTTATGGATTGGTCCTTTGCCAAACGCTGTGGGTATGATTTAGAGCCTTTGGAGACTCCTATTCCTCTGAAGGGGATTGACTCCACCCCATTGGCTAATAATAAACCACAATACTGGACACAAGTAACTATGCGTATTAATCCGGATCACCAGGAGATTATTCGCTTTCTGGTGCTGTATAATCTACATGATGATTTGGTGCTAGGATTGCCTTGGCTGCAATCTCACAACCCAGTCCTCGACTGGAGAGCTATGTCTGTGTTGAGCTGGGGATGTAAGGGGGCTCATGGGGATGTACCTGTGGTTTCCATTTCATCATCCATTCCCTCTGAAATTCCTGAGTTCCTGTCTGACTATCGTGACATCTTTGAAGAATCCAAGCTTGGTTCGTTACCTCCGCACCGAGAGTGCGATTGTGCCATAGATTTAATCCCGGGTAGTAAATACCCAAAGGGTCGTTTATTTAATCTGTCTGTGCCTGAACATGCTGCTATGCGAGAATATATAAAGGAGTCCTTGGAAAAGGGACATATTCGTCCATCGTCATCTCCCTTAGGAGCCGGTTTTTTCTTTGTGTCAAAAAAAGACGGCTCTTTGAGACCATGTATTGATTATCGGCTTTTGAATAAAATCACTGTTAAATATCAATACCCATTGCCGTTGCTGACTGATTTGTTTGCTCGCATAAAGGGGGCCAAGTGGTTCTCTAAGATTGACCTTCGTGGGGCGTATAATTTGGTGCGAATCAGGCAGGGGGATGAGTGGAAAACCGCATTTAATACGCCCGAGGGCCACTTTGAGTATTTAGTGATGCCTTTTGGTCTTTCTAATGCTCCGTCAGTTTTCCAGTCCTTTATGCATGATATTTTTCGCGATTATTTGGATAAATTTATGATTGTGTATCTGGATGATATTCTGATTTTTTCGGATGACTGGGACTCTCATGTCCAGCAAGTCAGGAGGGTTTTTCAGGTTTTGCGGTCTAATTCTTTGTGTGTGAAGGGTTCTAAGTGTGTTTTTGGGGTACAGAGGATTTCCTTTTTGGGATATATTTTTTCCCCCTCTTCCATTGAAATGGATCCTGTCAAGGTTCAAGCTATTTGTGATTGGACGCAGCCCTCTTCTCTTAAGAGTCTTCAGAAATTTTTGGGCTTTGCTAACTTTTATCGTCGATTTATTGCTGGTTTTTCGGATATTGCTAAACCATTGACCGATTTGACTAAGAAGGGTGCTGATGTTGCTGATTGGTCCCCTGATGCTGTGGAGGCCTTTCGGGAGCTTAAGCGCCGTTTTTCCTCTGCCCCTGTGTTGCGTCAGCCTGATGTTGCTCTACCTTTTCAGGTTGAGGTCGACGCTTCTGAGATCGGAGCTGGGGCAGTGTTGTCGCAGAAAAGTTCTGACTGCTCCGTGATGAGGCCTTGTGCCTTCTTTTCCCGTAAATTTTCGCCCGCTGAGCGGAATTATGATGTTGGGAATCGGGAGCTTTTGGCCATGAAGTGGGCTTTTGAGGAGTGGCGCCATTGGCTTGAGGGGGCCAGACATCAGGTGGTGGTATTGACTGACCACAAAAATTTGATTTATCTTGAGACCGCCAGGCGCCTGAATCCTAGACAGGCGCGCTGGTCATTATTTTTCTCTCGGTTTAATTTTGTGGTGTCATACCTACCGGGTTCTAAGAATGTTAAGGCGGATGCCCTTTCTAGGAGTTTTGAGCCTGACTCGCCTGGTAACTCTGAGCCCACAGGTATCCTTAAGGATGGAGTGGTATTGTCAGCCGTTTCTCCAGACCTGCGGCGGGCCTTGCAGGAGTTTCAGGCGGATAGACCTGATCGTTGCCCACCTGATAAACTGTTTGTTCCTGATGATTGGACCAGTAGAGTCATCTCTGAGGTTCATTCTTCTGCGTTGGCAGGTCATCCTGGCATTTTTGGTACCAGGGATTTGGTGGCAAGGTCCTTCTGGTGGCCTTCCCTGTCACGAGATGTGCGAGGCTTTGTGCAGTCTTGTGACGTTTGTGCTCGGGCCAAGCCTTGTTGTTCTCGGGCTAGTGGATTATTGTTGCCCTTGCCTATTCCTAAGAGGCCTTGGACGCACATCTCGATGGATTTTATTTCAGATCTGCCTGTTTCTCAGAAGATGTCTGTCATCTGGGTGGTGTGTGACCGTTTTTCTAAGATGGTCCATTTGGTTCCTCTGCCCAAGTTACCTTCTTCTTCCGAGTTGGTTCCTCTGTTTTTTCAAAATGTTGTTCGTTTGCATGGTATTCCTGAGAATATCGTTTCTGACAGAGGGACCCAATTCGTGTCTAGATTTTGGCGGGCATTCTGTGCTAGGATGGGCATAGATTTATCTTTCTCGTCCGCTTTCCATCCTCAGACGAATGGCCAGACCGAGCGGATTAATCAGACCCTGGAGACATATCTGAGGTGTTTTGTGTCTGCTGACCAGGATGATTGGGTTGCTTTTTTGCCATTGGCGGAGTTCGCTCTCAATAATCGGGCCAGCTCTGCCACTTTGGTGTCCCCGTTTTTCTGTAATTCGGGGTTTCATCCTCGATTTTCCTCTGGTCAGGTGGAATCTTCGGATTGTCCTGGAGTGGATGCTGTGGTGGAGAGATTGCATCAGATCTGGGGGCAGGTGGTGGACAATTTGAGGTTGTCCCAGGAGAAGACTCAGCTTTTTGCCAACCGCCACCGTCGTGTTGGTCCTCGGCTTTGTGTTGGGGATTTGGTGTGGTTGTCTTCTCGTTTTGTCCCTATGAGGGTCTCTTCTCCTAAGTTTAAGCCTCGGTTTATCGGCCCGTATAAGATATTGGAGATTCTTAACCCTGTTTCCTTCCGTTTGGACCTCCCTGCATCCTTTTCTATTCATAACGTTTTTCATCGGTCATTATTGCGCAGGTATGAGGTACCGGTTGTGCCTTCCGTTGAGCCTCCTGCTCCGGTGTTGGTTGAGGGTGAGTTGGAGTACGTTGTGGAGAAAATCTTAGACTCTCGTGTTTCCAGACGGAGACTCCAGTATCTGGTCAAGTGGAAGGGATACGGCCAGGAGGATAATTCTTGGGTGAATGCATCCGATGTTCATGCCTCCGATCTGGTTCGTGCCTTTCATAGGGCCCATCCTGATCGCCCTGGTGGTTCTGGTGAGGGTTCGGTGCCCCCTCCTTGAGGGGGGGTACTGTTGTGAATTTGGATTCTGGGCTCCCCCGGTGGCTACTGGTGGAATTGAACTGGTGTCTTCATCTTCTCTGTTCACCTGTTCCCATCAAGATGTGGGAGTCGCTATATAACCTTGCTGCTCTGTTAGTTGCTTGCCGGTCAACAATGTTATCAGAAGCCTCTCTGTGCTTGTTCCTGCTCCTAGACAACTACTAGATAAGTTGGACTCTTGTCCATGTTTGTTTTTGCATTTTTGTTCCAGTTCACAGCTGTAGTTTCGTTACTGTGTCTGGAAAGCTCTTGTGAACAGGAATTGCCACTCTGGTGTTATGAGTTAATGCCAGAGTTTTAAAGTAATTTCTGGATGGTGTTTTTGATAGGGTTTTCAGCTGACCATGAAAGTGTCCTTTCTGTCTTCTGCTATGTAGTAAGTGGACCTCAAATTTGCTAAACCTATTTTCATACTACGTTTGTTATTTCATCTCAACTCACCGCCAATACATGTGGGGGGCCTCTGTCTCCTTTCGGGGTATTTCTCTAGAGGTGAGCTAGGACTAATATTTTCCTCTGCTAGTTTTATTTAGTCCTCCGGCTGGTGCTGGGCATCTAGAATCAACGTAGGCATGCTACCCGGCCACTGCTAGTTGTGCGTTAGGTTTAGTTCATGGTCAGCTCAGTTCCCATCTTCCAAGAGCTAGTTCCTATATATGCTGATGCTATGTTCTCTTGCCATTGAGATCATGACACCCTACCTGACAATGTCATATATGTACGTCAAAGATCGTGAAGGGGTTAAAGGTAGATGATTGTATTGAAATTAATTGAGCAAGACATCACTAATAAAGAATAAATCATATACAACAGGGTCACAGACAAAAACAGGAGTTCTGTGCAAAAAAGCAGTGTATGGTGTCAATTTGCACATTCACTCACATTTACAAGGAATAATGGCTTCAAAGTACCATATACAGCCATTCATCATTAAATATTTAAAGGCATTATCCTGGACTATTTTTTTTTTCACAATGGGCCTAAGAAGTATCAGGCAAGTAGTTGCTACCTATCTGCCTGTTTCACCCTGTGCCATATTAACGACCTATCCTTTGCATAGGTCACCAGAACCAGATCGGTGGAAGTGCCACACCCATCCCCTCCATCTTTGAACTATTTTAAAGGGAATCTGTCACCCACTGGGGTGTGTATAAGCTATTAAAATGGGCATAGAGTTAATAGGAAGTTAAACTAGTCCTGCCTGTATCCCTCATATTAGCGGTCTTCTTGTTGAGAAACCGTATTTTATTTCTTTATGCTAATGATTTCTTCCAGCCTGTGGGGCGTGCGGTGCCTGGAAGAAATCTCTGCCTCCTGTCTACATTTTAATATCCCCCCTCCCATAAGCGTCACAGTGCCCTGTGACATTCATTGTGGTGCCGGAATCCTGCACCTGCATCCTGCACTCCCTCCACATTCCGTACCCTTTTCCTCCCTTCTATGGGCAGTGTATTCAGGAGTCATCTGTGCAGGCGCCAGTGACTTCCGCTCCAGTGACCTCTGGTGTGCGCAACGATAAGATGCTCTCCTCACTTCCTCCCTGCATAGTCATTGCTAGGAACCATGTGTGAATTGCCTGAATACACTGCCCATAGAGGAAAATGTATGGACGTGCATGGGAAGGGGATGATATTGTAATGAAGGCAGGAGGCAGAGATTTCTTTCAGGCACCGCACGCTCTGGATCCTGGAAGAAATCATTCGCATAAGGAAAGAAAATAAGCTTTCTCAACAGCAAGACCATTAATATGAGGCATACAGGTAGGACTAGTGTAACATTTCTATCACCTGTATGCCCATATTAATCGGTCATACACATCCCAGGGGTGACAGATTCCCTTTAATACACCAAATAGTATAAAATTCTAGATTAATTTATAGGTTCATAGCTAAATATCCCTGGTGCTCTAGTGTTGCTTAGCAATTACAATAATTCCTAATGTCTGTATGGTTGGAGGGTTTATACTAAAATCCCAGATGAAATAAGATAGCAGAAGTCCTAGTATTCTAGGTTGTAAGAGGCTGCTGGAGCAGACTCTGTTTAATCTCCATATGGAGAGTGACATGCCAGGGTAAGGAGGCTTATAAGGCAGTGCAATGCTCCTCTTGGAAATTAAATATGCAAATTGTCTCTTCAGAAAGTCATGTCAGTCTCCATAAGGTGAAATGTTACCCTTTAGACCCCAGTCAGAGGCATAAAGTCAAATCAGATCTCATACTTTGTACTGAGGAGGGGCAACACCCTGAAACATGTTGAATTGAGATTCTGGTTTGGCTTTTATCCTAAGTCATGTGACAAGGCTCGTTACCGGGTCAATATTGACTTTTAGGATTGTTACTTCCAATAGATGACACAGGAGGTCAAGTCTTCTTTCTCCGTCAAGTGGAATGAACACTGAAGATTGTTAACTGTGGACTTGAGAAAGCATTAAAGCTTGCTGGGGCACTTGAAAAATGTACACGTCTGGAGAAGGTCTGTCACCACGAGAGGCCCTATGAAGTGTTTTGCAAAACTGAACCATACAAATATGTAAAAAAAAAAATGTTTACCATACAGAGCTTGGATGCCGGCAACATCATCTTTAAATAATTTAAACTTGGTTGGGTCCACAAAGGCATTGTCTGATAGAGTTGGATACATTATGGCTTGCTCATATCTTGAGTGCTCCAGTCCCAGAGCATGGCCCAGTTCATGAAGAGCAACCAAGAAAATGTTGACTCCTGAAAAAAAGACAAAGACAAATTGCTTGTACCTCTCCTGACAGCAAATAGTCACATTCTTTGTGAAATAACTATCTGGACGAACTTAATTCTTGGCATTCCTCTATTATTCCTCTGGAAAATATGTTAATTCAGAATAAATTGACAACTGGGTGTTACAATTTTCGTTGTCAAAAGGAATCTCCACCATGTCTTACACTGTTACTTCTTATGTCTGACACATCTCCGTCTAGTAATATTCAGTTGTCAATTTATTCTTAAATGGTCGCTATCATTTCAACAAACTTTGCATGAATCAAAACAAGTGAAATTCAAGGGACCCTGTCACCTGAATTTGGAGGGAACAATTTTCAGTCATATGGGCGGGGTTTTCGGGTGTTTGATTACGCCTTACCTGCTTTACACAGGCGTGTACTATGGAGGACAGAGAATGAATTTCAATCCAATATTGCAGCCAGCAGGTAAGGAAAGGGTGAATCAAACACCCGAAAACCCCGCCCATATGACTGAAAATTGTTCCCTCCAAGTTCAGGTGACAGGGTCCCTTTAAATTTAAGAAGCTTTGTAACATATCTTTCAGAAAAATATGCTCAATTCTGCACCAATGAGCTATTATGCCGGGGTAGCAACTCACTTGAGAAAATAGTTATACAGTAGTGTTCAAAATAATAGCAAGTCCAATATGAAGAAGCAGATTTAGCACTGCTTTTAGTATAAATTATATACCAATGTCAAACAATTTACCAGCTTCTTAAAAATAAAATTGCAGATTTATTGAAAAGTTCTTAAAAAGTGCATACTCCACGGATCTCACAATAGCCCCGGGAGGAAAGCGATGCGTTTCGACTGCAACCACAGTCTTTATCCAAGCTGGATAAAGACTGCGGTTGCAGTCGAAACGCGTCGCTTTCCTCCCGGGGCTATTGTGAGATCCGTGGAGTATGCACTTTTTAAGAATTTTTCAATAAATCTGCAATTTTATTTTTAGGAAGCTGGAACATGTGTTTTTTTCTGCTGTGAATCCATTGCCTTTCAAGACGGAGTTCCGTGCTTCCAACAACCGGTGAGCTGGCTTGTCCACTTTTTTCTTCAAACAATTTACCAGTTGGTGCAGTAGATTCTAAGAAAACCACCAGACGCCGCATTCATGATCTGCAGGTTTTTGAGTCTGTGTATTAGAATAATTAAGTGAATGGGGGTGTTCAAAATAATAGCAGTATGGAGATCAATTAGCGAGGGCAATCATTCTGTGAAGAAACAGGCGAGAATCCGGTGGCTCTTATTTAAGGATGAAGCCAGGACATGTTGTTCATGCATTTCTCCTTGAAAGACTGAGAAATATGGGTCGGTCGAGACATTGTTCAGAAGAACAGTGTACTTTGATTAAAAGTTGGTTGGAGAGGGTAAAACTGATAAAGAAGTGCAGACAATGATGGGCTGTTCAGCTAAAATGATGTTCAATGCTTTAAAATGGAAAGAAAAATCAGAGAGATGTGGAAGAAAACTGAAGACTACCATTCGAACGGATGGCAGAATAGCCTGAATGGCAAAGGCCCAGCCAATGATCAAAGACAGTCTCAAGCTACCTGTGAGTCCTGGGACAGTTAGAAGAGGCCTGAGTGACGCTAACCTCAGAGCAAGACGTCCCCACAAAGTCCCACTGTTAAAAAATAGACATGTACTGAAGCGGATGCAATTTGCCAAAGAACACGTCAACTGGCCTAAAGAGAAATGGACAAACATTTTGTGGACTGATGAAAGTAAAATTGTTCTTTTCGGGTCCAAGGGCTGCAGACGGTTCATCAGACGACCACCGAACTCAGCATCAAAGCCACTGTGCACTCTGAAGACAGTGAAGCATGGTGGAGCAAGCATCATGGTATGGGCAGGTTTCTCTTACTATGGTGCCTGACCTATTTACCGCATACCAGGAATCATGGACCAGTTTTCAAGTATTAAAATGCTTGAAGAGGCCATGTTGCCTTATACTGAAGAGGATATGCCCTTAAAATAGGTGTTTCAACAAGACATCGACTTGAACACACCAGTAAAAGAGCAAAAAGTTTGGTTCCGGTCCAGCAAAATTGAGGTTATGGAGTGGCAAGACCAATCCCTGGACCTTAATCAGATAGAACACTTGTGGGGTGACATTAAAAATGCTGTTTCTGAGGCAAAGCCAACAAATGCCAAAAAATTGTGGGATGTAGTCAAAGCATCCTGGGCTGGAATAACAGTTGACAGGTGCCAGAAGGTGGTTGACTCTATGCAACATAGATGTGAAGCAGTTCTAAAAAACTGTGATTGTACAACTAAATAAAGTAGTTAAAATTATATACATTTCTCTTCATGTTTTGAATTGGAAAACAGTGTGCAATGTTCCTGCAGCGCCCCAGAGTCCTGGTCGTTGCAGTACTGTGGCTCCGCCGCTAAGGGGGGCTATGGTACGTCTGATGGCACTGAAGGAGTTCATCTGACCAGGTATCACAGACACCAATACATTTCACAGTCTGGCCTCCAGAGGGAGCTAAGGGTACTATTCATTAGGCCACTCCTCACAGTCTGGTAAAACTGGGGGTTAGATAGGAAGTTAGAGAGAAAGCTGACTGGGTTGGAACCAGGCAACACCTTGTGGCAGAGGGTGTTGTAGGGGAAGATTCAGAGGGGTCCCTGTCAGGGGTGGGATCCTGACAGAGGCCTAGCAACCAGAGAGAACGTTACGGGACCGCGCCTGCACGATATAGCGGCAGTACCCTAAGAAAGGACAAGAAGCGAGGTTTATTGTGCTGAGTGAGAAACGAGATCAATGCAACAAGGAGAAACCAGTAGGAGTCCTATTGAGGCGCATAACCGGTGGCCGGAACGCCGAGGAAGTATAGAGCTCCAAGCCAAACTTCAAACCTACGGCAGGACAGTCAGTTACAGGCGGGCTGTCTCACCCAGACCCAGGAAGACACAGGGGGGTAACAACAGGAGTGGGGCGACGCTGGAGTCCCGGAAAAGCTCCGAGTCTCCCCGTCATACAGGTGCGTCCTAACCGTAAGATCAGGGGGACGTAGAGGGAGAACATCAGAATCGAGTTGTGAGAGAACACGAGAAACAGACACAACAGTTGTGGGTGCTATCCCGTAAGCACAGCAGGGGAGGACCACAACACACAAGCGCAGGAAGGTAGGCACAGATTTCCACCTGCAAAGGGAACTCTGGAGGTGCCATCGGACCGGCCGGACTTGCGCAGCCCTGTTAACCGTATTCCGGATTGAGGACTCAGAAGCCTTCAGTAAAGAGGTAAAGAGACTGCAACCTGGTGTCCTCGTTATTGACCGCGACCGGCACTACACCGCACCATAACATCAGCACCATACCACCACCTTTCACTGTGCGCCCCTCAGCAGGGTCACGGACCGGGTCTAGGCACCGTGACAACCCCAGAGCAGAGACTCAGAGGCCCGGTACCGGGTACCCCTCGGCCCTGCGGCAGTGGGGGCGCTACAACTTGGCGTCACAAACAGGATCTACTTAAGCCTGAAGAATCAGGTCATGTGTGCCTTGGAACTGTGATTTATTATACTTGGACTGTGATTTATTGCAAAGACTGTGCTGTGCCACTTGCCGCCAAAATCCGCCGCCATTATAGCGCTGGGGAGAGCGCAGGAGAGGAAGAGGGCGTGGAGTGGGCGTAGACAAGCTGAAGAGCGCGAAAGACAATGGCCGCCCAGTCTAAATATTTCTGCACCGTGAGGACGTGTCCGTCAGCAGCCGAGATCCGCCTCCTGATTCTCAATGGTGGGCGGAGGCAGAGAAAACGAAACCGCCCACGAAGGAGAGAGCGGGAAAAGAACCAGGAAGCGACTCACGTGGAGGACGCCATGGCCAGCAGCTCGGAACCCAAATGTGGGGTGGAAGCAGAAGTCTCCCCCAACTACCCGGACGAATACTGCAGCCAATTCTCCACGGACAGCGCTGATCTCTTGCAGGCTGAGATGGGAGACTTGATCCATCAACTTCTTCAGCTGAACATGAAGGCCCAAGCTCCGCACCAGGTAGCGCCGGAAGGAAGTCCTCTGGCATCGGATCCTGTGCCGCTACCGGAGTTGTTGCTGAGGCCCTCGCCGACACCGCCAGCGGAACCCGACGCGGAGGAGAAGCCTGCATTGGCCGTGAGTCCGCCGACCCCGTTCCGCTAGCAGAGGGCTTGTTAGTAGGCCCCGTGGCGGCACCCCCTCTCCCTGGGACCCATAGACGCCAGCGCCTGTTACCATGGGAGGAGGCCACGGGCATGGAACATCTCCTGAAAGCCCCGATTACGCCAACTACCCTGCTGTGTGAGACCCACGCGGAACGCACGGTCTGCCGCTGGGTGAACCCAGGATCCAACCTCATGGGGTTCCCCGGGGTGAAGACACGGGAAGGGGAGATGGTGCAGGCCCTGAGCTGGGAGGAATACCAGACCCAGCTGGAACAGCAGTGGAGGGAGAAGGACAAGGCATACCAGGCCAGACTAGAGGCCTACCATCAAAAAGACTTGGCGGTCAAGGACCGGGCCCGCAAGGACCCCGCCGCTCACCAGGCCCCGCGCAGGCAGGGCACCATCACCACCTTCAAGCTCCGCGGAGGCTGGGGCTTTATTAAGCAGCCGGGCCTGTACGCCGAAGTCTTCGTTAACCGGCGGGACGTGGAGTCGCATCTCAGAGAGGGCCACCCAGACCGGGATCTCTACCCGGGGGACGAAGTTAGCTACACCAGGCACTTTGGGGAAAAGGGGTGGTTTGCCCTGAATGTCCGCAAGAGGCAGAACCCTGTGACACCCCCGATTAAGGTGCCAGTGAAGCTGACCCCTGTAGCAAAGGTGCCCCCTTGTGGTCAGCCCACGATCGTTACCAGGACCACCGAGGTCACTCCAACGTGCATTATGGTCAAGACCACAACATGCAGCATCGTCACATCAACCACCCTCGTGGCCGAGGAGGCACCTCTTCAGGTGGGTGGTGCTCGTGCTGCTCCAGAACTGAAGACAATGGGTACGCAGACCCCCAAATGGGACAACACGTCCCCTTACGCAGTACCTGGCGGTGCGCAATACCCTAAGGGGTTGCCTCCGCCGGTGCTGCCTCCTGAGTGGTTCAAGTAACTGTACTAACACTCTGCAACTGTAAATAAGTTAATTGTTTTCACCGTTTTGCTGCTAAAACCCGTCTAGGGTTATTCTTAAAGGGATCCCTTTGTTGACCCGGGATCCCTATTGCTTTTTGTTTGTTTCCTACTTTTGCACAGTTATCAAAGGACTGCCGAATCATGGACGGTGAATGATTCAAAAACTAATATTGTAAATAGTTTGCACCTTCTTAAAGGTGCTCTCTACTGGTTTTATACAAGAAAAGGACTCTTTGCGAAGATACTGTTTTTGAAGACATTACCGGAGTCCTTACTGCAAACAGACTTGCAGCTTGAGAAGTTGCACTACCTCATAGAGACTTGGTCCCCTCTTAAAGGGGATGTTCATCAAAAGTACTTAAAGAATGATGATGTTTTGAAAGAAAGTACTGATAATGCTGATATGTCAAAGTTAAATGTAGCTAACTAGTTGATTGTAAGAAATGTTTAATAATGTTACATGGAGAATACCAGTAGGAGTCGTGCTGTAAGACGAGGCAACATCCTATTGAGGCGCATAACCAGTGGCCGGAACGCCGAGGAAGTATAGAGCTCCAAGCCAAACTTCAAACCTACGGCAGGACAGTCAGTTACAGGCGGGCTGTCTCACCCAGACCCAGGAAGACACAGGGGGGTAACAACAGGAGTGGGGTGACGCTGGAGTCCCGGAAATGCTTCGAGCCTCCCCGTCATACGGGTGCGTCCTAACCGTAAGATCAGGGGGGCTATGGTACGTCTGATGGCACTGAAGGAGTTCATCTGACCAGGTATCACAGACACCAATACATTTCACAGTCTGGCCTCCAGGGGGAGCTAAGGGTACTATTCATTAGGCCACTCCTCACAGTCTGGTAAAACTGGGGGTTAGATAGGAAGTTAGAGAGAAAGCTGACTGGGTTGGAACCAGGCAACACCTTGTGGCAGAGGGTGTTGTAGGGGAAGATTCAGAGGGGTCCTGTCAGGGGTGGGATCCTGACAGAGGCCTAGCAACCAGAGAGAACGTTACGGGACCGCGCCTGCACGATATAGCGGCAGTACCCTAAGAAAGGACAAGAAGCGAGGTTTATTGTGCTGAGTGAGAAACGAGATCAATGCAACAAGGAGAATACCAGTAGGAGTCCTATTGAGGCGCATAACCGGTGGCCGGAACGCCGAGGAAGTATAGAGCTCCAAGCCAAACTTCAAACCTACGGCAGGACAGTCAGTTACAGGCGGGCTGTCTCACCCAGACCCAGGAAGACACAGGGGGGTAACAACAGGAGTGGGGCGACGCTGGAGTCCCGGAAAAGCTCCGAGTCTCCCCGTCATACAGGTGCGTCCTAACCGTAAGATCAGGGGGACGTAGAGGGAGAACATCAGAATCGAGTTGTGAGAGAACACGAGAAACAGACACAACAGTTGTGGGTGCTATCCCGTAAGCACAGCAGGGGAGGACCACAACACACAAGCGCAGGAAGGTAGGCACAGATTTCCACCTGCAAAGGGAACTCTGGAGGTGCCATCGGACCGGCCAGACTTGCGCAGCCCTGTTAACCGTATTCCGGATTGAGGACTCAGAAGCCTTCAGTAAAGAGGTAAAGAGACTGCAACCTGGTGTCCTCGTTATTGACCGCGACCGGCACTACACCGCACCATAACATCAGCACCATACCACCACCTTTCACTGTGCGCCCCTCAGCAGGGTCACGGACCGGGTCTAGCCACCGTGACAACCCCAGAGCAGAGACTCAGAGGCCCGGTACCGGGTACCCCTCGGCCCTGCGGCAGTGCAGGCGCTACATTCCCAATGCATGGAAATAAAAATTAGTATAAAGATTTTGTGATTAACTCATTTTTTGAACACACTGCTATTATTTTGAACATTACTATGCAATAAAAACTGCAAATGACCCTGCCAGGTCCTGTACAGACTAGATATCCTGAGTCCGCAGTCCCTAGTGGCGCCTGTGGGTGCAGGGAGAGCCCTAACCACAGACTAGGAGATGGCAACTTAGATCTAGACTGCCCAAACAGCCATCGAGTTGCATCAAGTTGTTTCTAAAAAACTCGAAGAAAGAGCAGAGTGTAAATTACCTACAAGAGGAGAAGTGTGCTGAACAAAAAATAGATTCCAGAGGGAGTAAAGTAAATAACGAAATACCAAGCAAAGAATAAAGCAAGTACTGTTAACAAATATACAGCCTGCTTCCTAATGGTAAACCGAAGATAGGTGCAAAGTATAGCAAAGGCACAGTCGAGCAAAAATCCTCAGCTGGAATCTCACAAACTGGCTCCACACATCAGCAGAATGTCAGAACATCCAAATGAGTCTATCACCATCAAGAAACACCAGCAGCACCCCCTCTTTGGTCTCCGGTCCTGAGCCCACACCTTTTCTGGTACATGACAGCTGTTTTGATTAGCTGTTATGTGCCCTAACATATTTGGTATCTTTGCATTCAGAAACGCCCGATCTATCAAAATATAAAAATAATTAATCTGATCGATAAACAGCGCAACGAGAAAAAAAAGAAAGATTCCAGAATTACATTTATTTTTGGTCGCCACAACATTGAAATAAAATACAATAATGGGCGATCAAAACTGCCCCAGATCCCAAAAATGGAGACATTACGGGTCTCAGAAAATGGTGCCATTTTTTTGTTTTGACAAATTTGTGATTTTTATTTTACAGCCTAAATAAAAAAGAACCTATATATGTTTGGTATCTGCAAACTCATATTTACCTCGAGAATCATAGTGGCTGGTCATTTTTAGAATTTAGTGCGCATGGTAAAAAAAAACAACAAAAAAAACAATTGTGGAATTGCATTTTTTTTTTTTGCAATTTCACAGCACTTGGAATTTTTTTCCCATTTTCTAGCACACTATATGCTAAAATCGATGATATCGTTCAAAAGTACAACTCGTCCCACAAAAAACAATACCTCACATGTCCATAGTGACAGAAAAAATAAAAAAAAGTTATGGCTTTGGAAAAAAGGGGAGCAAAAAACGAAAACAGAAAGCCCAAGGTGGTAAAGGGGTTAATGACTTCACTGCACACGCAGCTGCGCTCTCACGCTCAGATCAGCTTATCCTGGATGCAGGGCCGAGCGGTCACATCACACCACCGCTCAGCAATGCATCCAGATGTAGCAGAGTTTGATCATGTCATGGGACATATGGATTATCAGCGGACAGGTGAGGAATACTGTGATTTTTTAATAAATGGGTAAAAGAGGGTTATTGTGGTACATTGTATTTTTTCAATTATAGGACTTTTCTCTGAATGTGTCTTTAGTCTTATTAATGGGGTTGTCTTATAGATGCCTCTCTGTTACTAACCCCTGGTCTTGATGTTGGCTGATATTACAAAGTTGACATGAACCTCAACACTATTACCCCAGTTGCCAGGGCAAGTAGGAAGAGCCAAGACTAAGCGCCAGATATCACAAAGAATTAGGCCGGCGTCACACTCAGCGTATGGAAATACGGTCCGTTTTTTACGGCCGTAATATGCAGTAATTGTACCAAAACACTGTTCCATATTCAATGTGAGGATGCGATTTTTATGCACAAATTTATCCGCGTGTCATCCGTATGGCATCCGTATGGCTTCCGTACGGCGATTTTTTTCTCGCAGGCTTGCAAAATGGACATATCATGGATCCATCAGCTCAAATATTCTTAAAAACATGTATACAGTCTACATATATATATATATATATATATATATATATATATATACTGTATATATATGTCAGAGAGACACACATACATATATATATATATATATATATATATTTATATTTAATTCAGGCAGATTTCTGGCTCGATTGCTGGAAGTGCATATTAAATGTTGCTTTAATTATTGTATTGTTAATGTTGTTACTTATGACTGCTATGTTTGAAATTGTTAAACTGCAAAGCGCTGCGGAATATCTTGGTGCTATATAAATAAAGATTATTATTTTATTAAATGTCGCTGTCATCATTTGACCGTGACATTTAATGGGTTAATAGCCACGCGTGGGTCGCGATTCCACCTGCGGCTGTTCCAGACACATGTCAATTCTTCAAAACAGTTGACATGTGCCAGGCAAGATGTGGGTTCACTGCTGGAGCCCACATCAAAAGGAAGGAGTGCGACGTGGGCGTACTATTACACCCAAAGTTGTTAAGGGGTTAATATCAGCCCACAGCTATCTGTTTAGCCTTTGGTTAGTAATATTGGGAGGACCCAATGTCATTTTTTGGGAGGCCCCTCCTTTACTAACCAGTAGTGTTGAGCGATACCGTCCGATACTTGAAAGTATCGGTATCGGAAAGTATCGGCCGATACCGGCAAAGTATCGGATCCAATCCGATACCGATACCCGATACCAATACAAGTCAATGGGACTCAAGTATCGGACGGTATTCCTGATGGTTCCCAGGGTCTGAAGGAGAGGAAACTCTCCTTCAGGCCCTGGGAACCACATTAATGTGTAAAATAAAGAATTAAAATAAAAAATATTGCTATACTCACCTCTCCGAGGGAACCGGCAGCGTTGTTTGCTTAAAATTCGCGCTTTTCTTTCCTTACGTGAAGTCCCGGCTTGTGATTGGTTGCGTGCCGCCCATGTGACCGCAACGCAACCAATCACAGCAAGCCGTGACGTAATTTCAGGTCATTCAGTATTTTAAAATTACGCTCCGGCTTTGTGATTGGTTGCGTCGCAGTCACATGGGCGACGCAACCAATCACAGCAAGCCGTGACGTAATTTCAGGTCCTTAAGGATTTTAAAATTACGTCCCGGCTTTGTGATTGGATGCGTCGCAGTCACATGGGCGACGCAACCAATCACAAGCCGTGACGTCACGGGAGGCTGGACACGCGCGCATTTTAAAATGCGCGCGAGTCCAGCCTCCCATGACGTCCCGGCTTGTGATTGGTTGCGTCGCTGTCAACCAATCACAAGCCGGGAAGCCATTTTAAAATGCGCGCGTGTCCAGCCTCCCGGCTTGTGATTGGTTGACAGCGACGCAACCAATCACAAGCCGGGACGTCACGGGAGGCTGGACACGCGCGCATTTTAAAATTCGCATGAGTCCAGCCTCCCGTGACGTCCCGGCTTGTGATTGGTTGAGTCGCTGTCAACCAATCACAAGCCGGGAAGCCATTTTAAAATGCGCGCGTGTCCAGCCTCCCGGCTTGTGATTGGTTGACAGCGACGCAACCAATCACAAGCCGGGACGTCACGGGAGGCTGGACACGCGCGCATTTTAAAATGCGCGCGTGTCCAGCCTCCCGTGACGTCACGGCTTGTGATTGGTTGCGTCGTCCATGTGACTGCGACGCAACCAATCACAAAGCCGGGACATAATTTTAAAATACTGAATGACCTGAAATTACGTCACGGCTTGCTGTGATTGGTTGCGTCGCCCATGTGACTGCGACGCAACCAATCACATAGCCGGAGCGTAATTTTAAAATACTGAATGACCTGAAATTACATCACGGCTTGCTGTGATTGGTTGCGTTGCGGTCACATGGGCGGCACGCAACTAATCACAAGCCGGGACTTCACGTAAGGAAAGAAAAGCGCGAATTTTAAACAAAGAACGCTGCCGCTTCCCTCGGTAAGGTGCAGGCTGCGTCGGAGAGGTGAGTATAGCAATATTTTTTATTTTAATTCTCTCTTTTACACATTTTTACATTAATGTTGTTTCGATACCGATACCCGATACCACAAAAGTATCGGATCTCGGTATCGGAATTCCGATACCCGCAAGTATCGGCCGATACCCGATACTTGCGGTATCGGAATGCTCAACACTACTAACCAGTAAAGGCTATGCAGACAGCTATGAGCTGATATCAATAACTGATATTAATAGCCTGGGAAGCTTCCTGGATATTGACCAAAATAGTACCAGCCCTTAGCTGTCAGTTTTCCCTCAGCTTGTTAGGAAAATTAAGGGGGATCCCACGCCATTTTTTTTCAATTATTTATTTATTGATTCCAAAAATACATGTACAGTAAGCTCAGGTGCAGTATGTAAAAAAAAATAATTAAACAACAAAAATGTTGATAACCAGTTCAGGTAAAGCTGAAAGCTATGAGCTGCAGCCTTCAGCTGTCAGCTTTATCTTGGTTGGTTATCAAAAATAAATAATCAAAAAAGTGTATAGTCCCTCCCATTTTTGATAACCAGCCAAGCTAAAGCAGACAGCTGAGGGCTGGTATTTTCAGACTGGGAAGAGGCCATGAATATTGGCCCTCCTCTGCCTTAAAATAGCAGCCCACAGGTGCCCCAGAAAAGGCAAATCTATTGAACGCATTGGCTCTTTGCCTGGCTCTTCCCCCTTGCCCTGGTGTGGTGGCAAGTGGGGTAATAGTTTTGGGGTTGATGTGAGCTGTTATATGTCCGCTGGCATCAAGTCAAGGGTTTAGTAATGGAGAGTGTTTGCAGTACTCTCAACAGTTGATGCTTGACTGGTGGTAACTGTTATGATCCCAGTGGCTTAGGATCACAAATCTAACCAGCTAAGTCAGAGATAATAGGACGAGCTCTGGGGATGTGGTAACTGGACTAACCGCAAACCTGATCCTAACCAAACACAATAAAGGTAGCCGTGGAACGTTTCCTGAAATCCTAGACGTCTCTTCACGGCCTGAGAAACTGACTACTCCTAAAGAGAAAGTACAGACCTCACTTGCCTCAGAGGAATAACCCCAAAGATATAGAAGCCCCCACAAATAATAACGGTGAGTAAAGAGGAAAAGACAAACGCAGAGATTAAACAGATTAAGCAAATGAGGCCCGCTAACGCTAGATAGCAGAAAATAGCAAGGGATCTGTGCGGTCAATAAAAAACCCTATGCAAAAATATCCACGCAGAGAATGCGAGAACCCCCACACCAACTAACGATGTGGGGTGAGCAACTCAGCACCCCAGAGCACCAGCAAGCAGGGAAATCACATATTAGCAAGCTGGACTAAACACATCATATACTAGGACACATCTTGAACACAGATGAGCAAAAATAAGCAAACAAAACTTAGCTTCTCTTGGAGAGACTGATAACGGATGTAGACAGGAGCAATCAGAATAGCACTGAATACAACGACAGCAGGCAACAACTGAGAGTCCAAGTGAACTAAATAGGAAACCAGCTAACAGATGACGAGACAGCTGATCCAGCCTCAGACCTGCAGAATGACACTCACACAGTACCACTTGTGACCAAAAGAGGGAGCCCAAAAACAGAGTTCACAACAGTACCCCCCCCTGAGGAGGGGTCACCGAACCCTCATCAAAACCCCCAGGGCGATCAGGATGAGCCACATGGAAGGCATGAACCAAATCGGCCGCATGAACATCAGAGGCGACAACCCAGGAATTATCCTCCTGACCATAGCCCTTCCACTTAACCAAATACTGAAGCCTCCGTCTCGAAGTACGAGAATCCAAGATCTTCTCCACCACGTACTCCAATTCGCCCTCAACCAGCACCGGGGCAGGGGGCTCAACAGAAGGAACCACAGGCACCACATACCTCCGCAACAAAGACCTATGGAACACGTTATGAATGGCAAACGACGCTGGGAGGTCCATACGAAATGACACCGGGTTAAGGATTTCCAAAATCTTATAAGGACCGATGAAGCGAGGCTTGAATTTAGGAGAGGAAACCTTCATAGGAACATACCGAGAAGACAGCCATACCAAATCCCCAACACGAAGTCGGGGACCCACACCGCGACGGCGGTTGGCGAAGCGCTGAGCCTTCTCCTGTGACAACTTCAAATTGTCCACCACATGGTTCCAAATTTGCTGCAACCTATCCACCACAGAATCCACCCCAGGACAATCAGAAGGCTCAACCTGACCCGAGGAAAAACGAGGATGAAAACCAGAATTGCAGAAAAAAGGCGAAACCAAAGTAGCAGAACTAGCCCGATTATTAAGGGCAAACTCGGCCAATGGCAAAAAAGTCACCCAATCATCCTGATCAGCAGAAACAAAACATCTTAAATAAGTTTCCAAGGTCTGGTTAGTTCGCTCGGTTCGACCATTCGTCTGAGGATGGAAGGCCGACGAAAAAGACAAATCAATGCCCATCTTAGCACAAAAGATCCGCCAAAATCTGGACACAAACTGGGATCCTCTGTCAGACACAATATTTTCAGGGATGCCGTGCAAGCGAACCACATTCTGAAAAAATAGAGGAACCAAATTGGAGGAGGAAGGCAACTTAGGCAAGGGCACCAAATGGACCATTTTAGAAAAACGATCACACACCACCCAGATGACAGACATTCTCTGAGAGACTGGAAGATCCGAAATAAAATCCATGGAAATGTGCATCCAAGGCCTCTTCGGGACAGGCAAAGGCAAAAGCAAACCGCTGGCACGAGAACAGCAAGGCTTAGCCCGAGCACAAATCCCACAGGACTGCACAAAGGAACGCACATCCCGCGACAAGGAAGGCCACCAGAAGGACCTAGCCACCAAATCCCTGGTACCAAAAATCCCAGGATGGCCTGCCAACACCGAAGAATGAACCTCGGAAATAACTCTGCTGGTCCATCTATCTGGGACAAACAGTCTCTCTGGTGGGCAACGGTCAGGTCTATCCGCCTGAAATTTCTGCAGCACTCATCGCAAATCTGGGGAAATGGCAGACAAAATCACTCCCTCTCTAAGGATACCAGGCGGCTCTGAAACTCCCGGAGAGTCAGGCACAAAACTCCTAGAAAGAGCATTAGCCTTCACGTTCTTCGAACCAGGCAGGTACGAGACCACGAAATCGAAACGGGAGAAAAACAACGACCAACGAGCCTGTCTAGGATTCAGCCGCTTGGCAGACTCGAGATAAATCAGATTTTTGTGATCAGTCAAGACCACCACACGATGGTTAGCTCCCTCGAGCCAATGTCACCACTCCTCAAATGCCCACTTCATAGCCAACAACTCCCGATTACCAACATCATAATTCCGCTCGGCAGGCGAAAACTTTCTTGAAAAGAAAGCACAAGGCTTCATCACAGAGCAATCAGAGCTTCTCTGCGACAAAACAGCCCCTGCTCCAATCTCAGAAGCATCAACCTCGACCTGAAAAGGAAGAGAGACATCAGGCTGACACAAAACTGGAGCCGAAGAAAACCGGCGCTTCAGCTCCCGAAAGGCTCCCACGGCCGCAGGAGACCAATTAGTCACATCAGAACCCTTCTTGGTCAAATCCGTCAAGGGTTTAACCACGCCAGAAAAATTAGCAATGAAGCGACGGTAAAAATTAGCAAAACCCAAGAACTTCTGAAAGACTCTTAACAGATGTAGGCTGAGTCCAGTCATGAATAGCCTGGACCTTGACTGGGTCCATCTCAATAGTAGAAGGAGAAAAAATAAAACCCAAAAAGGAAACCTTCTGTACTCCGAAGAGACATTTTGAGCCCTTCACAAATAAGGCATTAGCACGCAGGACCTGAAATACCATCCTGACCTGCTTCACATGGGACTCCCAGTCCTCAGAAAAGACCAAAATGTCATCCAGATACACAATCATAAATTTATCCAGATATTCTCGGAAGATGTCATGCATGAAGGATTGGAACACAGAAGGAGCATTAGAGAGTCCAAAAGGCATCACCAAGTACTCAAAATGGCCTTCGGGCGTATTAAATGCTGTTTTCCATTCATCCCCCTGCTTAATACGCACAAGGTTATACGCACCACGAAGATCTATCTTGGTGAACCAACTGGACCCCTTAATCCGAGCAAACAGATCAGATAATAATGGCAAAGGATACTGAAATTTGACCGTGATTTTATTTAGAAGACGATAATCTATACAAGGTCTCAGAGAACCATCCTTCTTGGCCACAAAAAAGAATCCTGCACCAAGAGGGGAGGAGGACGGGCGAATATGTCCCTTCTCTAAAGACTCCTTTATATAACTCCGCATTGCGGCATGTTCTGGTACAGACAAATTAAAAAGTCGTCCCTTAGGGAACTTACTACCAGGAATCAAATTTATAGCACAATCACAATCCCTGTGAGGAGGCAGGGCACCGGATCTGGGCTCATCAAATACATCCTGGTAGTCCGACAAAAACTCAGGGACCTCAGAAGGAGTGGAAGAAGCAATTGACACCAAAGGAGCATCGCCATGAATCCCCTGGCAACCCCAACTTGAAACAGACATAGCTTTCCAATCCAGAACTGGATTATGGGCCTGCAGCCATGGCAGACCCAAAACGACCACATCATGCAGATTATGCAGCACAAGAAAGCGAATCACCTCCTGATGTACAGGAGTCATGCACATGGTCACTTGAGTCCAATACTGAGGCTTATTCTCAGCCAATGGTGTAGCATCGATACCCCTCAGTGGAATAGGGAATTCCAAAGGCTCCAGGACAAAACCACAGTGCCTGGCAAATGACAAATCCATCAGGTTCAGGGCAGCACCTGAATCCACAAAAGCCATAACCGAGTAGGATGACAAAGAACAAATTAAAGTAACAGACAAAATGAATTTAGGCTGTATAGTACCAACGGTGACAGATTTAGCGATTTTATTTACGCGCTTAGAGCATGCTGAGATGACATGAGTTGAATCACCACAGTAAAAGCACAACCCATTTTGACGTCTATGATTTTGCCGCTCAATTCTGGTCAGAATTCGGTCACATTGCATAGACTCAGGTCTCTGTTCAGAAAACACCGCCAGATGGTGCGTAGATTTGCGCTCCCGCAAACGCCGATCAATCTGAATGGCCAAAGCCATTGAGTCATTCAGACTTGCAGGCGTGGGGAACCCCACCATAACATTCTTAATGGCTTCAGAAAGACCTTCTCTGAAATTTGCAGCCAGGGCACACTCATTCCATTGAGTAAGCACCGACCATTTCCGAAATTTTTGACAATACACCTCAGCTTCATCCTGGCCCTGAGAGAGAGCCAGCAAGGCCTTTTCTGCCTGGTTCTCAAGATTAGGTTCCTCATAAAGCAATCCAAGCGCCAGAAAAAACGCATCCACATTCAGCAATGCAGGATCTCCCGGCGCCAGGGAGAAAGCCCAATCTTGAGGGTCGCCGCGTAACAGGGAGATAACAATTCTAACTTGCTGAGCGGAATCACCGGAGGAACGAGGTCTCAAAGAAATAAATAATTTACAATTATTCTTAAAATTCAGAAACCTAGATCTATCTCCAGAAAACAACTCAGGAACAGGTACTTTTGGCTCAGACATAGGACTGTGAACAACAAAATCCTGAATGCTTTGCACCCTTGCAGCAAGATGATCCACACTAGAAGTCAGACTCTGAATATCCATGTCTGCAGCTGAACTCAAAGCCACCCAGAGATTAAGGAGATGAGAGAAGCTGGACAGACTGCAGCAAAGGAAGAGAAAAAAAAAAAAATTGTACTCAGGACTTCTCTTATCCCACTTCTGCGATGCATTAAACACTTTTCGGGCCTGCTGTACTGTTATGATCCCAGTGGCTTAGGATCACAAATCTAACCAGCTAAGTCAGAGATAATAGGACGAGCTCTGGGGATGTGGTAACTGGACTAACCGCAAACCTGATCCTAACCAAACACAATAAAGGTAGCCGTGGAACGTTTCCTGAAATCCTAGACGTCTCTTCACGCCCTGAGAAACTGACTACTCCTAAAGAGAAAGTACAGACCTCACTTGCCTCAGAGAAATAACCCCAAAGATATAGAAGCCCCCACAAATAATAACAGTGAGTTAAGAGGAAAAGACAAACGCAGAGATGAAACAGATTAAGCAAATGAGGCCCGCTAACGCTAGATAGCAGAAAATAGCAAGGGATCTGTGCGGTCAATAAAAAACCCTATGCAAAAATATCCACGCGGAGAATGCGAGAACCCCCACACCAACTAACGATGTGGGGGGAGCAACTCAGCACCCCAGAGCACCAGCAAGCAGGGAAATCACATATTAGCAAGCTGGACTAAACACATCATATACTAGGACACATCTTGAACACAGATGAGCAAAAATAAGCAAACAAAACTTAGCTTCTCTTGGAGAGACTGATAACGGATGTAGACAGGAGCAATCAGAATAGCACTGAATACAACGACAGCAGGCAACAACTGAGAGTCCAAGTGAACTAAATAGGAAACCAGCTAACAGATAACGAGACAGCTGATCCAGCCTCAGACCTGCAGAATGACACTCACACAGTACCACTTGTGACCACAAGAGGGAGCCCAAAAACAGAGTTCACAACAGGTAACCTCTTCACTGCCTGGCAGAGTTGCTGTCTCACACAGATGACAGCGTGGCATCTGCAATGCTCTGACCGGCTATGTTACCATGCTGTCACACAGATGACCGTGTGGGAAATGCTAGATATTCGGGCTCCCCATTCATTTGGTATCATTTTTTTTAAGTTTGGTGGAACACGACAGACCTGAACATCCATGGGTCAGCCCATCATTAATTTGGAAACCTTATAATTGTTGCAGTAATATTCTTACCTTGGTGACCCAGTGTCCATGTTTCATCTTCATCAAAATGAGTGTCTCCACCAAGTCCATTGCTTGGTGAGAAAGCATGGGCCAAAATTCCAAGCGGTCCATCAAATGGAAAGAAATCCCCATGGTCTGGGCAAGAAATACAATCCACGTTTAACAATTAGTTGTACATTTCACAAAGCAAATGTAATTTGCATTTAAACTTACCTTTGTATCCAAAAGATATCATAATATCACCTTCACCAGTATAAATTTGACGGAAATTCAAGGGAGTAACCTCACTCCAGAGCCCGAGAGCTTGCGCAATGGCGTAATCTACTTCTGAGTCGGTGATATCTGGAGTGTAGTTAACAACTCTGTAAAAAGGGGTATAAAAACTTGATTAAAAACATTGTGCCATTTTCTGTATGCACCTTCTATGCAGACCTATATATTTCCATGGTTGTAGATTACGAATCTGCTCACTTCTCTAGATGTAAGTGGGTAAGTAGGGGTCAAATGAAAAGAGATAACACAATACTAGACCTGGGTTCTGGCAGGTCCTCCTCAGGTTTGAACCTGACATGGGATAATATTTCCTGTGTTGACATGACCAGAACTGTGTGGAAAAGGGTCTGGCTGACTGCTTATGTCAACACCTCAGCAAGCTACTTCTCTGACAACGGGTAGATCGATGACGTCTGAGCGATAGGATTCCCACTGATCACTAGAACAGGGGGGTTAATCGAAGCTGTGGTCTAGCATGCACCCTACTACTCCATTCACTGATTATGGCACTATCAAAGAAAGCCAAAAACATTGCTCCTCTTACACAAAGGACTTTGAGCCCTCATTCTTGCAATAATTTAGGGTCCCAGTCGTCAAAACCCCACCAATTTCTATAGGTTAACACCTATAGAGTGGACTGGAGAAAATTGGCATTTTCTCCTTGCAACAGGAATAATCTTTAAAATACTTTAACCGTTTTGCTGCAAAGAATGTATCTCATACATCTTTGCAGTCTGGTACATTAGTAGCTAAGGACCTATGATATACATCCTTGCTACTGATGACCCAAGGCTGCATCACAGACAAGCACAGGAGATAAGAATTTCTGTCTTAAATAAATAGAGCTTGGATTTAAGGGAGACCTGTCACCAGGTGAAAAGTGGCACTTTTTTAGGTTCATTTTCTTCCCGCTGCTCCCCTGAATATTTAGTTTTTTTACGTTGGTTTTTTTTTTAAATCCACCATACTGCTCCAGACATATGGGCCTTTTTAATTTAGTACAAATTTTTATAGTTTTTAAAATGAGGCATTGATCACATGGGAATAATGCACAGTAGCCTGAAGACAGAGCCCCAGAGGATCCAGTAAACGACGCCCCCTTATGAAGATCATAAAATTTAGCACTAAATAAAAAAGCCCAAATCTCTGGAACTGTATGACGGATTTAAAAGACAAAACACTTGCCATTCAGGGGAAGTTTTGAACAAATTTCTTGATTTTAATTGCAGTCCATAAATATTTTTTTTTATTTTTATTTTATTCCAGCACCTCCCTTGAGTACTTCAGTGATGATGCTGAAATAAAATAAGAATAAAAAATATTTATGGACTGCAATTAAAATCATGAAATTTGTTCCAAAATTTCTTTGAGTGCCAAGTTTTTTATATATTTAATTTTTCTTCATTGTATTACTGTGGATACATAGTCACAGCGCAGTCATCACACCGGAGCTCAGAGGACCAAGAGCAGAACCAAAAATGTAGGTTTAACAGCTAGTATATTTTTAAAAAATCTATTTTATGTGGGCAGGTGGTGTGTTTATCAAACCAAGAAAATCATGGAAACCTCACTACATAAAACATGAGCATGAAAAATGGGAATACTCTACATAGTTAAGTTTCAAATAAATTTGCAAGAAAAAAAGTGTTTTCTTCTGTTCTGAAATGCACAAAATCTACCTGTAGGTCAAAGATGTTTTTTCCCATTTAGGTTTCCCAGGAAAATGGCTGAATCTCTGGACATCAGGGACCCCACATCTGGGTTTCTTCATAACCTGTAGAGTTTCCTTGTTTATTTTCCCAGTGATGTTAAGACCAAAAAAATCTTGCATGGCCTTGATTTTCTCTTCCATTGGATCGGCAAATCTTCTTGAGACAGGAAATGCATTGTAAAATCGTTCTATGTATTCCTGATATAGAACAACAGATAAATGCCATTATACAAAAATATTGCAATTAGTGCGTTAAAGGGTCAGGTTCCCTAGTGGAACTAAAAATTATGTTAAAAAAAAGGTATCTAAAGTTTCTAAAGGGTAACAATTCTCCTTGTGGAGTGTGACAAGCTAGGGATGGCATCAGACTGACGAGACTTACAGCCAAACCAGATTCTCAATTTGCAGACACAGTGTTTCGAGGTATTGCCCCTCGTCAGTGCAAAGTATAAAATCTGATTTGGCTGGGTGAGAGGGTAAAAAAACAGTGATTAAGGTTTTTATGTTAAATCGTTTTTTATTTTATTTTTTAATTTTTTTTTTGTTATTTATGAAAAAAATTGAAGTTTTCAGTTTGTCCTCTAAGCCTAATGTACGACTCTTATTTTGTGTTGGGTACATAGACTTCTGTTAAGTTTGCCTTCCAAAAACAAGAATTTAAATTAATCAAAAGTGATTAAAAAGACCAGCTAGGTCTACGAAATGCAGCAAAGCTAAAATAAACGTGTTACTGTTGTGCATTGGTATAAAATATAAAAAAGCATTATAAATTTGGCATCTCCCAATCATAACGGCCCATAGAATAAAGGAAACATATTATTTATACCACTAGGTGAACGCTGTAAAAATAAATCCTGGGAAGAAACACAGTACAAATTGCTTTTTTATTTTCCCTAAATAATAATAGAAGGTATAGACCAGTGTGAAAATTACATATTTAAGTTCCCAGAGGAGCATCGCATGGCTTTTAAGCCTCTTTACATTGGCTCGTCACTCTCCACAAGTAAAAACGTTACTGCTTAGATCCCAGTCAGAAGCCACTCATGCAGCCAAATCAGATCTCAAGCTTTGCACTGAGAAGGGGCAACACCCCGAAACACGTATCTGCAAATTGGGTTTGACTTTTATCTTAAATCATATGGCAAGACTCGTTGAAGAGTCGATATTGACTTTTAGGATTGCTACTTCCAATAGTTGGCATTAGAGATCAAGCCCTCTTCCTCCCTGAAGAGGCAATTTGCATGTTTAATTTTTCAGAGGAGCATTGCATGGCCTGTAAGTCTCCTTACATTGGCATGCCAGGCATGCCGCTCTCCACAAGGAGAAATGTAACCCTTATACGCACCCCGAAAATGTTTCCTGTATAAATTTCAACTTGTCTCTTAAAATAAGAGATCTGCAATAAAGCTAGATTGATGAAAAAAAAAGTTATGACCACTGTAACACCAGTGGTGAGGGAAGGACAATGAGTGATCTCTAAGTCTACATTGGTTATGCCACTAAGGGGTTAAGATGTGCAAACTAAACTTAAAACCAAAGGCTGGTGGGACCACCAGGGATTTTCCAAGTGAGTAATGTTTGTTCACTTTTTACAGTATTTCCTGCTTCTAATTACATTCCTTAACCGCTTGGACAATCCATTTATCAGATTCTACAAGTTACCTACAGTTATTATTACAATTCTTAAATGTATCACTATGCCCTATCGGATTTGCTATCTCTAGTGTCTTGGTATGTGATGTGTTCCACCCTCTCCATTCTGTCATTCCATAGAAATCAGACCGCACTTCGATGTCCTCCGAGTGTGGTCTGATTTTTTTTTCATGGGACGTAGACTTTCATTGCCGATCTTGATGCGATACTTGGATCAAACTCGGACATATCTCCAATTTCTTCAGTGGACCTCTCAGTCCGAGGAAAAAATTGGACATGTGCATAGTCCCAAAGAATATCATACGTACGAGTGAAAACCACTGATAACACTCGTCCTATAATATCTGTCTTGTGCAGAAGCCATTTGGATGAACTCTACAGTGAAGAGCAATAAGGAAAAGGGAGAATTTGATAGAAGGCTAGAATATAAGACAGTGTGGTCGGAACTGTGGAGAGCTTTTTTAGGTGAGGACCAATGTTTTGGATTGTTTTCTGGAGAAAGTAATTACAATCCTATATAACAGGCTATAATAACTATTCAAAAACATAAATAATTCATCAGACCCTTACCTGAGCCTTTATCAAGTCCGTCTTGGTGATGCCTACACCTTCATGCCCTCCTTCTGTAACAGGTACCAGCTCAACAATGTGGAGCTTCACTAGGAGACATGGTATGAAGAACCACGGAAGACCCATGCTGCCTTCTCATTAATGTTCGTTTTTGTATTAAGATTTCTATTTTTCTTTTTTCGTCACTGAGTTTTTTTTATTCCCGACATACTGTAAATGTCTCTTTCTTCAAGCTGAATGTAAATATTAGTGGAGGGTTTGCGCAATTCTCTTCCTGTCGGAACGACATGTTGGAATGACACAAGCCTGCAGGCTACATTTTTGTGTTCTTTTGTCTCCGAATGGCAGAGGCCCCTTAGGCAAACATTCTTGTACATGAACCTTATCATTAAACTAGAGGAGCATGCAGGTTAATTGTAGAACACGAGAGTTGACGATATTACTCAGAGCATGAGCTGACTTGTGCATGGTGGTGGTAATGAAAATAATGAAGCCCTTGAAGATAATATTTTCTTGAAATTAAAAAGACAAAAAAAACTCAATTGCTTGTTCATTATGACACTGTCATGTTCCTGGGTTCACACCCTTGAGACTGTGTTTTGTAGTCAGCTTCTCTGTCTGCCAAACTACAGCAGACACATCTTTTTCCGGGAGTTTAGATTCTGCTATTCTGGCTGCAGTCTGCTTAGCATAGCAAGGGTGTTTTTATTTGTCTGCCCTATCACCATTCGGGTACAGCTTTATATTCTGTACCCCTGCTGGTGATAGTTTCATGTGAATGTTCTGCCATTCTGCTGTAGTTCAAAGCCAGTCAGTGAATTTCCAGCTAGGGTTTATCTTTTAGCTGTTTCGGTTCTTTGCTCTGCACCTATCTTCTGTTTTGTTTTTAGGATGTAGGCAGCATATTTTCTAACAGTAAAAACTTTAAAATTTAGTTTGTATTTCATGGTTTATTTTACTCACTCTTGGATCTTTCCTTTTTTCAGTACACTTTCCCTTTTGTAGGTAATTCATACTCTGCTCTTCAGTTCTTTAGGAGGAACGTGAAGCACTTGAAGGCCTTTTAAGCAGTATAGGTCCGAGTTTCCATCCTTTAGTCCAGGGGTGGGCAATTATTTTTCCCGAGGGGCCACATGAGAGACCGTAACTGTTGTGGAGGGCCGAACCAATAGGCCGAAATTAATTCTACTCAATATTAATATCAATATATTATAATTATTACATTATTGATAATTATATTAATATTAATTGTATCTCTTAATATTGAGCAGAATTAAGTATGCTGACATCCCCCTATATATCATTTGAACCCAAGTACACCCCTTTATGTATATTGTTTGAGCCCCCCACAGCCCCTTATATACTGCAAGAGCCTCCCCCATATGTGGCATGAGCCCCACACAGCCTCCCCCATATGCGGCATGATCCCCACACAACCTCCCTATATACACTGCATGAGGCCCACACAGCCTCCCTATATACACTGCATGAGGCCCCCATTGCCTCCAATATACTGCATGATGCCCCCAGAGCCTCCCCATATACTGCATGAGGCCCCCATAGCCTCCCCATATACTGCATGAGGCCCCCATAGCCTCCCCATTTACTGCATGCGCCCCTATAGCCTCCCCAAGTGCAGCATGACATCCCCACAGCCTTCCCATGTGCAATATGATGCCACCATAGCCTCCTCAAGTGCAACATGTCACCCCCATAGCCTCCCCATGTGCAGCATGTCAACCCCATTTGCAGCACCATGTGCAGCATGTCACCCCCCATAGCTTCCCCATGCCCACCCAAACATCCCATACACATGAAAAAAATAGAATTATTCTTACCGTTAACTCGGTTTCTAGGAACCTTCCACGACAGCGGTACTGGATGATGTCTCCCCGCCCTAATGGGGGACAGGAAACACAAAAGAGGTTAAATACCCTCCCCTTCCTGCCACCTCCAGTGTTTTTTCTGGACACAGTAGCATGTATAATTACCACTCAGGTGCAGGAACTCAACGATAAAATCATAAAAATAGGGAGGGAAATTAATGCTGTCGTGGAAGGTTCCTAGAAACCGAATTAACGGTAAGAATAATTCTATTTTCTCCAGTCACCTTCCACGACAGCGGTACTGGAGTAGTACCAACAAAAAAAATTCTTAGGGGGGGACAACAGCCTGCAGAACTGTTCTGCCGAAAGTTAAATCCCGGTTGAAATCGAGCCTGTAATGCCTGGTGAACATATGAACTGATGACCAGGTGGCAGCTCTGCAAATCTGCTCCGTAGAAGCGTCACCTCTCTCTGCCCATGATGTTGACACCGACCGTGTAGAGTGGGCTTTCAGTGATGGAGGAGGTGATAAATTCTGGGATGAATATGCCAGAGATATGGCCTGTTTAATCCAGTTGGCGATTGTATTTTTTGTCGCCTTTCTACCTTTGTTCTTTCCCGAGTGTTGAATGAAGAGATTTTGATCAATCCTCCAACTCTCTGTTTGTGAAAGATAATATAGGACCACTCTGCGGACATCCAGAGTGTGGAAGGATTCTTCCCTCACATTAGAGGGATCTTGGCAGAATGAGGGCAACACTATGTCCTGAGTCTGACCTCTATGAAAGTCTGATGTCACTTTAGGTAAGAAGGTAGGGTCTAGACGGAGGATTATACTATCAGATGTCACCCTCAAATAAGGTTCTTGTATGGATAGGGCATGTAGTTCCCCTATCCATCTGGCAGAAGTAATAGCCACTAAAAAGACAGTTTTTAGGGTAAGAACCCTTAAAGAAGACTCTGATAAGGGTTCAAATGGATCCCGAGTTAGACTATTAAGGACCAAATTTAGATCCCAAGGGGGACTACGGTTGTGAACTCTGGGGGGGATTCTACATGCTGACATTATGAAGCGTTTAATCCACCGATGTTTGGCTAGTTCCTGGTCAAAATATGAGCTGAGAGCTGAAATTTGTACCTTTAAGGTATTAGGCCTAAGCCCCAAATCTAGACCCCTCTGCAAGAAGTCTAGAATTTGGGCAATATTTGGGTGAAAAGGGTCTGGAATATTAGGAAGACACCAAGATGAAAATCTTTTCCAGACTTTGGCATAAATGGCATTGTTTATGGGTTTTCTACTTTTTTGAAGTGTGTGAATTACTTTATCTGAGAGACCCCTTGCCTTTAGTATTTCGGCTTCAGAAGCCATGCTGAAAGATTTAATCTGTGGAGGTTTGGATGTACTAATGGCCCCTGATGAAGTAGGTTGCTCTCCTGAGGTAAACATATTGGATCTTCCTGAGCCATGTCTAACAGGGCACTGTACCAACTCCTCCCCGGCCACATTGGCGCGATCAGGATCGCCGCAACTCGCTCTGATCGGATCTTCTGTAGAGTTTTTGATAGCAATGGGATCGGAGGAAAAGCATAGACGAGGTTGAACTTCCAGGGGTGAGAGAACGCATCCATGCCTAGTGCTCTGTCTGCCATATTTAGGGAGAAATATGTTTGTAGCTTGGCATTTTGACTGTTGGCAAAAAGGTCCACTTCTGGAATCCCCCATTTGGATATCAGGGAGAGAAAGACTTCCTGATTTAGACACTATTCCCCTGGATGTACATGCTTTCTGCTCAGAAAGTCTGCTTGGGTATTGGCTGACCCCTTCAGGTGGACTGCCGAAATAGAGAGGAGGTGCCTCTCTGCCCTAAAAAAAATGTTTGAAGCCAAGGTCTTTAGTTTTTTGTATTTTGTGCCTCCCTGATGATGAAGGTATGCTACAGTGGTCACGTTGTCAGAATATATCCTGACATGATGCCCCTGAACGAGAAAGGATGCAGCTTTTAACGCCTCTTCCACCGCCTTCAGTTCTCTGAAGTTCGAGGAGCTTGCTCTGATGTCTGGGGGCCATGTACCCTGGAAATGAGTTCCCTCGACTATGGCTCCCCATCCCCTTTGACTGACGACCGATGTGAGCGTCTTTAGCGGGACCTGGTCCCAGCTGACCCCCCGTTGGAGGTTTCGGAGATGTAGCCACCATGTCAGGGATGTCCTGATATGATTGGGGAGGCAAATTCTCTTGGATAGAGAGCTCTGCTGTCTGTCCCAGGATGATAGAACATGGGTCTGGAGGACTCTTGTGTGGGCTTGGGCCCAAGGCACCATCTGGATACAAGATGTTAGAGATCCCAGAATAGACATGGAATGTCGCAGAGTAGGAGCTTTCAGGGTTCTGAATGCTGTTATCCTCTGTACCAGATCGAGTTGGTGTTCTCTGGGCAGAAAGGATCTTCTCAACTCCGAGTCCAGCAGGACCCCTAGGAACTTTTTCTTTTTGGAAGGAAGTAGGTCAGATTTCTCCAGATTCGGGATCCAACCCAAAGACTTCAGGATCTCTAGAGACTTTGATAAGTCTGATTTGAGGCGGGAGACAGAAGGAGCGACAATGAGTAGATCGTCTAGATAGGGAACTATGCAAATCCCTTGAAGACGTATGAATATTATTGCCTCTGTCATGATCTTTGTGAAGACCCGGGGAGCTGAGGCGATCCCAAAGGGAAGGGAGTTGAACTGATAGTGTACTATCTGCTGATCCTGAGATATTACAAATCTTAGGTACTTCCGGAATTCTGGATGGATTGGGACGTGATAATAAGCGTCCCTCAGATCCACCGTAGCCATCACCCAGTCTTGGCCTATCAGAGGGATCGCTGTTCTGACCGACTCCATCTTGAATCTGCTGTAAGTTATTACTCGATTGAGAGGTTTCAAGTTGATTATTATCCAGTGCTTCTCCGAAGGTTTCTTGATTAGAAACAGGTGAGAATAGTGTCCTCTGCCTATTTCTTGCTGAGGTACTGGGGAAATTACTCCTGCCTGGAGTAACTCTCGAAGTCCGGAGAGGAATGCACCCTGAGGGCTGAGACTCTGTAATGAGGTTATCCTTATGTGATGAGGGGGAGGGCTCTTGAACTCCAGTTTTAGCCCATTCTGAATAGTGTCGAGTACCCACTGGTTCGACGAAATGGAACTCCACTGGTTGATGAAGCCCGAGATTCGACCCCCGACGCCCTGGGCGTAGTCACTGCTTGTCAGGGGTTTGCTGGGACTGGGGAACCAGGATATTCCTACCCTTCCCCCCTTTAGGACAGCTCCAGCGTCCTGTCTTGCCTTTTCCTTTGAACTCTCTTTGGAAGGGTTGTTCCTTTGAGGGGAGAAAAAAATGTTTTTTTCGGATTCCTCTGTTCGGGAAGTGCTTTTTTCTTGTCTGTTGCCTTTTCTAGTATATCATCAAGAGCCTGCCCGAAGAGATAGCGGCCTTGAAAAGGAATGGCACAGAGCTTCGTCTTGGACGTGATGTCACTGCTCCAGGACTTCAGCCATAGAGCTCTCCTGGCTGAGTTAGAAAGAACTGCCGATTTAGCAGCCACTCTACGGACTCTGCCGAAGCATCAGTGAGAAAGCCCGTAGCCCTCTGGAGAAGAGGGAGGGAATCCAGGATTACTTCCCTAGATGTTCCCTGGGTAAGGTGGTCTTCAAGCGTGCGGAGCCAACGGAATAGGGACCTAGCCACACACGTAGACGCAATATTTGTTCTAAGGAGATTCGTGGAAGTATCCCAAGATCTTCTTAGTAGACTCTCCATCTTGCGGTCCATGGGGTCTCTGAGTTGGGAAGAATCCTCAAATGGGAGGGTTGTCTTTTTTGAAACTCTAGAGACCTGTACGTCTACTTTAGGGGTTTCCCACAAAGAGACGTCTCCATCAAGAGGGAAACGATTTTTTAGCTCAGATGGAACCGTAAGCCCCTTCTCAGGGGATTCTCATTCATGGAGAATGAGACTCTGCACATTCTCGTGTATTGGAAACCCCTTCCATTTTTTCGGTTTCAACCCACCGAACATCTCATCCTGCACTGACGGTTTCTCCTCCTCCTCCTCAACGCCCATTGTCCCCCTGACCATACTGATTAACTTACGTTTATCCTCAGAGGAAAAATAGTATTTTTTATTTTCCTCTTTAGGGGTAGAAGTGGAGCCCTCATTCTCCCACAAATCCTCTGAAACAGAAGAATGAAGTTCACCAGAGTCTGAGTCAGAAATAACCGATGCCATCTTCCTTTTTTTAGGCGGAGGTGGCTGAGGTAACAGAGACTGGGAAAGGGCCGATACAGAGGACTGAACTTCTTGTTTAATGAGGGTTTTAATGCTCTCGAACAAGGATGGCTGTTCAGAGCGTAATACTTCCTCAGTGCAGGGCTGGCAAAGCTTCTTCTTGTATGAGGAAGGAAGCTTTGATGCACATACACCACATTTCCGATCTTCCGATTTCTTTGAAGATTTGTCCTTCCTAGGGGCAGAGGCCTTGTCTCCCTAAAAAAGAGAGAGAAGGGGACTAAGTATACAGCACCCTAAGGAATACGGGGAAAGAGGGACCTGACCCCCTACTCACAGTAGGAGGGAAGACGCAGGGCTCGGCAGATGCAGAGGCAGGTCTGTCACCTTCCATGGTCAGTCAGTACTTGCAGTCCAGACAGACAGACAGGGGGCCTTACCTGGAGGTGACTAACCAGGGTTAAATACCGAGGTAGCTGCGTCCGATTATGTGCTCCTCTGTTATGACCCCAATGGCGAGGGTCTCAGAGGAACGTGGAAGTCTGCAGAATACAAAAATCCAGCTCATAGGGCAGTGGTAACTGGGTTGACCATATATCTACTCCTAACGCCAACACTAGAAGTAGCCGGGGATCATTCCTACGTTGATTCTAGATGACACGCGCCAGCCGGAGAATCTAGCTACCCCTAGTAGAGGAAAACAAAGACCTTTCTTGCCTCCAGAGAAGGGGACCCCAAAGCTGGATAGAAGCCCCCCACAAATAATGACGGTGAGGTAAGAGGAAATGACAAACACAGAAATGAGCCAGGTTTAGCACAGAGAGGCCCGCTTACTGATAGCAGAATAAAGAAAGGTAACTTATATGGTCAACAAAAACCCTATCAAAATCCACACTGGAAATTCAAGAACCCCCGAACCGTCTAACGGTCCGGGGGGAGAACACCAGCCCCCTAGAGCTTCCAGCAAAGGTCAGGATGTAGATATGGAACAAGCTGGACAAAAATACAAAACCAAAACAAATAGCAAAAAGCAAAAGGCAGACTTAGCTGATATAACTGGAACCAGGATCAGTAGACAAGAGCACAGCAGACTAGCTCTGATAACTACGTTGCCAGGCATTGAACTGAAGGTCCAGGGAGCTTATATAGCAACACCCCTAACTAACGACCCAGGTGCGGATAAAAGGAATGACAGAAAAACCAGAGTCAAAAAACTAGTAACCACTAGAGGGAGCAAAAAGCAAATTCACAACAGTACCCCCCCCTTAGTGAGGGGTCACCGAACCCTCACCACGACCACCAGGGCGATCAGGATGAGCGGCATGAAAGGCACGAACTAAATTGGCCGCATGAACATCAGAGGCGACCACCCAGGAATTATCCTCCTGACCATAGCCCTTCCACTTGACCAGGTACTGAAGCCTCCGCCTGGAGAGGCGAGAATCCAAGATCTTCTCCACCACGTACTCCAACTCGCCCTCAACCAACACCGGAGCAGGAGGCTCAGCAGAAGGAACTACAGGCACAATGTACCGCCGCAACAAGGACCTATGAAATACATTGTGAATAGCAAACGACACAGGAAGATCCAGACGAAAAGATACAGGATTAAGGATTTCCAATATCTTGTAAGGCCCAATAAAACGAGGTTTATATTTGGGAGAGGAGACCTTCATAGGAACAAAGCGGGAAGAAAGCCATACCAAATCCCCAACGCGTAGTCGGGGACCCACACCACGGCGGCGGTTGGCAAAGCGCTGAGCCTTCTCCTGTGACAACTTCAAGTTGTCCACCACATGATTCCAGATCTGCTGCAACCTATCCACCACAGAATCCACCCCAGGACAGTCAGAAGGCTCCACATGACCCGAAGAAAAGCGAGGATGGAAACCAGAGTTGCAGAAAAAAGGCGAAACCAAGGTGGCGGAACTAGCCCGATTATTAAGGGCAAACTCAGCCAACGGCAAGAATGTCACCCAATCGTCCTGATCAGCAGAGACAAAACACCTCAAATAAGCCTCCAAAGTCTGATTGGTTCGCTCCGTCTGTCCATTAGTCTGAGGATGGAAAGCAGACGAAAACGACAAATCAATGCCCATCCTACTACAAAAGGATCGCCAGAACCTGGAAACGAACTGGGATCCTCTGTCTGACACAATATTCTCAGGGATGCCGTGCAAACGAACCACGTTCTGGAAAAACACAGGAACCAGATCGGAAGAGGAAGGCAGCTTAGGCAAAGGAACCAAATGGACCATCTTGGAGAAGCGATCACATATCACCCAGATAACGGACATGCCCTGAGATAGCGGAAGATCAGAAATGAAATCCATGGAGATATGAGTCCAAGGTCTCTTCGGGACAGGCAAGGGCAAGAGCAAACCGCTGGCACGAGAACAGCAAGGCTTAGCTCGAGCACAAGTCCCACAGGACTGCACAAATGACCGCACATCCCTTGACAAGGAAGGCCACCAAAAGGACCTGGCCACCAGATCTCTGGTGCCAAAAATTCCCGGGTGACCTGCCAACACCGAGGAATGAACCTCGGAAATGACTCTGCTGGTCCACTTATCCGGGACAAACAGTCTGTCAGGTGGACAAGACTCAGGCCTATCAGCCTGAAATCTCTGCAACACACGTCGCAGATCCGGAGAAATAGCTGACAAGATAACTCCATCTTTAAGAATACCAACAGGATCAGCGACTCCAGGAGCATCAGGCACAAAGCTCCTAGAAAGAGCATCGGCCTTCACATTCTTTGAACCTGGTAAATACGAGACAACAAAATCAAAGCGGGAGAAAAACAATGACCAGCGGGCCTGTCTCGGATTAAGGCGTTTAGCAGACTCGAGATACATCAGATTTTTGTGATCAGTCAAGACCACCACACGATGCTTAGCACCCTCAAGCCAATGACGCCACTCCTCAAATGCCCATTTCATGGCCAACAACTCCCGATTGCCCACATCATAATTTCGCTCGGCAGGCGAAAACTTCCTAGAGAAAAAGGCACAAGGTTTCATAACAGAGCAACCAGGGCCTCTCTGCGACAAAACAGCCCCTGCCCCAATCTCCGAAGCATCCACCTCAACCTAAAAGGGAAGTGAGACGTCAGGCTGGCACAAAACAGGCGCCGAAGTAAACCGGCGTTTCAACTCCTGGAAAGCCTCCACGGCAGCAGGAGCCCAGTTAGCTACATCGGAGCCCTTCTTGGTCATATCCGTCAAAGGTTTCACAATGCTAGAAAAATTAGCGATAAAACGACGGTAGAAGTTAGCGAAGCCCAAGAACTTCTGAAGACTCTTAACTGACGAGGGCTGAGTCCAATCAAGAATAGCTCGGACCTTGACTGGGTCCATCTCCACAGCAGAAGGGGAAAAAATGAACCCCAAAAAGGGAACCTTCTGTACACCAAAGAGACACTTTGAGCCCTTGACAAACAAAGAATTTTCACGCAAAATTTTAAAGACCAACCTGACCTGCTCCACATGCGAATCCCAATTATCAGAAAAAACCAAAATATCATCCAGATAAACAATCAAAAATTTATCCAGATACTTCCGGAAAATGTCATGCATAAAGGACTGAAAAACTGAAGGCGCATTGGAGAGCCCAAAAGGCATCACCAAGTACTCAAAATGACCTTCGGGCGTATTGAATGCGGTTTTCCATTCATCACCTTGCTTAATGCGCACAAGGTTGTACGCACCACGAAGGTCTATCTTGGTGAACCACTTGGCACCCTTAATCCGGGCAAACAAGTCAGACAACAGCGGTAAAGGATACTGAAATTTGACAGTGATCTTATTTAAAAGCCGATAATCAATACAAGGTCTCAAAGATCCGTCCTTTTTTGCCACAAAAAAGAATCCCGCACCAAGAGGGGAAGAAGACGGACGAATATGTCCTTTCTCCAGAGACTCCTTGATATATGAACGCATAGCGGTATGTTCAGGTACCGACAGATTAAACAGTCTTCCCTTAGGAAATTTACTGCCTGGGATCAAATCTATAGCACAGTCACAGTCCCTATGAGGAGGCAGTGCACTGGACTCAGACTCACTGAAGACATCCTGATAATCAGACAAATACTCCGGAACTTCCGAAGGCGTAGAAGAAGCAATAGACACAGGCAGGGAATCCCCATGAATACCACGACAGCCCCAACTTGAGACTGACATAGCCTTCCAGTCCAGGACTGGATTATGGGTCTGTAACCATGGCAGCCCTAAAACAACCAAATCATGCATTTTATGTAAAACCAGGAAACGTATCACCTCGCGGTGTTCAGGAGTCATGCACATGGTAACCTGTGTCCAATACTGCGGTTTATTTGCTGCCAATGGTGTAGCATCAATACCCCTAAGAGGAATAGGATTTTCTAATGGTTCAAGAGTAAAACCACAGCGCTTAGCAAATGAGAGATCCATGAGACTCAGGGCAGCACCTGAATCTACAAACGCCATGACAGGATAAGATGACAGTGAGCAAATCAAAGTTACAGACAGAATAAATTTAGGTTGCAAATTACCAACGGTGACAGGACTAACAACCTTAGCTATACGTTTAGAGCATGCTGAGATAACATGTGTAGAATCACCACAGTAGTAGCACAAGCCATTCCGGCGTCTATGAATTTTCCGCTCATTTCTAGTCAGGATTCTATCACATTGCATTAAATCAGGTGTCTGTTCAGACAACACCATGAGGGAATTTGCGGTTTTTCTATCACATTGCACCGAATTAGGTGTCTGTTCAGACAACACCATGAGGGAATTTGCGGTTTTGCGCTCCCGCAACCGCCGGTCAATTTGAATAGCCAGTGCCATAGTATCATTCAGACCTGTGGGAATGGGAAAACCCACCATAACATTCTTAATGGCTTCAGAAAGACCATTTCTAAAATTAGCGGCCAGTGCACACTCGTTCCAATGTGTCAGCACGGACCATTTCCGAAATTTTTGGCAATACACTTCAGCCTCGTCCTGCCCCTGAGACATAGCCAGCAAGGCCTTTTCTGCCTGAATCTCAAGATTGGGTTCCTCATAAAGTAAACCGAGCGCCAGAAAAAACGCATCAAGATCAGCCAATGCCGGATCTCCTGGTGCCAGCGAAAAAGCCCAATCCTGAGGGTCGCCCCGTAAGAACGAAATAACAATTTTTACTTGCTGAGCAGAATCTCCAGATGAACAGGGTCTCAGGGACAAAAACAATTTACAATTATTCACGAAATTCCTAAACTTAAACCTGTCTCCGGAAAACAGTTCAGGAATCGGTATTTTAGGTTCTGACATAGGATTTCTGATAACATAGTCTTGTATGCCCTGCACACGAGTAGCCAGCTGGTCCACACTTGTAATCAAGGTCTGGACATTCATGTCTGCAGCAAGCATAGCCACTCTGAGGTAAAGGGGAAGAAGAAAAAAAAAAAAAAAAAAAAAAACTCAGAATCTTCTTTCTTATAATCCCTCTTCTGCAATGCATTAAACATTTAATACTGGCCTGGCAAACTGTTATGACCCCAATGGCGAGGGTCTCAGAGGAACGTGGAAGTCTGCAGAATACAAAAATCCAGCTCATAGGGCAGTGGTAACTGGGTTGACCATATATCTACTCCTAACGCCAACACTAGAAGTAGCCGGGGATCATTCCTACGTTGATTCTAGATGACACGCGCCAGCCGGAGAATCTAGCTACCCCTAGTAGAGGAAAACAAAGACCTTTCTTGCCTCCAGAGAAGGGGACCCCAAAGCTGGATAGAAGCCCCCCACAAATAATGACGGTGAGGTAAGAGGAAATGACAAACACAGAAATGAGCCAGGTTTAGCACAGAGAGGCCCGCTTACTGATAGCAGAATAAAGAAAGGTAACTTATATGGTCAACAAAAACCCTATCAAAATCCACACTGGAAATTCAAGAACCCCCGAACCGTCTAACGGTCCGGGGGGAGAACACCAGCCCCCTAGAGCTTCCAGCAAAGGTCAGGATGTAGATATGGAACAAGCTGGACAAAAATACAAAACCAAAACAAATAGCAAAAAGCAAAAGGCAGACTTAGCTGATATAACTGGAACCAGGATCAGTAGACAAGAGCACAGCAGACTAGCTCTGATAACTACGTTGCCAGGCATTGAACTGAAGGTCCAGGGAGCTTATATAGCAACACCCCTAACTAACGACCCAGGTGCGGATAAAAGGAATGACAGAAAAACCAGAGTCAAAAAACTAGTAACCACTAGAGGGAGCAAAAAGCAAATTCACAACACTCCTCCTCCTTCTCCGGTCCCAGGCGTAGGGGAAGAACCGCTATGCCCCACATCAGTCTCTTGGTCTGTAGGATGCGCATGCGTTCCACCGCTGGAACGCACATGTGAAACGGAAGTTCGGGGTACTTCCGGTTCGCACGTCCACCGTTTCCGGCCAAAGGAGAGGAAGAACGCCGGGGAGCTGCGTGGGGACCCCGGCCGCACATCACCGCTCCGCTTTACTCCCGAAGGAGCACGGGAGGAGCGGGAAAGGGGTCCCGAGTCCACACTATGTGAGGAGACGGGAGCAGCACCGCAGGGAGGAGAAACATACCCGTCCCAGGCTGCCCGGCTATGTAAGTGAAAACTGAGTGATCCGATCGCCGGCCACGGCAGCACTACAGCAGGACCTCCAGGAAAAACACTGGAGGTGGCAGGAATGGGAGGGTATTTAACCTCTTTTGTGTTTCCTGTCCCCCATTAGGGCGGGGAGACATCCTCCAGTCCCGCTGTCATGGAAGGTGCTGGAGAAAAAAAGAACACCACATACTCACCTCGGTCCCGTTTCCTGGTTCTCTGTTTCTGTTCCTGTCTCCGGTGCTCTGACTCTGGTGCGTGGGCGATAGTAACATAGTAACATAGTAACATAGTTAGTTGTTGTGAATTCTGCTCTTGGGCTCCCTCCGGTGGTTGTTGGTGGTAGTGCAGTTGTCTCTGGGTTGTAATCCAGGGCAGGTGTTTCTGCTGATTGCAGCTCTACTAGGTATTTAGGTGTGCAGGATCCATGAGTCCCTGCCAGTTGTCCATTGTTCTTGGAGGGATTGCATCTCTGTCTGGCTCCTCATGCCCTGCTGTCAATTCAGCTAAGATAAGTGTCTGGTTTTTTGTCTCTGTAGCACACATGCAGTGTGCTTTACAATTCAGTGCAATTCATTGTGTTTTTGTCCAGCTTAGACTTTGTTTGGATTTTTCAGTCATGCTGGATTCTCTGGAGATGCAGATATACATTCTATGTCTTTAGTTAGATGTAGAATATTTGTATTATCTGCTGTGGACATTTTTAGGGTTTTAATACTGACCGCTTAGAATTCTGTCCTATCCTTTCTTTTTAGCTAGAAGTGCCTCTTTTGCTAAATCCTGTTTTCTGCCTGCGTGTGTCTTTCCTCTTATACTCACAGTCAATATTTGTGGGGGGCTGCCTATCCTTTGGGGTTCTGCTCTGAGGCAAGATAGAATTCCCATTTCCAACTATAGGGGTATTTAGTCCTCCGGCTGTGTCGAGGTGTCTAGGCCGTGTTAGGTATACCCCACGGCTACTTCTAGTTGCGATGTCAGTTTAGGGGTTGCGGTCAGTACAGGTACCACCTACTCCAGAGATAGTCTCATGCGGCTCCAGGGTCACCGGATCATAACAGTTAGTAAGGCCGAAAAAAGACATTTGTCCATCCAGTTCAGCCTATATTCCATCATAATAAATCCCCAGATCTACATCCTTCTGCAGAACCTAATAATTGTATGATACAATATTGTTCTGCTCCAGGAAGACATCCAGGCCTCTCTTGAACACCTCGACTGAGTTCGCCATCACCACCTCCTCAGGCAAGCAATTCCAGATTCTCACTGCCCTAACAGTAAAGAATCCTCTTCTATGTTGGTGGAAAAACCTTCTCTCCTCCAGACGCAAAGAATGCCCCCTTGTGCCCGTCACCTTCCTTGGTATAAACAGATCCTCAGCGAGATATTTGTATTGTCCCCTTATATACTTATACATGGTTATTAGATAGCCCCTCAGTCGTCTTTTTTCCAGACTAAATAATCCTAATTTCGCTAATCTATCTGGGTATTGTAGTTCTCCCATCCCCTTTATTAATTTTGTTTCCCTCCTTTGTACTCTCTAGTTCCATTATATCCTTCCTGAGCACCGGTGCCCAAAACTGGACCCAGTACTCCATGTGCGGTCTAACTAGGGATTTGTACAGAGGCAGTATAATGCTCTCATCATGTGTATCCAGACCTCTTTTAATGCACCCCATGATCCTGTTTGCCTTGGCAGCTGCTGCCTGGCACTGGCTGCTCCAGGTAAGTTTATCATTAACTAGGATCCCCAAGTCCTTCTCCCTGTCAGATTTACCCAGTGGTTTCCCGTTCAGTGTGTAATGGTGATATTGATTCCTTCTTCCCATGTGTATAACCTTACATTTATCATTGTTAAACCTCATCTGCCACCTGTCAGCCCAAGTTTCCAACTTATCCAGATCCATCTGTAGCAGAATACTATCTTCTCTTGTATTAACTGCTTTACATAGTTTTGTATCATCTGCAAATATCAATATTTTACTGTGTAAACCTTCTACCAGATCATTAATGAATATGTTGAAGAGAACAGGTCCCAATACCGACCCCTGTGGTACCCCACTGGTCACAGCGACCCAGTTAGAGACTATACCATTTATAACCACCCTCTGCTTTCTATCACTAAGCCAGATACTAACCCATTTACACACATTTTCCCCCAGACCAAGCATTCTCATTTTGTGTACCAACCTCTTGTGCGGCACGGTATCAAACGCTTTGGAAAAATCGAGATATACCACGTCCAATGACTCACCGTGGTCCAGCCTATAGCTTACCTCTTCATAAAAACTGATTAGATTGGTTTGACAGGAGCGATTTCTCATAAACCCATGCTGATATGGAGTTAAACAGTTATTCTCATTGAGATAATCCAGAATAACAACCATAGTGCAGGTGTAATAATCTGTCCCTGGTCAAATAGGCCCAGGTCACATGGACGTATTATTATGCCTAATGTCAGAAAGGGGTTACGCAAAAACAACAGCTTTGTTTCTTTTCTCTGACCACTCTGTCATTTAGTTATAATTTTATTGTGGTTTTAATTGTTTTAAATCTTTCTCTTGTGTATTTTATTTGATTATTCATTTTTCCATTCTTTCATTAATGCACCATCGGTGGTCGTGGGATGGTTCACCATTTATGCCCATTCTTGAATGTGGAATTCCTTCTGGATGACGTCCGAGATATGTGAGGGATTCTGAATAACACACTATTCTACCTCAAATATAGGACTATCAAACATTATACCAAGTCTTTGGACTATAGACCCCTGTACGTCTCATTTGACCCTTGATCAACAGTATATAACTGCAGTATATTACCATGATAATAGTCTGATCATCTGCAGGTTTGTGAATAACTACATTACTATTGCACACTGTGCACTTCTATGTATTGTACATATTTTGTCATTGTTCCATCACAATTTTAGCACATTGTTATCCTATTTGTCTTCTTTTTATCTTTTCCTTTTCCCCACGCTATCACAGTTACAATTTGAGAGGTTTTATATGTTATATAGGTATACGAAATCAGATGTGGTTGAACACATAATTTTTTCATTTCATTATTGAGATTCCATCAGAACACCAACAAATGGTGGTTTCATATTACTCTACTTTTTTTTCATATTCATTGGGTGACATAGCACACTCACTCTTGTAGTATCGTCTGTGATAGCTTACACATTTATACATGGTTTGCAATATTGCATCTTGTGTGCATTTCTGAGTATAATTACTTTTTCTCTTCTCTTCTACTCACTCTTTTTGTGCTTTCAGAGAGACTTTGTACACTCTCTACTTTTTTAACTTTTTTTTATTACTTTCTATTTCCTTAGGTCACACTCCTCTTTATTTTATTGTACATATACACTTTATATGCACGTTTTTGAAATTTATTTGTACTCCATTTCCACTCATGAATACTTTTGCACTTTTCCCCTTTCTTGCACATTAGCAATTGCATCCTATGTGTTTGTGTTTTATTTTATATACACTGCTCAAAAAAATAAGGGGAACACTAAAATCCCACGTCCTAGATATCACTGAATGAAATATTCCAGTTGTAAATCTTTATTCATTACATAGTGGAATGTATTGAGAACAATAAAACCTAAAAATGATCAATGTAAATCACAACTAATATCCCATGGAGGTCTGGAGTTGGAATGATGCTCAAAATCCAAGTGGAAAATGAAGTTACAGGCTGATCCAACTTCAGTGGAAATGCCTCAAGACAAGGAAATGATGCTCAGTAGTGTGTGTGGCCTCCACATGCCTGTATCACCTCCCTACAATGCCTTGGCATGCTCCTGATGAGACTGTGGATGGTCTCCTGAGGGATCTCCTCCCAGACCTGGACTAAAGCATCCTCCAACTCCTGGACAGTCTGTGGTGCAACGTGACATTGGTGGATGGTGCGAGACATGATGTCCCAGATGTGTTCAATCGGATTCAGGTCTGGGGAAAGGGTGGGCCAGTCCATAGCTTCAATGCCTTCATCTTGCAGGAACTGCTGATACACTCCAGCCACATGAGGTCTGGCATTGTCCTGCATTAGGAGGAACCCAGGGCCAACCACACCAGTATATGGTCTCACAAGGGGTCTGAGGATCTTATCTCGATACCTAATGGCAGTCAGGCTACCTCTGGCGAGCACATGGAGGGCTGTGCGGCCCTCCAAAGAAATGCCACCCTACACCATTACTGACCCACTGCCAAACCGGTCATGCTGAAGGATGTTGCAGGCAGCAGGTCGCTCTCCATGGCATCTCCACACTCTGTCACATCTGTCACATGTGCTCAGTGTGACCCTGCTTTCATCTGTGAAGAGCACAGGGCGCCAGTGGTGAATTTGCCAATCCTGATGTTATGTGGCAAATGCCAAGCATCCTGCACGGTGTTGGGCTGTGAGCACAACCCCCATCTTTGGACGTCAGGCACTCAGACCATCCTCATGGAGTCGATTTCTAACCGTTTGTGCTGGAGGTCATTTTGCAGGGCTCTGGCAGTGCTCCTCCTGTTCCTCCTTGCACAAAGGCAGAGGTAGCGCTCCTGCTGCTGGGTTCTTGCCCTTCTACAGCCCCCTCCACGTCTCCTGGTGTACTGGCCTGTCTCCTGGTAGTGCCTCCAGCCTCTGGACACTATGCTGACAAGACACAGCAAACCTTGCCACAGCTCGCATTGATGTGCCATCCTGGATGAGCTGCACTACCTGAGCCACTTGTGTGGGGTTGTAGAGTCCGTCTCATGCGACCACGAGTGTGAAAGCACAACCAACATTCAAAAGTGACCAAAACATCAGCCAGACAGCATTGGTCCTGAGACGTGGTCTGTGGTCCCCACATGCAGAATCACAACTTTACTGAGGGTCACAAAAAACAGCGCCACAATGGATGGTGAAAAAATAGGAGCTTACATTTATTCTGCCTCTTGTAGCGACGTTTCAGTCAACAGACCTTTATCAAGCACAGTATACAGCGTCACAGTCTACAATGCTGTCTATTGATTGATGGTATCACTTTGTTTACATTTTAAGGGATAGCAGCTCTAAAATGATATGATTTACTTATAAGAGTGATCAGCGCTATTTAACTGCCTAGTATATGAAGGGCCTTTATGGTAATGACTCTATGGGACTGTTTTTAATATTTTTGTATGTGTGTTAAGGTTATAACTTTTTTTCACTTTAGTATTGACACCCTATTGGTGCTAGGTTAATTAGTGGGTGGGGTTATGTGTATATAATGGTGGTTAGAACGCTGTATACTGTGCTTGATAAAGGTCTGTTGACCGAAACATCGCTACAGAAGGCAGGATAAATGTAAGCTCCTATTTTTTCACCATCCATTGTGGCGCTGTCTCTTTGTTTTTTATGGTCCTGGTACTGTCCGGGATGGGCTCCCTGGTTTTGGACATGCGCCCTTGTGTCCGCTGACACCTTCAATCTTTATATAAAATGGTGCGGTTTTGACTTTCTTTTGTTTTGACTCTGATCCTTTATTGAGGGTGTCTTGATAATTGCCAATAATTTCCATCTGTTGTCTATTCCATTTGCACAACAGCATGTGAAATTGATTGTCAAACAGTGTTGCTTCCTAAGTGGACAGTTTGATTTATCAGAAGTTTGATTTACTTGGACTTATATTCTGTTGTTTAAGTGTTCCCGTTATTTTTTTGAGCAGTGTATAACTTGTGCTACTGCTGTTGGTGTAATATGTTCTATATATGCATTCTAACACCTATATGTATTTTTCTTTTCCCATACATCTGGAGTTTTTTTCTGCTATTTCCTGTATACGTAAAGATTAACATGTGTGTACTTGTGTTCAGAGATTGACTTAGCTTTCAAACCCGATTTTCCTCAATCACACTTTGCTTAGTTTTTCACATTTTAATTTTAGTATTTTAAAAGCTCTTTATTATCATTATTTTTCTTGTTTTCTCTGGATTTTATTTGGGTTATCTATTCACTCTTACCACTTTACACTATTGTTTGTATCTTACACATCTTACACATTTTTCACCGGTTTCTCATTTATGCATACCCATATATTCATTCCCCCCATCAGATTTCATGATTCATACACGTACTAACACACACACACATATATACACTCACCGGCCACTTTATTAGGTACACCATGCTAGTAACGGGTTGGACCCCCTTTTGCCTTCAGAACTGCCTCAATTCTTCGTGGCATAGATTCAACAAGGTGCTGGAAGCATTCCTCAGAGATTTTGGTCCATATTGACATGATGGCATCACACAGTTGCCGCAGATTTGTCGGCTGCACATCCCAAAGATGCTCCATACAAGGCAGGATGGATCCATGCTTTCATGTTGTTTACGCCAAATTCTGACCCTACCATCCGAATGTCGCAGCAGAAATCGAGACTCATCAGACCAAGCAACGTTTTTCCAATCTTCTACTGTCCAATTTCGATGAGCTTGTACAAATTGTAGCCTCAGTTTCCTGTTCTTAGCTGAAAGGAGTGGTACCCGGTGTGGTCTTCTGCTGCTGTAGCCCATCTGTCTCAAAGTTCGACGCACTGTGCGTTCAGAGATGCTCTTAGGCCTACCTTGGTTGTAACGGGTGGCGATTTGAGTCACTGTTGCCTTTCTATCAGCTCGAACCAGTCTGCCCATTCTCCTCTGACCTCTGGCATCAACAAGGCATTTCCGCCCACAGAACTGCCGCTCACTGGATTTTTTTTCTTTTTCGGACCATTCTCTGTAAACCCTAGAGATGGTTGTGCGTGAAAATCCCAGTAGATCAGCAGTTTCTGAAATACTCAGACCAGCCCTTCTGGCACCAACAACCATGCCACGTTCAAAGGCACTCAAATCACCTTTCTTCCCCATACTAATGCTTGGTTTGAACTGCAGGAGATTGTCTTGACCATGTCTACATGCCTAAATGCACTGAGTTGCCGCCATGTGATTGGCTGATTAGAAATTAAGTGTTAACAAGAAGTTGGACAGGTATACCTAATAAAGTGGCCGGTGAGTGTATATAGTATGTTATATTTCTTTATATAATTTTCTTTAGCTTATTGCATTTCATTTTATTTATATATAATTCTATTATTCATGCTGTCTGATCCATTTATATATCTTTCTTCATACATTGTGATCGAATGCCATCTTGTGTTTGCTTTTGAGAACGCAACGTCTGTCTTCATCTATATACACCATGCTCATTTATTTATTCCTCCCCAATAAATCTGATGGGGAGGAGCGCATGTGCTAACTGCACCCTGGGGGCCTCCATCGCCTACTTCTCCTGTTGCCCTGGCATCATGCTCATGTGACAGTGACATTGCAGATCATGTGTCGTGGGGGGCTGTTAGCTTCCTGCGCCTTCTGTGAGCACATGCGCCACCCACACACCCTAACCACCTCTCATTGGCTGGGACTGTATATTTTTCCAGCTTTCCCTAGATCACTCTACCCCTTGATGAAGATAAGCTGAAACGCGCGTCAGGGTTGGGGTTTGCTGGAATACTGATACCCATATTAATCCAGGTACATATGCTTCTTTATACATTACTTGATATACATCCTCTTTCATACTTTACCTGAGTACACTATACGGTCTATGACTTTATATTGACTCATAATAGATCTACCACATTGGATCCAGCTACATTTATACTTCATTGTACTATGTATATATGCGTATATATGTTATATTTTTGTGTCTTTGATTTCCATCTGATATATAATAATATATACAGTTTTTATTGTAAAGTCTGGTGACAGATTAATTTTAAAGGGAACCTTTCACTCGATTCATGTAGACCAAACCATGGGCAGCATGAATGAGAGCCTGTCTGTAGGATTAAAATGGTGAGGGGACTAGATGGCCAGGGTGCAGCGCCCGGCTAGTCACATCTCTCCCTACAGTCCCCTGCTGGCTTTTCAACTATGTTTTTTCGGAGACACTAGAGCATTTAAGAGAAAATATACCTGTCTGCAATAGTACAGCCATGCTCTGATTTGATCATGTTAAAGATTCCCTTTAAGTAAAAAAAATAAAATAAAAAAATCAGAATTACATTTAGTTATATTAGAAAGTATGTTAAAGAAGCCCTCCTCCCATCAAAGATTTTATCCTCTTTATATAGTTCAGTCATCATATTATTCAGCACTGTGTACTTACATTTGCTCATTTTGCCTTTCTACTTAAATAATCCTTCTCTTTTCCATTATGTCCATGATATCACGTGATTATAAACTGACTAGATGCATCCTTCTAAGCTCTATGTAGAAACAGGAGGTACATTTTCCCCGCACAACTCATAAGTCACTGCAAAAGTCCATGGCAGGGGCAGAGATGGGAGCAGCTGAGTCAGAAATTGAAGAGATAAATGATAAATGTAGGGACAAGAGACTTCCTGTTTTTGGAAGTAACGGGAGTTAGTGGACAATATTCCGCGCTGCTGACAGAATGGAGATGTATATCCCAGTATGGTACAGTAAGGTGGTGGTTTATTTCAACGTGTTTTCGAAGTATATAACTCCTTCTTCAGGAAAAACCACATGTTTGGATAAGACCTTTTTTGCGCTTTCTTGCTTTCTTCTCTTACATTTTCTTTGTCTTTGGAAGTAGCAATCCTAAAAGTCAATGTCGACCCTTTAACGAGCCTTGTCACATGACTCAGGATAAAAGCCAAAACCACAATCTTAATTTGCAGACACTGTGTTTCGGGGTACTGCCCCTCGTCAGTGTAAAATGTGAGATCTGATTTGGCTGTATGAGAGGCGTCTGACCGGGATCCAAGAAGTATTGTTTCTCCTTGTGGAGAGTGATTTGTTAAGCATGCCTAGATGAGACTTAAGTCTTTTGGCTTTTATCCTGAGTCATGTGACAAGGCTCCTTAAAGGGTCGACATTAACTTTTCGGATCGCTACTTCCAATAGGTGGCACTAGAGTGCTAGTCCTCTTCCTCTCTGAAGAGACAATTTGCATATTTCCCAGAGGAGCATTGCGTTTTTAAGTCTCCTCATCTTGGCATGCTTAACATGTCAGTCTCCGCAAGGAGAAATTATACTCCTTGGAACCTGGTAGGTAGGCATTCTATTCGGGGTCCACATGATCCTCTTGATTTCTCTCCATTTGATAAACAACACTATAGAATAGTTATATCTTGCCCCTGCCTGACACCCCCCCCCCCTTGATGAAGCAGGGTGAAACATGCATTGGGCAAGAAGTACACATGTCCGGACAGCAGCTAAGGCTGCTTTCACACATCAGTTTTTTGCCTTCAGTCACAATCCGGCGAAATTTGAAAAAAACAGATCTGGCAAAAGTTGCCGCCGGATCAGGATGGCATCACGTTTCATCTGTTTTTCGCCGGATCCGACGAAAATGTACTTTCCAGCGGCTGGAGAAAACAGACATAGTAACGTTTTTTGTGTCCGTTGAAAAAATGGACAGCGATGGATCCGGCGGCGTCCGGCATTTGCTATAATGGAAGCCTATGGGGCTGGACCCGTCAAATGACTGTATCCGGCGATGGATTCCGTTTTTTAAAATTGAGCATGCCCCGTAGTATTCTCCATTCTGATCTCTCTCTCTCTTTCCCTGGATCAGCTTCTAGTGGGATCCAGCAAAAACACGGATCCGTCACATCAGTTTTTCACAATTTGCGACGGATACGTTTTTTTCAAAATTCGACAGATTGAGCCTGACGGCAAAAAACTGATGTTTGAAACTAGCCTAAGTATGTAGCCTGTTGTTTATATGAACCTAATTAATATACTACAGTTTATTCCCTATTATGTTACTATTTGGTATAGTTATGACCTTATGATTACGCCCTGTGGGATCAATTGATAACCATATTGCAATTAGATATTCATTTCTTATTCTGCTGCTAAACTTTTTCTCTTCTACAAAATGTCCCATTTGCTTTAGCTACTTTGTTATTTTGCTCTTTTTTATGTACAACCCCAACTCCAAAAAAGTCGGGACACTTGTCAAAAATGTAAAGAAAGCAAGAATGCAATGATTTGTACATTTCTTATAGTCATATTTTATTCACCACAGAACATAGAACACAGATCCGAAAATAAACGTTGGACCTTTCGTTATTTCATTTGATTAAAATGTACTTATGTAAAAATTGATGACAGCACGTAAACAAAATTGGAATAAGGTTAACAAAAGCCTGGAATAGTAAGTGAAAAACAACTGGAGGGTCAGTTTTGAATTAAGTAACATGACTGTGTATAATAAGAACATGTTAGGGAGGCAGAGTCTCTGAGAAGAAAAGATGGTCAGTGGTCACCAATCTGTCAGATGGTCAGAGGTCACTGATTTCAGAAAAATGTTCCTTCAGTTGTTTTTCATTAGTTCCGCTTACTTTTCCAGGTTTTTGTTATAACTGCATAACATATTCTGGGTTAAAAAAAATTGGGATAAGGTTATGTGCTGTCATCAATTTTTAAATAGAATCATAGAATCTTACAGTTGGAAGAGACCTCCAGGGTCGTCGTGTTCACCCCCTGCTCAAAGCAGGATTCACTAAACCATCTTGTCTGTCCAGCCTCTGTTTGAAGACTTCCATTGCAAGAGACCTCACCACTTCTCGTGGCAGCTTGTTCCACTCACTGATCACCATCACTGTCAAAAACTTTTTTCTAATATCTAATCTGTATTTTCTCCCTTTTCAGTTACATTCCATTGCTTCTCAGGTTTCCATTTGCAAATGGATGATCTCTCTACACTGTGACATCCCTGCAGATATTTGTAGACAGCTATTAAATCTCCTCTTAGCCTTTTTTGCAAGATAAAATACTCAAATCCTCTAACTGATCCTCATAGGACATACTTTGCAGTCCGCTCACCATCCTGGTAGCTCTTCTCTGTACTTGCTTCAGTTTTTCAATGTCTTTTTTTAAAATGTGGTGCCCAGAATTGGACACAGTATTCCAGATGAGGCCTGACCAAGGAGTAGACAGGAATAATTACTTCACGTTCTCTAGACTATGCTTCTCTTAATATGTCCTAAAACTGTGTTTATCTTTTTTGCTGCTGCATCACACTGTTGACTCATGTGCACTCTGTGATCTATTAGTATACCCAAGTCTTTTTCACACGTGCTGTTGCTTAGTTCTATTCCTCCCATTCTGTAGATATAATTTTCGTTTTTCTTGCCCAGATGTAGAATCTTGCATTTCTCACTGTGAAATACCATTCTATTAGCCTCTGTCCATTGTTCAAGCTTATGTAAATCCTTCTGAATCCTTTCCTCTGTCTTCTCTAGTGTTAGGTATCCCTCCTAGCTTTGCATCATCTGCAAATTTGATTAGTTTACCTTCAGTTCCAATATCTAGATCATTTATAAAAATGTTAAACATGTTAAACAGCACTAACAAATAAGTACATTTTTTTTTCCAAATTAAATGAAGAAATATCCAACGTCCACCTTGGGATCTGTGTCCTATGTTCTGTTGTGAATAAAATATGGCTATAAGGGATTTAATCATTGTATTCTTATTTTCTTTACATTTTACACAGCATCCCAACTTTTCGAGAATATGGGTTGTACATGTATTGACATTTTATTTAATTATCTTCAATAAAGTTACACTACTTTACATAAACTGCAGGGATTGTTTGTCTCACTCATTGGGTCTGAGTCAGCACTCAGGTCTTTGTTTATATAAGTTTCTGGCAGTGTAACAAGGCAGTGGCCATTTTAACCCATTACTTGCCAAATTAGCAATTTTCATTTTATTTTTTTTTTTTTTAATGACAGATTTTTAATGATTTGGGTCCTAATGAATCAGAAACATAATTTGCAAAATTTTTACAAGTACGGATTTTTCAGAAAAGGGCGTCCCAATATTCAATTAAAAATGACAATGACATGATTTCCTATTTTGAAAACATTCATTTTACAAACACAACACCAAAAATTGGACTTAATTATAAAAATTATAAAATCATAGCTGCTAGAAGCTAAAGATTAGGAGTCCCAAAAAAAGGACATTGGTACATAATGGGTTAATTTAATTGTTATTGCCTCTTGAGGCAAAACGATTGTGATTTGCTAATTAAATGTATTTAGGATATTATTTTAAATTATATTTCTTTTTGGTATTTTTTTTCTATTCCAGAAGAAAACCCTTTTAATTCGCAATTCTGCCATCTAGTGGAATAAAAGTAAACCGTACAATGGACAATACCTCTTGCACTTTCTTCTGTATTTCTAAACTGTATTACTGTAATGCTATATTAGTACATTATAAGGACACAATACAATAGTAACTAAACTAAAGAAATTACATGTTAATCTAATTAATTCAGATATGAAAGTGGAAAGCAGAGGCATATAGTCACATACGTTGGCCCTTGACTACCATTGTTAAAAAAGACTACTTTCCCATATGGTAAAAGATAAAGGTGTACCGTATAGGAAAATCCATGAGACCTTTAAAAAGTTTGAGAAAACACAGTAGAAAATCCTTCTTGAACCAGGACTGAGGTTTATTAAAGAAGCGCAACAGAGCTTCACTGAACTCAGATCTATAAAATCCAACTCCCCGGAGTATAACCCCCATGAAATGCCTTCCACCTTAACTTTCATGGGACAAAATGGCTGGTGGTGCAGAGCCTACCTGATATCTCCTGTAATAGGAGCCACTGGGGTAACAAGTGCGTCCATGACATTTCTTCCGTCCTAAATCTTCCTTCAACACTTGTGAGTGATATTATTAAGAAATGGAAGGAAAGGCAGCAACTCTGCCATGAAGTGGAGACCACGTAACTTCACAGAACGGGGTCACCGAGTGCTGAGGAGCAGAGGGCAGAAAAATCACCAATGTTCTGCTGACTCCATAACTGCAGAGTCCAGACCTCCTCTGGAATTACCTTCAGCACCCCTTATAAAGCCTGCATCTCCACTTCCAACTTTGCAAGCCTCTATCAATGTTATATGTTTAATTCATCTTGCTCAGTGTCATGCCCGCAGGAGGCGCATGTGGTCGTGGACCCACAGTGCCACAGAGCCGGACCTTCTTAGGAAGGGTGTAGCTAAGTGGCTACCAGTTGTTCACTGAAGCTTCTGATGGTGGAGACAGACTGATCTACAGGTAGCCACCAAGTATCACTCCTAGACAGGCGCCGGTACTGCAGCTGCTGATCCCAGGTTCACTGACCCAGGGAGACGTGACCAAGATCACTGACTAGTAAGATTCAGAAGATTCAGAGACCGCTAGACTGTATGTGCAGCGCCCCAGCGTCCTGGTCGTTGCAGTACTGTTGCTCCGCCACTAAGGGGGGCTATGGTACGTCTGATGGCACTGAAGGAGTTCACCTAACCAGGTATCACAGACACCAATACACTTCACAGTCTGGCCTCCAGGGGGAGCTAAGGGTGCTATGTATTAGGCCACTCCTCACAATCTGGTAAAACTGCGGGTTAGATAGGAAGTTAGAAAGAAAGCTGACTGGGTTGGAACCAGGCAACATCCTGTGGCAGAGGGTGTTGCAGGGGAAGATTCAGGGGGGTCCCTGTCAGGGGTGGGATCCTGACAGAGGCCTAGCGAACAGAGAGAAAGATACAGGACCGCGCCTGCACTTGATAGCGGCGGTGCCCTAAGAAAGGACAAGAAGCGAGGTTTATTGTGCTGAGTGAGAAACGAGATCAACGCAACAAGGAGAATCACCAGTAGGAGTCGTGCTGTAAGACGAGGCAACATCCTACTGAGGCGCGCAGCCGGTGGCCGGAAACGCCGAGGAAGTATTGAGCTCCAGGCCTTACTTCAAACCTACGGCAGGAAAGTCAGCTCTAGGTGGGCTGTCTCACCCAACATCACCTAAGCAGACATAGGGGGCAACATTTGGAGAGGGGCGACTCTAGGGTCCCGGAAGACCTCCGAGCCCACCCGTCATATGGGTGCGTCCTATCCATAGCATCTGGGGGACGAAGAAGAACATCATAATCGAGTTGTGAGGGAACACGAGAAACAGACACAACAGTTGTGAGGACTATCCTGTAAGCACAGCAGGGAAGGACTGCAACACATAAGCGCTAGAAGGTAGGCACAGATTTCCACCTGTGAAGGGAACTCTGGAGGTGCCATTGGACCGGCCGGACTCAGGCAGCCCTGTTAACCATATTCTGGACTGAGGATCCTGAAGCCTTCAGTAAAGAGGTAAAGAGACTGCAACCTTGTGTCCTCGTTATTTACTGCGACCTGCACCGCACCACCACAACATCATCACCATCCGTGCCTTTCATTGGACGCCCCTCAGCAGGGTCACGGACCGGGTCTAGCCACCGTGACAACCCCAGAGCAGAGACTTAGAGGCCCGGTACCGGGTACCCCTCGGCCCTGCGGCAGTGGGGGCGCTCCATATTGACAACTTGGATGTTGATGATGGGCTCTTATTCACACACATAGATATCAGGAAACAGTTCTGCAGCTGGCTGCACTAGGACCAGGAGACGGGGTATAGGTACCGCAAACTTGGTTCACAGGCACATGGGCAAACTATACTAGGCTAATGGGAAAACAGGATACAGGAATAACTTTAACAGACTAAAACAGGGGACCTGACAACATACAGTTTCACACACCAACTCCACTAAGAAAACCACCTATGCCAAGCATGGTATCCATCCACAGACAGCTGTTTTGGGGTTTTTGCCCCTCATCAGTGTGGAGTAGGAATCTGGCTATTAGGAGCAGTGCCTAGTAAAAAGGCTGTAAAGGCACAGATGATTGGCCTCGGGGAGACCAAAACATCCAACACCGCGGAGACACCATCACGTGTTTCTCAACGCAGTGATCCAGAACACTGCCCCCCATCCCTTATGGGAAATATGCAAATGCATGTAGAGTAGTTGCGGAGACACCATCACGTGTTTCTCAACGCAAGCAGTGAATAGCCAGGCCTTTCCCCGGGAAGGAACAACCACGGGAAGGGCAGCATCTAATAAAGGAAAATATCCAATACAGGAAAACCACCTATGCCAAGCATGTTATCCATCCACAGACAGCTGTTTTGGGGTTTTTGCTCCTCATCAGTGTGGAGTAGGAATCTGGCTATTAGGAGCAGTGCCTAGTAAAAAGGCTGTAAAGGCACAGATGATTGGCCTCGGGGAGACCAAAACATCCAACACCGCGGAGACACCATCACGTGTTTCTCAACGCAGTGATCCAGAACACTGCCCCCATCCCTTATGGGAAATATGCAAATGCATGTAGAGTAGCTGCGGAGACATCATCACGTGTTTCTCAACGCAAGAAGTGAATAGTCAGGCCTTTCCCCGGGAAGGAACAACCACGGGAAGGGCAGCATCCAATAAAGGAAAACATCCAATACAGGAAAATCATTTATGCCAAGCATGGTATCCATCCACATCCTTTATTGGATGCTGCCCTTCCCATGGTTGTTCCTTCCCGGGGAAAGGCCTGGCTATTCACTGCTTGCGTTGAGAAACACGTGATGGTGTCTCCGCAGCTACTCTACATGCATTTGCATATTTCCCATAAGGGATGGGGGCAGTGTTCTGGATCACTGCGTTGAGAAACACGTGATGGTGTCTCCGCGGTGTTGGATGTTTTGGTCTCCCCGAGGCCAATCATCTGTGCCTTTACAGCCTTTTTACTAGGCACTGCTCCTAATAGCCAAATTCCTACTCCACACTGATGAGGGGAAAAAACCCCGAAACAGCTGTCTGTGGATGGATACCATGCTTGGCATAGGTGGTTTTCCTGTATTGGATGTTTTCCTTTATTGGATGCTGCCCTTCCCATGGTTGTTCCTTCACGGGGAAAGGCCTGGCTATTCACTGCTTGCATTGAGAAACACGTGATGGTGTCTCCGCAGCTACTCTACATGCATTTGCATATTTCCCATAAGGGATGGGGGCAGTGTTCTGGATCACTGCGTTGAGAAACACGTGATGGTGTCTCCGCGGTGTTGGATGTTTTGGTCTCCCCGAGGCCAATCATCTGTGCCTTTACAGCCTTTTTACTAGGCACTGCTCCTAATAGCCAGATTCCTACTCCACACTGATGAGGGGCAAAAACCCCAAAACAGCTGTCTGTGGATGGATACCATGCTTGGCATAGGTGGTTTTCCTGTATTGGATGTTTTCCTTTATTGGATGCTGCCCTTCCCGTGGTTGTTCCTTCCCCGGGAAAGGCCTGGCTATTCACTGCTTGCGTTGAGAAACACGTGATGGTGTCTCCGCAGCTATTCTACATGCATCCACCTTGATATTGTGATAGAGGCGTAGCTAGGGTTTTGGTTGGAGGGGGTGAAACTTCGGAGTGGGTCCCTAACCAGGTAACCTTGATTACAACTGGGTGACGTACCATAATAGTGGATGTAGGAGAACCTCAGCAGATGACCGCGCTGTTACTGAAAATAATCTCTATGCAATGACCAACATTGATATTACCATCATATAGCCAGTGGTAGATACCAGTCCTACAGAAAATGTAAGTGATTACAGTACAGTTACAGATAATGACTTACCGCTGATGTCTTTTCCGTCTGGCCCAGACATGACAACTTCTTCCAGAAATGACTCCTCTGAAGAGATTACAACAAAGACACATTTCACTTCTCATATTTTCAGCACCGTCCCGATCTATCCCCAACCTGCACAAACTCCTCATCCTGCTGATACCCCACTGCTGAGACGCTGCTGCCCTATGTGACCTTATTACTGCACCTGCTGTGTGGAACTGTGCCCAATAGATGGTAAAACAAACCTCTAGAATATAATAATGCAATGGACAAATTCCCTAGAAAACAGTGCCACATTTTGCCCCCTAGAAAGTAATAATGCCCTGTGTGCCCCTTTGACAGTCAAAGTAACCTGAGTTCCTCTATAACAACAAGTGCCCTCTTTACATTTAATAATGGCCCTAATCTTCCCCTGTACAGCTCCCCTCTACACAGTATGATGCTCTCTTATGCACAGTATAATGCCCCCTCACTGTATAGTACCATCCACACTGTATACTGACCCCTTAGTATCCCCCAAACTGTTTGATGGCCCCCTGACTGTTATCTCTACACTGTATGATGGCTGCCTAGATAGCCTCCATATAGTATCATGCACCAGATAGTCCTCAATATAGTATAATGCATTCCCCATAGGCCTCTATATAGTATAATGCACTCCCCAATAGGCAGACTCTGTATAGTAGAATGCACCCCCATAAACAGAATCTCTATTGTATAATGCACCCTCCATAGGCATACTCAGTATTGTATAATGCACTCCCCATGGGCAGACTCTACATAGTATAATACATTGCCCATAGGCAGACCCTATAGTATAATGCACCCCCCATAGGCAGACTCTATATAGTACAATACATTCCCCATAGGCAGACCCTATAGTATAATGCACCCCCATAGGCAGACTCTATATAGTATAATACTTTCCGTATAGGTAGACCCTATAGTATAATGCACTCCCCATAGGCAGTCTCTATATAGTATAATACATTCCCCATAGGCAGACTCTATATTGCATAATACACTCCATAAAATAGATACTAACCTCTCCTTGCTTCCGGACAGCAGGCGCCAGGTAATGACACCATAGCGCCCGCTGTCATTGTCTGCATCAGTGACATCAGAAGCTGAGAGGGGGAATGATGGGAGAGGGAGCGTGACGCTCCCCCTCTCATCACTGCTGTCAACTGTATCGGCATTTGGCTGGGGAAACACAGAGCCAAACGCACCAGTTTCCTGTCACAAGACACAACACAAAGAGGGCGCCACTAAAAATAAAAATGGGATCACCTGAAGCACGCGCAAAGTAGTAAGTGAGAAGCCAAAAGAAAAAGAAGCATGCTACACACAGGGATCGCCAAAAAGTATAATCATAAAGCCTTTATTACTAGTACAGGCTACAAAAAAAAAACAATTAAAAGAGGTTTAAAAGCAATAAAAAAAAAGTCAAACAAGACTCAACACAGATACACCCATAATAGGGAGAAACAAAGCTCCGACATTCATATGACCAATGGTAAGAGTAATATTAATCCTGTACAAAATATTGGGTCCAGGATATTAGAATAGCAATGAATATTTGCATATAGTTTCAGAAGAAACCTATCAAGTAAGGGCTCAATTAATGCCCAAAAGATGTAACACCACAGCCTATATGAATAGATAAATACCAATAGAATGGTGAGCAAAAATATTAGCCACACATACAGCCAGCCAAATTCATGCCAATACACACATACAGAAAAAGATTAGACAGCTGAGTAGACTTACTGAAGACATACAGGTGCTTCTCACAGAATTAGAATATCATCAAAATGTTAATTTATTTCAGTTCTTCAGTACAAAAAGTGAAACTCATTACACAAAGAGTGAATGTTTCAAGTGTTTATTTCTGTTAATGTTGATGATTATGGCTTTGGTGAGAAGCACTTGTAGATACCCCTCTGCTGTCATGCGCTAGCATGCAGATGTAGGCTGCTGGCCTCTGATTGGCCGGCGTCTTGCATTGGCACTACTGTGCAGAAAGTCTCTGAGCGGCAATACATTTCAATTGAATGTTCGTCCAATGGCACACATTCTACTGAAAGAAAGTACTGCTGGCGTAAAAATGTCACTTTGTCCTTCAGAGAATGCTCCCCCCCAAAAACACATTTTTTCCATATGCGGCCCATATACCCAGCAGAGTTTGAGACTCCTAGTTTACACTGTATAAATAATAGACAGGATTAGTACATCGCCCCACTGTGTTATGTGTATTGCTGGCCCTGAGAATGCTGAGGCTTTCACATAAAAATTGAGAGCTCTTCTCTTGTCCTGTCAGTTTAGGCTTTCTAGTGTGGCGAGAACATCCTGCACCTTGGGTGGGTAAAGGAGACCATCATGCATGACACTGGTTGTGGTACCCTTGTACCTCCCAGCGTACAGAAGCATCACATCATGCCAGGTAGGTACAGATTCAGGAGTAACAAAGAAATATTTTTATGGGGGCAGCCCGGCGGCTTTGCAGCGCTAGGGTCCTGGGTTCACATCCCGCCCCCACATGATAATATGTGCAAGCTGTAAAGCACTGCGGAATATGTTAGCGGTATATAAAAATAAAGATTATTACTATTATTTTCTCAATTTATTTTATTTTTGCATTTGCACAGAAAACCAAGGCAGATTTTACAGAACAAATTCCTCTTAGTATAAAGAAAGCCATTGTGAATTTGATAGTAAATGTAGATTATCTCTGAAATGTCATTGTGACTGCACTATGGGTAGTCATTGATTCGTGTTTTATACAGTAAGTGCCCCATAACTCCATACACAAGGTTAGATGGGCAGAGGTGCTAGCTTTAATTTTTTCCATATATATATATAGATATATACTATCTATATATATATATATATATATATATATATATATATATATATATATATATATATATATATATATATATACATATATATATATTTGTACTAGAATTTTACTACAGTTTTTACTTTTCAAACAGTTTGACAGATTAAAAGACGGGATTTGCATTTTCCAGTGTACATGATATGTCCCTCATATTGCAATTTTTTTTGCATTGTTATTGATGCATTTTGGCGTAACCTTTTCGACAAGGCACCATTTATATAAAAGATCTTTCTCTTGAGCCAACCAAACACACTGGATACAAATTAGTTGAACCTTCATTTTCATGTCTTCTAGATACAACATAAGTAGAGAACCACATCATGCAAATCATTAGCAGGATAGGTATTGTTATATTGCAAATGCGGAATGCTAACTTTGCTGTATATCTATATTGCACTGTCAGATATTCTTATCTTCTATTTATATATTTTTTGCACGTTTATACCAACAATTAGCATTTTTTGCACTTGTATAAAATCCCTTCTGGCAGGTTTCTGAAGGAGTTGCTAGCGCCTTCGACCATACAGTGACTGTATTCCGTTGACGTCATCTTGTGGCAGGCGGTAATTGTCTGTGTTTACATAGCGGTAGGTTGGAAACATCAGGGCCTGCGGGTCTTGAGAGTGATTGAGTCCCAAGGAATGGCCAAACTCATGTGCAGCCACCAGAAACAGATTGAAGCCTAAAAACAAAGGTTTATGTGGATTAACAGGAGAGATATTCTGTAGATGTACGTGGCTTCTCGTATTATCCTTGACAGATGTTTGCTTTTTTGTCTTTGTCTTGCCTTACTAAATAATGCTGCATATGAAAAAAATTGTACCACTTAAAGGGAATGGCCACTCCATTTTTTTATTCTTAAAAAGTGGCCTAATATCATCTAAAAAGTAAAAAATCTAGCACGCGCATCTACTGATCCTCACTATTCCTCTCCAAGTGCCACCCAGGTCACAACCAGTCTCTTTGTTTCTTCTTCCAATAGAAATGGTTGTGTGAATGCTGCCGCCAAGAATTTGCCGAATCGGTGACCTATGCATCATTGCTGCTGCCAGTGATTGGCTGCAGCAGTCACATGTCCTTCCAACCCAAGTAGGATATTTAGAATTGATCACAGTTTAATTTGTTTTGTTTTCTAAATTTTACACCATACTCGGACCATTTTTTGAAATAAATTCAATTTTTGTAGCTGACATAAAGCGCACACATGCTCCACTGTCTATACAGGGAATACAGGAATGAAGTCAGTGCCTAAAAAATGGCCGCTACTAGGATTTAAATTTTTTTTTAAATAAATTAATAAAAAAATCTCTTCTAATTAAATAAAATAGAGATTTCTAAATTTTTACAGTCTTTTAAAGAAAAGTATTTAGAGGTGAGACGTAATTGTGCAGTGTCGTACCTGCTCGGCTATTTGTCCATCTTTCATCTTCATCAAAGTGGGCATCACCACCGATTCTAGCACCGGGAGCATAGGCATGAGCGAGGACACCATTGGAGCCATCAAATGGATTCTGATCACCATGTGCTGCAAAAAATGTATATATTAAAGTTATTATGTTTTTTACTATAATGGTGCATAGGGAGGTTCTGATATTTTGATGGCAGCAAAGATACAAAAATTTCAATGAAAACACAGAAAAATTCTATGAAATGTTAAGAAAGCTGTAATATATTCTACTTTGATTTTATTAAAACGTATCCTAAAGCGCTTACATCGTGCCCCGAACTGGATGAGGATATCTGCTTCTCCATTGTTCACTTTGGTGAACCTCAGAGGAGTGACTTGGCTCCAGACACCGAATGCCTTCTGGATCGAATCGTCAACCACACGAGTGGGAAGATCTGGGGTGTAATTCACAATTCTGTGCAAGAAGACAATATATCTCTTTAATGTAATAATTCTGTATTTTTAGAGTAATTTAAAAAAACCCCCATAAAACGCTGAACTTGGCAACGAATATGTGGTAACACTGATCTACGCAGTGAGGAGATGTACTAAGCAAAATGCAGGAGAATTTTGAAACAAGTGCGACGCCCGCTAGGGCAGTGGGGTACTCGGAACCGGGTCAGACAGTTCTTCAGGGAGTTGTCACAGCAGCAGTGACCCGGTCCGTGGCCCGGGGCTAGCAATAAAAATGATGAGTGACAGTTGTAGGGGAATTAACGTGATGCCACCTGTGGTGTTCGGCAATGAGTGGCTGACGCTGCTTAAGGGGACTGCTGGGGCTGATGTTGACGCAGCTGGGATGGCTCTGCTCCCCATAGGTGGAGCGGGGCCCCAGGGCTACCGGTATAGTATGTAAGGGATTGTAGACGTTGGGGTGCAGGACTGAGGGTGCGGGAAATGACTGAAGGACACAAGGATTGCAGTTTTCTTTACCTTTACTTGGTGGTTGCAGGTGCAGTCCAGGGCATGGGTAACAGGTGATGATGGGGATCCGGGCAGCCTGGAAGCAACTTAGGATCCACCTAGCCAGGTGGGTACGGGGGCCTTCCTTCTGCGCTGTTCTCTTAGGGTCTTGCTGCCTGAAGCTAACTGTGGCCCTCTCCTGCGTGTTGGGTTAGACCCGTATGGCAGACAGCGAAAGCCTATCACGAGCACTGCCTTTTCACTAGCAGCCCCGGGCTCTTGGTCTGCTGTGATGCCTCTGGGTGTTCGGTGAGGCCAGGGAACTTGCAGTCCCCTGCCCTTCAGATTTGGCTGTCGGGGCATACAGCACCCACACAGCCAAGGACTCTGGTGTCCTTTTTGTCAGCACTCTGTTCTGGGGTGAGCTTGGTTGCAGCTCCACTCCCCAGGTTCTCCTTGACTTGTCTCTCCTCTCCCTCACTCTCTGAGACTGACTAATCCCGCCTCCAGGCCAGAACATATAGGGAAGCTCCCCTGAAACCGGGTGTTAGAGCTCCCCCTTCTGGTCTGGAGTAAGGAAAGTGTTGGATGCTGATGTTACCTGGTAAGGGGACCCCTCCTTTCTTCCAGGCATGACATCACCCCCTGTGAGGGAGGCAATGCCACTGTGGCAACCGAACTCCTGGGGTGCCACACAAGTTGTGCCCAAAAAGTGTCATTTTTTTGTTTTTTTTGAGTATTAGACACTTTGCACCTTCCTCATTTACTAAACTCGACTATAAAAAGAGTCATTAAAATCACAATTTCTATAACTAAATAATAATTATGTTTGAAAGGGATTGTCTGGAACTTTTACATTGATTGCCTATCCTTAAGATATGTCCTCAATATCTGATCTATGGGAGTGCGACACCCGGCACCTCCACCCATCAGTTGTTTCGCTGCTGCACAGCTCCGTCCACTGTATAGTGGCCATGGCCGGGTACTGCACATCCGCTCCCTATTGATTTGAATCAATTCGTGCAGTACCGGGCGGCAGCTACTATACAGTTGATGGAGCAGTGTGTTGCAGCTGCTCAATTGAGCACTTCTGCCATGTGGTGTTGAACCCCCACGATCATATACTGATGACCTATCATAAGGATGGGACATCAATGTAAAAGTCCTGGGCAACCCCTTTAAATGTCTGTTAAATTTGTAATTTACTATTAAAAAAAATAATAAAGAAAATGAAAATACTAAGACTTCCAGAATGAGACATGCTCTTTAATGACTGTTTAGGTAGGAATTAAGAAAGAAAATATTTGGGCCCCAGCTTTCACAAATATCCATGGAACCTACCTGTAGGTAATAGAGTTTGTCTGCCATCTTGGTCTTCCACCGAATGTAGAGAATTCTGCCACATCAGGCATGCCACATCTTGGTGCTTTCATCATATTCATTGTGTTTGTGTCCAGCTGTCCTGTAACTTTCATCCTGAAGAATCTTTGCATTGCCTCAAGCCTTTCCGTAAATGAACTTTTTTCTTTAGCGTTGGAGGAATAAAATTTGTTTAAGTATTCCTGGGAGAAAGTCAAAGATACAGAGACTGGTTATTGAAAAAAAAAGTATACTACTTGATGTTATTTTCTTTCTATCTGTTGCGGCATCACCAAAAAATTTGCATTTTTATCCACATACAACACAATATGTTAAGTGTTCTGGGCGTGACGGAGCACTTCCCAAGGATCTTTCTCCTGAGGTTGTTTCCTATAATAGGACTATCAGGCACCAGTGAAGTAAATAAGATAATGAGCTATCAATTAAGCTAAAGAGGCTGTTCCAGGGCGAGGAAACATCCTCTAGAGGTAGAAGCTCAGAGAGTGCTCTGTAACACCCAGTGCACTTAAGGCCTCATTTTTTATATGGATGAAAATGCTAAATACTCGGGAATGCAACAACAACTAGAAGATATAAAGGTGTTGATGGATTTACATTTTAAAGACCTGCATGTCCATACAGCAGGTGAAATAAGTATTGAACATATCACCAATTTTTTATGTTAATATATTTGTAAAGGTGCTATTGACACTTATTCTATTCTCACCATATGTTGGTAACAACCCATTCAATCCACACAGGCAAAGACATCAAACCAGAGATGTCCATAAATTAAGTTAAGAGTAATAATGAGAACTAACACGAAGTATTGAACATGGAAAGTCATGACATCAGCTGAAATCTATCAGTAATTAGAAAGCAATCCTGCCACGTAGCAAAAAATAATAAGGACTAGTTCAACTAATGGCCTATAAAAAGTGTCTCATTATGCAAGAAACATTTCATGATGGGTAATCTCAGTGAGCTGTCTTAAGACATTTGCAACCTTATTGTTGCAAAGCAAACTGACAGCATTGGTTACAGAAAAATGTCTGAACTACTGAAGGTTCCAGTGCGCGCTGTTGGGCCCTTAATCTACTAGTGGAACAGACATAATTTCATCATAAAATGGCCACAACCAGGCTCTCCCTGCAAGTTTTCAGACAGATGTGTGTAAAGAATTATCAGAAGAGTTGTCCGAGAGCCAAGGACCACCTGTGGAGAGCTACAGAAAGTAATGGAATCAGCAGGTACAATTTTTATAATAAAACAATAAGTAATGCACTAAACCTCCATGGCCTGTATGTACAGTGATCACGCAAGACTCCACTGCTGAACAAAATGCATGTTCAAGGGCATATAAAGTTTGCACAACAACATTTTGACAAGACTGTATAATACAAAGAGAATACAGTCTGGTCAGACGAGACCAAAATTGAACTATTTCAATGCCATAATACACACCATGTTTAGAGGTCAGAAGGCACTGCTATCACACCAAACAAAACATACCAACAGTGAAGATTGGAGATGGGAGCATCATGGTGTGGGGCTGTTTTTCAGCATATGGCACTGGCAAACTTTACATATTTGAAGAAAGAATGAAAGGATAAATGTACCGAGACATTCTTATGATGATCCAGTATGATGAAGTTGAAAGGACGGTGGACGTTTCAGTTAGACAGTGATTCCAAACACACAACCAAGGCAACAGTTAATTGGTTTCAGAGAAAGAAATTAAAGCTGCTAGAATATTCCAGCCAATCACCGGACCTGAATCCAATATAAGATTTATGGAAGATACTAAAGCTCAGAGTTAATAGAAGGAGACCACGGGACCTTCAGGATCTGAAGAGTGTTTGTGTGGAAGAATGGGCGAATAAAACACCCGAGAAATGCATGCGACTAGTTTTGCCATACAGTCGATGTTTTGAAGCTGTCATCAGCAACAAAGTATTAATTAAGCGTGTTCAATACTTTTTCACTATGTCATTTTTCATTATTACTATTATTATTGACATCTATGGTTTGATTTCTTTGCCTGCGGGTTTGGATGGGTTGTTACCGACATCTGGTAAGAATTTCATGTCAATAGCATTTTTAGAAATATATTTACTTAGAAAATTGGTGACGTGTTCAATACTTATGTCACCTGCTGTATATGCGGTTTGGAGGGATTTATATTATGACATATTCTTTTTAACATTCTCATGTCATATTGTGTACTGCATCGTAGGCAGACTACAAACATCCTTTCCACTGACTAAGCACTTCATTCTATTTGTTCCTCATATCTTACTAATTTTTATTTGTTATGTTGGGAATAAGTAGGGGACAGATAAAAAAAAAAGAATTATAGCAGAATCAGACTACAAAGAGTTTGTAGTCTGTTACCATGGAGACATTTTTGGTGCTGTGCCAATATAGATAGCTCCAGAGCAATGCTTAGATTGGATGCAAATGTATCAAGAACTAGCAATGCACATTTCCAGCCTCTGGATTTAGAGAAGAGAGTTCCTATTCACTGACAGCAAAACTATATCGATACTGCTGTAAAATTAAAAGAAGGCAGATTAGAAAGTTTTAGAGCTTTTACATAAACTAAAAAAACCCATCTGAGTGACATTGATATTAGCTCACAGGGGTAGTGTTTGTTGAAAAAAATCTACACAATTTTCCATTTTACTGTCTGCATAATTTCTTCACATTTTTCAACCCTGCTTTTGTTCATTCAACCTTCATTGTTTACAGCTATAGCATAAAAAAACACAATTTAAAAACTACACAGGTCACGTGATCAATACACAGATGCAGAACTGGTTACACTTACAGTACAGTCACCACAGCTTTGTAAAAAGTCAAGATTTTATATCCTAGAAGCAAACAATGAAGGTTTCTATTGTACAGCAACAGCAACTCTTGAAAATTTTGACAAATTAATGTATATATTAGCACATTTTGTAACCTTTCAATATATGATAAATTCTCTTAATTGATAAAACTATATTACCCTTTTCTAGTTTTATGTTATTATTATAAAGAACCATACCTCTGCAAAATTCTGATCAGAAGAACTGACGTCTGCTTTGTTTTTGGGTCTTGGCATGGCAAGAGCGCCACAACACAGTGAAAGTAGGACCAAGCAATGTACTTGCATCATGGTGGCAGTCAGAGTACACAACCTGCGCTGTACTGTGCCACTCACAGCATCATGCTTTATAGCTAAAGGTGTGTTGCAATCTAGGGATTCATTGTGAAATTAACTGTGGTCTTTTTACAGTAACACTTCTTAAATAGTCACGGACACATGTCCAGTGTAATCATAGATCAGCAAATATCGGCCCACGTATTTTATGCTGTGGAAAACCCACACTATTACAATAAATAGTACCTTCCTTAAAAGGAATCTTTCATCAAGTTAACTCTGCCTTAAAGGGAACCTGTCACCAGGTTTGGCCGATAAGAGATACGGCCATCACCTTTCAGGGCTGATGTACGGCATTCTATAATGCTGTATATAAGCCCCCAACCTGACCTGCAAGATAATAAAAATAACTTTTATTGTATTCACCTGTGGGGCGGTCCGGTCCGATGGGTGTCCCTCTTCATGGTCCGGCTCCTCCCTTCTTCTTGCAATGCCGGTCTCCTGCTAGCTTCGTGTGGAAGCTGATGTGCCATCAGTGTGCTGTCAGTATGTCGTCCGTGTGTCATCCATCTGTCATTACTGTGTCATCAGATGATCAGTATTTTACATGTGTTGTTTTTAGTCTCCAAATAGAAGACAAGAGAGAAATAAAATCACCAAAACCGCTCAGTTCAGCAGCATTTTTAGACGTACAGGAGGCGTAGTTTTCATGAAATTTCATGAGACTTAGAAAAAATGACATTTTTGTAATTGCTTTTTATTATTTTTAAGTTTTACAGGAACAAAAAAATCTGACTTTTCCTTCACCTCCAGTATACAGGGAACATAGAAATACATTGTTATATACAATGTATCTCTATGGACATGTATAATCTGCTTCTGGGTTTATTGGCTGCAATAGAAGTCAAGAGTATCAAATTCTCCTATTTATGTCATTGTAGGCCACACACATGGAGACGTGAGTTGGAGTCCTGGAAATGCCCAATTACAGGAGAGATGTAGCAAGATGCGAGTCCACCCCCTCTCCACCCCGAGGAGAAGGAGCAATGTCGAGATGAATATATCAGTATTGGAAGCCAGTACAAAAGCCCTGACGTAGCGGGACTGAGCTCTCAAACCAGGACAGTCCCACAGAATACAGGACAATTGCAAGCTAAGTGCTAATACAATGCTGCATGATTCCCAAATTTTGGGACAGGACAGTACTCATATTTTTTTCTTGATGGTATTACATGCTGGACATTGTAATAAAGCAAAAACTTGCTAGTTTAATAGAAAAGGTCCTGTGCCAAGGATTGTTCCCCTTGTTGGTGTCCAATAGCAATAACAAGACAAACATTATCTAGCGCCCTCCTAATAGAGCCTCAGACGTTTCACTTTAAAAACAACTCAATTTCCTTAGACATTTCTTTTAATAGTATTTCCTTATTTCTTTCTCATTGTTTCATCAGACAATGATTCATTTGCAGGAAATCTATTTCCCAGACTAACTCATGCAATGAGCAAACATCTCTTCTACTTATTCTAACAAAAAAATCTTCATTAATAAGCAGCTACTACACAAATCGACAAAATTGTTGGTACTTTCTGCTACTGAAATAACTTGAAACTCACAAAAGTAGTTTGCAATTTATATTTACTGTATATCTACTAATGAAAATTAGATATTGCTTTTGAATTTTGGCTCAACAAAATAAAAACGATTGAAAATGGCCTAGATACAAAAGTAAGTAACCTTCTACTATATAATTCTAAGTATAAGTCTAAGGGTCACTTCCGTCTTTCTGTCCTTCTGTCTGTCTGTCACGGATATTCATTGGTCGCGGCCTCTGTCTGTCATGTAATCCAAGTCGCTGATTGGTCGTGGCAAAACAGCCATGACCAATCAGCGATGGGCACAGACCGGAAGAAAATGGCCGCTCCTTCCTCCCCGCAGTCAGTGCCCCCTCCATACTCCCCTCCAGTCAGCGCTCACACAGGGTTAATGGCAGCATTAACCGACCGCGCTATGCTGCGGTGTAACGCACTCGGTTAACGCTGCTATTAACCCTGTGTGACCAACGTTTTACTATTGATGCTGCCTATGCGGCATCAATAGTAAAAATAATATCTAATGTTAAAAATAATAAAAAAAGTAAAAAATCGTTCCCGGGAAAGGAAAGGCCTGTTGTGGATCCGAGGGGCCGACGGACGGTGAGTATATAACGATTTTTTATTTTAATTCTTTTTTTTTAACAGGGATATGATGCCCACATTGCTATATACTACGTGGGCTGGGAAATATACTATATGGGCTGGGCAATATAATAATAATAAATCTTTATTTTTATATAGCGCTAACAATATGACGCTGAACGATATAACGCTTTACAGTTTGCACACATTATCATCGCTGTCCCCAATGGGGCTCACAATCTAAATTCCCTATCAGTATGTCTTTGGAATGTGGGAGGAAACCGGAGTGCCCGGAGGAAACCCAAGCAAACACGGAGAGAACATACAAACTCTTTGCAGATGTTGTCCAAGGTGGGATTAGAACCCAGGACTCCAGCGCTGCAAGGCTGCTGTGCTAACCACTGCGCCACCGTGCAATATACTACATGGGCTGTGCAATATACTACGTGACTGGGCAATATATGTTAGGGCTAGCGGAACGCACCAAATGGATATAGAGACTTTATTATAATATATGCGTTCGCCGCCCGGGGTCCACCGTGCAGGAGAACCTGCTGCTAGCAAATAGCGGAACTAACTGGCGGTATGAGCTACCTCTGTTACTTCACAGAGTAGCCGTGAACTCAAAGCACTGCGCCCTGTTAACCTTCACAGTGGCACAGGCTAACTACCCAAACGAGAGCAGTCAGTGGTCATGCATGCACACAAAACTCCTCGCCGGAGGTGCCAGCATTCTAGGGGCTTATTTCAGCCAGGTCCCTGAACACTATCATACGTGACCCCACTGGCGCAAAGTACAACATAGAACAATACTAGCGCATGGCCGTGCGGCCATGCGAGCCTTAAATAGTTGCAGCACATACAGGACCTTCCTAGAAGGACCAATGAGAGGCTGCCACAGAGCGTGAGCACCTACAGGACCTTCCTGAAGGACCAATGGCCTTAGCTGCAGTGTCTGATCATGTGACCCTCGATCTCCACTGAGAGATCTTGCTCTGGGCATGCTCAGAACGAGAAAAGCAGGACTTAGTCCCAGAAGCAAAAGAAGAAACGGACAGCACCACAGCAATTGTGACAGAACAGCTTACGTGTTTATTCTGCCATCTGCAACGTTTCGGTCCTGAGACCTTTATCAAGCACTGACTCCAATGGCAGAAGCAGGAAAAGCAGCAGTAACTCTCTGTACAGAGTCAGACTGAGCGAGACGCTGGGACCGACGTTTCCGCTGAGCAGGCTCCACTGCGGCAGGAGAAGAATGGGAGACCGCAGCGGAGATGGCCCGAGATTCCCCCTGTGCAGAGGCGGGAACTCGACCCCCAACAATATACTACGTGGCTGGGCAATATACTACATGGGCTGTGCTATATTCTACGTGGCTGGGCAATATATTACACGGGCTGGGCAATATACTACATGGGCTGGGCAATATACTACATGGGCTGTGCTACGTGACTGGCCAATATACTATGTGGCTGGGCAATATACTACGTCGCTGGGCAATATACTATGTGGCTGGGCAATATACTACGTGACTGGGCAATATACTAAGTGCCTGGGCAATATACTACGCGGCTGTGCTATATACTACGTGGACATGCATATTCTAGCATACCCGATGCGTTAGAATCGGGCCACCATCTAGTAACCTAATATTTTGTTGCACAACCCTTTGAGGCAATCAATGCAAACAAACAATTTCTGTAACTCTCATCGAGACTTCTGTGCCAGTCCATGGGTATTTAGGAGGGTATTTTGAAGGGTACTTCCTCCAGACTGCAGATTTTAGCTTCATCCACAGTCGTTCAACAGAATTTAGATCAGGGCTCATTGAAGCCACTTCAGAAGACTACAATCCTTTGCTCTTAGCCATTCTTAAATATTTTTATCTGAGTGTTTTAGGTCATTATCCTGTTGGAGGACCCATGACCTGAGACTCAGACCAAGCTTTCTGTCACTGGGCAGCACATTTCAGTCCAGCATGCCCTTATAGTCTTGAGATTTCATTGTACCCTGCACATATAGAAGACACCATTGTGCCAGATGCAGCAAAGCAGCCCCAAAACATAAATGAGCCTCCTCCATGTGTCACGATAGGTACGCTTTTCTTTTCTTTTTTGCTTAATTTTTGTGTCCGTGAACATAGAGCTGATGTAACTTGCCAGAGTTCTAGATTTATTTTGTCTGTCCAATGGACAATTTTCCAGAAGCTTTGTTGCTTGTCAATATTAATTTTGACAAATTTGGGTCTCACATTTTTTTATGATTTTGCTTTCAATAATGGTTTCCTCCTCAGTCGTCGTCCATGAAGTCCACTTTGGACAGCCAGCAACGGACGGTGCGATCTGAAATTGCTGTACCTTGCCCTTGGAGTTCACCTCGCATCTCTTTGGAAATTGTTTTGGTTTCCAGTCGAATTATCTATTTCTTCAGTTTGACAACAATTTTCCTCTTGAGGCCACATCCAGGGAAGTTGGCTACAGTTCCATAGACCTTAAATTTTTTAATAACACGTGCAACTATAGTAATAAGAACATCAAGTTTTTTGGAGATGGTCTTATAGCCCTTACCTTTAATCTATTTGTCTATAATTTACTTTCTAATCTCCTGGCATTTCCTCATATTTAATGGTCAATGGCCAGTGTGATATACACCATAATATCAAACAGCACAGTGACTACGTTTCATCCTATAAATATACAAATTGACTGATTACAAGTGTGTAGATATCTGTGATGTTAATTACAGGACACATCTTAATATAACATGTTCCTATGGTCAAATTATTTCCAATCTTTTCTAGAAGTACCATTATTTTTGTCCTGTTCATTCTAATTATTTTTTTAATTTTCTGTTGAACCACAATTCAAAAGCAATGTCTGATTGTCATTAGTTGATATTCATTATTCAGTAAATTAAAGTTGAAAATTACTTTTGTCAGTTTCAAGTTATTTCAGTGACCATTGTGGGTTTTTGTTACCTTAACAGAAAGGAACCAACAATTTTGTCCATGTGTGTAAGAATTTTTTAATGGTTCTATTTTTCAAATATTGCAAGGATTAAAAAAGGGATAGAAGAGGAACTGAGTTTTCTGGAATATGTGCTAACTGCATCATTTACCCAACATTGTGGTTCTTTATGGATTCTGCAAGAGACCTTGGTTTTTATGTTTACAACAAAGAATTTGGACATAGAGGTCCTGTTCCCTCATAGAATGACAAGCAGAAATGTTACTTGTAGGATGATGGTCCAGAGGTCCTTGAGATTGCGACAAGTGATGCATGCAATGTAATGTTTCCCTCTGGTTTGTTGAGTAATCAAACGTGACTAGAGCAATCTATTTATCACTTTGCTTGCATAGCTTTAATTTTCACAATGTGATGTATGAGGCCATTTTTTCATTGTGATTTGTCATATTTGAGATACTCTAAAGAGGACAACAAAGAGCAGTTTTCATAGTGATCCAAATAAACCTATTCCTTTACCCATTTCCCATTTATCCACCATGCAACCGTTGACCCACTCACAAGTAGTACAGATAACCCTATTTATCAACTCAAAACGAATATATACCAAATCACCCAAACAACTAAAAATCACATATGTCGATGTATATTATTATAAGATAGGACACTATAATATATAGCGGGTGAAATAAATATTGAACACTTCACCAATTTTCTAAGTAAATCTATTTCAAAAGGTGCTATTGACATGAAATTCTCACCTGAAGTTGGTAACAACCCATCTAATCCACGCAGGCAAAGAAATTAAACCATAGATTTAGAGTGCTGCGGCTGTGTTTTGGAGTTTTTGTATGTAAGAGGTTTTGGTGACAACTCTTGGGGGTTTGCATCCATCTTTAAATGAAAAAGGATGATTTTATTTTTCCATTTTTGGATAGATAGATAGATAGATAGATAGATAGATAGATAGATAGATAGATAGATAGATCACCCAAAGTCTACAACTTAACTTACATTTTCTAAATATTAAAACCTTTTATTTCAGTGCTAAACTCTCGACTAGTGGTGAGCGAATATACTTGTTACTCGAGATTTCTCGAGCATGCTCGGGGGTCCTCCGAGTATTTTTTAGTGCTCGGAGATTTAGTTTTTCATGCCGCAGCTGAATGATTTACATCTGCAGCATCAGCATAAGTACATGTGGGGATTCCTTAGCAACAGGCAACCCCCACATATACTTATGCTAGCTAACAGATGTAAATCATTCAGCTGCGGCAAGAAAAACTAAATCTCCGAGCATTAAAAAATACTCGGAGGACCCCCGAGCATGCTCGAGAAATCTTGAGTAACTAGTATATTCACTCATCACTACTCTCGACCCAAAAGTTAAAAAACACAAAACATTCTTGAAATTTGCTCATGGTCTTCTCTTAGAGCATGGGCAGACAGAATATACACACAAGTCAGTGTCAGGAGGTAAATATACTTGACATGGCCGTGTTAGCCGCATGCCGGTTTTCACACATTTATGCCAATAGTAAATTATGACCGCGTTACTGTTGCTCATATCCTGTGATCACGCATACAGCATCCACAGGGCAGATTACCTTTTTCCAAGCCTGAGAAATATACATTGTGCAATCTTTGACAACCCCATGGTCTAGCAAAACTCACGTAGGGAAAGTCCATATCGCATGTCAGAGGTTTTGTTATAAACAATAAATTAATCCCATCCTTAGCCCGGTATGACTCTCAGCTTAATCTTTTGCGAACGCTGTGGTCCATCAGTCAATGATATATAGGGAGCAAAAAGAAAGAAAAGAAAAAAAAAGAACCTTTGGACATCATGACAGAGGAATGATAGATAACCACCTACCTTACCTCTGTCATGATGTCCAAAGGTTCTGTTTTTTTTTTCCCCAAAGATGCAAAGATCTGAACATAGATGTTATAGGTCCTTCACGTTCAACCTATAGTCTTGCAATTTTAGCCGGTTTAAATTTGATAACCATTTTTTTCTGCAATCACCATTCGCTTCCTTAAAAGGCACCAGCATAAGTAAGCTATATTCCTCTTAGACATAAGTGCCCAAAATTGTACACAAAGTTTGTTCTATCAATGGATTTGTATAAAGGCCAAACCACATTTTGCTGCATCTTTTTAATTTTGCCGTGCAAGCAGCTGCCTGGCACTAGTTGCTAAAGTTAGCTTTTCTGTCTACTAGTAGCAGCCAAACCTCCAAAGGAGGATGGACACAGAGTAAAAATTGGTCACAGCAGCATGAAAAGGAGACTCTGACACGGGATGAAGTTCAGCCACAATGCGTTTCAAAGGAAATACCGTCTTCATCAGGTTGGAGTAATATTCATCAATATTGAGACTTCTAATAAAATGCTCAAAATTGTTGATTTAAGGAGAATACAAGTATTTCCGTAAACAGACATATTCGGAAAGCTGACTGTCTTAACATGTTATAATCAAGCACATAGGTGATAACTTGCTGATCCCAAGGCTATGACCCTCACCAATCCCAAAAAATGGATCTCTGAAGTTCCTCTTTTTGAATAGAGCAATGGCCATGGGACTACTGTCTCTGGTAGTCCTATAGAAAATAAAAGGAGATGTGGTGTATAAGTTGCAGCCACCGCTCTATTCAAATAAGGGCAACTCAGAGCCACATTTATGGAAATGATGTGATGTCTCAGAAATAGGACACCCAGTGATTAGTGAGTTATTTCCTATACTTTAGAGCGGGTATAACCTTTTAGGATGTGATTAACCCTTTAATTGGCTTTCCCCACCTGAGAAAAACAATGCAATTGAAGAGAAATAGTGCCTGGCCATCAAATGGGCATTGGATACTTTGAGGTACTTCCTGTTGAGTTGAAAATTTAAGTTTGTGTTGGACTATGCCCTGTTAAGGTGGATGCAGGAAAAAAAATGTGAATAATGCCCAGGTAACCCAACAGTTTTTGGCTCTGCAAAATGTTAATTTTTGTGTACAGTATAGACCTGGTAAACTACATGTAAATGCCAATACACTGTCGAGGGTACACTGTTTAGTGGCAGAAGGTGCCCAGCTCTCTTTGCTTTTGGGCAGAGAGGGGGGATATGTGGGAAAGTGTGAGGTAAAGTCCTGGATGGCAGGTATATGCCACCGAGGTGCCCGGCCTCAGTGATCAAAGTCCTGGAAGAGTGTGCTCTGGTAACACTAAGTTGCTGAGAGGATTTTAGTGGACCTAATTATTGGGACCTGTATTTAGGAGCGACCATAAGAGCTTGGGTAGGAATAGTCACCCCCAATACATTACAGTCCAGGGCTTTCAGGTCCTATAAAAGGCAGCTGGGCTGGCTCAGATGCGTGATGTGATGGAGCTGGAGAGTAACCAGTAACGCTGAACAGACTGGGCCTAAAGCAGAACCGGTATTACTGAATAGGTGAGACTGTGTTAATCAATTTGCCCAGCTTGAGAAAAGGGCTGTATTTTGTTTATTATTTGATTTGGGTTGAAGAAAGCTGTTTTTCCTTACAGGCGTTTACGAAAAAATTTGAAACTTGCCTGTGCATTTCCTACCCGCCTACCTGAGAGCATGTTCACAGTCTGCATCTGTTTCTAACAGCTCGAGTTGTACTGATCACTACTGTTAACCATTTAGGTTTCGTTGTCAATCTCTGACAGCGGCATAAAAATGGAGCACTTGCAGGTGCGCGTCCACACTTGCTCACATTGTCCCCTCCATGATGCAATTGAGGGATACAGATGGGTTACCATGGCAACCGAGCGCCTGCTAAAGAGCCCCTTGCAATGCTATCTTGGTACTCCTGTGAATACCAGCCACAAGCTGAGCTTCACACTAGGCTGATTTACACTATATACTGGAATACAGAAGTCGTACAATATATAGAAAGGTGTATGGTATCTGGAGTTCAAACCACATTTTTGTGGTAAATATTTAATTATTTTTTCCTCACTGTCAAATGGTATAAAATTTTATGACACACCCGCTATGTCGATATGATTGCTGCACACGCAGATGAATTTATTGAAGTGTAGTTTGTAAAATAGTGTCACTTATGGGGGTGTCCTGCTGTTCTGGCTACTTAAGGGCTCTGCCAATGTGACATGGCACCCACAAACCATAAAAACAAAATATTCATTATAAAATGGCGCTCCTTCCCTTCGTTTTCTCATATTACCCCTTCAGAAAATTAAAAACTTGGGGCCAAAACAACATTTTAGTGGAAAAAATTGTAATTTTCCATTTACTCACCCCAGTTGTTAGATAATTATGTGAATCACCTGCAGTTTAAAAAGGCTCACTACACACCAAGATGAATGTCGATTGAGGTGAAGTTTCCAAAATGGGGTCACTTGTAGGGGCTTCTGCTAGTTTGGCGTGTCAGGGGATTTTCAAATGTGACATGGCATCCATAATCTATTCCAGCCAAAATGGCGCTCCAAAATTCAAGTGGCGCTCATTCCCTCTCAAGCCCTTCCGTGTACCCAAACAGTTGTTTTCCATTGCATATGAGGTATCAGTTTACTCAGAAAAAAAGTACAAATTGTATGGTTCATTTTCTTCTGCTACCTTTGTGAATATAAAAAATGTGGGGCAAAACCAACATTTTTGTGGGAAAAATGTACAGTGGGTATGGAAAGTATTCAGACCCCTTTACATTTTTCACTCTTTGTTTCATTGCAGCTGTGGTGCCCCTGGGGGTCCAGTCGCCACAGAGGTACTGCACCTCAGCCAGAGGTGTGGTATCCCACTCTCAGGTAAGGAGGGGGCACTACCCGGTACCCACACACTAGCATCCAACACAACACCACTCCAGGCCAGTGGATCTGGGTGGACCCTAATTAAGGAGGGCCCCATCTCAGGCTGGAAGGGGAACTAGGTAGAGAGTGTGGGTGGAGGAAGGAGACCTGAGGTACAGTGACAGTTGAAAGTGAGGAGTTGTCATGGAAATGAGAGGAAGAGTCAGTTAGTCAATGAGAGGAGGATAGAGGTGTGAGAGAGGAGCTCCAGTGAGAAGGGATCCTAGGGGCCAGGGAAGTGAAGAATCCACTCTTGGTGCCCGAATCCACGCCGACCGTAGTCGGTGGAGGGACAAGGTCACAGTGGGGGACCGGCCCCAGACTAGTGGAGAGATTGTAGGACTCAGCTTTCAAACCGGAGGCTGTGGTATCTGTATGTGCCACAGCCACATCTACACACATTTGATAAAAAAGGAAAGGTATACAAGATAGGGGGTCCTGGAAAGGTGCACCTAAATTACCCGAGAGCTGGATGGACAGGGACCCAGAGGACAGAGCACCCGGCTGGTGATTGTAACCAACAGACTGAGTAAAAGTGTGAGGACTGCACCCTGCTGTGTCCACAAAGTTATTGACTGCGTCACCTGCCCAGTGCTGCAACAGTACCCATCTTCTAATTTTACCTATAACTGCCCTGGGGCCCGCTCTACCAGTGGAGAGTTGTAACAACTTTGCTGCACCACCATCAGCCCCAGTGGACCTGAACCGCCGTGTCGGCCATCCCTTGCCGAACACCACGGGTGGTGTCACGAATCAATCCCCTATAAACTTTTCCCCTAGTATCATCATAATTTTTAATTGCACACCCAGGGCCACGGAGCCGGGTCATGGCCCCGTGACTTCCCTAAAGAACTCTCCGACCCGGTTCCGAGTACCCCACGGCCCTGGTGGGCGTCGTACAGCCATTTGGTAAATTCAAAAAAGTTCATTTTTTCCCATTAAAGGGACTCTGTCACCTGAATTTGGAGGGAACAATTTTCAGTCATATGGGCGGGGTTTTTGGTTGTTTGATTCACCCTTTCCTTACCCGCTGGCTGCATGCTGGCTGCAATATTGGATTGAAGTTCATTCTCTGTCCTCCATAGTACACGCCTGCGCAAGGCAAGAAAGAAGCAGATTTCTTTAATAAGATATATTGCAAAGTTTATTTTTTTCATCTGTGTTCTTAATTTTTTCGGAAAAAATGACAATTACTCATTATGGATCTAAAGTCCAAGTTAACTATATTGATCACATATTGTAATTAGGGCCTTTGAGTTGATTCCTCATACTGACCTGCTGATAACATATTTACATTACATTATTGCTCTACATACAATTACAAAATAAAGTCAGTGAACTTAGAGTTAACAAAGATTTCATCACAATAAAAATGGCTGAATATAGTTGTGAGATTCACATAAAATTTAGAGAAGGAAATGATAGTATGTGCAATTATAAGATCAGGTTAAGATCTACCTGATCTCACTCTCTGTATTTTTAAAACTGTTTTAAATGGATACAATTGAATGATAAATTAATACTAAGATCCACCACATGCATTAAAGGAAATAAAAGGCCCTTTAGGGCTTGTTCACATATAGCATTTTTTTGCATTTTTTAAAAGCTTTTTTTGTGCAACTCCCCCCCCCCAAGATCTCACTGACACTGTAAGTGTTTTTCCCTGCGTTCTTCGATCTGTGGTGCATTTTTTTTTTAAAACACAGCATGTCAGTTCTTTCTGTGTTTTTCTACGCCAATTTTTTTCTCATCTAGATCAAAATGTCTTAACACAAAAAACTAAACCGCATCACAAAAAGCATAATAAATGCACCTTATGCATGTGTAATTTCTTTTGCGGTTTTAAAGAAGAACCTGCATTTTACATGCAAAAAAAAAAGAAAACGCATAAAAAATGCTACTACATAGTGAACATACCATTAACTGTAAAACTAAACGTTAAAGCATTACCTCGTGATACAACCCAAGCACCAAAGGACAAAATGACAAAATATACCGGCGATTTCTTCTTTCACCTACTTTTTTCAAAATTCTTATTTTCACTTTTTTTTTTGCTGTCTGCACATATTTTTTGCATAAAATTTGTAAACAAAAAAAGGCACACGTGGCTAATGAGATTTGAGCAAAATAGAGAAATGCTTTATAATTTAGTTTGAAACAAAATATTGCAGAATGTGCATAAATGTTTCCAAGGTCGGACTGGGGTGCCAAGGGCCCACCAGTAACATTCACTTTGGGGGCCCACTTTTCACCTGTATACAAATATTACACGACCCTGGTTAACAAATATCTATCTATATAATCGTCTAAGGTCCACTTCCATCTGTTTGTCACGGAAATCCCGCATCGCTGATTGGTCGCGGCCGGCTGGGCGCGACCAATCAGCGACAGGCACAGTCCAGCCGTGAATTGGCCCTTCCCTACTCCCCTCCAGTCAGTGCTCCCTCCATACTCCCCTCCAGTCAGCGCCCACATAGTGTTTTAGCAGTCCGTTAAATGGACTGTGTTACATCGCGGCATAACGCGGTGTAACGCCGTCCGTTAACGCTGCCATTAACCCTGTGTGACCAACTTTTTACTATTGATGCTACCTATGCAGCATCAATAGTAAAAACATATGTTAAAAATAAAAAAAAATCATTATATTTTCACCTTTCGTCGTCCGCACCAGCCTTTCCTGCTCCTCGCGATGCTCTGGTCCCAAGAATGCATTGAGGAAATGACCCGTGATGACGTAAGGTCTCGCGAGATGATGACGTAGCGGTCTCACGAGACCGCACATCATCACGGGTTATGCCGCAAGGCATTACTGGGAAAGGAGCGTCGCTACGAGCCTAGCTAAAGGCCTGGGCTGGCCCAGGGGCTGCCGGAAGGTGAGTATATAACTATTTTTTATTTTAATTCTTTTTTTAACAGGGACATGGTGCCCACATTGCTATAAACTACGTGGGCTGTGTTACATACTACGTAGGCTGTGTTATATACTGTGTGAGCTGTGTTATATACTATGTCGCTGTGCTCTACACTACGTGGGCTCTGCTATATACTATGTGGCTGTGCAATATACTACGTGGCTGTGCTATATACTACGTGGCTGTGCAATATACTATATGGCTGTGCTATATACTACGTGGCTGTGTTATATACTACGTGGGCTGTGCTATATACTATGTGGCTGTGCAATATACTATGTGGCTGTGTTATATACTATGTGGGCTGTGTTATATACTGCGTGGGCTGTGCTATATACTATGTGGCTGTGCAATATACTACGTGGCTGTGCTATATACTACGTGGCTGTGTTATATACTACGTGGGCTATTATATACTGCGTGGGCTGTTATAAACTACGTGGGCTGTGCTATATACTATGTGGGCTGTGTTATATACTGTGTGGACTGTGTTATATACTGCATGGGCTGTGTTATATACTGCATGGGCTGTCCTATATACTATGTGGCTCTGCAATATACTACGTGGCTGTGCTATATATGTGGCTGTGTTATATACTACGTAGCTGTGCTATATACTATGTGCCTGTGCTATATACTACATGGCTGTGCAATATACTACGTGGCTGTGCTATATACTATGTGGCTGCTATATACTACGTGCCTGTGTTATATACTATGTAGCTGTGCTATATACTACATGCCGGTGCTATATACTACATGGCTGTGCTATATACTACGTGGCTGTGCTATATACTATGTGAGCTGTGTTATATGCTACGTTGGCTGTGAGACTCTTTCGCCCGGGGCCCTCAAAAACCTGCAGCTGGCCCTGCCTTCACTAATTGGTCAAGGCAGGCCGACCACGAACAATCAGCGACAGGAGCAGTCCGGCCACGAATTGGCGTGGGATTTGAACCACGCTTTGCTTATTGGTCGTGCCCGGCTGGCTGAATCCTGTGTATTCATTGCATTATTCTGAAATCTCCATAAATAAACTACATACATATTCTAGAATACCCGATGCATTAGAATCGGGCCACCATCTAGTATAATAATAAACTGGGTAGTTTTGATAATGAATGATGAGATGCTGCTTTTTTGTGAAAAGAGTGAATCAAGTGAATTCTGACAAGTACTGCCCATACAGTAAGGTTGGGGGCCCTGATTCTCCTGTACCCCTATGGGCCAGTCCAAGCCTGAATGTTTCAGGTGTGCATAAAATTACACCAGGAAGAATGAGAGCACTTGCACCTAAATTTTGTGACATTTTAAAAAACATCTGTGAAACAAAAATCACAACCATAATTGTTAGGTGTTGAGTTCCCGCCACTGCACAGGGGGAATCTCAAACATGTCCTCTGCGGTCTCCCATTCTTCCCCAGCTGCAGTGGAGTCTGCTCAGCAGAGACGTCGGTCCCAGAGTCTGACTCAAGCTGATACTGTGCGTCTGTTAGGTTCAACCAGCATTGATCAGTGGCGAGCAGACGTTCCAGGGGCTAAGTCCTGCTTTTCATCTACTGAGCATGCCTATGGGACGACCTCTCATTGGAGGTCAGAGGTCACATGCTCAGGACTTGTAGCGGCTCTGATTAGACCACTAGGAAGGTCCTGGAAGACTACATCTATAAAAGGCTCGCATGGCTGTTCGGCCATGTGCTAGTATAAATCTGTAATCGCGTGTGTGTGGATGTATGCCTGAATCTGGTGAAAGCTTCTTAATTATACCCATTCCTAGTGTTGTTGAATGTACTTGAGTGATTGAGCTACATAGCGCCAGACTGTGCCATCCAGCACCAGGCACAAGTTTACTGCATCAATTTGCAGCAACCGCCAGTGTGGCGCCGTGCACAACTAGTGCGCTTTCCAGCGCTAGTTAGGGTGGTTAGTGGCATCCGCCAGTGTGGTGCTGTACGGTACTCTGTGCGGTAAATCTTTAATTAGTCCTGACAACCGGTCAGTGTAGGGTGGGAACTCCCGCTTGATCTCAGCATCTGACTCAGGGCGTCCTCAGGTGCGGGCTCAAAAGCTACCGAGGGTCAGAGCGAGATCAATCACCAGCATAGTGGGGGTGAATTTCAGGGATCCCACTAGCATCCATCTGCTGTTCACATCAGTTCATATCGGGTGACGGAACCCATGTTTATTCTAGCGTAGTACTGCCATATAGTGCCGCCATTACCTAGCAGCAGGTTCCATCTCTGCACGGTGGACCCCGGGCTGCGAACGCACCTTATTACTATCTTTATATTTATTTGGTGCGTTCCGCCAGCCCTAACAATAGTGAGGAATATAGAAAAAAAACAAAACAAGTAAAGGCATAAAATAGACTTGCAAATTCAAATAATTTGGTGCAAATCCAAAATAGATTAAAACACTAAAAACTAGACTGAAATGAATGGGGTCCAATAGTCTGATTTTTTCTGGGTGAAATTTAGTGATTTTCACCAATTTTTTACAAGCTGACATTCTGTAAAGTTGGAGCCAAAACTTCTAAACCAATGATCAGATGATCTGCTTTTAAGGCCCAATAATGTACATAGCTGTAAAGGCCCCCGGACACATTAAACTAATGTCAGCTAAACCCCCCTGCTATTGACTGGTCCAGCCAACAGTCTAATGTGTATGGGGGCCTCAGACAACTGATCGTTGGGGAAAATTTCAATTGGGCATGTCCGATTTCAGACTTCAGATCCATTTTGTTTTCCTGGATATAAGCCACTGCCAGACATGTCTGTCGGCGGCTTTCTCATAGAGAACACCGGAGAGCTTGGCAGAAAGAGCACTCCTGTGTATTAGAGAGACGGTTGAGATGGCTGTCTACCAAACGATTGGCCAAATCGTTGTTTGTTTGACAACCATCTAATGTGTATGGCCCTAGATACAAAAAATTAAATTGTGACCCCCTTTAGAGCTCGTCTGCATTGTTGGGTCTGGTGTCTCATCTTCCTCTTGACAATACGCCATAGATTATCTATGGGGTTCAGGTCAGGCGAGTTTGCTGCCAATCAAGCACAGTGATACTGTTGTTTGTAAGCCAGGTATTGGTACTTTTGGCCGTGTGGACAGGTGCCAAATCCTGCTGGAGAATTAAATTTCCATTTCCAAAAAGCTTGTCGGCAGAGGGAAGCATGAAGTGCTCTAAAATTTCCTGGTAGATGGCTGTGCTGACTTTGGTCTTGATAAAACACAGTGGACCTACACCAGCAGATGACATGGCTCCCCAAACCATCAATGATTGTGGATACTTCACACTAGACCTTGGAAATCAATGTTCCAGAGTCTGGAGGTAGAGTGGAGAGACAGATAACCCAAGCTGCTTGAGGTCTAGTGTGAAGTTTCCACAATCAGTGATGGTTTGGGGAGCCATGTAATCTGCGGGTATAGGTACACTGTGTTTTATCAAGACCAAAGTCAGCGCAGCCGTCTACCAGAAAAGATATGTATCTTGGTACCGTGTTAGTCAGTGGATAGAAAAATATTTAGAATTGAGAGTCCTGAGTGGTTGATACCTTTTAATGGCTAACTGAAAAGATGGTAACTAATTGCAAGCTTTCGAGACTACTCCGGTCTCTTCATCATGATGAAGAGACCGGGGTAATCTCGAAAGCTTGCAATTTGTTACCATCTTTTCTGTTACCATTAAAAGGTATCAACCACTGAGGACTCTCAATTCTAAATATTTATCTTGCCGTCTACCAGGAAATTTTAAAGCACTTCATGCTTCCCCCTGCCGACAAGCTTTTTGGAGATGGAAATGTAATTCTCCAGAAGGACTTGGCACCTGTCAACACTGCCAAAAGTTCAAATTCCTGGTTTAAAAACAACAGTATCACTGTGCTTGATTGGCCAGCAAACTCGCCTGACCTTAACCCCATAGAGAATCAATGGGGTATTGTAAATAGGAAGATGAGAGGCACCGGACCCCACAATGCAGACGAGCTGAATGCTGCTATCAAAGCAACCTGGGCTTCCATAACCCCTCAGCAGTGCCACAGGCTGATTGCCTCCATGCCACACCGCATTGATGCAGTAATTGATGCCAAAGGAGCCCCGAACAAGTATTGAGTGCATTTACTGAACATACATTTCAGTAGGCCAACATTTCAGATTTTAAAATCATTGTTTCAAGCTGGTGTTATAAAGTATTCTAATTTACTGAGATAATGACTTTTGGGTTTTCATTGGTTGTAAGCCATAGTCATCAACATTAACAGAAATAAACACATGAAATAGATAACTCTGTTTGTAATGACTCTATCTAATATATGAGTTTCACTTTTTGTATTGAGGAACTGAAATAAATTAACTTTTTGATGATATTCTAATTTTGTGAGATGCACCTGTATATTCCAGGTGTATTCTATCCATGAGCATAGATTACCTATAAAGAGATTACTAAATGCTAAATCGTTGGGCACTAAACAGCCTTAATAAGTCTCCCATACGTTAAATCCTTTTTGAATCCCTGAAGACAAAGTTTTCCACATAGGAAACGGTTTATTTACTAACACTAGAATTGTAATAGTGCAGATCTTCTCTATTTGCCATAGACGTCACTTCAGAAACATTTCAAAAATCTTATGTAATCTTTAACAAAAACAACAAGGTGATTGCAAATTTCATCCAGACATGGGTGTCACACAATCTCCAGAGAATCGTTTGTATATTCTGAATTCTACAAGTTTTCTTTCTCAACAGCCAATCCAGGGTCCAGATTTCTCAACACTGACCAGTGACCACATCTTCTTTCTCCAGGTTGTGTTTGTAAGTCTTTAGCCCAGAAAAGAAGTAAATGAAACCTAAAAGGGGCAGAAATGACAGATGTTAGAAAACCTCGCATGTGATTATAATAATGGACGCCTGTAGTATTCTCTTATAAAACGTATTTTATGTACTGGCCATAATTTTTACATTCTTCACCCATGTTCACAGCATTTTAGCCTTTTACAAGCAGAGTAATAATGTACAGGGTAGGGAGTTATAATGGTGCAGTTCTTCTCTATTTGCCATAGACGACCATTACAACATATTCTAACACATTTCAAAAATATTATGTAATCTTTAGCAAAAATAACAAGCAGATTGCTGCAATATTTTAGCCATTTACAAATCCAATGTCTTCTAAAAAATGTCTTTCCGACTTGGGTGTTACACAATCTCCCGTGAATCGTTTGTATATTTTGAATTCTACAAGTTTTTTCTTCACAGGTCTGGGGAGACCATGGAGAATAAACATCTTTTAATGGCAATCGGGGCACTTTTGATTCACATTTCGGGATATTTGCTTTTCTCTGGTATATATCGTATATAACACTAATTACATAGATTGAAAGAAATCAATAAAAAAGTTGGAAAAGATAGATAGTACGCCGATCAATACCATCTATTAACGTCTGCTTTAGGGTGTACTAAATACTGCCCAAATAATATACAATCAGATGTCAAAATAACACTACTGAAAATACTACAAGACCAGTAAACTTTGGAACCTAGCTGTGTCCTAGCTGCAAGACCACAATCAGGCCATTACTTCCCTTACTGGCATATAGGCACCCCTCTTTTTGCTTCTGCTTACTGGGCACCAAGCACTGCTCACTCGGGGATCATATGGGGCCAGATGCTTCTCATGTTTCCATGTATAAATGAGAATTAAGCTTTTCACTCTGCAGTGCGACAGCCCTTGAGACATTTGTAGACAGCTATTAAGTCTCCTATATACATACCTCGTGTGTATGATGTCATACAGTAGATGTAGTGTATATGGACTTTTCAAAAGCTTTTGATACGGTGCCACACAAAAGGTTGATACATAAAATGAGAATAATGGGGATAGGGGAAAATATGTGCAAGTGGGTTGAGAGCTGGCTTAGGGATAGCAAACAAAGGGTGGTTATTAATGGAGCACACTCGGACTGGGTCGCGGTTAGTAGTGGGGTACCACAGGGGTCAGTATTGGGCCCTCTTCTTTTTAACATATTTATTAATGACCTTGTAGGGGGCATAGAGAGCAGAATTTCAATATTTGCAGATGACACTAAACTCTGCAAGGTAATCAATACAGAGGAGGACAATTTTATATTACAGGATGATTTATTTAAACTAGAAGCTTGGGCTGATAAATGGCAAATGAGCTTTAATGGGGATAAATGTAAGGTCATGCACTTGGGTAGAAGTAATGAAATGTATAACTATGTGCTTAATTCTAAAATTCTGGGCAAAACCGTCAATGAAAAAGACCTGGGTGTATGGGTGGATGACAAACTCATATTCAGTGGCCAGTGTCAGGCAGCTGCTACAAAGGCAAATAAAGTAATGGGATGCATTAAAAGAGGCATAGATGCTCATGAGGAGAACATAATTTTACCTCTATACAAGTCACTAGTGCGACCACACTTAGAATACTGTGCACAGTTCTGGTCTCCGGTGTATAAGAAAGACATAGCTGAACTGGAGCGGGTGCAGAGAAGAGCAACCAAGGTTATTAGAGGACTGGGGGGTCTGCAATACCAAGATAGGTTATTACACTTGGGGCTATTTAGTTTGGAAAAACAAAGGCTAAGGGGTGATCTTATGTTAATGTATAAATATATGAGGGGACAGTACAAAGACCTTTCTGATGATCTTTTTAATCATAGACCGGTGACAGGGACAAGGGGGCATCCTCTACGTCTGGAGAAAAAAAGGTTTAATCATAATAACAGATGCGGATTCTTTACTGTAAGAGCAGAGAGACTATGGAACTCTCTGCCGCATGATGTTGTAATGAGTGATTCACTACTTAAATTTAAGAGGGGACTGGATACCTTTCTGGAACAGTATAATGTTACAGGGTATATATATTAGATTCCTTGATAGGGCGTTGATCCAGGGAACTAGTCTGATTGCCGTATGTGGGGTCGGGAAGGAATTTTTTTTCCCCATGGTGGAGCTTACTCTTACCACATGGGGTTCTTTTGCCTTCCCCTGGATCAACATGTTAGGGCATGTTAGGCTATGGGTTGAACTAGATGGACTTAAAGTCTTCCTTCAACCTTAATAACTATGTCACTATGTCACTGGTGATCACTGTATAACCTGTGCACTGACACTATATACAGAGCTCATGTGTATAATGTCACCAGTGATCACTGTATTACCTGTACACTATACAATATATACAGAGCTCCTGTGTATAATGTCACTGGTGGTCACTGTATTACCTGTATACTATATACTATATACAGAGCTCCTGTGTATAATGAATAATGTCACTGGTGATCCCTGTATTATCTGTACACTGACACTAAATACAGAGCTCCTGTGTATAATTTCACTGGTGAGTCACTGTATTACCTGTACACTGACAATAGATACAGAGCTCCTGTGTATAATGTCACTGGTGATCGCTGTATTATCTGTACACTATATACAGAGCTCCTGTGTATAATGTTACTGGTGATCCCTGTATTACCTGTACACTGACACTAATTACTGAACTCCTGTGTATAATTTCACTGGTGAGTCACTGTATTACCTGTACACTGACACTATTCACTGTATACTATGTATAGAGCTCCTGTCTATAATGTCACTGGTGATCACTGTATTATCTGTACACTGACACTGAATGCAGAGTTCCTGTGTATAATGTCACTGGTGATCACTGTGTTATCTGTACACTGACACTATATACAGAGCTCCTGTGTATAATGTCACTGGTGATCACTGTATTATCTGAACACTGAAACTAAATACCTCAGCGTGGGGAGGATGTGTTCCATCCCAAGGTGCGACTGGGTCCCGGCTTCCACTATGTTAACCCAGTGTGCCGTCAGTGAGATGTACCATCTCTGGCCACAAGCACTTGTCCATGTGTCCGTGGTTAGGTGGAATTTCCCAGTAACAGCATTGTTGAGGGCACGGGTAATGTTGTGGGACAATGCCGGTACGGCACATAGGGAGAAATAGTGGCGACTGGGGACCAAATACCTTGGGACAGCCACTGCCATCAGGTTGCGGAAAGCTTCCATCTCAACAAGCCTAAAAGGCAACATTTTGAGCGCAAGCAAAGAGAAATGTTAGAATTTAGGACTGTGGCTTGTGGTGCGTTGGCTGGGTATTTCTGCTTGTGTTCCAATAACTGGGGTATAGATAACTGAAGGCTGTGCTGGGACAAGGACGTGGATGAGCTTGATGATGGTGCTGCTTGACTGTGGACAAATACAGGTGCAGGGCTAGAGGCATCTTCACATGCACAGTGGACTGGGGATTGGCTTCTACGCAAAACAGTGGAAGAAGCAGTGGTGTCACCTGCAGACAGTGTTCCTGGAGCCTGGGGTTCGGCCCACAAAGTCAGGTGCTTTGCTGCCATGTGCCTGATCATGCTGGTGGTGGTCAGGCTGGTAGTTTTGCTACCCCTGCTCATGCGGACGTGGCAGGTGCTGCAAATGGCCTGTTTGGGGTTATCGACAGAGTCTTTAAAAAATAACCATACTCGGGAAGATCTAACAGTTGGAATGGCAACTAATCTCATGTTGGTGTTACGGGGAACGGATTCATGCCTTCTGTCTGTGGCCACCACACTGCTCCTTCCTGACTGTTGGGGTGATATGCCTCCTTCCCCATGTGTGCTGCTGTCCTCGCTCTGCATGTCCTCCTGCCAGGTTGGGTCAGTCACTGTCATCCACCACCTCGTCTTCCACATCTGCACCCTGCTCCTCCTCTTGACTTTCTGGCAATTGTGTCTCATCATCGTCCACCTCTTGTGATACTTTCCCACCATCGCCTTCATGTGACCGTGGCTGTTCAAAGCTTTGGGCATCGCTACATGCGATCTCATCTGGCCCCACTTCAAGTTGACCGGACGAGAGTCTGGAATCTTGAAAGCGAAAACTGAACAGCTCTTTGGAGTGTCCAAGTGTGGGATCAGTTGTCTCAGGGCACTCGGCATGGTGGGAGAAAGGAGGATCAGAGTGAGCAATATCCACATTCACTTGACCGTGTCGAAGACATGGTGGTGGTGGTGGCTAAGTGACTGGAAGCATTATCAGCTATCCAACGAACAATCATTTCACACTGCTCTGGCTTCAATAGTGGTGTGCTGCGGTCCCCTAAAAACTGGAACAGGAAGGTGGAGCGAGAAGATGTGGGTCTTTGTTGTGGCCCACTTTCAGCTTGGACACGTCCTCATCCTCTGCATACACCACCAGCATCACGTCCACTTCCCCGTCCCTTGCCCCTTGCCTTGCCCATTTTAAATGGACTACTGCACTATTTCAAAAGCTCAACACAAATGTATTTATTTGGAGCTAAATTATATCTGATCAGTATGCCTGCAAAGCTACGATTTTTCAAACACAGAAAAACCAGGCCTCAGACTGACATAACAGACTTAAATACGAAACTCAAGGCAAGGAATACATAACTACTTAAGTCACTTAGTAAGACAATCAACAAAGATGAAGTATTAGATACACTATCTAAAATTATATATATATGTATCCCGCAATGGACATGGTGATGGACAAATTGGAGGAAATATACAAAAACAGAGAACACAAAAACCGAACTGATGCCCAAAAAATAAATTCAAATAATTTTATTTGTAGAAGAAAACACCAAATGGTAGGGGGAGAGAAACCAAAAGAGGGCACAAAACCAAGGAGACAGAGCGAAAAACAGTCCTGCAATAGTACAGTGATGGTGTGATACAAATAAATAAATAAATAAATATATGTCACCCAACACAGAACTGAAAATGTATATATACACGTTACAATAAAAGGTATACAAGAAAAATAAAATAAATACGATAAGTACACCCTTAGAAATGACCTAAAGTACTTTGTAGGCTAAGGTGCATATAGTGACTGCAAGTGCAAGGGGAAGAGTGTATATATATTTGTTATTATACCAGCGTAAAGTGCAACAAGTGCCAAAAAATGCGGCCAGAATATCAATAAAGTGCCAATGTGCGACCAAATATACGCTGGAACTAGGAGTATATGAAGGTACCTGCTAAGTGAATTTAGGCATTATGACCAATGTCACAGATAATAAATCATATATTTAAGAAACAATGTATTTGAATAGAATGCCTGGAGCAGATATTACCTGTAGCGCTACCGTCTCCTGGATGTGTCACTCCCCGATGCCCGTTTCGGCGTCAGCCTTCGTCAGACATAACAGACTGTATTAAATTTTTTTTTGCTTTTTGGTGAATAAAAAAAAAAAAAAAAGAGTAGCACAAGGCTAGCACACAGAACTATGCTACATATGCCTGCAGAAATATGATTTTTCAAACACAGAAACACCAGGCCTCAGCCTGATATAACAGACTGTATTACGGTAAATATGTTTTTGGTTTTTGGTGAATTTAAAAAAACAAAAAAAAAAGAGAGTAGAACAAGGCTAGCACACAGAACTATGCCACGTATGCCTGGGAAACTACGGTTTTCCCACCACAGATACGCCAGGCCTCAGGCTGACATATCAGACTGTATTAAATATGTTTTTGGTGAATTTAAAAAAACAAGTAAAAAGAAAGAAAGAGTAGAACAAGGCTAGCACACAGAACTATGCCACGTATACCTTCGAAACTACGACTTTTCCAACAAAGATGCACCAGGTCTCAGCCTGACATAACAGACTGTATTACATCATTTTTGCTTTTTGGTGAATTTAAAAAAAGAAAAAAAAAATGAGTACAACAAGGCTAGCACACAGAATTATGGTACGTATGCCTATGAAAATGTGATGTTTTAAACACAGATACACCAGGACTCAGCCTGACATAGTCTGTAGAAATTATTTTTTGGTTTTTGGTGAATTTAAGAAAAAAAATGAACAAGGCTAGCACACAGAACTATGATACATATTACGTATGCCTGCGGAAATACGATTTTTCAAACACAGAAACACCAGGCCTCAGCCTGACATAACAGACTGTATTAAATTTTTGGGGGGCTTTTGGTGAATTTAAAAATGTTTTAAAAAAGAGTAGAACAAGACTAGCACACAGAATTATGCTACGTATGCCTGCAAAAATACGATTTTTCAAACACAGAAACACCAGGCCTCAGCCTGACATAACAGACTATTACATTTTTTTTTGCTTTTTGGTGAATTAAAAAAAAATAAAAAATTCAACAAGGATAGCACACAGAACTATGCTATGTATCGAGTTCCCACCGCTGCACAGGGGGAATCTCGAACCATGTCCACGGCGGTCTCCCATTCTCCTCCAGCTGCAGCAGAGCCTGCTCAGCAGAGACGTCAACTCCAGCGTCTGGCTCAAGCTGACACTGTGCGCTTGGTTACTCCTTCCTTTCCAGGCTCTGCCTCTGTAGCCAACACTGATCAGCAGTGAGCAGGCGTTTCAGGGACTAAGTCCTGCTTTTCCCATACTGAGCGTGCCAACGGGACGACCACCCACTGGAGGTCGGGGGGTCACATGCTCAGGTCCTGTTGTGGCTCCTATTGGACCACAGGAAGGTCCCGGAGCGCCACTACTATAAAAGGTTTGCATGGCCGCTCTGCCATGCGCTAGTGTAAACTTGTGTGTGTGGATCTGTGTCTGTCGATGGATGAAAGCTCCTAATCATTCCCATCCCTAGAGTTATTGCCTGCTCGCGAATGGTGGAGCTACCTAGCACCTGACAGTGCTATCCTGCACATTAAGCACAAGATGCGGAAGCTAGGTAGCAGCGACCACCAGTGCGGCGCTGTGCACAGATAGTGCGCTTTCCTGGCCCTAGTTAAGGTGGTTAGTGGCGTCCACGCACTCACTCACTCACATACGCACTCTTGTGCGGTAAATGTTTAGCTTAGTTAATTGCCTGGCACCACAGTAGCGGTGTCGAGCGCAAGAGCTCTAGAGGGACTCTTAGGCCGGAGACACACTGCTGCGAGATACGGCTGAGTCTCGTTGGTTAAAAGCAAGCTGTGGCACCTGCACTCCGGAGCGGAGCGTGCTGCTCCATGTATTTCTATGCAGCTGCACCCTCCGCTCCGGAGTGCAGGTGCCACAGCTTGCTTTTAACCAGTGAGACTCGGCCGTATCTCGCAGCAGTGTGTCTCCGGCCTTACCCTCAGTCTTGCAGCAGAGTTCTGTGTTGCCTTGCTTGCGCTCTCTGTGTGGTATCGCGGCCCTGTGACGCAACAGGGTTCGCTTCCTTCATACCGGGTGAAGCTAACCCATGTGTGTACTCACATAATACCGCCATATAGTCCGTCATTACCAAGCAGCAGGTGTCTTAGGCTACTTTCACACTAGCGTTAACTGCAATACGTCGCAAATGCGTCGTTTTGCCGAAAAAACGCATCCTGCAAAAGTGCTTGCAGGATGCGTTTTTTCTGCATTGACTAACATTAGCGACGCATTTGCGACGCATTGCCACACGTCGCAACCGTCGTGCGACGGTTGCGCCGTGCTGTGGCGGACCGTCGGGAGCAAAAAACGTTACATGTAACGTTTTTTGCTCCCGACGGTCCGCTTTTTCCGACCGCGAATGCGCGGCCGGAACTCCGCTCCCCACCTCCCCGCACTTCCCCGCACCTCACAATGAGGCAGCGGATGCGCTGGAAAATGCATCCGCTGCCCCCGTTGTGCGGCGGAGACAATGCTAGCGTCGGGGACCTCGGCCTGACGCACCGCGACGGGCCGAGCCCGACGCAAGTGTGAAAGTAGCCTTAGCTGCACGGTGGACCCCGCACTGCGAACGCACCTTATATCATCTCTAATTATTATCTGGTGCGTTCCGCCAGTCCTAACAACGTATGCCTGAGCAAATACCATTTTTCAAACACAGAAACACCAGGCCTCAGCCTGACATAACAGACTGTATTCAATTTTTTTTTGCTTTTTGGTGAATTTAAAAAAATTAAAAAAAAGAGTAGAACAAGGCTAGCACACAGAATTATGCTACGTATGCCTGCGGAAATATGATTCTTCAAACACAGATACACCAGGTCTCAGCCTGACATAGACTGTAGAAATTATTTTTTGGTTTTTGGTGAATTTAAGAAAAAAAAAATTGAAGAAGGCTAGCACACAGAACTGTGCTACATATGCCTGCGGAAATATGATTTTTCAAACACAGAAATACCAGGCCTCAGACTGACATGACAGACTGTATTAAATTTTTTTTTGTTTTTGGTGAAATTACAAAAAAAGAGAAGAACAAGACTATCACACAGAACTATGCTACGTATGCCTGTGAAAATACGATTTTTCAAACAGAGATACACCAGGACTCAGTGTGTATAAATTATTTTTTGGTTTTTGGTGAATTATTTTTTGGTCTCTTATAGACCTGATGACTCTGTGCGGCCAGCCAATCACTGTAATACCACAACAAAGATGGCTGCGGCATTACAGTGCATGGCAGACAATCCCTGCATGTTGATTGACGCTCTAAAACATGGCAAAATTAAAAAGGAGGAAACCCGAGCTCCCGTCAAATAATCCTGGAAATACTCGGAGCAAGCCGAGTACACCGAGCACAGTGATACTCTGGCGAGTACCGAGTAGGTGAGCACTTTCACTCATCACTAGTTATCACATTTGCTTACCAATTTTTGAAGTGGTGTGCTGTTCTTACCCTGTACATTTGACCTACATTGGTCTGTGTTACTAGTGTCACTGTGTTGTGGGTATTACTTTATCATGGGCAATAGTCATATTTGTTTAGTCACTTGAGTGACTTTTTAAATGCTTTTAAGTACCGTATATACTCGAGTATAAGCCGAGAATTTCAGCCCACTTTTTTAGGCTGAAATTGCCCCTCTCGGCTTATACTAGAGTCATACCCAGGGGTTGGCAGGAGAGGTGGAGTGGCAGCTGTCTAAGCATACTCACCTGCTCCTGGCGCGGTCCCTGCTTTCCGGGCGCCGGCAGCTTCTTCCTGTAGTGAGCGGTCACATGGTACCGCTCATTGCAGTAATGAATATGGACTCCACTCCCATAGGGGTGGAACCGCATATTCATTACTGTAATGAGCGGTACCATGTGACTGCTCACTACAGGAAGAAGCTACAAGCGCCAGGAAAGCAAAGCAGGGACCGCGCCAGGAGCAGGTGAGTATAAGCAGTGCGCGATATTCACCTGCTCCCAATTCCACCGCCGCCGGCTGCCGCTGCATCTTCTGCATCCTCTGCGATTAGTGCGTGCCGCCCTCTGCCTGAACAGTCAGTGCCGTGGACGGGGAACGTAGTGGCGGCTGGCGGCGGTGGAATGGGGAGCAGGTGAATATAGCAAGTGCCGGGGGCCTGAGCGACGAGAGGTGAGTATGTGATTTTTTTTTTTTTTTATCGCAGCAACATCATAAGGGGCAAATGACTGTATGGAGCATCTTATGGGGCCATAATCAGCATTATATGGGGCATTACATGGGGCAAATGTCTGTATGGAGCATCTTATGAGGCCATAATCAGCATTATATGGGGCATTACATGGGGCAAATGTCTGTATGGAGCATCTTATGGGGCCATAATCGGCATTATATGGGGCATTACATGGGGCAAATGACTGTATGGAGCATCTTATGGGGCCATAATCAGCATTTGTGCAGCATTATATGGGGCATATTTTAATATGGAGCATCTTATGGGGCCCATCATGAACTGTATGGAGCATTATATGGGGCTCCTGATTCAATATGGATATTCAAAAACACTTAACCTACTGATGTCTCAATTAATTTTACTTTTATTGGTATCTATTTTTATTTTTGACATTTACCGGTGGCTGCTGCATTTTCCACCCTAGGCTTATACTCGAGTCATTAAGTTTCCCCAGCTTTTTGTGGCAAAATTAGGGGGTCGGCTTATATACGGGTCGGCATATACTCGAGTATATACGGTATGTTGTTTTTGTATATTTTGCATTCAATAAAATGTAAATATTTATGTATTGTGTGGTGATGATCACCTTTTTTGTGGCCCTAGCTTTCTCCAGTTTATCTATTGTTTCTGTTTTGGGCCCTGGGTCGATCCCCAGTATTATTGTTCTGTGGTGCCCTCCACCCCTGTTTGTTGCATTAGAGGAAGTTCTTATCAGTGATCGAGGTGGTGATAGAGACAAAGTATTGCATTTTAAAGAAGCGCAATTTATTTTCAAGTTTAATTCCAGAGTTCCCTCTCGATTGAATAAGAGAACGGATATTATGTATTATTATTAAACTTATGTTTTTGCATCTATGATATTATGCTTTTTTTTCTTTTTGATTAGCATAATTGTCTCATTTACATGACTAATTGCTCGCCTCGTCTCCTTTTCCTTTTCCTCCATTTCTATTTAGCTATGCTTTTTTACTGATCACAGATGTGGTTATGATTAAGAACCAGCGTCGGACTGGAGTAGTTTGGGCCCACCAGAGAAAATCATCCTAGGGGCCCACCATGCTTAAGGGGTACTAGCTGCAGAGTCTTCTCTTAGCTTTCATCTAGTCACGCACTCTTATTGGCAGCAGATAATTTTGTGGAAAGCAGACAAGTGCTGCCAAGAACAATGATATTCTATAAGCACAGAAAGATTTTATTATTTAGACATCATACACACACTAGACATGACACTTACACACCAGTCACACGCTAGACACAGGATACATACACGTGACACACACCAGTCACACGCTACACACAGGATACATACACGCAGGGCTGCCATCAGGAATTTCAGGGCCCCATACTGGCAAAATTTTTGGGGCCACCTTGAGACTCCGCCCAGGCTCCACCTCCACCCATCGAACCTTCCACAATCCCACTGCCCACTCTTGGAAAAACTCCACTTCTGCATCCCATCCTCACCATTCACACATTATCAGTTCCCATCGAATACCATATCACATACATAGCCAACAGCTTTTGTTTTGGCCAAAAGATTTTTTTCATCCACCACCACAAGGCAGACTCTTTTGGGACGGTAATACTCTTTTTTAAATGACCAATAACACCATATACAAGAGTCAAATACCGTCACGCCATGACAAGTCCATATATTACCATCACATAGTGACCGAATAATACCACATCAAGGGACAAATACCATCACACCATAATCAGACAAAATATTACCACCATATAGTGAACAGATAATAATGACGAACTGAAAGGATCTGCCATATAGTGTATGTCGGAATGTTCCACTGTTGAACGGAAAAAATTGGGACCCAGCGGTGGCTTCCAGAAAAGGAACGGTGACAAAGCATGTGCAACTCTCCATTCATTTCCATAGGAACTCCAAAAATTTCTGAATGACCCAGGTGGGACATTTATGTAAAATACTGTAGATGATATATCCCATCAATATGCCATAAATATCCCTGATGGGACAGGGAACTTTCTAATTACATGGTCAAGATATGCAGACATACACCTGTACTTTAGTCAGAGATAAGTATACGCTAATATAACCTTTACCCCTATAATATGGCCATATTGTGCTCAGGTAACAGGTCTGTGCAGTCTGCAGAGAATTATAAGGGTATGTGTCCACGATCAGGATGGCCGGCGGTATCGTCGGAGCGGCAAACCCGCTCGGCGCTAAGCCCTGACCCCTTCTGGGACCCGATGAGGCCGGATGTGTTCATTGTACACATCCGGGATCATCGCACCCCTCGCATAGGGCCTTGTGTTATTCCTTGCGGCGGCGCAGCGGCGCCGCAAGGAACACGGACATGCTGCGATCTTAAAAGACGCGCAGCAGGTCCGGAGTCGCAGGGCCGACGGATGCGTGTTTCCACGCATAGTGGATACGGGATTTCAAAAAATCCCCTCCACTATGCTGGAACATCTGGACGCTGCGTGTTTGACGCTGCGGCCCCACGCAGCGTGAAACACGCAGCGTTTCCTGAATGTGGACACGTACCCTTACGCTCTGACTTTATAAGTCTACAGCACTGATCTGATCATTCTTGGGAGAGGTAACAAGTAGTGATGAGCGAGCATACTCGTTGCTCGGGTTTTCCAGAGCATGCTCAGGTGGCCTCCGAGTATTTGCGACTGCTCGTAGATTTAGTTTTCCATGCGGCAGCTGAATGATTTGCGGCTACTAGACAGCTTGATTACATGTGAGGATTCCCTAGCAACCAGGCAACCCCCACATGTACTCAGCCTCGCTAGAAGCTGTAAATCATGCAGCTGCGGCCACAAAAACTAAATCTCCGAACACTAAGGTTACTTTCACACTAGCGTTAACTGCAATACGTCACAAATGCGTCGTTTTGCCGAAAATACGCATCCAGCAAAAGTTCTTGCTGGATACGTTTTTTCATCATAGACTAACATTAGCGACGCATTAGCGACGCATTGCAAAACGTCGCGTCCGTTTTGCGACGCTTGGGCGTGTGTTAGCGGACCGTCGGAAAAAAAAAACGTTACATGTAACGTTTTTTGCTCCCGACGGTCCGCTTTTTCCGACCGCGCATGCGCGGCCGGAACTCCGCCCCCACCTCCCCGCACTTCCCCGCACCTCACAATGGGGCAGCGGATGCGTGGGAAAAATGCATCCGCTGCCCCCGTTGTGCGGCGGAGACCACGCTAGCGTCGGGAACGTCGGCCCGACGCACAGCGACGGGTTGTTCCCGACGCTAGTGTGAAAGTAGCCTAAGGGTATGTGTCCACGTTCAGGAAACGCTGCGTTTTTGACGCAGCGTTGAGCCGCAGCATCAAAAATGCAGCGTCCAGATGTTACAGCATAGTGGAGGGGATTTAAAGAAATCCCGTCTCCACTGTGCATTAAAAAATGCATGTGTTTTTCCCGCAAAAAAACACATGCGGTGCGCTTTTTCAGAACGCAGCATGTTGCTACAATGAGCAAAACACGCAGGAACACGCAGGTGACCTGCCAGTGACCTCAGGTGCATTTTTGGTCAGGATTTTACCTGCATAAAATCCTGACCAAAGCCTGAAGCAAACCTGAATGTGGACACATACCCTAACAAATACTCGGACACCACCCGAGCGTGCTCTGGCAAACCCGAGCAACGAGTATACTCGCCCATCACTAGTAACAAGGACCTTTCTGCCGTCTTCACTTGTCTTTGATAGTGGATACTTGGAAACCATTATGGAGGGTTTTTTTTGCATTTTGTCGTTCCTCTGTTATTTCTCCTGAAAATCTATGAATAAACTGACAAATGGCTGATACCATTCATCTGTGTCCCTATCCAGTCTAATCTTTGCAGATCACTGTTGACAGTATCAGACTGTATGGACCATCTTATTTAGGAGGGGAATGGTGACCCCTAGATGTCAGTTAGGCCTGGGGTACAGATTTTGCAATGTGACTGATTGATGTAACCCATCAAGTGACAGTTGCAGTTCTAAGAATTGCACGGCATGCAGTAAATTGCTTTACACAGCAGCTGTTGCCCTATAGGGAACATCAGGTGTGTCTGCATCAGGCGCTGTACGCACATTTCCAGGAGTAGCAATAGAGGAACTGCACAACAAAGGGTCCACAGGCTTTATATATTACAGGGGTTGTCCACTACTAGGACAACCCCTTCTTGATGTTAATGTTTGGCACCAATAAAATAATAAAGTCTATACTAACCTCCCGTGCTGGCGCCGTTCCCGCAGTGTCGGCAGTCGCTCTCCACGGGGCTCTCATGCAGTGTTGTGTCACACATGTAATAGTTTGTGAAAATATAAAAAGAGACTTCAGCGACCATATAAAACTGACATGATAATCAGCGCGGACCCTGACCGCACTCCTCTCTACACCTACATATAGTGAAATATCTGCTGTTTTACTGCGTAGACTATTGCGTCCATTATATAACGACCATAATGATAAATATGAGAATGCAGAAATACTGGATCCCACCCGTGCTCTGAAGATGTTCACATACTGCTTTTTTTTAAGCCAGTTTTCTGCTATAAAAAATGGAGTGTTGGCAGGAAAAATGCTGCGCACATTATGTGCATTTTTGAAGTATTCAATTAAAAAGGTAAAAGAAATGCAGCAAAAACACTGGAAGAATTGACACGCTGCATTTTTTTCAAAAGAATGCACAACACAAGAAAAAAATATTTTGCGGCTACTGTAAAATGCTCACTTATATATACTTACAGTATACAGGTATATGACGTCTACTCACACATTATAGGTGAGGTGTGTTCTTACAAATAAGACTCTTTGAGGGAGATAATTCATGAACATACACACATGCATTGTGTGCTGGCATTAGGGTATGTGTCCACGTTCAGTATTACATCCGGATTAGCTGCGTCCAGATGTTACAGCACAGTGGAGGGGATTTTAGGAAATCCCGTCTCCACTATGCGTGCGAACACACATCCGGCAGCCCTGCGATTCCGGACATGTGGTGCGTCTTTATAGAATGCAGCATGCGCTCCATCTCCGCAAGATAAATCACAGGGCCCTATGTATGGGGTGCGGAGATTCTGGATGTGTGCAATGAACACATTTGGAATCACCGTGCGTACAGAAGGGGGCGGCGCTTTGGGTGGAGTGGGTTTTCCGCTCCGTCCAAAGCGCCAGCAATCCGGCCCATGGACACATACCCTTAGGGTACAGAGTGCGGCGCTCATCTGCAGACATGGCCACTCTACACTGATAGCACTATATACATATACATATAATAAATATATACACACACACACTGTACACTATACATTCCCTACACTGTATACTGCAGATACACTATTACATATACAAGGATCATCTCCAGTATATCCATACACACTTATTTACAAACAAGAAAATACATATACTGCACACTATATATTACATACACTATATACACACATACTATCGTACTCACACTATTATACTTACCTATCCTGCAGGGCCTTCACCACCTGCCCCATCATCCCAGGACAGCAGACAGCCAGGGTAGAAGTCAATAGGACGAGCCCCCACTACAGCAGAAGACTATGATGGCTGCTTCCTCTTCCAGTACAGACACGGTCACCCCCTCCTCTGGTCCCGACTGCAGCAAGTGATGTGAGTACAGGGAGACTTCCTACACACCAGTTTCCTAACCAGTACTGGAGTTATGGAGGGACAGTGTAGTGTAGCACAGTGCAGTGCTGGCAGCTTGATCCCACAGGAATAGTGGGGCCCCGAGGTCCCTCCTGCAGCCCAATGAGAAGCCCTAGTTCTGAAGCCACTAGGAGGCAGCATCACAGAATTGCTGACCTTTTCTGGCTCCTCCAACCTTTTCCTGCAGAGCTCCGGTCAGTGCTGCTGTCATGTTCAGAACTTCAGGAGTAGGTGTCGGTGAGGGTGAGAGAAGATGGAGGCGGCACCGAGCTCTGCACAGTGCACACACACAGCGCAAGAGCCGAGGTCTGCCACTAGAGAGTGCCTCCCCTGTCCCTGAGGCCCGATTATCTGGAGGAAAAGCGGTGGGGCCCGAAGTGTGTGAGACATGGTGCCAGCGTGTCCCAGTCAGTCCGGGCCCTCCCTCTTTGCCTCTCCTCACTGGGCCCCTTAAGGTACCGTCATACTGAGCAACGTCGCAGCGATATAGCCAGCGATCTGTGACGTTGCAGCGTCCTAGGTAGCGATATCGCTGTGTTTGACACGCAGCAGCGATCTGGATCCTGCTGTGAAATTGCTGGTCGCTGCTGGAAGGTCTGAACTTTATTTGGTCGCTAGGTCGCCGTGTATCGCCGTGTTTGACATAAAAGCAGCGACGCCAGCAGCGACGAGGATAGAGAGGCGTGTTTTATTAAAAAAGGAGACGCCCTAATCCGCGACGACCTGAGAGGGAACTTACAGCAAAATCTATTGATGATGGCTCGGCGTTAACGCCTGAACAGGACGCTAGAAAGGCACAACGGGACGATAGCGCTTGCAAATATACAAGTTCTGCATCGCTGCAGAGTCGCGGTTTATATTACAGGACGCCGACGCGTCACATCCTGGGGGTCTCCCTATACTAAAACACGCCTATCTGGCTACACTACAACGCCCCTTTGGGTGTGTCAAGTCAATACACTCTGGCTGTTTGACATGGAGCGAGCAACCAGCGACAGCGATAAATTGGTTGCCGCTACGTCACTGGATCGCTCCTGCATCGCTCTGGCGTTGGTGTGTTTGACGTCTCTACAGCGACCTAAACAGCGACGCTCCAGCAATCTCGTTTCGGTCGCATCGCTGGCTATATCGCTGCGACGTTGCTCAGTGTGACGGTACCTTTACACACATGTAAGGGTAGTACTGCCGTGATAACGGCCCTGCCGCTGGGTGCACGCAATCGTGAATACAGGGCAGAGCAGGTACTAATGAATGAGGCAGGAGTCTGGTGCATGTGAGGGGGAGGGCCCACTGGGGGGAGGGCCCACCGGAGGATTCTCCGATCTCCCGATGGGCCAGTCCGACCCTGTTAAGAACACTTTTGTTTGAAACGCATAGTCCATCATTCACTATTTTATCAGCATGTTTTTAAAGGCATTGTAATAGAATGAAGTTTTTAACATCCACTCAATAACCTGATTTTAGATGTCTGTTGCTGGAACTGTTTTGTTTGATTGCATAGGTAAACAGTATGGGAGTAACAAATAAATAATGTGAAATGGGTTGTCCCGTGGCCATCCAGTACCTGGGTTCAAAGGGTTATTGGGGTGCATGTAACTTTGGGGCAGGCCATTGCTTGCATTCAATGCATAAGCAAACAGTATGGGAGACTCACTTTCTTCTAATGGGAACAATTTTGTCATGAGCCCCTCAAGTACGTCTGCTGAAAGGCTTATTGGCGTGCATGTAGCTTTGGTGCAGGGCAGGTCTTGCATTCAATGCAACATTTTTTCATGAAGCCCTCCTGTACGTCTCATGAAAGGGGTATTGGGGTGGATCCTAATTTCTGGCAGCCCAGCCACTCACTGCATAGGCAATAACAGCATAGGAGACCCACTGTTTAATGACCCTGTAAGACGATTAATGCCGCCTGATGCCCCTCTAAAAATAGTCTCTGTGACTTTAAGAGTCGCTTCTTCATAAATGAAACAAGATGGGTCTGCTTATGCGTCACACACCACATGGCCAGCTAGAGGGGTGTTAAATGTTACAATGACATTTCCCAGTGAATGCATTTGTATTGTTTGAAAGCAATGTAAGGGTAAGTTCACACAGGACTTCTTTGCTGCGTTTTTTTATGCTAATTTTCAGCTGCTTTTTACAGTACCAGCAAAGCCTATGAGATTTCAGAAATCTCATGCACACACATTGGGTTTTTGTTTGATCAGTATTTTCTGTTTTGCTGCGTTTTTTGGACATAGGGCATGTCACTTCTTTCAGCGTTTTTGCTGCGTTTTTGCAGCGTTTTTTCACCCATTGACTTGAATGGGTGATGGAAAAAATGCTGCAAAAACGCAGCAAAAACGCATGTAGCGTTATTTGCTGTGTTTTTTGTGCAGAAAAATCATGGCCAGCAGGAAGTGATCTCACAGCCAAGAGCTTTGGCTACGTTCACATTTGCGGCCAGCGCCGCAGCGTCGGGCGCCGCAGCGGCGCCGCATGCGTCATGCGCCCCTATATTTAACATGGGGGCGCATGGACATGCGGCGCACTTGCGTTTTGCGCCGCATGCGTCGCTGCGGCGCCCGCGTCGGGGCGCAGAGGACGCAGCAAGTTGCATTTTTGCTGCGTCCAAATTCAATGAAAAAAACGACGCATGCGGCGCAAAACGCAGCGTTGTGCATGCGTTTTGCTGCGTTTTTGTTTGCGTTGTGCGCTGCGGCGCCGACGCTGCGGCGCACAACGCAAATGTGAACGTAGCCTTAGGGGTGTGGGTAGTGAGGTGTGAAGAGCCATTGTGAGCCATTGTGAGGTGTGAAGAGCCATTGTGAGGTGTCCTGATTGTGATCTATTGTGAGGGAGTTCCTGGTAGTGAGGTGTTAGCCATGTCTTGGTATAGGAGGATGAGCATTAATGTTTCCCAACTAATCATGGAGGTAATATTTTTTTTAATTTGTGATATATCTATGGTACACTTTGCCATGCTCATGTGCTGTTATGTACATGTTCATGTGTTCTGCATGTGTATGTTGGTATCTTCCTTGTCATGAATGTTGGCTTCATTTCATCTTGCATTTGGTAATTACTTTTTCATTTATTTTTCCAAGGTGGAAGCAATGCCTGTAATTTGGGATGTAGCTTGCCCAAACTACAGTGATCGTCAAAAAAAGGCCGATGCATGGCATGTAATTCGCCGTAAATTGTTCCCCGCTGGGATGAAGGCGATGCTAAGCTCCACTGGGGTCACTCAACTTTATTATCATGCACAAATAGACAAAAAAACGCACCAAAACCGCACAAAAAACGCATCTATAAGCAGCTGAAAATTGGCATAAAAAACACAGCAAAAATATGCAGCAAAAATACGCAGCAAAAAAGTCCTGTATGAACTTACCCAAAAAACGCACCAAATACGCACCAAAAAAACCGCACCTAAATTAGCATAAAAAACGCAGCACAAATACGCAGCAAAAAAGTCCTGTGTGAACTTACCCTAAAAGTTGAAAAACGCATCAAAAACACTGCGTGTGAACATAGCCCAAGTGGTGGAGGAACATTTTGGTCTGGGGTAAATTATTTTGCCTTATATACAAGTTATTACCCTGCAAAGGATGTTCATTAACATATTTCCCAGCAAAATCCATTTTGGTTTCGTTTTTGTATGTTTTTCGGTGCACCTGTAAAAATAGCGTGAAACACTGACAACATTGCTTACAGCCGTGACCTAGGAGTCAGGAATGCTTCTGGCGATCCCCATGATGTTCCTGTGTCATTTGAGCAGTGTTTCCGTCATTTTCAGACATTTTTAGACCTTAAAAGGACCCCTGGGGGGATCGCGGTAAAAATACTCGGGTCTTCCATAGACTTTGATATTGGGCTCGTTGTTCTGGCCAAGTACCCGAGTATTCCAATGTGCTCTACCCGAGCAACGAACACCCGAGCATTTTAGTGCTCGCTCGTCACTAGTTTCTATCCTTAAATTTTTCTGACAATGGTAGTCTACAAAACTGATATTTGTGCCACCTGAGTGTGGCTCAGCATGAAATCAGGTAGAGGTGTTGCATGTGGTATCAGGGCTTCCAGCAAAGGAGGCCTACACCGGTCCCTCGCCCACCTCCTCTTACTGTGACGTTCAATTGAAAGCTGTAAATGTTGTCCCAGACCTCGATACCTCATGCCTGGCTGATTGCTGCAGTGCCATGCTGCAGTTAGTATTGTGGGTTAATTGAGGCAGCATTCCTGGTGTCGGCAGCATTTGGGGCCATTATAAGGTGTTGTGCATGCGTTTGTTTTTACCTCCCCTTGACCTGAACGGTGCCTGGCTATGTTCTGCGAATATTGCAAATTCGACGGTCGTAATCCAAACCGAACACTGAAATATTCGCTCATCTCTAGTCATTTGGACCCTCAGCATGTGAACAGCCACTATACAATGTATAGAGTTGTGCTGTTCCAGCTCAGGACACTGAATGAATTCTGCTACCAGGGACCTGCTAACATCTGATCTCTAGGGATGTCTGTTGTCGGACCCCCAACTGATCTTAATTTGATTTCCTGATTTAATAGGTCATCAATATCCTCGTTCCTGGACCTTCTATTTTAAGCTTTTACATACATAGGCAGATTAATCAAGACAGTGCTGTGTCATTCTCCACAGATGTCTATCACCAAAATATGTGTATCTGGTAGACATGAGTGGATCAGGCAATATTAGAATAAGCCCGTTTAAGCGGATTTTCCCAGGAAATTAGATTCAAGGAGTTATTCTTAGCAAATTTAATATGCCCTGGGGTCTCTCCAGACTTCAAAGCATAATAAACGTAATATGTAAAAAAGTAAAAATAATTATACTCACCTCTCCTCTCCATCCCCTCCCTCCTCACCGCCACTCAACCGGTCCTCATTGCATCTTCAGATTGCCGCCACTCGCATTGAATTTCTTGGGCCTCTCATGTTGGGCCTGGACTTCCTGGACTGATGTTTCCTGGGAAGGTTATGTGCCAGCTTGTGCCAAGGGTCACGAGGTCACATGGTGTGCCATGACTTTCCGTGCATGAGCTGAACAGTCTCTGGGAATTCAAAGCGCGTCGGTAACCTGAAGATGCGACGAGAACCGGACAGGTTACAGCGAGGAGCGGAGGAGCCAGAGAGGTGAATATAAGGATTTTGTTTTTTACATTTTGATGGCCCTTTATGGTTCTGCAAAATAACATCCTGGCCATTTTGCTGAATGCGCATGGAAGCAGATACAAAAAAATCCACATTTTGATGAATGTGGATCTTAGTGAAATTCAAATAGAATTCCATTAGAATGTATTCTCTTATCTCTAGTGTATGGGTACAATTTGGAAATGTGGAAAACTTATAGCTAGTTACAATCACCATAAAAACAAAATAAGAGTTTTTTTTATAATTTTTATTTTAAGTTCTTATATAGGTTTGGGGAAACTGTAGTTTTTTCCAATCTGTTAACAGTCCCAGTACTTGATTTTGTAGGTTGTATTAGGTGTATTTAGACTTCTAATGATAGATGTTTCACACTGAAGTCTCGTAAAATATTACTTCCACTCTTTTCACTTTTTCATAGATGAGGTTACTCCGTGTTCCAACTTTCATTACTTTCACAGTTTTGATGCTTTTCCACTTGGTGCCCAGGATGTCAATGGCACGGTTACTTGCCTCCAGCACAACTGGATTAAATGTCTGAGAATTGAGTTTCCTCAACCCTAGAAATACATCAGATAATGCTGTCGGATAGAGTTCTTCATAGGGTAAAGCGTCTCTTATCATAGTGAGGTGTTTCAGGACAGCGTCTACCTCGTCTACCATATCCAGTATTTCGGTGCTGTGGATCATCATCTCCACCAGAAGGGCAGGTTCTTTTTGCCCAAGGTGTTGATATATTTTGCAGGAATTTTCGCCATCAGCACATAACAGCTCTTGTACTTTCTTACATCCGACATAAGGTAGACAATGCAACAAGGCTGCAATACTGGATGCCTTCTCCTGCTGGTCTTTGCTGTGTAACCTTATCAGTAACTCAGGTAGGAATGTCCTGACGTGGTGGCTGAAGCCTCTCTTGTCCCTGTTGCAGCTCTTGGCGAGATCTGCAAATAGTGAAGTGGAGTATGTCCGGATCAGCGGGTTTGAGCTGCTCAGGGATTTAGTACAACGAAGTGCAATGTCCTCAAATTTACTGCCAAGTTTTGATCTTTTCAGCAGGGTGACAAACTTTGACAGAACTTGTAAGCTTTTGATGATCACTTTAAGCTTCTGACGACCCATTAGTTTACTGTAAAGACAGTCATAGATGAGGTCTTTCAGTTGATGCACCTGTCGTGGTGCACCTTTACAGGCATTTCCCATAGCTTCTACAGCAAGACAGACCTCAAGCTCGTCCGAGCTGTCCATCTTTGAAGCCATTAATAAGATTAAATCTTTTGCTATTTTCTTCTCCAGGAGCTCAGGATGGAGTAACAGCTCCGAGAAGAACAACATGCTGATGAGTCTGCTCTTTCTGACAGCAGATCTCATTGCTATAAGGAGGTAATGGATGATCTTTCTCCTTTCCACATCAGTTAAGACACATGTAACGTAATGATACATCTCAGCCTGGGTTGTGTCTGTGTCTCGGAGGACATTAGCGTCATCCTGATGGTTTATGAACCCATAGCTAGGGTGCAGAAGATGATAATAAAAATCAAAGCCGTCAGGTGGTCCAGCTTGGTGTTGTGTAAGGGCAATCAAGTCATCCACGGTCAGTTTGGGAAGAAAGAAGTGCAGCGCAGAACATTCTCTGATGGTTTTGTTGAAAATCAGATCCAATGTTTTCACTGCACTGTTCTGTGGATGCTCCTCATTGATTTCCAAGCGCTTCACGACGTCTTCAGGGCGATACACGGCAATATTGGCCAGGAGCGTCATAGCTGCACCAGTTATTCCCTGATGTCTCTCACTTTCTGCTTTCAGCATGTGTTGAGAGGTCTTATCAATGAGCTCATTAGTCAGAAAGTTGTCAGCGTCCGCTCTGGCAGATGTTATGGTTGACAAGAACAGGAGGGCGTTCACCAAATCCTGTCCATCCAGATCATGCAGATGATTTATTAGCATGCTGGTCATGGTCTTCATTTCTTCAGGCTCATATGATGTGACAATGCCTGGAATAGTGTCCTTCAGGAGCGGGACAGCGAGCAGGTCCAGCGAGGCCAACAGGTCTTTATACTGACGGCTGGATGCCATGCTGGAATGCTTCATCATATAATCAGAGGAAATCTGAGAAAAATGGAATATGATGTTAGAGGAAACGTCATGAAATTATCAATGGAATTAATATGCATTATAATTAAACGTAAATTATTATTTCTACAATATAAATATAAATAATACAATGATATTTCACATTACAGATGTTGTTTTAGACACACATTTCAGTAAATCTTACTGTAATGGCAGAAGGAACAATAAAATGTTTCAGGGCTCAGATACAGAGTACCTGGTGTTGTTATCTACATCTGTGGAGAACAGAGGAGGATGCAGCCACCGCCATATTGGAAATATGCTTACCCCCTTATGGGACGACACCACAAAACTTACTGGCCCTAATTATACGGAAAGAACAATCTGCATATTGTAATAAGAGATCAGACCCCTCAGTAGTTACTGATCTGCAATTCATCATTTTTTTGGTGAATCTACGAAATATCCATCAAAATGTTGAGCTCATTGCTTTGTTTAATAATTTGGCAAATTCAGCCTCTTATCAATTGTCACCATAGCTGCTCCTGTTGGGAATATCACAGATTGCTGCTGACCCTTTAACTCCTTCCCAACATTGAACATAACGGTATGTCCAATTTGGAGTGCATGAAACGGGCTCCCTCTCTCGCCCCATCGGCCTTCACATGACACAATCGCGGGGAGTCAATGGTAGTTATGGCAAGCAGAGGTCAAATAATGACATGATGCAGATGTAAAGTAGACATGTGCAGGGGTGTACATAGAAATCATGAGGCCCCATAGAAAAAGTCTGAATAGGCACTTTTACCACTTCCCCCATAAAAAAACAAAAATTCCAAAACAATCACCCGGTGTTCTTAAATCCAGGCATGCATGTATTAGATATAGGCTAAACATTGTATAAGTAACAGATTGTCCGGAAATACAAGACAATGTACATTTTATAGCGAGGTTTGGGTTTTTCTTCTCATTTGCGTAAAATAAAACACTTACATCCAAGATATGTTCCTTGTAACAGTCAGATAAGTAGTACGGCAGGATGGGAGGATAAAGCCGGAGGACAACCTGAGACAGCAAAACATAAAGAAAACATTCACTTTACATGGGAACTGAACCTTCAGCAAATTGTATAAATCAATAGTATAAGTGAATATAAGACACTTCATAATATATCTTATCAGAGAAATGAGCTTCATTTTATTCTCATCAGTCAGCTCTTCCCCTCCCCCATCTCCTGATGCCATTAACTCTGAATCAACGGCACAAATCCGTCTTGCATAGTGATTTCACAAGTTTGGAGGGAGAGGAGGAGCAAAGCCAGGAGGAAGCACAGAAACATTGTCCTGCAGGATTCTAGCAGGTATATTAGCTTATTCCAGAGCTGGATTCACAGCTACAATGCTCAGTACTGCTATGTAATTTCCTCCATGCCTCTGTGCTACCTGAGGAAACATCTAAAATACTTTTTGTATGGGAGACACTGATTCAAAGACAAATGCAAATTAGAGATAGTGACTGTAGGGTGAAAACTGGAGAACAATGCAAAACACCATACAAGCCATATAATGGCCGGAAATAGCGTCATTCTTCACATCATATTCACACATTACAACCTATGATTAAATGTCACATAAAAGTATCGTTACCCTCTAACTACTTTACTCTTCTGGTTGATCCAAGAAATGTGATGGGAATAGTAGTGCTACAGAATTCAGCTGGGATCTTAGTAATCAACAGGGATCTTCTTGTCCAGATTTCAGCTCTGTAGTCGTTTATCAACCCTAAAATGAGCAATAGATCGGTCAGATTTTATTCTTTTATTTTTTGGCAGGAAATGTTTGTTATAACCTCAGAATACTTACAGTAATATCTGGTGAATTCCCGATGGAAATGAGATTTCTAATCCAAAAACAAAAGTTTACACTTGAGCTTTCAACGCTCCACAAGTAAAACTGTGAGAACCTTCCAGCAGTAGAGCGATATTCCACCTGTAATATAAGGAGCAGATTAGATTTTACCATTTTATTTCCCAGTTCTGTGTGTACAGTGATGGTATACCCGATCACCACTAACGTAGTAACTCACACAGGTTTTATTTCAGACCAGCCAACAAGTAGCCGATTGATAGTGGTTAAATGCGGCAGGTTGTCAGGTGCAATCCTGGCCTAACTCAGTGGTCGGTGCCGACAGCCGTGGTCCGGCCTCGTCCACTTATCTAATTAGTGTAAGAAGAAGGCCCAGAGCCTCCGCCATTATACTCACTCTACAGATGTCCGGCTCTGCGGGGTCCTGTACACGCTGACGTTCTCTTCTCAGCTTATGTAGGTGGTGACTGACGTCCCCTCTGTGGTCCTGGACCAGACAGAGTCAGGAGGGAGTTCTGAAGGGGAGGAGAAAACATTGGAGCCATATTACATGGTGACATAATCCATAGTGCAGCTCACCCTGCACCATACAAGTAGAGAGCTGGCTGCCATTATCATTACTAGTATTTATCTCTATAGGGAACCTGTCACCTGATTCCTGCTGCCCGAGCCACGGAGCCATGAATTGCAGCAAGGTACATTATGTAGTATGAAGAGCGAGCCGGGACCCATCGCCGGAGACAGGACTAGTCCAGCACTGCACCGGCCGTCTGTGATTGACAGGTCTCTCCCTCGCCTGTACATAAGGAGACACCTGATAATCACCTGCTGTGGTGCTGGGAAGAGCCGGCCAGGTGCAGTGCTGGACTAGTCATGTCTCCGGCTATGGTCCCTGGCTAGCTGGAGCGTTTCTGAGAATAATATACCTTCGCTGCAATTGTGCGGCCATCTGTGACTCATGCTGGCTGTGACTTAGGCAGCATGAATCAGGTGACAGGTTCCCTTTAAAGCACCATTAAAGGGGTTGTCCAGTCTTAAGCTAGAAGTTTGCAGTCACTTTATGTGATGGAGACTTATGAACGCTCACATAACACGCACTGCGCTCTGCGGATCCTCCGGAGCAGGGGGTCATGTGCTTCCATGTCTGTGATTTGCCACATTCCGACTAGACTGAATCTGACCTCGCTCTATACACTTGCATTAATCAAGGCCGCGGCTGCCTAGTCTGTACATGACCTCATGTATGTAAAGCACTTGTGGTCATGCACCCACCGCCGGCGAATCATAGAGTGACTGCAGACTTGTAGCTCAAGGCCAGACAACCCCTTTAATTCCAGAGCGCTGCACATGTGAAGAGGGATTACATATATACATACAGTACAGTGAGAGCTGGATACCCCTTTCCTTATTATCCCCCTTGTAAATAGCTGAGGGCACATTTTACACATTATCGCCCTCTTCCCCATGTAAATAACTGGGGGAACATCAGCGTCCCCCCATGTAAATAGCTGGATGCCCTTTCTGCACATTATCCCCCTCCCACCTTATAATGTGCATCTATCTATCATTCCTCCCCATGTAAACAGATGGGGGCACATTTTGCATTATTGCCCCCCTCCATTGAACATGTGGTAAATGTTCTTTATTAACTATTTGTGTGCTTTGACTACTGGTTTAAGGGCAGAAAAATTCACATTATGGAAAATAAATAAAAGGAAAAATAAGAAAGGCATGTCTGTTTGAAAAAGTGGAGGAAAAAAAGAAAATGGAAAGACTGAAATTGTCTTCCATCACTTTTTTTCCCATTTTTGCATATGAGAAAACATTGATGACACATGGAAGGAAAAAATAAATATTCTGCCCAAGAACGGATGAAAAACAGATGGAGCATACAGAGGAAGAAACAGATGAGGGAAAAATGGCGTCTAATGTTGGCCCAATCCTGACATTGAGATTTGCTCCCTGGTTTTCTATCGGCGATTCCTACTTTTATATCCGATCACTGAGGACTGGATTTGTTTCATGATTTGTAAATAAAAAACAAAATTGGTGAAACCGTTTTCAGGAATTTTTGTTTTTATCTGTGTTATTGTGCCAGGAATTGTGCTGGACGAGTTACTCATCTCTAGGGGCAATGGCCGCTACCCATACACCAGAGTACAAGGAAAATAATCAGGAGAAAAACTTCTAGTGTCATAACAGCACACAATAGATTTACCTCCAGATGGAGAAGTCCTCAGTCGATGATCTTCAGGAAAATCCACAAATAATCCGCTAATCCAGAAGTAATCTGTTAATACCGAAGTATTTAGCTAATATCTGCTAATACAGAAGTATTCAGCTAATTCACATGTATTTCGCAATTAAATCACTAATACACAAGAAAAAGATCTAAGTAAGTGCAGTCAGGAGACAAACAATTACCAAGTCTGAGCCAGGGAGATGGAACGGAGTGTTTTTATGTTCCGCTCTATTGTGACATCATCACTGACCTGTGTGACATCACTGCCAACTTCCATATAAGGTAAGTGATGATGTCACAATGCAGTGGAATAACCAATACTTTTTCTCTCACTACCTGTCGCTTATAAAGCAGCTGATAATGATGGTGGCACAAATAGGGATGAGTGAAATAACATCCTGGCAGTTTTCCATGTAATAGATGACATCCGGTGGTTACAGAGGTTAGGCTGAGCTTTTCCTATTTCCAATTCTCAGCATATGACATGTAGTGATTAGAGACCATGCTCGGGGGTTAACAAAGTGTCTTTGACGTTCTCAAATACTATTTTCAAGTCATCATGGCTGAATGTCTCGCCGCTGTTCGATAGCCGCAGCACATGCAGGGATTTGTTAGACATGCCTGTTTGTTAGACAATCCCTGCAAGTGTTGCAACTGTCGACCAACCGTGCGACTTGCAGCTGCAGCAACTCGTCCATAGTATTCCAGCACGCCGAAACGCTCTATTAACACTTTCCTTTATCTTCTCAATCTCTCTGAAACGATGCATCAAACTATATGACCTAATGCTCAGGATAAAGTCTTCAAACATTTGGTGGCATCAGTGGATTTTCTCACATTTCCACTGATAGGGGGCAGTGTTCTGAGAATTGTGTCATCATCTGATTCACCAGGACCACATGTCCTCATACATTCTACTAGATGATAGAATTTCTCAAATTGGCATTTCTATGATAGAAGTGATGATAACATATTGCTGATGGCCTGGGTAGGACTCAGACCTCTGTGACCAGGGCCAGCTCAGCTGCAGGTTTATTCGACCTCTTGGATGATTGATTCTGTGATGCAGTGACCCCTGTTACAGCTAGGTGGCGCTGCATGTGCTCCTCAGGATATGCATGGAGACATATCTGTAGTTGTAATGGTTGAACTAGCCACACACACCTCCCACTTATGGGAGTGGCTACAAGTATATAATGTGACCATGTAGGTCACATGGAGAGAGATCGATGGACCTGAGTGGTCTGTGTGCCAGGTCCTAGAGGGCCTCTGTGTTGGGAGGTCCTGGGAGTAGGACTAGATCCCTGAAGGGGAGGCCTTGGACCTGGGGGCCTGTGTGTTGGACGGTTTCAGATGGGGATGGACATCCTGAATAGCGCAAAGAGAGGATGCATGTGCAGAGTCCGTGATGGCACTGCGTTTGGGGAAGCTATAGCCCATCTGAGCATCTGGACTGTCAGGTGGCCTGGTGAGCAAGGCATTGCCCGGGACTGTGATCCCAGTTCGGCAACTTCCCTGAGAGAGAGAGAGTACTGACAGGAGTCAGCGTATGGAGCAAAAGCTCCTGGAAGGTAACCCAGCGTATGGGGTGCTGTGCAGTCACCCATGGTAACTGGACGGAGTAAAGTCCAGCATGATTAGAGACTGCAACCATAATGTCGTATGTTGGTGCCTGTTGTGCTCCATGGACATTAATGAACTGTATGGCGTGCGGTCACCCACGATAACTGGACACCTAGGTTCAGCGTGTTTAGTGACCGCGTTTCAAAGCCATATACTATGATGTGAAGATTGATGTAAAGACTGTTTGCTTGTCGTTCATATTTCTGTGGCTTATGACTCAAGATCTTCCACTTTTTATTCTTTGGTTGATAGAATTATCAATGATTATCCATAAGGTGCCAGTTGCATGAGATGTCAATAATACACTGCTCAAAACAATAAAGGGAACACTTAAACAACACAATGTAACTCCAAGACAATCACACTTCTGTGAAATCAGCCTGTCCAGTTGTGAAGCAACACCGATTGTGAATAAATTTCTCTTGCTGTAGTGCAAATGGAACACACAACAGGTAGAAATATATACATATAACATAGTAACATAGCTATTAAGGTTGAAGGAAGCCTTTAAGTCCATCTAGTTCAACCCGTATCATTCCTAACCTAACATGCCCTAACATGTTGATCCAGAGGAAGGCAAAAAAAAACATGTGGCAAATGGTAAGCTTCACATTGGGGAAACAAATTCACTCCTGACTCCACATACGGCAATCAGACTAGTTCCCTGGATCAACGCCCTATCAAGGAATCTAGTATATATACCCTGTAACATTATACTTTTCAAGAAAGGTATCCAGTCCCCTCTTAAATTTTAGCAATTAATCACTCATTACAACATCATACGGCAGAGAGTAACATTGTCTCTCTGCTCTTACAGTAAAGAATCCGCATCTGTTATGATTAAAGGGAATCTGTCACCTCATATTTCGTATATAAACAGCGGCCACCACCATCAGGGGCTTATGTACAGCATTCTGTAATGCTGTATATAGGCCCCCAATGTATCCTGAAAGATAAGAAAAACAAGTAAGATTATACTCACCCAGGGGCGGTCCCGGTTTGGGGCGGTCCCGGTTTGGTCCGGTCCGATGGGCGTTGCGGTCCAGGTCCGGCGCCTTTTATCTTCATGTGATGACGTCCTCTTCCTTGCTGCTGTGTGTGGGTGTCACAATAATGTATAAAATGGAGTAGGATTTTTCATTTTCCCTGTTATCATGCACACTGTGGGCTCTGACCCCCCCTTCTCTTTTTGCTTCTGCCTGCTGATATGTGTGTGTGTGTGAATCACAAACCTCTCATTCCCTCCCACCTCAGGAATGTTTATGGCTTCTAGCTGCAAGCCAATCTCCCTAGATTGCTCATTTCTCCCTCATCCCATCTAGTACCAGCTAAAACTGGTATAGTCTCTCTCAAAAGACATGAGGTTCTTTGTTCTATTATAGTGAGATATTGGCCCACCGATTTGGGCTAGGAAAATAAGGAGTACATATTGAGAATTCCCATAGGTAGATCTGTCAATCACTGTAAGTGCTAGCAGATAAATGCAACGAGTACCAAGTGCGGATTTCTCCTGAACCGTGTGGAACAACTAGACAACGAGTGCAGTATCATTAGAAAGCAAATTTTAATATAAGATGAATGATGGGTGTGCTGTGACTCTGCCATTTTCTGGAGCCAAGATATGATAATTATAAGTATTGCTGGTAATATCTGTAACTTTGAGGAGAGGGGAGGGTGCAGGTACACCAGCCCCTTTAGTGATGTCACAGCTTACCAGTATAAGTTACTGCCATTGAGTCCAGCATTCATTCTTGCCTGGGATTTCATACTATCCAGACTCCCTGATGAACTGGGATATTTGGCTCCACCCACCAGCATGGTTAGCTAGGATGATCTGAGCACATGTAAGTGTTAATTTCTGCTTTAATCCCTGTTTATTTTGTGATTGCCTTGTATATACCTTGTCTCATTGTAAAATCTTAATATACCTTTTATAAACACTGCCTAATTTTTTTGGAGTAAACTATGAAACTACTAGTTCGTCTATATGAATTTTTCACATGCCTGAAGTAATTACGCTACTAATTTGGGTTGGCTCGAACCCCTCTCTGTGAGAAATCTGAGCTGGTGGCAGCAAAGTATGTTCTGGGCTAGGTGGGTGCCGCTGGCAGCGACGGAATGGGGTTTTGAAAGCTATCGCGCTAAACCAACTAAAACAAACTTATGATATGGGTTTTGCAAAACCCTATTACACCCACAGACTACCAATGATGGAACTGCCAGAGCTGATAACAATCATATATAGGGGTAGTGTTAGGCACTTACTCGTTAACTGAGTCGTGGAAGATGGTGCCAATCGGTGTTACAGCCTGCGGGTGTTGTTGCTGAGGGTTCTGGACAATCAGGCGGCAGGAAAACCTGTAGTAGTGGTTGGAAGACGCGCAGAGCCAGAGTGGGGGCGCCACTTTGCGTACAAGATAGGGTGCCAACCTCCACTGCCAGGAAGGGCATATTAGGGAGTAACAGGGTACAGTAGGGGCCTAGTGTTTATTATTATCTTTTTGGATGTGGGTCTGTGGTTAATTGTCAAAAAGTTTCTAATAGTTTTCAATAAAGGTATCTTTTAGGTATTGGGTTTTTTCTGTTTGAATATTACATTACCATACCATTATATCCTAGGAATTTTTCTTATATGGGAAGGCTCCCAAGCTGAGCTTAGTACCTTTCTTTTGGGACTCAACAACAATTCCTATGGCCTGGAATTTACATCCCATACAAGCCCTGTTGAGGTTAATTTTTTGGATCTCACCACTTATGTGGGGAATAACCAATTGCGCACCAAATGCCACCGAAAGACGGTCGATTCCAATAGTTTTATACATCTTACCAGCTGCCACCTCCCGGATTGGCTTACAAACATACCAAAAGGGCAATTCACGAGGATTAGGCGCAATTGCTCAACGATTGAGGACTACTATATGGAATCAAGCTATTTGACCAAGAAATTTCTGGAAAAGGGGTACCCCAGGCTGCTGCTGGAAAAAACGAAAAATGAGCTGGCCCAAACAGAGGCTCTCTATTTAAACCAACATCCAAAAAGAACCTAAGTAACAGTAAACTATCGGAACAAGTTCACACTTTGCCATTTGTGACACAGTTCCATGCAGGCTATAGTAAATTTGTCCGCATTATCCGCAAACACTGGCCTGTCTTACAGAAAGACAAAGAGGTAGGTGAGCTTCTTCCTGTCCACCCTAGGTTCGTATATAGGAGAGCCCAAACATTGGGCAATCTTATAGCCCCCACTACGGCAATTAACAAGAAAATGTGTTCTCAAACATCGAACCATTCAAGTGCTGGTTTTTTACCGTGTGGTGGCTGTTTTTGTTGTTTACATACTTCTTTAAAAAAAAAACGACAAATTACGTTCTTTGACATAGATGGCACTAAGGATTTTCAAATCAAAGAAAGTATTTCCTGTTTTTCCTCAGGAGTTATCTATTTCATTAAGTGCCCATGTAGTAAGTTATATGTTGGTCGCACTAAACGCCGCCTAATGGAGCGTATTAAGGAACATTTTAAAAATATGCAAAAAGGCTGTTTAGGACACCCCCTTTCTCGTCACTTTAAGGACAAACATAACCAGTCCCTGAGGGATGTCCTTTTTTGTGGCATACAGATTGTTCCTCATAGCCAAAGGGGTGGGGACTATCTTTAGAAAATGTCCAGGGTTGAATCCCAATGGATTTTTAATCTAAACAGTTTGGCCCCTATGGGCCTGAACCACGAGTTAGAGTTATATGCATTTTAAGTCATTTTGAGTAATGGGGGGTATCTTATAAAAAATAAAAAATTATAACTCAAACCTTTAAAAAACATTTTTAATAAAATTCTGAATCATTTTTCTAAGTAAATAAATAGTTTTATCCACACTATTTATGTCGTTTTTACATGGTTTTACCTTTTATACAAGCAGTAGTTATTTATTAAAAGTGGTAGTTGTTTATATGCGCTATTATATATATTTTTAATTCTAGTGGTATACTTTCACATCCACTTCTAGTTTTCAGTTTTAATAATATCAATAAAGATAATTTAGTTCCATTTGTAAATATTTTCAATTATTTGTAAAGGTGTTTAATGTCCTTCTGCAGCATCTTGCACACTTCTATAACAATTCCATTTATATACTATTTATATACTAAGTATTATGTATATGTGATCTGATATCGCACGGTCACTACTACCAATTAGTGTGCAGTCATAATCATTGTGCATTTATATCTTTTCTGTGGTCCGGTTCCTTGGGGGCTAATATGTCAATTATCTTGGACAACTATATATAACAATCGACAGGGAGGGGGCGGTAACTCTGACGAAGAGGGACGGAGTCCCTCGAAATGCATTGGTTAGCTTTTTGCCCCATCCTAGCTCCGTAGCTTTGTGACGTCACACGCTGCCGAGCAGTGTCGGCCATTTTTTTCAGCAGCGCATCCAGGATATTCGGGGCGCTTCTGGCTCTGCGCGTCTTCCAACCACTACTACAGGTTTTCCTGCCGCCTGATTGTCCGGAACCCTCAGCAACAACACCCGCAGGCTGTAACACCGATTGGCACCATCTTCCATGACTCAGTTAACGAGTAAGTGTCTACAACTACCCCTATATATGATTGTTATCAGCTCTGGCAGTTCCATCATTGGTAGTCTGTGGGTGTAATAGGGTTTTGCAAAACCCATATCATAAGTTTGTTTTAGTTGGTTTAGCACGATACCTTATTCTTTGCATTTTTTCTAGTTCACCTGTAGGTGTGACAGGTGAGGCACGGCACCTGTCGGGTATCAGCAGCTTTCACTGATCCATCATTAGCGCCAGTGTGTTAATTTCCTATTTGGGGTTTTGTAAGCTATTGTCTGGCTGCGGCCTGAGCATTTATTATTCCCTCGCTGCAGCATGTCTGCTAGCCAGTCCACAGTGAAGCGGCCCATCCAGTGACCAATTATCCTAGGTGTAGTTCCCTGACTGACCTGAGGGTAAGGGGGGCACCGGAGAGCTGCAAGTTCCAAAGCGGAACTGGAAAGCTGGATATACATAAATCCCTGCAGTTTGTGATATATTGTAGCAGCAGTGGGATAACTAAAATAAGTCCCTGCGGTAAATTGATAGTTTAATAGCCTTGTTTGTGTTTTCATCACATTGTAGCAGTGGAAGGATAACTACGATAAGCTCTCCTGCACAGGTGATAGCCGTGTGCTGGCCAAGCGTCATCCCGATTCGTGACATATTGGTGGCAGCACGGTGGGATTCCTGACAGTGGGGCTGTGTGTATGTCTGCTGGTGTGTGCGGAGATGTCTACAGAGCTGTGTGGGTGTCTGTCTGTGGGTGTGTACGAGGCTGTGTGTGTGGGGCTGTGCATGTGTCTTCAAGTGTGTGGGGCTTTGTGTGTGTCTGCGGGTGTGTGTGCATGTCTGTGTGAGTGCGGGGCTGTTTGTGTGTCTGTGAGTGTGTGTGGGGCTGTGTGGGTGTCTGTCTGCAGCTGTGTGGGTCTGTGTGCTTGCTTTCGGCTGTGTTCGTGTCTGCGGGTGTGTGCGGGGCTGTGTACGTGTCTGTCTGTGAGTGTGTGCGGGGCTGTGTGTGTGTCTGAGGGTGTGTGTGGGGCTGTGTGCATGTCTGTCTGAGTGTGTGCGGGGCTGTGTGCGTGTCTTTCTTTGGGTGTGTGCGGGGCTGTGTGTGTGTCTGTGGGAGTGTGCGGGCCTGTGTGCATGTCTGTCTGTGAGTGTGTGTGGGGCTGTGTGGGTGTCTGTCTGTGGCTGTGTGCGGGGCTGTGTGCGTGTCTGTGTGCATGTCTGCGGCTGTGTGCAGGGCTGTGGGAGAGTGCGGGGCTGGGTGCGTATCTGTCTGTGAGTGTGTGCGGGGCTGTGTGGGTGTCTGTCTCCAGTTGTGTTCATGTCTTCTTTTGTGTGCGGGGCTGTGTGCGTGTCTGCGGGTGTGTGCGGGGCAGTGTTGGTGTCTGTCTGCAGGTGTGTGCGGGGCTGTGTGCGTGTCTGTGGGTGTGTGCAGGCCTGTGTGTCTGGATGCGGGCTGTGTGCGTGTCTGTGCGGGGCTGTATGCGGGGCTGTGGCTGCGCAGGGCTGTGTGGGTATCTGTCTGCTGATGTGTGCGGGGCTGTGTGTATGTGTGCGGGAGTGTGTGGGGCTGTGTTCATGTCTGCGGATGTGTGTGGGGCTGTGTGTGTCTGTGGGTGTGTACAGGGCTGTGTGTGTCTCTGGGAGTGTGCGGGGCTGTGTGTGTGTCTGTCTGCGGGTGTGTGCAGGGCTGTGTGTGTGTCTATGGGAGTGTGCGGGGCTGTGTGGGTGTCTGTCTGCATCTGTGTGTGTATGTGCGTGTCTTCGGGTGTGTGCGTGTCTGCGGATGTGTGCGTGTCTGTGGGTGTCTGTCTGTGGGTGTGTGCATGTCTGTGGGTGTGCGGGATTGTGTGGGTGTCTGTCTACGGGTGTGTGCGGGGCTGTGTGTGTGCGGGTCTTGTGTAGGCAGGCATCATCTGATGGGTCTACTAGTCCTGTCCAGCTATGCATGCTACAGTGACAGCTAACCAATGATGGGACAACAGTAGTCCCATCATCCAGCTACTGTGTAAAAAAAAAATACATACACACATATACACATAAAGTACATACAGGATATTCTCGCCATACAGATAATCCCCGACTCCCTAATCCTGGGATGGTATAGGTACATCGACGATGTCCTATTCATCTAGAAAGGCTCTGTCCAAGGACTACAGTCTTTTCTGTTGGGGTTGAATCCCAACGACGCCAATATCAGTCTCACATATACATATCATCAGCAGTAAATTTTATTTCTTGACTTCACGCTTAGGGTACAGGATAGTGGCATTGTATACACGGATATGTACTGTAAGGAAACTTCAGTTAATGCTTTACTACATACATCATTCTCACATCCGGGGTCCACGGAAAAGGCCATCCCCACTGGTCAGTTCCTTCTTGCTAGAAAGATCTGTACCTCCGATTCTTTATTTGAGAGGCAGGCTGTGGACCTTGGGGAGCGGTTTAGACAAAGAGCATACAACAACAGATCTATCAGGAGAGGATACATGAGGGCAAAAAATACCTCCAGAAATGGTCTGTTGGTGGAGGGAAAAAAGAAGAAAACAAATGAGGATCATCCAAGGTTCGTCTCCACATTTAACCCCTTAACCCACAAGGGTGGTTTGCACGTTAATGACCGGGCCAATTTTTACAATTCTGACCACTGTCCTTTTATGAGGTTATAACTCTGGAATGCTTCAACGGATCCTGATGATTCTGACATTGTTCTCTCGTGACATATTGTACTTCATGATAGTGGTAAAAAAAATTTGATATTAACTGCGTTTTTTTTTTAAAAAAAGGACATTTTGTGAAAATTTTGAAAATTTCGCAATTTTCCAAATTTTAATTGTTATGCCCTTAAATCACAGAGATACAGTACAGACCAAAAGTTTGGACACACCTTCTCATTTAAAGATTTTTCTGTATTTTCACAGAAACACAGAAAAACCAGGCCTCAGACTGACATAACAGACTGTATTACATTTTTTTTTGCTTTTTGGTGAATTTAAAAAAAAAAAGAGTAGCACAAGGATAGCACACAGAACTATGCTACGTATGCCTGCGGAAATATGATTTTTCAAACACAGAAACACCAGGCCTCAGCCTGACATAACAGACTGTATTAAATATGTTTTTGGTTTTTGGTGAATTTAAAAAAACAAATAAAAAAAAAGAAAGAGTAGAACAAGGCTAGCACACAGAACTATGCCACGTATGCCTGCGAAACTGCGATTTTTCCACCACAGATAAACCAGGCCTCAGGCTGACATATCAGACTGTATTAAATATGTTTTTGGTGAATTTAAAAAAACAAATAAAAAGAAAAAAAGAGTAGAACAAGGCTAGCACACAGAACTATGCCACGTAGGCCTGCGAAAACTACGACTTTTCCACCATAAATGCACCAAGTCTCAGCCTGACATAACAGACTGTATTAAATATGTTTTTGGTTTTTGGTGAATTTTAAAAAACAAATAAAAAGAAAGAAAGAGTAGAACAAGCCTATCATACAGAACTATGCCACGTATGCCTGCGAAACTATGATTTTTACACAACAGATACACCAGGTCTCAGCCTGACATAACAGACTGTATTAAATGTTTTTGGTTTTTGGTGAATTTAAAAAAAAAAGAAAAAAAGAAAGAGTAGAACAAGGCTAGTACACAGAACTATGCCACGTATACCTGCGAAACTACGACTTTCCCACCACAGATACACCAGGCCTCAGCCTGACATAACAGACTGTATTAAATGTTTTTGGTTTTTGGTGAATTTAAAAAAAAAAGAAAAAAAGAAAGAGTAGAACAAGGCTAGTACACAGAACTATGCCACGTATACCTGCGAAACTACGACTTTCCCACCACAGATACACCAGGCCTCAGCCTGACATAACAGACTGTATTACATTTTTTTTGCTTTTTGGTGAATTTAAAAAAAGAAAAAAAAAAAGAGTAGAACAAGGCTAGCACACAGAATTATGCTACGTATGCCTGCGAAAATATGATTCTTCAAACACAGATACACCAGGACTCAGCCTGACATAGACTGTAGAAATTATTTTTTGGTTTTTAGTGAATTTAAGAAAAAACAAATTGAAGAAGGCTAGCACACAGAACTGTGCTACGTATGCCTGCGGAAATACGATTTTTCAAACACAGAAACACCAGGCCTCAGCCTGACATGACAGACCGTATTAAATTTTTTTTTGGTTTTTGGTGAAATTACAAAAATTGAGAAGAACAAGACTAGCACACTGAACTATGCTACGTATGCCCTCGAAAATACGATTTTTCAAACACAGATACACCAGGACTCAGTGTGTATAAATTATTTTTTGGTTTTTGGTGAATTATTTTTTGGTCTCTTATAGACCTGATGACTCTGTGCGGCCAGCCAATCACTGTAATACCACAACAAAGATGACTGCGCCATTACAGTGCATGGCAGACAATCCCTGCATGTTGATTGACGCTCTAAAAAGTAAAAATAATCCCGCAAATACTCGGAGCAAGCCGAGTACACCGAGCACAGTGATACTCGGGCGAGTACCGAGTAGTGGCGAGCACTTTCGCTCTTCACTAGTTATCACATTTGCTTACCAATTTTTGGAGTGGTGTGCTGTTTTTACCCTGTACATTTGACCTACATTGGTCTGTGTTACTAGTGTCACTGTGTTGTGGGTATTACCTTATCATGGGCAATGGTCATATTTGTTTAGTCACTTGAGTGACTTTTTAAATGCTTTTAAGTATGTTGTTTTTGTATGTTTTGCATTCAATAAAATTTAAATATTTACTGTATGTATTGTGTGGTGATCACCTTTTCTGTGGCCCTAGCTTCTTTCTCCAGTTTATCTATTGTTTCTGTTTTTGGGCCCTGGGTCGATCCCCAGTATTATTGTTCTGTGGTGCCCTCCACCCCTGTTTGTTGCAGTTCTTATCAGTGATCGAGGTGGTGATAGAGACAAAGTATTGCATTTTAAAGAAGAGCAATTCATTTTCAAGTTTAATTCCAGAGTTCCCTCTGGACTGAATAAGAGAACGGATATTATGTATTATTATTGAACTTATGTTTTTGCATCTATGATATTATGCTTTTTTTTTTCTTTTTGATTAGCATAATTGTCTCATTTGCATGACTAATTGCTCACCACGTTTCCTTTTCCTCCATTTCTATCTAGCTATGCTTTTTCACTAATCACAGATGTGGTTATGAGTAAGAACACTTTTGTTCGAAACGAGTAATCCATCATTCACTATTTTTACAGCATGTTTTGAAAGGCATTGTAATAGAATGAAGTTTTTAACGTCCACTCAACAACCTGATTTTGGATGTCTGTTGCTGGAACTGTTTTGTTTGATTGCACAGCTAAACAGAATGGGAGTAACAAATAAATAATGTGAAATGGGTTTTCCTGTGGCCATCCAGTACCTTGGTTCAAAGGGTACTTGGGGTGCATGTAACTTTGGGGCAGGCCATTGCATAAGCAAACAGTATGGGAGACTCACTTTCTTCTAATGGGAACAATTTTGTCATTAGCCCCTCAAGTACGTCTGCTGAAAGGCTTATTGGCGTGCATGTAACTTTGGTGCAGGGCAGGTCTTGCATTCAATGCAACATTTTTTCAGGAAGCCCTCCTGTACGTTTTATGAAAGGGGTATTGGGGTGAATCCTAATTTTTAGCAACCCAGCCACTCACTGCATAGGCAATAACAGCATAGGAGACCCACTGTTTAATGACCCTTTAAGACGATTAATGCCGCCTGATGCCCCTCTAAAAATAGTCTCTGTGACTTTAAGAGTCCCTCCTTCATAAATGAATGAAGATGGGTCTGCTTATGTGTCACACACCACATGGCCAGCTAGAGGGTTGTTAAATGTTACAATGACATTTCCCAGTGAATGCATTTGTATTGTTTGAAAGCAATGTAAAAGTTGAAAAACGCATCAAAAACACTGCGTGTGAACATAGCCCAAGTGGTGGAGGAACATTTGATCTGGGGTTAATTATTTTGCCTTATATACAAGTCAATACCCTGGAAAGGATGTTCCTTAACATATTTCCCAGCAAAATCCATTTTGGTTTCGTTTTTGTATGTTTTCGGTGCACCTGTAAAAATGGCGTGAAACACTGACAACTTTGCTTACAGCCGTGACCTAGGAGTCAGGAATGCTTCCAGGGGCGATCCCCATGATGTTCTTGTGTCATTTGAGCAGTGGTTCCATCATTTTCAGACATTTTTAGACCTTAAAAGGACCCCTGGGGGGATCGCGGTAAAAATACTCGGGTCTCCCATAGACTTACATTGGGCTCGTTGTTCTGTCCGAGTACCCGAGTATTCCAATCTGCTCTACCCGAGCAATGAACACCCGAGCATTTTAGTGCTCGCTCGTCACTAGTTACTATCCTTACATTTTTCTGACAATGGTAGTCTACAAAAGTGACATTTGGGCCACCTGAGTGTGGCTCAGCATGAAATCAGGTAGAGGTGTTGCATGTGGTATCAGGGCTCCCAGCATAGGAGGCCTACACCGATCCCTCACCCACCTCGTCTTACCGTGACGTTCAATTGAAAGCTGTAAATGTTGTCCCAGACCTCGATACCTCATGCCTGGCTGATTGCTGCAGTGCCATGCTACAGTTAGTATTGTGGGTTAATTGAGGCCGCATTCCTGGTGTCTGCCCCTCATTTGATGTGTTTTGGCAGCATTTGGGGCCATTATAAGGTGTTGTGCATGCGTTTGTTTTTACCTCCCATTGACCTGAACGGTGTTTGGCTATGTTCTGCGAATATTGCAAATTCGACGGTCGTAATCCAAACCGAACATTGAAATATTCGCTCATCTCTAGTCATTAGGACCCTCAGCATGTGAACAGCCACCACACAATGTATGGAGTTGTGCTGTTCCAGCTCAGGACACTGAATGAATTCTGCTACCAGGGACCTGCAAACATCTGATATCTAGGGATGTCTGTTGTCGGACCCTTAACTGATCTAAAATTGATCTCCTGATTTAATAGGTCATCAATATCCTCGTTCCTGGACCTTCTATTTTAAGCTTTTACATACATAGGCAGATTAATCAAGACAGTGCTGTGTCATTCTCCACAGATGTCTATCACCAAAATATGTGTATCTGGTAGACATGAGTGGATCAGGCAATATTAGAATAAGCCTGTTAGTGCGGATTTTCCCAGGAAATTAGATTCAAGAAGTTATTCTCAGCAAATTTAATATGCCCTGGGGTCTCTCCAGACTTCAGAGCATAATAAACATAATATGTAAAAAAGGTAAAATAATTATACTCACCTCTCCTCTCCATCCCCTCCCTCCTCACCGCCACTCATCCAGTCCTCATTGCATCTTCAGATTGCCACCACTCGTATTGAATTCCTTGGGCCTCTCATGTTGGGCCTGGACTTCCTGGACTGATAATTCCCGGGAAGGTTATGTGCCAGCTTGTGCCAAGGGTCACGAGGTCACATGGTGCGCCATGACTTTCTGTGCCCAAGCTGAAGAGTCCCGGGAAATTCAAAGCGAGCGTCAGTGACCTGAAGATGCGACGAGAACCTGACAGGTTACAGCGAGGAGCGGAGGAGCCAGAGAGGTAAGCGGTAAGGTGAATATAAGGATTTTGTTTTTTACATTTTGATGGCCCTTTATGGTTCTGCAAAATAACATCCTGGCCATTTTGCTGAATGCGCATGGAAGCAGTTACAAAAAATCCACATTTTGGTGAATGTGGATCTTAGTGAAATTCAAATAGAATTCCATTAGAATTTATTCTCTCCTCTCTAGTGTATGGGTACAATTTGGAAATGTGGAAAACTTATAGCTATTAACAATCACCATAAAAACAAAATAAGAGTTTTTTTAATAATTTTTATTTTAAGTTCTAATATAGGTTTGGGGAATCTGTAGTTTTTTCCAATCTGTTAACAGTCCCAGTACTTGATTTTGTAGGTTGTATTAGGTGTATTTAGACTTCTAATGATAGATGTTTCACACTGAAGTCTCGTAAAATATTACTTCCACTCTTTTCACTTTTTCATAGATGAGGTTACTCCGTGTTCCAACTTTCATTACTTTCACAGTTTTGATGCTTTTCCACTTGGTGCCCAGGATGTCAATGGCACGGTTACTTGCCTCCAGCACAACTGGATTAAATGTCTGAGAATTGAGTTTCCTCAACCCTAGAAATACATCAGATAATGCTAGAGGATAGAGTTCTTCATAGGGTAAAGCGTCTCTTATCATAGTGAGGTGTTTCAGGACAGCGTCTACCTCGTCTACCATATCCAGTATTTCGGTGCTGTGGATCATCATCTCCACCAGAAGGGCAGGTTCTTTTTGCCCAAGGTGTTGATATATTTTGTAGGAATTTTCGCCATCAGCACATAACAGCTCTTGTACTTTCTTACATCCGATGTAAGGTAGACAATGCAACAAGGCTGCAATACTGGATGCCTTCTCCTGCTGGTCTTTGCTGTGTAACTTTATCAGTAACTCAGGTAGGAATGTCCTAACGTGGTGGCTGAATCCTCTCTTGTCCCTGTTGCAGCTCTTGGCGAGATCTGCAAATAGTGAAGTGGAGTATGTTCGGATCAGCGGGTTTGAGCTGTTCATGTAGTCAGTACAACGTAGTACAATGTCCTCAAATTTACTGCCAAGTTTTGATCTTTTCAGCAGGGTGACAAACTTTGACAGAACTTGTAAGCTTTTGATGACCACTTTAAGCTTCCGATGACCCATTAGTTTACTGTAAAGGCAGTCATAGATGAGGTCTTTCAGTTGATGCACCTGTCTTGGTGCACCTTTACAGGCATTTCCCATAGCTTCTACAGCAAGACAGACCTCAAGCTCGTCCGAGCTGTCCATCTTTGAAGCCATTAATAAGATTAAATCTTTTGCTATTTTCTTCTCCAGGAGCTCAGGATGGAGTAACAGCTCCGAGAAGAACAAGATACTGATGAGTCTGCTCTTTCTGACAGCAGATCTCAGTGCTATAAGGAGGTAATGGATGATCTTTCTCCTTTCCACATCAGTTAAGACACATGTAACGTAATGATACATCTCAGCCTGGGTTGTGTCTGTGTCTCGGAGGACATTAGCGTCATCCTGATGGTTTATGAACCCATAGCTAGGATGCAGAAGATGATAATAAAAATCAAAGCCGTCAGGTGGTCCAGCTTGGTGTTGTGTAAGGGCAATCAAGTCATCCACTGTCAGTTTGGGAAGAAAGAAGTGCAGCGCAGAACATTCTCTGATGGTTTTGTTGAAAATCAGATCCAATATTTTCACTGCACTGTTCTGTGGATGCTCCTCATTGATTTCCAAGCGCTTCACGACGTCTTCAGGGCGATACACGGCAATATTGGCCAGGAGCGTCATAGCTGCACCAGTTATTCCCTGATGTTTCTCACTTTCTGCTTTCAGCATGTGTTGAGAGGTCTTATCAATGAGCTCATTAGTCAGAAAGTTGTCAGCGTCCGCTCTGGCAGATGTTATGGTTGACAAGAACAGGAGGGCGTTCACCAAATCCTGTCCATCCAGATCATGCAGATGATTTATTAGCATGCTGGTCATGGTCTTCATTTCTTCAGGCTCATATGATGTGACAATGCCTGGAATAGTGTCCTTCAGGAGCGGGACAGCGAGCAGGTCCAGCGAGGCCAACAGGTCTTTATACTGACGGCTGGATGCCATGTTGGAATGCTTCATCATATAATCAGAGGAAATCTGAGAAAAATGGAATATGATGTTAGAGGAAACGTCATGAAATTATCAATGGAATTAATATGCATTATAATTAAACGTAAATTATTATTTCTACAATATAAATATAAATAATACAATGATATTTCACATTACAGATGTTGTTTTAGACACACATTTCAGTAAATCTTACTGTAATGGCAGAAGGAACAATAAAATGTTTCAGGGCTCAGATACAGAGTACCTGGTGTTGTTATCTACATCTGTGGAGAACAGAGGAGGATGCAGCCACCGCCATATTGGAAATATGCTTACCCCCTTATGGGACGACACCACAAAACTTACTGGCCCTAATTATACGGAAAGAACAATCTGCATATTGTAATAAGAGATCAGACCCCTCAGTAGTTACTGATCTGCAATTCATCATTTTTTTGGTGAATCTACGAAATATCCATCAAAATGTTGAGCTCATTGCTTTGTTTAATAATCCGGCAAATTCAGCCTCTTATCAATTGTCACCATAGCTGCTCCTGTTGGGAATATCACAGATTGCTGCTGACCCTTTAACTCCTTCCCAACATTGAACATAACGGTATGTCCAATTTGGAGTGCATGAAACGGGCTCCCTCTCTCGCCCCATCGGCCTTCACATGACACAATCGCGGGGAGTCAATGGTAGTTATGGCAAGCAGAGGTCAAATAATGACATGATGCAGATGTAAAGTAGACATGTGCAGGGGTGTACATAGAAATCATGAGGCCCCATAGAAAAAGTCTGAATAGGCACTTTTACCACTTCCCCCATAAAAAAACAAAAATTCCATAACAATCACCCGGTGTTCTTAAATCCAGGCATGCATGTATTAGATATATTCTAAACATTGTATAAGTAACAGATTGTCCGGAAATAGAAGACAATGTACATTTTATAGCGAGGTTTGGGTTTTTCTTCTCATTTGCGTAAAATAAAACACTTACATCCAAGATATGTTCCTTGTAACAGTCAGATAAGTAGTACGGCAGGATGGGAGGATAAAGCCGGAGGACAACCTGAGACAGCAAAACATAAAGAAAACATTCACTTTACATGGGAACTGAACCTTCAGCAAATTGTGTAAATCAATAGTATAAGTGAATATAAGACACTTCGTAATATATCTTATCAGAGAAATGAGCTTCATTTTGTTCTCATCAGTCAGCTCTTCCCCTCCCCCATCTCCTGATCCCATTAACTCTGAATCAACGGCACAAATCCGTCTTGCATAGTGATTTCACAAGTTTGGAGGGAGAGGAGGAGCAAAGCCAGGAGGAAGCACAGAAACATTGTCCTGCAGGATTCTAGCAGGTATATTAGCTTATTCCAGAGCTGGATTCACAGCTACAATGCTCAGTACTGCTATGTAATTTCCTCCATGCCTCTGTGCTACCTGAGGAAACATCTAAAATACTTTTTGTATGGGAGACACTGATTCAAAGACAAATGCAAATTAGAGATAGTGACTGTAGGGTGAAAACTGGAGAACAATGCAAAACACCATACAAGCCATATAATGGCCGGAAATAGCGTCATTCTTCACATCATATTCACACATTACAACCTATGATTAAATGTCACATAAAAGTATCGTTACCCTCTAACTACTTTACTCTTCTGGTTGATCCAAGAAATGTGATGGGAATAGTAGTGCTACAGAATTCAGCTGGGATCTTAGTAATCAACAGGGATCTTCTTGTCCAGATTTCAGCTCTGTAGTCGTTTATCAACCCTAAAATGAGCAATAGATCGGTCAGATTTTATTCTTTTATTTTTTGGCAGGAAATGTTTGTTATAACCTCAGAATACTTACAGTAATATCTGGTGAATTCCCGATGGAAATGAGATTTCTAATCCAAAAACAAAAGTTTACACTTGAGCTTTCAACGCTCCACAAGTAAAACTGTGAGAACCTTCCAGCAGTAGAGCGATATTCCACCTGTAATATAAGGAGCAGATTAGATTTTACCATTTTATTTCCCAGTTCTGTGTGTACAGTGATGGTATACCCGATCACCACAAACCTAGTAACTCACACAGGTTTTATTTCAGACCAGCCAACAAGTAGCCGATTGATAGTGGTTAAATGCGGCAGGTTGTCAGGCGCAATCCTGGCCTAACTCGGTGGTCGGTGCCGACAGCCGCGGTCCGGCCTCCTCCACTTATCTAATTAGTGTAAGAAGAAGGCCCAGAGCCTCCGCCATTATACTCACTCTACAGATGTCCGGCTCTGCGGGGTCCTGTACACGCTGACGTTCTCTTCTCAGCTATGTAGGTGGTGACTGACGTCCCCTCTGTGGTCCTGGACCAGACAGAGTCAGGAGGGAGTTCTGAAGGGGAGGAGAAAACATTGGAGCCATATTACATGGTGACATAATCCATAGTGCAGCTCACCCTGCACCATACAAGTAGAGAGCTGGCTGCCATTATCATTACTAGTATTTATCTCTATAGGGAACCTGTCACCTGATTCCTGCTGCCCGAGCCACGGAGCCATGAATTGCAGCAAGGTACATTATGTAGTATGAAGAGCGAGCCGGGACCCATCGCCGGAGACAGGACTAGTCCAGCACTGCACCGGCCGTCTGTGATTGACAGGTCTCTCCCTCGCCTGTACATAAGGAGACACCTGATAATCACCTGCTGTGGTGCTGGGAAGAGCCGGCCAGGTGCAGTGCTGGACTAGTCATGTCTCCGGCTATGGTCCCTGGCTAGCTGGAGCGTTTCTGAGAATAATATACCTTCGCTGCAATTGTGCGGCCATCTGTGACTCATGCTGGCTGTGACTTAGGCAGCATGAATCAGGTGACAGGTTCCCTTTAAAGCACCATTAAAGGGGTTGTCCAGTCTTAAGCTAGAAGTTTGCAGTCACTTTATGTGATGGAGACTTATGAACGCTCACATAACACGCACTGCGCTCTGCGGATCCTCCGGAGCAGGGGGTCATGTGCTTCCATGTCTGTGATTTGCCACATTCCGACTAGACTGAATCTGACCTCGCTCTATACACTTGCATTAATCAAGGCCGCGGCTGCCTAGTCTGTACATGACCTCATGTATGTAAAGCACTTGTGGTCATGCACCCACCGCCGGCGAATCATAGAGTGACTGCAGACTTGTAGCTCAAGGCCAGACAACCCCTTTAATTCCAGAGCGCTGCACATGTGAAGAGGGATTACATATATACATACAGTACAGTGAGAGCTGGATACCCCTTTCCTTATTATCCCCCTTGTAAATAGCTGAGGGCACATTTTACACATTATCGCCCTCTTCCCCATGTAAATAACTGGGGGAACATCAGCGTCCCCCCATGTAAATAGCTGGATGCCCTTTCTGCACATTATCCCCCTCCCACCTTATAATGTGCATCTATCTATCATTCCTCCCCATGTAAACAGATGGGGGCACATTTTGCATTATTGCCCCCCTCCATTGAACATGTGGTAAATGTTCTTTATTAACTATTTGTGTGCTTTGACTACTTGTTTAAGGGCAGAAAAATTCACATTATGGAAAATAAATAAAAGGAAAAATAAGAAAGGCATGTCTGTTTGAAAAAGTGGAGGAAAAAAAGAAAATGGAAAGACTGAAATTGTCTTCCATCACTTTTTTTTTCCCATTTTTGCATATGAGAAAACATTGATGACACATGGAAGGAAAAAATAAATATTCTGCCCAAGAACGGATGAAAAACAGATGGAGCATACAGAGGAAGAAACAGATGAGGGAAAAATGGCGTCTAATGTTGGCCCAATCCTGACATTGAGATTTGCTCCCTGGTTTTCTATCGGCGATTCCTACTTTTATATCCGATCACTGAGGACTGGATTTGTTTCATGATTTGTAAATAAAAAACAAAATTGGTGAAACCGTTTTCAGGAATTTTTGTTTTTATCTGTGTTATTGTGCCAGGATTTGTGCTGGACGAGTTACTCATCTCTAGGGGCAATGGCCGCTACCCATACACCAGAGTACAAGGAAAATAATCAGGAGAAAAACTTCTAGTGTCATAACAGCACACAATAGATTTACCTCCAGATGGAGAAGTCCTCAGTCGATGATCTTCAGGAAAATCCACAAATAATCCGCTAATCCAGAAGTAATCTGTTAATACCGAAGTATTTAGCTAATATCTGCTAATACAGAAGTATTCAGCTAATTCACATGTATTTCGCAATTAAATCACTAATACACAAGAAAAAGATCTAAGTAAGTGCAGTCAGGAGACAAACAATTACCAAGTCTGAGCCAGGGAGATGGAACGGAGTGTTTTTATGTTCCGCTCTATTGTGACATCATCACTGACCTGTGTGACATCACTGCCAACTTCCATATAAGGTAAGTGATGATCTCACAATGCAGTGGAATAACCAATACTTTTTCTCTCACTACCTGTCGCTTATAAAGCAGCTGATAATGATGGTGGCACAAATAGGGATGAGTGAAATAACATCCTGGCAGTTTTCCATGTAATAGATGACATCCGGTGGTTACAGAGGTTAGGCTGAGCTTTTCCTATTTCCAATTCTCAGCATATGACATGTAGTGATTAGAGACCATGCTCGGGGGTTAACAAAGTGTCTTTGACGTTCTCAAATACTATTTTCAAGTCATCATGGCTGAACGTCTCGCCGCTGTTCGATAGCCGCAGCACATGCAGGGATTTGTTAGACATGCCTGTTTGTTAGACAATCCCTGCAAGTGTTGCAACTGTCGACCAACCGTGCGACTTGCAGCTGCAGCAACTCGTCCATAGTATTCCAGCACGCCGAAACGCTCTATTAACACTTTCCTTTATCTTCTCAATCTCTCTGAAACGATGCATCAAACTATATGACCTAATGCTCAGGATAAAGTCTTCAAACATTTGGTGGCATCAGTGGATTTTCTCACATTTCCACTGATAGGGGGCAGTGTTCTGAGAATTGTGTCATCATCTGATTCACCAGGACCACATGTCCTCATACATTCTACTAGATTGATGATAGAATTTCTCAAATTGGCATTTCTATGATAGAAGTGATGATAACATATTGCTGATGGCCTGGGTAGGACTCAGACCTCTGTGACCAGGGCCAGCTCAGCTGCAGGTTTATTCGACCTCTTGGATGATTGATTCTGTGATGCAGTGACCCCTGTTACAGCTAGGTGGCGCTGCATGTGCTCCTCAGGATATGCATGGAGACATATCTGTAGTTGTAATGGTTGAACTAGCCACACACACCTCCCACTTATGGGAGTGGCTACAAGTATATAATGTGACCATGTAGGTCACATGGAGAGAGATCGATGGACCTGAGTGGTCTGTGTGCCAGGTCCTAGAGGGCCTCTGTGTTGGGAGGTCCTGGGAGTAGGACTAGATCCCTGAAGGGGAGGCCTTGGACCTGGGGGCCTGTGTGTTGGACGGTTTCAGATGGGGATGGACATCCTGAATAGCGCAAAGAGAGGATGCATGTGCAGAGTCCGTGATGGCACTGCGTTTGGGGAAGCTATAGCCCATCTGAGCATCTGGACTGTCAGGTGGCCTGGTGAGCAAGGCATTGCCCGGGACTGTGATCCCAGTTCGGCAACTTCCCTGAGAGAGAGAGAGTACTGACAGGAGTCAGCGTATGGAGCAAAAGCTCCTGGAAGGTAACCCAGCGTATGGGGTGCTGTGCAGTCACCCATGGTAACTGGACGGAGTAAAGTCCAGCATGATTAGAGACTGCAACCATAATGTCGTATGTTGGTGCCTGTTGTGCTCCATGGACATTAATGAACTGTATGGCGTGCGGTCACCCACGATAACTGGACACCTAGGTTCAGCATGTTTAGTGACCGCGTTTCAAAGCCATATACTATGATGTGAAGATTGATGTAAAGACTGTTTGCTTGTCGTTCATATTTCTGTGGCTTATGACTCAAGATCTTCCACTTTTTATTCTTTGGTTGATAGAATTATCAATGATTATCCATAAGGTGCCAGTTGCATGAGATGTCAATAATACACTGCTCAAAACAATAAAGGGAACACTTAAACAACACAATGTAACTCCAAGACAATCACACTTCTGTGAAATCAGCCTGTCCAGTTGTGAAGCAACACCGATTGTGAATAAATTTCTCTTGCTGTAGTGCAAATGGAACACACAACAGGTAGAAATATATACATATAACATAGTAACATAGCTATTAAGGTTGAAGGAAGCCTTTAAGTCCATCTAGTTCAACCCATATCATTCCTAACCTAACATGCCCTAACATGTTGATCCAGAGGAAGGCAAAAAAAAACATGTGGCAAATGGTAAGCTTCACATTGGGGAAACAAATTCACTCCTGACTCCACATATGGCAATCAGACTAGTTCCCTGGATCAACGCCCTATCAAGGAATCTAGTATATATACCCTGTAACATTATACTTTTCAAGAAAGGTATCCAGTCCCCTCTTAAATTTTAGCAATGAATCACTCATTACAACATCATACGGCAGAGAGTAACATTGTCTCTCTGCTCTTACAGTAAAGAATCCGCATCTGTTATGATTAAAGGGAATCTGTCACCTCATATTTCGTATATAAACAGCGGCCACCACCATCAGGGGCTTATGTACAGCATTCTGTAATGCTGTATATAGGCCCCCAATGTATCCTGAAAGATAAGAAAAACAAGTAAGATTATACTCACCCAGGGGCGGTCCAGGTTTGGGGCGGTCCCGGTTTGGTCCGGTCCGATGGGCGTTGCGGTCCAGGTCCGGCGCCTTTTATCTTCATGTGATGACGTCCTCTTCCTTGCTGCTGTGTGTGGGTGTCACAATAATGTATAAAATGGAGTAGGATTTTTCATTTTCCCTGTTATCATGCACACTGTGGGCTCTGACCCCCCCCTTCTCTTTTTGCTTCTGCCTGCTGATATGTGTGTGTGTGTGAATCACAAACCTCTCATTCCCTCCCACCTCAGGAATGTTTATGGCTTCTAGCTGCAAGCCAATCTCCCTAGATTGCTCATTTCTCCCTCATCCCATCTAGTACCAGCTAAAACTGGTATAGTCTCTCTCAAAAGACATGAGGTTCTTTGTTCTATTATAGTGAGATATTGGCCCACCGATTTGGGCTAGGAAAATAAGGAGTACATATTGAGAATTCCCATAGGTAGATCTGTCAATCACTGTAAGTGCTAGCAGATAAATGCAACGAGTACCAAGTGCGGATTTCTCCTGAACCGTGTGGAACAACTAGACAACGAGTGCAGTATCATTAGAAAGCAAATTTTAATATAAGATGAATGATGGGTGTGCTGTGACTCTGCCATTTTCTGGAGCCAAGATATGATAATTATAAGTATTGCTGGTAATATCTGTAACTTTGAGGAGAGGGGAGGGTGCAGGTACACCAGCCCCTTTAGTGATGTCACAGCTTACCAGTATAAGTTACTGCCATTGAGTCCAGCATTCATTCTTGCCTGGGATTTCATACTATCCAGACTCCCTGATGAACTGGGATATTTGGCTCCACCCACCAGCATGGTTAGCTAGGATGATCTGAGCACATGTAAGTGTTAATTTCTGTTTTAATCCCTGTTTATTTTGTGATTGCCTTGTATATACCTTGTCTCATTGTAAAATCTTAATATACCTTTTATAAACACTGCCTAATTTTTTTGGAGTAAACTATGAAACTACTAGTTCGTCTATATGAATTTTTCACATGCCTGAAGTAATTACGCTACTAATTTGGGTTGGCTCGAACCCCTCTCTGTGAGAAATCTGAGCTGGTGGCAGCAAAGTATGTTCTGGGCTAGGTGGGTGCCGCTGGCAGCGACGGAATGGGGTTTTGAAAGCTATCGCGCTAAACCAACTAAAACAAACTTATGATATGGGTTTTGCAAAACCCTATTACACCCACAGACTACCAATGATGGAACTGCCAGAGCTGATAACAATCATATATAGGGGTAGTGTTAGGCACTTACTCGTTAACTGAGTCGTGGAAGATGGTGCCAATCGGTGTTACAGCCTGCGGGTGTTGTTGCTGAGGGTTCCGGACAATCAGGCGGCAGGAAAACCTGTAGTAGTGGTTGGAAGACGCGCAGAGCCAGAGTGGGGGCGCCACTTTGCGTACAAGATAGGGTGCCAACCTCCACTGCCAGGAAGGGCATATTAGGGAGTAACAGGGTACAGTAGGGGCCTAGTGTTTATTATTATCTTTTTGGATGTGGGTCTGTGGTTAATTGTCAAAAAGTTTCTAATAGTTTTCAATAAAGGTATCTTTTAGGTATTGGGTTTTTTCTGTTTGAATATTACATTACCATACCATTATATCCTAGGAATTTTTCTTATATGGGAAGGCTCCCAAGCTGAGCTTAGTACCTTTCTTTTGGGACTCAACAACAATTCCTATGGCCTGGAATTTACATCCCATACAAGCCCTGTTGAGGTTAATTTTTTGGATCTCACCACTTATGTGGGGAATAACCAATTGCGCACCAAATGCCACCGAATGACGGTCGATTCCAATAGTTTTATACATCTTACCAGCTGCCACCTCCCGGATTGGCTTACAAACATACCAAAAGGGCAATTCACGAGGATTAGGCGCAATTGCTCAACGATTGAGGACTACTATATGGAATCAAGCTATTTGACCAAGAAATTTCTGGAAAAGGGGTACCCCAGGCTGCTGCTGGAAAAAAACGAAAAATGAGCTGGCCCAAACAGAGGCTCTCTATTTAAACCAACATCCAAAAAGAACCTAAGTAACAGTAAACTATCGGAACAAGTTCACACTTTGCCATTTGTGACACAGTTCCATGCAGGCTATAGTAAATTTGTCCGCATTATCCGCAAACACTGGCCTGTCTTACAGAAAGACAAAGAGGTAGGTGAGCTTCTTCCTGTCCACCCTAGGTTCGTATATAGGAGAGCCCAAACATTGGGCAATCTTATAGCCCCCACTACGGCAATTAACAAGAAAATGTGTTCTCAAACATCGAACCATTCAAGTGCTGGTTTTTTACCGTGTGGTGGCTGTTTTTGTTGTTTACATACTTCTTTTAAAAAAAAACGACAAATTACGTTCTTTGACATAGATGGCACTAAGGATTTTCAAATCAAAGAAAGTATTTCCTGTTTTTCCTCAGGAGTTATCTATTTCATTAAGTGCCCATGTAGTAAGTTATATGTTGGTCGCACTAAACGCCGCCTAATGGAGCGTATTAAGGAACATTTTAAAAATATGCAAAAAGGCTGTTTAGGACACCCCCTTTCTCGTCACTTTAAGGACAAACATAACCAGTCCCTGAGGGATGTCCTTTTTTGTGGCATACAGATTGTTCCTCATAGCAAAGGGGTGGGGACTATCTTTAGAAAATGTCCAGGGTTGAATCCCAATGGATTTTTAATCTAAACAGTTTGGCCCCTATGGGCCTGAACCACGAGTTAGAGTTATATGCATTTTAAGTCATTTTGAGTAATGGGGGGTATCTTATAAAAAATAAAAAATTATAACTCAAACCTTTAAAAAACATTTTTAATAAAATTCTGAATCATTTTTCTAAGTAAATAAATAGTTTTATCCACACTATTTATGTCGTTTTTACATGGTTTTACCTTTTATACAAGCAGTAGTTATTTATTAAAAGTGGTAGTTGTTTATATGCGCTATTATATATATTTTTAATTCTAGTGGTATACTTTCACATCCACTTCTAGTTTTCAGTTTTAATAATATCAATAAAGATAATTTAGTTCCATTTGTAAATATTTTCAATTATTTGTAAAGGTGTTTAATGTCCTTCTGCAGCATCTTGCACACTTCTATAACAATTCCATTTATATACTATTTATATACTAAGTATTATGTATATGTGATCTGATATCGCACGGTCACTACTACCAATTAGTGTGCAGTCATAATCATTGTGCATTTATATCTTTTCTGTGGTCCGGTTCCTTGGGGGCTAATATGTCAATTATCTTGGACAACTATATATAACAATCGGCAGGGAGGGGGCGGTAACTCTGACGAAGAGGGACGGAGTCCCTCGAAATGCATTGGTTAGCTTTTTGCCCCATCCTAGCTCCGTAGCTTTGTGACGTCACACGCTGCCGAGCAGTGTCGGCCATTTTTTTCAGCAGCGCATCCAGGATATCCGGGGCGCTTCTGGCTCTGCACGTCTTCCAACCACTACTACAGGTTTTCCTGCCGCCTGATTGTCCGGAACCCTCAGCAACAACACCCGCAGGCTGTAACACCGATTGGCACCATCTTCCACGACTCAGTTAATGAGTAAGTGTCTACAACTACCCCTATATATGATTGTTATCAGCTCTGGCAGTTCCATCATTGGTAGTCTGTGGGTGTAATAGGGTTTTGCAAAACCCATATCATAAGTTTGTTTTAGTTGGTTTAGCACGATACCTTATTCTTTGCATTTTTTCTAGTTCACCTGTAGGTGTGACAGGTGAGGCACGGCACCTGTCGGGTATCAGCAGCTTTCACTGATCCATCATTAGCGCCAGTGTGTTAATTTCCTATTTGGGGTTTTGTAAGCTATTGTCTGGCTGCGGCCTGAGCATTTATTATTCCCTCGCTGCAGCATGTCTGCTAGCCAGTCCACAGTGAAGCGGCCCATCCAGTGACCAATTATCCTAGGTGTAGTTCCCTGACTGACCTGAGGGTAAGGGGGGCACCGGAGAGCTGCAAGTTCCAAAGCGGAACTGGAAAGCTGGATATACATAAATCCCTGCAGTTTGTGATATATTGTAGCAGCAGTGGGATAACTAAAATAAGTCCCTGCGGTAAATTGATAGTTTAATAGCCTTGTTTGTGTTTTCATCACATTGTAGCAGTGGAAGGATAACTACGATAAGCTCTCCTGCACAGGTGATAGCCGTGTGCTGGCCAAATGTCATCCCGATTCGTGACATATTGGTGGCAGCACGGTGGGATTCCTGACAGTGGGGCTGTGTGTATGTCTGCTGGTGTGTGCGGAGATGTCTACAGAGCTGTGTGGGTGTCTGTCTGTGGGTGTGTACGGGGCTGTGTGTGTGGGGCTGTGCATGTGTCTTCAAGTGTGTGGGGCTTTGTGTGTGTCTGCGGGTGTGTGCATGTCTGTGGGAGTGCAGGGCTGTTTGTGTGTCTGTGAGTGTGTGTGGGGCTGTGTGGGTGTCTGTCTGCAGCTGTGTGGGTCTGTGTGCTTGCTTTCGGCTGTGTTCGTGTCTGCGGGTGTGTGCGGGTCTGTGTACGTGTCTGTCTGTGAGTGTGTGCGGGGCTGTGTGTGTGTCTGAGGGTGTGTGTGGGGCTGTGTGCATGTCTGTCTGAGTGTGTGCGGGGCTGTGTGCGTGTCTTTCTTTGGGTGTGTGCGGGGCTGTGTGTGTGTCTGTGGGAGTGTGCGGGCCTGTGTGCATGTCTGTCTGTGAGTGTGTGTGGGGCTGTGTGGGTGTCTGTCTGTGGCTGTGTGCGGGGCTGTGTGCGTTTCTGTGTGCATGTCTGCGGCTGTGTGCAGGGCTGTGGGAGAGTGCGGGGCTGGGTGCGTGTCTGTCTGTGAGTGTGTGCGGGGCTGTGTGGGTGTCTGTCTCCAGTTGTGTTCGTGTCTTCTTTTGTGTGCGGGGCTGTGTGCGTGTCTGCGGGTGTGTGCAGGCCTGTGTGTCTGGATGCGGGCTGTGTGCGTGTCTGTGCGGGGCTGTATGCAGGGCTGTGGCTGCGCAGGGCTGTGTGGGTATCTGTCTGCTGATGTGTGCGGGGCTGTGTGTATGTGTGCGGGAGTGTGTGGGGCTGTGTTCATGTCTGCGGATGTGTGTGGGGCTGTGTGTGTCTGTGGGTGTGTACAGGGCTGTGTGTGTGTCTCTGGGAGTGTGCGGGGCTGTGTGTGTGTCTGCGGGTGTGTGCAGGGCTGTGTGTGTGTCTATGGGAGTGTGCGGGGCTGTGTGGGTGTCTGTCTGCGGCTGTGTGTGTATGTGCGTGTCTTCGGGTGTGTGCGTGTCTGCGGATGTGTGCGTGTCTGTGGGTGTCTGTCTGTGGGTGTGTGCGTGTCTGTGGGTGTGCGGGATTGTGTGGGTGTCTGTCTACGGGTGTGTGCGGGGCTGTGTGTGTGCGGGTCTTGTGTAGGCAGGCATCATCTGATGGGTCTACTAGTCCTGTCCAGCTATGCATGCTACAGTGACAGCTAACCAATGATGGGACAACAGTAGTCCCATCATCCAGCTACTGTGTAAAAAAAAAATACATACACACATATACACATAAAGTACATACAGGATATTCTCGCCATACAGATAATCCCCGACTCCCTAATCCTGGGATGGTATAGGTACATCGACGATGTCCTATTCATCTAGAAAGGCTCTGTCCAAGGACTACAGACTTTTCTGTTGGGGTTGAATCCCAACGACGCCAATATCAGTCTCACATATACATATCATCAGCAGTAAATTTTATTTCTTGACTTCACGCTTAGGGTACAGGATAGTGGCATTGTATACACGGATATGTACTGTAAGGAAACTTCAGTTAATGCTTTACTACATACATCATTCTCACATCCGGGGTCCACGGAAAAGGCCATCCCCACTGGTCAGTTCCTTCTTGCTAGAAAGATCTGTACCTCCGATTCTTTATTTGAGAGGCAGGCTGTGGACCTTGGGGAGCGGTTTAGACAAAGAGCATACAACAACAGATCTATCAGGAGAGGATACATGAGGGCAAAAAATACCTCCAGAAATGGTCTGTTGGTGGAGGGAAAAAAGAAGAAAACAAATGAGGATCATCCAAGGTTCGTCTCCACATTTAACCCCTTAACCCACAAGGGTGGTTTGCACGTTAATGACCGGGCCAATTTTTACAATTCTGACCACTGTCCTTTTATGAGGTTATAACTCTGGAACGCTTCAACGGATCCTGATGATTCTGACATTGTTCTCTCATGACATATTGTACTTCATGATAGTGGTAAAAAAAAATTGATATTAACTGCGTTTTTTTTTTAAAAAAAAGGAAATTTTGTGAAAATTTTGAAAATTTCGCAATTTTCCAAATTTTAATTGTTATGCCCTTAAATCACAGAGATACAGTACAGACCAAAAGTTTGGACACACCTTCTCATTTAAAGATTTTTCTGTATTTTCATGACTATGAAAATTGTACATTCACACTGAAGGCATCAAAACTATGAATTAACACATGTGGAATTATATACTTAACAAAAAAGTGTGAAACAACTGAAATTATGTCTTATATTCTAGGTTCTTCAAAGTAGCCACTAGGGTTGAGCGAAACGGGTCGTTCATTTTCATAAGTCGCCGACTTTTGGCAAAGTCGGCGTCTCATGAAACCCAATCCGATCCCAGTGTGGGTCGGCCACGTGGAACGCGAACTTGGCGCCAAAGTCGCGTTTCGAATGACGCCTTCCCCGCCATTTTTTTGAGCCAATTAATTGTGGGCAGCGTGATGACATAGGTTCCGGCTCCTGCGGCATCATAGTGCTATGTTACGTTTTCGGACGTAGTAATTTCCGGAGTCAAAAAATAACATATGCCTTGCACGGAGGAGAGAGAGAGAGAGAGAGAGAGAGAGAGAGAGAGAGAGAGAGGGAGAGAGGGAGAGAGAGAGAGAGAGAGAGAGAGAGAGAGAGAGAGAGAATAAAAAAGATAATTTCATTGACATACATTGGGTTTCGTGTTCCGGGTCCGGAACCCGACTTTACAGTAGAATCGGCCGATTCCATACGATCCGACATCCGAGAAGGTCGGGTTTCACAAAACCCACCTCGATCCTAAAAAAGCTAAGGTCGCTCAACCCTAGTAGCCACCTTTTGTTTTGATGACTGCTTTGCACACTCTTGGCATTCTCTTGATGAGCTTCAAGAGGTAGTCACCAGAAATGGTTTTCGCATCACAGGTGTGCCCTGTCAGGTTTAATAAGTGGGATTTCTTGCCTTATAAATGGGGTTGGGACCATCAGTTGTGTTGAGCAGAAGTCTGGTGGATACACAGCTGATAGTCCTACTGAATAGACTGTTAGAATTTGTATTATTGCGAGAAAAAAGCAGCTAAGTAAAGAAAAAGGAGTGGCCATCATTACTTTAAGAAATAAAGGTCAGTCAGTCTGAAAAATTGGGAAAACTTTGAAAGTGTCCCCAAGTGCAGTTGCAAAAACCATCAAGCGCTACAAAGAAACTGGCTCACATGAGGACTGCCCCAGGAAAGGAAAACCAAGAGTCACCTCTGCTTCTGAGGATAAGTTTATCCGAGTCACCAGCCTCAGAAATCGCAGGTTAACAGCAGCTCAGATTAGAGACCAGGTCAATGCCACACAGAGTTCTAGCAGCAGACACATCTCTACAACAACTGTTAAGAGGAGACTTTGTGCATCAGGCCTTCATGGTAAAATAGCTGCTAGGAAACCACTGCTAAGGACAGGCAACAAGCAGAAGAGATTTGTTTGGGCTAAAGAACACAAGGAATGGACATTAGACCAGTGGAAATCTATGCTTTGGTCTGATGAGTCCAAATTTGAGATCTTTGGTTCCAACCACCATGTCTTTGTGTGACGCAGAAAAGATGAACAGATGGACTCTACATGCCTGGTTCCCACCGTGAAGCATGAAGGAGGAGGTGTGATGGTGTGGGGGTGCTTTGCTGGTGACACTGTTGGGGATTTATTCAAAATTGAAGGCATACTGAACCAGCATGGCTTCCACAGCATCTTGCAGCAGCATGCTATTCCATCCGGTTTGCGTTTAGTTGGACCATCATTTATTTTTCAACAGGACAATGACACCAAACACACCTCCAGGCTGTGTAAGGGCTATTTGACCAAGAAGGAGAGTGATGGGATGCTACACCAGATGACCTGTCCTCCACAGTCACCAGACCTTAACCCAATTAGAGATGATTTGGGGTGAGCTGGACCACCGAGTGAAGGCAAAAGGGCCAACAAGTGCTAAGCATCTCTGTAAACTCCTTCAAGATTGTTGGAAGACCATTCCCAGTGACTACCTCTTGAAGCTCATCAAGAGAATGCCAAGAGTGTGCAACGCAGTCACCAAAGCAAAAGGTGACTACTTTGAAAAACCTAGAATATAAGACATATTTTCAGTTGTTTCACACTTTTTTAAGTATATAATTCCACATGTGTTAATTCATAGTTTTGATCCTTTCAGTGTGAATTTACAACTTTCATAGTCATCAAAAATACAGAAAAATCTTTAAATGAAAAGGTGTGTCCAAACTTTTGGTCTGTACTGTATGTCACACAAAATACTTAATAAGTAACATTTCCCACATGTCTACTTTACATCAGCACAATTTTGGAACCAACATTTTTTTTGTTAGGGAGTTATAAGGGTTAAAAATTGACCAGTAATTTCTCATTTTCACAACACCATTTTTTTTAGGGACCACATCACATTTGAAGTCACTTTGAGGGGTCTATATGATAGAAAATACCCAAGTGTGACACTGTTCTAAAAACTGCACCCCTCAAGGTGCTCAAAACCACATTCAAGAAGTTTATTGACCCCTCAGGTGTTTCACAGGAATTTTTGGAATGTTTAAAAAAAAAATTAACATTTAACTTTTTTTCACCAAAAATTTACTTCAGCTCCAATTTGTTTTAATTTACCAAGGGTAACAGAAGAAATTAGACCCCAAATGTTGTTGTACAATTTGTTCTAAGTACGCTGATACCCCATATGTGAGGAAAAACCACTGTTTGGGCACATGGCAGAGCTCGGAAGGGAAGGAGGGCCGTTTTGACTTTCCAATGCAAAATTGACTGGAATTGAGCCCCTGATGTGCCTAAATATTGAAACCCCCCCACAAGTGACACCATTTTGGAAATTAGACCCAATAAGGAACTTATCTAGATGTGTGGTGAGCACTTTGACCCACCGAGTGCTTCACAGAAGTTTATAATGCAGAGCCGTCAAAATAAAAAATCATATTTTTTCACAAAAATGATATTTTGCCCACAATTTTTTATTTTCCTAAGGGTAACAGAAGAAATTGGACCCCAAAAGTTGTTGTGCAATTTGTCCTGAGTACGCTGATACCCCATATGTGGGGGTAAACCACTGTTTGGGCGCATGGCAAAGCTTGGAAGGGAAAAAGCGCCGTTTGGAATGCAGACTTAGATGGATTGGTCTGCAGGCATCATGTTGCATTTGCAAAGCCCCTGATGTACCTAAACAGTAGAAAACCACCCACAAGTGACCCCATATTGGAAATTAGACTCCCCAAGGAACTTATCTAGATGTGTTGTGAGAACTTTGAACCCCAAATGTTTCACTACAATTTATAACGCAGAGCCCTGAAAATAAAAAATATTTTTTCCACGCAAATTATTTTTTAGCCCCTAATTTTGTATTTTTCCAATGGTAACAGGAGAAATTGGACCCCAAAAGTTGTTGTCCAATTTGTCCTGAGTACGCTGATACCCCATATGTGGGGGGAACCACCGTTTGGGTGCATAGCAGAGCTCGGAAATGAAGGAGCGCCATTTGGAATGCAGACTTAGATGGATTGCTCTGCAGGCATCACGTTGCATTTGCAGAGCCCCTGATGTACCTAAACAGTAGAAACCCCCCACAAGTGACCCCATATTGGAAACTAGACCCCCCAAGGAACTTATCTAGATGTGTTGTGAGAACTTTGAACCTCCAAGTGTTTCACTACAGTTTATAACGCAGAGCCGTGAAAATACAAAATCTTTTTTTTCCCACAAAAATTATTTTTTAGCCCCCGGTTTTGTATTTTCCCAAGGGTAACCTGTGCACAGTATATACCATATGGGAATAAACGTACTAGAAATAGGAAACCAATATGGCTAAATAAAGCTGTAAGGGGCGCAATAAGTGACAAAAAGAAAGCATTTAGAGAATTAAAGGAAGTAGGTAGTGATGACGAGGCATTAAATAAATACAGAAAATTAAATTAATTCTGTAAAAAGCAAATCAAGGCAGCAAAAATTGAGACAGAGAGACTCCTTGCCAGAGAGAGAAAAAATAATCCCAAAATATTCTTTAACTACATAAATAGTAAGAAACTAAAAAATGATAGTGTTGGCCCCCTTAAAAATAGTCTGGGTGAAATGGTGGATGAGGATGAGGAAAAAGCCAATATGCTAAATGACTTTTTTCATCAGTATTTACACAAGAAAATCCCATGGCAGACAAAATGATCAGTGATAACAAAAATTCCCAATTAAATGTCACCTGCTTATCCCAGCAGGAAGTACGGCGGCGTCTAAAAATCACTAAAATTGACAAATCTCCGGGCCCGGATGGGATACACCCCTGAGTACTGCGGGAACTAAGTACAGTCATTGATAGACCATTATTTTTAATCTTTAAAGAGTCCATAATAACAGGGTCTGTACCACAGGACTGGCGTATAGCAAATGTGGTGCCAATATTCAGAAAGGGGACAAAAACTCAACTCGGAAATTATAGGCCAGAAAGCTTAACCTCTACTGTGGGTAAAATCCTGGAAGGCATTCTAAGGGATGCTATACTGGAGTACCTGAAGAGGAATAACCTCATGACCCAGTATCAGCACGGGTTTACTAGGGACCGTTCATGTCAGACTAATTTGATCAGCTTCTATGAAGAGGTAAGTTCCGGACTGGACCAAGGGAGCCCAGTGGATGTAGTGTATATGGACTTTTCAAAAACTTTTGATACGGTGCCACACAAAAGGTTGATACATAAAATGAGAATAATGGGGATAGGGGAAAATATGTGTAAGTGGGTTGAGAGCTGGCTCAGGGATAGCTCAGGGATAGGAAACAAAGGGTGGTTATTAATAGAGCACACTCGGACTGGGTCGCGGTTAGCAGTGGGGTACCACAGGGGTCAGTATTGTGCCCTCTTCTTTTTAACACATTTATTAATGACCTTGTAGGGGGCATTCAGAGTAGAATTTCAATATTTGCAGATGCCACTAAACTCTGCAGGGTAATCAATACAGGGGAGGACAATTTTATATTACAGGATGATTTATGTAAACTAGAAGCTTGGGCTGATAAATGGCAAATGAGCTTTAATGGGGATAAATGTAAGGTCATTGGGTAGAAGTAATAAGATGTATAACTATGTGCTTAATTCTAAAACTCTGGGCAAAACCGTCAATGAAAAAGACCTGGGTGTATGGGTGGATGACAAACTCATATTCAGTGGCCAGTGTCAGGCAGCTGCTACAAAGGCAAATAAAATAATGGGATGTATTAAAAGAGGCATAGATGCTCATGAGGAGAACATAATTTTACCTCTATACAAGTCACTAGCTCGACCACACTTAGAATACTGTGCACAGTTCTGGTCTCCGGTGTATAAGAAAGACATAGCTGAACTAGAGCGGGTGCAGAGAAGAGCAACCAAGGTTATTAGAGGACTGGGGGGTCTGCAAAAGCAAGATGGGTTATTACACTTTGGGCTATTTAGTTTAGAAAAACGAAGACAGTACAAAGACCTTTCTGATGATCTTTTTAATCATAGACCTGAGACATGGACAGAGGGGCATCCTCTGCGTCTGGAGGAAAGAAGGTTTAAGCATAATAACAGACGCGGATTCTTTACTGTAAGAGCAGTGAGACTATGGAACTCACTGCCGTATGATGTAGTAATGAGTGATTCATTACTTAAATTTAAGAGGAGACTGGATGCCTTTCTTGAAAAGTATAATGTTACAGGGTATATATACTAGTGTTATGGTTCTCAATGGCAAGAGAACATAGCCCAGCAAACATAAGAACTAGCTCTTGGAAGGATGGAAACTAAACTGACCATGAACTAAACCTGCCGCACAACTAACAGTAGCCGGGTAGCGTAGCCTGCGTTTTATCCCTAGACGCCCAGCGCCGGCCGGAGGACTAACTAATCCTGGCAGAGGAAAATATAGTCCTGGCTCACCTCTAGAGAAATTTCCCCGAAAGGCAGACAGAGGCCCCCACAAATATTGGCGGTGATTTTAGACGAAATGACAAACGTAGTATGAAAATAGGTTTAGCAAAATTGAGGTCCGCTTACTAGATAGCAGGAAGACAGAAAGGGCACTTTCATGGTCAGCTGAAAACACTATCAAAACGCCATCCTGAAATTACTTTAAGACTCTAGTATTAACTCATAACATCAGAGTGGCAATTTCAGATCACAAGAGCTTTCCAGACACAGAAACGAAACTACAGCTGTGAACTGGAACAAAATGCAAAAACAAACAAGGACTAAAGTCCAACTTAGCTGGGAGTTGTCTAGCAGCAGGAACATGCACAGAAAGGCTTCTGATTACAATGTTGACCGGCATGGAAGTGACAGAGGAGCAAGGCTAAATAGCGACTCCCACATCCCGATGGAAACAGGTGAACAGAGAGGATGATGCACACCAGTTCAATTCCACCAGTGGCCACCGGGGGAGCCCAAAATCCAATTTCACAACAGTACCCCCCCCCTCAAGGAGGGGGCACCGAACCCTCACCAGAACCACCAGGGCGATCAGGATGAGCCCTATGAAAGGCACGGACCAAATCGGAGGCATGAACATCAGAGGCAGTCACCCAAGAATTATCCTCCTGACCGTATCCCTTCCATTTGACCAGATACTGGAGTTTCCGTCTGGAAACACGGGAGTCCAAGATTTTTTCCACAACGTACTCCAACTCGCCCTCAACCAACACCGGAGCAGGAGGCTCAACGGAAGGCACAACCGGTACCTCATACCTGCGCAATAATGACCGATGAAAAACATTATGAATAGAAAAAGATGCAGGGAGGTCCAAACGGAAGGACACAGGGTTAAGAATCTCCAATATCTTGTACGGGCCGATGAACCGAGGCTTAAACTTGGGAGAAGAAACCCTCATAGGGACAAAACGAGAAGACAACCACACCAAGTCCCCAACACAAAGCCGAGGACCAACCCGACGCCGGCGGTTGGCAAAAAGCTGAGTCCTCTCCTGGGACAACTTCAAATTGTCTACTACCTGCCCCCAAATCTGATGCAACCTCTCCACCACAGCATCCACTCCAGGACAATCCGAAGATTCCACCTGACCAGAAGAAAATCGAGGATGAAACCCCGAATTACAGAAAAAGGGAGACACCAAGGTGGCAGAGCTGGCCCGATTATTGAGGGCAAACTCCGCTAAAGGCAAAAAAGCAACCCAATCATCCTGATCTGCAGACACAAAACACCTCAAATATGTCTCCAAGGTCTGATTCATCCGCTCGGTCTGGCCATTAGTCTGAGGATGGAAAGCAGACGAGAAAGACAAATCTATGCCCATCCTAGCACAGAATGCTTGCCAAAATCTAGACACGAATTGGGTACCTCTGTCAGAAACGATATTCTCCGGAATACCATGCAAACGGACCACATTTTGAAAAAACAGAGGAACCAACTCGGAAGAAGAAGGCAACTTAGGCAGGGGAACCAAATGGACCATCTTAGAGAAACGATCACACACCACCCAGATGACAGACATCTTCTGAGAAACAGGAAGATCCGAAATAAAATCCATCGAGATGTGCGTCCAGGGCCTCTTCGGGATAGGCAAGGGCAACAACAATCCACTAGCCCGAGAACAACAAGGCTTGGCCCGAGCACAAACGTCACAAGACTGCACGAAGCCTCGCACATCTCGAGACAGGGAAGGCCACCAGAAGGACCTTGCCACCAAATCCCTGGTACCAAAGATTCCAGGATGACCTGCCAACGCAGAAGAATGAACCTCAGAAATGACTTTACTGGTCCAATCATCAGGAACAAACAGTCTACCAGGTGGGCAACGATCAGGTCTATCCGCCTGAAACTCCTGCAAGGCCCGCCGCAGGTCTGGAGAAACGGCAGACAATATCACTCCATCCTTAAGGATACCTGTAGGTTCAGAATTACCAGGGGAGTCAGGCTCAAAACTCCTAGAAAGGGCATCCGCCTTAACATTCTTAGAACCTGGCAGATAGGACACCACAAAATTAAACCGAGAGAAAAACAACGACCAGCGCGCCTGTCTAGGATTCAGGCGTCTGGCGGACTCAAGATAAATTAGATTTTTGTGGTCAGTCAATACCACCACCTGATGTCTAGCCCCCTCAAGCCAATGACGCCACTCCTCAAAAGCCCACTTCATGGCCAAAAGCTCCCGATTCCCAACATCATAATTCCGCTCGGCGGGCGAAAATTTACGTGAGAAAAAAGCACAAGGTCTCATCACGGAGCAATCGGAACTTCTCTGCGACAAAACCGCCCCAGCTCCGATTTCAGAAGCGTCGACCTCAACCTGAAAAGGAAGAGCAACATCAGGCTGACGCAGCACAGGGGCGGAAGAAAAGCGGCGCTTAAGCTCCCGAAAGGCCTCCACAGCAGCAGGGGACCAATCAGCAACATCAGCACCCTTCTTAGTCAAATCAGTCAATGGTTTAACAACATCAGAAAAACCAGCAATAAATCGACGATAAAAGTTAGCAAAGCCCAAAAATTTCTGAAGACTCTTAAGAGAAGAGGGTTGCGTCCAATCACAAATAGCCTGAACCTTGACAGGATCCATCTCGATGGAAGAGGGGGAAAAAATATATCCCAAAAAGGAAATCTTTTGAACCCCAAAAACGCACTTAGAACCCTTCACACACAAGGAATTAGACCGCAAAACCTGAAAAACCCTCCTGACCTGCTGGACATGAGAGTCCCAGTCATCCGAAAAAATCAAAATATCATCCAGATACACAATCATAAATTTATCCAAATAATCACGGAAAATGTCATGCATAAAGGACTGAAAGACTGAAGGGGCATTTGAAAGACCAAAAGGCATCACCAAATACTCAAAGTGGCCCTCGGGCGTATTAAATGCGGTTTTCCACTCATCCCCCTGCTTAATTCGCACCAAATTATACGCCCCACGGAGATCTATCTTAGAGAACCACTTGGCCCCCTTTATGCGAGCAAACAAATCAGTCAGCAGTGGCAACGGATATTGATATTTAACCGTGATCTTATTCAAAAGCCGATAATCAATGCACGGCCTCAAAGAGCCATCTTTCTTAGCCACAAAGAAAAAACCGGCTCCTAAGGGAGATGACGAAGGACGAATATGTCCCTTTTCCAAGGACTCCTTTATATATTCGCGCATAGCAGCATGTTCAGGCACAGACAGATTAAATAAACGACCCTTAGGGTATTTACTACCCGGAATCAAATCTATGGCACAATCGCACTCCCGGTGCGGAGGTAATGAACCAAGCTTAGGTTCTTCAAAAACGTCACGATATTCAGTCAAGAATTCAGGAATCTCAGAGGGAATAGATGATGAAATGGAAACCACAGGTACGTCCCCATGCGTCCCCTTACATCCCCAGCTTAACACAGACATAGCTTTCCAGTCAAGGACTGGGTTATGAGATTGCAGCCATGGCAATCCAAGCACCAACACATCATGTAGGTTATACAGCACAAGAAAGCGAATAATCTCCTGGTGATCCGGATTAATCCGCATAGTTACTTGTGTCCAGTATTGTGGTTTATTGCTAGCCAATGGGGTGGAGTCAATCCCCTTCAGGGGTATAGGAGTTTCAAGAGGCTCCAAATCATACCCACAGCGTTTGGCAAAGGACCAATCCATAAGACTCAAAGCGGCGCCAGAGTCGACATAGGCATCCGCGGTAATAGATGATAAAGAACAAATCAGGGTCACAGATAGAATAAACTTAGACTGTAAAGTGCCAATTGAAACAGACTTATCAAGCTTCTTAGTACGCTTAGAGCATGCTGATATAACATGAGTTGAATCACCGCAATAGAAGCACAACCCATTTTTTCGTCTAAAATTCTGCCGTTCACTTCTGGACAGAATTCTATCACATTGCATATTCTCTGGTGTCTTCTCAGTAGACACCGCCAAATGGTGCACAGGTTTGCGCTCCCGCAGACGCCTATCGATCTGGATAGCCATTGTCATGGACTCATTCAGACCCGCAGGCACAGGGAACCCCACCATAACATCCTTAATGGCATCAGAGAGACCCTCTCTGAAATTCGCCGCCAGGGCGCACTCATTCCACTGAGTAAGCACAGCCCATTTACGGAATTTCTGGCAGTATATTTCAGCTTCGTCTTGCCCCTGAGATAGGGACATCAAGGCCTTTTCCGCCTGAAGTTCTAACTGAGGTTCCTCATAAAGCAACCCCAAGGCCAGAAAAAACGCATCCACATTGAGCAACGCAGGATCCCCTGGAGCCAATGCAAAAGCCCAATCCTGAGGGTCGCCCCGGAGCAAGGAAATCACAATCCTGACCTGCTGAGCAGGATCTCCAGCAAAGCGAGATTTCAGGGACAAAAACAACTTGCAATTATTTTTGAAATTTTGAAAGCAAGATCTATTCCCCGAGAAAAATTCAGGCAAAGGAATTCTAGGTTCAGATATAGGAACATGAACAACAAAATCTTGTAAATTTTGAACTTTCGTGGTGAGATTATTCAAACCTGCAGCTAAACTCTGAATATCCATTTTAAACAGGTGAACACAGAGCCATTCCAGGATTAGAAGGAGAGAGAGAGAGAAAGGCTGCAATATAGGCAGACTTGCAAGAGATTCAATTACAAGCACACTCAGAACTGAAGGGAAAAAAAAAAAAAAAAAATCTTCAGCAGACTTCTCTTTTCTCTCCTTTCTCTGTCAATTAATTTAACCCTTTGTGGCCGGTCAAACTGTTATGGTTCTCAATGGCAAGAGAACATAGCCCAGCAAACATAAGAACTAGCTCTTGGAAGGATGGAAACTAAACTGACCATGAACTAAACCTGCCGCACAACTAACAGTAGCCGGGTAGCGTAGCCTGCGTTTTATCCCTAGACGCCCAGCGCCGGCCGGAGGACTAACTAATCCTGGCAGAGGAAAATATAGTCCTGGCTCACCTCTAGAGAAATTTCCCCGAAAGGCAGACAGAGGCCCCCACAAATATTGGCGGTGATTTTAGACGAAATGACAAACGTAGTATGAAAATAGGTTTAGCAAAATTGAGGTCCGCTTACTAGATAGCAGGAAGACAGAAAGGGCACTTTCATGGTCAGCTGAAAACACTATCAAAACGCCATCCTGAAATTACTTTAAGACTCTAGTATTAACTCATAACATCAGAGTGGCAATTTCAGATCACAAGAGCTTTCCAGACACAGAAACGAAACTACAGCTGTGAACTGGAACAAAATGCAAAAACAAACAAGGACTAAAGTCCAACTTAGCTGGGAGTTGTCTAGCAGCAGGAACATGCACAGAAAGGCTTCTGATTACAATGTTGACCGGCATGGAAGTGACAGAGGAGCAAGGCTAAATAGCGACTCCCACATCCTGATGGAAACAGGTGAACAGAGAGGATGATGCACACCAGTTCAATTCCACCAGTGGCCACCGGGGGAGCCCAAAATCCAATTTCACAACATACTAGATTCCTTGATAGGGTGTTGATCCAGGGAACTAGTCTGATTGCCGTATGTGGAGTCGGGAAGGAATTTTTTCCCCAATGTGGAGCTTACTCTTTGCCACATGTTTTTTTTTGCCTTCCTCTGGATCAACATGTTAGGGCATGTTAGGTTAGGCTATGGGTTGAACTAGATGGACTTACAGTCTTCCTTCAACCTTAATAACTATGTAACTATGTAACTATGTAACAGAAGGAATTGGACCCCAAAAGCTTCTTTCCAATTTGTCCTGAGATAGCTGACACCCCATATGTTGGGGTAAACCCCTGTTTGGGCGCACAGGAGAGCTCAGAAGGGAAAAAGCATTGTTTTACTTTTTCAACGCAGAATTGGCTGGAATTGAGATCGGACGCCATGTCACGTTTGGAGAGCCCCTGATGTGCCTAAACAGTGGAAACCCCCCAATTCTAACTGAAACCCTAACCCAAACACACCCCTAACCCTAATCCCAACCCTAACCATAACCCTCACCACACCCCTAACCTAATCATGCCCCTAACCCTAATCTCAACCACACCCCTAACCCTAATCCCAACCCTAACCACACCCTTAACTCCAGCACACCCCTAACCCTAATCCCAACCAAAGCCCTAACCACACCCCCAACCCTAATCCTAACCCTAATCCCAACCGTAAATGAAATCCAAACCCTAACTTTAGCCCCAACCCTACGCCAAACTTTAGCCCTAACCCTAACTTTAGCCCCAAATCTAACTTTAGCCCCAACCCTAACTGTAGCCCCAACCCTAACCCTAACTTTAGCCCCAACCCTAACCATAACTGTAGCCCCAACCCTAACCCTAACTGTACCCACAACCTTAACTGTAGCCCCAACTCTAACTGTAGCCCTAACCCTAATGTTAGCCCCAATCCTAACCCTAACTTTAGCCCCAACCCTAACCCTAACTTTAGCCCCAAACCTAACCCTAACTTCAGCCCCAACCCTAACTGTAGCCTTAACCCTAACTTTAGTCCCAATCCTAACCCAATGGGAAAATGGAAATAAATACTTTTTTTAATTTTATTATTTTTTCCTAACTAAGGGGGTGATGAAGGGGGGTTTGATTTACTTTTATAGCGGGTTTTTTAGCAGATTTTTATGATTGGCAGCCGTCACACACTTAAATACACTTTTTATTGCAAAAAATAGTTTTGCATCTCCACATTTTGAGAGCTGTAATTTTTCCATATTTTGGTCCACAGAATCATTTGAGGTCTTGTTTTTTGCGGGACGAGTTGACGTTTTTAATGGTACGTGACATTTTTTGATCGCTTTTTTTTCCTGATTTTTGTGATTCAGAATGACCAAAAAACAGATATTCATGAATTTCTTTTCTTTTTTTTTTAGGGGGGGGGGGGGCGTTTATACCTTTCCACGTTTGGTAAAATTAATAAAGCAGTTTTATTCTTCGGGTCAGTACGCATCGCTTTATTCTGAGGACTATTACCTTTTTATTTTTTTGCTGATGATGCTGTATGGCAGCTCGTTTTTTGTGGGACAAGATGATGTTTTCAGCGGTACCATGGTTATTTATATCCACTTTTTGTTCGGCGGTATGATGATAAAGCGTTGTTTTTTGCCTCTTTTTTTTACGGTGTTCACTGAAGGAGTTAACTACTGGGACAGTTTTATAGGGCGGGTCGTTACAGACGCGGCGATACTAAATATGTGTACTTTTATTGTTTGTTTTTTTATTTAGAGAAAGAAATGTATCTATTGGAACAATATATATTTTTTCTTTATTTAGGAATTTTTTTTTTTAACACATGTAAATATTTTTTTTTTACTTTATAACATTGCCCCAGGGGGGACATCACAGTATAGCGTCAGATCGCTGATCTTACACTTTGCAACGCACTGTGTCAGATCAGCGACCTGGCAGGCACTGCAGGGAGGCTTGCCGGCGCCTGCTCTGAGCAGGCTCTTGCAAGCCACCTCCCTGCAGGACCCGGAAGGAGCCCCACGGCCTATGCCGCCGGAACGCTGCGATGATGTTTGATCACAGTGTTCCGGAGGTTAATGTGCCGGGAGCGGTCCTTGACCACTCCTGGCACATAGTGCCGGATGTCAGCTGTAATAATCAGCTGACACCCGGCGGCAATCGGCCGCGCTTCCCCGATCACCTATGACGTACTATCCCGTCCCTGGGAATTAATTCCCAGGTCACCTCGACGGGATTGTACGTCATATGGGATTAAGGGGTTAATCATAGATGGGATATAATGAGAACTATTTTGAATAGATATTGGCCAATTCTAGAAACTGATCCCATTTTACAGAAGTGCCTTCCAAACCGACCTCTAATGACAGCACGGAGGAGCAGTACCATGAAGGATATTCTCGGGCACAGTCATTATATTGCCAAATTGCCAACAGGCGATTTTAGTCCTGCATATCTGCAGATCTCCTCCGACTAAAATCCCTTTATGTATGTAACATGTACATTTTAAACATTTTTTGCATGTTTTTTTCTAAATAAATTAATATTTTTATCTCTAAGATGTTGTTTGGGACTTTTTTGCTCTATTTCTCTCTGTTGATATCTAGCTGGAGCGGTCCATTTGAATCTATATTTTTTAGTCATTTTGGGAGAGCTGGTACACTTTGCTCTCGGCCTCATTGTATGGTGGTGCTTTATGATTATACTAATGTGTATTAAGTTCACACATTGTGGAAAATTTCTGCTGCTGATTTGATTAGAAATTCGCAACAAAATCCCCAAGTAACACATGCAGATTTCCTTGTGGATTTGGCTGCAGATTTCTCCCTGCTCCATTTACTAAGCATTGAATAGGATGAAAACCGCAATGAAAATCTGCATAATTGGGAAAGATTATTTTTTTAAATGTGAATAGGATTAAAAAAAACAACCAAAGCCTAGATTGCATCTACTGGCCGATCATGGCCGTTTAGCACTCGGCTTAGCTGATCACCAGTCGTTTAGACAGGCCGACTGCACTTTCATGCCCACAAAATGATAGTCATTGTGGGCTCATATCAAATATCATTGTTCTCGGCAGCATGTCTTTACACCGGATAATGTGCTGCCGAGAATGAGCATTTTAATTCTTTCAGCCCCCAAGCCTGTTTTCACCTTCTCGACCAGGCCAAATTTTTCAATTCTGACCAGTGTCACTTTGTGGTGATAACTCTGGAACGCTTCATCAGATCCCACTGATTCTGGGAATTGTTTTTTCGTGACATATTGTACTTCATGGTAGTAGTATACTTTGATCAATATGACTTGTGTTTATTTGTTGAAAATATTGGAAATTTGGCAAAAATGTTGAACATTTTGCAAGTTTCAAACTTTTAATTTTTGTGCCCTTAAACCTGAGAGTGGTGTCAAGCCAGTTTTTTAAGGGACCACAGTTGAAGTGACTTTGATGTTCCTATGTAATAGAAAATGCCCAAAAGTGACCCCATCCTAAAAACTGTACCCCTCAAAGTGCTCAGAACCACATTGAAGAAGTTTATTAACCCTTCAGGTGCTTCACAGGAATTAAAGCAACGTGGACGGAAAAGAAATACAATTTTACTTTTTCCCAGAAAAATGTTCCTTTAGCTCCATATGTGGAGGAAAACTAGCAGGGCTCGGAAGGGAAGGAGCGCCGTTTGACTTTTGGAGCGCAAAATTGGCTGGAATCATTAGCAGATGCCATTTGGTGTTAGGAGAGACCCTGATGTATCTAAACAGTGGAAACCACCCACAAGTGACCCCATTTTGGAAACTAGACTCTTCAAGGAATTTATGTAGACTTGTGGTGAGCACCTTGAATCCACAGGTGTTTCAGAGAATTTTACAAGGTGAAAATGAATTTTTTTTTTTTACATTTTTTCACACAAACATGTGCTAGCCCTTCGATCTCTGGAAGGCAGGGTGAACAAATCAACAGCAGGTAAAGAATTGGTTTTATTTATTTTTTGCGCTGTTCCTTGTGCGGTATAATGATTAGGTGATTTTATTCCCCTGGTCGGTGCGATTACAGTGATACCAGATTTATAACGGGTTTTTATGTTTGGCAGCTGTCACAGTAAAAGACGCATTTTATTGCAAATAGTTTTTGCATCACCATATTTTGGGAGCTATAATTTTTTCCATATTTCTGCCGACAGTCATGTGAGGGCTTGTTTTTTGAGAGACGAGTTGTCATTTTTATTGGTACCATTTTTGGTCACTTTCTATTCAAATTTTTGAAAGGCAGAATGAACAAAACCCAGCAATTCTAGAATAATTTTTTTTGGGGGTGGGGGACGTTTATGCTGTTCCATGTGTGATAATATTTATGAGGCAGCTTTATTCTTCGGGTCAGTACAATTACAGCAATACCATATTTACATAGATTTTTTTTATGTATTGGCACTTTTACACAATAAAATTTTTTATAGAAAAAATAATTATTTTTGCATCGCTTCATTCTGAGAGCTATAACTTTTTAATTTTTCCTTTGACAGAGTTGTATGGTGGCTTGTTTTTTTGTGGGACAAGATGATTTTTTCAGCAATACTATTATAATTAACATTAGTATTTTGAAAGCGTTTTATTCCACTTTTTGTTCGATGGTATGAAGAAAAAGCATTGTATTTTGGCCCTTTTAATTTTTTTTTTTTTACTATTTTTACCATTTTTTTAACTTTAGTCCCTTTTATGGGACTTTCATTTTCATGGTGAATGATAGGGCGGTGAATGGGAATTATAAAGAAGTGTAATGTAGAGCGTGCATATAGGAGTGTGTGTATAATGAGGGGGCCGATTGATCAAAAGGGTGGATAGCTGAAAACAACAATCATGTTGGCGGACCCCTAGTTAGGAAAAATGTGGCAGTTAATAAGTCACTCTGAATGTTGGGCATAGGTGGGTCACTATAGAAATTCTTGGATGGAATGAATGTCTCTCATGTGGAATATTGGAATATAAGGATGCTGCATTAAGGGTGACCGTTTTATTTCAATATAAGTGTCCAAAACTTCTTAGTTCTGTTCACATGTAATCATTAAAGGGGTTGTCCACTACTAGGACAACCCCTTCTTGAAATAATAACGCTTATACTCCCCTCCAATGCCAGCTCCGTTCCTATGGTGTCAGCACTCACCCTCTCTGCGGGACTCTCATGCGGTGTGGTGACACATGACGCTGGCACCCAATCAGCACAGGCATCACTGCTCCCGTCTTTGGACAAATCGAACATGAGAGGAAGTCCGGGCTGCAGCTGAGCTCTGACTTCCTCTTCATGTTCAATTTGTTTGCAAACATTGAACTAATCTTAAAAATGACCCCATTCTAGGAGGGATAATCTAGAAAAACAAAACCTGTATCTCTTAATGTAAATGCAAAATGATCAATAATATAGTCACATCCAATAGGCTCAAACTTAGGAGTAAACAATACATTATAAAGACTCCATCCTTGTTGCCATCTCTTAGGGATAGTTACAGATGTAGGCAGTGTTGGACTGAGGTGCAAAGTTCCACCATTAACCAACTCCAGGAACCCAACTTTTCAGCTAAATGCAAATATGACAATATCCTCAATCACAAATGTATATAACAATGAACGGGGTGTATTGGTAAATGAATAAGATGCTGCCTTTGTCTATAAGTAGTGATTCAAGTATATTGTGCCAAGTACTGCCAAGCACTGAAGATAGCATGTCCCCTGAGTTTTTCCAGCAAGATGGTGCACCACCACATTATGGGTGTCAGGTCCCAGCATTCCTACATGAACAGTTTCCTGGAAAGTAGATTTGTCGTCATAGGCCAGTTGAATGGCCACCAAGGTCTCCAGATTTGACCCCTTAGACTTTTATCTTTGGTGTCATCTGAAGGCAATTGTCTATGCTGTGAAGATATGAGATGTGCAGCATCTTAAACAACGGATACTGGAAGCCTGTGCTAGCATTTCTTCTGCGGTGTTGCTATCAGTGTGTCAAGAGTGGGAGAAGAGGGTTGCATTGACAATCCAACACAATGGGCAGCACTTTGAACACATTTTGTAAGTGGTCATAAACTTGTAAATAACTCATGAAAGAATAAAGTTAGGTTGAAGCCAAGCACACCACTGCTTTTCTTGTGACATTCTCAATAAGTTTGATGCGTCACATGACCTTCTTCCCATTGGAAAAAATAAAGTTGGATCCAAAATGGCCGACTTCAAAATGGCTGCCATGGTCACCAACCATCTTGAAAAGTCCACCCCTGCCATATACTAATATGCCACAAACAGGAAGTTAATATCACCAACCATTCCCATTTTATTTAGGTGCATCCATATAAATGGCCCACCCTGTTGACTTCCTGCGCATTAGTGAGGGACTAGAGAGTAATTATTAATGTAGTTTGTTCTGAGTTTTTGTCTAATTTCTCTTTTGTTCATCCTTAATAGGGGTCCACCACACAATCCAGCTGTCCACCGTATGGCTCCATCAGCCTCAACATCATACACCCTCCTATATATGTCCTCTCCATCTCGAGCACTCTTCTATGGACCGCAGTCATATACAGCCTTATCAAGGAGCCTGTTTTAGGTGAACTCCCCTATAGGAACATCCTGATCTGGAGGGAAAGGGTTCAGTTCCTGTCATGGAGAGAGAGGGAAAGGAAGCAGAGGAGCCGTGTAGCCTGAAGTGCTGCAGCTCCTGGGAAGAGACATTCAGAAGGCAGAACTGTATTGCAGTGAGCGTGCAAGGAAGTCAGAGCAAAGGAGAAGATACCAGAAGGGGACCAGCCCTGCACAGGCTGCCTCCTTCTGAGGCGCAGAATACCGGTAACCAGCACACCAAGGGAGTAAGGACCTTTATGCCTTGCTCCAGAGACCGGCAGGACAGCTAATTTCATGTTACCTGTCTGCCCTACACCCAGGAGGCACGGTGGCACCCCTTAGAGGCTGGGGCATGATAGAGTCCCTATAAACCACCTCAAGCCACCAGTCATACATGTTTGTCCTATCCTATCTGGGGGACAGAGAGAGAGACATAATATCTACAACAGTTGTGAGGACCTCATGAAAAGCTTAGCAGTAAGGGACTACAACACTGCAACGCAAAGGAATGCTACTGATTTCCACCTGGACAAGGGGACTCAGGATTTGTCTCCAAACTGGCCAAATTCTGCCTGCCCTGTGATCTGGTGCTCTGGACTGTGGATGCTGATGTCTTCAGTAAAGGTAAAGAGACTGCAACCTTGTGTCCTCGTTCTTCTTTTGGCCACTCACCATCCACCATCTACACACCGGGAAGACCTGGGGACATACTTCACCTGTGGGATGGTATACCATCTAGCTGCCATAACATCACCCCAGCGGACCTCTTAAAGCAGCGTCGGTCACCCTGACCGAATACCACAGGTGGCGTCACAAACACATACTTTATCCCTTTAAAGACTTTTCCCTTTTACACGGACCGGGTTAGCCACCGTGACATCCCCCTGTGAACCGCAGGACCCGGTACCGAGTACCCCACGGCCCCATGGGGGCGATCCAACTTTGGCATCACAAGCAGGATCTACTAAAGCCTGCAAAGCGGGTTGTGTGCCTAAAAGACTTTGCCTAACTGATTTGTGCTAAAAGACTGTGTATTGCGCATTGCCGCCAAAAATTGCCGCAAGAACTGCCGCCATTGCTGCACTGCGTGGAGCGCAAGGGGAAGGAGACGTACCTTCGTGGGCGGAGCTAGCCAAAAAGCGCAAAGCAGGAAGAATGGGTTCTGCCCTGCTGCCTGGAACGCCGGAAGTGAAGACGTCGTGCAGCGGAGCTGAAAGAAGAGACCCTGCAAAGAGTCAAGCGGAGCACCGGAGGAACCGCTGCTGATTCCGGAGAGGAGCCCCAACTTCCACCAGGTTAGCGAGGGGGAAGAGCAAAGTCTAACCAGGGAGGGGAGTTGGCGGCAGTTGCAGCCGCAGACCTAATGGCACCCCCAGGCCTTGCCGTGGATGTGCCCTCAGGCCCCGGGATAGACGCAGCCGCAGGCCTTGTACTGCTGCCAGGTCCCGCAGAGACTGCCGCTACCATCAGCCAGCCGGGCACCGCTCCAGCTACAGCGGCCATCATGCCCCTCTCCATGCCGTACATACCAGGAGCAGCCTGCCTCCCGCAATATTCTGGAGAATCGCATACATTAGCTGACTTTAAAGAAAGACTCTGCAGCCTGCTTGAAGTTTATCCCCTGACAGAGCATCATAAAGTTCACATTGTAACGGGCCAACTGTTTGGAGCGGCCCTGAGAGAAGTGAAATCCTGGCCAGCTGTGGATAAAGGGACTGTGCAGCGGATCTTTGCTAAGCTTAAAACCACCTTTGACACCTGCACCGCTACAGAAATCAAATTGAAGTTTTATGGGCCAAGCAGAGGCCGCAGGATAGCCTACGAGACTATGTGCTTAATCTCCAGGAAGCACTGTGGGCAATCAGGCAGGTTGACCCTAACAGCGTGCAAGATGAAGACAAACTCTTAAAAGAGCGGTTCATGGAGGGACTCCTGTGCAATAACCAAAGGGCCCAACTGCGCCTCCTGGCCATGCAGAATCCGGACCTAGCCAAGCCCTCACTTACCACCAGGAGGTGGCGCCAGATCCTCAAGTCCTTGCTGAGGCCGATGCCCAGATCCTTGAAGACAATTCTCCCGCAGGACTACACCTCGAGCTGCAGGAGCTGACTATGAACTTTGCAGTGCTAGCCCGGACCGTGCAGTCCCTACAGGAGGCCCCCCAAGGAGAAGATCACGCTGGCTTTCAGACCAGAGGATGTTCCCTGGCGACGACAGAAGAGGATCCCGCCGACCAGAGGAAGAGACGACGATCGCTATCATCAGGACAGACGACCCATCTGCCGCCGCTGCAATCAGGCAGGCCACATTGCAAGGTACTGTCATTTAAACGAGCGACCCCTGGGGCAGAGGGTCAATCCCCAGTAGTAGGATGACCAGGCCCACAAAACAGGAGAGACAAGTACGTTGGAGGATGACCTGTTATCCCCATTGTGATCGATGGTATCCCCATGAACGCTCTGTTGGACACTGGTTCTCAGGTGACAAATATGCCCTACATCCTTTATAAACGTTATTGGGCTGACACAGACATTACTCGTGGCCCTGATGATGATTTCACCATAGTAGCCAGTAACGGTCAGCCCTTACCACAAGTGGGATACAAAGAGGTAACCATTAAAGTGGGGCGGGTAGAGTTGAAATCCCAAGGGATAGTGGTTGTTGATATTGATCACCATGAATGTAACCCTATGATAACCATTGGTACTAATGTCATAGAAAATTGTCTTGCAGAGGTTATTGTCCTATTACAACAGGTGGCCGAAACTGCTGGTTCCAGTGAGCAATGTGTTTTGCAGAAAGAAATCAGAGCTCTGGTACAGAGACAGCAGGTAGAACTATCTGGTGGAGAAATTGGCCATGCCACAGTGAGTGATTCAATCCCCATGGCAATACCCCCCATGAGTGAAATATTAATATGGTGTCGGGCAGCAATAGGCCTCCGAGGTAAAGACTACCAGGCCCTGGTAGAACCTGTGTATTTGGATAGTAGGCCCACAATCCTGACATCCAGAGGGGTGGTTGAGGTCCGCAAGGGGAGAGTTCCAGTACGTGTTCTTAACTGTGGAGATAAAGAGGTCTACCTAACCAAATATGCCACATTTGCCAAACTGTTTACTGTTGATAATAATGTGATACAGGTAACAGAACGCTTGGTCCCGTTCCACCAGGCAGAGGACAATAGCTCTGCAGGACAAATGGAAGATTGGTGTCAGAAACTACACGTGGGCACTGACTCTACACCATCACACCAAAAACGAGCTTACGGGTGGTCCATGAGTATGAGAGAGTATTCAGCAAACACCCACTAGATTTTGGGCAGGTAAAAGGGATTCAACATCAAAACCCCTCGGGAGATCATCCGCCCATTAAAGAGAGATACCGTCCTGTACCTCCAGCTCATTATCAGTGTGCCAAAGACATGTTGCGAGAGATGAAGGAGGCTGGGGTAGTTAGAGACAGTCGTAGACCTTGGGCAGCTCCATTAGTCCTCGTCAGGAAGAAAGATGGCACGATGAGAATGTGTGTAGATTATAGGCAGATAAACCGCATTACACACAAGGATGCATACCCTTTGCCTAGAATAGAAGAGTCATTAGCTGCTTTAAAATCTGCTAACTACTTCTCTACCTTGGATCTCACCAGTGGGTACTGGCAGGTTCCCGTAGCAGAAGCGGATAAGGAAAAGACGGCCTTCACCACACCGATGGATCTCTGCGAATTCAACTACATGCCGTTTGGACTGTGCAATGCCCCAAGAACATTTCAGAGGATGATGGAGCGCTGTCTTGGACACAAGAATTTTGAAACCGTCTTGCTGTATCTGGACAATGTCATTGTCTTCTCCAAAACTTATGAGGACCATCTAGAGCACCTGGCCGAGGTGTTCGAAGCTCTGTCTAGCTTTGGTCTAAAGGTAAAGCCATCCAAATGCCTTCTGTTAAAGCCCAAAGTGCAGTACCTGGGCCATGTGGTGAGCGCCGAAGGAGTGGCCCCAGACCCTGACAAGGTCACTGTGATCAGAGACTGGCCAAAGCCCAGCAACCTCCATGCAGTTCCTCGGGTTGGTAGGCTACTACAGAAGATTTATCAAAGACTTCACTAAGAAAGCCCTACAAGACCTGTTAGTGGGCCAATCCAAGAAAACCAAGGGTAAGAATACCCCATTTGACTGGGACGCCGGACTGGAGAGATCCTTCACTGGTTTGAAGTTGGCTCTGACGGGAGATTAGGTACTGGCTTACCCTGAATATGACCAACCGTTTGTGCTGTACACAGATGCCAGCAACATGGGGCTAGGAGCCGTGTTGTCCGAGGTCCAGAAAGGCAAAAAAAAGGGTAATCGCCTACACCAGCAGGAAACTTCATCCCACTGAAAGGAACCCTGAAAACTACAGTTCCTTTAAGCTGGAGCTCCTCGCCATTGTCTGGGCAGTGACGGAAAGATTCAAGCACTACCTGGTCTCGGCAAGATTCACCATCTTCACGGATAACAATCCACTGAAACACTTAAACACAGCAAAACTTGGTGCCCTGGAGCAACAGTGGATGGCCCGGTTGTCCAATTATGATTTCACCATCAAGTACCATGCAGGGCACAAGAATGCGAATGCCGATGCATTGTCCAGAATGCCCAACTTGCCAGAGATGCAACCTGTACAGATGCAAAAAGATCAAAACAACACCGTACCACCCACAAACCAACGGAATGTGTGAAAAGATGAACCAAGTAGTGATTGACCTACTGAAGACCTTACCTATACAGGAAAGGAACTTATGGCCAGAAAAGTTGCCAGACTTGGTAGACTTGTACAACCACATTCCAGTGAACTCCATCAACTGCACTCCAGCATACCTGATGAGAGGAAGATCCAGCAAACTACCTGTTGATCTAGACATGGGAGTCCTAACTCATCTGATGCAGATTAGGAAACAGAAAGACAACATAGGTACCGCCAAGTACAAGAGTGTGTCAAAAGAAGTCTATCTCAAGCCTGACAAAAACAAGAGAGAGACTACAACCAACATGCTCCTGCAATTCCCTTGTCACCAGGTGAACAAGTGTTAAAGCATAAAAGGAGAATGCACAAACTTGATGATCAGTGGGAAGCAGAAGCATATACCATCTTACCGTCCAACTTTGACAATACTAAAGTCTGTCTTATCAGCAAAGATGGAGGAGAAACTTCGACGGTAATATCTAGAGACCATCTCAAGAAATGTCTTGATAAATTGAGGTACAGAGAAACAGATCCAGGATCATCTCCACCTGTGGAAGAGAAGATGATACACACTGTTCTTGGAGATTTTCCACAGTCTTGGACTCAAGTACATCAGGCCATCATGATACCTGTCTTAACGTTTCCCCAGCTGGAAATACCAGAACAAAATGTGATTCCAGACCATCCTGAACCAGAAGAACCAACCAACCAACCAACAACTTTGCACCAACAGGTTCAAGCAGCAAATGTCACCCCAGCAGTGGAACCAGAGAATCCACCCTCTGCTATTGGTGAATCTGTCAGACCTATGGTGAGTCTAAGAAGATGCAGACTCTTGCCCCATTTACCTACATAATACAGATAGTACACACACTAGTGGGTCCACTACAGTAACAGCAGGCATGTTAGATCAGGAACTGCGCAGGTCTATTCATAGTACCAAAGGTCAAATCCCAGCTCGTTACTGGGACTAACAATGTCAATAATTGCTGTTACATGTTTGAATTGTTTGCTTATCTTTGTTAAAGGTTTAAAAAATGGACATTGCTGTAATGGACAATGCTTATCCAAAAACTTTCTTTGTATATAGTTTGGCACCTCCAAGGTGCACCCTGGTTCTGCCCACATTGCCAGCATGGGTAGAGCCTTTTTTTGCTTCATCTGACCAAAGACAATAACAGATGTACTCTTATAAACTTGTTAATGCAACGTTCAAGTGTCCTCACCTCCCATAAAGGGAAGCCAAAGTTTATAATTGTTCAAATGTTTTTCAAAAATGTTTTTCAAAATGTTTGCATTTTTTAACCTGTAACTGTTGTTTTCTTTTCTCAATCCGGGAGTACTGGATTTAATGGGGGGGGAGTGCGGCACCCCAGGGTCCTGATCATCACAGTGGTATTGCTTTCCTCTCAGGGAGAGTGATGCTACATTTGGAGGCAATGTAGGAGAACTCTTTGTCAGGTAACACAATGCATGCAACATGTTCACACTCCAGACCAGAAGGGGGTGCTTTAAGCCGGTTTTAGGTGAACTCCCCTATAAGAACATCCTGATCTGGAGGGAAAGGGTTCAGTTCCTGTCAGGGAGACAGAGGTAAAGGAAGCAGAGGAGCCGTGTTGCCTGAAGTGCTGCAGATCCTGGGAAGAGACATTCAGAAGGCAGAACTGTATTGCAGTGAGCATGCAAGGAAGTCTGAGCAAAGGAGAGGATACCAGAAGGGGACCAGCCCTGCACAGGCTGCCTCCTTCTGAGGCGCAGAATCCCAGTAGCCGGCACACCGAGGGAGTAAAGACCTTTATGCCTTGCTCCAGAGACCAGCAGGACAGCTAATTTCACATTACCTGTCCGCCCTACACCCAGGAGGCACGGTGGCACCCCTCAGAGGCTGGGGCATGAGAGAGTCCCTACAAACCGCCTCAAGCCACCATACGGGTTTGTCCTATCCTATCTGGGGGACAGAGAGAGAGACATAACATCTACAACAGTTGTGAGGACCTTATGAGCAGCTTAGCAGTAAAGGACTACAACACTGCAGCGCAAAGGAAGGCTACTGATTTCCACCTGGACAAGGGGTCTCTGGACTTGCCTCCAAACCGGCTGGACTCTGCCTGCCCTGTGATCTGGTGCTCTGGACTGTGGATGCTGAAGTCTTCAGTAAAAGTAAACTGACTGCAACCTTGTGTCCTCATTGTTCTCTACGCCTCTCAACATCCACCATCTACACACCGGGAAGCCCTGGGGACATACTTCACCTGTGGGAAGGTATACCATCTAGCTACCATAACATCACCCCAGCGGACCCCTTAAAGCAGCGTCGGTCACCGTGACCGAATACCACAGGTGGCGTCACGAACACAAACTTTATCCCTTTAAAGACCTTTCCCTTTTACACGGACGTCCCAGGGCCACGGACCAGGTCAGCCACCGTGACATCCCCCATGTGAACCACATGACCCGGTACCGAGTACCCCACGGCCCCATGGGGGCGATCCAAATGCATGCATAATAATTCTTTACAGCTACATTTTTCACTAATGCAACTAAAGTAAAAAGATAAAGCATGGAAGCAGTAGATACAAAATATGATTTTTTTCAATGAAGGCTGTTTGAAAAATTACTTAATTCATAGATGTATTCTAGCAATAAATATTGGTTTAGGAGGTGAATAGAGCCTTTAATTAGAATAACAGATCCTGTAATATTTAAGCATTATATCATAAGATCTGTTCAACAAAACTGACACATAATAAATATGGAGACAAAAAGTGAGATGGAAAACTACAGGCCCTGCAACTTTCCATACATCATTGGGGATATACTGTATGTGGTGTGCAAGATGTTCTCCTTGATAGTTGCTGATGCTAACCTTCTCAACCGGTGTCCGCTTGGACTCAACAGTGATTGAAACTAATCTGGTTAGTTTCTATGATGAAGATCAGCAACCTCCTGCACAACAACTGCTGTCAATCTTCAACTCCCAACTCATCGTTTTACAATAGCTAATGTGTCAAAAGTTTCAGATTTCTTTTCAGTGATGAGGTATGTCCCAGATTAGCCTGGGGTAAAGTGGTCAATGTTGTGTAGCTGGATTTATCATGGGCGTTGGATACTGTGGCACATATAATGAGCATGCCGTTCATTTTCTCATGAAGATGGCCTATATCCATGCGGCTCTTAAGGGAAATTACATCATAGACTTTTGCTCGGGCTCCACATGCTCTTTGGGAGGTTAACTTGGCACATATATTTTTGTTAGTAAATAAAGGGGTTGTCAACTACTAGGACAGCCCCTTCTTGATCAAAATGTTTGGCCACCATAAAATAACGCCAGTGCAGCGCCCCAGAGTCCTGGTCGTTGCAGTGATGTCATTCTTCCACCAGGGGGAGTGATATTACATCTGATGGCAATAAAGGAGATCTTCCTTCCAGGTATCACAAACCATACACCACACTTCACACTCCAGACCACCAGGGGGAGCCTTTCTCCTATTTGCTAGGGCACTCCTCACAGAAGGGTAAAACTGGTGGGCTGGATAGAAAGTTAGAGAGAAGCTGACTGGGCTTTGCCCAGGCAAGACCTGTCAGGCAGACAGGGGAAAGGAGGAACATCGGAGCTGCAGACAGAGGGTCCCTGTCAGAGGTGGGATCCTGACAGAGGCCTAGCGAGACAGAAAGACACGGAGCTGCACCTGCCCCACGTGAGGCAGCATCCTAAGAAAGGACACGAAGAGAATTGTGTTGTAGAGGGTGAGAAACGAAGTCATAGCAAAAGGAGAGAACACCAGAAGGAGTTCTGCCCTATAATAGGCTGCCTCCTTCTGAGGTGCATAGCCAGTGGCCGGAACACCAAGGGAGCAACCATCCCCAAGCCTTGCTCCAGAGACCAGCAGGACAGTCAATTCCAAGTTGGCTGCCCGACCTTAATACCTAAGAAGACACGGTGGCAACTTGTGGGGGTTGGGGCATCTCTAGGGTCCCTATAAATAAGCCTCAGGCCATTAGTCATACGGGTTTGTCCTATCCATACCATCTGGGGGACAGAGAGGAAGAAATAACATCTAGAACATCTACAAGAGTTGTGAGGACCTTACCGAGAAGCTCAGCAGGGAGGTACTACAACACACAAGCGCTAGAAGGAAGGCTACTGATTTCCACCTGGATAAGGGGATTCTGGATTTGCCTTCAGACTGGCCGGACTCTACCTACCCTGTGGTCTGTACCCTGGACTGTGGATGTTGAAGCCTCCAGTAAAGGTAAAGAGACTGCAACCTTGTGTCCTCATTATTCTCTGCGCCTTACATCATCCACCATCACCACCTACACTTCTGGGAAGCCCTGGGGACACACTTCACCTGTGGGAAGGTATACCATATCCCTCAAAGGGCCACGTACCGGGTCGGGCCGGTACCGAGTACCCCATTGCCCTTACTGTGGAGGCGCTCCACCTTTACTCACATACTGTGCCGGCGATGTTCCCGACGTGTCATCACTTGCTCTCCCTGGAGCTCTCATGCGGTGTTGTAACAAGTGACGCTGGCGCCCAATCAGCGCTGGTGTCACTGTACCCGCTTTCGGAAAAATTTGAATATGAAGAGAAAGTCTGGGCTGCAGCTGATCTCGGACTTCCTTTACGTGCTCAATTCGACAGGAGGCGGGGACAGTGATGCCAGCACTGATTGGACGCTGGCATCACATGTCACAACAATAGCATGGGAGAGCGAGTGCCGCCACCGTGACAATGGTGCCAGCACAGGAGGTGAGTAGAAGCTTTATTATTTTATGGGGGCCAAGCGTGAGGTATGAGAAGAAGTTGTCCAAGTAGTGGACAATTCTTTAAGGTAAATAAAATAATTGATTTTAATACATTTACGTAAGTATATATGGATACAAGTTTGATTAGATTTCATTGACTACTGCTTTATTTGATACTTTTGTTGTGTTACTAGGAAAATGAAACGCCATCTTGATTTGCTGATCACTGGTACATGCTATATTCCCGTTCTGGATGTTTCATATAGAAATTAGCAAAGTGTGAAATAATTTCTGGAACTGTTTTCTATTTTAGGATGAAGAAAGTAGGAAATATTCACAAACAAAAGTCCTTTTACCTCTCTTCTGTAATGCTGTAGATAAGCCCCCGATGTTACCTGAAAGAGGAGAAAAAGACGTTAGATTATACTCACCCAGGGTCCAGGTGTGGTCAGGTCGGATGGGTGTCTCCGGTCCGCTCCGGCGCCTCCCATCTTCATTCCATGACGTCCTCTTCGGGTCTTTACGCCACGGCTCCGGCGCAGGCGTACTTTGTCTGCCCTGTTCAGGGCAGAGCAAAGTACTGCAGTGCGCAGGCGCCGGGCCTCTCTGACCTTTCCGGCACCTGCGCACTGCAGTACTTTGCTCTGCCCTGAACAGCCGCGGCGTAAAGACCCGAAGAGGACGTCATGGAATGAACATGGGAGGCGCCGGAGTGGACCTGAGACGCCCATTTGACCAGACCTCAGCGGGACCGCCCCTGGGTGAGTATAATCTAACGTCTTTTTCTCCTCTTTCAGGTAACATCGGGGGCTTATCTACAGCATTACATACTGCTGTAGATAAGCCCCTGGTGCCGATGAGCTTACCTCACCAGCCATTTTGGGGGTGACAGGTTCCCTTTAACGCGGTAAAGATTTTAAACATAACCCCGGTTTAGTGGAACATCTGATAAATGAGACACCGGAGAGACCATTTCCGTGCTCAGAATGTGAGAAAAATTTTACTCAGAAATCAAGTCTTTTGGAACATATAAAAATTCACACAGGGGAGAAACCATATACATGTAGAGAATGCGATAAAGGTTTTAGGCACAAAACAAGTCTTGTAAAGCATCTAAGAACTCACACAGGGGAGAAGCCATTTTCATGTCTACAATGTAAGAAAAATGTTGCCTATAGAAAAGGTGTAGGTCATTGACCTACATTTCATTTATTCGCTGGGGAATTACAAGCACGAGCACCGCTGCATTTAGCAGGGCTCCTGCCTGTAATATTAGTTAACCCCTTCAGATGGATTACTTCGTGGGACGAGACGGTTCACCAGAAGGTATGTATCTTGTGCGTTTATTATTTTTCCAAGCGAGGGTGTTCCTGATGGATTGAGAGAACAATAAATTATTACAACAACCGCTGTGTTTATTTCATTAAAATACTTTTAAATCATGTGTGTGTGTGTTTTTTAACCCTTTCGTACTATTGGATTAATAATGGATAGGTGACATAATTGACGCCTCTCCATTATTAATCTGGCTTAATGTCACCTTCCAATAGCAAGGTGGCATTAACCCTTCATTACCCCATATCCCACCGCTACAGGGAGTGGGAAGAGAGTGGCCAAGTGCCAGAATAGGCGCATCTTCCAGATGTGCCTTTTCTGGGGTGGCTGGGGGCAGATGTTTTTAGCCACGGGGGGGCCAATAACCATGGACCCTCTCCTGGCTATTAATATCTGCCCTCGGTCACTGGCTTTACCATTCTGGCGGAGAAAATTGCGCGGGAGCCCACGCCAATTTTTTCCGCCATTTAACCCTTTATTTCAGCAGCTACAGCGCTGAAATTTTGCACATACACACTACTAACATTAGTAGTGTGGAATATGCAAAAAAAAAGGGGATATGAGATGGTTTACTGTATGTAACCATGTGTCATATCCTGTCGGGTTTGTGCAGGAGAAATGAGAAGCCGGCAATTGAATTACCGGCTTTTAACACATATCGCGCTGAATGAAATCTAAATACAGAATATATATATATGTGTCTCAATGACATATATATATATATATATATATATACTGTATATATGTTTTCCCGAACATTTGAGCACATAAATCCATTAGATGTCGGTTTTGCAAGCCTGCGCGAAAATCTCGCAGTACGGATGCCATACGGATTACATACGGAGGATGCCATGCGCAAAATACGCTGACACACCCTGACTACGGATCAATATTTTGGGAACATTTCTCCGTATTACGGCCGTAGTACGGACGTATAATACGTGGCGTATTGTCTTACGCCAAGTGTGAGGCCGGCCTTAATTTGTGTTCATGTCTTCCAAAATCTCAACTAGAAGAAGATTTTTTTGGTGTATTATGTTCCTTAACCTCCAGGGTGCTGTTGGCTAGGGGACTTTGGGGCAGAATAGAAACAGGTGTCATTAACAGATTGGACATTTTGCTCTGCACAACATTAAATGATGTGGTGGCTGAGGAGGTAAACTCAGCAGAAACGCTGACTCCAGCTGATGATGTCACTGTCAGAGGCTACATTATCCTGCTGTGCTTGAGAAAACAATAGCACACATACTCCATCGCATCCTTCACGTTCTCCTCGCTAATCTGACTGCCAGAATTTGCAAAAGAGGCCAAATGTGACTTGTGTTTGGTAATACTGAAGTTTTCTAACAGCACTTCCAGTGGTGTGAGAACATCTGCTGTCCTTGATATTATTATTTTTTCTATCTCCCTGCCATGGCCGTCGCCCGTATTTTGTTTAGGTTTAGTATACATTTTTTGTGAAAGTATAAGGTTTTATTTGTTTCTAAGCTTTTTGCAATTTTCAAGTTTTACAACCTTATTCCCTTAAGCCAGAGAGATATGTCACGCAAAATAGTTAATGACTAACATTTCCCACATGTCTATTTTACATCTGCATAGTTTATGAAACATAATTTTTTTGTTAGGAAGTTAGAAGGGGTTGATCAGCAATTTCTCATTTTTCCAACAAAATGTACAAAAGCACTTTTTCTTGGACCACATCACATTTGAAGCGACTTTGAGGGGCCTATGTGACAGAAAATACCCAAAAGTGACACCATTCAATATAACTGTACCACTCAAAGTGCTCAAAACCACCTTCAAGAAGTTTATTAACCATGCAGGTGCTTTACAGGAATTAAAGAAATGTAGAAGGAAAAAAATTAACATTTTATTTTTTTTCATAAAATTGTTGGTTTTGACCCAATTTATTTATAACAGGAGAAAATGGACCCCAAAATTTGTTGTATGATTTCTCCTGAGTATGTCAATACCCCATATGTAGTGGAAAACTGCTATCTGGGTGCACGGCAAGGCTCAGAAGGGAAGGAGCACCGTTTAACTTTTTGAGCAGAAAATTGGCTGGAATCGAGAGTGTTTGCAGAGCCCCTTATATGCATAAACAGTAGTGTTGAGCGATACCGTCCGATACTTGAAAGTATCGGTATCGGAAAGTATCGGCCGATACCGGCAAAGTATCGGATCTAATCCGATACCGATACCCGATACCAATACAAGTCAATGGGACACCAAGTATCGGATGGTATCCTGTATGGTTCCCAGGGTCTGAAGGAGAGGAAACTCTCCTTCAGGCCCTGGGATCCATATCAATGTGTAAAAGAAAGAATTCAAATAAAAAAATAGGGATATACTCACCCTCTGATGCGCCCTGGACTTCGCTTGAAAGACCTTAGGTGACGTCACGGCTTTGTGATTGGTCGCGTAGCGGTCACGCGACCGCTACGGACCAATCAGAGCGCCGTGACGTCATCTAAGGCCCTTCAAGCGCGCATTCTTAGGTACAACGGCTCCCAGTTACGGCGGTAAAGTCCAGGGGCCGCCGGAGAGGTGAGTATATCCCTATTTTTAATTTTAATTCTTTCTTTTACACATTGATATTAATCCCGATACCGATTCCCGATACCACAAAAGTATCGGATCTCGGTATCGGAACTCCGATACCGCAAGTATCGGCCGATACCTGATACTTGCGGTATCGGAATGCTCAACACTAATAAACAGTCGAAACTCCCCATGAGTCACCCTATTTTGTAAACTACACCCCTAAGGGAATGTATTTAGAGGCCAAAACAGTAGAAACCCCACAAGTGACTCCATTTTGGAAACCACAACTTTTGAGGAATTCATCTAGGGGTGTAGTGAGCATTTTTATCCTTCAGCTGATTCACAGAATTGTATAAGATTAGGCTGAGTAAATAGAAAGTTAACATTTTTTCCACTAAAATTTTGCTTTGGGCCCAAATTTTTAATTTTCAAAAGGAATTATAGGAGAAAATGAATGGGGGAATGTGTAATGTAATTAGTCCTGAGTACACCGAAACCCCATGTGTGGTGAAAAGTACTTTTCTGGCACAGTGCAAAGCTCAGAAGGGAAGAAGCGCCATATTGGAGTTTAGATCTAGAATGGTTTGATGGTGCCATGTCACATTGGCAGAGCCCCTCAGGTGCCAGAACAGCAGAATCCCCAATGAAGTGATTTAATTTTCCAAACTACACACTTGATTAATTCATCTAGGGGTGCAGTGATCATATTGACACCACATGTGCCTCACAGAATTTTATAATATTGAGCAGTGAAGATAGAATAATTACATTTTTATCCCTAAACTGTTGTTTCAGCCCCAAGTTTTTAATTTTTATAAAGGCTAACAGAAAAAAATCATCCAGTCTCGATTACAGCCATTTTTTGCTTTCAAAAAGTCAAACGATGCTCCTTCCCTTCCGAGCCCTGCAATGCTCCCAATTAGTAGTTTTTCCTTACATATGGGATGTCAGCATACTCAGTAAAACGTGCACAACAACCTTTGGGGTCCATTTTTTCCTGTTACTCAACGTGTGAACATCCCGTAAAGTGACACTTGTCAGAATCATTAAATTTGACCTGGTCATCAAGGTGAAAACAGGATTTGGGGGTAAGGGGTTAAAGATGCTTGTTTACATTTGAAACTAGTTGGTTTTTCTACTATTTTTCCATGTGATTTATAAAGTTTTAATTATATTAATAAATAGAATTATTTTAACACTTTGAAGTTGCAACAATTTTTATGAAATAATATTGCCCAGTTCGAAGTTTTGTCAAGAAGCACCAAGAGTTATTTCTGCTGTATGGAGGACGTTCGCTGGTTGCCATTTTTCTTCTCGTGTCTTTCAAAAGTAACACTCATCCCACAAAAAACAAAGCTCTCACATGGCTATGAGGAAGGAAAATAAAAAAGTTATGGCTTTTGGAATAAGGTGAGGAAAAAACAAAAATTAAAAACTGAAAATCTCCCTGGGGGGTTAGGGGTTACAGACTTATCAAAGTAATAAAAGGGAACAGAAGCTTTACCATCTCCTCCCCAGATGGAGGATCGGGTCTTCTACAATATCTAACACAACAACTCCCTCAAGAAACCAGGATCTTCTCCTGATCTGAACAGCTTACATGGATTACAACTAACAATCCAAGTCTTAAAATCAAGAATGTCCGCTACAATAACTTTTATATAGAATTCTCTATTATTCCTGGATCTTCTGGGCCAAACAACAAACTTTTATTGTTCTTACTGGTTCCCCTGTGAATTCTGTTACCTGAGGGATCACAATATCTACAGAAATGGATCACAATGATATAATCTCATTCCACATGAATAAAAGGTGTTTTCTGCAACAACGTATGTATAGAGATGGGCAGAGACCTGGATGTTCGGGTCCGGTGAGTTCGGCTGAACAGTTACAAAAAGTTTGGGTTCGGGTACCAGTACCCAAACCTGGACCCCATTCACTTGAATGTGGGGCCCAAACATCCAGTGTTTGCCATGTGAATAACAGCGCGGCAAACACCGCTTCTGATTGGCAGTAAAACTAAAGCCGCTTTGGCCAATTTATTTCTTTTAATTATTACTTTTATTACATTTTCAAATTTAAAGACAAAACAGGAAAATAAGAAAAGGAAGTGAGAAAATAAGAGGAATATTGGGGAGAAAAAGGTAATATACATTATAGGGTACAGTAGGAAAGGAGAGGTAAAAGGGAATGTAAAATATATCATTAAAGGAGAAAACAAAAGCAAAAAAAACCCAAATATACGTTTTAGTATTATACTTACATAAATAATAGGAGCATTTAACTTTTTTTCCCCAAACATTAATAGCTATATAGAAAAGAAATACATGTATGTGGTTAGTACAATGTAAATACAGAATAATGTTATTAAACTATAATTGCTTTATATATACTTCTGAAGGTCAAGAATACAAATTGTTGACATTGTTGGGGGAAAGTTCAGCTGAAGACAGAAGGATGTAATTCCTCAGTTACCGTAATAATAAGGGAAAAAGTTTGTAGTGTTGTTCCGATGACCCAGTAGTAATAAGCGGCCATGAGGAGGTTAGGAGATGAGAAGCTTCTGCGAGCTCTAAAACCTGATGGAAACAGATATCATAATCATCCAGCATTACCCCCATTACCCCCAGGGGCTACCGCAGGCTCGGAGGCATCACTATTGCTGGAAAACTATTTCTATACCATCAACTCAAAGGGACCCACCCTGAAGAGTCCCAAATCTCCACCAAGCAATTAAAAAATTCCAAACACAATATGAGGTTTCCATTTACTTCATGTACAACTCTCCACAGCACAATTTTCCCACCAATTCCAAGAACACTCTCCTCACTGCCACAGCCAGCATTGCCTGACTCCATATAACACGAGTCAACCCCACCATAAGAAATGTCTGTTCCAAACCCTCCATGAATGATTTAGGCCCATAAATCAATCCCTACTGCATTCACATGCACCCCATCATTCAACCACAAATTCCGCTTGCCGGTCTCCAAATCCATATGCTTCACTACGACCCTATAGCTCTTTTCTAAACATCTCCCCACTGCTCACTTTTATTCTGCTCTTATTGATCTTTTCCATAGCTGGGGCAGCGTGTCAATTTTGATTGGGTACAATATCCTACCACACTATCGTCATGTTCGTATAAGATGTACAGATGTGTAGGACATCATGGCAAATGTCCCCGATCAGATCCCTGCAGGGGCAATTGCCCAAATCGTTTTCCTCAACATGTAGTATCAACACCTCTGGGGAATGATCCAGTTGAGTGAAATGATGAAAAAATGGTAATACCTGTCACTAACTCATACCTCGTACCTCAGTCCACTTAGCTACGACCTCGCTTTTATAAAAACCCAACTGATGCACATTTTCAGTATATCATACCTCATAGTTCCCCAGTACACTAAAGAGTCCCCTAAAATCCACACTAGATGCATTCTGCCTAGATGTGAAAAGAGAGGCGAGGGAAAGAGGGAGGAAACAGATGAGAGCAGATAGCAGCTATCTTTTTATCTTTTCTTCATATATAAATATATATCCATTGTAAGGATGCAGCTGCTCAGGTCCTGGATGGGAGATATCTGTCACCTACATGGTTAGGTTCAGTGATTTCATGCCCAGAAAAGCAGGCTCCACCAACATTAACACTGGGAGGTTTTTTTTGAGACCAGAATGTGGGTTAGGATTTCATTAGTAACTAGGGGTGGGTGGGGGGCCTGGCTGTTCCCTAATCTTCCAATCTAGGCTATGCAGTCTATTTACACTGAAAAAGATAACAATTAGTGATGAGCGAGCATGCTCAGTAATGCTCGGTGCTCGCCCGAGGATCGCAGTGCTCACGTCCTTTCCTCAGATCCTTTCGATAGTACAGTGTGAAAATCAAGCTATTTTAAACAGGTTTTTGACCGTCACAGCGATCACATCTGAGTACGCAGAAAATTCTGCCATTTATGTGGTACTAGCTGTACTACCCGGCTTCGCCCGGGTTAATGACTGCTGTTAGCAAAATAGAATGTGTTAACAAAAATTTATTCTGCACACAAAAACCACAAAACAAATAGATAGAAATGTAATTATTAAAAGGCAAAAACTAAGCAAATAGAAGCATTTCACAACATATATTAGCTTTGTTATACTGAGAATGTCTTTGTTGCCTATATTAACCAATCAGAGCTCAGGTTAATTAACTGTAGCAAAATAGAAGCTGAGCTGTGATTGGTTGCTATTGGCAGCCTGATAAATCCCCAGCCAACAGGAAGCCCTCCCCCCTGGCAGTATATATTAGCTCACACATACACATAATAGACAGGTCATGTGACTGACAGCTGCCGTATTTCCTATATGGTACATTTGTTGCTCTTGTAGTTTGCTTATTAATCAGATTTTTATTTTTGAAGGACAATACCAGACTTGTGTGTGTTTTAGGGCGAGTTTTATGTGTCAAGTTGTGTGTGTTGAGTTGCGTGTGGCGACATGCATGTAGCGACTTTTGTGAGATGAGTTTTGTGTGGCGACATGCGTGTAGCAACATTTTGTGTGTTGAGTTGCATGTGACAGGTTAGTGTAGCAAGTTGTGTGCAGCAAGATTTGTGCATGGCGAATTTTGCGCGTGGCGAGTTTTATGTGTGGTGCATTTTGAGTATGTGCAAGTTTTGTGTGAGGCAACTTTTGCATGTGGTGCAACTTTTGTACATGTGGCAATTTTTCTGTGTGTGCAAGTTTTGCATGAGGTGAGTTTTCCATGAGGTGAGTTTTGCACGTGTGGCGAGTTTTGCGTGAGCCTAGTTTTGCATATGGCGAGTTTTGCATGTAGCGAGTTTTGAGTGGTGACTTTTGTGTTTCGACTTTTATGTGGCGAGGTTGGTGTGTGTGTGTGGTGAAATGTGTGCTGAGGGTGGTATATGTGTTCAAGCACGTGGTAGTGTGTGGCGCATTTTGTGTTTGTGTTCATATCCCCGTGTGTGGTGAGTATCCCATGTCGGGGCCCCACCTTAGCAACTGTACGGTATATACTCTTTGTCGCCATCGCTCTCATTCTTTAAGTCCTCATTGTTCACATCTGGCAGCTGTCAATTTTCCTCCAACACTTTTCCCTTCACTTTTTCCCCATTATGTAGATAGGAGCAAAATTGTTTGGTGAATTGGAACGCGCGGGGTTAAAATTTCACCTCACAACATAGCCTATGACGCTCTCGGGGTCCAGACGTGTGACTGTGCAAAATTTTGTGGCTGTAGCTGCGACGGTACAGATGCCAATCCCGGACATACACACATACATACATACACACATTCAGCTTTATATATTAGATATACCTTTATGTAATCTCCTGTATATAGTATATACCTGTGTGTCATCTCACCTATATATAGTATATATCTGTGTGTCATCTCCTGTATATAGTATATACCTGTATGTCATCTCCTCCTATACATAGCATATACCTGTGTCATCTCCTCCTGTATATACTATATACCTGTAGGTAATCTGCTCCTGTATATAGTATATACCTGTGTGTCATCTCCTCCTGTATATAGTATATACCTGTATGTCATCTCCTCCTGTATGTAGTATGTACCTGTATGTCATCTCCTCCTCTATATAGTATATACCTGTGTGTCATCTCTCCTGTATATAGTATATATCTGTGTGTCATCTCCTCCTGTATATAGTATATACCTGTGTGTCATCTCCCCTGTAAATAGTATATACCTGTGTGTCATCTCCTGTATATAGTATATAGCTGTATGCCATCTCCTCCTGTATTAGCCCTCGTTCACACGTTATTTGGTCAGTATTTTTACCTCAGTATTTGTAAGCTAAAATGGCAGCCTGATAAATCCCCAGCCAACAGTAAGCCCACCCCCTGGCAGTATATATTAGCTCACACATACACATAATAGACTGGTCATGTGACTGACAGCTGCCGGATTCCTATATGGTACATTTGTTGCTCTTGTAGTTTGTCTGCTTATTAATCAGATTTTTATTTTTGAAGGATACCAGACTTGTGTGTGTTTTAGGGCGAGTTTCGTGTGTCAAGTTGTGTGTGTTGAGTTGCGTGTGGCGACATGCATGTAGGGACTTTTGTGAGATGAGTTTTGTGTGGCGACATGCGTGTAGCAACTTTTTGTGTGTCGAGTTGCATGTGACAGGTTAGTGTAGCAAGTTGTGTGCAGCAAGTTTTGCGCATGGCGAGTTTTGCGCGTGGCGAGTTTTATGTGTGGTGCCTTTTGAGTATGTGCAAGTTTTGTGTGAGGCAACTTTTGCATGTGTTGCAACTTTTGTGCATGTGGCAATTTTTCTGCGTGTGGCAATTTTTCTGCGTGTGCAAGTTTTGCGTGTGGCGAGTTTTGCACGTGTGGCGAGTTTTGCATGTGGAGAGTTTTGCGCGTGGCGAGTTTTGAGCGGCGACTTTTGTGTTTCTACTTTTATGTGGCGAGGTTGGTGTATGTGTGGTGAAATGTGCACTGAGGGTGGTATATGTGTTCGAGCACGTGGTAGTGTGTGGCGCATTTTGTGTGTGTGTTCATATCCCCGTGGTGGTGTGATTATCCCATGTTGGGGCCCCACCTTAGCAACTGTACAGTATATACTCTTTGGTGCCATCGCTGTCATTCTTTAAGTCCCCCTTGTTCACATCTGGCAGCTGTTAATTTGCCTCCAACACTTTTCCTTTCATTTTTTCCCCATTATGTAGATAGGGGCAAAATTGTTTGGTGACTTGGAAAGCGCGGGGTTAAAATTTCACCTCACAATATAGCTTTGACGCTCTCAAGGTCCAGACGTGTGACTGTGCAAAATTTTGTGCCTGTAGCTGCGACGCCTCCAACACTTTTCCTTTCACTTTTTCCCCATTATGTAGATAGGGGCAAAATTGTTTGGTGAATTGGAAAGCGCGGGGTTAAAATTTCACCTCACAACATAGCCTATGACGCTCTCGGGGTCCAGACGTGTGACTGTGCAAAATTTTGTGGCTGTAGCTGCTACGGTTCAGATGCCAATCCCGGACATACATACATACATACATACATACACACACACACACATTCAGCTTTATATATTAGATTGTAAAATTTTGTTGGAGTGTCTTATAGAAGTTCTTGACACCAGTTTGCTGAAAAAAAAATATTTACCTACAGAGCAGATATTTTACACTGGGTTTAGTCTGCCACACGGATCGCATATCATTGCGCTCAAAATTGTGCAATTTCAGGCCTCCATTAAACTTTTTTTTGGTGTGTCTTAGCCTATTTATTGACACCATTTTGCTGCCAGAAAAAAAATTTACAGGCCAGATATTTAAAAATGAGGTATCTCCTTCACATGCCTCACCTATCATTGGGCTAAAAATTGTGGCATTTGAGGCCTCCAGTGAACTGTTTTTGCTGGGTCTTAGTCTAGTTATTAGCACCAGTTTGCTGTGGTTTTCCGGCACTCGGCTCACGTATAAGTTCGCTCCAAATTCAGGCATTTGTAGTGATCGTGAAAAATATTGTAGTCCATTTAAAATGGGCAAGGTGCGTGGCAAGGGATGGGTAATTGGACGTGATGGTGATGTTGTATGCAGAGGGCGAGGCCAAGGCCGTAGGCAAGCTGAAATTGAGCCAGAACAAACAGCCATATCTTCTCACTCGACTTTCCTGTCACAATTACTAGGGGACCGCAGCAGCACACCACTATTGAACCCAGAGCAGTGTCAAAAGTTTGTTGGTTGGATAGCAGATGATGCTTCCAGTCACGTTGCCACCACCACCACCACCCTATCTTCCACACCATCAAGTTTGAGTAGCCGTGACTGTGGACCACATATTCCTCACCCTGATCCTCCTTCCTCCCACACTGCCAAGTACCCTGAGACAACTGATCTCACACTTGGACACTCCGAAGAGTTCACTTTTCCATTTAGAGCTTCTGGCCTCTCTCCCGATCCACTTGAAGTGGAGTAAGTGAAGATAGCAAGTAGCGATAACTAAATATTTGAACAGCCACGGTTACACGAAGGCGACGGTGGAAATGTGTCACAAGAGGTGGACAATGATGAGACACAATTGCCAGAAGGTCAGGAGGAGGAGCAGGGTGCAGATGTGGAATACGAGGTGGTGAATGACATAGTGACTGACCCAACCTGGCAGGAGGACATGCAGAGCGAGGACAGCAGCACACAGGGGGAGGGAGGCATAGCACCCCAACAGGCAGGAAGAAGCAGTGTGGTGGCCGCAGACAGAAGGTGGGCAACTATTACTCGTAACACCAACACTACAGAAGTTGGAAGTACAACTGTTAGGTCTTCCCGAGTCTGGTTGTTTTTTAAATACTCTGCAAATAACCCCAAACAGGCCGTTTGCACCGCCTGCCATGCCTGTGTAACAGCCCAGGTAAAACCTAACCAACATAAAGAGGCCTGGCCACATCCTGCAAAAAAGTATATGATATAGTGCAAAAAATTGTATGCATATGATAAACACATACACTGTATGTTGGTTAGGTTTTTCTGGGGCGTCTGTCACTGTGTGCTGCATATTATAGTGCTGGGCAGCCCGCCTGTTATTACAAGGGGCGTCATTAATAGGTTGCATACCAGACACTGTGCACCACACTCATCAGTGTGACTGGCGTCCTATGCGAGTTGTATCAATGTGCATTTTTTCTGCTAGGCAGCCAACCCCTGCAATGTTTGGTTGGTGTGGGGGTGGCTGTTTTTATGAAGTAGTTTGCACCTGTGTCGCTCCTAGCCTTTATCAGTGGAGGCCTGCTGCATCCTGCTAAGTGTGCATTTGTCATCAGACAGGGTTTTGGGAAGGCTGTATCTTATGGTATGTATTTTTTCTGAGTTTTTTCTAGGTGAGCTGTTTTTTGATATTAGTGGTAGGACCCGCAATATTATGAGGACCCTTGACGTTGGGTTGCGGGCTTACTTTATTTTGGCCAAAATATTAAACCAATACCTCATATAGTGTATGTGTTTATCATATGCATACATTTTTTTGCACTATATCATATCCTTTTTTGCAGGATGTGGCCAGGCCTCTTTATGTTGGTTAGGTTTTTCTGGGGCGTCTGTCACTGTGTGCTGCATATTATAGTGCTGGGCAGCCCGCCTGTTAATGCAAGGGGCATCATTAATAGGTTGCATACCAGACACTGTGCACCACACTCATCAGTGTGACTGGCGTCCTATGCGAGTTGTATCAATGTGCATTTTTTCTGCTAGGCAGCCAACCCCTGCAATGTTTGGTTGGTGTGGGGGTGGCTGTTTTTATCAAGTAGTTTGCACCTGTGCCGCTCCTAGCCTTTATCAGTGGAGGCCTGCTGCATCCTGCTAAGTGTGCATTTGTCATCAGACACACTCAATTAGCACCATCATCAAGCATGCCTTCGTCCTTGTCCCAGCGCAGCATTCAGTTGTCCATACCCTAGTCCTTGGAATGCAAGCGCAAATACGCTGTCATGCCTCAGAGGCCACACTGCTAAATTCACACATTTCTCATCTGCTTGCACTTGAAATGTTGCCTTCTAGGCTTCTGGAGACAGAACCTTTCCGCCACCTTATGGTGGCGGCCATCCCAAGGTACTCGTTCCCAAGCTGCCACTATTTTTCCCGATGTCCCGTCCCCGCTTTACACAACCACATGTCTCACAACATAAGCTGTGCCCTCAACAATGCTGTTACTGGGAGCGTACACCTAACCACGGATACGTGGACAAGTGCTTCTGGGCATGGACTGTACATCTTGCTGACGGCACAATGGGTTAACATACTGGAAGCCGGGACCCAGTCAGACCTTGGGATGGAACATGTCCCCACGACGCCGAGTATTGCAGGCTCTACGTCAATCAGGGTTGACCTCACAGTGTACAGCTCCTGCACCTTCTCCTCCTCACCCTCCATCTCCTAAATGACCACATCAGTCACAGGCTGGAAGCACTGCAGCACTACCTCAGCCAAGCGGCAACAGGCTGTGCTGAAGTTAATATGCTTAGATGATAAACCGCACAATGCTGAAGAGTTGTGGACAGCTCTGAAAGAGCAGGCAGATCTGTGGCTGACTCCGCTGAACCTCCAGCCAGGGATGGTCGTGTGTGACAATGGCTGTAATCTGATGGGTACTCTGAGGCGAGGTGAGCTAACACACGTACCATGCCTGGTCCATGTGCTTAACCTTGCTTTTCAACGGCTTCTCAAAAGCTACCCGAAGCTGCCGTATCTCCTTGTCAAGGTACACCGGCTGTGTACCCATTTCAGAAAGTCAGCTACAGATTCTGCCGAACTTGCTCTGCTTCAGCAACGTTTGCAGCTTCCAGACTGTTATGTGATGTCCCCATGCGTTGGAACTCTACACTGCAGATGTTGGAAAGATTTGCCGAAGAGGGCAGTTGTTGACTATCAGAATCAACAAGGTCGTTGGTATTCAGTTCAGACTCCACACATAAGACCTCAGGAGTGGACATGGATGTCAGACATATTTACCATCCTCCAAAACTTTGAGCACTCCACCAAGATGGTGAGCGGCAATGACACCATAATTAGCATCACCATCCCACTTCTCTGTGTCCTGAAATGCTCTCTGCTCACTATCAAAGAGGATGCATTGCAGGCGGAGACTGATGAGCTGGAGCAAGGAGCCATGCATGGTGAATACACACAGCCCACCCACATCTCATCCCAGCTTGGATTGGGTCACAATGAGGAAGAGGAGGAGAAAGAACAAGAGCTACGTTCATGCGCTATAGACGGTACTACAAGCACAACTGTTAAGTCCTTCTCAGTCCCTGGCTTACTAGAGGTAGGGATCCGAGTGAAATGACACGCAGCACAAAAGGTTGTGTGATCATATACAGGGGAAGCCCAGGAGCACGTCTGACTCACTGGGCTCTACCCCCTCCTTTTTATAGCAAAAAGTTAAACATTTTACAGACATGCGTACAAGCGCTCATATTTCACATCCTTTTACAAAAACAGTCTATACTAGAGATAAGGTTCAGCTTCTGGTATGTAGGTAAAAGGTTACAATAGTCAAGAAGGAATGCGTCCATAAAAGGAAATGTCAACTTTGCTTAAGTTTCTTGAAATAAGCCAGATGTCTCAGGAGAAAGACACAATGGATTCTTTCAGTCTGATCTCCACAATTCCCCCCTTTGACATATTCTTTTATTTTTATTACCATAGGGCCAAAGACAAAGCCTTTATTTTTGGTATTACACATGTACATGCTTGTATTCAATAAGAGAATCAAATCTAGTATTAATTCTTCCGTTTAACTCTCGCAACCTTTTCTTTGTTTTGCAATAAGTTTGTTCATTCTTTTTTCTTTATACGGCAGTATATACTAAAACATTTATGAAACAACAAAAAGTTAATACGGTAATAATAATTAGAATCACTAGAAGATAACATAAGAAAAGAAAAAAAAAAAAATTTATACTCTTGCATCTATTACACAAAGTTTATCTGTGCATACTGAGATACCCTTGAGCACAATCTGGAATAGTACGTATATGACTACAATAATCATAACTATATGTATTAATGCTCTGCATAATCCCAGCAACCCACCCACCGATTCCTCTGAACCAGTTGGCTGGGTTAAGAAAAGAAAAGGTATCTGACCACCAGCTATCCTTATTCTGGTCATTATCTTTGTCATACTGATCTCTGAGTCGTTGTACGTCCTTTAATTTAAATGTCATACTCATAGTACTATTCGGGTCTATATAATGACAGCAGGTGGGTCCGATGATTTGACACATACCCCCTTGTGAGGCAGTTAGGTAATCCAATACCAGGGTATGTTGGTTGACGACTATTATAAGCTGATTCTGTACAGCTATACTAGTATTTAGTATATCCAATATATCCCAGATCTGATCATCTAAATAGTCTGTGGCCCTAACCAGTTTATCCCACATTTGTGTAATCATAGGGTAAATAAAAATAGAACTGACAATTTTATTGGCTATACCCATTTGCACTATGTGTGGTCTCCCCGAGGGGCATGGTGAGTTATCTGCAGCTCTTTTATACAGTGTGTGCTTGGGCACGGCTTGCATATTCACTTGTTTATTTGAAATTATGAATGTAGCTGGGGTTAGGCGTCCTAATGTACAAGTACCCTTTATACCTACGGGAAGCCATTTATATGCTCCTTCTCCGCATATCCAAAATGTACCTTCAGGCAGATCCCATAGAGCTGAGTGCTGCAATACCAATCTGTGAGCCAAATCCACAAATCTAGATACATTCTGAAGCATACACCAAGAGGGTTTTTGTCCCAAGGGGCTACAGTACCCGGCTGCGGGATTCCCACATACAGGCATTCCATTGACATACTCATCAGATTCATTACAAACCAGGTTCCCCGGTTTGCTTGTACAATCGCTTGCATTACCTTGAGGGAACAACTCAGAATGTTCCCAATTTCTATTGTGTATGTATCTTTCCAATACTACAGGTTTGAAAGCATCAGAGGGATCGGCGGTTGTACTGAAACTGAGCTGTAGATTTTCTGTGGGGACCTGTCCTAAATTAGTTAATCCAGTCTTATTCCTAGGTACCCATTTTCCTCCCTTAAATGCTAAATATTGTAGATGTGTATTACTCCCTGAGAGATTACCCTGCCACCAAGGAAATTCTACCCATCCCACAATTGGTATGGCGATTGTAGTATTCCACAGCCTAGCATTACCAGTTTGGTTGTTGGCCAGGTTGTCTGAACAATTAGGCCAAGCGAATATTTCTTCTGCTGATACGGGAACTGCTAGAAAAGGTATACTTGTGGCTGATACCGGTGAATGGGTACAGATCCAACAATCTGTCAGGGTTTGTGTATTGTTTAACAAGTCATGCACTAATTTTTTATGATGTTGTACGAATCTATTGTTCAAAGGGGTTAGAGAATTTAGTCTTTCCCATGCCTTTGTCGTGGTTAATACTATTAACATCAATATCATGAGTTTATACTGCTTTTTTTTGCAATGGCTTGCATGTATCCATGATGCCTTTCCTTCAAGCTTGACTGATGTAGGTGTTGTCAACAGGACTTGGAAGGGTCCGTCAAACCTTGGTTCTAGAGCCTTTCTGGTGTGTCTTTTTACATAGACTTGATCACCTGGTTCCAACTTGTGACTTCCTTCAATGTTGTCAGGATCTGGAAGGGAAGCAAAAACTTGTGCATGCACCTTAGTTAATTGTTTCTGAAGATTTTGCACATAAGAAGTCAATGACTCAATATTTAACACAAGTTGCTGTGGAAAATAACATCCTAAATTGGCAGTCCTACCAAACAAAATTTCATATGGAGACAGTTTAGTCTTACCCCTTGGGGTATTGCGTATTGAGTAAAGGGCCAGTGGAAGGCATTCTGTCCAAGGCTTTCCTGTTTCAGCCATGGCTTTCTGTATTTTTAATTTTAAAGTTCCATTCATGCGTTCCACCTTACCAGAACTTTGAGGATGGTACGGAGTGTGTAACTGACTTTCAACACCCAACATTTTCAGTACATTTTGAAATATTTCTCCAGTGAAATGAGTACCCCTATCTGACTCGATCACTTCAGGGAGACCGTAACGGGGTATCAGTTCGGCAACTAGCTTTACAGCAGTGTTTTTAGCTGAAGCCTTCCGAACTGGATAGGCCTCTGGCCACCCCGAGAACATGTCCACACATACCAACACATACTCATACCCATTACTTTTTGGCAGCTGGATAAAGTCTATTTGTAATCGCTGAAACGGATAGAGAGGTCGGACGTGGTGCTTCATAGGGGTCTTTGTTGTCTGTCCGGGATTATGTGCCAGGCATATAACGCATGCAGCACAATAGTCTCTTGCATAGTTGCCAAAACCTGGAGCCAACCAGACTTGCTTTGCCAGTAGTGTCATTGCATTTGCAGACACATGAGTAGGGTGGTGTAGTCCACCAACTACAATCGGGTACCAGGCTCTAGGTAGACATATTAGTCCATCTTTCTTCCAAATTCCTGCTTGTTCTTCTGCCCCTTCCTTTTTCCATCTATCCCTCTCCTCTTCTCCTGCATCTTCCTGTGCTTGTCTCAGTCTATCTTCAGTATTTTCTGTGAGGTTTACAGTATGAACCTGTCGTAAGGGTTTGACTGCCGCTGCTTTGGCTGCTTTATCAGCCCTATCATTTCCCCTAGATTCCCTAGTGTCGAGTCTCACATGTGCAGCTACCTTAATTACTGCTACTTCTTTTGTTTCTTGTGCAGCCTCTAAGATCTGTTTGATCAGAGAAGCATGTTTTACAGGTTGTCCTGACGCTGTCATGTAACCTCTAGCTCTCCAGATTACTCCAAAATCAAACACAATACCATGTGCATACCTAGAATCAGTGTATATATTAGCTGTCTGATTCTCAGCTATTTTTAGCGCTTCAATCAATGCTGTTAGTTCTGCTTCTTGTGCAGACTGTTTTGGTGGAAGTGGTTCTGCTTTGAGAGTTTCAGATTCTGACACAACTGCATACCCTGTATGGAAGTTACCTGTGTCATCTGCAAACCTACTACCGTCTATAAACAGCTCTAAATCTGGATTTTGAAGTGGTGTTTCGGATACATTGGGTAAGCCTGCCGTTTCTTGTAAAATGAGCTCTGTACAATCATGTGTGTCTGTAGGGAAAAAATTTGCGTGTGGATCAGTGTCCTTATTCCCCCCTTCAGACTCGAGAGGTAGCAGTGTTGCTAAATTAAGAGTCTGAAGCCTTGCAAATGAGATAGAGGGGAGCAGCAAAGAACACTGTAGCCGCAAATGTCTGGCCATGGAAATGTGTTTTGGTTGGACCTGGTTTAATATCCCATAAACATCATGTGTAGTTTGAACTGTGAGTGGATGCTCTAGGACAATTTCTGATGCTTTGTCCAACAATAGTGAGACAGCAACAACTACACGTACACAGGTTGGCGCTGCTCTAGCTACGGAATCTAACCTTGCTGAAAGATATGCAATTGGTGTTTGTTTCCCTGCATGCTTCTGGGTAAGAACTCCTGTAGCATGAGAATCAACTTCTGCAGCCATAAGCTGAAATGGTTTGGTGTAGTCTGGTAGCCCTAACGCTGGAGCTGAAACAAGGGCATCTTTTAATTGTTGGAACGAAATCTGACCTTCTTTTGTCAACAAATAAGGTTCACTTTTTACACAGTCATACAGTGGTTGCATTAGTTGACTGGCATGTATAATCCATTGTCTACAATGAGACACTATTCCTAAAAATGCTCGTAGCTGTTTATGATTTCTAGGCTCATTCATCTGTCTTATTGCTTCAGTTCTTTGAGGTGTAAGATGCTTTTTACCTTGAGAAATGCAATGACCTAGAAAGACCACTTTGATCTGACAAACTTGTAGCTTTTGTCTATTCACTTTACACCCTTCTTTTTCTAGAAAACATAGTAAACTCACAGTGGACCTTTCTGCAGTTTCTAGGTCTGGGCAGCAAAGTAGTATGTCATCCACATACTGTAAAATTACTACCTGTGGTTCGGGTTCAAACCTCTGGAGGACTGTTTGTAGGGCATTTGAATAAAGAGTAGGGGAGTGTATCATTCCCTGTGGAAGGCGTGTCCACGCCAACTGTTTGCCCTTAAATGTAAATGCAAACAAATGCCAACTATCTTGGTGTAAAGGAACCGAGAAAAATGCATTTGAAAGATCTATTACAGTAAACACTTGAGAACTGGCTGGTATCTGTGATAGTAACGTATGAGGATTGGGTACAACTGGGGTGATTGGATCTAGAACTTTGTTTATTTCTCTTAGATCATGTACCATACGATATTTGGGCATAGAACCCTTATCAAGAGTTCTCTTCTTGACTGGATACAGAGGAGTGTTAGCAGGTGATTGTATCTCTACCAAAACTCCTTTCTCTCTATATCCCTCTATCTGTTTTGTAATTGCTAATTCCTGCTGGGCACTCACAGGGTATTGTCTGAGCTGTGGGAGAACAGTTCCTGGTTGCACAGATAATTTTACAGGAGAAATATGCAATAATCCCACATCAGTGTCACCCTGTGCCCACAGTGTTTCTGGGATCATTGAGAGATCTAGATCTGTGGTGTACTCTTTTTCTTCAGTATAATCCTCAAAAGCCTGAATTCTGACATATTGTTCTAATGATTCTGCATCATCAGGGATAGTCAGCATAACTGTGCCATCTTCCCTAAAATTGATGTTAGCTTCTAATTTCTTTAGGACATCAGTTCCTAACAGACATGTTGGGGCACCTCTGGCATACAAAAATCTGGATGCAAAACATTTAGGTCCTAATGAGACCTCTAGGGGCACAGTATATGGCAGTGTTCGAATTACCCCATCATAACCCTCAGCAAAAGTTGTTTGTTCTGAAATATCTTCCGGATTCGGAAGAAAATCTTGATTCAAAATTGAGGAAGTTGCACCTGTATCTATCAAAAATGGAATCTCTCTCCCCCCCACATTCACCTGTATCATAGGTCTCCTAGCTGGTAGGGAAGTTTGTAACACATCGAGTCAGTCTGAATCTGGTATGGGACCATCTATGATGGTAGATTTCTGCTGGTTGTCCGTTTGGGGAGGGTTATTTCTGGGAACAAATTTGCCTGACTTTATATCTGCCAACTTCTTCCTGCACTCTCTTTGGAAATGACCTGGCTTTTTACAGTAGTGGCAAGGAAAATTGTGTCTCACTCTTCCTCCTGTATTAGCTTGTGCTATTCTAACAGGCTTACGATTCTCTCTCATATCCATGGCTATTCCTAAACATCGTTGTTTCACAATATTTGGTTGTTCAATTGTTCTCCAATCTGGAGTAGAGGATTTAAATTTTTCTCTGATTTTCGGATCTAGCCCCTCTATTAATTGTTTTGTAAAAAGTCTCCTTACTGAAGCATCAGTCAAATCCAATCCTTCATCCCTAAAGCTATTTTCTAGTTCTTGACTATATTCTTCAATACTTTGCCCAAATTTCTGCATAATCACACCTGTAGACCCCCTTTCCCTCTGTTTTCCTCTCATGAAAATTATTAATGCCTCTGTGAACTGGGTACCTGATGCTTCTGTCTGTAAGGCACCCCCTTTTGCCACTGGTCTATTGGGCTGTAGGTGTGTCAATAATTCCTGAAAAAGTCCGGGGGACATTTTCATTCTACATAATTCTTCCCCGTCCGCCCAGACCCCAGCATGAGTCTGCATGATTTGTTGTATATACTGTGCAAATCGGATAGGATATTGAGTGGGATCAGGCGCATTATGCAGGAGGGACATACCCTCAGCAGGGGACCAAGGAAAGTATTGTCTGGTCTGATGATATCTGGTGTTCATTACTCCGTCAGCACCAGGTTCCCTAAAGGGTCTTGGTACTACCCTAACAGGGGCAAGTACAGCGCCATATCTAGGTGTACCACAGGCTAGGCAATCATTTCTCCAATCTGGATTTTGTTGTCCACAGTGTGAACATTCCCATCCTCCTACCCCACCAAGATTGGGATACAAGGCTGGAAATTGTTTTCCTCCTTCTACTCTTCCAGATGATACAAATGATTGGGCTTTTGGATCTAGGTAAGGTGGCGGGATTATGTCACAACTTTTTCCCTTCCCCATGATCCATTTGGAAGTGTCTGGATCGTACTTCCAATTCTCCTCTTTAGCTGTTTTTGAGACCTCTATCATACAGTGTATGATTTCTTCCCACCCATTGTCTTTGATAATTCCACCTCGTTCTTTACTCAGTTTTTCCCATTCTGTACTGAACATAAGTGCTTCTGAAATTCCCAATTTTTCTCTTACCCTTCTAATCTGCCTTCTGACTGTCTTTCCACATCTTTCCTGTATGATATCTGCTGCTTCCACTTGTCCTAAGACGGTTTTTGTCTGTTTATTTCCCATTTTTCTTTTTCAATATTAGCTATTTCTACCCCAGGTGACGTTTGGACAATCACTTACTCTATGGTGATGTCTCGTTGCCTTCTCTCCTAGGGAGCTAAAATATTGAAAGGCTTGTCTGCTCCATTTCTTCTAATATGCAGGACGTACTTAAGTGCTATTATGCATGCAAACAGACCCAGCAACACCATACAGATCACAAAACTTTCTGTGTCAGTTAGCATACTTGTCCCAGGCTCATGAAACCGCGTCCTGGGCTCATTCTATCAAACCTTATCCAGAAATGAAGGAGGTTAAGCACTTAATGAGAGTCAAGCATGGGCGGAGGTCTCCCAGAAGGACGCAACCACATGACCCAGTTAGGCTGACTTCCGTGTATAAGGCTTATACCCCAACTATTTCGGCTTATTTTTCTACGCACTTTTGCTCTTCTTTCACAACATACCACAACCTTCACACTGTTCACACACTGCCAGGGACAGGACTCATAAATCTATACAATATGGTAACCCGAGTTTTATAGGTATCTACTCACTATTAGACTAACCCAGCGTGACACGGCTCATAGAGATCTTTCGGATAATACAGGGCAGATAAAAGAGAACTAATAATGTCTCTTACCTGGCCAGGTTTTTCAGTTCATTTGCCGTCCTGTCGTGATTCTCAATGGCGAGAGAACATAGCCCAGCATATATGAGAACTAGCTCTTGGAAGATGGAAACTATACTGACCATGAACTAAACCTGCCGCACAACTAGAAGTGGCCGGGTAGCATGCCTACGTTTTTTTATCCCTAGATGCCCAGCGCCAGCCGGAGAACTACCTAATCCTAGCAGAGGAAAAGACAGTCCTGGCTCACCTCTAGAGAAATTTTCCCAAAAGGCAGACAGAGGCCCCCACATATATTGGCGGTGATTTAAGATGAAATGACAAACGTAGTATGAAAATAGGTTTAGCAAAATCGAGGTCCGCTTACTAGATAGCATGAAGACAGAAAGGGCACTTTCATGGTCAGCTGAAAACCCTATCAAAACACCATCCAGAAATTACTTTAAGACTCTAGCATTAACTCATAACACCAGAGTGGCAATTTCCGATCACAAAAGCTTTCCAGACACAGTAACGAAACAGCAGCTGTGAACTGGAACAAAAAGCAAAAACAAACAAGGACAAAAGTCCAACTTAGCTGAGAGTTGTCTGGTAGCAGGAACATGCACAGAAAGGCTTCTGATTACATTGTTGACCGGCATGAAACTGACAGAGGAGCAAGGTTATATAGCGACTCCCACATCCTGATAGGAGCAGGTGAACAGAGGGGATGATGCACACAAGTTAAATTCCACAAGTGGCCACAGGGGGAGCCCAGAATCCAATTTCACAACAGTACCCCCCCCTCAAGGAGGGGGCACCGAACCCTCACCAGAACCACCAGGGCGATCAGGATGAGCCCTATGAAAGGCACGGACAAGATCGGAGGCATGAACATCAGAGGCAGTGACCCAAGAATTATCCTCCTGACCGTATCCCTTCCATTTGACCAGATACTGGAGTTTCCGTCTGGAAACACGAGAGTCCAAGATCTTTTCCACAACGTACTCCAACTCACCCTCAACCAACACCGGAGCTGGAGGCTCAACGGAAGGCACAGCTGGTACCTCATACCTGCGCAACAATGACCGATGAAAAACATTATGAATCGAAAAGGATGCAGGGAGGTCCAAACGGAAGGACACAGGGTTAAGAATCTCCAATATCTTGTACGGGCCGATGAACCGAGGCTTAAACTTAGGAGAAGAAACCCTCATAGGGACAAAACGAGAAGACAACCACACCAAGTCCCCAACACAAAGCCGAGGACCAACATGACGACGGCGGTTGGCAAAAAGCTGAGTCTTCTCCTGGGACAACTTCAAATTGTCCACCACCTGCCCCCAAATCTGATGCAACCTCTCCACCACAGCATCCACTCCAGGACAATCCGAAGATTCCACTTGACCGGAGGAAAATCGAGGATGAAACCCCGAATTACAGAAAAACGGGGACACCAAGGTGGCAGAGCTGGCCCGATTATTGAGGGCGAACTCCGCCAAAGGCAAAAAAGCAACCCAATCATCCTGATCCGCAGACACAAAACACCTCAAATATGTCTCCAAGGTCTGATTAGTCCGCTCGGTCTGGCCATTAGTCTGAGGATGGAAAGCAGATGAAAAAGACAAATCTATGCCCATCCTAGCACAGAATGCCCGCCAAAATCTAGACACGAATTGGGTCCCTCTGTCAGAAACGATATTCTCCGGAATACCATGCAAACGAACAACATTTTGAAAAAACAGAGGAACCAACTCGGAAGAAGAAGGCAACTTAGGCAAGGGAACCAGATGGACCATCTTAGAGAAACGGTCACACACCACCCAGATGACAGACATCTTCTGAGAAACAGGCAGATCCGAAATAAAATCCATCGAGATGTGCGTCCAAGGCCTCTTCGGGATAGGCAAGGGTAACAACAATCCACTAGCCCGAGAACAACAAGGCTTGGCCCGAGCACAAACGTCACAAGACTGCACAAAGCCTCGCACATCTCGTGACAGGGAAGGCCACCAGAAGGACCTTGCCACCAAATCCCTGGTACCAAAGATTCCAGGATGACCTGCCAATGCAGAAGAATGAACCTCAGAGATGACTCTACTGGTCCAATCATCAGGAACAAACAGTCTACCAGGTGGGCAACGATCAGGTCTATCCGCCTGAAACTCCTGCAAGGCCCGCCGCAGGTCTGGAGAAACGGCAGACAATATCACTCCATCTTTAAGGATACCTGTGGGCTCAGAATTACCAGGGGAGTCAGGCTCAAAACTCCTAGAAAGGGCATCCGCCTTAACATTCTTAGAACCCGGTAGGTAAGACACCACAAAATTAAACCGAGAGAAAAACAACGACCAGCGCGCTTGTCTAGGATTCAGGCGCCTGGCAGACTCAAGGTAAATTAAATTTTTGTGGTCAGTCAATACCACCACCTGATGTCTGGCCCCCTCAAGCCAGTGACGCCACTCCTCAAAAGCCCACTTCATGGCCAAAAGCTCCCGATTCCCAATATCATAATTCCGCTCGGCGGGCGAAAATTTACGGGAAAAAAAAGCACAAGGTCTCATCACGGAGCAGTCGGAACTTCTCTGCGACAACACCGCCCCAGCTCCGATTTCAGAAGCGTCGACCTCAACCTGAAAAGGAAGAGCAACATCAGGCTGACGCAACACTGGGGCGGAAGAAAAGCGGCGCTTGAGCTCCCGAAAGGCCTCCACAGCATCAGGGGACCAATCAGCAACATCAGCACCCTTCTTAGTCAAATCAGTCAATGGTTTTACAACATCAGAAAAACCAGCAATAAATCGACGATAAAAGTTAGCAAAGCCCAAAAATTTCTGAAGACTCTTAAGAGAAGAGGGTTGCGTCCAATCACCAATAGCCTGAACCTTGACAGGATCCATCTCGATGGAAGAGGGGGAAAAAATGTATCCCAAGAAGGAAATCTTCTGAACCCCAAAAACACACTTAGAACCCTTCACACACAAGGAATTAGACCGCAAAACCTGAAAAACCCTCCTGACCTGCTGGACATGAGAGTCCCAGTCATCCGAAAAAATCAGAATATCATCCAGATACACAATCATAAATTTATCCAAATAATCGCGGAAAATGTCATGCATAATGGACTGGAAGACTGAAGGGGCATTTGAAAGACCAAAAGGCATCACCAAATACTCAAAATGGCCCTCGGGCGTATTAAATGCGGTTTTCCACTCATCCCCCTGCTTGATTCGCACCAAATTATACGCCCCACGGAGATCAATCTTAGAGAACCACTTGGCCCCCTTTATACGAGCAAACAAATCAGTAAGCAGTGGTAACGGATATTGATATTTAACAGTGATTTTATTCAAAAGTCGATAATCAATACACGGCCTCAAAGAGCCGTCTTTCTTAGACACAAAGAAAAAACCGGCTCCTAAGGGAGATGACGAAGGACGAATATGTCCCTTTTCCAAGGACTCCTTTATATATTCTCGCATAGCAGCGTGTTCAGGCACAGACAGATTAAATAAACGACCCTTAGGGTATTTACTACCCGGGATCAAGTCTATGGCACAATCGCACTCCCGGTGCGGAGGTAGTGAACCAACCTTGGGTTCTTCAAAAACGTCACGAAAGTCAGACAAGAATTCAGGAATCTCAGAGGGAATAGATGATGAAATGGAAACCAAAGGTACGTCCCCATGAGTTCCTTTACATCCCCAGCTTAACACAGACATAGCTCTCCAGTCGAGGACTGGGTTATGAGATTGCAGCCATGGCAATCCCAGCACCAAAACATCATGTAGATTATACAGCACCAGAAAGCGAATAACCTCCTGGTGATCCGGATTAACACGCATAGTCACTTGTGTCCAGTATTGTGGTTTATTACTAGCCAATGGGGTGGAGTCAATCCCTTTCAGAGGTATCGGAGCCTCCAATGGCTCCAAATCATACCCACAGCGTTTGGCAAAGGACCAATCCATAAGACTCAAAGCAGCGCCAGAGTCGACATAGGCGTCCGCGGTAATAGATGACAAAGAACAAATCAGGGTCACAGATAGAATAAACTTAGACTGTAAAGTGCTAATAGAAACAGACTTGTCAGGCTTCTTAGTACGCTTAAAGCATGCTGATATAACATGAGTTGAATCACCACAATAGAAGCACAACCCATTTTTTCGTCTAAAATTCTGCCGCTCGCTTCTGGACAGAATTCTATCACATTGCATATTTTCTGGCGTTTTCTCAGTAGACACCGCCAAATGGTGCACAGGTTTGCGCTCCCGCAGACGCCTATCGATCTGAATAGCCATCGTCATGGACTCATTCAGACTCGCAGGCACAGGGAACCCCACCATAACATCCTTAATGGCATCAGAGAGACCTTCTCTGAAAATCGCCGCCAGGGCGCACTCATTCCACTGAGTAAGCACAGACCATTTGCGGAATTTTTGGCAGTATATTTCAGCTTCATCTTGCCCCTGAGACAAGGACATCAAGGCCTTTTCCGCCTGAAGCTCTAAATGAGGTTCCTCATAAAGCAACCCCAAGGCCAGAAAAAACGCATCCACATTGAGCAACGCAGGATCCCCTGGTGCCAATGCAAAAGCCCAGTCTTGAGGGTCGCCCCGGAGCAAGGAAATTACAATCCTGACCTGCTGTGCAGGGTCTCCGGCAGAGCGAGACTTCAGGGACAAAAACAATTTGCAATTATTTTTAAAATTTTGAAAGTGAGATCTATTCCCCGAGAAGAATTCAGGCAAAGGAATTCTAGGCTCAGACATAGGTGCATGAACAACAAAATCTTGCAAATTTTGTACCTTTATGGCGAGATTATTTAAACCTGTAGCTACACTCTGAAGATCCATTTGAAACAGGTGAACACAGAGCCATTCAAGGATTAGAAGGAGAGGAAGAGAGGAAGGCTGCAGTATAGGCAGACTAGCAAGTGATTCAATTAAGAGCACACTCAGAACTAGAGGGAAAAAAAAAAAAAAAAAAATTGTAGCAGACTTCTTTTTTCTCTCCTTTCTCAGCCAGTAATTTAACCCTTTTTTGGGCCGGTCAAACTGTCGTGATTCTCAATGGCGAGAGAACATAGCCCAGCATATATGAGAACTAGCTCTTGGAAGATGGAAACTATACTGACCATGAACTAAACCTGCCGCACAACTAGAAGTGGCCGGGTAGCATGCCTACGTTTTTTTATCCCTAGATGCCCAGCGCCAGCCGGAGAACTACCTAATCCTAGCAGAGGAAAAGACAGTCCTGGCTCACCTCTAGAGAAATTTTCCCAAAAGGCAGACAGAGGCCCCCACATATATTGGCGGTGATTTAAGATGAAATGACAAACGTAGTATGAAAATAGGTTTAGCAAAATCGAGGTCCACTTACTAGATAGCATGAAGACAGAAAGGGCACTTTCATGGTCAGCTGAAAACCCTATCAAAACACCATCCAGAAATTACTTTAAGACTCTAGCATTAACTCATAACACCAGAGTGGCAATTTCCGATCACAAAAGCTTTCCAGACACAGTAACGAAACAGCAGCTGTGAACTGGAACAAAAAGCAAAAACAAACAAGGACAAAAGTCCAACTTAGCTGAGAGTTGTCTGGTAGCAGGAACATGCACAGAAAGGCTTCTGATTACATTGTTGACCGGCATGAAACTGACAGAGGAGCAAGGTTATATAGCGACTCCCACATCCTGATAGGAGCAGGTGAACAGAGGGGATGATGCACACAAGTTAAATTCCACAAGTGGCCACAGGGGGAGCCCAGAATCCAATTTCACAACACCGTCCATTATCCCAGATCTCCGTTGTCCGTATCCGCAGGTAAATCTCGAGCAAATACTCTCGCCTCAGGTCCCTGTTCGGGCGGCCAAGAAATGTTGAGTCCTTCTCCGTCCCTGGCTTCCTGGATGGGATCCAAATAAATAACACGCAGCACAAAGGTTGTGTGTTCATAGACAGGGATAGCCCTGGAGCCCGTCTGACTCACTGGGCTCTACCCCCTCCTTTTTATAGCAAAAAGTTAAACATTTTACAGACATGCGTACAAGCGCTCATATTTCACATCCTTTTACAAAAACAGTCTATACTAGAGATAAGGTACAGCTTCTAGTATGTAGGTAAAAGGTTACAACACAGAAGGAATGCGTCCATAAAAGGAAATGTCAATTTTGCTTAAGTTTCTTGATATAAGCCAGATGTCTCAGGAGAAAGACACAATGGATTCTTTCAGTCTGATCTCCACAGTAACTAATAGACATGCGCAGTAGCTATTTCCGGGACGCCGTGAAATCAGCGCACAATACTCCTCTACATAGGACACAAGTCCCCAAACAGCTGCACCAGATCCACAAATTAGTAAGTAGTATTTAATCTAGTATCGAGCGCACAGCACACTACCATTACCCCTGATGAAGTCACTACTGTGACGATACGCGTTGGGTGGGACACAGGGGGGCTGACGTCCTTTTTGCCTCTCCTTATTTCAGCGTACGGATCGCCTGTGAGCATGTCCACCAGGACCTTTTGGTGTGGGTAAATATTTGCTTTGTGATTAATAATGTAATCAGGAACAATCGGTTGGTCCAGTAGTCTGTGAGCTTATTGATGTAATATTTGTATATTGATCTAATAGCCATAAAGACTTATATTTAGCAACAGACTTCATGATATGGGTATCGGCTCAGGACTATAGAGGCACATCATGTAGGAGGCCAGTCCTCATGTGATATTTATCTTCTTGGGTAATTTTTCTATTTGTCTGTTTTAAATGTTTTTAACTTGTTAGTGTTCTGTGTAAAGGTACCTTCACACGAAACGACATCGCTAGCGATCCGTGACGTTGCAGCGTTCTGGATAGCGATATCGTTTCGTTTGACACGCAGCAGCGATCAGGATCCTGCTGTGATGTCGCTGGTCGCTGAATAAAGTCCAGAACTTTATTTGGTCGTCCGATCGCTGTGTATCGTTGTGTTTGAAAGCAAAAGCAACGATACCAGCGATGTTTTACACTGGTAACCAGGGTAAACATCGGGTTACCAAGCGCAGGGCCGCGCTTAGTAACCCGATGTTTACCCTCGTTACCAGCGTAAAAGTAAAAAAAACAAACAGTACATGCTCACCTGCTCGTCCTCCAGCGTCTGCTTCCTGACACTTACTGAGCGCCGGCCCTAAAGTGAAAGTGAAAGCACAGCGGTGACGTCACCGCTGTGCTGTTAGGGCCGGAGCTCAGTCAGTGTCAGGAAGCAGACGCTGGGGGACACGCAGGTGAGCATGTACTGTTTGTTTTTTTTACTTTTACGCTGGTAACCAGGGTAAACATCGGGTTACTAAGCGCGGCCCTGCGCTTAGCAACCCGATGTTTACCCTGGTTACTCGGGGACCTCGGCATCGTTGGTCGCTGGAGAGCGGTCTGTGTGACAGCTCTCCAGCGATCAAACAGCGACGCTGCAGCGATCGGCATCGTTGTCGCTATCGCTGCAGCGTCGCTTCGTGTGAAGGTACCTTAAGGACTTGTTATCAATAAAATTGTTATTTTTGTGGATCCCTGCAGTCTTTGCATGTTTCTTTTTTCTGGTGTATTTAATTGGCAAAACCCAGAAAACGCTGACGACCCTTGAGATCTCTGATTTGCACCCAATCCACAATAGCCTGTAACTTCCTAGGGTCCATACGAAACCCCTTAGCAGACAAAATGACCCCCAGAAAGGACAATTCCTGAGCGAAAAATGAACACTCCTCTGGTTTAGCAAATAGTGAGTTCTCCCTAAGCCTCAGAAGAACTGCACGGAGGTGGTCCATGTGACTGTGTTTGTCGGCAGAATATATGAGGATGTCATCCAAATAAATTACCATGAAGCACCCAATAAAATCTGAGAAAACTTGATTCATGAAATTCTGAAATACAGCTGGTGCGTTAGTCAGACCAAAGGGCATAACCAAATTTTCAAACAAACCTTCAGAGGTGAGAAATGCAGTTTTCCATTCATCCCCTTCCCGCATACGGATGGGGTTGTATGCCCCTCTGAGGTCCAACTTAGAGAACCACCTGGCCCCCGACAATTGATTATACAAATCGGGTATCAGTGGGAGAGGATAAGTATTTCTTATGGTGATTTTATTAAGTTCTCGAAAATCGAGGCATGGGCGTAAATCACCATCTTTTTTCTTCACGAAAAAGAACCCCGCAGCCACAGGAGAGACAGATGGCTGAATGTGCCCTTTGCGGAGACTCTCGGAGATATACTCCTTCATGGCAGCCCGCTCAGGGGCGGAAAGATTGTACAAACGGGCTTTGGGCAATTTGGCACCGGGAACCAGATCAACCGAACAATCAAATGAGCGGTGTGGTGGCAGAACCTCAGCCTTTTTCGGAGAACACATCCTCAAAGTCCTTCAGGTACTCCGGAATACCCTCCAGACTGACGGATGACACATATACACAAGCAAGACATCTCTTAGAACAACTGGGACCCCATTTAACAATGTCCCGAGATTCCCAGTTAATAACAGGATTATATAATTGCAACCAGGGAAGCCCCAATACCAGTCCCGCTGGTAGATTGTCCATAACGAAACATGAAATGCGTTCCTGGTGTAAGGCACTCACTTTAAGGAGAAACTCTTCTGAAACCATTTTGATGACATTCTTAGCCAGTGGTGTTTTGTCAATGGCGACAACATGAATAGGAGTCTCCAGCCTAACTGTCCCTAACTTACACCTGGACACCAAGTCAGAGTTAATAAAGTTCATGGACGACCCACAATCCACGAAGGCAGAAGTGGATACGGAGCCACTCCCACCACAAAGTTTCACTTCCAACAAAATTTTTGAAAATGAAAAAAAGGTACCCGAGAGTCGGGGTGACTACCACGACAATCACCCGGACTCAGATGTTTGTAGGTTGGTGGACAGGAGGAGCAGTCTTTTTTCCAATGTCCAGGATCTCCACAGTAAAAACACAACTTTGCTTCAAACCGTCGTCTCCTCTCCTTCTCCTTGAGATTGGCGACTCCCACCTCCATAGGTTCAGACAGGGGTGAAACAACAGGACCAGCAGAAAAAAGTGGACCCTTTCGCTGAGCAATACCTCTTTCCCTGAGCCTTCGATCCATGCGGATAGCCTGAGTCATGGTCTCCTCCAATGAGCTGGGAGGTGGATGGAGGGCCAGAGCGTCCTTCAGGTAATCCGCCAGTCCACTCCTGAACAGACATCTAAGCGCGGAGTTATCCCAGGACACCTCAGTGGACCATCGGCGGAACTCAGTGCTGTACCACTCGGCTGAGCGTTCCCCCTGAACCCGACCCATAATAGTGTCCTCTGCCAACCTGACACGGTCTGGTTCCTCATAGATAAGTCCTAGGGCCTCAAAGAACCTATCTACAGACATCCGTTCAGGAGCAGTGGGGGGCAGTGAGAAAGCCCAAGACTGGGGTCCCTGCCTAAGTAAGGAGATAATAATCCCTACCCGCTGAGTCTCATTCCCAGACGATCGAGGTCTTAGGGTACTGTCACACAGTGCCATTTTGATCGCTACGACGGTACGATTCGTGACGTTCTAGCGATATCGTTACGATATCGCAGTGTCTGACACGCAGCAGCGATCAGGGATCCTGCTGAGAATCGTACGTCGTAGCAGATCGTTTGGAACTTTCTTTCGTCGCTTGATCACCCGCTGACATCGCTGGATCGTTGTGTGTGACAGCGATCCAGCGATGTGTTCGCTTGTAACCAGGGTAAACATCGGGTAACTAAGCGCAGCACCGATGTTTACCGTGGTTACCAGCGTAAACGTAAAAAAAACAAACAGTACATACTCACATTCCGGTGTCTGTCCTCTGGCGTCTCAGCTTCTCTGCACTGTGAGCGCCGGCCAGCCAGAAAGCGAGCACAGCGGTGACGTCTGACGTCACCGCTGTGCTTTCCGGCCGCTGTGCTTACACAGTGCAGAGAAGCTGAGACGCCGGGGGACAGACACCGGAATGTAAGTATGTACTGTTTGTTTTTTTTACGTTTACGCTGGTAACCACGGTAAACATCGGGTTACTAAGCGTGGCCCTGCACTTAGTAACCCGATGTTTACCCTGGTTACCCGGGGACTTCGGCATCGCTCCAGCGCCGTGATTGCACCGTGTGACCGCAGTCTACGACGCTGGAGCGATAATCATACGATCGCTGCGACGTCACGGATCGTGCCGTTGTAGCGATCAAAATGGCACTGTGTGACAGTACCCTAAGGAAAAAAACAATAACTTACAGCTTTCCCTGAACAAGCGAAATTTATCTTTATCACCAGAAAAGGTGTCGGGAAGCTGAACCAAGGGTTCGGCAGAATGCAAAACAACATCTACAGGCTCACCAGGTTGACTAACAGCATGGGGGGTGGTTCCCTGCATGGTCTGAACAGTCTCCGTCAGTTCTTTTTGTAAGAGGGTATGAGACGTGACAAGGGCACAATGTTCCATCAAAAAATCCCGTACCATCTGTGTCAAACTGGACACTTGATCCGCCAGGTTGCAAAGCGGATCCATGACCAGAGAAAAAAAAATGGCAAAGTCCCCTTTAAAGGGAACCTGTCACCACGTTTTTGGAAGATGGGATAAAAATAGCAAAATGGCCGCGGGATGCCGCGCGTGCGCAGATGGATATCGCGGCGGCCATTTTCCTGAAGCCGCGGCCAGCAGAGCGCCGCCTCTGCGCACGCGCCGCCAAAGGAAGATGGCCGCGCCCACCGATCACCAATGAAAATGAACAGCGCGCTCTTTTAAATCCCCTGGCAGAGGATTCGGGACCTTGGGCATGCGCACACCACTACGCCACCAACGGAAAACTACGCAAAATCTGGGGGAAGACAACGCCCTTTTGACCAGACCAGCCTGATTGACAGGCGAAAACGGAGACTTTGCAAAGGTATTTCGGCAACTTAGGTGGGTAATAAACGCATAACAAACACACTAATGTAATGCCCACCTCTGCCCCTATTTAACGCTATTTTTATCCCATCTTCCAAAAACGTGGTGACAGGTTCCCTTTAAATGTATTTTGGGTCTGCTATAATGTAATGTGCTGCAGTGTGATATCGTGCAACCTCCACCAGGGGGAGCTGGTTCAGGAAAAGAGGTTGCACACACAGCACAGCAATACTGAACAACAACATAGGTGTCACAGGTAATGCAAGAGAAGTCAGACAAGCCAAAGGTCATACACATAGAGATAAGCGCAGTACACAGGGGAAGTCAGAAGAATGGTCGGGGACAAACAAGAAATCAGAGCCTACCGGGAACGTGGTAACAAAACGTGAGACGTAAGACGAAGTCGGGATACAAGCCAAGGGTCAGAACAAGTCATAAACGGGTACAGGCAGTCAGAGGCAAAAAGGAACACTAGTACTAGTGACCAGGTCAGGTGCTCAAGCCGTGCAGCATGAACTATAGCAGACACTGGGCCACAGACTGCAGAGGACTTAAATAGCTCAGCCAGCTTTAAAGTGAGGCAGAGAGGGAATTAACTCCCACATGACCAGTCCAGAGACAAGACAGCTGAACATAAACACAGAACTGGATCATGACATTTTTTTTCTTTATTTAGGAATCTTTTTTTTATTTTTTTTTTACACATATGGAAATTTTTTCTTTTACTTTTTTACTTTGTCCCGGGGGGGACATCACAGATCGCTGATCTGACAGTTTGCACAGCACTCTGTCAGATCACCAATCTGACTTACAGCACTGCAGGCTTACCAAGTGCCTGCTCTAAGCAGGCACTCGGTAAGCCACCTCCCTCACCTGCAGCAAGGAGAAGGTAAGAGACCATCGCAGCAACGCGATCACATCGCGTTGCTCCAGGGGTCTCAGGGCATCCCACAGGGAGCCCCCTCCCTGCGCGATGCTTCCCTGTACCGCCGGCACACCGCGATCATGTTTGATCGTGGTGTGCCGGGGGTTAATGTGCCGGGGGCGGTCCGTGACCGCTCCTGGCACATAGTGCCGGATGTCAGCTGCGATAGTCAGCTGACACCCGGCCGCGATCGGCCGCTCTCCCCCCGTGACCGCCACCGATCGCGCTGGACGTACTATACCGTCGGTGGTCATACGGGCCCACCCCACCTCGACGGGATAGTATGTCCAATGTCAGAAAGGGGTTAATGAGCGGTACCACATGACCGCTGAACTGGGGAAGAGCTGTGGCACCAAAGACCGTGGGACGGGCAGGGGGAGCGCTAGGAGCGCCGGGACTAGGTGAGTATGCGACACGCTCTCTCCCCCTCACCCGCTGACCCCACCGCCGACCGTGACTCGAGTATAAGCCGAGAGGGGCACTTTCAGCCTAAAAATTTGGGCTGAAAATCTCGGCTTATACTCGAGTATATATGGTACTTCGAAACACGTTGAAGAAAATCTGCATTTATAATATCTCTCATCACTGGATTTTCTTGAACTTTCAGCAGCACAGAAAAACTTCTCAAACTTTTCTTTATAATTGTAAAAGGGGATATCACTTGATAAATGGTAATACCCAATTGCCACAATATTGAGACTTCTAAAAAAATGCTCCAGAATTGTTGATTTAAGGAGAATACAAGTATTTCCTCAAACAGACATATTTGGAAAGCTGACTATCTTAACATGTTAGAATCAAGCACATAAGTGATAACTTGCTGATCCCAAGGCTATGACCCTCACCAATCCCAAAAAATGGATCTCTGATGTTCCTCTTTTTGAATAGAACAATGGCCATGGGACTACTGTCTCTGGTAGTCCTATAGAAAATAAAAGGAAATGTGGTGTATAAGTTGCAGCCACCGCTCTATTCAAACAAGGGCAACTCAGAGCCACATTTATGGAAATGATGTGATGTCCCAGAAATAGGACACCCAGTGATTAACGAGTTATTTCCTATCCTTTAGAGAAGGGATAACCTTTTAGGATGTTATTAACCCTTTAATTGGCTTTCCCCATCTGAGAAAAACAATGCAATTGAAGAGAAAGGTTGTCTGGCCATCAAATGGGCATTGGATACTTTGAGGTACTTCCTGTTGAGTTGAAAATTTAAGTTAGTGTTGGACTATGCCCTGTTAAGGTGGATGCATGAAAAAAACGTGAATAATGCCCAGGTAACCCAACAGTTTTTGGCTCTGCAAAATGTAAATGTTTGTGTACAGTGTAGACCTGGTAAACTACATGGAAATGCCAATACAATTTCGAGGGTACACTATTTAGTGGCAGAAGGTGCCCAGCTCTCTTTGCTTTTGGGCAGAGAGGGGGGATATGTAGGAAAGCATGAGGTAAAGTCCTGGATGGCAGGTATATGCCACCGAGGTGCCTGGCCTCAGTGATCAAATTCCTAGAAGAATGTGCTCTGGTAACACTAAGTTGCTGAGAGGATTTTAGTGGACCTAATTATTGGGACCTGTATTTAGGAGCGACCATAAGAGCTTGGGTAGGAATAGTCACCCCCAATACATTACAGTCCAGGGCTTTCAGGTCCTATAAAAGGCAGCTGGGCTGGCTCAGATGCGTGATGTGATGGAGCTGGAGAGTAACCAGTAACGCTGAACACACTGGGCCTAAAGCAGAACCTGTATTACTGAATCGGTGAGACTGTGTTAATCAATTTGCCCAGCTTGAGAAAAGGGCTGTATTTTGTTTATTATTTGATTTGGGTTGAAGAAAGCTGTTTTTCCTTACAGGATTTTACGAAAAAATTTGAAACATGCCTGTGCATTTCCTACCCGCCTACCTGAGAGCATGTTCACAGTCTGCATCTGTTTCTAACAGCTCGACTTGTACTGATCACTACTGTTAACCATTTAGGTTTCGTTGTCAGTCTCTGACAGCGGCATAAAAATGGAGCACTTGCAGGTGCGCGTCCACACTTGCTCACATTGTCCCCTCCATGATGCAATTGAGTGATAAAGATGGGTTACCATGGCAACCGAGCGCCTGCTAAAGAGCCTCTTGCAATGCTATCTTGGTACTCCTGTGAATACCAGCCACAAGCTGAGCTTCACACGAGGCTGATTTACACTATATACTGGAATACAGAAGTCGTACAATATATAGAAAGGTGTATGGTATCTGGAGTTCAAACCAAATTTTTGTGGTAAATATTTAATTATTTTTTCCTTACTGCCAAATGGTATAAAATTTTAAGACACACCCGCTATGTCGATATGATTGCTGCACACGCAGATGAATTTATTGAAGTGTAGTTTGTAAAATAGTGTCACTTATGGGGGTGTTCTGCTGTTCTGGCTACTTAAGGGCTCTGCCAATGTGACATGGCACCCACAAACCATAAAAACAAAATATTAATTTTAAAATGGCGCTCCTTCCCTTCGTTTTCTCATATTACCCCTTCAGAAAATTAAGAACTTGGGGCCAAAACAACATTTTAGTGGAAAAAATTGTCATTTTCCATTTACTCACCCCAATTTTTAGATAATTATGTGAATCACCTGCAGTTTAAAAAGGCTCACTACACACCAAGATGAATGTCGATTTTCCAAAATGGGGTCACTTATAGGGGTTTCTGCTAGTTTGGCGTGTCAGGGGATTTTCAAATGTGACATGGCGTCCATAATCTATTCCAGCCAAAATGGCGCTCTTTCCCTCCCAAGCCCTTCCGTGTACCCAAACAGTTGTTTTCCATTACATACTGTATGTAGTATCAGTTTACTCAGGAGAAAGTACAAGTACAAATTGTATGGTCCATTTTCTTCTGCTACCTTTGTGAAAATGAAAAATGTGGTGCAAAACCAACATTTTCGTGGGAAAAATGTACAGTGGGTATGGAAAGTATTCAGACCCCTTTACATTTTTCACTCTTTGTTTCATTGCAGCTGTGGTGCCCCTGGGGGTCCAGTCGCCACAGAGGTACTGCACCTCAGCCAGAGGTGTGGTATCCCACTCTCAGGTAAGGAGGGGGCACTACCCGGTACCCACACACTAGCATCAAACACCACACCACTCCAGGCCAGTGGATCTGGGCGGACCCTAATTAGGGAGGGCCCCATCTCAGGCTGGAGGGGGAACTAGGTAAAGGGTGTGGGTGGAGGAAGGAGACTGGAGGTACAGTGACAGTTGAAAGTGAGGAGTTGTCATGGAAACAGGAAGAGTCAGTTAGTCAAAGAGAGGAGGATAGAGGTGTGAGAGAGGAGCTCCAGTGAGAAGGGATCCTAGGGGCCAGGGAAGTGAAGAATCCACCCTTGGTGCCCAAATCCACGCCGACCGTAGTCAGATGGAGGGACAAGGTCACAGTGGGGGACCGGCCCCAGACTAGTGGAGAGATTGTAGGACTCAGCTAGCAAACCGGAGGCTGTGGTATCTGTATGTGCCACAGCCACATCTACACACATTCGCTAAAAAAGGAAAGGTATACAAGATAGAGGGTCCTGGAAAAGTGCACCTAAATTACCCGAGAGCTGGCTGGACACGGACCCAGAGGACACAGCACCCAGCTGGTGATTGTAACCAACAGACTGAGTAAAAGTGTAAAGACTGCACCCTGCTGTGTCCTCAAAGTTATTTACTGTGTCACCTGCCCAGTGCTGCAACAGTACCCATCTTCTAATTTTACCTATAACTGCCCTGGGGCCCGATCTACCAGTGGAGAGTTGTAACAACTTTGCTGCGTCACCATCAGCCCCAGTGGACCTGAACCGCAGCGTCGGCCATCCCTGGCTGAACACCACGAGTGGCATCACGAATCAATCCCCTATAAACTTTTCCCCTAGCATCATCATAATTTTTAATTGCACACCCAGGGCCACGGAGCCGGGTCATGGCCCCGTGACTTCCCCAAAGAACTCTCCGACCCGGTTCCGAGTACCCCACGGCCCAGGTGGGTGTCGTACAGCCATTTGGTTAATTTAAAAAAGTTCATTTTATTATCATTAATGTACACTCTGCACCCCATCTTGACTGACAAAAACAGAAATGTAGAAATATTTGCATATTTATTAAAAAATAAATAAATTAATTCCAATGAAACATCTGAAGGGTTAATAAGCTTATTAAATGAGGTTTCGAGCACTTTAAGGGGTGTGGCTATTAAAATGGTGTCACTTTTGAGTGTTTTCTGTCTCATAGACCCTCAAAGCCATTTCAAATGCGATGTGGTCCCTAAAAAAATTGGTTTTGTAAATTTTGTTGAAAAAACAAGAAATTTCTGATCAACTTTTAACCCTTCTAATTTCCTAACAACAACAAATTATGTTTCAAAAATATTGCTGATGTAAAATAAACATGTGGTAAATGTTATTTATTAACTGTTTTGTGTGATATAACTTTCTGGTTTAAGGGCATAAAAATACAATTTTGAAAATAGCAAAATTTTGAAAACGTTCGTCAAAATTTCAATATTTTCAAAAATAAATGTAAAAATATTGACCTAAATTTACCGCTATCATAAAGTACAATGTGTCACAAAAGACAAGAATCACTTGGATATGTTAATTCATTCCAGAGTTATCACCACATTAAGTGACACTAGTCAGAATTGTAATATTTGGCCTGCTCAGGAAGATGACAACAGGGATTAATTAGCAACCATAATTTAAATTTTTATTTCATAAGTTAATAGTACATATGAAAATAATCAACTTTGTAATATATCTTATCAGAGAAATCATTGAAATCTGCTTCTTTCTCCTCCTGTCCTCAAACTGTCCCTGGAACTGGGACCCTAACTATCCCTGTATCGGGGTACTCTTAAAGGTAGAGAGGCCTGAGTCTCTGACCTTACTATGCTCCTGTTAATGCCCTAAGCTATCCCCTCTCCCCAGGAGGCGTGTGACAGATATGTTAGTGTATGAACATGAAAGATAAACAGGGATAACATAAAGCAACTTACATACAAAAACACTCACCAAGGCTAGACAAGAATAAAGGGAAGGATAGGAATGTATAAACCAAATGGGAATAGTATAATGGATAAAGCATACACCCAAAAACAGCAGACAACAATCTCCAGAAGCAACTACGAACTCCAACTTCAGCACACCAACTCCAGCAAGTCAGGAAGGAATGAGAAGGTCTGGCCAGGTTTTATTGAGAGAGAAAATGAGCAGGTCAGAAGCAGCTGTGAGATGGAGCTGCCTGTCTCTAACCAGCATACAAAGAGTCATTAACCTCTTCAGCACCAAAGGAAACAAAGTCCATTTAATATGAGGAATAAAGCACACAGGCTAAATGGAAGATTCACAATACTTAATCATCACTTAACCCCAAATCTCCCAGGAGGACATGACACACACATAACATTTATTCCCGATTCTTGCGTGAAATCTGTATTCAGTGAAGACAGATTTTCTCATTACTGAGATAGATGGCAATTGGTGTTGTTAAATTTCTATAGAGAGGGAGGAGCTACGAGGTTGAACTTTATGAACACCAACTGTTATTTCCTATCTCAGTAATGTAGCAATATGTTTTCACTGAATACAGATTTTACGCATGAATTGAGAATTTTGAGAGCAAAAGATCAGTCCAGGAGGAGAAAGAAGCAGATTTCTTTAATAAGATATATTGCAAAGTTTATTTTTTTTTATCTGTGCTCTTTATTTATGGGGAAAAAAAATGATAATTATTCATTATGGAACTAAAGTCCAAGTTAATTATATTGATCACATATTGTTATTAGGGCCTTTGAGTTGATTCCTCATACTGTCCTGCTGATAACATATTTATATTAGATTCTTGCTCTACATACAATTACAAAATATTTAAGGCAGTGAACTTAGAGTTAACAAAGATTTCATAACAATAAAAATGGCTGAATATAGTTGTGAGATTCACATAAAATTTAGAGAAGGAAATGAAAGTATGTGCAATTATAAGATCGGGTTAAGATCTACCTGATCTCACTCTCTGTATTTTTAAAACTGTTTTAAATGGATACAATTGAATGATAAATTAATGCTAAGATCCACTACATGCATTAAAGGAAATAAAAGGCCCTTTAGGGCTTATTCACACGTAGCATTTTTTTGCACTTTTTAAAAGCTTTTTTTGTGCAACTCCCCCCCCAAGATCTCACTGACACTGTAAGGCTGCTTTCACGCATCAGGTTTTCGCCGTCAGGCTAAATCCGGCTAATTTTCAAAAAAACGGATCAGGCGAATGTTGCCGCCGGATCAGGGTTTTTTTCCCATAGACTTGTATTAGTGCCGGATTGCACCGGATGACAGTGCGTTTCGTCCGGTTTTCGCCGGATCTGGCAAATCTGCCGCTTCTGGTTTCTTGAAAAAATGTCCATTGCAACGTTTTTTGTCTCCGGCGAAAAAGCCTGAAGCGCCGGATCCGGCGCTTCCGGCTGTTTGCTACAATGAAAGCCTATGGGAGCTGGAAGGTGCCGGACCCGGAAAAAGGCGGATCTGGCGGCCTGATCCGTTTTTTTAAACTGAGCATGCTCCAAATTTTTTTTTTATCCAATACTGTAGATAGGCTAGCCGGATCCGTCAAAAAAACAGATCCGTAGCATCAGTTTTTCAAAATCTGCGCCGGATCCAGTTTTTCCAATATTCGCCGGATTTAGCCTGACACTGAAAACCTGATGTGTGAAAGTAGCCTAAGTGTTTTTCCCTGCGTTCTTCAATCTGTGGTGCATTTTTTTTAAAACACAGCATGTCAGTTCTTTCTGTGTTTTTCTACGCCAATTTTTTTCTCATCCAGATCAAAATGTCTTAACACAAAAAAATAAACCTCATCACAAAAAGCATAAAAATGCACCTTATGCATGTGTAATTTCTTTTGCTTTTTTAAAGAAAAACCTGCATTTTACATGCAAAAAAAAACCGCATAAAAAATGCTACTACATAGTGAACATACCATTAACACTGTAAAACTAAACGTTAAAACATTACCTCGTGATACAACCCAGGCACCAAAAGACAAAATGACAAAATATACCGGCGATTTCTTCTTTCACCTACTTTTTTCAAAATTCTTATTTTCTTTATTATTTCTTTTTTTTTTTTTTTTTTTGCTGTCTGCACATATTTTTTGCATAAAATTTGTAAACAAAAAAAGGGACACGTGGCTAATGAGATTTGTGCAAAATAGAGAAATGCTTTATAATTTAGTCTTTTAGGTTTTTTTGCCCCTCTTTGAAACAAAATATTGCAGAATGCGCATAAATGTTTCCAAGGTCGGACTGGGGTGCCAAGGGCCCACCAGTAACATTCACTTTGGGGACCCACTTTTCACAGGTATACAAACATTACACGACCCTGGTTAACAAATATCTATCTATATAATCGTCTAAGGTCCACTTCCATCTGTTTGTCTGTCTGTCTGTCACGGAAATCCCGTGTCGCTGATTGGTCGCGGCCGGCTGGGCGTGACCAATCAGCGACAGGAACAGTCCAGCCGTGAATTGGCCCCTCCCTACTCCCCTCCAGTCAGTGCTCCCTCCATACTCCCCTCCAGTCAGCGCCCACATAGCGTTTTAGCAGTCCGTTAAACGGACTGTGTTACACAGCGGCATAACGCTGGGTAACGCCGTACGTTAACGCGGCCATTAACCCTGTGTGACCAACTTTTTACTATTGATGCTGCCTATGCAGCATCAATAGTAAAAACATATAATGTTAAAAATAAAAAAAATCATTATATTTTCACCTTCCGTCGTCCGCGCCAGCCTTTCCCGCTCCTCACGATGCTCCGGTCTCAAGAATACATTGCGGCAATGACCCGTGATGACGTACGGTCTCGCGAGATGATGACGTAGCGGTCTCGCGAGACCGCACATCTTCACGGGTTATGCCGCAAGGCATTACTGGGAACGGAGCGTTGCGACGAGCATTGCTAAAGGCCTGGGCTGGATCCGGGGGCCGCCCGAAGGTGAGTATATTATTTTTTATTTTAATTCTTTTTTTAACAGGGATATGGTGCCCACATTGCTATAAACTATGTGGGCTGTTACATATTGCGTAGGCTGTGTTATATACTGCATGGGCTGTGTTATATACTACGTCGCTGTGCTCTACTCTACGTGGCTGTGCTATATACTACATGGCTGTGTTATATACTGCGTGGAATGTGCTATATACTATGTGGCTGTGCAATATACTACGTGGCTGTGCTATATACTGCATGGCTGTGTTATATACTACGTGGGCTGTGTTATATACTGCATGGGCTGTGTTATAAACTACGTGGGCTGCACTATATACTACATGGACTGTGTTATATACTGTGTGGACTGTGTTATATACTGCATGGGCTGTGTTATGTACTGCGTGGGCTGTGCTATATACTATGTGGGCTGTGCTATATACTATGTGGCTCTGCAATATACTACGTGGCTGTGCTATATACTATGTGGTGGTGTTATATACTACGTAGCTGTGCTATATACTATGTGCCTGTGCTATATACCACGTGGCTGTGCAATATACTACGTGGCTGTGCTATATACTATGTGGCTGTTATATCCTACGTGGGCTGTGTTATATACTGTGTGGGCTGTGTTATAAACTATGTGGGCTGTGTTATACACTGTGTGGACTGTGTTACTGTATATACTGCATGGGCTGTGTTATGACTGCGTGGGCTGTACTATATACTACGTGGGCTGTGCTATATACTACATGGGCTGTGTTATATACTGTGTGGGCTGTGCTATATACTATGTGGCTTTGCAATATACTACGTGGCTGTGCTATATAATATGTGGCTGTGTTATATACTGCGTAGCTGTGCTATATACTATGTGCCTGTGCTATATACTACGTGGCTGTGCAATATACTACGTGGCTGTGCTATATACTACGTGGCTGTGTTATATACTGTGTGGGCTGTGCTATATACTATGTGCCTGTGCTATATACTATGTGGCTGGGCTATATACTACGTGGCTGCTATATACTACGTGGCTGTGCTATATACTATGTGCCTGTGTTATATACTACGTAGCTGTGCTATATACTATGTGCCTGTGCTATATACTACGTGGCTGTGCTATATACTACGTGGGCTGTGTTATATGCTACGTGGGCTGTGAGACTCTTTTGCCTGGGGCCCTCAAAAACCTGCAGCTGGCCCTGGCTTCACTAATTGGTCACGGCCGGCCGTGAACAATCAGCGACAGGCGCAGTCCGGCCATGAATTGGCGTGGGATTTGAACCACGCTTCGCTAATTGGTCGCGCCCGGCTGGCCGAACCCTGTGTATTCATTGCATTATTCTGAAATCTTCATAAATAAACTACATACATATTCTAGAATACCCAGTGCGTTAGAATCGGGCCACCATCTAGTATAATAATAAACTGGGTAGTTTTGATAATGAATGATGAGATGCAGCTTTTTTGTGCAAAGAGTGAATCAAGTGAATTCTGACAAGTACTGCCCATACAGTAAGGTTGGGGGCCCTGATTCTCCTGTACCCCTATGGGCCAGTCCAAGCCTGAATGTTTCAGGTGTGCATAAAATCACACCAGGAAGGACGAGAGAACACTTGCACCTAAATTTTGTGACATTTTAAAGAACATCTGTGAAACAAAAATCACCACCATAGTTGTTAGGTGTCGAGCTCCCACCACTGCACAGGGGGAATCTCAAACCATGTCCTCTGCGGTCTCCCATTCTTCCCCAGCCGCAGTGGAGTCTGTTCAGCAGAGTCATCGTTCCCAGCGTCTGACTCAAGCTGATACTGTGCATCTGGTTACAGCTGCCGCTCCAGGTTCAACCAGCATTGATCAGCGGCGAGCAGACATTCCAGGGGCTAAGTCCTGCTTTTCATCTACTGAGCATGCCCATGGGACGACCTCTCATTGGAGGTCGGAGGTCACATGCTCAGGACCTGTAGCGGCTCCGATTGGACCACTAGGAAGGTCCTGGAAGGCTACATCTATAAAAGGCTCACATGGCCCCTCGGCCATGTGCTAGTATAAATCTGTAATCGTGTATGTGTGGATGTATGCCTGAATCTGGTGAAAGCTCCTTAATCATACCCATTCCTAGTGTTGTTGAATGTACTTGAGTGATTGAGCTACATAGCGCCAGATTGTGCCATCCAGCACCAGGCACAAGTTTACTGCATCAATTTGCAGCAACCGCCAGTGTGGTGCCATGCACAACTAGTGCGCTTTCCTAGCCCTAGTTAGGGTGGTTAGTGGCATCCGCCAGTGCGGCGCTGTACGCACTCTGTGCGGTAAATCTTTAATTAGTCCTGACAACCTGTCAGTGTAGGGTGGGAACTCTTGCTTGATCTCAGCATCTGACTCAGGGTGTCCTCAGGCGCAGGCTCAAAAGCTACCGAGGGTCAGAGCGAGATCAATCACCAGCATAGTGGGGGTGAATTTCAGGGATCCCACTAGCGCCCATCTGCTGTTCGCATCAGTTCATACCGGGTGACGGAACCCATGTTTATTCTGGCATAGTACCGCCATTACCTAGCAGCAGGTTCCATCTCTGCACGGTGGACCCCGGGCTGCGAACGCACCTTATTACTATCTTTATATTCATTCGGTGCGTTCCACCAGCCCTAACAATAGTGAGGAATATAGAAAAAAAACAAGTAAAGGCATAAAATAGACTTGCAAATTTAAATAATTTGGTGCAATTAAAGGTGTAGGTGAGAGTTTGTCAAGTGTTCGTGACGCCACCTGTGGTATTCGGTCAGGGTGACCGACGCTGCTAGGGGTCCGCTGGGGTTATGGAATGGCAGCTAGATGGTGCAACTTCCCACAGGTGAAGTATGTCCCCAGGGCTTCCCTTGATGAGTAGATGGTAATGATGTAGGTCGCAGTAAATGACGAAGACACAGGGTTGCAGTCTCTTTACCTCTTTACTGAAGGTTTCAGCATCCACAATCCAGAGCACTGCTAACAGGGCTGGCTGAGACCGGCCGGTCCAAAGGCACATCCAGAGTTCCTTTTGCAGGTGGAAATCAGTAGCCTTCCTACTAGCGCCTGTGTGTTGTAGTACCTCCCTGCTGAGCACCACGGGATAGACCTCACAACTTACATAGTTACATAGTTACATAGTTAGTAAGGCCGAAAAAAGACATTTGTCCATCCAGTTCAGCCTATATTCCATCATAATAAATCCCCAGATCTACGTCCTTCTACAGAACCTAATAATTGTATGATACAATATTGTTCTGCTCCAGGAAGACATCCAGGCCTCTCTTGAACCCCTCAACTGAGTTCGCCATCACCACCTCCTCAGGCAAGCAATTCCAGATTCTCACTGCCCTAACAGTAAAGAATCCTCTTCTATTTTGGTGGAAAAACCTTCTCTCCTCCAGACGCAAAGAATGCCCCCTTGTGCCCGTCACCTTCCTTGGTATAAACAGATCCTCAGCGAGATATTTGTATTGTCCCCTTATATACTTATACATGGTTATTAGATCGCCCCTCAGTCGTCTTTTCTCTAGACTAAATAATCCTAATTTCGCTAATCTATCTGGGTATTGTAGTTCTCCCATCCCCTTTATTAATTTTGTTGCCCTCCTTTGTACTCTCTCTAGTTCCATTATATCCTTCTTGAGCACCGGTGCCCAAAACTGGACACAGTACTCCATGTGCGGTCTAACTAGGGATTTGTACAGAGGCAGTATAATGCTCTCATCATGTGTATCCAGACCTCTTTTAATGCACCCCATGATCCTGTTTGCCTTGGCAGCTGCTGCCTGGCACTGGCTGCTCCAGGTAAGTTTATCATTAACTAGGATCCCCAAGTCCTTCTCCATGTCAGATTTACCCAGTGGTTTCCCATTCAGTGTGTAATGGTGATATTGATTCCTTCTTCCCATGTGTATAACCTTACATTTATCATTGTTAAACCTCATCTGCCACCTTTCAGCCCAAGTTTCCAACTTATCCAGATCCATCTGTAGCAGAATACTATCTTCTCTTGTATTAACTGCTTTACATAGTTTTGTATCATCTGCAAATATCAATATTTTACTGTGTAAACCTTCTACCAGATCATTAATGAATATGTTGAAGAGAACAGGCCCCAATACCGACCCCTGCGGTACCCCACTGGTCACAGCAACCCAGTTAGAGACTATACCATTTATAACCACCCTCTGCTTTCTATCACTAAGCCAGTTACTAACCCATTTACACACATTTTCCCCCAGACCAAGCATTCTCATTTTGTGTACCAACCTCTTGTGTGACACGGTATCAAATGCTTTGGAAAAATCGAGATATACCACGTCCAATGACTCACCGTGGTCCAGCCTATAGCTTACCTCTTCATAAAAACTGATTAGATTGGTTTGACAGGAGCGATTTCTCATAAACCCATGCTGATATGGAGTTAAACAGTTATTCTCATTGAGATAATCCAGAATAACATCCTTCAGAAACCCTTCAAATATTTTACCAACAGTAGAGGTTAGACTTACTGGCCTATAATTTCCAGGTTCACTTTTAGAGCCCTTTTTGAATATTGGCACCACATTTGCTATGCGCCAGTCCTGCGGAACAGACCCCGTCGCTATAGAGTCCCTAAAAATAAGAAATAATGGTTTATCTATTACATTACTTAGTTCTCTTAGTACTCGTGGGTGTATGCCATCCGGACCCGGAGATTTATCTATTTTAATCTTATTTAGCCGGTTTCGCACCTCTTCTTGAGTTAGATTGGTGACCCTTAATATAGGGTTTTCATTGTTTCTTGGGATGTCATGTCATGTATGTTTCTGTTCTTTCTCTCCGTCCCCCAGATGGTTTGGATAGGACGCACCCGAGGATATGACGGGGTAGGCCTGGAGTTATTTTATAGGAACCCTAGAGACGCCCCTCTCCCACAATTGCCTCCGTTGTCTTCATTAGGTGTAAAGGTGAGACAGCCAACCTAGAGTTAACTGCCCTGCCGTAGTTCAAAGTAATGCGTAGAGCCTATTACTTCCTCGGCGTTCCGGCCGCCGGCTACGCGCCTCAGAAGGATGTTGACGATCTTGGGGCACGACTCCTCCTGGTTCTATCTCCTTTGTGCTGTGATCTTGTTTCTCACTTCTCCACAATATACTTCGCTTCGTGTCCTTTCTTAGGATGCCGCCGCAATGAGGTGCAGGTACGGCTCCGTAATGATCTGTCTCGTGCTAGGCCACTGCCAGGATCCCACCCCTGACAGGAGCCTCCCTGAGTCTTCCCAAGCAACTCTCTCTCTCACTAGATGTTAACTGGGCAAAACCCCGTCAGCTTCTTTTTAACTTCCTATCTGACTCCCAGTTTTACCAGAGTGTGAGGAGTGGCCTAATACATAGAACCTTTTGCTCCCCCTGGTGGCCGGAGTGTGAAGTGTAGTGTGTGACTGTGATACCTGGTCAGGTGAACTTTAGTGCCATCAGACGTACCATCACTCCCCCTTGTGGAAGAGCGACAATACTGCAACGACCAGGACTCTGGGGCGCTGCAGGCACCAAGCACTGCTCACTCGGGGATCATATGGGGCCAGATGCTTCTCATGTTTCCATGTATAAATGAGACTTAAGCTGATCCCTCTGCAGTGCGACAGCACTTAAGACATTTGTAGACAGCTATTTAGTCTCCTATACACATATCTCGTGTGTATGATGTCACTGGTGATCACTGTATAACCTGTGCACTGACACTATATACAGAGCTCCTGTGTATAATGTCACCAGTGATCACTGTATTACCTGTACACTATACAATATATACAGAGCTCTTGTGTATAATGTCACTGGTGGTCACTGTATTACCTGTATACTATATACTATATACAGAGCTCCTGTGTATAATGAATAATGTCACTGGTGATCACTGTATTATCTGTACACTGACACTAAATACAGAGCTCCTATGTATAATTTCACTGGTGAGTCACTGTATTACCTGTACACTGACACTATTCACTGTATACTATGTATAGAGCTCCTGTGTATAATGTCACTGGTGATCACTGTATTACCTGTACACTGACACTAAATACAGAGCTCCTGTGTATAATGTCACTGGTGATCGCTGTATTATCTGTACACTATATACAGAGCTCCTGTGTATAATGTTACTGGTGATCCCTGTATTACCTGTACACTGACACTTAACACAGAGCTCCTGTGTATAATTTCACTGGTGAGTCACTGTATTACCTGTACAGACACTATTCACTGTATACTATGTATAGAGCTCCTGTGTATAATGTCACTGGTGATCACTGTGTTATTTGAACACTGACACTAAATACCTCGGTGTGGGGAGGATGTGTTCCATCCCAAGGTGCGACTGGGTCCCGGCTTCCACTATGTTAACCCTGTGTGCCGTCAGTGAGATGTACCATCTCTGGCCACAAGCACTTGTCCATGTGTCCGTGGTTAGGTGGAATTTCCCAGTAACAGCATTGTTGAGGGCACAGGTAATGTTGTGGGACACATGTTGGTGCAATGCCGGTATGGCACATCGGGAGAAATAGTGCCGACTGGGGACCAAATACCTTGGGACAGCCACCGCCATCAGGTTGCGGAAAGCTTCCATCTCAACAAGCCTAAAAGGCAACATTTTGAGTGCAAGCAGAAGAGAAATGCTAGAATTTAGGACTGTTGCCTGTGGTCCGTTGGCTGGGTATTTCTGCTTGCGTTCCAATAACTGGGGTATAGACAACTGAAGGCTGTGCTGGGACAAGGACGTGGACGGGCTTGATGATGGTGCTGCTTGACTGTGGGCAACAACAGGTGCAGGGCTAGAGGCATCTTCACATGCACAGTGGACTGGGGATTGGCTTCTACGCAAAACAGTGGAAGAAGCAGTGGTGTCACCTGCAGACAGTGTTCCTGGAGCCTGGGGTTCGGCCCACAAAGTCAGGTGCTTTGCTGCCATGTGCCTGATCATGCTGGTGGTGGTCAGGCTGGTAGTTTTGCTACCCCTGCTCATGCGGGCGTGGCAGGTGCTGCAAATGGCCTGTTTGGGGTTATCAGCAGAGTCTTTAAAAAATAACCATACTCGGAAAGATCTAACAGTTAGAATGGCAACTAACCTCATGTTGGTGTTACGGGGAATGGATGCATGCCTTCTGTCTGGCCACCACACTGCTTCTTCCTGTCTGTTGGGGTGATATGCCTCCTTTTCCATGTGTGCTGCTGTCCTCGCTCTGCATGTCCTCCTGCCAGGTTGGGTCAGTCACTATGTCATCCACCACCTCGTCTTCCACATCCGCACCCTGCTCCTCCTCCTGACTTTCTGGCAATTGTGTCTCATCATCGTCCACCTCTTGTGATACTTTCCCACCATCGCCTTCATGTGACTGTGGCTGTTCAAAGCTTTGGGCATTGCTACTTGCGATCTCAACTGGCCCCACTTCAAGTTGACCGGCCGAGAGTCTGGAATCTTGAAAGGGAAAACTGAACAGCTCTTCGGAGTGTCCAAGTGTGGGATCAGTTGTCTCAGGGCACTCGGCATGGTGGGAGAAAGGAGGACCAGAGTGAGGAATATCCACATTCACTTGACCGTGTGGAAGACATGGTGGTGGTGGTGGTGGTGGCTAAGTGACTGGAAGCATTATCAGCTATCCAACCAACAACCATTTCACACTGCTCTGGCTTCAATAGTGGTGTGCTGCGGTCCCCTAAAAACTGGGACAGGAAGGTGGTGCGAGAAGATGTGGGTCTTTGTTGTGGCCCACTTTCAGCTTGGACACGTCCTCGTCCTCTGCATACACCATCAGCATCACGTCCACTTCCCCGTCCCTTGCCCCTTGCCTTGCCCATTTTAAATGGACTACTGCACTATTTCAAAAGCTCAACACAAATCTATTTATTTGGAGCTAAATTATATCTGATCAGTATGCCTGCAAAGCTACGATTTTTCAAACACAGAAAAACCAGGCCTCAGACTGACATAACAGACTGTATTACATTTTTTTTTGCTTTTTGGTGAATTTAAAAAAAAAAAGAGTAGCACAAGGATAGCACACAGAACTATGCTACGTATGCCTGCGGAAATATGATTTTTCAAACACAGAAACACCAGGCCTCAGCCTGACATAACAGACTGTATTAAATATGTTTTTGGTTTTTGGTGAATTTAAAAAAACAAATAAAAAAAAAGAAAGAGTAGAACAAGGCTAGCACACAGAACTATGCCACGTATGCCTGCGAAACTGCGATTTTTCCACCACAGATAAACCAGGCCTCAGGCTGACATATCAGACTGTATTAAATATGTTTTTGGTGAATTTAAAAAAACAAATAAAAAGAAATAAAGAGTAGAACAAGGCTAGCACACAGAACTATGCCACGTAGGCCTGCGAAACTACGACTTTTCCACCATAAATGCACCAAGTCTCAGCCTGACATAACAGACTGTATTAAATATGTTTTTGGTTTTTGGTGAATTTTAAAAAACAAATAAAAAGAAAGAAAGAGTAGAACAAGCCTATCATACAGAACTATGCCACGTATGCCTGCGAAACTATGATTTTTACACAACAGATACACCAGGTCTCAGCCTGACATAACAGACTGTATTAAATGTTTTTGGTTTTTGGTGAATTTAAAAAAAAAAGAAAAAAAGAAAGAGTAGAACAAGGCTAGTACACAGAACTATGCCACGTATACCTGCGAAACTACGACTTTCCCACCACAGATACACCAGGCCTCAGCCTGACATAACAGACTGTATTACATTTTTTTTGCTTTTTGGTGAATTTAAAAAAAGAAAAAAAAAAAGAGTAGAACAAGGCTAGCACACATAATTATGCTACGTATGCCTGTGAAAATGTGATGTTTTAAACACAGATACACCAGGACTCAGCCTGACGTAGTCTGCAGAAATTATTTTTTGGTTTTTGGTGAATTTAAGAAAAAAAATGAACAAGGCTAGCACACAGAACTATGATACGTATGCCTGCGGAAATACGATTTTTCAAACACAGAAACACCAGGCCTCAGCCTGACATAACAGACTGTATTACATTTTTTTTGCTTTTTGGTGAATTTAAAAAAAATTCAAAAAAGAGTAGAACAAGACTAGCACACAGAATTATGCTACGTATGCCTGCAAAAATACGATTTTTCAAACACAGAAACACCAGGCCACAGCCTGACATAACAGACTGTATTACATTTTTTTTTGCTTTTTGGTGAATTTAAAAAAAAAATTGAACAAGGATAGCACACAGAACTATGCTACGTATCGAGTTCCCACCGCTGCACAGGGGGAATCTCAAACCATGTCGACGGCGGTCTCCCATTCTCCTCCAGCTGCAGCGGAACCTGCTCAACAGAGACGTCGATCCCAGCGTCTGGCTCAAGCTGACACTGTGCGCTTGGTTACTCCTTCCTTTCCAGGCTCTGCCTCTGTAGCCAACACTGATCAGCAGTGAGCAGGCGTTTCAGGGACTAAGTCCTACTTTTCCCATACTGAGCATGCCCACGGGATGACCTCCCATTGGAGGTCGGGGGTCACATGCTCAGGTCCTGTTGCGGCTCCTATTGGACTACAGGAAGGTCCCGGAGCGCCACTACTATAAAAGGTTCGCATGGCCGCTTGGCCATGCGCTAGTGTAAACTTGTGTGTGTGGATGTACAGGTCCTTCTCAAAAAATTAGCATATAGTGTTAAATTTCATTATTTACCATAATGTAATGATTACAATTAAACTTTCATATATTATAGATTCATTATCCACCAACTGAAATGTGTCAGGTCTTTTATTGTTTTAATACTGATGATTTTGGCCTACAACTCCTGATAACCCAAAAAACCTGTCTCAATAAATTAGCATATCAAGAAAAGGTTCTCTAAACGACCTATTACCCTAATCTTCTGAATCAACTAATTAACTCTAAACACATGCAAAAGATACCTGAGGCTTTTAAAAACTCCCTGCCTGGTTCATTACTCAAAACCCCCATCATGGGTAAGACTAGCGACCTGACAGATGTCAAGAAGGCCATCATTGACACCCTCAAGCAAGAGGGTAAGACCCAGAAAGAAATTTCTCAACAAATAGGCTGTTCCCAGAGTGCTGTATCAAGGCACCTCAATGGTAAGTCTGTTGGAAGGAAACAATGTGGCAGAAAACGCTGTACAACGAGAAGAGGTGGCCGGACCCTGAGGAAGATTGTGGAGAAGGACCGATTCCAGACCTTGGGGAACCTGAGGAAGCAGTGGACTGAGTCTGGTGTGGAAACATCCAGAGCCACCGTGCACAGGCGTGTGCAGGAAATGGGCTACAGGTGCCGCATTCCCCAGGTAAAGCCACTTTTGAACCATAAACAGCGGCAGAAGCGCCTGACCTGGGCTACAGAGAAGCAGCACTGGACTGTTGCTAAGTGGTCCCAAGTACTTTTTTCTGATGAAAGCAAATTTTGCATGTCATTCGGAAATCAAGGTGCCAGAGTCTGGAGGAAGACTGGGGAGAAGGAAATGCCAAAATGCCTGAAGTCCAGTGTCAAGTACCCACAGTCAGTGATGGTGTGGGGTGCCATGTCAGCTGCTGGTGTTGGTCCACTGTGTTTCATCAAGGGCAGGGTCAATGCAGCTAGCTATCAGGAGATTTTGGAGCACTTCATGCTTCCATCGGCTGAAATGCTTTATGGAGATGAAGATTTCATTTTTCAGCACAACCTGGCACCTGCTCACAGTGCCAAAACCACTGGTAAATGGTTTACTGACCATGGTATTACTGTGCTCAATTGGCCTGCCAACTCTCCTGACCTGAACCCCATAGAGAATCTGTGGGATATTGTGAAGAGAAAGTTGAGAGACGCAAGACCCAACACTCTGGATGAGCTTAAGGCCGCTATTGAAGCATCCTGGGCCTCCATAGCATCTCAGCAGTGTCACAGGCTGATTGCCTCCATGCCACGCCGCATTGAAGCAGTCATTTCTGCCAAAGGATTCCCGACCAAGTATTGAGTGCATAACAGAACATTATTATTTGATGGTTTTTTTGTTTGGTATTAAAAAATACTTTTATTTGATTGGACGGGTGAAATATGCTAATTTATTGAGACAGGTTTTTTGGGTTATCAGGAGTTGTAGGCCAAAATCATCAGTATTAAAACAATAAAAGACCTGACAAATTTCAGTTGGTGGATAAGGAATCTATAATATATGAAAGTTTAATTGTAATCATTACATTATGGTAAATAATGAAATTTAACACTATATGCTAATTTTTTGAGAAGGACCTGTATGTCTGTCGATGGATGAAAGCTCCTAATCATTCCCATCCCTAGAGTTGATGACTGCTTGCGAATGGTGGAGCTACCTAGCACCTGACAGTGCTATCCTGCACATTAGCACAAGATGCGGAAGCTAGGTAGCAGCGGCCGCCAGTGCGGCGCCGTGCACAGATAGTGCGCTTTCCTGGCCCTAGTTAGGGTGGTTAGTGGCGTCCACCAGAGCAGCGCTGCACGCACTCTTGTGCGGTAAATGTTTAGCTTAGTTAATTCCCCGGCACCACAGTAGCGGTGTTGAGCGCAAGAGATCTAGAGGGACTCTTACCCTGAGTCTTGCGGCAGAGTTCTGTGTCGCCTTGCTTGCGCTCTCTGTGCGGTATCGCGGCCCTGTGACGCAACAGGGTTCGCTTCCTTCATACCGGGTGAAGCTAACCCATGTGTGTACTCTCATAATACTGCCATATAGTCCGTCATTACCGAGCAGCAGGTGTCTTAGCTGCACGGTGGACCCCGGACTGCAAACGCACCTTACATCATCTCTAATTATTATTTGGTGCGTTCCGCCATTCCTAACAACGTATGCCTGCGCAAATACCATTTTTCAAAGACAGAAACACCAGGCCTCAGCCTGACATAACAGACTGTATTCAATTTTTTTTGCTTTTTGGTGAATTTAAAAATTTTTAAAAAAAGAGTACAAGGCTGGCACACAGAATTATGCTACGTATGCCTGCGAAAATATGATTCTTCAAACACAGATACACCAGGACTCAGCCTGACATAGACTGTAGAAATTATTTTTGGGTTTTTAGTGAATTTAAGAAAAAACAAATTGAAGAAGGCTAGCACACAGAACTGTGCTACGTATGCCTGCGGAAATACGATTTTTCAAACACAGAAACACCAGGCCTCAGCCTGACATGACAGACCGTATTAAATTTTTTTTTTGTTTTTGGTGAAATTACAAAAAAAGAGAAGAACAAGACTAGCACACTGAACTATGCTACGTATGCCCTCGAAAATACGATTTTTCAAACACAGATACACCAGGACTCAGTGTGTATAAATTATTTTTTGGTTTTTGGTGAATTATTTTTTGGTCTCTTATAGACCTGATGACTCTGTGCGGCCAGCCAATCACTGTAATACCACAACAAAGATGACTGCGCCATTACAGTGCATGGCAGACAATCCCTGCATGTTGATTGACGCTCTAAAAAGTAAAAATAATCCCGCAAATACTCGGAGCAAGCCGAGTACACCGAGCACAGTGATACTCGGGCGAGTACCGAGTAGTGGCGAGCACTTTCGCTCTTCACTAGTTATCACATTTGCTTACCAATTTTTGGAGTGGTGTGCTGTTTTTACCCTGTACATTTGACCTACATTGGTCTGTGTTACTAGTGTCACTGTGTTGTGGGTATTACCTTATCATGGGCAATGGTCATATTTGTTTAGTCACTTAAGTGACTTTTTAAATGCTTTTAAGTATGTTGTTTTTGTATGTTTTGCATTTAATAAAATTTAAATATTTACTGTATGTATTGTGTGGTGATCACCTTTTCTGTGGCCCTAGCTTCTTTCTCCAGTTTATCTATTGTTTCTGTTTTTGGGCCCTGGGTCGATCCCCAGTATTATTGTTCTGTGGTGCCCTCCACCCCTGTTTGTTGCATTAGAGGAAGTTCTTATCAGTGATCGAGGTGGTGATAGAGACAAAGTATTGCATTTTAAAGAAGAGCAATTCATTTTCAAGTTTAATTCCAGAGTTCCCTCTGGACTGAATAAGAGAACGGATATTATGTATTATTATTGAACTTATGTTTTTGCATCTATGATATTATGCTTTTTTTTTTCTTTTTGATTAGCATAATTGTCTCATTTGCATGACTAATTGCTCACCACGTTTCCTTTTCCTCCATTTCTATCTAGCTATGCTTTTTCACTAATCACAGATGTGGTTATGAGTAAGAACACTTTTGTTCGAAACAAGTAATCCATCATTCACTATTTTTACAGCATGTTTTGAAAGGCATTGTAATAGAATGAAGTTTTTAACGTCCACTCAACAACCTGATTTTGGATGTCTGTTGCTGGAACTGTTTTGTTTGATTGCATAGCTAAACAGAATGGGAGTAACAAATAAATAATGTGAAATGGGTTTTCCTGTGGCCATCCAGTACCTTGGTTCAAAGGGTACTTGGGGTGCATGTAACTTTGGGGCAGGCCATTGCATAAGCAAACAGTATGGGAGACTCACTTTCTTCTAATGGGAACAATTTTGTCATTAGCCCCTCAAGTACGTCTGCTGAAAGGCTTATTGGCGTGCATGTAACTTTGGTGCAGGGCAGGTCTTGCATTCAATGCAACATTTTTTCAGGAAGCCCTTTTGTACGTTTTATGAAAGGGGTATTGGGGTGAATCCTAATTTTTAGCAACCCAGCCACTCACTGCATAGGCAATAACAGCATAGGAGACCCACTGTTTAATGACCCTTTAAGACGATTAATGCCGCCTGATGCCCCTCTAAAAATAGTCTCTGTGACTTTAAGAGTCCCTCCTTCATAAATGAATGAAGATGGGTCTGCTTATGCGTCACACACCACATGGCCAGCTAGAGGGTTGTTAAATGTTACAATGACATTTCCCAGTGAATGCATTTGTATTGTTTGAAAGCAATGTAAAAGTTGAAAAACGCATCAAAAACACTGCGTGTGAACATAGCCCAAGTGGTGGAGGAACATTTGATCTGGGGTTAATTATTTTGCCTTATATACAAGTCAATACCCTGGAAAGGATGTTCCTTAACATATTTCCCAGCAAAATCCATTTTGGTTTCGTTTTTGTATGTTTTCGGTGCACCTGTAAAAATGACGTGAAACACTGACAACATTGCTTACAGCCGTGACCTAGGAGTCAGGAATGCTTCCAGGGGCGATCCCCATGATGTTCTTGTGTCATTTGAGCAGTGGTTCCATCATTTTCAGACATTTTTAGACCTTAAAAGGACCCCTGGGGGGATCGCGGTAAAAATACTCGGGTCTCCCATAGACTTACATTGGGCTCGTTGTTCTGTCCGAGTACCCGAGTATTCCAATCTGCTCTACCCGAGCAATGAACACCCGAGCATTTTAGTGCTCGCTCGTCACTAGTTACTATCCTTACATTTTTCTGACAATGGTAGTCTACAAAAGTGACATTTGGGCCACCTGAGTGTGGCTCAGCATGAAATCAGGTAGAGGTGTTGCATGTGGTATCAGGGCTCCCAGCATAGGAGGCCTACACCGATCCCTCACCCACCTCGTCTTACCGTGACGTTCAATTGAAAGCTGTAAATGTTGTCCCAGACCTCGATACCTCATGCCTGGCTGATTGCTGCAGTGCCATGCTACAGTTAGTATTGTGGGTTAATTGAGGCCGCATTCCTGGTGTCTGCCCCTCATTTGATGTGTTTTGGCAGCATTTGGGGCCATTATAAGGTGTTGTGCATGCGTTTGTTTTTACCTCCCATTGACCTGAACGGTGTTTGGCTATGTTCTGCGAATATTGCAAATTCGACGGTCGTAATCCAAACCGAACATTGAAATATTCGCTCATCTCTAGTCATTAGGACCCTCAGCATGTGAACAGCCACCACACAATGTATGGAGTTGTGCTGTTCCAGCTCAGGACACTGAATGAATTCTGCTACCAGGGACCTGCAAACATCTGATATCTAGGGATGTCTGTTGTCGGACCCTTAACTGATCTAAAATTGATCTCCTGATTTAATAGGTCATCAATATCCTCATTCCTGGACCTTCTATTTTAAGCTTTTACATACATAGGCAGATTAATCAAGACAGTGCTGTGTCATTCTCCACAGATGTCTATCACCAAAATATGTGTATCTGGTAGACATGAGTGGATCAGGCAATATTAGAATAAGCCTGTTAGTGCGGATTTTCCCAGGAAATTAGATTCAAGAAGTTATTCTCAGCAAATTTAATATGCTCTGGGGTCTCTCCAGACTTCAGAGCATAATAAACATAATATGTAAAAAAGGTAAAATAATTATACTCACCTCTCCTCTCCATCCCCTCCCTCCTCACCGACACTCATCCGGTCCTCATTGCATCTTCAGATTGCCACCACTCGTATTGAATTCCTTGGGCCTCTCATGTTGGGCCTGGACTTCCTGGACTGATAATTCCCAGGAAGGTTATGTGCCAGCTTGTGCCAAGGGTCACGAGGTCACATGGTGCGCCATGACTTTCTGTGCCCGAGCTGAAGAGTCCCGGGAAATTCAAAGCGAGCGTCAGTGACCTGAAGATGCGACGAGAATCGGACAGGTTACAGCGAGGAGCGGAGGAGCCAGAGAGGTAAGCGGTAAGGTGAATATAAGGATTTTGTTTTTTACATTTTGATGGCCCTTTATGGTTCTGCAAAATAACATCCTGGCCATTTTGCTGAATGCGCATGGAAGCAGTTACAAAAAATCCACATTTTGGTGAATGTGGATCTTAGTGAAATTCAAATAGAATTCCATTAGAATTTATTCTCTCCTCTCTAGTGTATGGGTACAATTTGGAAATGTGGAAAACTTATAGCTATTAACAATCACCATAAAAACAAAATAAGAGTTTTTTTTAATAATTTTTATTTTAAGTTCTAATATAGGTTTGGGGAATCTGTAGTTTTTTCCAATCTGTTAACAGTCCCAGTACTTGATTTTGTAGGTTGTATTAGGTGTATTTAGACTTCTAATGATAGATGTTTCACACTGAAGTCTCGTAAAATATTACTTCCACTCTTTTCACTTTTTCATAGATGAGGTTACTCCGTGTTCCAACTTTCATTACTTTCACAGTTTTGATGCTTTTCCACTTGGTGCCCAGGATGTCAATGGCACGGTTACTTGCCTCCAGCACAACTGGATTAAATGTCTGAGAATTGAGTTTCCTCAACCCTAGAAATACATCAGATAATGCTAGAGGATAGAGTTCTTCATAGGGTAAAGCGTCTCTTATCATAGTGAGGTGTTTCAGGACAGCATCTACCTCGTCTACCATATCCAGTATTTCGGTGCTGTGGATCATCATCTCCACCAGAAGGGCAGGTTCTTTTTGCCCAAGGTGTTGATATATTTTGTAGGAATTTTCGCCATCAGCACATAACAGCTCTTGTACTTTCTTACATCCGATGTAAGGTAGACAATGCAACAAGGCTGCAATACTGGATGCCTTCTCCTGCTGGTCTTTGCTGTGTAACTTTATCAGTAACTCAGGTAGGAATGTCCTGATGTGGTGGCTGAAACCTCTCTTGTCCCTGTTGCAGCTCTTGGCGAGATCTGCAAATAGTGAAGTGGAGTATGTTCGGATCAGCGGGTTTGAGCTGTTCATGTAGTCAGTACAACGTAGTACAATGTCCTCAAATTTACTGCCAAGTTTTGATCTTTTCAGCAGGGTGACAAACTTTGACAGAACTTGTAAGCTTTTGATGACCACTTTAAGCTTCCGATGACCCATTAGTTTACTGTAAAGGCAGTCATAGATGAGGTCTTTCAGTTGATGCACCTGTCTTGGTGCACCTTTACAGGCATTTCCCATAGCTTCTACAGCAAGACAGACCTCAAGCTCGTCCGAGCTGTCCATCTTTGAAGCCATTAATAAGATTAAATCTTTTGCTATTTTCTTCTCCAGGAGCTCAGGATGGAGTAACAGCTCCGAGAAGAACAAGATACTGATGAGTCTGCTCTTTCTGACAGCAGATCTCAGTGCTATAAGGAGGTAATGGATGATCTTTCTCCTTTCCACATCAGTTAAGACACATGTAACGTAATGATACATCTCAGCCTGGGTTGTGTCTGTGTCTCGGAGGACATTAGCGTCATCCTGATGGTTTATGAACCCATAGCTAGGATGCAGAAGATGATAATAAAAATCAAAGCCGTCAGGTGGTCCAGCTTGGTGTTGTGTAAGGGCAATCAAGTCATCCACTGTCAGTTTGGGAAGAAAGAAGTGCAGCGCAGAACATTCTCTGATGGTTTTGTTGAAAATCAGATCCAATGTTTTCACTGCACTGTTCTGTGGATGCTCCTCATTGATTTCCAAGCGCTTCACGACGTCTTCAGGGCGATACACGGCAATATTGGCCAGGAGCGTCATAGCTGCACCAGTTATTCCCTGATGTTTCTCACTTTCTGCTTTCAGCATGTGTTGAGAGGTCTTATCAATGAGCTCATTAGTCAGAAAGTTGTCAGCGTCCGCTCTGGCAGATGTTATGGTTGACAAGAACAGGAGGGCGTTCACCAAATCCTGTCCATCCAGATCATGCAGATGATTTATTAGCATGCTGGTCATGGTCTTCATTTCTTCAGGCTCATATGATGTGACAATGCCTGGAATAGTGTCCTTCAGGAGCGGGACAGCGAGCAGGTCCAACGAGGCCAACAGGTCTTTATACTGACGGCTGGATGCCATGCTGGAATGCTTCATCATATAATCAGAGGAAATCTGAGAAAAATGGAATATGATGTTAGAGGAAACGTCATGAAATTATCAATGGAATTAATATGCATTATAATTAAACGTAAATTATTATTTCTACAATATAAATATAAATAATACAATGATATTTCACATTACAGATGTTGTTTTAGACACACATTTCAGTAAATCTTACTCTAATGGCAGAAGGAACAATAAAATGTTTCAGGGCTCAGATACAGAGTACCTGGTGTTGTTATCTACATCTGTGGAGAACAGAGGAGGATGCAGCCACCGCCATATTGGAAATATGCTTACCCCCTTATGGGACGACACCACAAAACTTACTGGCCCTAATTATACGGAAAGAACAATCTGCATATTGTAATAAGAGATCAGACCCCTCAGTAGTTACTGATCTGCAATTCATCATTTTTTTGGTGAATCTACGAAATATCCATCAAAATGTTGAGCTCATTGCTTTGTTTAATAATCCGGCAAATTCAGCCTCTTATCAATTGTCACCATAGCTGCTCCTGTTGGGAATATCACAGATTGCTGCTGACCCTTTAACTCCTTCCCAACATTGAACATAACGGTATGTCCAATTTGGAGTGCATGAAACGGGCTCCCTCTCTCGCCCCATCGGCCTTCACATGACACAATCGCGGGGAGTCAATGGTAGTTATGGCAAGCAGAGGTCAAATAATGACATGATGCAGATGTAAAGTAGACATGTGCAGGGGTGTACATAGAAATCATGAGGCCCCATAGAAAAAGCCTGAATAGGCACTTTTACCACTTCCCCCATAAAAAAACAAAAATTCCAAAACAATCACCCGGTGTTCTTAAATCCAGGCATGCATGTATTAGATATAGGCTAAACATTGTATAAGTAACAGATTGTCCGGAAATACAAGACAATGTACATTTTATAGCGAGGTTTGGGTTTTTCTTCTCATTTGAGTAAAATAAAACACTTACATCCAAGATATGTTCCTTGTAACAGTCAGATAAGTAGTACGGCAGGATGGGAGGATAAAGCCGGAGGACAACCTGAGACAGCAAAACATAAAGAAAACATTCACTTTACATGGGAACTGAACCTTCAACAAATTGTATAAGAGAATATAAGACACTTCGTAATATATCTTATCAGAGAAATGAGCTTCATTTTATTCTCATCAGTCAGCTCTTCCCCTCCCCCATCTCCTGATCCCATTAACTCTGAATCAACGGCACAAATCCGTCTTGCATAGTGATTTCACAAGTTTGGAGGGAGAGGAGGAGCAAAGCCAGGAGGAAGCACAGAAACATTGTCCTGCAGGATTCTAGCAGGTATATTAGCTTATTCCAGAGCTGGATTCACAGCTACAATGCTCAGTACTGCTATGTAATTTCCTCCATGCCTCTGTGCTACCTGAGGAAACATCTAAAATACTTTTTGTATGGGAGACACTGATTCAAAGACAAATGCAAATTAGAGATAGTGACTGTAGGGTGAAAACTGGAGAACAATGCAAAACACCATACAAGCCATATAATGGCCGGAAATAGCGTCATTCTTCACATCATATTCACACATTACAACCTATGATTAAATGTCACATAAAAGTATCGTTACCCTCTAACTACTTTACTCTTCTGGTTGATCCAAGAAATGTGATGGGAATAGTAGTGCTACAGAATTCAGCTGGGATCTTAGTAATCGACAGGGATCTTCTTGTCCAGATTTCAGCTCTGTAGTCGTTTATCAACCCTAAAATGAGCAATAGATCGGTCAGATTTTATACTTTTATTTTTTGGCAGGAAATGTTTGTTATAACCTCAGAATACTTACAGTAATATCTGGTGAATTCCCGATGGAAATGAGATTTCTAATCCAGAACACAGTTTACACTTCAGCTTTCAACGCTCCACAAGTAAAACTGTGAGAACCTTCCAGCAGTAGAGCGATATTCCACCTGTAATATAAGGAGCAGAGTAGATTTTACCATTTTATTTCCCAGTTCTGTGTGTACAGTGATGGTATACCCGAACACCACAAACCTAGTAACTCACACAGGTTTTATTTCAGACCAGCCAACAAGTAGCCGATTGATAGTGGTTAAATGTGGCAGGTTGTCAGGTGCAATCCTGGCCTAACTCGGTGGTCGGTGCCGACAGCCGTGGTCCGGCCTCGTCCACTTATCTAATTAGTGTAAGAAGAAGGCCCAGAGCCTCCGCCATTATACTCACTCTACAGATGTCCGGCTCTGCGGGGTCCTGTACACGCTGACGTTCTCTTCTCAGCTATGTAGGTGGTGACTGACGTCCCCTCTGTGGTCCTGGACCAGACAGAGTCAGGAGGGAGATCTGAAGGGGAGGAGAAAACATTGGAGCCATATTACATGGTGACATAATCCATAGTGCAGCTCACCCTGCACCATACAAGTAGAGAGCTGGCTGCCATTATCATTACTAGTATTTATCTCTATAGGGAACCTGTCACCTGATTCCTGCTGCCCGAGCCACGGAGCCATGAATTGCAGCAAGGTACATTATGTAGTATGAAGAGCGAGCCGGGACCCATCGCCGGAGACAGGACTAGTCCAGCACTGCACCGGCCGTCTGTGATTGACAGGTCTCTCCCTCGCCTGTACATAAGGAGACACCTGATAATCACCTGCTGTGGTGCTGGGAAGAGCCGGCCAGGTGCCGTGCTGGACTAGTCATGTCTCCGGCTATGGTCCCTGGCTAGCTGGAGCGTTTCTGAGAATAATATACCTCGCTGCAATTGTGCGGCCATCTGTGACTCATGCTGGCTGTGACTTAGGCAGCATGAATCAGGTGACAGGTTCCCTTTAAAGCACCATTAAAGGGGTTGTCCAGTCTTAAGCTAGAAGTTTGCAGTCACTTTATGTGATGGAGACTTATGAACGCTCACATAACACGCACTGCGCTCTGCGGATCCTCCGGAGCAGGGGGTCATGTGCTTCCATGTCTGTGATTTGCCACATTCCGACTAGACTGAATCTGACCTCGCTCTATACACTTGCATTAATCAAGGCCGCGGCTGCCTAGTCTGTACATGACCTCATGTATGTAAAGCACTTGTGGTCATGCACCCACCGCCGGCGAATCATAGAGTGACTGCAGACTTGTAGCTCAAGGCCAGACAACCCCTTTAATTCCAGAGCGCTGCACATGTGAAGAGGGATTACATATATACATACAGTACAGTGAGAGCTGGATACCCCTTTCCTTATTATCCCCCTTGTAAATAGCTGAGGGCACATTTTACACATTATCGCCCTCTTCCCCATGTAAATAACTGGGGGAACATCAGCGTCCCCCCATGTAAATAGCTGGATGCCCTTTCTGCACATTATCCCCCTCCCACCTTATAATGTGCATCTATCTATCATTCCTCCCCATGTAAACAGATGGGGGCACATTTTGCATTATTGCCCCCCTCCATTGAACATGTGGTAAATGTTCTTTATTAACTATTTGTGTGCTTTGACTACTGGTTTAAGGGCAGAAAAATTCACATTATGGAAAATAAATAAAAGGAAAAATAAGAAAGGCATGTCTGTTTGAAAAAGTGGAGGAAAAAAAGAAAATGGAAAGACTGAAATTGTCTTCCATCACTTTTTTTTCCCATTTTTGCATATGAGAAAACATTGATGACACATGGAAGGAAAAAATAAATATTCTGCCCAAGAACGGATGAAAAACAGATGGAGCATACAGAGCAAGAAACAGATGAGGGAAAAATGGCGTCTAATGTTGGCCCAATCCTGACATTGAGATTTGCTCCCTGGTTTTCTATCGGCGATTCCTACTTTTATATCCGATCACTGAGGACTGGATTTGTTTCATGATTTGTAAATAAAAAACAAAATTGGTGAAACCGTTTTCAGGAATTTTTGTTTTGATCTGTGTTATTGTGCCAGGATTTGTGCTGGACGAGTTACTCATCTCTAGGGGCAATGGCCGCTACCCATACACCAGAGTACAAGGAAAATAATCAGGAGAAAAACTTCTAGTGTCATAACAGCACACAATAGATTTACCTCCAGATGGAGAAGTCCTCAGTCGATGATCTTCAGGAAAATCCACAAATAATCCGCTAATCCAGAAGTAATCTGTTAATACCGAAGTATTTAGCTAATATCTGCTAATACAGAAGTATTCAGCTAATTCACATGTATTTCGCAATTAAATCACTAATACACAAGAAAAAGATCTAAGTAAGTGCAGTCAGGAGACAAACAATTACCAAGTCTGAGCCAGGGAGATGGAACGGAGTGTTTTTATGTTCCGCTCTATTGTGACATCATCACTGACCTGTGTGACATCACTGCCAACTTCCATATAAGGTAAGTGATGATGTCACAATGCAGTGGAATAACCAATACTTTTTCTCTCACTACCTGTCGCTTATAAAGCAGCTGATAATGATGGTGGCACAAATAGGGATGAGTGAAATAACATCCTGGCAGTTTTCCATGTAATAGATGACATCCGGTGGTTACAGAGGTTAGGCTGAGCTTTTCCTATTTCCAATTCTCAGCATATGACATGTAGTGATTAGAGACCATGCTCGGGGGTTAACAAAGTGTCTTTGACGTTCTCAAATACTATTTTCAAGTCATCATGGCTGAATGTCTCGCCGCTGTTCGATAGCCGCAGCACATGCAGGGATTTGTTAGACATGCCTGTTTGTTAGACAATCCCTGCAAGTGTTGCAACTGTCGACCAACCGTGCGACTTGCAGCTGCAGCAACTCGTCCATAGTATTCCAGCACGCCGAAACGCTCTATTAACACTTTCCTTTATCTTCTCAATCTCTCTGAAACGATGCATCAAACTATATGACCTAATGCTCAGGATAAAGTCTTCAAACATTTGGTGGCATCAGTGGATTTTCTCACATTTCCACTGATAGGGGGCAGTGTTCTGAGAATTGTGTCATCATCTGATTCACCAGGACCACATGTCCTCATACATTCTACTAGATTGATGATAGAATTTCTCAAATTGGCATTTCTATGATAGAAGTGATGATAACATATTGCTGATGGCCTGGGTAGGACTCAGACCTCTGTGACCAGGGCCAGCTCAGCTGCAGGTTTATTCGACCTCTTGGATGATTGATTCTGTGATGCAGTGACCCCTGTTACAGCTAGGTGGCGCTGCATGTGCTCCTCAGGATATGCATGGAGACATATCTGTAGTTGTAATGGTTGAACTAGCCACACACACCTCCCACTTATGGGAGTGGCTACAAGTATATAATGTGACCATGTAGGTCACATGGAGAGAGATCGATGGACCTGAGTGGTCTGTGTGCCAGGTCCTAGAGGGCCTCTGTGTTGGGAGGTCCTGGGAGTAGGACTAGATCCCTGAAGAGGAGGCCTTGGACCTGGGGGCCTGTGTGTTGGACGGTTTCAGATGGGGATGGACATCCTGAATAGCGCAAAGAGAGGATGCATGTGCAGAGTCCGTGATGGCACTGCGTTTGGGGAAGCTATAGCCCATCTGAGCATCTGGACTGTCAGGTGGCCTGGTGAGCAAGGCATTGCCCGGGACTGTGATCCCAGTTCGGCAACTTCCCTGAGAGAGAGAGAGTACTGACAGGAGTCAGCGTATGGAGCAAAAGCTCCTGGAAGGTAACCCAGCGTATGGGGTGCTGTGCAGTCACCCATGGTAACTGGACGGAGTAAAGTCCAGCATGATTAGAGACTGCAACTATAATGTCGTATGTTGGTGCCTGTTGTGCTCCATGGACATTAATGAACTGTATGGCGTGGGGTCACCCACGATAACTGGACACCTAGGTTCAGCGTGTTTAGTGACCGCGTTTCAAAGCCATATACTATGATGTGAAGATTGATGTAAAGACTGTTTGCTTGTCGTTCATATTTCTGTGGCTTATGACTCAAGATCTTCCACTTTTTATTCTTTGGTTGATAGAATTATCAATGATTATCCATAAGGTGCCAGTTGCATGAGATGTCAATAATACACTGCTCAAAACAATAAAGGGAACACTTAAACAACACAATGTAACTCCAAGACAATCACACTTCTGTGAAATCAGCCTGTCCAGTTGTGAAGCAACACCGATTGTGAATAAATTTCTCTTGCTGTAGTGCAAATGGAACACACAACAGGTAGAAATATATACATATAACATAGTAACATAGCTATTAAGGTTGAAGGAAGCCTTTAAGTCCATCTAGTTCAACCCATATCATTCCTAACCTAACATGCCCTAACATGTTGATCCAGAGGAAGGCAAAAAAAAACATGTGGCAAATGGTAAGCTTCACATTGGGGAAACAAATTCACTCCTGACTCCACATACGGCAATCAGACTAGTTCCCTGGATCAACGCCCTATCAAGGAATCTAGTATATATACCCTGTAACATTATACTTTTCAAGAAAGGTATCCAGTCCCCTCTTAAATTTTAGCAATGAATCACTCATTAAAACATCATACGGCAGACAGTAACATTGTCTCTCTGCTCTTACAGTAAAGAATCCGCATCTGTTATGATTAAAGGGAATCTGTCACCTCATATTTCGTATATAAACAGCGGCCACCACCATCAGGGGCTTATGTACAGCATTCTGTAATGCTGTATATAGGCCCCCAATGTATCCTGAAAGATAAGAAAAACAAGTAAGATTATACTCACCCAGGGGCGGTCCCGGTTTGGGGCGGTCCCGGTTTGGTCCGGTCCGATGGGCGTTGCGGTCCAGGTCCGGCGCCTTTTATCTTCATGTGATGACGTCCTCTTCCTTGCTGCTGTGTGTGGGTGTCACAATAATGTATAAAATGGAGTAGGATTTTTCATTTTCCCTGTTATCATGCACACTGTGGGCTCTGACCCCCCCCCTTCTCTTTTTGCTTCTGCCTGCTGATATGTGTGTGTGTGTGAATCACAAACCTCTCATTCCCTCCCACCTCAGGAATGTTTATGGCTTTTAGCTGCAAGCCAATCTCCCTAGATTGCTCATTTCTCCCTCATCCCATCTAGTACCAGCTAAAACTGGTATAGTCTCTCTCAAAAGACATGAGGTTCTTTGTTCTATTATAGTGAGATATTGGCCCACCGATTTGGGCTAGGAAAATAAGGAGTACATATTGAGAATTCCCATAGGTAGATCTGTCAATCACTGTAAGTGCTAGCAGATAAATGCAACGAGTACCAAGTGCGGATTTCTCCTGAACCGTGTGGAACAACTAGACAACGAGTGCAGTATCATTAGAAAGCAAATTTTAATATAAGATGAATGATGGGTGTGCTGTGACTCTGCCATTTTCTGGAGCCAAGATATGATAATTATAAGTATTGCTGGTAATATCTGTAACTTTGAGGAGAGGGGAGGGTGCAGGTACACCAGCCCCTTTAGTGATGTCACAGCTTACCAGTATAAGTTACTGCCATTGAGTCCAGCATTCATTCTTGCCTGGGATTTCATACTATCCAGACTCCCTGATGAACTGGGATATTTGGCTCCACCCACCAGCATGGTTAGCTAGGATGATCTGAGCACATGTAAGTGTTAATTTCTGTTTTAATCCCTGTTTATTTTGTGATTGCCTTGTATATACCTTGTCTCATTGTAAAATCTTAATATACCTTTTATAAACACTGCCTAATTTTTTTGGAGTAAACTATGAAACTACTAGTTCGTCTATATGAATTTTTCACATGCCTGAAGTAATTACGCTACTAATTTGGGTTGGCTCGAACCCCTCTCTGTGAGAAATCTGAGCTGGTGGCAGCAAAGTATGTTCTGGGCTAGGTGGGTGCCGCTGGCAGCGACGGAATGGGGTTTTGAAAGCTATCGCGCTAAACCAACTAAAACAAACTTATGATATGGGTTTTGCAAAACCCTATTACACCCACAGACTACCAATGATGGAACTGCCAGAGCTGATAACAATCATATATAGGGGTAGTGTTAGGCACTTACTCGTTAACTGAGTCGTGGAAGATGGTGCCAATCGGTGTTACAGCCTGCGGGTGTTGTTGCTGAGGGTTCCGGACAATCAGGCGGCAGGAAAACCTGTAGTAGTGGTTGGAAGACGCGCAGAGCCAGAGTGGGGGCGCCACTTTGCGTACAAGATAGGGTGCCAACCTCCACTGCCAGGAAGGGCATATTAGGGAGTAACAGGGTACAGTAGGGGCCTAGTGTTTATTATTATCTTTTTGGATGTGGGTCTGTGGTTAATTGTCAAAAAGTTTCTAATAGTTTTCAATAAAGGTATCTTTTAGGTATTGGGTTTTTTCTGTTTGAATATTACATTACCATACCATTATATCCTAGGAATTTTTCTTATATGGGAAGGCTCCCAAGCTGAGCTTAGTACCTTTCTTTTGGGACTCAACAACAATTCCTATGGCCTGGAATTTACATCCCATACAAGCCCTGTTGAGGTTAATTTTTTGGATCTCACCACTTATGTGGGGAATAACCAATTGCGCACCAAATGCCACCGAAAGACGGTCGATTCCAATAGTTTTATACATCTTACCAGCTGCCACCTCCCAGATTGGCTTACAAACATACCAAAAGGGCAATTCACGAGGATTAGGCGCAATTGCTCAACGATTGAGGACTACTATATGGAATCAAGCTATTTGACCAAGAAATTTCTGGAAAAGGGGTACCCCAGGCTGCTGCTGGAAAAAACGAAAAATGAGCTGGCCCAAACAGAGGCTCTCTATTTAAACCAACATCCAAAAAGAACCTAAGTAACAGTAAACTATCGGAACAAGTTCACACTTTGCCATTTGTGACACAGTTCCATGCAGGCTATAGTAAATTTGTCCGCATTATCCGCAAACACTGGCCTGTCTTACAGAAAGACAAAGAGGTAGGTGAGCTTCTTCCTGTCCACCCTAGGTTCGTATATAGGAGAGCCCAAACATTGGGCAATCTTATAGCCCCCACTACGGCAATTAACAAGAAAATGTGTTCTCAAACATCGAACCATTCAAGTGCTGTTTTTTTACCGTGTGGTGGCTGTTTTTGTTGTTTACATACTTCTTTTAAAAAAAAACGACAAATTACGTTCTTTGACATAGATGGCACTAAGGATTTTCAAATCAAAGAAAGTATTTCCTGTTTTTCCTCAGGAGTTATCTATTTCATTAAGTGCCCATGTAGTAAGTTATATGTTGGTCGCACTAAACGCCGCCTAATGGAGCGTATTAAGGAACATTTTAAAAATATGCAAAAAGGCTGTTTAGGACACCCCCTTTCTCGTCACTTTAAGGACAAACATAACCAGTCCCTGAGGGATGTCCTTTTTTGTGGCATACAGATTGTTCCTCATAGCCAAAGGGGTGGGGACTATCTTTAGAAAATGTCCAGGGTTGAATCCCAATGGATTTTTAATCTAAACAGTTTGGCCCCTATGGGCCTGAACCACGAGTTAGAGTTATATGCATTTTAAGTCATTTTGAGTAATGGGGGGTATCTTATAAAAAATAAAAAATTATAACTCAAACCTTTAAAAAACATTTTTAATAAAATTCTGAATCATTTTTCTAAGTAAATAAATAGTTTTATCCACACTATTTATGTCGTTTTTACATGGTTTTACCTTTTATACAAGCAGTAGTTATTTATTAAAAGTGGTAGTTGTTTATATGCGCTATTATATATATTTTTAATTCTAGTGGTATACTTTCACATCCACTTCTAGTTTTCAGTTTTAATAATATCAATAAAGATAATTTAGTTCCATTTGTAAATATTTTCAATTATTTGTAAAGGTGTTTAATGTCCTTCTGCAGCATCTTGCACACTTCTATAACAATTCTATTTATATACTATTTATATACTAAGTATTATGTATATGTGATCTGATATCGCACGGTCACTACTACCAATTAGTGTGCAGTCATAATCATTGTGCATTTATATCTTTTCTGTAGTCCGGTTCCTTGGGGGCTAATATGTCAATTATCTTGGACAACTATATATAACAATCGGCAGGGAGGGGGCGGTAACTCTGACGAAGAGGGACGGAGTCCCTCGAAATGCATTGGTTAGCTTTTTGCCCCATCCTAGCTCCGTAGCTTTGTGACGTCACACGCTGCCGAGCAGTGTCGGCCATTTTTTTCAGCAGCGCATCCAGGATATCCGGGGCGCTTCTGGCTCTGCGCGTCTTCCAACCACTACTACAGGTTTTCCTGCCGCCTGATTGTCCGGAACCCTCAGCAACAACACCCGCAGGCTGTAACACCGATTGGCACCATCTTCCATGACTCAGTTAACGAGTAAGTGTCTACAACTACCCCTATATATGATTGTTATCAGCTCTGGCAGTTCCATCATTGGTAGTCTGTGGGTGTAATAGGGTTTTGCAAAACCCATATCATAAGTTTGTTTTAGTTGGTTTAGCACGATACCTTATTCTTTGCATTTTTTCTAGTTCACCTGTAGGTGTGACAGGTGAGGCACGGCACCTGTCGGGTATCAGCAGCTTTCACTGATCCATCATTAGCGCCAGTGTGTTAATTTCCTATTTGGGGTTTTGTAAGCTATTGTCTGGCTGCGGCCTGAGCATTTATTATTCCCTCGCTGCAGCATGTCTGCTAGCGAGTCCACAGTGAAGCGGCCCATCCAGTGACCAATTATCCTAGGTGTAGTTCCCTGACTGACCTGAGGGTAAGGGGGGCACCGGAGAGCTGCAAGTTCCAAAGCGGAACTGGAAAGCTGGATATACATAAATCCCTGCAGTTTGTGATATATTGTAGCAGCAGTGGGATAACTAAAATAAGTCCCTGCGGTAAATTGATAGTTTAATAGCCTTGTTTGTGTTTTCATCACATTGTAGCAGTGGAAGGATAACTACGATAAGCTCTCCTGCACAGGTGATAGCCGTGTGCTGGCCAAACGTCATCCCGATTCGTGACATATTGGTGGCAGCACGGTGGGATTCCTGACAGTGGGGCTGTGTGTATGTCTGCTGGTGTGTGCGGAGATGTCTACAGAGCTGTGTGGGTGTCTGTCTGTGGGTGTGTACGGGGCTGTGTGTGTGGGGCTGTGCATGTGTCTTCAAGTGTGTGGGGCTTTGTGTGTGTCTGCGGGTGTGTGTGCATGTCTGTGGGAGTGCGGGGCTGTTTGTGTGTCTGTGAGTGTGTGTGGGGCTGTGTGGGTGTCTGTCTGCAGCTGTGTGGGTCTGTGTGCTTGCTTTCGGCTGTGTTCGTGTCTGCGGGTGTGTGCGGGGCTGTGTACGTGTCTGTCTGTGAGTGTGTGCGGGGCTGTGTGTGTGTCTGAGGGTGTGTGTGGGGCTGTGTGCATGTCTGTCTGAGTGTGTGCGGGGCTGTGTGCGTGTCTTTCTTTGGGTGTGTGCGGGGCTGTGTGTGTGTCTGTGGGAGTGTGCGGGCCTGTGTGCATGTCTGTCTGTGAGTGTGTGTGGGGCTGTGTGGGTGTCTGTCTGTGGCTGTGTGCGGGGCTGTGTGCGTGTCTGTGTGCATGTCTGCGGCTGTGTGCAGGGCTGTGGGAGAGTGCGGGGCTGGGTGCGTGTCTGTCTGTGAGTGTGTGCGGGGCTGTGTGGGTGTCTGTCTCCAGTTGTGTTTGTGTCTTCTTTTGTGTGCGGGGCTGTGTGCGTGTCTGCGGGTGTGTGCGGGGCAGTGTTGGTGTCTGTCTGCAGGTGTGTGCGGGGCTGTGTGCGTGTCTGTGGGTGTGTGCAGGCCTGTGTGTCTGGATGCGGGCTGTGTGCGTGTCTGTGCGGGGCTGTATGCGGGGCTGTGGCTGCGCAGGGCTGTGTGGGTATCTGTCTGCTGGTGTGTGCGGGGCTGTGTGTATGTGTGCGGGAGTGTGTGGGGCTGTGTTCATGTCTGCGGATGTGTGCGGGGCTGTGTGTGTCTGTGGGTGTGTACAGGGCTGTGTGTGTGTCTCTGGGAGTGTGCGGGGCTGTGTGTGTGTCTGTCTGCGGGTGTGTGCAGGGCTGTGTGTGTGTCTATGGGAGTGTGCAGGGCTGTGTGGGTGTCTGTCTGCGGCTGTGTGTGTATGTGCGTGTCTTCGGGTGTGTGCGTGTCTGCGGATGTGTGCGTGTCTGTGGGTGTCTGTCTGTGGGTGTGTGCGTGTCTGTGGGTGTGCGGGATTGTGTGGGTGTCTGTCTACGGGTGTGTGCAGGGCTGTGTGTGTGCGGGTCTTGTGTAGGCAGGCATCATCTGATGGGTCTACTAGTCCTGTCCAGCTATGCATGCTACAGTGACAGCTAACCAATGATGGGACAACAGTAGTCCCATCATCCAGCTACTGTGTAAAAAAAAAATACATACACACATATACACATAAAGTACATACAGGATATTCTCGCCATACAGATAATCCCCGACTCCCTAATCCTGGGATGGTATAGGTACATCGACGATGTCCTATTCATCTAGAAAGGCTCTGTCCAAGGACTACAGACTTTTCTGTTGGGGTTGAATCCCAACGACGCCAATATCAGTCTCACATATACATATCATCAGCAGTAAATTTTATTTCTTGACTTCACGCTTAGGGTACAGGATAGTGGCATTGTATACACGGATATGTACTGTAAGGAAACTTCAGTTAATGCTTTACTACATACATCATTCTCACATCCGGGGTCCACGGAAAAGGCCATCCCCACTGGTCAGTTCCTTCTTGCTAGAAAGATCTGTACCTCCGATTCTTTATTTGAGAGGCAGGCTGTGGACCTTGGGGAGCGGTTTAGACAAAGAGCATACAACAACAGATCTATCAGGAGAGGATACATGAGGGCAAAAAATACCTCCAGAAATGGTCTGTTGGTGGAGGGAAAAAAGAAGAAAACAAATGAGGATCATCCAAGGTTCGTCTCCACATTTAACCCCTTAACCCACAAGGGTGGTTTGCACGTTAATGACCGGGCCAATTTTTACAATTCTGACCACTGTCCTTTTATGAGGTTATAACTCTGGAACGCTTCAACGGATCCTGATGATTCTGACATTGTTCTCTCGTGACTAGTGTTGAGCGATACCGTCCGATACTTGAAAGTATCGGTATCGGAAAGTATCGGCCGATACCGGCAAAGTATCGGATCCAATCCGATACCGATACCCGATACCAATACAAGTCAATGGGACTCAAGTATCGGACGGTATTCCTGATGGTTCTCAGGGTCTGAAGGAGAGGAAACTCTCCTTCAGGCCCTGGGATCCATATTAATGTGTAAAAGAAAGAATTAAAATAAAAAATATTGCTATACTCACCTCTCAGACGCAGCCTGCACCTTACCGAGGGAAGCGGCAGCGTTCTTTGTTTAAAATTCGCGCTTTTCTTTCCTTACGTGAAGTCCCGGCTTGTGATTGGTCGCATGCCGCCCATGTGGCGGCGACGCAACCAATCACAGCAAGCCGTGACGTAATTTCAGGTCATTCAGTATTTTAAAATTACGCTCCGGCTTTGTGATTGGTTGCGTCGCAGTCACATGGGCGACGCAACCAATCACAGCAAGCCGTGATGTAATTTCAGGTCCTTAAGGATTTTAAAATTACGTCCCGGCTTTGTGATTGGTTGCGTCGCAGTCACATGGGCGACGCAACCAATCACAAGCCGTGACGTCACGGGAGGCTGGACACGCGCGCATTTTAAAATGGGCGCGTGTCCAGCCTCCCGTGACGTCCCGGCTTGTGATTGGTTGCGTCGCTGTCAACCAATCACAAGCCGGGAGGCTGGACACGCGCGCATTTTAAAAAGCGCGCGAGTCCAGCCTCCCGTGACGTCCCGGCTTGTGATTGGTTGCGTCGCTGTCAACCAATCACAAGCCGGGAAGCCATTTTAAAATGCGCGCGTGTCCAGCCTCCCGGCTTGTGATTGGTTGACCGCGCCGCAACCAATCACAAGCCGGGACGTCACGGGAGGCTGGACACACGCCCATTTTAAAATGCGCGCATGTCCAGCCTCCCGGCTTGTGATTGGTTGACCGCGCCGCAACCAATCACAAGCCGGGACGTCACGGGAGGCTGGACACGCGCGCATTTTAAAATGCGCGCGTGTCCAGCCTCCCGTGACGTCACGGCTTGTGATTGGTTGCGTCGCCCATGTGACTGCGACGCAACCAATCACAAAGCCGGGATGTAATTTTAAAATCATTAAGGACCTGAAATTACGTCACGGCTTGCTGTGATTGGTTGCGTCGCCCATGTGACTGCGACGCAACCAATCACAAAGCCGGAGCGTAATTTTAAAATACTGAATGACCTGAAATTACGTCACGGCTTGCTGTGATTGGTTGCGTCGCCGCCACATGGGCGGCATGCGACCAATCACAAGCCGGGACTTCACGTAAGGAAAGAAAAGCGCGAATTTTAAACAAAGAACGCTGCCGCTTCCCTCGGTAAGGTGCAGGCTGCGTCGGAGAGGTGAGTATAGCAATATTTTTTATTTTAATTCTCTCTTTTACACATTTTTACATTAATGTTGTTTCGATACCGATACCCGATACCACAAAAGTATCGGATCTCGGTATCGGAATTCCGATACCCGCAAGTATCGGCCGATACCCGATACTTGCGGTATCGGAATGCTCAACACTACTCGTGACATATTGTACTTCATGATAGTGGTAAAAAAAATTTGATATTAACTGCGTTTTTTTTTTTTAAAAAAAGGAAATTTTGTGAAAATTTTGAAAATTTCGCAATTTTCCAAATTTTAATTGTTATGCCCTTAAATCACAGAGATACAGTACAGACCAAAAGTTTGGACACACCTTCTCATTTAAAGATTTTTCTGTATTTTCATGACTATGAAAATTGTACATTCACACTGAAGGCATCAAAACTGTGAATTAACACATGTGGAATTATATACTTAACAAAAAAGTGTGAAACAACTGAAATTATGTCTTATATTCTAGGTTCTTCAAAGTAGCCACCTTTTGTTTTGATGACTGCTTTGCACACTCTTGGCATTCTCTTGATGAGCTTCAAGAGGTAGTCACCAGAAATGGTTTTCGCATCACAGGTGTGCCCTGTCAGGTTTAATAAGTGGGATTTCTTGCCTTATAAATGGGGTTGGGACCATCAGTTGTGTTGAGCAGAAGTCTGGTGGATACACAGCTGATAGTCCTACTGAATAGACTGTTAGAATTTGTATTATTGCGAGAAAAAAGCAGCTAAGTAAAGAAAAAGGAGTGGCCATCATTACTTTAAGAAATAAAGGTCAGTCAGTCTGAAAAATTGGGAAAACTTTGAAAGTGTCCCCAAGTGCAGTTGCAAAAACCATCAAGCGCTACAAAGAAACTGGCTCACATGAGGACTGCCCCAGGAAAGGAAAACCAAGAGTCACCTCTGCTTCTGAGGATAAGTTTATCCGAGTCACCAGCCTCAGAAATCGCAGGTTAACAGCAGCTCAGATTAGAGACCAGGTCAATGCCACACAGAGTTCTAGCAGCAGACACATCTCTACAACAACTGTTAAGAGGAGACTTTGTGCAGCAGGCCTTCATGGTAAAATAGCTGCTAGGAAACCACTGCTAAGGACAGGCAACAAGCAGAAGAGATTTGTTTGGGCTAAAGAACACAAGGAATGGACATTAGACCAGTGGAAATCTATGCTTTGGTCTGATGAGTCCAAATTTGAGATCTTTGGTTCCAACCACCATGTCTTTGTGTGACGCAGAAAAGATGAACAGATGGACTCTACATGCCTGGTTCCCACCGTGAAGCATGGAGGAGGAGGTGTGATGGTGTGGGGGTGCTTTGCTGGTGACACTGTTGGGGATTTATTCAAAATTGAAGGCATACTGAACCAGCATGGCTTCCACAGCATCTTGCAGCAGCATGCTATTCCATCCAGTTTGCGTTTAGTTGGACCATCATTTATTTTTCAACAGGACAATGACACCAAACACACCTCCAGGCTGTGTAAGGGCTATTTGACCAAGAAGGAGAGTGATGGGGTGCTACGCCAGATGACCTGGCCTCCACAGTCACCAGACCTTAACCCAATTAGAGATGGTTTGGGGTGAGCTGGACCACAGAGTGAAGGCAAAAGGGCCAACAAGTGCTAAGCATCTCTGTAAACTCCTTCAAGATTGTTGGAAGACCATTCCCGGTGACTACCTCTTGAAGCTCATCAAGAGAATGCCAAGAGTGTGCAACGCAGTCACCAAAGCAAAAGGTGACTAGTTTGAAAAACCTAGAATATAAGACATATTTTCAGTTGTTTCACACTTTTTTAAGTATATAATTCCACATGTGTTAATTCATAGTTTTGATCCTTTCAGTGTGAATTTACAACTTTCATAGTCATCAAAAATACAGAAAAATCTTTAAATGAAAAGGTGTGTCCAAACTTTTGGTCTGTACTGTATGTCACACAAAATACTTAATAAGTAACATTTCCCACATGTCTACTTTACATCAGCACAATTTTGGAACCAACATTTTTTTTGTTAGGGAGTTATAAGGGTTAAAAATTGACCAGTAATTTCTCATTTTCACAACACCATTTTTTTTAGGGACCACATCACATTTGAAGTCACTTTGAGGGGTCTATATGATAGAAAATACCCAAGTGTGACACTGTTCTAAAAACTGCACCCCTCAAGGTGCTCAAAACCACATTCAAGAAGTTTATTGACCCCTCAGGTGTTTCACAGGAATTTTTGGAATGTTTAAAAAAAAAATTAACATTTAACTTTTTTTCACCAAAAATTTACTTCAGCTCCAATTTGTTTTAATTTACCAAGGGTAACAGAAGAAATTAGACCCCAAATGTTGTTGTACAATTTGTTCTAAGTACGCTGATACCCCATATGTGAGGAAAAACCACTGTTTGGGCACATGGCAGAGCTCGGAAGGGAAGGAGGGCCGTTTTGACATTCCAATGCAAAATTGACTGGAATTGAGCCCCTGATGTGCCTGAATATTGAAACCCCCCCACAAGTGACACCATTTTGGAAATTAGACCCAATAAGGAACTTATCTAGATGTGTGGTGAGCACTTTGACCCACCGAGTGCTTCACAGAAGTTTATAATGCAGAGCCGTCAAAATAAAAAATCATATTTTTTCACAAAAATGATATTTTGCCCACAATTTTTTATTTTCCTAAGGGTAACAGAAGAAATTGGACCCCAAAAGTTGTTGTGCAATTTGTCCTGAGTACGCTGATACCCCATGTGTGGGGGTAAACCACTGTTTGGGCGCATGGCAAAGCTTGGAAGGGAAAAAGCGCCGTTTGGAATGCAGACTTAGATGGATTGGTCTGCAGGCATCATGTTGCATTTGCAAAGCCCCTGATGTACCTAAACAGTAGAAAACCACCCACAAGTGACCCCATATTGGAAATTAGACCCCCCAAGGAACTTATCTAGATGTGTTGTGAGAACTTTGAACCCCAAATGTTTCACTACAATTTATAACGCAGAGCCCTGAAAATAAAAAATATTTTTTCCACGCAAATTATTTTTTAGCCCCCAATTTTGTATTTTTCCAATGGTAACAGGAGAAATTGGACCCCAAAAGTTGTTGTCCAATTTGTCCTGAGTACGCTGATACCCCATATGTGGGGGGAACCACCGTTTGGGTGCATAGCAGAGCTCGGAAATGAAGGAGCGCCATTTGGAATGCAGACTTAGATGGATTGCTCTGCAGGCGTCACGTTGCATTTGCAGAGCCCCTGATGTACCTAAACAGTAGAAACCCCCCACAAGTGACCCCATATTGGAAACTAGACCCCCCAAGGAACTTATCTAGATGTGTTGTGAGAAGTTTGAACCTCCAAGTGTTTCACTACAGTTTATAACGCAGAGCCGTGAAAATACAAAATCTTTTTTTTCCCACAAAAATTATTTTTTAGCCCCCGGTTTTGTATTTTCCCAAGGGTAACCTGTGCACAGTATATACCGTATGGGAATAAACGTACTAGAAATAGGAAACCAATATGGCTAAATAAAGCTGTAAGGGGCGCAATAAGTGACAAAAAGAAAGCATTTAGAGAATTAAAGGAAGTAGGTAGTGATGAGGCATTAAATAAATACAGAAAATTAAATTAATTCTGTAAAAAGCAAATCAAGGCAGCAAAAATTGAGACAGAGAGACTCATTGCCAGAGAGAGAAAAAATAATCCCAAAATATTCTTTAACTACATAAATAGTAAGAAACTAAAAAATGATAGTGTTGGCCCCCTTAAAAATAGTCTGGGTGAAATGGTGGATGAGGATGAGGAAAAAGCCAATATGCTAAATGACTTTTTTCATCAGTATTTACACAAGAAAATCCCATGGCAGACAAAATGATCAGTGATAACAAAAATTCCCAATTAAATGTCACCTGCTTATCCCAGCAGGAAGTACGGCGGCGTCTAAAAATCACTAAAATTGACAAATCTCCGGGCCCGGATGGGATACACCCCTGAGTACTGCAGGAACTAAGTACAGTCATTGATAGACCATTATTTTTAATCTTTAAAGAGTCCATAATAACAGGGTCTGTACCACAGGACTGGCGTATAGCAAATGTGGTGCCAATATTCAGAAAGGGGACAAAAACTGAACTCGGTAATTATAGGCCAGTAAGCTTAACCTCTACTGTGGGTAAAATCCTGGAGGGTATTCTAAGGGATGCTATGCTGGAGTATCTGAAGAGGAATAACCTCATGACCCAGTATCAGCACGGGTTTACTAGGGACCGTTCATGTCAGACTAATTTGATCAGCTTCTATGAAGAGGTAAGTTCCGGTCTGGACCAAGGGAGCCCAGTGGATGTAGTGTATATGGACTTTTCAAAAACTTTTGATACGGTGCCACACAAAAGGTTGATACATAAAATGAGAATAATGGGGATAGGGGAAAATATGTGTAAGTGGGTTGAGAGCTGGCTCAGGGATAGCTCAGGGATAGGAAACAAAGGGTGGTTATTAATAGAGCACACTCGGACTGGGTCGCGGTTAGCAGTGGGGTACCACAGGGGTCAGTATTGTGCCCTCTTCTTTTTAACACATTTATTAATGACCTTGTAGGGGGCATTCAGAGTAGAATTTCAATATTTGCAGATGCCACTAAACTCTGCAGGGTAATCAATACAGGGGAGGACAATTTTATATTACAGGATGATTTATGTAAACTAGAAGCTTGGGCTGATAAATGGCAAATGAGCTTTAATGGGGATAAATGTAAGGTCATTGGGTAGAAGTAATAAGATGTATAACTATGTGCTTAATTCTAAAACTCTGGGCAAAACCGTCAATGAAAAAGACCTGGGTGTATGGGTGGATGACAAACTCATATTCAGTGGCCAGTGTCAGGCAGCTGCTACAAAGGCAAATAAAATAATGGGATGTATTAAAAGAGGCATAGATGCTCATGAGGAGAACATAATTTTACCTCTATACAAGTCACTAGCTCGACCACACTTAGAATACTGTGCACAGTTCTGGTCTCCGGTGTATAAGAAAGACATAGCTGAACTAGAGCGGGTGCAGAGAAGAGCAACCAAGGTTATTAGAGGACTGGGGCGTCTGCAAAAGCAAGATGGGTTATTACACTTTGGGCTATTTAGTTTGGAAAAACGAAGACAGTACAAAGACCTTTCTGATGATCTTTTTAATCATAGACCTGAGACATGGACAGGGGGGCATCCTCTGCGTCTGGAGGAAAGAAGGTTTAAGCATAATAACAGACGCGGATTCTTTACTGTAAGAGCAGTGAGACTATGGAACTCACTGCCGTATGATGTAGTAATGAGTGATTCATTACTTAAATTTAAGAGGAGACTGGATGCCTTTCTTGAAAAGTATAATGTTACAGGGTATATATACTAGATTCCTTGATAGGGCGTTGATCCAGGGAACTAGTCTGATTGCCGTATGTGGAGTCGGGAAGGAATTTTTTCCCCAATGTGGAGCTTACTCTTTGCCACATGTTTTTTTTTGCCTTCCTCTGGATCAACATGTTAGGGCATGTTAGGTTAGGCTATAGGTTGAACTAGATGGACTTAAAGTCTTCCTTCAACCTTAATAACTATGTAACTATGTAACAGAAGGAATTGGACCCCAAAAGCTTCTTTCCAATTTGTCCTGAGATAGCTGACACCCCATATGTTGGGGTAAACCCCTGTTTGGGCGCACAGGAGAGCTCAGAAGGGAAAAAGCATTGTTTTACTTTTTCAACGCAGAATTGGCTGGAATTGAGATCGGACGCCATGTCACGTTTGGAGAGCCCCTGATGTGCCTAAACAGTGGAAGCCCCCCAATTCTAACTGAAACCCTAACCCAAACACACCCCTAACCCTAATCCCAACCCTAACCATAACCCTCACCACACCCTTAACCTAATCATGCCCCTAACCCTAATCTCAACCACACCCCTAACCCTAATCCCAACCCTAACCACACCCTTAACTCTAGCACACCCCTAACCCTAATCCCAACCAAAGCCCTAACCACACCCCCAACCCTAATCCTAACCCTAATCCCAACCGTAAATGAAATCCAAACCCTAACTTTAGCCCCAACCCTACGCCAAACTTTAGCCCTAACCCTAACTGTAGCCCCAACCCTAACCCTAACTTTAGCCCCAACCCTAACCATAACTGTAGCCCCAACCCTAACCCTAACTGTACCCACAACCTTAACTGTAGCCCCAACTCTAACTGTAGCCCTAACCCTAATGTTAGCCCCAATCCTAACCCTAACTTTAGCCCCAACCCTAACCCTAACTTTAGCCCCAAACCTAACCCTAACTTCAGCCCCAACCCTAACTGTAGCCTTAACCCTAACTTTAGTCCCAATCCTAACCCAATGGGAAAATAGAAATAAATACTTTTTTTAATTTTATTATTTTTTCCTAACTAAGGGGGTGATGAAGGGGGGTTTGATTTACTTTTATAGCGGGTTTTTTAGCAGATTTTTATGATTGGCAGCCGTCACACACTAAAATACACTTTTTATTGCAAAAAATAGTTTTGCGTCTCCACATTTTGAGAGCTGTAATTTTTCCATATTTTGGTCCACAGAATCATTTGAGGTCTTGTTTTTTGCGGGACGAGTTGACGTTTTTAATGGTACGTGACATTTTTTGATCGCTTTTTTTTTCTGATTTTTGTGAGTCAGAATGACCAAAAAACAGATATTCATGAATTTCTTTTCTTTTTTTTTTTTTTTAGGGGGGGGGCGTTTATACCTTTCCACGTTTGGTAAAATTAATAAAGCAGTTTTATTCTTCGGGTCAGTACGCATCGCTTTATTCTGAGGACTATTACCTTTTTATTTTTTTGCTGATGATGCTGTATGGCAGCTCGTTTTTTGTGGGACAAGATGATGTTTTCAGCGGTACCATGGTTATTTATATCCGTCTTTTTAATCACGTGTTATTCCACTTTTTGTTAGCCGGTATGATGATAAAGCGTTGTTTTTTGCCTCTTTTTTTTACAGTGTTCACTGAAGGAGTTAACTACTGGGACAGTTTTATAGGGCGGGTCGTTACAGACGCGGCGATACTAAATATGTGTACTTTTATTGTTTGTTTTTTTATTTAGAGAAAGAAATGTATCTATTGGAACAATATATTTGTTTTCTTTATTTAGGAATTATTTTTTTTAACACATGTAAATATTTTTTTTTTACTTTATAACATTGCCCCAGGGGGGACATCACAGTATAGCGTCAGATCGCTGATCTTACACTTTGCAACGCACTGTGTCAGATCAGCGACCTGGCAGGCACTGCAGGGAGGCTTGCCGGCGCCTGCTCTGAGCAGGCTCTTGCAAGCCACCTCCCTGCAGGACCCGGAAGGAGCCCCACGGCCTATGCCGCCGGAACGCTGCGATGATGTTTGATCACAGTGTTCCGGAGGTTAATGTGCCGGGAGCGGTCCTTGACCACTCCTGGCACATAGTGCCGGATGTCAGCTGTAATAATCAGCTGACACCCGGCGGCAATCGGCCGCGCTTCCCCGATCACCTATGACGTACTATCCCGTCCCTGGGAATTAATTCCCAGGTCACCTCGACGGGATAGTACGTCATATGGGATTAAGGGGTTAATCATAGAAGGGATATAATGAGAACTATTTTGAATAGATATTGGCTAATTCTAGAAACTGATCCCATTTTACAGAAGTGCCTTCCAAACCGACCTCTAATGACAGCACGGAGGAGCAGTACCATGAAGGATATTCTCGGGCACAGACATTATATTGCCAAATTGCCAACAGGCGATTTTAGTCCTGCATATCTGCAGATCTCCTCCGACTAAAATCCCTTTATGTATGTAACATGTACATTTTAAACATTTTTTGCATGTTTTTTTCTAAATAAATTAATATTTTTATCTCTAAGATGTTGTTTGGGACTTTTTTGCTCTATTTCTCTCTGTTGATATCTAGCTGGAGCGGTCCATTTGAATCTATATTTTTTAGTCATTTTGGGAGAGCTGGTACACTTTGCTCTCGGCCTCATTGTATGGTGGTGTGTTGTGAAATTGGATTCTGGGCTCCCCCGGTGGCCACTTGTGGAATTGTACTTGTGTGCATCATCCCCTCTGTTCACCTGCTCCTATCAGGATGTGGGAGTCGCTATATAACCTTGCTCCTCTGTCAGTTTCATGCCGGTCAACAATGTAATCAGAAGCCTTTCTGTGCATGTTCCTGCTACTAGACAACTCCCAGCTAAGTTGGACTTTTGTCCTTGTGTGTTTTTGCATTTTGTTCCTGTTCACAGCTGCTGTTTCGTTACTGTGTCTGGAAGGCTCTTGTGAGCGGAAATTGCCACTCTGGTGTTATGAGTTAATGCTAGAGTCTTAAAGTAATTTCTGGATGGTGTTTTGATAGGGTTTTCTGCTGACCATGAAAGTGCCCTTTCTGTCTTCTTGCTATCTAGTAAGCGGACCTCGATTTTTGCTAAATCTATTTTCATACTACGTTTGTCATTTCATCTAAAATCACCGCCAATATATGTGGGGGCCTCTGTCTGCCTTTTGGGAAAATTTCTCTAGAGGTGAGCCAGGACTGTCTTTTCCTCTGCTAGGATTAGGTAGTTCTCCGGCTGGCGATGGGCATCTAGGGATAAAAAAACGTAGGCATGCTACCCGGCCACTTCTAGTTGTGCGGCAGGTTTAGTTCATGGTCAGTATAGTTTCCATCTTCCAAGAGCTAGTTCTCATATATGCTGGGCTATGTTCTCTCGCCATTGAGAATCATGACAGTTTGACCGGCCCAAAAAAAAAAGGGTTAAATTACTGGCTGAGAAAGGAGAGAAAAAAGAAGTCTGCTACAATTTTTTTTTTTTTTTTCCTCTAGTTCTGAGTGTGCTCTTAATTGAATCACTTGCTAGTCTGCCTATACTGCAGCCTTCCTCTCTTTCTCTCCTTCTTATCCTTGAATGGCTCTGTGTTCACCTGTTTCAAATGGATCTTCAGAGTGTAGCTACAGGTTTGAATAATCTCGCCACAAAGGTGCAAAATTTGCAAGATTTTGTTGTTCATGCACCTATGTCTGAGCCTAGAATTCCTTTGCCTGAATTCTTCTCGGGGAATAGATCTCACTTTCAAAATTTTAAAAATAATTGCAAATTGTTTTTGTCCCTGAAGTCTCGCTCTGCCGGAGACCCTGCACAGCAGGTCAGGATTGTAATTTCCTTGCTCCGGGGCGACCCTCAAGACTGGGCTTTTGCATTGGCACCAGGGGATCCTGCGTTGCTCAATGTGGATGCGTTTTTTCTGGCCTTGGGGTTGCTTTATGAGGAACCTCATTTAGAGCTTCAGGCGGAAAAGGCCTTGATGTCCTTGTCTCAGGGGCAAGATGAAGCTGAAATATACTGCCAAAAATTCCGCAAATGGTCTGTGCTTACTCAGTGGAATGAGTGCGCCCTGGCGGCGATTTTCAGAGAAGGTCTCTCTGATGCCATTAAGGATGTTATGGTGGGGTTCCCTGTGCCTGCGAGTCTGAATGAGTCCATGACGATGGCTATTCAGATCGATAGGCGTCTGCGGGAGCGCAAACCTGTGCACCATTTGGCGGTGTCTACTGAGAAAACGCCAGAAAATATGCAATGTGATAGAATTCTGTCCAGAAGCGAGCGGCAGAATTTTAGACGAAAAAATGGGTTGTGCTTCTATTGTGGTGATTCAACTCATGTTATATCAGCATGCTTTAAGCGTACTAAGAAGCCTGACAAGTCTGTTTCAATTAGCATTTTACAGTCTAAGTTTATTCTATCTGTGACCCTGATTTGTTCTTTGTCATCTATTACCGCGGACGCCTATGTCGACTCTGGAGCTGCTTTGAGTCTTATGGATTGGTCCTTTGCCAAACGCTGTGGGTATGATTTGGAGCCATTGGAGGCTCCGATACCTCTGAAAGGGATTGACTCCACCCCATTGGCTAGTAATAAACCACAATACTGGACACAAGTGACTATGCATATTAATCCGGATCACCAGGAGGTTATTCGCTTTCTGGTGCTGTATAATCTACATGATGTTTTGGTGCTGGGATTGCCATGGCTGCAATCTCATAACCCAGTCCTCGACTGGAGAGCTATGTCTGTGTTAAGCTGGGGATGTAAAGGAACTCATGGGGACGTACCTTTGGTTTCCATTTCATCATCTATTCCCTCTGAGATTCCTGAATTCTTGTCTGACTTTCGTGACGTTTTTGAAGAACCCAAGGTTGGTTCACTACCTCCGCACCGGGAGTGCGATTGTGCCATAGACTTGATCCCGGGTAGTAAATACCCTAAGGGTCGTTTATTTAATCTGTCTGTGCCTGAACACGCGGCTATGCGAGAATATATAAAGGAGTCCTTGGAAAAGGGACATATTCGTCCTTCGTCATCTCCCTTAGGAGCCGGTTTTTTCTTTGTGTCTAAGAAAGACGGCTCTTTGAGGCCGTGTATTGATTATCGACTTTTGAATAAAATCACGGTTAAATATCAATATCCGTTACCACTGCTTACTGATTTGTTTGCTCGTATAAAGGGGGCCAAGTGGTTCTCTAAGATTGATCTCCGTGGGGCGTATAATTTGGTGCGAATCAAGCAGGGGGATGAGTGGAAAACCGCATTTAATACGCCCGAGGGCCATTTTGAGTATTTGGTGATGCCTTTTGGTCTTTCAAATGCCCCTTCAGTTTTCCAGTCCTTTATGCATGACATTTTCCGCGATTATTTGGACAAATTTATGATTGTGTATCTGGATGATATTCTGATTTTTTCGGATGACTGGGACTCTCATGTCCAGCAGGTCAGGAGGGTTTTTCAGGTTTTGCGGTCTAATTCCTTGTGTGTGAAGGGTTCTAAGTGTGTTTTTGGGGTTCAAAAGATTTCCTTCTTGGGATACATTTTTTCCCCCTCTTCCATCGAGATGGATCCTGTCAAGGTTCAGGCTATTGGTGATTGGACGCAACCCTCTTCTCTTAAGAGTCTTCAGAAATTTTTGGGCTTTGCTAACTTTTATCGTCGATTTATTGCTGGTTTTTCTGATGTTGTAAAACCATTGACTGATTTGACTAAGAAGGGTGCTGATGTTGCTGATTGGTCCCCTGATGCTGTGGAGGCCTTTCGGGAGCTCAAGCGCCGCTTTTCTTCCGCCCCAGTGTTGCGTCAGCCTGATGTTGCTCTTCCTTTTCAGGTTGAGGTCGACGCTTCTGAAATCGGAGCTGGGGCGGTGTTGTCGCAGAGAAGTTCCGACTGCTCCGTGATGAGACCTTGTGCTTTTTTTTCCCGTAAATTTTCGCCCGCCGAGCGGAATTATGATATTGGGAATCGGGAGCTTTTGGCCATGAAGTGGGCTTTTGAGGAGTGGCGTCACTGGCTTGAGGGGGCCAGACATCAGGTGGTGGTATTGACTGACCACAAAAATTTAATTTACCTTGAGTCTGCCAGGCGCCTGAATCCTAGACAGGCGCGCTGGTCGTTGTTTTTCTCTCGGTTTAATTTTGTGGTGTCTTACCTACCGGGTTCTAAGAATGTTAAGGCGGATGCCCTTTCTAGGAGTTTTGAGCCTGACTCCCCTGGTAATTCTGAGCCCACAGGTATCCTTAAAGATGGAGTGATATTGTCTGCCGTTTCTCCAGACCTGCGGCGGGCCTTGCAGGAGTTTCAGGCGGATAGACCTGATCGTTGCCCACCTGGTAGACTGTTTGTTCCTGATGATTGGACCAGTAGAGTCATCTCTGAGGTTCATTCTTCTGCGTTGGCAGGTCATCCTGGAATCTTTGGTACCAGGGATTTGGTGGCAAGGTCCTTCTGGTGGCCTTCCCTGTCACGAGATGTGCGAGGCTTTGTGCAGTCTTGTGACGTTTGTGCTCGGGCCAAGCCTTGTTGTTCTCGGGCTAGTGGATTGTTGTTACCCTTGCCTATCCCGAAGAGGCCTTGGACGCACATCTCGATGGATTTTATTTCGGATCTGCCTGTTTCTCATAAGATGTCTGTCATCTGGGTGGTGTGTGACCGTTTCTCTAAGATGGTCCATCTGGTTCCCTTGCCTAAGTTGCCTTCTTCTTCCGAGTTGGTTCCTCTGTTTTTTCAAAATGTTGTTCGTTTGCATGGTATTCCGGAGAATATCGTTTCTGACAGAGGGACCCAATTCGTGTCTAGATTTTGGCGGGCATTCTGTGCTAGGATGGGCATAGATTTGTCTTTTTCGTCTGCTTTCCATCCTCAGACTAATGGCCAGACCGAGCAGACTAATCAGACCTTGGAGACATATTTGAGGTGTTTTGTGTCTGCGGATCAGGATGATTGGGTTGCTTTTTTGCCTTTGGCGGAGTTCGCCCTCAATAATCGGGCCAGCTCTGCCACCTTGGTGTCCCCGTTTTTCTGTAATTCGGGGTTTCATCCTCGATTTTCCTCTGGTCAAGTGGAATCTTCGGATTGTCCTGGAGTGGATGCTGTGGTGGAGAGGTTGCATCAGATTTGGGGGCAGGTGGTGGACAATTTGAAGTTGTCCCAGGAGAAGACTCAGCTTTTTGCCAACCGCCGTCGTCGTGTTGGTCCTCGGCTTTGTGTTGGGGACTTGGTGTGGTTGTCTTCTCGTTTTGTCCCTATGAGGGTTTCTTCTCCTAAGTTTAAGCCTCGGTTCATCGGCCCGTACAAGATATTGGAGATTCTTAACCCTGTGTCCTTCCGTTTGGACCTCCCTGCATCCTTTTCGATTCATAATGTTTTTCATCGGTCATTGTTGCGCAGGTATGAGGTACCGGCTGTGCCTTCCGTTGAGCCTCCTGCTCCGGTGTTGGTTGAGGGTGAGTTGGAGTACGTTGTGGAAAAGATCTTGGACTCTCGTGTTTCCAGACGGAAACTCCAGTATCTGGTCAAATGGAAGGGATACGGTCAGGAGGATAATTCTTGGGTCACTGCCTCTGATGTTCATGCCTCCGATCTTGTCCGTGCCTTTCATAGGGCTCATCCTGATCGCCCTGGTGGTTCTGGTGAGGGTTCGGTGCCCCCTCCTTGAGGGGGGGGTACTGTTGTGAAATTGGATTCTGGGCTCCCCCGGTGGCCACTTGTGGAATTGTACTTGTGTGCATCATCCCCTCTGTTCACCTGCTCCTATCAGGATGTGGGAGTCGCTATATAACCTTGCTCCTCTGTCAGTTTCATGCCGGTCAACAATGTAATCAGAAGCCTTTCTGTGCATGTTCCTGCTACTAGACAACTCCCAGCTAAGTTGGACTTTTGTCCTTGTGTGTTTTTGCATTTTGTTCCTGTTCACAGCTGCTGTTTCGTTACTGTGTCTGGAAAGCTCTTGTGAGCGGAAATTGCCACTCTGGTGTTATGAGTTAATGCTAGAGTTTTAAAGTAATTTCTGGATGGTGTTTTGATAGGGTTTTCTGCTGACCATGAAAGTGCCCTTTCTGTCTTCTTGCTATCTAGTAAGCGGACCTCGATTTTTGCTAAACCTATTTTCATACTACGTTTGTCATTTCATCTAAAATCACCGCCAATATATGTGGGGGCCTCTGTCTGCCTTTTGGGAAAATTTCTCTAGAGGTGAGCCAGGACTGTCTTTTCCTCTGCTAGGATTAGGTAGTTCTCCGGCTGGCGCTGGGCATCTAGGGATAAAAAAACGTAGGCATGCTACCCGGCCACTTCTAGTTGTGCGGCAGGTTTAGTTCATGGTCAGTATAGTTTCCATCTTCCAAGAGCTAGTTCTCATATATGCTGGGCTATGTTCTCTCGCCATTGAGAATCATGACAGTGGTGCTTTATGATTATACTAATGTGTATTAAGTTCACACATTGTGGAAAATTTCTGCTGCTGATTTGATTAGAAATTCGCAACAAAATCCCCAAGTAACACATGCAGATTTCCTTGTGGATTTGGCTGCAGATTTCTCCCTGCTCCATTTACTAAGCATTGAATAGGATGAAAACCGCAATGAAAATCTGCATAATTGGGAAAGATTATTTTTTTAAATGTGAATAGGATTAAAAAAAACAACCAAAGCCTAGATTGCATCTACTGGCCGATCATGGCCGTTTAGCACTCGGCTTAGCTGATCACCAGTCGTTTAGACAGGCCGACTGCACTTTCATGCCCACAAAATGATAGTCATTGTGGGCTCATATCAAATATCATTGTTCTCGGCAGCATGTCTTTACACCGGATAATGTGCTGCCGAGAATGAGCATTTTAATTCTTTCAGCCCCCAAGCCTGTTTTCACCTTCTCGACCAGGCCAAATTTTTCAATTCTGACCAGTGTCACTTTGTGGTGATAACTCTGGAACGCTTCATCAGATCCCACTGATTCTGGGAATTGTTTTTTCGTGACATATTGTACTTCATGGTAGTAGTATACTTTGATCAATATGACTTGTGTTTATTTGTTGAAAATATTGGAAATTTGGCAAAAATGTTGAACATTTTGCAAGTTTCAAACTTTTAATTTTTGTGCCCTTAAACCTGAGAGTGGTGTCAAGCCAGTTTTTTAAGGGACCACAGTTGAAGTGACTTTGACGTTCCTATGTAATAGAAAATGCCCAAAAGTGACCCCATCCTAAAAACTGTACCCCTCAAAGTGCTCAGAACCACATTGAAGAAGTTTATTAACCCTTCAGGTGCTTCACAGGAATTAAAGCAACGTGGACGGAAAAGAAATACAATTTTACTTTTTCCCAGAAAAATGTTCCTTTAGCTCCATATGTGGAGGAAAACTAGCAGGGCTCGGAAGGGAAGGAGCGCCGTTTGACTTTTGGAGCGCAAAATTGGCTGGAATCATTAGCAGATGCCATTTGGTGTTAGGAGAGACCCTGATGTATCTAAACAGTGGAAACCACCCACAAGTGACCCCATTTTGGAAACTAGACTCTTCAAGGAATTTATGTAGACTTGTGGTGAGCACCTTGAATACACAGGTGTTTCAGAGAATTTTACAAGGTGAAAATGAATTTTTTTTTTTTAAATTTTTTCACACAAACATGTGCTAGCCCTTCGATCTCTGGAAGGCAGGGTGAACAAATCAACAGCAGGTAAAGAATTGGTTTTATTTATTTTTTGCGCTGTTCCTTGTGCGGTATAATGATTAGGTGATTTTATTCCCCTGGTCGGTGCGATTACAGTGATACCAGATTTATAACGGGTTTTTATGTTTGGCAGCTGTCACAGTAAAAGACGCATTTTATTGCAAATAGTTTTTGCATCACCATATTTTGGGAGCTATAATTTTTTCCATATTTCTGCCGACAGTCATGTGAGGGCTTGTTTTTTGAGAGACGAGTTGTCATTTTTATTGGTACCATTTTTGGTCACTTTCTATTCAAATTTTTGAAAGGCAGAATGAACAAAACCCAGCAATTCTAGAATAATTTTTTTTGGGGGTGGGGGACGTTTATGCTGTTCCATGTGTGATAATATTTATGAGGCAGCTTTATTCTTCGGGTCAGTACAATTACAGCAATACCATATTTACATAGATTTTTTTATGTATTGGCACTTTTACACAATAAAAATTTTTATAGAAAAAATAATTATTTTTGCATCGCTTCATTCTGAGAGCTATAACTTTTTAATTTTTCCTTTGACAGAGTTGTATGGTGGCTTGTTTTTTTGTGGGACAAGATGATTTTTTCAGCAATACTATTATAATTAACATTAGTATTTTGAAAGCGTTTTATTCCACTTTTTGTTCGATGGTATGAAGAAAAAGCATTGTATTTTGGCCCTTTTAATTTTTTTTTTTTTACTATTTTTACCATTTTTTTAACTTAAGTCCCTTTTATGGGACTTTCATTTTCATGGTGAATGATAGGGCGGTGAATGGGAATTATAAAGAAGTGTAATGTAGAGCGTGCATATAGGAGTGTGTGTATAATGAGGGGGCCGATTGATCAAAAGGGTGGATAGCTGAAAACAACGATCATGTTGGCGGACCCCTAGTTAGGAAAAACGTGGCAGTTAATAAGTCACTCTGAATGTTGGGCATAGGTGGGTCACTATAGAAATTCTTGGATGGAATGAATGTCTCTCATGTGGAATATTGGAATATAAGGATGCTGCATTAAGGGTGACCGTTTTATTTCAATATAAGTGTCCAAAACTTCTTAGTTCTGTTCACATGTAATCATTAAAGGGGTTGTCCACTACTAGGACAACCCCTTCTTGAAATAATAACGCTTATACTCCCCTCCAATGCCAGCTCCGTTCCTATGGTGTCAGCACTCACCCTCTCTGCGGGACTCTCATGCGGTGTGGTGACACATGACGCTGGCACCCAATCAGCACAGGCATCACTGCTCCCGTCTTTGGACAAATCGAACATGAGAGGAAGTCCGGGCTGCAGCTGAGCTCTGACTTCCTCTTCATGTTCAATTTGTTTGCAAACATTGAACTAATCTTAAAAATGACCCCATTCTAGGAGGGATAATCTAGAAAAACAAAACCTGTATCTCTTACTGTAAATGCAAAATGATCAATAATATAGTCACATCCAATAGGCTCAAACTTAGGAGTAAACAATACATTATAAAGACTCCATCCTTGTTGCCATCTCTTAGGGATAGTTACAGATGTAGGCAGTGTTGGACTGAGGTGCAAAGTTCCACCATTAACCAACTCCAGGAACCCAACTTTTCAGCTAAATGCAAATATGACAATATCCTCAATCACAAATGTATATAACAATGAACGGGGTGTATTGGTAAATGAATAAGATGCTGCCTTTGTCTATAAGTAGTGATTCAAGTATATTGTGCCAAGTACTGCCAAGCACTGAAGATAGCATGTCCCCTGAGTTTTTCCAGCAAGATGGTGCACCACCACATTATGGGTGTCAGGTCCCAGCATTCCTACATGAACAGTTTCCTGGAAAGTGGATTTGTCGTCATAGGCCAGTTGAATGGCCACCAAGGTCTCCAGATTTGACCCCTTAGACTTTTATCTTTGGTGTCATCTGAAGGCAATTGTCTATGCTGTGAAGATATGAGATGTGCAGCATCTTAAACAACGGATACTGGAAGCCTGTGCTAGCATTTCTTCTGCGGTGTTGCTATCAGTGTGTCAAGAGTGGGAGAAGAGGGTTGCATTGACAATCCAACACAATGGGCAGCACTTTGAACACATTTTGTAAGTGGTCATAAACTTGTAAATAACTCATGAAAGAATAAAGTTACGTTGAAGCCAAGCACACCACTGCTTTTCTTGTGACATTCTCAATAAGTTTGATGCGTCACATGACCTTCTTCCCATTGGAAAAAATAAAGTTGGATCCAAAATGGCCGACTTCAAAATGGCTGCCATGGTCACCAACCATCTTGAAAAGTCCACCCCTGCCATATACTAATATGCCACAAACAGGAAGTTAATATCACCAACCATTCCCATTTTATTTAGGTGCATCCATATAAATGGCCCACCCTGTTGACTTCCTGCGCATTAGTGAGGGACTAGAGAGTAATTTTTAATGTAGTTTGTTCTGAGTTTTTGTCTAATTTCTCTTTTGTTCATCCTTAATAGGGGTCCACCACACAATCCAGCTGTCCACCGTATGGCTCCATCAGCCTCAACATCATACACCCTCCTATATATGTCCTCTCCATCTCGAGCACTCTTCTATGGACCGCAGTCATATACAGCCTTATCAAGGAGCCTGTTTTAGGTGAACTCCCCTATAGGAACATCCTGATCTGGAGGGAAAGGGTTCAGTTCCTGTCATGGAGAGAGAGGGAAAGGAAGCAGAGGAGCCGTGTAGCCTGAAGTGCTGCAGCTCCTGGGAAGAGACATTCAGAAGGCAGAACTGTATTGCAGTGAGCGTGCAAGGAAGTCAGAGCAAAGGAGAAGATACCAGAAGGGGACCAGCCCTGCACAGGCTGCCTCCTTCTGAGGCGCAGAATACCGGTAACCAGCACACCAAGGGAGTAAGGACCTTTATGCCTTGCTCCAGAGACCGGCAGGACAGCTAATTTCATGTTACCTGTCTGCCCTACACCCAGGAGGCACGGTGGCACCCCTTAGAGGCTGGGGCATGATAGAGTCCCTATAAACCACCTCAAGCCACCAGTCATACATGTTTGTCCTATCCTATCTGGGGGACAGAGAGAGAGACATAATATCTACAACAGTTGTGAGGACCTCATGAAAAGCTTAGCAGTAAGGGACTACAACACTGCAACGCAAAGGAATGCTACTGATTTCCACCTGGACAAGGGGACTCAGGATTTGTCTCCAAGCTGGCCAAATTCTGCCTGCCCTGTGATCTGGTGCTCTGGACTGTGGATGCTGATGTCTTCAGTAAAGGTAAAGAGACTGCAACCTTGTGTCCTCGTTCTTCTTTTGGCCACTCACCATCCACCATCTACACACCGGGAAGACCTGGGGACATACTTCACCTGTGGGATGGTATACCATCTAGCTGCCATAACATCACCCCAGCGGACCTCTTAAAGCAGCATCGGTCACCCTGACCGAATACCACAGGTGGCGTCACAAACACATACTTTATCCCTTTAAAGACTTTTCCCTTTTACACGGACCGGGTTAGCCACCGTGACATCCCCCTGTGAACCGCAGGACCCGGTACCGAGTACCCCACGGCCCCATGGGGGCGATCCAACTTTGGCGTCACAAGCAGGATCTACTAAAGCCTGCAAAGCGGGTTGTGTGCCTAAAAGACTTTGCCTAACTGATTTGTGCTAAAAGACTGTGTATTGCGCATTGCCGCCAAAAATTGCCGCAAGAACTGCCGCCATTGCTGCACTGCGTGGAGCGCAAGGGGAAGGAGACGTACCTTCGTGGGCGGAGCTAGCCAAAAAGCGCAAAGCAGGAAGAATGGGTTCTGCCCTGCTGCCTGGAACGCCGGAAGTGAAGACGTCGTGCAGCGGAGCTGAAAGAAGAGACCCTGCAAAGAGTCAAGCGGAGCACCGGAGGAACCGCTGCTGATTCCGGAGAGGAGCCCCAACTTCCACCAGGTTAGCGAGGGGGAAGAGCAAAGTCTAACCAGGGAGGGGAGTTGGCGGCAGTTGCAGCCGCAGACCTAATGGCACCCCCAGGCCTTGCCGTGGATGTGCCCTCAGGCCCCGGGATAGACGCAGCCGCAGGCCTTGTACTGCTGCCAGGTCCCGCAGAGACTGCCGCTACCATCAGCCAGCCAGGCACCGCTCCAGCTACAGCGGCCATCATGCCCCTCTCCATGCCGTACATACCAGGAGCAGCCTGCCTCCCGCAATATTCTGGAGAATCGCATACATTAGCTGACTTTAAAGAAAGACTCTGCAGCCTGCTTGAAGTTTATCCCCTGACAGAGCATCATAAAGTTCACATTGTAACGGGCCAACTGTTTGGAGCGGCCCTGAGAGAAGTGAAATCCTGGCCAGCTGTGGATAAAGGGACTGTGCAGCGGATCTTTGCTAAGCTTAAAACCACCTTTGACACCTGCACCGCTACAGAAATCAAATTGAAGTTTTATGGGCCAAGCAGAGGCCGCAGGATAGCCTACGAGACTATGTGCTTAATCTCCAGGAAGCACTGTGGGCAATCAGGCAGGTTGACCCTAACAGCGTGCAAGATGAAGACAAACTCTTAAAAGAGCGGTTCATGGAGGGACTCCTGTGCAATAACCAAAGGGCCCAACTGCGCCTCCTGGCCATGCAGAATCCGGACCTAGCCAAGCCCTCACTTACCACCAGGAGGTGGCGCCAGATCCTCAAGTCCTTGCTGAGGCCGATGCCCAGATCCTTGAAGACAATTCTCCCGCAGGACTACACCTCGAGCTGCAGGAGCTGACTATGAACTTTGCAGTGCTAGCCCGGACCATGCAGTCCCTACAGGAGGCCCCCCAAGGAGAAGATCACGCTGGCTTTCAGACCAGAGGATGTTCCCTGGCGACGACAGAAGAGGATCCCGCCGACCAGAGGAAGAGACGACGATCGCTATCATCAGGACAGACGACCCATCTGCCGCCGCTGCAATCAGGCAGGCCACATTGCAAGGTACTGTCATTTAAACGAGCGACCCCTGGGGCAGAGGGTCAATCCCCAGTAGTAGGATGACCAGGCCCACAAAACAGGAGAGACAAGTACGTTGGAGGATGACCTGTTATCCCCATTGTGATCGATGGTATCCCCATGAACGCTCTGTTGGACACTGGTTCTCAGGTGACAAATATGCCCTACATCCTTTATAAACGTTATTGGGCTGACACAGACATTACTCGTGGCCCTGATGATGATTTCACCATAGTAGCCAGTAACGGTCAGCCCTTACCACAAGTGGGATACAAAGAGGTAACCATTAAAGTGGGGCGGGTAGAGTTGAAATCCCAAGGGATAGTGGTTGTTGATATTGATCACCATGAATGTAACCCTATGATAACCATTGGTACTAATGTCATAGAAAATTGTCTTGCAGAGGTTATTGTCCTATTACAACAGGTGGCCGAAACTGCTGGTTCCAGTGAGCAATGTGTTTTGCAGAAAGAAATCAGAGCTCTGGTACAGAGACAGCAGGTAGAACTATCTGGTGGAGAAATTGGCCATGCCACAGTGAGTGATTCAATCCCCATGGCAATACCCCCCATGAGTGAAATGTTAATATGGTGTCGGGCAGCAATAGGCCTCCGAGGTAAAGACTACCAGGCCCTGGTAGAACCTGTGTATTTGGATAGTAGGCCCACAATCCTGACATCCAGAGGGGTGGTTGAGGTCCGCAAGGGGAGAGTTCCAGTACGTGTTCTTAACTGTGGAGATAAAGAGGTCTACCTAACCAAATATGCCACATTTGCCAAACTGTTTACTGTTGATAATAATGTGATACAGGTAACAGAACGCTTGGTCCCGTTCCACCAGGCAGAGGACAATAGCTCTGCAGGACAAATGGAAGATTGGTGTCAGAAACTACACGTGGGCACTGACTCTACACCATCACACCAAAAACGAGCTTACGGGTGGTCCATGAGTATGAGAGAGTATTCAGCAAACACCCACTAGATTTTGGGCAGGTAAAAGGGATTCAACATCAAAACCCCTCGGGAGATCATCCGCCCATTAAAGAGAGATACCGTCCTGTACCTCCAGCTCATTATCAGTGTGCCAAAGACATGTTGCGAGAGATGAAGGAGGCTGGGGTAGTTAGAGACAGTCGTAGACCTTGGGCAGCTCCATTAGTCCTCGTCAGGAAGAAAGATGGCACGATGAGAATGTGTGTAGATTATAGGCAGATAAACCGCATTACACACAAGGATGCATACCCTTTGCCTAGAATAGAAGAGTCATTAGCTGCTTTAAAATCTGCTAACTACTTCTCTACCTTGGATCTCACCAGTGGGTACTGGCAGGTTCCCGTAGCAGAAGCGGATAAGGAAAAGACGGCCTTCACCGCACCGATGGATCTCTGCGAATTCAACTACATGCCGTTTGGACTGTGCAATGCCCCAAGAACATTTCAGAGGATGATGGAGCGCTGTCTTGGACACAAGAATTTTGAAACCGTCTTGCTGTATCTGGACAATGTCATTGTCTTCTCCAAAACTTATGAGGACCATCTAGAGCACCTGGCCGAGGTGTTCGAAGCTCTGTCTAGCTTTGGTCTAAAGGTAAAGCCATCCAAATGCCTTCTGTTAAAGCCCAAAGTGCAGTACCTGGGCCATGTGGTGAGCGCCGAAGGAGTGGCCCCAGACCCTGACAAGGTCACTGTGATCAGAGACTGGCCAAAGCCCAGCAACCTCCATGCAGTTCCTCGGGTTGGTAGGCTACTACAGAAGATTTATCAAAGACTTCACTAAGAAAGCCCTACAAGACCTGTTAGTGGGCCAATCCAAGAAAACCAAGGGTAAGAATACCCCATTTGACTGGGACGCCGGACTGGAGAGATCCTTCACTGGTTTGAAGTTGGCTCTGACGGGAGATTAGGTACTGGCTTACCCTGAATATGACCAACCGTTTGTGCTGTACACAGATGCCAGCAACATGGGGCTAGGAGCCGTGTTGTCCGAGGTCCAGAAAGGCAAAAAAAAGGGTAATCGCCTACACCAGCAGGAAACTTCATCCCACTGAAAGGAACCCTGAAAACTACAGTTCCTTTAAGCTGGAGCTCCTCGCCATTGTCTGGGCAGTGACGGAAAGATTCAAGCACTACCTGGTCTCGGCAAGATTCACCATCTTCACGGATAACAATCCACTGAAACACTTAAACACAGCAAAACTTGGTGCCCTGGAGCAACAGTGGATGGCCCGGTTGTCCAATTATGATTTCACCATCAAGTACCATGCAGGGCACAAGAATGCGAATGCCGATGCATTGTCCAGAATGCCCAACTTGCCAGAGATGCAACCTGTACAGATGCAAAAAGATCAAAACAACACCGTACCACCCACAAACCAACGGAATGTGTGAAAAGATGAACCAAGTAGTGATTGACCTACTGAAGACCTTACCTATACAGGAAAGGAACTTATGGCCAGAAAAGTTGCCAGACTTGGTAGACTTGTACAACCACATTCCAGTGAACTCCATCAACTGCACTCCAGCATACCTGATGAGAGGAAGATCCAGCAAACTACCTGTTGATCTAGACATGGGAGTCCTAACTCATCTGATGCAGATTAGGAAACAGAAAGACAACATAGGTACCGCCAAGTACAAGAGTGTGTCAAAAGAAGTCTATCTCAAGCCTGACAAAAACAAGAGAGAGACTACAACCAACATGCTCCTGCAATTCCCTTGACACCAGGTAAACAAGTGTTAAAGCATAAAAGGAGAATGCACAAACTTGATGATCAGTGGGAAGCAGAAGCATATACCATCTTACCGTCCAACTTTGACAATACTAAAGTCTGTCTTATCAGCAAAGATGGAGGAGAAACTTCGACGGTAATATCTAGAGACCATCTCAAGAAATGTCTTGATAAATTGAGGTACAGAGAAACAGATCCAGGATCATCTCCACCTGTGGAAGAGAAGATGATACACACTGTTCTTGGAGATTTTCCACAGTCTTGGACTCAAGTACATCAGGCCATCATGATACCTGTCTTAACGTTTCCCCAGCTGGAAATACCAGAACAAAATGTGATTCCAGACCATCCTGAACCAGAAGAACCAACCAACCAACCAACAACTTTGCACCAACAGGTTCAAGCAGCAAATGTCACCCCAGCAGTGGAACCAGAGAATCCACCCTCTGCTATTGGTGAATCTGTCAGACCTATGGTGAGTCTAAGAAGATGCAGACTCTTGCCCCATTTACCTACATAATACAGATAGTACACACACTAGTGGGTCCACTACAGTAACAGCAGGCATGTTAGATCAGGAACTGCGCAGGTCTATTCATAGTACCAAAGGTCAAATCCCAGCTCGTTACTGGGACTAACAATGTCAATAATTGCTGTTACATGTTTGAATTGTTTGCTTATCTTTGTTACAGGTTTAAAAAATGGACATTGCTGTAATGGACAATGCTTATCCAAAAACTTTCTTTGTATATAGTTTGGCACCTCCAAGGTGCACCCTGGTTCTGCCCACATTGCCAGCATGGGTAGAGCCTTTTTTTGCTTCATCTGACCAAAGACAATAACAGATGTACTCTTATAAACTTGTTAATGCAACGTTCAAGTGTCCTCACCTCCCATAAAGGGAAGCCAAAGTTTATAATTGTTCAAATGTTTTTCAAAAATGTTTTTCAAAATGTTTGCATTTTTTAACCTGTAACTGTTGTTTTCTTTTCTCAATCCGGGAGTACTGGATTTAATGGGGGGGAGTGCGGCACCCCAGGGTCCTGATCATCACAGTGGTATTGCTTTCCTCTCAGGGAGAGTGATGCTACATTTGGAGGCAATGTAGGAGAACTCTTTGTCAGGTAACACAATGCATGCAACATGTTCACACTCCAGACCAGAAGGGGGTGCTTTAAGCCGGTTTTAGGTGAACTCCCCTATAAGAACATCCTGATCTGGAGGGAAAGGGTTCAGTTCCTGTCAGGGAGACAGAGGTAAAGGAAGCAGAGGAGCCGTGTTGCCTGAAGTGCTGCAGCTCCTGGGAAGAGACATTCAGAAGGCAGAACTGTATTGCAGTGAGCATGCAAGGAAGTCTGAGCAAAGGAGAGGATACCAGAAGGGGACCAGCCCTGCACAGGCTGCCTCCTTCTGAGGCGCAGAATCCCAGTAGCCGGCACACCGAGGGAGTAAGGACCTTTATGCCTTGCTCCAGAGACCAGCAGGACAGCTAATTTCACATTACCTGTCCGCCCTACACCCAGGAGGCACGGTGGCACCCCTCAGAGGCTGGGGCATGAGAGAGTCCCTACAAACCGCCTCAAGCCACCATACGGGTTTGTCCTATCCTATCTGGGGGACAGAGAGAGAGACATAACATCTACAACAGTTGTGAGGACCTTATGAGCAGCTTAGCAGTAAAGGACTACAACACTGCAGCGCAAAGGAAGGCTACTGATTTCCACCTGAACAAGGGGTCTCTGGACTTGCCTCCAAACCGGCTGGACTCTGCCTGCCCTGTGATCTGGTGCTCTGGACTGTGGATGCTGAAGTCTTCAGTAAAAGTAAACTGACTGCAACCTTGTGTCCTCATTGTTCTCTACGCCTCTCAACATCCACCATCTACACACCGGGAAGCCCTGGGGACATACTTCACCTGTGGGAAGGTATACCATCTAGCTACCATAACATCACCCCAGCGGACCCCTTAAAGCAGCGTCGGTCACCGTGACCGAATACCACAGGTGGCGTCACGAACACAAACTTTATCCCTTTAAAGACCTTTCCCTTTTACACGGACGTCCCAGGGCCACGGACCAGGTCAGCCACCGTGACATCCCCCATGTGAACCACATGACCCGGTACCGAGTACCCCACGGCCCCATGGGGGCGATCCAAATGCATGCATAATAATTCTTTACAGCTACATTTTTCACTAATGCAACTAAAGTAAAAAGATAAAGCATGGAAGCAGTAGATACAAAATATGATTTTTTTCAATGAAGGCTGTTTGAAAAATTACTTAATTCATAGATGTATTCTAGCAATAAATATTGGTTTAGGAGGTGAATAGAGCCTTTAATTAGAATAACAGATCCTGTAATATTTAAGCATTATATCATAAGATCTGTTCAACAAAACTGACACATAATAAATATGGAGACAAAAAGTGAGATGGAAATGGAAAACTACAGGCCCTGCAACTTTCCATACATCATTGGGGATATACTGTATGTGGTGTGCAAGATGTTCTCCTTGATAGTTGCTGATGCTAACCTTCTCAACCGGTGTCCGCTTGGACTCAACAGTGATTGAAACTAATCTGGTTAGTTTCTATGATGAAGATCAGCAACCTCCTGCACAACAACTGCTGTCAATCTTCAACTCCCAACTTGCCTGGACAGCTGCGTGACAGCCAGGGAATACAGGGAGTCATCGTTTTACAATAGCTAATGTGTCAAAAGTTTCAGATTTCTTTTCAGTGATGAGGTATGTCCCAGATTAGCCTGGGGTAAAGTGGTCAATGTTGTGTAGCTGGATTTATCATGGGCGTTGGATACTGTGGCACATATAATGAGCATGCCGTTCATTTTCTCATGAAGATGGCCTATATCCATGCGGCTCTTAAGGGAAATTACATCATAGACTTTTGCTCGGGCTCCACATGCTCTTTGGGAGGTTAACTTGGCACATATATTTTTGTTAGTAAATAAAGGGGTTGTCAACTACTAGGACAGCCCCTTCTTGATCAAAATGTTTGGCCACCATAAAATAACGCCAGTGCAGCGCCCCAGAGTCCTGGTCGTTGCAGTGATGTCATTCTTCCACCAGGGGGAGTGATATTACATCTGATGGCAATAAAGGAGATCTTCCTTCCAGGTATCACAAACCATACACCACACTTCACACTCCAGACCACCAGGGGGAGCCTTTCTCCTATTTGCTAGGGCACTCCTCACAGAAGGGTAAAACTGGTGGGCTGGATAGATAGTTAGAGAGAAGCTGACTGGGCTTTGCCCAGGCAAGACCTGTCAGGCAGACAGGGGAAAGGAGGAACATCGGAGCTGCAGACAGAGGGTCCCTGTCAGAGGTGGGATCCTGACAGAGGCCTAGCGAGACAGAAAGACACGGAGCTGCACCTGCCCCACGTGAGGCAGCATCCTAAGAAAGGACACGAAGAGAATTGTGTTGTAGAGGGTGAGAAACGAAGTCATAGCAAAAGGAGAGAACACCAGAAGGAGTTCTGCCCTATAATAGGCTGCCTCCTTCTGAGGTGCGTAGCCAGTGGCCGGAACACCAAGGGAGCAACCATCCCCAAGCCTTGCTCCAGAGACCAGCAGGACAGTCAATTCCAAGTTGGCTGCCCGACCTTAATACCTAAGAAGACACGGTGGCAACTTGTGGGGGTTGGGGCATCTCTAGGGTCCCTATAAATAAGCCTCAGGCCATTAGTCATACGGGTTTGTCCTATCCATACCATCTGGGGGACAGAGAGGAAGAAATAACATCTAGAACATCTACAAGAGTTGTGAGGACCTTACCGAGAAGCTCAGCAGGGAGGTACTACAACACACAAGCGCTAGAAGGAAGGCTACTGATTTCCACCTGGATAAGGGGATTCTGGATTTGCCTTCAGACTGGCCGGACTCTACCTACCCTGTGGTCTGTACCCTGGACTGTGGATGTTGAAGCCTCCAGTAAAGGTAAAGAGACTGCAACCTTGTGTCCTCATTATTCTCTGCGCCTTACATCATCCACCATCACCACCTACACTTCTGGGAAGCCCTGGGGACACACTTCACCTGTGGGAAGGTATACCATATCCCTCAAAGGGCCACGTACCGGGTCGGGCCGGTACCGAGTACCCCATTGCCCTTACTGTGGAGGCGCTCCACCTTTACTCACATACTGTGCCGGCGATGTTCCCGACGTGTCATCACTTGCTCTCCCTGGAGCTCTCATGCGGTGTTGTAACAAGTGACGCTGGCGCCCAATCAGCGCTGGTGTCACTGTACCCGCTTTCGGAAAAATTTGAATATGAAGAGAAAGTCTGGGCTGCAGCTGATCTCGGACTTCCTTTACGTGCTCAATTCGACAGGAGGCGGGGACAGTGATGCCAGCACTGATTGGACGCTGGCATCACATGTCACAACAATAGCATGGGAGAGCGAGTGCCGCCACCGTGACAATGGTGCCAGCACAGGAGGTGAGTAGAAGCTTTATTATTTTATGGGGGCCAAGCGTGAGGTATGAGAAGAAGTTGTCCAAGTAGTGGACAATTCTTTAAGGTAAATAAAATAATTGATTTTAATACATTTACGTAAGTATATATGGATACAAGTTTGATTAGATTTCATTGACTACTGCTTTATTTGATACTTTTGTTGTGTTACTAGGAAAATGAAACGCCATCTTGATTTGCTGATCACTGGTACATGCTATATTCCCGTTCTGGATGTTTCATATAGAAATTAGCAAAGTGTGAAATAATTTCTGGAACTGTTTTCTATTTTAGGATGAAGAAAGTAGGAAATATTCACAAACAAAAGTCCTTTTACCTCTCTTCTGTAATGCTGTAGATAAGCCCCCAATGTTACCTGAAAGAGGAGAAAAAGACGTTAGATTATACTCACCCAGGGGCGGTCCAGGTGCGGTCAGGTCGGATGGGTGTCTCCGGTCCGCTCCGGCGCCTCCCATCTTCATTTCATGACGTCCTCTTCGGGTCTTTACGCCACGGCTCCGGCGCAGGCGTACTTTGTCTGCCCTGTTGAGGGCAGAGCAAAGTACTGCAGTGCGCAGGCGCCGGGCCTCTCTGACCTTTCCGGCACCTGCGCACTGCAGTACTTTGCTCTGCCCTGAACAGGGCAGACAAAGTACGCCTGCACCGGAGCCGCGGCGTAAAGACCCGAAGAGGACGTCATGGAATGAACATGGGAGGCGCCGGAGTGGACCTGAGACGCCCATTTGACCAGACCTCAGCGGGACCGCCCCTGGGTGAGTATAATCTAACGTCTTTTTCTCCTCTTTCAGGTAACATCGGGGGCTTATCTACAGCATTACATACTGCTGTAGATAAGCCCCTGGTGCCGATGAGCTTACCTCACCAGCCATTTTGGGGGTGACAGGTTCCCTTTAACGCGGTAAAGATTTTAAACATAACCCCGGTTTAGTGGAACATCTGATAAATGAGACACCGGAGAGACCATTTCCGTGCTCAGAATGTGAGAAAAATTTTACTCAGAAATCAAGTCTTTTGGAACATATAAAAATTCACACAGGGGAGAAACCATATACATGTAGAGAATGCGATAAAGGTTTTAGGCACAAAACAAGTCTTGTAAAGCATCTAAGAACTCACACAGGGGAGAAGCCATTTTCATGTCTACAATGTAAGAAAAATGTTGCCTATAGAAAAGGTTTGGTCTTACATCAGAGAACTTACACAGGGGTGAAGCCATTTTCTTGCTCAGAATGTGGAAAATGTTTTACCTACAAATCCAATCTCATTAGACATCAGAGAAGACACATGGAAGAGAAACACCTTTAATAGTTGCTAGAGATGGACAAATGCTTCGCTAAAATATAGAAAACCATCACTGCTTAACATCAAGAGATTTTTGTGATGATCTCACTTATGGTTTTTGTGCTTTAGGCCGGCCTCACACTAGCGAGTTTTACGGACGTATGAGCGCATAAACTACGTCCGTAAAACTCGCAAAATAAACGGCACAATTATTCTCAATGGGGCTGCTCCTATTAGCCGTATATTACGGTTCAGTATTATACGGCTTTCTACGGCCGTACAAAATCGCAGCATGCTGCGTTTGTCACCGTATTGCGCAAAAAAATCGCCAATGAAAGTCTATGGGGGCGAGAAAAATACGGATTCCACACTGACCAGCAGTGTGACTTGCGAGAAATACGCAGCGGTGTTAGTGAAAAGTCGGTAATTCAATTGCCGGCTTTTCATTTCTCCTGCACAAACCCGACAGGATATGAGACATGATTACATACAGTAAACCATCTCATATCCCCTTTTTTTTTGCATATTCCACACTACTAATGTTAGTAGTGTGTATGTGCAAAATTTCAGCGCTGTAGCTGCTGAAATAAAGGGTTAAATGGCGGAAAAAATTGGCGTGGGCTCCCGCGCAATTTTCTCCGCCAGAATGGTAAAGCCAGTGACTGAGGGCAGATATTAATAGCCAGGAGAGGGTCCATGGTTATTGGCCCCCCCGTGGCTAAAAACATCTGCCCCCAGCCACCCCAGAAAAGGCACATCTGGAAGATGCGCCTATTCAGGCACTTGGCCACTCTCTTCCCACTCCCTGTAGCGGTGGGATATGGGGTAATGAAGGGTTAATGCCACCTTGCTATTGGAAGGTGACATTAAGCCAGATTAATAATGGAGAGGCGTCAATTATGACACCTATCCATTATTAATCCAATTGTTGGAAAGGGTTAAAAAACACACACACACATGATTTAAAAGTATTTTAATGAAATAAACACAGCGGTTGTTGTAATAATTTATTGTTCTCTCAATCCATCAGGAACACCCTCGCTTGGAAAAATAATAAACGCACAAGATACATACCTTCTGGTGAACCGTCTCGTCCCACGAAGTAATCCATCTGAAGGGGTTAACTAATATTACAGGCAGGAGCCCTGCTAAATGCAGCTGTGCTCCGTGCTTGTAATTCCCCAGCGAATTAATGAAATGTAGGTCATTGACCTACATTTCATTTATTCACTGGGGAATTACAAGCACGAGCACCGCTGCATTTAGCAGGGCTCCTGCCTGTAATATTAGTTAACCCCTTCAGATGGATTACTTCGTGGGACGAGACGGTTCACCAGAAGGTATGTATCTTGTGCGTTTATTATTTTTCCAAGTGAGGGTGTTCCTGATGGATTGAGAGAACAATAAATTATTACAACAACCGCTGTGTTTATTTCATTAAAATACTTTTAAATCATGTGTGTGTGTGTTTTTTAACCCTTTCGTACTATTGGATTAATAATGGATAGGTGACATAATTGACGCCTCTCCATTATTAATCTGGCTTAATGTCACCTTCCAATAGCAAGGTGGCATTAACCCTTCATTACCCCATATCCCACCGCTACAGGGAGTGGGAAGAGAGTGGCCAAGTGCCAGAATAGGCGCATCTTCCAGATGTGCCTTTTCTGGGGTGGCTGGGGGCAGATGTTTTTAGCCACGGGGGGGCCAATAACCATGGACCCTCTCCTGGCTATTAATATCTGCCCTCGGTCACTGGCTTTACCATTCTGGCGGAGAAAATTGCGCGGGAGCCCACGCCAATTTTTTCCGCCATTTAACCCTTTATTTCAGCAGCTACAGCGCTGAAATTTTGCACATACACACTACTAACATTAGTAGTGTGGAATATGCAAAAAAAAAGGGGATATGAGATGGTTTACTGTATGTAACCATGTGTCATATCCTGTCGGGTTTGTGCAGGAGAAATGAGAAGCCGGCAATTGAATTACCGGCTTTTAACACATATCGCGCTGAATGAAATCTAAATACAGAATATATATATATGTGTCTCAATGACATATATATATATATATATATATATATATATACTGTATATATGTTTTCCCGAACATTTGAGCACATAAATCCATTAGATGTCGGTTTTGCAAGCCTGCGCGAAAATCTCGCAGTACGGATGCCATACGGATTACATACGGAGGATGCCATGCGCAAAATACGCTGACACACCCTGACTACGGATCAATATTTTGGGAACATTTCTCCGTATTACGGCCGTAGTACGGACGTATAATACGTGGCGTATTGTCTTACGCCAAGTGTGAGGCCGGCCTTAATTTGTGTTCATGTCTTCCAAAATCTCAACTAGAAGAAGATTTTTTTGGTGTATTATGTTCCTTAACCTCCAGGGTGCTGTTGGCTAGGGGACTTTGGGGCAGAATAGAAACAGGTGTCATTAACAGATTGGACATTTTGCTCTGCACAACATTAAATGATGTGGTGGCTGAGGAGGTAAACTCAGCAGAAACGCTGACTCCAGCTGATGATGTCACTGTCAGAGGCTACATTATCCTGCTGTGCTTGAGAAAACAATAGCACACATACTCCATCGCATCCTTCACGTTCTCCTCGCTAATCTGACTGCCAGAATTTGCAAAAGAGGCCAAATGTGACTTGTGTTTGGTAATACTGAAGTTTTCTAACAGCACTTCCAGTGGTGTGAGAACATCTGCTGTCCTTGATATTATTATTTTTTCTATCTCCCTGCCATGGCCGTCGCCCGTATTTTGTTTAGGTTTAGTATACATTTTTTGTGAAAGTATAAGGTTTTATTTGTTTCTAAGCTTTTTGCAATTTTCAAGTTTTACAACCTTATTCCCTTAAGCCAGAGAGATATGTCACGCAAAATAGTTAATGACTAACATTTCCCACATGTCTATTTTACATCTGCATAGTTTATGAAACATAATTTTTTTGTTAGGAAGTTAGAAGGGGTTGATCAGCAATTTCTCATTTTTCCAACAAAATGTACAAAAGCACTTTTTCTTGGACCACATCACATTTGAAGCGACTTTGAGGGGCCTATGTGACAGAAAATACCCAAAAGTGACACCATTCAATATAACTGTACCACTCAAAGTGCTCAAAACCACCTTCAAGAAGTTTATTAACCCTGCAGGTGCTTTACAGGAATTAAAGAAATGTAGAAGGAAAAAAATTAACATTTTATTTTTTTTCATAAAATTGTTGGTTTTGACCCAATTTATTTATAACAGGAGAAAATGGACCCCAAAATTTGTTGTATGATTTCTCCTGAGTATGTCAATACCCCATATGTAGTGGAAAACTGCTATCTGGGTGCACGGCAAGGCTCAGAAGGGAAGGAGCACCGTTTAACTTTTTGAGCAGAAAATTGGCTGGAATCGAGAGTGTTTGCAGAGCCCCTTATATGCATAAACAGTAGTGTTGAGCGATACCGTCCGATACTTGAAAGTATCGGTATCGGAAAGTATCGGCCGATACCGGCAAAGTATCGGATCTAATCCGATACCGATACCCGATACCAATACAAGTCAATGGGACACCAAGTATCGGATGGTATCCTGTATGGTTCCCAGGGTCTGAAGGAGAGGAAACTCTCCTTCAGGCCCTGGGATCCATATCAATGTGTAAAAGAAAGAATTCAAATAAAAAAATAGGGATATACTCACCCTCTGATGCGCCCTGGACTTCGCTTGAAAGACCTCAGGTGACGTCACGGCTTTGTGATTGGTCGCGTAGCGGTCACGCGACCGCTACGGACCAATCAGAGCGCCGTGACGTCATCTAAGGCCCTTCAAGCGCGCATTCTTAGGTACAACGGCTCCCAGTTACGGCGGTAAAGTCCAGGGGCCGCCGGAGAGGTGAGTATATCCCTATTTTTAATTTTAATTCTTTCTTTTACACATTGATATTAATCCCGATACCAATTCCCGATACCACAAAAGTATCGGATCTCGGTATCGGAACTCCGATACCGCAAGTATCGGCCGATACCCGATACTTGCGGTATCGGAATGCTCAACACTAATAAACAGTCGAAACTCCCCATGAGTCACCCTCTTTTGTAAACTACACCCCTAAGGGAATGTATTTAGAGGCCAAAACAGTAGAAACCCCACAAGTGACTCCATTTTGGAAACCACAACTTTTGAGGAATTCATCTAGGGGTGTAGTGAGCATTTTTATCCTTCAGCTGATTCACAGAATTGTATAAGATTAGGCTGAGTAAATAGAAAGTTAACATTTTTTCCACTAAAATTTTGCTTTGGGCCCAAATTTTTAATTTTCAAAAGGAATTATAGGAGAAAATGAATGGGGGAATGTGTAATGTAATTAGTCCTGAGTACACCGAAACCCCATGCGTGGTGAAAAGTACTTTTCTGGCACAGTGCAAAGCTCAGAAGGGAAGAAGCGCCATATTGGAGTTTAGATCTAGAATGGTTTGATGGTGCCATGTCACATTGGCAGAGCCCCTCAGGTGCCAGAACAGCAGAATCCCCAATGAAGTGATTTAATTTTCCAAACTACACACTTGATTAATTCATCTAGGGGTGCAGTGATCATATTGACACCACATGTGCCTCACAGAATTTTATAATATTGAGCAGTGAAGATAGAATAATTACATTTTTATCCCTAAACTGTTGTTTCAGCCCCAAGTTTTTAATTTTTATAAAGGCTAACAGAAAAAAATCATCCAGTCTCGATTACAGCCATTTTTTGCTTTCAAAAAGTCAAACGATGCTCCTTCCCTTCCGAGCCCTGCAATGCTCCCAATTAGTAGTTTTTCCTTACATATGGGATGTCAGCATACTCAGTAAAACGTGCACAACAACCTTTGGGGTCCATTTTTTCCTGTTACTCAACGTGTGAACATCCCGTAAAGTGACACTTGTCAGAATCATAAAATTTGACCTGGTCATCAAGGTGAAAACAGGATTTGGGGGTAAGGGGTTAAAGATGCTTGTTTACATTTGAAACTAGTTGGTTTTTCTACTATTTTTCCATGTGAATTATAAAGTTTTAATTATATTAATAAATAGAATTATTTTAACACTTTGAAGTTGCAACAATTTTTATGAAATAATATTGCCCAGTTCGAAGTTTTGTCAAGAAGCACCAAGAGTTATTTCTGCTGTATGGAGGACGTTCGCTGGTTGCCATTTTTCTTCTCGTGTCTTTCAAAAGTAACACTCATCCCACAAAAAACAAAGCTCTCACATGGCTATGAGGAAGGAAAATAAAAAAGTTATGGCTGTTGGAATAAGGTGAGGAAAAAACAAAAATTAAAAACTGAAAATCTCCCTTGGGGGTTAGGGGTTACAGACTTATCAAAGTAATAAAAGGGAACAGAAGCTTTACCATCTCCTCCCCAGATGGCGGATCGGGTCTTCTACAATATCTAACACAACAACTCCCTCAAGAAACCAGGATCTTCTCCTGATCTGAACAGCTTACATGGATTACAACTAACATTCCAAGTCATAAAACCAAGAATTTCCTCTACAATAACCTTTATATAGAATTCTCTATTATTCCTGGATCTTCTGGGCCAAACAACAAACTTTTATTGCTCTTACTGGTTCCCCTGAGAATTCTGTTACCTGAGGGATCACAATATCTACAGAAATGGATCACAATGATATAATCTCATTCCACATGAATAAAAGGCGTTTTCTGCAACAACGTATGAATAGAGATGGGCAGACGCCTGGATGTTCGGGTCCGGTGAGTTCGGCTGAACAGTTACAAAAAGTTCGGGTTCGGGTACCAGTACCCAAACCCTGACCCCATTCACTTAAATGGGGGGCCCAAACATCCAGTGTTTGCCATGTGAATGACAGCGCAGCAAACACCGCTTCTGATCGGCAGTAAAACTAAAGCCGCTTTGGCCAATTTATTTCTTTTAATTATTACTTTTATTAAATTTTCAAATTTAAAGACAAAACAGGAAAATAAGAAAAGGAAGTGAGAAAATAAGAGGAATATTGGGGAGAAAAAGGTAATATACATTATAGGGTACAGTAGGAAACGAGAGGTAAAAGGGAATGTAAAATATATCATTAAAGGAGAAAACAAAAGCAAAAAAAACACCAAATATACGTTTTAGTATTATACTTGCATAAATAATAGGAGCATTTAACTTTTTTTCCCCAAACATTAAAATCTATATAGAAAAGAAATACATGTATGTGGTTAGTACAATGTAAATACAGAATCATGTTATTAAACTATAATTGCTTTATATATACTTCTGAAGGTCAAGAATAAAAATTGTTGACATTGTTGGGGGAAAGTTCAGCTGAAGACAGAAGGATGTAATTCCTCAGTTACCGTAATAATAGGGAAAGAAGTAAAGTTGGTGAAAGTTGGTAGTGTTGTTCAGATGACCCAGTAGTAATAAGCGGCCATGAGGAGGTTAGGAGATGAGGAGCTTCTTCGAACTCTAAAACCTGATGGAAACAGATATCATAATCATCCAGCATTACCCCCAGGGGCTACCGCAGGCTCGGAGGCATCACTATTGCTGGAAAACTACACTGTGTTCCAAGTTATTATGCACAAAGAGTTTAGGAGTGATAAGGTTAGAATTTTTTTGTTTGTCATTTAAACTCCTTGATGGTGATGTGTGTCAGGGCTCTTTATATCACTGAAAGCAATTGCAGATACCTGTGCAAATTAGTTTGGCAGGTGTGTCCAAATAAAGGCAAGACTACTTAAGAAGGCAGTTTGTTGTGAATTCCGTTCTTGGGCTCCCTCCTGTGGTTGTGAATGGTACTTTTGGGAGTTCTGCCCTTGGGCTCCATCTGGTGGTTTCGAGTGGAACTGCTGCTCCTGGAGTCTGGCCTGGCAGCTGCTTTCACTAATCAGCTCCCTTGGCCTTGCTATTTAACTGGGCTCTGGTTTGTAATTCATGCCAGCTGTCAATGTTTTCTGGGTTAGACTCAGTCCTCTCCTTGGAATTCTCTGATGGCCAGTCCATGTCAGCATAAGATAAGTTCTTGCTAGTTTTTGTACTTACTGTTCAGTTTAAAGTTATGTCTCTTTTTGTCCAGCTTGTCATTGTGAAATATTCAGGCTAGCTGGAAGCTCTGGGGATGCATATTTGCCCCTCCACACCGTGAGTCGGTGTGGAGGCTATTTTTTGTAAACTCTGCATGGATTTTTAGTTTTTTATTACTGACCGCACAGTATCCTTTTCTATTTCTGTCTATTTAGTCAGTATTGGCCTCCTTTGCTAAAATCTGTTTTCATCTCTGTGTGTGTCATTTTCCCTCTCCACTCACAGTCAATATTTGTGGGGGGCTATCTTTCCTTTTGGGAATTTCTCTGAGGCGAGATAGTTTTCTATTTCCATCTTTAGGGGTAGTTAGTTCTTAGGCTGTGACAAGGCGTCTAGGGAGTGACAGGAACGTCCCACGGCTATTTCTAGTGTTTGTGTTAGGATTAGGGATTGCGGTCAGTAAAGCTACCACCTCCTCAGAGCTTGTTCATGATTTATTTTACCCACCAGGTCATATCAGTGCTGCTCCGTTACCACCAGGTCATAACAGCAGTTCCACATTATTAAGCAGCCTACATTTTTTGCCAAAATGGGAAAGAAAAAGGATGTGTCGGCTGCTGAGAAGCAACAAATTGTGGAGTATTTAGGTCAAGGCATGACTACAATCAACATTGCCAAGACACTTCATCGTGATCATCGCACAATCAAGAAGTATGTAGCTGATTCCCAGCACACACGTGTGCGTGCTGATAAGGAAAAATTGAGGACTCTTTCCAACAGGCAATTGCGTAAGGTTAAAAGAGCAGCTGCAAAAATGCCTTGTTATAGCAGCAGACAAGTTTTTGAAGCTCCTGGTGCCTCCAACGTCCCCAGAACAACAAGATGCAGGGTCCTTCAGAGGTGCATAAACCATCCTGTCGACCACCTCTATCCACTCACACAAGCAGAAACGGCTCCAGTGGGCCAAACGATACATGAAGACTGACTTCCAAACTGTTTGTTCACCGATGAGTGCCGTGCAACGCTCGATTGTCCAGATGGATGGAGTGGAGGATGGCTGGTTGATGGACACCCCAAGAAAACACGGCTAAGGCGCCAACAAGGAGGAGGTGGAGTAATGTTTTGGGCTGGAATTATGGGGAGAGAGATTGTCGGCCTCTTTATGATCCCTTAAGGGGTAAAGATGAACTCCATAATCTACGTGGAGTTTCTAAAACAACACTTCCTGCCATGGTTCAAGAGGGAGAACCGTGCTTTCTGCAGCAAAATAATTTTCATGCATGATAATGCACCGTCTCATGCCGCAAAAAACACATCTGCATCTCTGGCTGCTATGGGCATAAAAGAGGACAAACTTATGGTGTGGCCACCATCTTCCCCTGACCTCAACCCCATTGAGAACCTCTGGAGCATCATCAAAAGGAGTGTCTATGATGGCGGGAGGCAGTTCACATCTAAGTAACAGCTCTGGGAGGGTATTCTGTCCACATGCAAAACAATTGAAGCAGAAACCATCCAAAAACTGACAAATTCAATGGACGAGAGAGTTCAGAAGCTTCTTTCGAACAAGGGGTCCTATGTGCAAATGTAACTTCACCTAGAATAAAGTTTTCACTTGAAAACTGTTTGATTTAATTTTTTAATAAGCCGATAATGCTTATAACTTCATAATTGACCATTTTTTTGTTCAAAATAAAATAAAAAAGGTTGAAAACTCTGCTGTGCATAATAATTTGGAACATGCATTTTGAGTGTTTTTTTTTTTTTTTAAAATACTGTTTTCATAGGAAGTTTGTTCCAAAGCATTGCAATTATACTAGAATAGTAGATGACTGGAAAATAACAATGACTGCAATTCAGATAGGTAATTTAGAGAAAATATGAGGAAATTTTATTTGCATAATAATTTGGAACACACTGTATTTCTATACCATCAACTCCCTGTTCCAAATGTCTGTTCCAAACCCTCCTGAATGATTTAGGCCCATAAATCAATCCCTACTGCATTCACATGCACCACATCATTCAACCACAAATTCCCCTTGCCGGTCTCTGAATCCGTATGCTTCACTACGACCCTATAGCTCTTTTCTAAACATCTCCCCACTGCACTGCTCACTTTTATTCTGCTCTTACTGATCTTTTCCATAGCTGGGGCAGCGTGTCAATTTTGATTGGGTATAATATCCTACCACACTATCGTCATGTTCGTATAAGATGTACAGATGTGCAGGACATCATGGCAAATGTCCCCGATCAGATCCCTGCAGGGGCAATTGCTCAAATCGTTTTCCTCAACATGTAGTACCAACACCTCTGGGGAATGATCCAGTTGAGTGAAATGATGAAAAAATGGTAATACCTGTCACTAACTCATACCTCGTACCTCCGTCCACTTAGCTACGACCTCGCTTTTATAAAAACCCAACTGATGCACATTTTCAGTATATCATCCCTCATAGTTCCCCAGTACACTAAAGAGTCCCCTAAAATCCACACTAGATGCATTCTGCCTATGTGAAAAAAGAGAGGCGAGGGAAAGAGGGAGGAAACAGATGAGAGCAGATAGCAGCTATCTTTTTATTTTTTCTTCATATATAAATATATATCCATTGTAAGGATGCAGTTGCTCAGGTCCTGGATGGGAGATATCTGTCACCTACATGGTTAGGTTCAGTGATGTCATGCCCAGAAAAGCAGGCTCCACCAACATTAAGGCTGTGTGCACACGTAGCATATTTTTCGCGTTTTTTTCACGTTTTTTCGCTATAAAAACGCTATAAAACCGCAAAAAAAGGCTAGCATTAAGCATCCTATGTAATAGAATGCATTCCGCATTTTTTGTGCACATGCTGCATTTTTTTCCTGAGCGGAATCGCATTCCAGAAAAAAACGCAACATGTTCATTAAAATTGTGGAATCGCGGCGATTCTGCACCCATAGGAGTGCATTGATCTGCTTACTTCCCGCACGGGGCTGTGCACACCATGCGGGAAGCAAGCAGATCATGTGCGGTTGGTACCCAGGGTGGAGGAGAGGAGACTCTCCTTCACGGACTGGGCACCATATAATTGGTAAAAAATAAAAGAATTAAAATAAAAAATCGTGATATACTCACCCTCGATGTCCCCCGCAGTCTTCCGGCCTCTCCGCTGCACGCTGCCGCTTTGGTTCCTATAGCTGCTGTGCGGTGAAGGACCTGTGATGACGTCGCGGTCTTGTGATTGGTCGCGAGACCGCATGTGACCGCTCACGCGACCAATCACAAGCTGCGACGTCATCGCAGGCCCTTCACCGCACACCAGCTATAGGAACGGACGCCGCTGAGGTCTGCAGGTGAGTATAACCATTTTTTTTATTTTTTTTATTATTTTTAAACATTCTATCTTTTACTATTGATGCTGCATAGGCAGCATCTATAGTAAAAAGTTGGTCACACTTGTCAAACACTATGTTTGACAAGTGTGACCAACCTGTCAATCAGTTTTCCAAGCGATGCTACAGATCGCTTGGAAAACTCTAGCATTCTGCAAGCTAATTATGCTTGCAAAATGCTAGTTTTCTGCGGGTATATGCATGCCTAATTCTGCATGCGATATACCCGCGGCAGGAGGCGCAGAATTGCCGCGGAAATTTCCACGGCAATTCTGCAACGTGTGAACTTAACCTTACACTGAGAGTTTTTTTTATGAGACCAGAATGTGGGTTAGGATTTCAGAAGTAACTAGGGGTGGGTGGGGGGAGTTTGGCTGTTCCCTAATCTTCCAATCTAGGCTATGCAGTCTATTCACACTGAAAAAGATAACAATTAGTGATGAGCGAGCATGCTTGGTAATGCTCAGTGCTCGCCTGGGCATCACAGTGCTCACGTCCTTTCCTCAGATCCTTTCGATAGTACAGTGTGAAAATCCAGCTATCTAAAACAGAGGTTTGACCGTCACAGCGATCACATCTGAGTACGCAGAAAATTCTGCCATTTATGTGGTATTGTAAAATTTTGTTGGAGTGTCTTATAGAAGTTCTTGACACCAGTTTGCTGAAAAAAAAATATTTACCTACAGGGCAGATATTTTACACTGGGTTTAGTCTGCCACACAGATCGCATATTATTGTGCTCAAAATTGTGCAATTTCAGGCCTCCATTGAACTTTTTTTGGTGTGTCTTAGCCTATTTATTGACACCATTTTGCTGGCAGAAAAAAAATTTACAGGCCAGATATTTAAAAATGGGGTATCTCCTTCACACGCCTCACCTATCAGTGGGCTAAAAATTGTGGCATTTGAGGCCTCCAGTGAACTGTTTGTGCTGGGTCTTAGTCTAGTTATTGGCACCATTTTGCTGTGGTTTTCCGGCACTCGGATCACATATAAGTTTGCTCCAAATTCAGGCATTTGTAGTGATCGTGAAAAATTTTGTAGTCCATTTAAAATGGACAAGGTGCGTGGCAAGGGATGGGTAATTGGACGTGATGGTGATGTATGCAGAGGGCGAGGCCGAGGCCGTGGGCAAGCTGAAATTGAGCCAGAACAAACAGCCACATCTTCTCGCTCGACTTTCCTGTCACAATTACTAGGGGAACGCAGCAGCACACCACTATTGAACCCAGAGCAGTGTCAAAAGTTTGTTGGATGGATAGCAGATGATGCTTCCAGTCACGTTGCCACCACCACCACCACCACCCTATCTTCCACACCATCAAGTTTGAGTAGTTGTGAGTGTGGACCGCATATTCCTCACCCTGATTCTCCTTCCTCCCACACTGCCAAGTGCCCTGAGACAACTGATCTCACACTTGGACACTCCTAAGAGTTCACTTTTCCATTTAGAGCTTCTGGCCTCTCTCCCGATCCACATGAAGTGGGGTAAGCGAAGATAGTTGGAGCGCCCCCACTGTCGCAGGGCCGAGGGGTACCCGGTACCGGGCCTCTCTGTTGCAGTCCAGGGGTTGTCACGGTGGCTAGACCCGGTCCGTGACCCTGCTAAGGGGCGTCCAATGAAATGTGTGAATGGTGATGTGCGGTGCAGGTCGCGATGAATAACGAGGATACAAGGTTGCAGTCTCTTTACCTCTTTACTGAAGGTTTCAGGATCCTCAGTCCAGAGTACGGTTAACAGGGCTGTCTGAGACCGGCCGGTCCGATGGCACCTCCAGAGTTCCCTTTGCAGGTGGAAATCTGTGCCTTCCTTCTAGCGCTGTGTGTTGTAGTACTTCCCTGCTCAGCACCACGGGATAGTCCTCACAACTGTTGTGTCTGTTTCTGATGTTCACTCACAACTGATTCTGATGTTCTTCTCCGTCCCCCAGATGATATGGATAGGACGCACCCGTATGACGGGTAGGCCTGGAGTTCTTCCGGGACCCTAGAGTCACCCCTCTCCCACTGTTGCCCCCTATGTCTGCTTAGGTGATTTTAGGTGAGACAGCCCACCTATAACTGACTGTCCTGCCGTTGGTTTGAAGTATTGCTTGGAGCCTAATACTTCCTCGGCGTTACCGGCCACCGGCTACGCGCCTCAGTAGGATGTTGCCTCGGTCTTACAGCACGACTCCTACTGGCGTTTCTCCCTGTTGCGTTGATATCGTTTCTCATGGAGCACCCCCACTGTCGCAGGGCCGAGGGGTACCCGGCACCGGGCCTCTCTGCCTCAGTTCTGGGATTGTCACGGAGGCTAGACCCGGTCCGTGACCCTGCTAAGGGGCGTCCAATGAAAGGTGTGGATGGTGGTGTGCGGTGCAGGTCGCGATGAATAACGAGGACACAAGGTTGCAGTCTCTTTACCTCTTTACTGAAGGTTTTGAGATACTCAATCCAGAGCACTGTTAACAGGGCTGTCTGAGACCAGCCGTTCCAAAGGCACATCCGGAGTTCCCTTAACAGGTGGGAATCAGTGTCTACCTTCTAGCGCTTGTATGTTGTAGTCCTTTCCTGCTGAGCACCCCGGGATAATCCTCACAACTGTTGTGTCTGTCTCTGATGTTCGTTCTCTCCGTCCCCCAGATGATATGGTTAGGACGCACACCCGTACGACGGGGTAGGCCTGGAGTTCTTCCGGGACCCTAGAGTCGCCCCTCTCCCACAGCTGCCTCCGTTGTCTGCTTAGGTGTTTAAGTGAGACAGCCAACCTATAATTGGCTGTCCTGCCGTGGTTTGCAGTAATGCTTAGAGTCTCTTACTTGCTCGGCGTTCCGGCCACCGATTTTGCACCTCAGAAGGATGTTGCCTTGATCTTACAGCATGACTCCTTCTGGTCCTATCACCTCTTTTCTGTATTCCCATTTCTCACTTCTTGTCCTTTCTTAGGAATCTGTCAGGATCCCATCCCTGACAGGTCCTCTCTCTAGCTCTTCCCAGTTACTTCTCACCTCTCTTCCTGTCCAACCCCCAGTTTTACCAGAGTGTGAGGAGTGGCCTACTAGATAGAACCACCCCCCCCGGTGGCCGGAGTGTGAAGTGTAGTGTGTGTGATACCTGGTCAGGTGAACTCCTTTAGTGCAATCAGACGTAACATCACTCCCCTTAGTGGCAGAGCGACGTTACTGCAACGACCAGGACTCTGGGGCGCTGCACTCACTCTTCACAATAAACCTCGCTTCTTGTCCTTTCTTAGGGTACCGCCGTGATGATGTGCAGGCGCGATCCCGTAATGCTCTTTCTGTTTGCTAGGCCTCTGTCAGGATCCCACCCCTGACAAGGACCCCCCTGAATCTTCCCCCCGCAACACCCCTTGACAGGATGTTGCCTGGTTCCAACCCTGTCAGCTTTCTTACTAACTTCCTATCTAACCCCCAGTTTTACCAGATTGTGAGGAGTGGCCTAATACATAGCACCCTTAGCTCCCCCTGGAGGCCAGACTGTGAAGTGTATTGGTGTCCGTGATACCTGGTCAGGTGAACTCCTTCAGTGCCATCAGACGTACCATCACCCCCCTTAGCGGCGGAGCGACAGTACTGCAACGACCAGGACTCTGGGGCGCTGCACTCCCCCCCGGTTAAATCCAGTACTCCCGGACTGGGAAGAAAACAACAATACATGTCAGCAAAAAGACATACAATTTTGAAATGCAATAACAGGTAATAAGTAGTGAGAACAGTGCTTCCCTTTATGGGCGGTGAGAACACTTAAACGTTACAAACATGGTTTATTATTTTAAATAACAGTCTATAAATGACTTCTATTACCCAGCCGGGCATTCTACTTAGTGCAAATTCTGAACAATAATTTAACTTTGCCTTTAAGGACGTATGAGCTGAATCCACTAAAGGCCTATTATAAAACTCCTAAAATATAAATGAACTTTTACCACTTCTCTCTTCTAAGTGCAACAATTTCTTCTTGATTTGTCTCATGCAGGACCGCCTGTCTATTTGCCCAGGCCTACTGCCTCTCGCTCTTTTGCAGGACCGCCTAGTTCCTTGTCCGGGCCTACTGCCTTTCTTCTACTATACACAGTATAGAACTTATCAACCTTCTCTCAGATCACTGAGCCATCTCTGTATGGCTCCTAGGAGGACTCACCATCTAACCCCGTACGGGTTCACCTCCTCATCCTCATTCTCTAGCACATTATTAAACAATTATAATTAACTAACTAGCTACATACAACTCTTCTGTATAAAACATTATTTATATCCACTTTTCTTTTTAAGACAACATTACACTTTAAGTATCATTAGTGAAACGTTCCCTTTAAGAAGGAAGCAAGTCTCTTAGAGGTAGTGCAACTTCTCAAGCTGCAAGCTCGTGTACAGCAGGGACTCCTGTACTGTTTCCAGGAACAGTTTCTTCGCATAGAGAGCCTTTTCTTGTAAAACCAGTAGAGCGCACCTTTAAGAAGATGCAAACTATTTACAATAAGTTTGTAATCATGCAGTGTTCATGATCCAGCAGTTCTTTATAAACTTGGGTGAACAAGGAGCAAAAAGGAAAACAAAAATAAAAGCAATAGGGATCCTGGGTAAACTAAGGGATCCCTTTAAGAGTGAACCCTAGTCGGGTTGTAGCAGCAGGAACACATAAAGACACACAGTTAACTATATACATTTTCGTGGTATCGAGGTTTATCCTCATAGGAGATTCACTGCATCAATTAGTGGCGGACACTCGCCGGCCGGGAAGGTTGTGGTCCCCTGTCCTCGGCAGATGCAGTATCAGTACAATTAGTCGGTCTTCCAGACACGGCCAGATCACACGGTGTCTGGATTCGAATATCGGCTGTGGTTGCAAGTTCAGTGGCAGCAAAAATACACACCGTAGCAACAGTAGCGATGTTGGTCAAATCAGGGCTGGTCATCAGCGGGACAGCAGGTGGTGCTACCACTGGCTCACACCGTTGGACGTCTCGAGCGCACCACCCTTGCGCGCTCCGGTGGCGAGTGTAAGTCACCTGGTCCCCTTTACATGGTAGCTGATTGTCATAGCGATTGCGGGATGGAGTTTTCACATTGTAGCTGGTAAAGAAGATGTCAGTCGGTAGTCCCGGTTCCTGTATAGAGCCCCAACCCCACTTCAGGTGAAAGGCTAGTACAGTCCCCTGCCTGACCGAGTTCTTCCTGTTGTGTTCAGTCTTTGGTCTCTGTACTCTCGGGGGGTCATTTGGTTCTGTCCCCCCTCGGTTTTGCCATTGTCGAATTGAGCATTGCTTATACTGTTCCCAGGTGAGCGCAGCAATGCTAAGGCCCTCCTGTCTGGCCCCGTCTGGCCCGATCCGTGGGGTGTCCCACTGGAAGGTCACCCCCTCTAAGCTCACATTCAGCGGTTCCCCCATCGTGGTTGGTAGCGGTGGCACCAGCTTCTCCATGGTGCCCGGGGTCAGGATAACTAGCTCAGCGGTGAAAACTCGGTTATTGTCGGGCTGGGGAGCGGTCACGGGAGCAGGGTCGGTCAGGAGGGTAGGATCTGTCGGGGGAACAGGGACGCTTTCCATACCTGCGTCTGATGTGATTCCACCGATGCCGATCTGTTCCGTTGACAAGGACACTGGAATCGGCTGCAGCTCGGACTGCGGCTCCTCCTGGGCGGTCTCCTGATGCAGCTCCGACCCCCATCGCTTCGCATCTGCTGGCTCCATATTTGGAACAGTCTGGTTCGGCTCCACCACCTGCGGCTCTGGGAGATCCAAATCCCCCAGCTGCAGTGGATTCGGGTCCATCTCCGATGGGTGAGGACAAGCCGGGATCACTTCACCGTCGCTCAGGCACTCGCTGATCATCTTCGCTGTCCGGCATCCGACGGCAGCGCATGCACCTGGCTCCGCCATTTCTCCGAGGTCGAGCTCCTCCTTCCCCTCGTTCCCGCCGTTGCAAATCAGGGGGCGGTTCTCCTCTGCTTCGGGGCAGGTCGTCATCTCGCAGCAATAGTCGGAGAGGGCGGTCGCCGCTTTTGGCGCCGCTTTGGTAGTCTCCTCTCATGGCATGCCCTTCTACTTCCTCCGCGCTCCCTGTGGTGCTGCAATGGTGGCGGTTTTAGCGGGAACTTTTGGCGGCAGGTGGCAATACACAGTCTTTGCAATAAGTCACAGTCCAAGCACAATAAATCACAGTTCCAAGGCACACATGACCTGATTCTTCAGGCTTAAGTAGATCCTGTCCGTGACGCCAAGTTGGAGCGCCCCCACTGTCGCAGGGCCGAGGGGTACCCGGTACCGGGCCTCTCTGTCGCAGTCCAGGGGTTGTCACGGTGGCTAGACCCGGTCCGTGACCCTGCTAAGGGGCCTCCAATGAAATGTGTGAATGGTGATGTGCGGTGCAGGTCGCGATGAATAATGAGGACACAAGGTTGCAGTCTCTTTACCTCTTTACTTAAGATTTCAGGATCCTCAGTCCAGAGTACGGTTAACAGGGCTGTCTGAGACCGGCCGGTCCGATGGCACCTCCAGAGTTCGCTTTGCAGGTGGAAATCTGTGCCTTCCTTCTAGCGCTGTGTGTTGTAGTACTTCCCTGCTCAGCACCACGGGATAGTCCTCACAACTGTTGTGTCTGTTTCTGATGTTCCCTCACAACTGATTCTGATGTTCTTCTCCATCCTCCAGATGATATGGATAGGATGCACCCGTATGATGGGTAGGCCTGGAGTTCTTCCGGGACCCTAGAGTCGCCCCTCTCCCACTGTTGCCCCTTATGTCTGCTTAGGTGATTTTAGGTGAGACAGCCCACCTATAACTGACTGTCCTGCCGTTGGTTTGAAGTATTGCTTGGAGCCTAATACTTCCTCGGTGTTTCCGGCTACTGGCTACGCGCCTCAGTAGGATGTTGCCTCGGTCTTACAGCACGACTCCTACTGGCGTTTCTCCCTGTTGCGTTGATCTCGTTTCTCACTCTTCACAATAAACCTCGCTTCTTGTCCTTTCTTAGGGTACCGCCGCGATGATGTGCAGGCGCGGTCCCGTAACGCTCTTTCTGTTTGCTAGGCCTCTGTCAGGATCCCACCCCTGACAGGGACCCCCCTGAATCTTCCCCCCGCAACACCCCTTGACAGGATGTTGCCTGGTTCCAACCCAGTCAGCTTTCTTACTAACTTCCTATCTAACCCCCAGTTTTACCAGATTGTGAGGAGTGGCCTAATACATAGCACCCTTAGCTCCCCCTGGAGGCCAGACTGTGAAGTGTGTTGGTGTCTGTGATACCTGGTCAGGTGAACTCCTTCAGTGCCATCAGACATACCATCACCCCCCCTAGCGGCGGAGCGACAGTACTGCAACGACCAGGACTCTGGGGCGCTGCAATAGCATGAAGCGATGACTAAATATTTGAACAACCACAGTTACACGAAGGCGACAGTGGAAATGTGTCACAAGAGGTGGACGATGATGAGACACAGTTGCCAGAAGGTCAGGAGGAGGAGCAGGGTGCAGATGTGGAATACGAGGTGGTGAATGACATAGTGCCTGACCCAACCTGGCAGGAGGACATGCAGAGCGAGGACAGCAGCACACAGGGGGAGGGAGGTGTAGCACCCCAACAGGCAGGAAGAAGCAGTGTGGTGGCCGCAGACATAAGGTGGGCAACTGTTATTTGTAACACCAACACTACAGAAGCTGGAAGTACAACTGTTAGGTCTTCCCGAGTCTGTTTTTTTTAAAATACTCTGCATGTAACCCCAAACAGGCCGTTTGCACCACCAGCCATGCCCGTGTAACACCCCAGATAACCGGTTGTTACAATGATGTTGCCTTCCTTTTGGGGAGGGCGATATCATGCTTGGAGGCAAGGAGGATTCTCTTTACCAGGTAAGCACCTGCACACAACACATTCTGAATCTAGGCCAGAAGGGGCAGCTCAGGACCTGGATTCAGGGGAGCTTCCCTAAGCTTTAAGGGTTCTGGCCTGGAGGAGGAGTTAGTTAGTTGGTCTAGGGAGACCAAGGAGCAGAGGGCAGACTATGGAGCAGTGCAGCCAGGACTGAGCTGCGGCTCCAGAGAAGGATGAAAACCCAAGGAGTTGTTGTATGTAGTGGAGCAATTGAGGGAAGAAGCACAGGAGTGAAAAAAGGCTCAGAGCACCTTCAGAGCCGAAGCACAGAAACCGGGCACCGGGAGCCCGAGGCTTTAGTGGGACTCTAGGACACTTAGCAGAACTGGAGGGCTTAGAACTGTATGTGATTTGCCCACACCACACTATAATATGCAGCACACAGTGACAGACACCCCAGAAAAACCTAACCAACATAAAGAGGCCTGGCCACATCCTGCAAAAAAGGATATGATATAGTGCAAAAAAATTTATGCATATGATAAGCACATACACTGTATGTTGGTTAGGTTTTTCTGGGGCGCCTGTCACTGTGTGCTGCATATTATAGTGCTGGGCAGGCCGCCTGTTAATACAAGGGGCGTCATTAATAGGTTGCATACCAGACACTGTGCACCACACTCATCAGTGTGACTGGCGTCCTATGCGAGTTGTATCAATGTGCATTTTTTCTGCTAGGCAGCCAACCCCTGCAATGTTTGGTTGGTGTGGAGGTGGCTGTTTTTATCAAGTAGTTTGCACCTGTGCTGCTCCTAGCCTTTATCAGTGGAGGCCTGCTGCATCCTGCTAAGGGTGCATTTGTTATCAGACACACTCAATTAGCACCATCATCAAGCATGCCTTCGTCCTTGTCCCAGCGCAGCATTCAGTTGTCCATACCCTAGTCCTTGGATTACAAGCGCAAATACGCTGCCATGCCTCACAGGCCACACTGCTAAATTCACACATTTCTCGTCTGCTTGCGCTTGAAATGTTGCCTTCTAGGCTTGTGGAGACAGAACCTTTCCGCCACCTTATGGTGGCGGCCATCCCAAGGTACACGTTCCCAAGCTGCCACTATTTTTCCCGATGTCCTGTTCCCGCTTTACACAACCACATGTCTCACAACATTAGCTGTGCCCTCAACAATGGTGTTACTGGGAGCGTACACCTAACCACGGACATGTGGACAAGTGCTTCTGGGCATGGACTGTACATCTTGCTGACGGCACACTGGGTTAACATACTGGAAGCCAGGACCCAGTCAGACCTTGGGATGGAACACGTCCCCATGACGCCGTGGATTGCAGGCTCTACGTCAATCAGGGTTGACCTCACAGTGTACAGCTCCTGCACCTTCTCCTCCTCACCCTCCATCTCCTAAATGACCACATCAGTCACAGGCTGGAAGCACTGCAGCACTACCTCAGCCAAGCGGCAACAGACTGTGCTGAAGTTAATATGCTTAGATGATAAACCGCACAATGCTGAAGAGTTGTGCACAGCTCTGAAAGAGCAGGCAGATCTGTGGCTGACTCTGCTGAACCTCCAGCCAGGGATGGTCGTGTGTGACAATGGCTGTAATCTGATGGTGACTCTGAGGCGAGGCGAGCTAACACATGTACCATGCCTGGCCCATGTGCTTAACCTTGCTTTTCAATGGCTTCTCAAAAGCTACCCGGAGCTGCCGTATCTCCTTGTTAAGGTACACCGGCTGTGTGCCCATTTCAGAAAGTCAGCTACAGATTCTGCCGCACTTGCTCTGCTTCAGCAACGCTTGCAGCTTCCAGATCACCAACTGTTATGTGATGTCCCCACGCGTTGGAACTCTACACTGCAGATGATGGAAAGATTTGCTGAAGAGGGCAGTTGTTGACTATCAGAATCAACAAGGTCATTGGTATTCAGTTCAGACTCCACACATAAGACCTCAGGAGTGGACATGGATGTCAGACATATTTACCATCCTCCAAAACTTTGAGCACTCCACCAAGATGGTGAGCGGCAATGACACCATAATTAGCATCACCATCCTATTTCTCTGTGTCCTGAAATGCTCTCTGCTCACTAACAAAGAGGATGCATTGCAGGCGGAGATTGATGAGCTGGAGCAAGGAACCATGCATGGTGAATACACACAGCCCACCCACATCTCATCCCAGCGTGGATTGGGTCACAATGAGGAAGAGGAGGAGAAAGAACAAGAGCTACGTTCATGCGCTATAGACGGTACTACAAGCACAACTGTCATACCGTCTGTTCAGCATGGATGGCCTGAGAACAGGGAGGAGGAGGAGAAGGACAGCATGGTCAGTTGTCCTCTTGGTGAGGACACAGCAGTCTTGCCTGCTAGCAGTCTGGCACGCATGGCTGTGTTTATGTTACGCTGCCTTTTCTGTGACCCTCACATTCTCAGAAGTTTGGGTGACAGTTATTACTGGTTGGTGACACTTCTAGACCCACGCTACAAGGAGAAGTTTCTATCTCTTTTTCCAGAGTCAGAGAGGGGTACAAAAATGGTGCAGGAGCAGAGGGCCGTTGTTGCAGAATTATTTAAAAAATTCCCATCTGAAAATGCTGGGGGCAGAGGTCACAGTTCGTTGGACAACCAAGGAGTACAGGCAAGAGAGTCAGAACTCCAATCCAGCAAAGGTAGGGGAAAACTGTCAAAGTTCTGGGAGAGTTTTCTCAGAGCCCCCATCACAAAGGCCCTGAGGCGTGGGGTACTCTCACAAGGAGTGCAAAGTTTTGGAAGATGCGGAGGGAGTATCTTTATGACTATACCAACATCCTCCGTGATTCCTCCGTGCCTTATAATTATTGGGTATCCAAGCTGGACACGTGGCATTAACTGGCTCTGTATGTCTTGGAGGTCCTGGCCTGCCCTGCCGCTAACAATTTGTCAGAGTGGGTATTTAGTGCCGCTGGGGGAATTATAACTGATAAGCGCATCCGCCTGTCAACTGAAATTGCTGACAGGCTGACTCTTATAAAAATGAACAAGGGCTGGATTGGACCAGACTTCTGTACCCCACTGAATGATAACAGCGAAAGAACTCTACTCCAGTGTCTTTTTTTGTTAACTCTATTACCATGCACCTCTTTACACCCACACATGGGTATACGCTTCGTGATTTCGCCGTTTTTTCTGTTGTTGTCCTCCTCCTTCTACTCATCCTCATCATCCACCACCACTATATCACCATGGTGACTGTGGTCTGTGATGGAGCAACCACGTTATTGTGTCAAAGGGTGTTTTTTATGCCCATAAAAAAAATGTTTACATATTATGTTGATGTGTATCCCCCAGGGGCAAATGTTTGTCAGCCCATCCATACACTTAGTGTATGGGCATTACAAGAATAGGAGACCTCCTCCTTTAAATTGGGAAAATAATTTTTAGGAGGCCATCTTGTATTGAAGAACTGAAATAAATTCACTTTTTTGATGATATTCTAATTTTGTGAGAAGCACCTGTATCAATAAATACATCACCTCATTGATTTATAGAAGAAATGGGCAGAACTTGAAATGTCTAAGCATGATCGACCTCCACTCCATTCATACGGGTCAAAGAGCCCCAGTTCTCATAATCAATGGAGGCCACGGTGGTCGGACCTCCATCAATAGCAAAGATATAGTGGTTCCTGATCAGGCGGAATTGAGTCAGCCTTATATTACATAGACAACCACTTATGTCAGCCATGCAATACTACATTGGCCTCTGCAGAGAAAAATCTTTGTCGGCCATGGCTTCTCTCAACAAATCAACTGATGGAAGATAGAGATAAGGTGATTGGCTGACCACCACTGTGGCAGTATTATTAAAGTAGTTGTCTATGATGACACAACCATACAGGTGTACGAGCCCTTAGGGTACCGTTGGAAGCCTCAAACGTACCCACAGTTTGGAGCAAATTGTCATATTTTGTTTTAGCTCTCTTTATTGTGTGTTATAGACAGCCTATTCAGTTTATTCAAAAAGTGCAACATATGCCAATTTATGAGAACATATAGATGCAAAAAGTTAGCACAAGGTAAGCCAAGAGGTGCTATAAAGATAGAAAAAATGTATCATCCAGCATGCATCGCTGTGATAAATTTAGTGCATATTAGTTTGCACTGTCTACATAATAGACAGGATTAGTCATTTGCCCCAATGTGTTCTGTGTAGTGTATGTAGGTAGTAATTCACTGCACACTCCATTAGATATGCAAACAATTTATTTCACGTGCAGAAACTCAGACATTAGCACAGACATAAAAAGGTACAGTAATACGCAACATAAGCAATTCAACATTTCAACCCTGCCTGGGACTTATTCGTAATGTCGCCATTAAGAAAGGAAAAACATTATGTAAATATTAAGATACATCTACATATATACATATATACACACATATACACTATATACAATATAAGTCATTTCCATGTTCAAAGTGGACAAAAGACAACTACTACAAGTATAACCTTAAGGGGGCATAGGGCATCCGTCCTTCAGGTAAGTAATGTTGGTACGCAAAGGTTGGTATTTAGGTCACAGAGTATAACATTGGTGTACAGCTAGTAGAGTGGCCTAGGTCGTCCTGTAGGTTAGAGGAAAGGTAGAAGCAAAAGAAGCAAAAAAAAGTATTTAAAAAATGGAGGAGAACCAAGAAGTAGGAAAATGGTAAGATTTAGGTGGTATAGGATGGGGTCAAAAAGGTGGATGTCCAACAGAGTTATATGAGTTATGTGAGTCCCCCAAACAAATTGTCCTGATATGCAGTTTAATCTACCAAGTGTGGGGTCTACGTTCTCTAGGAACTTGCTATGCTGGACAGTCTGTTTCTCAAAGTGAAAGTGATGGACTAACCATAGGTTGTGTGGTACCAGCATTGTGGTGTGCGTGGCATGTTACCTTTAGGCTGACTGTCATTTGGCGCACCTGCGCCTTTGTCTAGGGTTAAACCCTAGTTTGTTAAAGTAGGTTGCTGCTGGGCCGAAAGTGCGTGTGTGGTGACACTTCCCCCAGACGTTGTGTCACTGGCAGATGACGTGGCGAGAACTGAGTGAGACTGATGGGGCAGGTCGCCCCCCGTAGGGTTGCGTCACCTGCAGCTGATGTTTAAGTGTAACCATGGGAACAGGCGAAGCCCGAGCCTGTGCTGTTGACGGCAAGTCACTTGTGTTACTGCTTGTGTGCTATAATGGACACCGTGATGTTTTTAATAAAGTGACTATGCAGAAAGGTGCCTTGTCAGGCAGGGTAGCCATGAATCTTAGCAGGCAAGGTTATTATGTATAATGGGAGGAATTGCTGAAGTGGCTACTAGGGTCAGGACCAGGTGGTACCTTGGAGGAGAGGATGATGTGAAGGCTGTATTGGATGTACATGTGAAGTAAGGTGTAAAAATAAGGTTTTGCATGGACCTGTAATGAATTGTATTGTGGGGGGCCCAGAGTGTTGTATGTCATTAGATTTGCAAATGGGAATTATGTATATGTGGAAAGGGGGAGGTGGGGAAGAGGAAGAGAAGACATTGGGGGAGGAAAGGGGAGAAGTGGGGAGGGAAGGTAGTTGGTTCCGTGTGTTCATGTAGATGGAGCTGTGGTGTATAGCATAATTGCCCAGGTGTGGGTCCACTGATGACCACTATTGTAACCACTGAGAAGAAAAGACAGATAACAGGTAAAACAGCCTATAGTGTAGGTAGCAATGCACTAGTTCTTCTATTAATTCAAATCAAGATAGATCGTGGTTACTTATCATTCTTCCAGTAAGCCCCAAAGCGTTTGGAGGAATGGAGGAACAGATAGAATGTCCAGCAAGGAGTTCAGATACCGTTCCAAAAACTCTTTGAAAAACTATGTGTGCACATAGGTTTATTCTGTTTCTGGACAACCACAAGGAACAGGCTTTTTTTGTCCTTTTATTGGTATATTTTGGCATAGCCTGTTTAGCAAGGCATCATTTATATAAAAGATCTTTCTCTTGAGCCGACCATACACGTGATACAAATTAGTTGAACCATCATTTTCAAGTCTTCTAGATACAATATAAGTTGAGAACTACTTTATGCAAATCATTAACAGAATAAGTATTGTTATATTGCAAATGCAGTACGTTAACGTTGCTGTATATCTATATTGTACTGTCAGATAGTCTTATCTTATATTTATATATTTATTGCACATTTATGCCAACACTTAGCATTTTTCGCACTTAGATAAAATGCCCTCTGGCAGGTTGAAGGAGTTAATTGTGCCTTCGACCATACAGTGACTGTATTTCGTTGACATCATCTTGTGGCAGGCGGTAATTGTCTGTGTTTACATAGCGGTAGGTTGGAAACATCAGGGCCTGCGGGTCTTTAGAGTGATAGAGCCCCAAGGAATGGCCAAACTCATGTGCAGCCACCAGAAACAGATTGATGTCTAAAGGAAAGGATTATGTAGGTTAAAAGGAGATATATTCAGCAGAGGTATGTAGCTTGTTGTACTATCATAGGAAGATGTTTTGATTTTTTTTGTGTTTGTCTTGGTTTACTAAATAATTCTGCATATGAAAAATTTTAACCTCAAAAAGGGGATGGCCACTTCTTTTATATTTTTTAAAATGGGAGTCTAACATAATCTAAAAAGCAAAAAATCAAGCATACGCTCTTACTGATCCTCACTGTTCCTCTCTAAGTACCACTCAGATCACCACCTCTTTGTTTCTTCTTCCAACAGAAATTTGTGTGTGAATGATGCAGCCAATAACATTCTAAAGCGGTGAGCTACGCATCATTGCTGCTGCCAGTGATTGGCTGTAGCAGTCACATGTCCATCCAACCCAAGTAGGATATTTAGAACTGGTCACATGCCCATTAGAAGAGGAAGCAAGGAAGACAGTGCACCTAAGCACTGCAAGGAGAAAAACGGCAAAAAGATTATTAGGAGATTTTGGAATGATTTTTTAAATTATGCTGGTCTGTTTTTAAAATTAAAATTAGAGTGGTGAATCCCTTTAAATTTTTTTTTCTTAATGAGACTATGAATTTTACAAAATCTTTGGAGATTCCAGTTTTCACGCAGGAGTAAACAATAGGCTGACATCTCCTGCTTTCTACAGCTCACCTGACAATTTTTCTGCGTAGACTGGGACAGAATCAACAGAATTAAATAAATTTTGTATTATGGTGGCGGTGGATAACAAAATAAGGTAGGATAAAAACATTATGTATAAAGCTGCCTTGTTAATACCTGGTCTCTGGGGGAAGGGGCTGTGCCCCTTAATCTCATGGAGACAATTAATAATGTTTCTCTGTCAATTAAAAGGGTAATTAACCTTTTCTTTCTATTTAAAAAAACAAGACCAGCATGGTCTTCCTCAACCAATTCCCCACCACTCCTTTATATAGCAGTCCAGGTCCCACCACCACTGTCTTCACTTCCTCTTTCAGCAAGTATAACGTGTGATCATTTTAGACAATAAATATATAATGTATTTTTTAAAAAATTTTTTAGACCTTACTGGGCCCATTTTTTAAATAAATTCCATTTCTTGTAGCTGACCTGAAGCGCCCACATACTGCTGCAATGTGTATGCAGGAAGGAAGTCCATGAATCCAATATGGCCACCACCAGGATTTTTAGTTAAATAATAAAAAAAATCATAATAATTTAAACTATTTTTTTTCTAATTCATGAAACTAAAGTTAAATGTATGATACATTCTCTTCAGGCTATTGAGAGAGATTTCTGTGTGTTTTTACATTATTTTAAAGAAATGCATTTAGAGGTGAGACGTAATTGTTTAGTAGTCTACCTGCTCGGCTATTTGTCCACCTTTCATCTTCATCAAAGTGGGCATCACCACCGATTCCATCCCCAGGAGCATAGGCATGAGCGAATTCACGACCGGTACCATCAAATGGTCTCCGATCACCATGTGCTGCAAGAAAACATGTAAATTACCGTCATTGTGCTTGTGACTTTGATGGTGCATATTGAGCTTCTGTAGACTTGATGGAACAAATTCCAAATACCAAAAAAATCAATGGGAACACAGATAAAATCTACTAAATTTGAGGATAGCTGTAATATATTCTACTTTACTATTATTTAAAAGTATCACAAAGAACGTACCTCCTGTACTGAACTGGATGAGGATATCTGCATCTCCATTGTTCACTTTGGTGAACCTCAGAGGAGTGACTTGGCTCCAGACACTGAATGCCTTCTGGATCAAATCATCAACCACACGAATGGGAAGATCTGAGGTATAATTCACAATTCTGTGCAAGAAGACATTATATCTCTTTAACGTAATAATCCCTTATTTTTGGACTAATTCAACGAAACATAAATACCGTACTTGGCAGTTAAAAATGTTATCTACGCAAGGGAGGAGGTTTATTCAGAATTCTTATAGAAGCTGTGATGAAAAAGATGAGTGCAGGCCACTTTGTTTTGCGTGTATTAGACACCTTTTGCAATCATTTTCCAAACTTTTCATTAAAAAAGAGTCATGAAGTCACAATCTCTGCAAATAAATGTTAGCTAAATTTGTAATTTATTAATAGATATTCATTTTTATTTTGAGCATGTTTTTAATTTTGAGTGGGGCAGCCCTTTAACCCTGAGCTTGCTTTCACCCTCCTGACAAGGCCAAATTTTACAATTCTGACAAGTATCACTTTATGAAATAACAACTCTGGAATGCTTCAACAAATCACAGTGATTCTGAGAAAAAAAATTTTCATGACATATTGTACTGCATTATCATGGTAAAAGTTGTTCAATATGACTTAATTTGTAAAAATATCGGAAATGTGTCAAAAATTTTGAAAATTTAGCATTTTTTAAGCTTTTCATTTTATGCCCTTAAACCAGAGAGTTATGTCATACAAAATAGTTCATAAATAACATTTACCACAATTTATTAAACATTTTTTTCGTTAGGAAGTTAGAAGGATTAAAAGTTTATCAACAATTTCTAACTTTTCCAACAAAATTTATAGAACCATTTAAACCATTTAAAGTGTCTTTGAGGGGTTTATGTGACGGAAAATACACAAAACTGACACCGTTCTAAAAACTGTACCCCTCAAGGTGCTCAAAACCACATTCAAGAATTATATTAATCCTTTAGGTGCGTCACAGGAATTAAAACAAGGTGGAAGTAAAAAAAGTGAACATTTAACTTTTTTTTCACAAAAATGTTGATTTAGCACCAATCATTTATTTTCACAAGGATAACAGTGGAAAATGGACACCCCAAATTTGTTGTGCAATTTCTCCTGAAACAGGTAATACCCCCATGCACAGTGAATAACAACTGTTTGGGGACACGATAGATTTTTAAAGGGAAGGAGCGCCATTTGACTTTTTGAACGCAAAATTGGCGGGAATTGATAGCAGATGCCACGTAGTGTTTGGAGAGCTCGTGATGTGCCTAAACTGTGGAAACCTCCCACAAGTGACCCTATTTTGAGAATTAGGCCCGTAAAGGAATTTATCTAGATGTGTGGTGAGCACCTTTATGCCCTATGTGCTTCACAGAGTTTTAGAACGTTGAGCCGTGAAAGTAAAAAAAATCATATTTTTCCCCTCCAAAATGTTGTTTTAGAACTAAATTTTTATTTTTTCCAAGGGTAACAGGAGAAAATGGACCCCAAAATTTGTTGTGCAATTTCTGCTGAGTACGGCAATATCCCATATGTGGTTTTAAACTCCGGTTTGGGCACATGGCAGGAATCGGAAGTGAAGGAGAGTCGTCTGAGTTTTTGAACACAACATTGGCTGGAATTGACAATAGATGCCATGTCACGTTTCGAGGGCCCCTGATGTGCCTAAACAGTGGAAAACCCCTACAAGTGACACAATTTTGGAAGCTGCAACCCTCAAGGATTTTATCTAAATGTGTGTTGAACACCTTGCACCCCCAGGTGCTTCACAGAAATGTATAACGTTGAGCGGTGAAAATAAAAAATCAAATTTTTCCCACAAAAATGTTGTTTTACCCTCAAATTTATTATTTTCACAAGAGTTAAAGGAAAAAATGGACCACAAAATTTGTTGTGCAAAGCATGTCAGGGACATAGACATGCTGAAAGCTGGAATGTTATGTAAAACATAAACACTCTAATATTACCGAACTTCTGGTTTCTTCACCAATCCAATGTGGAGGACAAAGCACCAAAATGTCATCATTTCTACTGCATCTAAGGGTGTCCAGTTAGCAAATTGAAGTGGAATTTTGTGATAAAAATAGCTGGGCATATAAATTTGTCTGGGCCACTATGAGATTATTATGAGATCTACAAAACTGTCAGAGAAAAAGATTTGAAAAAGTCAATCTCTGTGAGAATGGAGGTGTCAACATTGATTCCTGATTGCACACAAAATCAGGAATTTGTGACTCATAATCTTCGGGGGTGAGGTCCATAGGTGGTCATTAATGGTGGGCGCTGGGTCATTTGCTGTCCTAGGGCATCTGCGTGGGGGTTCATTATCACTAGTGGAGGAGAAGGAAAAATAGAGGAAGGTGACATTCCCTCATTATCAGTGTCAGAGGCAAGGACTGCGCATGCCTCCTCGGCTAAATACCATCTTTGGGAACAGAGGGACATTTTGATTTTCATATGGGTGGTGTGTGCGTGTCTGTTTGTGTGTGTGTGTGTACCAAATTTTATTTGTGTGTGTTTGGTGTAAACTTTTTTGTTAATTTATTAAATTTAGAATAGAAAAAAGAATAGGAAGAATAGAAGAAATGAATCTAGAACTAAAAAGATAAAAATACAAACGAGATTGTAGTAAATTACTACAGTATATTTTTTCTTTGGATTTCATGGTCCCCAAATTAGTTCTTTCAATTAATCTAAATTATTTTTGTTTGATTCTTTTTTTTTTTACACTTCACTATCTGACTCTAATTTTGATTATATTTTTCTAGAAAGTACTGTAGTATAAGCTGATTACTACAGTATATTTTACTGTCCCTAATCTAGCCCTATCAAGTAATCAAAATTATTATTTTTATTCGATATTTTATTTTTCACAAAAGAAGTAAAATAACCGGATGCCAACCATGTCAGTAATCGGAGCAAAGCGGCTGTAGGGCGCACGTATGAAGGTGGTGCAAACGGGGGATAAAAAAAAATGAACAGGAAAAAAATGTCCTGGCCAAAAGTGAGCACTGAAAAAACTGCCAAAAATCGAGCGATCAAATACTGATCAGCGCTTGGCAGCAGATGTGGGGGCTGGGGAAGGGGTTAGGGAGAGGAGGGAAATGGGGAAAAGGGGGTAAGGAGTGTGAGTGGGATAGGCGTGGACTACAAAAAAGCAGAGGACTGGAACAGATCAGAAGCATATCTTCATTCTTCTTGGCTTCAGTCGGCAAGCAGCAACATCGCTAAAATAATCTGTGGCAAAATGAGGCGCAACAGAAGGACACTATGACCGCTCTGCACATGTCTCCAAGCTGGATTCATCGTCCTATTGCACCAATCAGTGCTGGAGCTGCTGACACTGCAGTTGCCTAGCACCAACCTATGATCATTGCTGTTATAGGAGCAATCATTGCTGGACATCAGTGTTTCAGGCATTTTTTTTCTATCTGGAATTCAACAGCCAATCACAGCAATCGTAGTTGTACCTATATATCATCGACCGGGAACCCCTTTCTTACTATTAGGGCTAGCGGAACGCACCAAATAATTAGAGAGATGGTATAAGGTGCGTTCGCAGCCCGGGCAGAGATGGAACCTGCTGGTTAGTAATGATGGACTATATGGCGGTACAATGAGGATACACACACGGGTTAACCTCACCCTGTGTGAAGGAAGCGAACCCTGTTGCGTCACAGGGCCACGGTCCCGCACAAAGAGCGTAAGCAAGGAATCACAGAACTCTATCTCAGGACACAGGATTAGAGTTCGTGTAGACCTCTTGCGCTCGACACCACAATTGGGGTAACAGAATAACTGAGAAAGTAACTTAAATGCACAAGAGTGCGTACTGTGCCGCTTTGGCGGACGCCACTAACCACCCAGACTTGGGTAAGGTAAGTGCTCTAATAGCGCACGGCGCTGCACTGGCGGTCACAGCAATTTAGACACTGTTTTGTGTGTTATTGTGCTGATAGCTCAGCCGGGCACTAGATAGCAGACATCCACCTTATGCGAGCAGTCATACACAAGGGAGGGGATGCTTAAAGGACGACTTGCACTCATCAACACACACACGATTCCAAATGTACACTAGCGCATGGCCGTGCGGTCATGCAAACCTTTTATAGCTGCAGCAAGTACAGGACCTTCCAAGAAGGACCAATGGGAAGCTGCCACAGAAGTTGAGCATCTTCAGGACCTTCCTAGAGGACCAATGGGATTTGCTGCAGTACCTGTGCATGTGACCCTTGATCTCCAATGAGAGATCTTACCCTGGGCATGCTCAGTATGTGAAAAGCATGACTTAGTCCCAGAAAGACCTGCTTGCTGCTGAACATTGCTGGCTACAAGGACAGAGCCTGGAAGGGCAGTAGTAACCAGTCATCCAGTATCAACCTGAGCTAGACGCTGGGACTGATGTCTCCGCTGAGCAGACTCCACTGCAGCTGGAGAAGAATGGGAGACCGCAGCGGAGATGGTTTGAGACTCCCCCTGTGCAGAGGCGGGAACTTGACACTTACCACAATATATAAGTATGTCAAATGTCATGAAGGGGTTAAAAATATGTGTACAAAAAATAATAAAGAAAAATGAGAATGCTATGGCTTCCAGAATGAGATATTATTATTATGCTCTTTATTGCCTATTTAGGTATGAATTTAGAAAACAATTGGGCCCCGACTTGTTCTACTATGCCCTGATCCATGAAACCTACCTGTAGGTAATAGAGTTTGTCTGCCATTTTGGTCTTCCACTTGTAGAGAACTCTGCAACGTCAGGGATGCCACATCTTGGGGCTTTCATCATATAGACTGTGTCTGTGTCCAGCTGTCTTGTAACTTTCATCCTCAAGAATCTTTGCATTGCCTCAAGCCTTTCCATAAGTGAACTATTTTCTGTAGTGGTGGAGGAGTAAAATTTCTTTAAATATTCCTGTGTGAAAGTCAAGGATTAAGAGACTGGTTAATAAAGAGTATACTGACAGTACTTGATATTATTTGTATTGCAAATATATATAAATACAGCAGTGGACACAGACAGAAAAGACCTTTGTGCAAGAATAAAATATGGGCCCTTTGCAGTCCAATAGCTCATCATGATGCACAATTGCATGAATCCTATACCTCTCGGTTCCCTGTACAGCTGCACAGGTTTCACCAATGGTATGTCCGCCCCTGTGTATATATTGTATATATTTTCCCCAAAAATAAGACCTACTCTAAAAATAAGCACTAGGATGATTTTACAGAATTTCTTAAGTATGCTTGAAATATATGCCTTACTCCAAAAATAAGCCCTAGTTACAGTCACGGCCGGTCTAAGGGAAGGAGGAGGGCAAACTGGGCAATTTCTCAGGGTCTCCACTTTTAGGGAACCCACTGTTTCTATTCTGAGATTTAGACTGCTTAAAGGGTTGGTTCACTGATAGGACAACCCCTTCTTGATCTTAATGCTTGGCCCCCCAAAAATAAAAAAGCCTATACTCTCCTCCCATGCCAGTGTTGTTCCTGTGGTGTTAACACTTGCGGTCTCAGGGCTTGCGTGCAGTTGTTGTGACACATGACCCTCTCGATGAATCAGCGCCAGCGTCACTGTCCCCGCCTGAGTACGAATTGAACATGAAGAGGAAGTCACGGCTGCAGCTGATCTCGGACTTCCTCTTGATGGAGGAAGTCAACAGGATTCAGGGCAGTGACAACAGCACTGATTGGGCACCGGCATCATATCTCACTACAACAGCATGGGAGCTCCGGAGATATTGAGAGCCAACACTGCAGAAATAGTGTCAGCATGGGAAATGAGTATAAGCTTTATTATTTTATGGTGGCCAGGCGAGGGTTATGACAAGAAGTTGTCCAAGTAGTGGACAACTTCTTTAAGGACCTTTGCTGACATCACAGTCATGTGACCATGATGTCGCCAGAGGTTCTTTAACTGGAAAAGTCTACAGGAGCTGAAGAGGAGAAAGGCTAGTATTTAATTTCTGCCCAGTGTGTGTATATACATGTGTATGTGCAGTGTGTGCGCATATACATGTGTATGTGTGTGTGCTGTTCTGTCCCCACATGAGGCGAATGGAGGTGTGGCTGATTAATAGGGATTGTGAGAGATTCGTTCCTTCCGTTTCCTCCATGCAGAGCAGACAGGACCAATGCTGTTCAGCGTCCAGAGAGATGATGCACACCAGGGATTGTGCAATCCAAACTTGCTTATTTGTAAATCTGGACATACAGCATACGATGGTTATACAGTAACTTCTCCAGAGTTGAGCCAAGTACAGCAAGTGTATTTGTGACAGCAAGTGGTCGAAAGACTGATGCCTTACTAAGCCCGATTCAAGCGTGTCCTCTCACAACAGCAAGCAGACTAAAATGAAATGGCTGCCAGCAGGAAGAAGAAGACGTGACCCCTGAACCGGAAGTGGAAGGCATGCCATAAAATTAATGAATTACAGGGTGCTATACAGGGAAAGCCACCTGATTGCAGCAGAGCAGAAATGTAAGAACAGATAAACACAGCATGGAAACAACACGTAGAAACTGAGGAGCATAACTTACATGGAACAGCACATGTGCATGCGTGTGTTTAAATATATATATTCATGTGTATGTGCAGTGTGTGTATACATGTGCATATGCAGTGTGCATACATATCTATGTGCAATGTGTGTATATACTTGTGTATGTGCAATGTGAATGCATGATGATATTTGAATAAATAATTTTTTTTTTTTGTAATGAATAAATGTGGATTGTTGTTCATGGAAAAAATAAGGCATCACCTAAAAATAATCCCTAACCCATCTTTTAGAGCAAGAAACAATATAAGATCCTGTCTTATTTTCGGGGTCAATTCTGGGGGGTTTCTACTGTTTAGGCACATCATAGGCCCTGCAAACGCGACATGATGCTTGCAGGCTATTCCATCAAAGTCTGCATTCCAAAATGTCACTACTTCCTTTCCGAGCCCTGATGTGTGCCTAAACAGTAGTTTTATCCTACATATGGGATATCAGCATGCTCAGGACAAATTGCACAACAACTTTTGGGGTCCAGTTTCTCCTGTTACCCTTGTGAAAATTAAAGATTGGGGGCTAAAAGATAATTTTTGTGGAAAAATATATGATTTTTTATTTTCACGGCTCTGCTTTATAAATTTTAGTGAAACACTTGAGGGTTCAAAGTGCTCAACACACATCTAGACAAGTTCCTTGAGGGGTCTAGTTTCCAAAATGGGGTCACTTTGGAGTTTCCACTGTTTGGGTACATCAGGGGCTCTCCAAACACGACATGGCGTCTGATCTCAATTCCAGCCAATTTTGCGTTGAAAAAGTCAAACGGCGCTCCTTCCCTTCCGAGTTCTGTCATGCGCCCAGACATTGGTTCCCCCCAACATATGGAGTATCAACGTACTCCGGACAAATTGAACAACTTTTGAAGTCCAATTTCTCCTGTTACCTTGGGAAAATAAAAAATTGGGGGTTTAAAAGATAATTTTTGTGGAAAAAATATGACTTTTTATTTTCACGGCTCTACGCTATAAACTTTAGTGAAACATTTTGGGGTTCAAAGTGCTCAACACACATCTAGATAAGTTCCTCGGGGGGGTCTAGTTTCCATGGGGTCACTTGTGGGGGGTTTCCATTGTTTAGGCACATCAGGGGCTCTCCAAACGTGACATGGCATCTGATCTCGATTCCAGCCAATTTTGCGTTGAAAAAGTCAAACAGCGCTTCTTCCTTCCCGAGCTCTGCCATTCACCCAGTGGTTTTTCCCCATTTATGGGGTATTGGCATGTTCAGGAGAAATTTCAGTACAAATTTTGGGGTTTATTTTCTCTTGTTACCCCTGTGAAAATAAAAAAAAAAATAGTCTAAATTTAGATTTTAGTGAAAAAGTTAAATGTTCATTTTTTCCTTTCACATTCCATTCATTCCTGTGAAGCACCTAAAGGGTTAATAAACTTCTTGAATGTGGTTTTGATCAGCTTGATGGGTGCAGTTTTTATATGGGTGTCACTTGTGAGAATTTTCTGTCATATAGACCACTCAAAGTCACTTCAAATGTGAGGTGGTCCCTAAAAAAAAGGGTTTTGTAAATTTTGTTGGAAAATTGAAAAATCGCTGGTCAACTTTTAACCCTTATAATTTCCTGACGAAAAAAAATTTTGTTTAAAAAATTGTGCTTATATAAAGTAGACATGTGGGAAATCTTATTTATGAACTATTTTGTGTGACATATTTCTCTGATTTAGGGGCATAAAAATTCAAAGTTTGAAAATTGCAAAATGTTCGCCAAACTTCCATTTTTTACACAAATAAACAAACGCAAGTTATATCGAAGAAATTTTATCATTAACATGAAGTACAATATGTCATGAAAAAACAATCTCAGAATCACCGGGATCCGTTGAAACGTTCCAGCGTTATTACCTCATAAAGGGACAGTGGTCTTAATTGTAAAAATTGGCCAGGTCATTAACATGCTAACCACCCTCGGGGGTTAAGGGGTTTAAGCCTTGCTTTGCGTATGGATGTAAATGCTAAACACTCAGGAATACAGCAACAGATAGAAGTTATAAAGAAGGTGATGGGTTTACATTAAAGACCTGCATGCCCATATATGTGGTTTGTAAGGATTTATATTATGATATATTTCCTTTAACAATTTCAAAGTAATTTTGTGTGCAGACTTACTTGTTTATCAGACTGCAAACATTCTTTTACTCTGACTAAGCAATTATACATTATGCTATCTGTTCCTTATATCTTACTAATTTACATTTGCTAACATATTTAGCTCTCAGAGGATTGTTTAGACTGGTTGCAAATATATCCAGGACTAGCAATGCACATTTTCAGCTTCTAAATTTAGACAAGAGTATTTCTGTTTACTGACATAAACCTACATTGATAATGCTGATAAATTAAAGTAAGGCAGATTACAAAGTTTTAGAACATTTAAATAAACGGGAAAACCCATCTGAGTGCCGTTATTATTAGCTCACAGGGTCAGTATGTGTTGATCAAAATCTACCCAGTTTTACATTTTACAATGTGTATAAATTCCTCACATTTTCCAACTTTGCTTTCTGTCATTTAACCTTCTATCTTTGCAAATGAAGAATAAAAATCTACATTACTCATCTGATGGATACACAGATGCAGGACTGGTTACACTTACAGTACAGTCATCACAACTGTGTCTTTCACACCTCAACTTCCTTTTTCATTCCTAGAAATAAACAATGAAGGTTTCTGTTGTACAACACCAAGCAGAAATCTTGAAAATTGTGACAAATTAATATATATATCAGTGCATTTTGTAACCTTTCATTATACAGTAAATCCTCTTAATTGATGAAACTATATTAGCCCTTTTGAGTTTTATGTTATTTTTTTAACAGAAACATACCTCTGCCAAATTCTGTTCAGACGAACTGAAGCCAGAGTTGTCATGGAGTCTTGGCATGGCAAGAGCACCACAACACAGAGAAAGCAGGACCAAGCAATGTACTTGCATCATGGTAGCAGTCAGAGTACATCCTGCACTGTGCCACTCACATCATCATGTTTTATAGCTTAAGGTATGTTGCAATGTAGTAATTAGCTATGAAATTAACAGAGGTCATTTTACATTAATACTCCTTTAACAGTAGAGACAGATAGACACTATAATCATAGATCAGCAAATATCGGCCCACGTATTTTTTGCTGTGGAAAACTCACACGTTTCCAGTACATAGCAACTTCCTTAAAGGAAATCTGTCAGCAAGTTTACTCCTTTTTAAACATTTTAGTGATAAATGCTTTCATACCTTTTTATTTGCTCTCCTTTTGGTTACTCTGGTGAAATCCCTGGCTTCATAAATGTGCAAAGTAAGCATCAGATGCTTTGTTCCACTCAGAACACCTAAAAAAATATCTCCCTTGATCATTTACATCCTTAGCAGCTGCCTCTCTCTTTTGCTTGATATCTGGCTGTCTTGCTGACCACATATTGTGGTTAGATTGGACACCTAGTGATCCTGAACATGGACTTCCACTGGAAGTTCATGTTACTGTTTGGGTTCGGCAGCCAGAACAAAGCTGGTTGAAAGGTGACAGTGCAGTCAAGCAACAAGATTTTCCTGTGTGAGTACTTCTGGCCCCATCACAGCTATGTCAATTATTGGCAAGGCTGTGATTGGCTGGCTCACTGTGTAAAAAAAATGGCATGGGGTCTCCTCTATTCTTTATAACAAGCTCATGCAAAGCTGACAGCTGCGAGCTGCAGACCTCAGCTGTTTGCTTTATTTTGGCTGGTTATCAAAAATAGAGGGGTCTATTTGAAAAAAAGGCATGGGGCCCCATTTTTGATAATAAGCTAAGATAAAGCAGTCAGCTCTGGTGGATGATATTAATAGGCTGGGAACAGACCATGGATATTGGCCCTCTCCCAGAGAAATCAAATCAGACTTCAGCAGTTTTGCCTGACTCTTTCCGCTTGCACTGGTGCGTTGTCAAGTGGGATAATATTTTGGGGTTGCTGTCCGCTTTGTAATATCAGCTGATATCAAACCCAAGAGTTAGCAATGGAGAGGCATCTATAAGACACTCCCATTACTAACCGTGTAATGAAAATTAGTCCTTTAATTGAACAAAACACTACCCGACAAATCCCCTCTTTTTCCCACCATTTCTGTTACAGCTGAGGGCTGATGTTGTTAGTCTGGGAAGAGACCAATGTCCATGGCCCCTTCTCAGCCTATTAATATCAGCTCACAGCTGTCTGTTTAGCCTTTGCTGGTTATTAAGTAAGGGGGACTGCATGTAATTTATTTTGGTGGTCGACTCATTTTAATAACCAGTAAAAGCTACGCAGACAACTGTGAGCTGATATTAATAGGTTGAGAAGCTTGATGGATATTGGCCCCCTCCAAGAATAATAACACCAGCCCCCATCTGTCTGCTTTCCCTTAGCTAGCTATTAAAAATAAGAGGCACCCCACATTGCTTTTTTTATATAGTTATTTATTAACATGTACAGTAAAACACACACCCAAGGTCACTTTAGTTCACAGTCTCTAGGTCTTCAAGCAGCTGGAATCTACAGTAACCTTAAATTTTCTTGTAAAGGTTTCTGGGCCTCTTTGCTGCTGGGAGCCCTGGTGGCTGTGAACTCTGGTAACCTTACCTGAATCTTTGGTGAGCATGCAGATGTGATCGGAGGTACAAAGTTCACCTCTGGTCACTGGTGTCAGCTGATGGGACTACTGCTCCAATTAGCCGACGTCTGCTACTGCTAATAACAGTGAAAGCAAGAGTTACTGATGTGAGTATTCATCAGTCAATGCCTGCTCTGTAAATAAATATTTTTAAATAATGGTGTAGGTTCCCCTGTATTTTTGATAACCATCCAGGCAAAACTCACAGCTGTAACCCTCAGCTGTCAGCTTCATCAACGCTGGGTATCAAGAATAGAGAGGTCCCCACACTATATTTTTTACTTTTTTTAAATAAATAATTAAAAAAAAATGACTAGCCAAAAGAAAGTAGACAGCTGGGGGCTGGTATTCTCAGGCTGGTAAGGAGCCATGGATATTTGCCCACCCCATAATAAAATTAGCAGCAGTAGCCACCAAGAAAAGCGCATCTATTGGATGCGCCAATTCTAGAGCTTTGCCCAGCTCTTCCCACTTGCCCTGCAGTGGTGGCAAGTGGGGTTCATATTTGTGGGGTTAATGTCACCTTTGTATTGTCAGGTGACATCAAGCCCACAAATTACTAATGGAAAGGCATCTATAAGACACTCATTCATTACTAATCCTATAGTCATATGGTAAATAAAGACACAGCCAGAATATAGTATTTTATTTGTAATGAAATAAAACAAGACACTTTTACATTTTTATTTAAAAATAAAAAACATAGTCATCCTCACCTCATGCCTAATTCCACTGAATCCCTCGTCTCCTGTAATAAAACAAAAATATAGGCCACATATCCCTCACCTGTTAGTTATACTGTCTCACGCTGTAATCCATGTGTTGGGATTTTCAGAATGAGAAAATATGAAATGACTGAATATGTGACACAAAAGTGGGAATGTAGATCAGCTGGAATGTCCCTTTCATTGAACTACAGTGATCTCCTGGAATTCCTCCACCGCTGAGACTAAATGTAGGTCAGACATGATGTATACATAGTAACTAGGTCAGAGAGCCTCTGTCTCTGCCTGGTGATTCAACAAGTAGCATAGTATTCGGAAGATGAAGAAAGAAGCCGTAACGTGGCAATGAACAGGAATAACTGTTGTGAATTTGGATTCTGGGCTCCCCCGGTGGCTACTGGTGGAATTGAACTGGTGTCTTCATCTTCTCTGTTCACCTGTTCCCATCAAGATGTGGGAGTCGCTATATAGCCTTGCTGCTCTGTTAGTTGCTTGCCGGTCAACAATGTTATCAGAAGCCTCTCTGTGCTTGTTCCTGCTCCTAGACAACTACTAGATAAGTTGGACTCTTGTCCATGTTTGTTTTTGCATTTTTGTTCCAGTTCACAGCTGTAGTTTCGTTACTGTGTCTGGAAAGCTCTTGTGAACAGGAATTGCCACTCTGGTGTTATGAGTTAATGCCAGAGTTTTAAAGTAATTTCTGGATGGTGTTTTGATAGGGTTTTCAGCTGACCATGAAAGTGTCCTTTCTGTCTTCTGCTATGTAGTAAGTGGACCTCAAATTTGCTAAACCTATTTTCATACTACGTTTGTTATTTCATCTTGATTCACCGCCAATACATGTGGGGGGCCTCTGTCTCCTTTCGGGGTATTTCTCTAGAGGTGAGTTAGGACTAATATTTTCCTCTGCTAGCTTTATTTAGTCCTCCGGCTGGTGCTGGGCATCTAGAATCAACGTAGGCATGCTACCCGGCCACTGCTAGTTGTGCGTTAGGTTTAGTTCATGGTCAGCTCAGTTTCCATCTTCCAAGAGCTAGTTCCTATATATGCTGATGCTATGATCTCTTGCCATTGAGATCATGACAGTTTGACCGGCCCACTAAAGGGTTAAAATCCTTGGCTGAGAAAGGAGAGAAATAAGTAGTCTGCTGAAATTTTTTTTTTTTTTTTTTTTTTTTTTTCTCTCTCTTTGAATGGCTCTGTGTTCACCTGTTTGCAATGGATCTTCAGAGTGTAACTGCAGGTTTGAATAATCTCGCCACGAAGGTACAAAATTTGCAAGATTTTGTTTGTCATGCACCTGTATCTGAGCCGAGAATTCCTTTGCCGGAATTTTTCTCGGGGAATAGATCTGGGTTTCAGAATTTTCGAAATAATTGCAAATTATTTTTGTCCCTGAAATCTCGCTCTGCCGGAGATCCTGCACAGCAGGTCAGGATTGTGATTTCCTTGCTCCGGGGCGACCCTCAAGACTGGGCTTTTTCATTGACACCAGGGGATCCTGCGTTGCTCAATGTGGATGCGTTTTTTCTGGCCTTGGGGTTGCTTTATGACGAACCTCATTTGGAGCTTCAGGCAGAAAAAACTTTGATGTCCCTATCTCAGGGGCAAGATGAAGCGGAAATTTACTGCCAAAGATTCCGTAAATGGTCTGTGCTTACTCAGTGGAATGAGTGCGCCCTGGCGGCGACTTTCAGAGAGGGTCTCTCTGATGCCATTAAGGATGTTATGGTGGGGTTCCCTGTGCCTGCGGGTCTGAATGAGTCCATGACAATGGCTATTCAGATCGATAGGCGTTTGCGGGAGCGCAAACCAGTGCACCATCTGGCGGTGTCCACTGAGAAATCGCCAGAGAGTATGCAGTGTGATAGAATTCTGTCCCGAAGCGAGCGGCAGAATTTTAGATGGAAAAATGGGTTGTGTTTCTATTGTGGTGATTCTACTCATGTTATATCAGCATGCTCTAAGCGCACTAAAAAGCTTGGTAAATCTGTTTCCATTTGCACCTTACCGTCTAAGTTTATTCTATCTGTGACCCTGATTTGCTCTTTGTCATCTATTACCACGGACGCCTATGTCGACTCTGGCGCCGCTTTGAGTCTTATGGATTGGTCCTTTGCCAAACGCTGTGGGTATGATTTAGAGCCTTTGGAGACTCCTATTCCTCTGAAGGGGATTGACTCCACCCCATTGGCTAATAATAAACCACAATACTGGACACAAGTAACTATGCGTATTAATCCGGATCACCAGGAGATTATTTGCTTTCTGGTGCTGTATAATCTACATGATAATTTGGTGCTAGGATTGCCTTGGCTGCAATCTCACAACCCAGTCCTCGACTGGAAAGCTATGTCTGTGTTGAGCTGGGGATGTAAGGGGGCTCATGGGGATGTACCTGTGGTTTCCATTTCATCATCTATTCCCTCTGAAATTCCTGAGTTCCTGTCTGACTATCGTGACGTCTTTGAAGAATCCAAGCTTGGTTCGTTACCTCCGCACCGAGAGTGCGATTGTGCCATAGATTTAATCCCGGGTAGTAAATACCCAAAGGGTCGTTTATTTAATCTGTCTGTGCCTGAACATGCTGCTATGCGTGAATATATAAAGGAGTCCTTGGAAAAGGGACATATTCGTCCATCGTCATCTCCCTTAGGAGCCGGTTTTTTCTTTGTGTCAAAAAAAGACGGCTCTTTGAGACCATGTATTGATTATCGGCTTTTGAATAAAATCACTGTTAAATATCAATACCCATTGCCGTTGCTGACTGATTTGTTTGCTCGCATAAAGGGGGCCAAGTGGTTCTCTAAGATTGACCTTCGTGGGGCGTATAATTTGGTGCGAATCAGGCAGGGGGATGAGTGGAAAACCGCATTTAATACGCCCGAGGGCCACTTTGAGTATTTAGTGATGCCTTTTGGTCTTTCAAATGCTCCGTCAGTTTTCCAGTCCTTTATGCATGATATTTTTCGCGATTATTTGGATAAATTTATGATTGTGTATCTGGATGATATTCTGATTTTTTCTGATGACTGGGACTCTCATGTCCAGCAAGTCAGGAGGGTTTTTCAGGTTTTGCGGTCTAATTCTTTGTGTGTGAAGGGTTCTAAGTGTGTTTTTGGGGTACAGAGGATTTCCTTTTTGGGATATATTTTTTCCCCCTCTTCCATTGAAATGGATCCTGTCAAGGTTCAAGCTATTTGTGATTGGACGCAGCCCTCTTCTCTTAAGAGTCTTCAGAAATTTTTGGGCTTTGCTAACTTTTATCGTCGATTTATTGCTGGTTTTTCGGATATTGCTAAGCCATTGACCGATTTGACTAAGAAGGGTGCTGATGTTGCTGATTGGTCCCCTGATGCTGTGGAGGCCTTTCGGGAGCTTAAGCGCCGTTTTTCCTCTGCTCCTGTGTTGCGTCAGCCTGATGTTGCTCTACCTTTTCAGGTTGAGGTCGACGCTTCTGAGATCGGAGCTGGGGCAGTGTTGTCGCAGAAAAGTTCTGACTGCTCCATGATTAGGCCTTGTGCCTTCTTTTCCCGTAAATTTTCGCCCGCTGAGCGGAATTATGATGTTGGGAATCGGGAGCTTTTGGCCATGAAGTGGGCTTTTGAGGAGTGGCGCCATTGGCTTGAGGGGGCCAGACATCAGGTGGTGGTATTGACTGACCACAAAAATTTGATTTATCTTGAGACCGCCAGGCGCCTGAATCCTAGACAGGCGCGCTGGTCATTATTTTTCTCTCGGTTTAATTTTGTGGTGTCATACCTGCCGGGTTCTAAGAATGTTAAGGCGGATGCCCTTTCTAGGAGTTTTGAGCCTGACTCGCCTGGTAACTCTGAGCCCACAGGTATCCTTGAGGATGGAGTGGTATTGTCAGCCGTTTCTCCAGACCTGCGGCGGGCCTTGCAGGAGTTTCAGGCGGATAGACCTGATCGTTGCCCACCTGATAAACTGTTTGTTCCTGATGATTGGACCAGTAGAGTCATCTCTGAGGTTCATTCTTCTGCGTTGGCAGGTCATCCTGGCATTTTTGGTACCACGGATTTGGTGGCAAGGTCCTTCTGGTGGCCTTCCCTGTCACGAGATGTGCGAGGCTTTGTGCAGTCTTGTGACGTTTGTGCTCGGGCCAAGCCTTGTTGTTCTCGGGCTAGTGGATTGTTGTTGCCCTTGCCTATTCCTAAGAGGCCTTGGACGCACATCTCGATGGATTTTATTTCAGATCTGCCTGTTTCTCAGAAGATGTCTGTCATCTGGGTGGTGTGTGACCGTTTCTCTAAGATGGTCCATTTGGTTCCTCTGCCCAAGTTGCCTTCTTCTTCCGAGTTGGTTCCTCTGTTTTTTCAAAATGTTGTTCGTTTGCATGGTATTCCTGAGAATATCGTTTCTGACAGAGGGACCCAATTCGTGTCTAGATTTTGGCGGGCATTCTGTGCTAGGATGGGCATAGATTTATCTTTTTCGTCCGCTTTCCATCCTCAGACGAATGGCCAGACCGAGCGGATTAATCAGACCCGGGAGACATATCTGAGGTGTTTTGTGTCTGCTGACCAGGATGATTGGGTTGCTTTTTTGCCATTGGCGGAGTTTGCTCTCAATAATCGGGCCAGCTCTGCCACTTTGGTGTCCCCGTTTTTCTGTAATTCGGGGTTTCATCCTCGATTTTCCTCTGGTCAGGTGGAATCTTCGGATTGTCCTGGAGTGGATGCTGTGGTGGAGAGATTGCATCAGATCTGGGGGCAGGTGGTGGACAATTTGAGGTTGTCCCAGGAGAAGACTCAGCTTTTTGCCAACCGCCACCGTCGTGTTGGTCCTCGGCTTTGTGTTGGGGATTTGGTGTGGTTGTCTTCTCGTTTTGTCCCTATGAGGGTCTCTTCTCCTAAGTTTAAGCCTCGGTTCATCGGCCCATATAAGATATTGGAGATTCTTAACCCTGTTTCCTTCCGTTTGGACCTCCCTGCATCCTTTTCTATTCATAACGTTTTTCATCGGTCATTATTGCGCAGGTATGAGGTACCGGTTGTGCCTTCCGTTGAGCCTCCTGCTCCGGTGTTGGTTGAGGGTGAGTTGGAGTACGTTGTGGAGAAAATCTTAGACTCTCGTGTTTCCAGACGGAGACTCCAGTATCTGGTCAAGTGGAAGGGATACGGCCAGGAGGATAATTCTTGGGTGAATGCATCTGATGTTCATGCCTCTGATCTGGTTCGTACCTTTCATAGGGCCCATCCTGATCGCCCTGGTGGTTCTGGTGAGGGTTCGGTGCCCCCTCCTTGAGGGGGGGGTACTGTTGTGAATTTGGATTCTGGGCTCCCCCGGTGGCTACTGGTGGAATTGAACTGGTGTCTTCATCTTCTCTGTTCACCTGTTCCCATCAAGATGTGGGAGTCGCTATATAGCCTTGCTGCTCTGTTAGTTGCTTGCCGGTCAACAATGTTATCAGAAGCCTCTCTGTGCTTGTTCCTGCTCCTAGACAACTACTAGATAAGTTGGACTCTTGTCCATGTTTGTTTTTGCATTTTTGTTCCAGTTCACAGCTGTAGTTTCGTTACTGTGTCTGGAAAGCTCTTGTGAACAGGAATTGCCACTCTGGTGTTATGAGTTAATGCCAGAGTTTTAAAGTAATTTCTGGATGGTGTTTTGATAGGGTTTTCAGCTGACCATGAAAGTGTCCTTTCTGTCTTCTGCTATGTAGTAAGTGGACCTCAAATTTGCTAAACCTATTTTCATACTACGTTTGTTATTTCATCTTGATTCACCGCCAATACATGTGGGGGGCCTCTGTCTCCTTTCGGGGTATTTCTCTAGAGGTGAGTTAGGACTAATATTTTCCTCTGCTAGCTTTATTTAGTCCTCCGGCTGGTGCTGGGCATCTAGAATCAACGTAGGCATGCTACCCGGCCACTGCTAGTTGTGCGTTAGGTTTAGTTCATGGTCAGCTCAGTTTCCATCTTCCAAGAGCTAGTTCCTATATATGCTGATGCTATGATCTCTTGCCATTGAGATCATGACAAATAACTAATTCTAGTCTGCTGTGATTTCATGTGCAAAATATTAAATTAGTTATAAGATATGAGTGGACATATGAGATGTCTAAAGATAGAAAAATATGCTAAAAAATCCAAAAAACAAAAACTATGGGCTGAAATATTTCAGTCAATTATTGTAAAAACAAAAAGAAATGATTATTTCAACACTTTATATACAGTGCCTTGCGAAAGTATTCTGCTCCCTGGAACTTTTCAACCTTTTCCCACATATCATAATAATAATAATATAATAATTTTTATTTTTATAGCGCCAACATATTCCTCAGCGCTTTACAAATTATAGAGGGGACTTGTACAGACAATAGACATTACAGCATAACAGAAATCACAGTTCAAAATAGATACCAAGAGGAATGAGGGCCCTGCTCGCAAGCTTACAAATTATGAGGAAAAGGGGAGACACGAGAGGTGGATGGTAACAATTGCTTTAGTTATTCGGACCAGCCATAGTGTAAAGGCCCCGTCTCACTAAGCGATTTACCAACGATCACGACCAGCGATACGACCTGGCCGTGATCGTTGGTAAGTCGCTGTGTGGTCGCTGGGGAGCTGTCACACAGACCGCTCTCCCCAGCGACCAACGATCAGGGGAACGACTTCGGCATCGTTGAAACTGTCTTCAACGATGCCGAAGTCCCCCTGCAGCACCCGGGTAACCAGGGTAAACATCGGGTTACTAAGCGCAGGGCCGCGCTTAGTAACCCGATGTTTACCCTGGTTACCAAAAAAAACAAACAGTACATACTCGCCTTTCGGTGTCCAGGTCCCTTGCCGTCTGCTTCCTGCTCTGACTGAGATCCGGCCGTACAGCGAGAGCAGAGCGCAGCGGTGACGTCACCGCTGTGCTCTCACTTCTCACTGTACGGCCGGCAGTCAGTGAGAGCAGGAAGCAGACGGCAAGGGACCTGGACACCGAAAGGCGAGTATGTACTGTTTGTTTTTTTTTACATTTACGCTGGTAACCAGGGTAAACATCGGGTTACTAAGCGCGGCCTGCGCTTAGTAACCCGATGTTTACCCTGGTTACCAGTGAAGACATCGCTGGATCGGTGTCACACACACCGATTCAGCGATGTCAGCGGGGCCTCAACGACCAAAAAAAGGTCCAGGCCATTCTGACACGACCAGCGATCTCGCAGCAGGGGCCTGATCGCTGGTACGTGTCACACATAGCGAGATCGCTATGGAGGTCGCTGTTGCGTCACAAAACTAGTGACTCAGCAGCGATCTCGCTAGCGATCTCGCTATGTGAGACGGGGCCTTAAGGCTCGGGTGTTCATGTAAAGCTGTATGAACCAGTTAACGGCCTAAGTATGTAGCAGTACAGACACAGAGTGCTATTAACTGCATAAAGTGTATGAGAACATGATGCGAGGAACCTGATTATGGTTTTGTTTTTTTTTTTAATAGGCCACACAGGGATAGTTAGGTTAATGCATTGAGGCAGTAGGACAGTCTGAACAAATGAGCTTTTAGGGCACGCTTAAAACTGTGGGGATTGGGGATTAATCGTATTAACCTAGGTAGTGCATTCCAAAGAATCGGCGCAGCACGTGTAAAGTCTTGGAGACGGGAGTGGGAGGTTCTGATTATTGAGGATGCTAACCTGAGGGCATTAGCGGAGCGGAGGGCACGGGTAGGGTGGTAGACTGAGACCAGAGAGGAGATGTAGGGTGGTGCTGTGCCATGGAGTGCTTTGTGGATGAGGGTAGTAGTTTTGTACTGGATGTACTATTATGCTTCAAACATAAAGATACCAAATGTAAATATTTGTTCATGAATCAACAACAAGTGGAACACAATTGTGAAGTTGAATGAAGTTTATTTCTTATTTAAAATTTTTGTGGAAATTCAAAAACTGAAAAGTGTGGTGTGCAATATTATTCGGCCCCTCCCCTTTACTTTCAGTGCAGCAAACTCACTCCTGAAGTTCATTGTGGATCTCTAAATGATCCAATGTTGTCCTACATGTCTAATGATGATAAATATAATCCACCTGTGTGTAATCAAGTCTCCGTATAAATGCACCTGCTCTGTGATAGTCTCAGGGTTCTGTTTGAAGCACAGAGAGCATCATCAAGACCAAGGAACACAACAGGCAGGTCCGTGATACTGTTGTGGAGAAGTTTAAAGCTGGATTTGGATACAAAATGATTTCCAAAACTTTAAACATCCCAAGGAACACTGTGCAAGTGATCATATTGAAATGGAAGAAGTATCATACCACTGCAAATCTACCAAGACCCGGCCGTCCCTCTAAATTTTCATCTCAAACAAGGAGAAGACTGATCAGAGATGCAGCTAAGAGGCCCATGATCACTCTGGATGAACTGCAGAGATCTACAACTGAGATAAGACAGTCTGTCCCTAGGACAACAATCAGTCGTACACTGCACAAATCTGGCCTTTATGGAAGAGTGGCAAGAAGAAAGCCATTTCTCAAAGACATCCATAAGAAGTGTTGTTTAAAGTTTGCAACAAGCCACCTGGGAGACACAGCAAACATGTGGAAGAAGGTGCTCTGGTCAGATGAAACCAAAATCAAACTTTTTGGCAACAATGCCAAATGATATGTTTGGCGTAAAGGAACACAGCTCATCACCCTGAACACACCATCCCCACTATCAAACATGGTAGTGGCAGCATCATGGTTTGGGCCTGTTTTTCTTCAGCAGGGACAGGGAAGATGGTTAAAATTGATGGGAAGATGAATGGAGCCAAATACAGGACCATTCTTGAAGAAAACCTGTTGGAGTCTGCAAAAGACCTGAGACTGGGACGGAGATTTGTCTTCCAGCAAGACAATGGTCCCAAACATAAAGCAAAATCTACAATGGAATGATTCACAAATAAACATATCCAGGTGTTAGAATGGCCAAGTCAAAGTCCAGACTTCAGTCCAATCGAGAATCTGTGGAAAGAGCTGAAAACTGCTGTTCACAAACGATCTCCATCAAACCTCACTGAGCTCGAGCTTTTTGCCAAGGAAGAAGGGGCAAAAATTTCAGTCTCTCGATGTACAAAACTGATAGAGACATACCCCAAGCGACTTGCAGCTGTAATCGCAGCAAAAGGTGGCGCAACAAAGTATTAAGTTAAAGGGGCCAAATAATATTGCACGCCCCACTTTTCAGTTTTTGAATGTCCACAAAAATTTAAAATAACCAATGAATTTCGTTCAACTTCACAATTGTGTTCCACTTGTTGTTGATTCTTCACCAAAAATTTACATTTGGTATCTTTATGTTTGAAGCATGATATGTGGAAAAACGTTGAAAAGTGCCAGGGAGCCGAATACTTTCGCAAGGCATTGTATGTTGTCATAAAAAACAATAAAATCATTAAGTTAAACTTATCAAAAATTATATATCTTGTAGATTGTGAGCCCTCGAGGGCAGGGTCCTCTCTCCTCCTGTACCATTCGTGACTTGTATTGTTTAAGATTACTGTACTTGTTTTTATTATGTATACCTCTACTCACATGTGAAGAGCCATGGAATAAATGGCGCTATAATAATAAATAATAAGAACATATTACATACATTAATATATTCATCATGGGAATACATCAATAATTTCAACCAGGAAGTTGATATAAGGTATAAAGCTGTGCTTGTCATAAAAATTATTGTGTACATATTATATATTGATGACTTCATCATAGAAAAATATTTGGAATTGAGAGTCCTCAGTGGTTGATACCTCTTAATGGCTAATTGAAAAGATGGTAACAAATTGCAAGCTTTTGAGACTACTCAAGCCTCTTCATCAGGCATAGACTAATACAACATCTGAAGAATCACATATTTATACAAAATACAGCACAGAGCTGTCATTATGGGAGAGTGATAAACAGTTGTGTCTATAAATATTTTAACAGTTCGTAGATAAGGAGTGAATATTTTCTTGTCCTCTGATTGAGGTCTGGTTCTATGTTATGATGCCCCCACAAGGTCCGAAGAGCAAATTTCTTAATTGATGTAAAAAGACATAAATCCATGCAACACATTAATTCCTGCACTAAGTGTGTCACAGGTTGTCATAAGTTTATACTCCCAGATTCTCCAGTCTGTCTGAGATTTGATGTTACCTTTCAATGCAAGTAATTTCAGGTCCATGGTGCTATGATCAGGCATACAAAAATGTTTGGCCACAGGTAGATCCATTTTTTTCTCTCTTATTGTGTGGCGGTGATAATTCATCCTTGTTCTCAGTTTTTGCCCTGTCTCCCCAACATATAGACCCCCAGCTGGACATTTGGTACATATAATTAGGTACACCCTATTAGATGTGATGCAGCTGAAAGTACCTGGGATCTTGTAGTCCTGATGTGAATTGGGGATCTTTATCTTGTACGTGGTCATTATAAATGGACAGGTTTTAAATTTTTTCTGGTTGCAAGGAAAGGTTCCTGCAGCTGTTGAAAAGGACAGGGAGCTTCTGACAATGATGCTTCTTAGATTTGGGGGCTGCCTAAAACACAGTAGTGGGGAGTCTGGAAAAATGGATTGTAATCGGGCATCTTTTTATAGTAAAGGTTGTAATTTCCGTGCAGCTACAGTAAAATGCAGCCCTCATAGAGTCCAAATAGTACAATGCACCCCATAGCCCTCAACAGAGTTTAATGCAGCCCCATATAGTCCATAGAGTATAATGCACTAAATAATACTCCAGTATTATGGCCACCACAATGTACTCACTGATTTAAAAAAATAAATAAATACAATACTCACCTCTCCATGTTCCCCAGATTCTCCAGTCTCTGCATTGCTTATCATCAGTAACTCCATTGCGCCCAGCACAGTGTGGCATGATGAAGTGACGTCATCATGCTTGTCGGCTGAGACGTCAGATGCAGAGGGGGAATAATAGGAGAGGGAATGTCAGCTAACGCTCTCTCTTCCCTCATTGCTTTCAACTGTATCAGCATCCAGGATGAATGCGCAGCCACGAGGGGGGACCTCGAGCTGGTGATGACACCGGACTCCTCTGACTCACCTAATAGCATCTCCGTGGACTGCCGATATTAGTGGAGCACTACTGGAGCACTACTACCCAGTTTGCCTCACCCTAACACCTGCCCTGTAAATGGGACTAAAGTAGAGATTTTTATAGTCCTTGTTATGCTTAATACTAAAATGACGGGATAATCCATGCTTGAGAAAACCTTTTCTTATGTTTGATCTATCGGAGTTAATTCTCTTGCAGGGGTTGAATTGTCCTCCCAACATACCTCTTTTTACATTGTCATTCAATGACGTATATCACAAAGATGTTATGCACGAAAAGTAATGGAGAATATTTCACCAGTACTATTAGAGGAAAAAGTGGTAAAGCCAGGATAAGTGGAGGAGCAACATCAGGCATTTTCTTAAGTTGCACTTGAAAATATCGTATGATAATTGTGAATGATTCACGCTATTAGTATTGTTATTACACTGTGATTTGAGTTGGCTCGAGGCCACAATGTTTTTAATTGAAGGCTCTTTACAGAAGGTTGATGTCAGGTTTTTGGGTATGGTAATTATTTATTGAGAATGAGATCATTTACTGTAAATGGATGTGCCCTTGGAAAACTTGTTGAATTTCCTTGTGGCATACATTATAGGTGGTAATAAAATTGTATTAATATTCATCCTGTTTACTTATTTTCCTATCTACTTCAAGTAATGTCTCTTGTTTATGTTTGATAGTATTGAAAAAAGCATGATTTAGCAGTTTTGTTTTATATATTTTATCCTCAAACCTTTGACGTAGAGTTGTAGCCATAATATTGAAATCAGAGTCTAATGTACAATTTTTTTGGTTCCTCATAAATTGTTTTTGCGGTATATTTTCCAAACATTTGCTATAGTGTCCACTGTTAAAATGTATATACCTGTTAGCATTGACTTTTTTTTAAAAAAATTACAAATTCTGGTGCAAATGCGAGTGTCACAGATGAAAATGTTGAAGTCCAAAAAATCGATACATTGGGAGTCAATAAAGGGGAAAAAATATATACACCAATTATTTATGTTACAATCTTTTGTTCGTGATATTATCTCCTTTTTCAAATTATCCCAAATGAGAAAGAGATCATCGATAAATCTTTTGTATAAAACTTTGCTTTCCTTGTATTTGTCCTTGTAGATATATATTGCTTTAACTGTCCCCATGAACAAATTTTCATAAGCAGGTGCGACATTAAACCCCATTGCAGTCCCTCGTATCTGGTGATAATATTCTTCTTGAAAAGTAAAGTAGTTGTTCTATAGTATGAAGGACAGACCTTAAAGAATAAAGTTTTTTTGGTGATCAGGCAGTCTCAAATCACTCCTTAAATAATAGCCCAATATCATGTAATATATTGGAATACAGGTAGGCAACATTTATTGTAACAAATACGTACATAATGTTCCATTAAATGCTTTGCAGTAATTGCATCAGATGTGTTGTTTCCCTTAGGTGGCCATTTAGATTAAAAACATTAGTCTGAACAATTTTGTCAATATGTTCAGAAAGATTACTGGTCATTGAGTCAATTCCCGATATGATGGGTCAGCCTGGCGGATCTCTGAGATTTTTATGTATTTTTAGCAAGTGGCATTACTGTTATGATCCTTAGTGGTTGAGGATCACAAATTACTCCAGCTAAGTAACAAACATAGGACAAGCTCTAGGGAGGTGGCAAACTGGACTGACCGCAAATCTGAACCTATCCAAACATACTAGAAGTAGCCGGTGAACGTGCCTAAAAATCCTAGACGTCTCGAGCCAGCCTGAGGAACTAACTACCCCCAGAGAGAAAGAAAGACCTCTCTTGCCTCCAGAGAAATAATCCCCAAAGATATAGAAGCCCCCAACAAATAATAACGGTGAGGTAAGAGGAAGGCACATACACAGGGGTGAAAACAGATTCAGAAAATGAGGCCCACTAATACTAGATAGCAGAAAATAGTAAAGGGGTCTGTGCGGTCAGTAAAAAAACCTTACAAAATATCCACACTGAGATTTCAAGAACCCCCGCACCAACTAACGGTGTGGGGGGAGAAACTCAGTCCCCTAGAGCAATCAGCAAGCGAGGAGATCACATCTTAGCAAGCTGGACAAGAAACATGATGAATGCTGATAATCAAAAAATGAACGGACAAAAACTTAGCTTGTCTTGGAGAGGCTGGGAGCAAGGTAATCACAAGGAATCTGAAGAGCACTGAATACATTGATAGCAGGCAAGGAACTGAGTATCCAGGTGAGTTAAATAGGAAACCAACCAAGGATAACGAACCAGCTGATGCAGCCAACCTGCAGAAAGACAACACTACACAGTACCGCTTGTGACCACTAGAGGGAGCCTAAAAATAGAGTTCACAACAGTACCCCGCCCTTGAGGAGGGGTCACCGAACCCTCATCAAGACCCCCAGGGCGATCAGGATGAGCCGCGTGGAAGGTACTAACCAAATCGGCCGCATGAACATCAGAGGCGACAACCCAGGAATTAGTATCTTTGGTTCTGACATAGGGCTATGAATAACAAAATCCTGAATACTTTGCACCCGTGCAGTAAGATGATCCACACTAGAAGTCAGAGTCTGAATATTCATGTCTGCAGCTGAGCTCAAAACCACCCAGAGTTCAAGGGGATGAAAGAAGCTAAACAGACTGCAGCAAAGGAAAAGCGGGAGGAAAAAAAAATGTACTCAGGTCTTCTTTTATCCCACTTCTGCGATGCATTAAACACTTTTTTGGCCTGCTATACTGTTATGATCCTTAGTGGTTGAGGATCACAAATTACTCCAGCTAAGTAACAAACATAGGACAAGCTCTAGGGAGGTGGCAAACTGGACTGACCGCAAATCTGAACCTATCCAAACACACTAGAAGTAGCCGGTGAACGTGCCTAAAAAATCCTAGACGTCTCGAGCCAGCCTGAGGAACTAACTACCCCCAGAGAGAAAGAAAGACCTCTCTTGCCTCCAGAGAAATAATCCCCAAATATATAGAAGCCCCCAACAAATAATAACGGTGAGGTAAGAGGAAGGCACATACACAGGGGTGAAAACAGATTCAGAAAATGAGGCCCACTAATACTAGATAGCGGAAAATAGTAAAGGGGTCTGTGCGGTCAGTAAAAAAACCTTACAAAATATCCACACTGAGATTTCAAGAACCCCCGCACCAACTAACGGTGTGGGGGGAGAAACTCAGTCCCCTAGAGCAACCAGCAAGCGAGGAGATCACATCTTAGCAAGCTGGACAAGAAACATGATGAATGCTGATAATCAAAAAATGAATGGACAAAAACTTAGCTTGTCTTGGAGAGGCTGGGAGCAAGGTAATCACAAGGAATCTGAAGAGCACTGAATACATTGATAGCAGGCAAGGAACTGAGTATCCAGGTGAGTTAAATAGGAAACCAACCAAGGATAACGAACCAGCTGATGCAGCCAACCTGCAGAAAGACAACACTACACAGTACCGCTTGTGACCACTAGAGGGAGCCTAAAAATAGAGTTCACAACACATTACGGGACATTAACTGGTGAGAAATCTCTTTTATTGTGGATTCAATTATTATCTGCATTTGCTTTATTAATGAGGGAGCTGTAAAGGGGAGTTGTATTAGGCAGGGAATTTGATGGTATTTTCAGGTAATATTTGAAATCTGAGAGAATTCTATAGGCTTTGCTATAATATTTGTTGTAATTCTGTATGACAACACCCCCTTTGCCTCTTGTCAGCAGATCTAACAACAATGTTCCTATTATCATTGAGAGACCGGAGAGCTTCTCTCTCTATTTTAGTGAGATTGTGAGAGGTTTTCCTTGTAAAAGAATGTTTTTTCAGTAATGAATTTAAATTTATTAAGAACAAAATCATTAAAAATGCTTAAGTGATGTCCCTTGCTCTTTTTTGGAAAAAAATTAGATTTTGCTTTTACATTTATACGGTGACTTACATCAACTTGTGATGCCAGTGGGTTGGAATTTATTTATCCTTAAATAGTAACATTTATTTTTAGTGTAATTTTTCTGATTAAAATCTGAAGTTCTGAAAAAAAGATCAAAGTCCTTAGGTATAAAATTGACACAAAATGAAAGGCCTTGTACCAAATGTGAAAGTTCGGTATTTGTTCATTTATGATCTGATAAGCTGAACACATGTGAAGGGTTGTCTACTTGGGATTTGGAGATAGGCTGATTTTTCCTTTTTTTCGACTTGCTCTGGTTCCTCTATTTGATTTTTACTTTGCCCAGTTTGTGGAAAAATTGATTTATCAGTCATTTTTTGAAAGAACTCGGGATAAAAAAGGAACCAGAGTCCTGGTTCCAGGGGTAGTGTTATCCATGGTAATTGTTTCATTATTATAGTTAGAATTTTCAGTGGAAATCAATTCGGGTGTAGTATCATATATAGATAGATCCACTAGTCTGGTGACAATGGGATCTCCAAACTCAATAAGCGATTCAGATTTAATGACACTAATTGGCGTTAGAGGGTTCACCAGATTCAAAGGTGCATTTTTTTTTCCATAGGAGTGTTTATTAGTAAGGAGGTTCTCAAATTTAAATTACTACTTTTATATGAGAGAGTTGTCCTCCTATCATTATTGGTTTTGTTGATTTTTTCCCTGATGCTCTCAACATGTTTTTTTTTTGTGTCAGAAAAGGATGTAAATGAGGATGATGAGAATTTGTGTTCGAAAATAGTTGTTTTCCTATCATGTCCAGAAGCAACTTCTATAATATTATCAGTTGTCTCTACCATTGTTTTTTGTATACAGTATTATTGCTGTATAATTCCAATGCAGTTTCCTATGGTAGGTCATGACTATTTTATTTTTTTGATGATCAATTGTTTTAGTTTTACTATTACATGTTTTTTATTTGTATTGAAATGAGATGGAGTATTTACGTTATATGACTTTTTGGGTTTATTAATGGAGGGCAGACCCTGTGTTTCATTCTTGTTTAATTTTCCATAATCCTCTCTACCAGGCTGTAGTTTCTTAGATTGTTTTGGGATCGTTTCGTGTTCAAGTTGTGATATAGAAGTGGTGAATGTGATGTTAACATTCATTTTTTTTTTTAAATCAGGAAGAGTTTCAAAACTTAATAATTCATATCCAGGCCAAAACGTAATTCCTCTTTGAGGGCGTCTTCGATCTCAAAGAAGGTTTTTCTCAGTCGTTTTGTATCATCTTCATTAAATAGATCAGTCGTATCACCGGTGTCTGAGGATGGGATCCCAGTAGATCTGATGGTTTTTAAGATGAGACGTTCTCGTGATTAAAGTCAGTTCTGAAACTATTCCATGATGTATGTGGATAAAAGGATAATAGGCTGATAATAGGCTGGATGGTGTACAATATTATATAGCAGCTGGGAAGCAGAATAAGTCCAATAGGGTCTTACCCGGTAGAAACTATAAAAATGAATAAAGATTGTGCTAACCTGATAAAGTTATGTATACACAACAATAAAGAAGCATGAATGTTCAGCTGCTGCAGATCGACAGGTCTTCCGGCCGGTATTGAAGATATGGGAGAAATGAATTTTACGCGCTGCTAATGAATTGATAATAAGGTCCAGATACAGGAACTGTATTTAATGCGATTTTTAATAGACTAATTTCAAAGTACATACACTTGTTTCTTCAGGATATAACTACATGTAGATACATGAAACAGGCAGACACATTTATTGGGGTTGAAATTCAAATAATGGCGCCAAGAAGGCACATGGTATGTCAAAGATCACTCACTATCATTTGTGCTCTGAAAAATACTTTTTAATTACATGGACACCATAAAATCAACCAAAAGAAAGTCCTAAAAAAATATGCTTGACATTTTCATGTGGTGTAAATAAATATTATATATAAATAAATAAATGTGTTTAAAAAGATAAAAAATATATATATTTAAATATATGTAATTGGAATTGAACTCATGCTTTTTGTGTATTAATGTCAGAGAGTGGGCCATATAGAATGAATAAATCACTCTGGAACGCTTGATTGGATCACTTTGATTGTATTTATGATATCATGATAGTGTAAAATTTAGTCGATTTCACTTGCGTTTATCTGTGAAAATATCAGAAATTTGCCTAACATTTTGAAAATTATGCAATTTTCAAACTCCTAATTTTTACATGCTTAAACCAGATAGTTATATCACACAAAATGGTTATTAAATAACATCTACCACATGTCTACTTCACATCAGCATAATTTTTGAAACATCATTTTTTTGTTAGAAAGTTAGTAGGGGTAAAATTGGATCATTTTATTTGCGGGGCCTACATAACAGAGAATACCCAAAAGTTACATTCTAAAAAACACACCCCTCAAAGTCCTTAAAAATATATTAAGGCTGTGTTCACACGTTCAGGATTTCCATCCTTTTTTTTTCCTGACTGAACTGCAGGTCTCTGCAGAAAACGCAGGTGCGTTTTTTGGTGCGTTTTTGGTGCGTTTTTTGGTGCGTTTTTTAGTGCGTTTTTTAGTGCGTTTTTTGATGCAGTTTTGTCTGCAGATTGTCTGTGTTTGACAGAAATAAAGTTTACTGCAGTGGGGAGGAAAAAAAAAAAAAATGATGTCATTTCCTTGTCCAACCCTTTTCTTCTTCCATCCTCCATTTTGGAACTTAACACACCAAAATGAGTGGACGTGTTTGTAATGACAGCGCTCTGCAGAGTGCTGAGAGTAGGCCAGATGACAGCCCGCGGATCCAGCTCCGCACGCCACACCGGATTGCGATCCTGGGGTTGATTCTTCTAATCTTGAATCGTCATAAACGTCAGGTAAGCAGATGTCTGTTTGTTTTATATATTGGGTTATGGGTACATGGCCACGTTCTGGAAACGCTGTGTGTTTGGCGCTGCGTGGGGCCGCAGCGCCAAACATGCAGCGTCCACATGTAACAGCATAGTGGAGGGGATTTCATGAAATCACGTGTCCACTGTGTGTCATGCGTCAGCCCTGCGACTCTGGACATGCTGCGCGTCTTTTATGATCACAGCATGTCCGTGTTCCTTGCTGAGAAGCTGCGGCTCCGCAAGGAATAAAACAGGGCCCTATGCGTGGGGTGCGATGATGCCGGATTTGTACAATGAACACATCTGGCATCATTGCGTCCCAGAAGGGGGTGGGCCTTCCTGAATGTGGACACGTACCCTTACATAATCCACATTGTTTTCCAGGCATGTTGGATATATTTTTCATTGTTGTGTTTACAAAATATATATATTTTTTTTTATTTTAGAGGCTGCGGCAGAGAAGACGTGCGCAGAAAAGGATGTGGGTGCACCCGCTTGTAGCAGACCGAACGGAGAAGGGGCACTTTTATGTGCTGTACAATGATTTGAGGAGGTAAGTAGAAATATATTGAATGACTAATTTACATTTTTTTGCTAGCAATACTTGTGAAGTAACCCTTTTTTGTGTTTCTTTTTAATTTTTCAGATATCCGGAAAAATTTATCTCTTTTTGTCGGCTACCAATTACGGCCTTCGACAGACTGCTTACCATCCTGGCACCCCATTTAAAACGGCAAGACACGGTGATGAGGAAGTCCATCTCTGCTGAGGAAAGGCTGCTCATCACCTTGCGGTAAGTAACAATTTTTCAGGGGGGAATGTAGTTAGGTCTCTATTCTACACGTCTCTGTGTCCAGTATGTGTGATTAAACCCACCCAGTCCTCCTGTTGGACAGGGTGCACACATACACACACACACGTGAGATACGGCCGAGTGTTGCATGGTAATCCCCGGCCCTGCCGCCTGCACTCTGGAGCGGAGTGTGCACCCACATACCAATACATGGAGCCGCACGCTCCACAACGGAGTGCATGCAGCAGGTCCGGGGATTACCATGCAACACTCGGTCATATCTCGCATGCGTGTGTGCACAAGTCCCATCAGGCTTTCTATTTAAATTTTTTACACCCTTTGTGTTGTGCTGGGTGTTAATGCCATCATTATTGAATGGTGCTGGACGCATATTATAGCGGCTTTACTTGTGACATGTTGTAATTACCTTTTTGTGTGACATTTCTAATTTTCTTTTTTGTTTCTTTGCAGATTTTTGGCCACAGGAGAGAGCTATACATCACTGCACCTCCAATTTAGAGTTGGTAAATCTACCATCTCTAACATTGTGAGGTGCACATGTACCGTGATCTGGCAGAAGTTGCAGCCTATAGTGATGCCTTCCCCAACCGAGGAGACTTGGCTGCAGGTTGCAGCAGGCTTTCAGTCTGTGGCCAATTTCCCAAACTGCATAGGTGCAGTCGATGGTAAACATGTTCGGGTTCAGCAGCCACCACGATCAGGATCACGCTTCTTTAATTATAAGAAGTATTTTTCAGTGGTCCTGATGGCGGTGGCTGATGCCCATTACAAATTTGTTGCCATTGATGTTGGTGCCTATGGTAGTACTGGGGATTCTCGGGTGTTGCGAACGTCACAGATTGGGATGCAAATTCTTCGAGATGGCGGCACGCTCCCAGCCCCAAGACCTTTGCCGGGTTCCACACATCCAGTGCCCTTTGTGATGGTATCGGATGAGGCGTTTCCCTTAACGACAACCCTGCTGCGCCCATACCCACGAAGGGGACTGGATGCCCGACGGAGGATTTTTAATTATCGGCTGAGTCGTGCACGCAGATATGTGGAATGCACCTTTGGGATCATGACTAGTCAGTGGAGGATCTTTCACACTGCCATTCAGTTGGACACAGACACCGTTGATGCTGTGATAAAGGCTTGCTGTGTACTCCACAACTATGCTCGTGAGTACAACACTGACGTAGATGTGGAGTACCAGCAGGCAGTATTTAATCCAGTGGTCAACGGGGGTCTGGGCAGGCCGTCCAACTCGGGTGTGCGTGTGAGAGAATCCTTCACTGACTACTTCATGAGTCCAGAAGGTGCCGTGCACTGGCAATACTCCTGTGCTGGTGTTGAGCAGCCTGACCAGCAGAGAAGGATGCATCTACACTGACCCCCCCAGAAATGTTGCCGACATCGCTGATAACAGTTTTGCCAACATCCCGAAGAATGAGAAACGCCAGCAACCAACACAAAAGTTTGAAAAAAAATTTTTTTGTTTCATGTTACCAAAAAAAGTTTTAAATAATTGGTTGTAATATCAATAAAAAATCTATTTGGGTGTAATTTGTTTTTTTTTGTTTTTTTTGGCTACAAAAATTTTGGTGTTTTATGAAAATAATAGCAGTATGACGTATACAATTGTTAACACATCAACACATAAACCACTAATTGATAGCCCATAAACCCAGGATAGCGGCCTTGACCGCATTGTAATAAAGACGAGAATATTATGTGTGAAATATAATATATTTAAAAGAACACAAATTCTTTGCAATATTTACAAAAGATTTTTCAATTAGAAAAAAACAAAAAAAAGCCCCTTTCAAAGGCAACCGGCAACTGGAGCTAAAAAACAAACAAAAAAAAACTCGGTGCCACTGAAAACTTTTGCCCACGTTCAATTCAGAAAAGTATATTCTGGAGAATAGAGGAAATTTGATCCCTCTGATTGATATGGTGCTCCCCCCATATGCTGCGAACTTCCTCTATCTCCAGAAGTAACTTGGCTGTGGGCCAAATACTGGGGTCTGGAAGCTGGTGTTTCCGGTGTTCGGTGTCGGGGCCTGAAAAGTCCCAACACCCCCATCAGAACTTCATTGTATGGAGATATCGGAGCAGGGTCCTCCAGAGCAGTGAGGGACATCTGGACCATGGACATGAAAAGAGATTGTCTATCCGGTGGCAGGGAGCGTGTTTTTCTTGCCACAGTTATTGCGAAGGAGTCGCAGTGGTCATCAGAACTTGATTTTTTTAATAGATCTAACGTGTCGCAAGCTATTTGGACAGTTTGGTCATCTTGGTTTTTCTTTGTTTTTTTTTTTTTCTCTGCTGCCACCGGATAGACAGCTCTCTTCTCCACTCTCACAGCTTCTGCGGAATCAGATGCTTCAGCAGCTGCTGAACTAGATGTTGATGCAGCAGCTGCTGAAGTGGATGCTGATTCAGCAGAAGCTGTGGGAGTGGAGGTAGAGATGGTCCCTCCCACTCCAGAGGAACTGCCTGCTCCATCCTCTTTGTCGCTGTCCTCCAAATCACCCACCGACATGTTTCCTTCCGTCCTGTTGGAGAAAAAAAAAACATCAATTTTTCGCACAACATATTATATTTAAATAATCATGTGGAGTGGATTTTAACTTACTTTCTCAATGTCCTACTGGACACAAGAAACTGCAGCTCTTCGCTAAAGGGAAATTTACTTTTGCTTGGCGAAGAGCCACTCTTAGAACATTCGTTCAGGAACTTCGTGAAACGGTCTCTGATTGAGCGCCAACGTTTTCTCACATCGTTATCTACCAAAAAAAGGTTACAAAATACAACAACATTTTTTGTGAGATCTAAACAAATTATATTTTTAATATACTCAAGGTTTACTAAATAAATTTAAATAAAATTACCAATTTGCTGCTGTGTACTCCCTGGATACTTGTCCCAATCTGGGATAAGGTCTCGTACTATTTTAGTCCAGGCTAGTTCCCGGAAATATTTATCCTTGTAGGATTCATCAGCTGGGTCCCACAAGGCCGGATAATCCCGAACCTACAATAAATACAATAGTGTCATCTCATAATCTATAGCGCGACCAAGTAATGTTAAACAATTGCTGGAATTGTTTGTGTTTGGTGTGAACTTTAGTATTGTGCTAAGTCGCCGGACACAGGGACAACTCTCCCATCCTAAATACCGCATGGGAGTTGTAGTCCGATACGGCGACTTAAAAAGGAGCAAACGGGGGCACCACGGTCGGTGGGACTCAAACCTAGGCCCAGAAAACACTATATGACAAAAAAAGAGAAAAAAAAAGATGGGCCTAACAAAAAACGGGAGTCACCACCATACAAATAACAAGAAAGCAGCTTTATTCCACACATATGCAAAAGACAGAACATTTTAAAAACATTAAAAACTAAGGGATGTGACATATCCCTGTACAAACCAAAGGCCCATAATACGGCCACAGCACCGCATCACTCCCAAAGGGGTATTATTTGCACATGCCCAAAATAATACAAAATCTGTCCCACAGGCTCATGTGAAGGCTAAGAATAAAATTAACCAGCTCCCTGAATGCTGACTGTCACTAAGATGTGAAAAATGCAATGCCTACCTAATAGTGGTATGCAATCTGAAAAAGGAAGAAAATGCACACAATTTTACACATGAAAAAAACCATCAGACTAGGACAGCATGCTGTAAATAACCATGGATGAAATACCCACCAGTAGAGGGAGAATCATGACCTGGAGCGCAAAAACACATGCAATAACGCAGAAATACCACAGATTGCTAGCATGGGCATGTATACCCTAAGGGAGGTGCGGGCGGCAGACACCCAACGCGTGTCGCCACACAGCGGTGGCTTCGTCAGGGGTGATGACATCCTTGGTTTGTACAGGGATATGTCACATCCCTTAGTTTTTAATGTTTTTAAAATGTTCTGTCTTTTGCATATGTGTGGAATAAAGCTGCTTTCTTGTTATTTGTATGGTGGTGACTCCCGTTTTTTGTTAGGCCCATCTTTTTTCTCTTTTTTTGTCCGATACGGCGACTTAGCACAATAGAGGCATATCGTCGCATGGGGACGGACACACATATTTAAGTATTTAAGTGCCACGTATAAGTGCCACGTGCCACGTATTTAAGTGCCACGTGCCACGTATTTAAGTGCCACGTATAAGTGCCACGTGCCACGTATTTAAGTGCCACGTGCCACGTATTTAAGTGCCACGTGCCACGTATTTAAGTGCCACGTGCCACGTATTTAAGTGCCACGTGCCACGTATTTAAGTGCCACGTGCCACGTATTTAAGTGCCACGTATTTAAGTACCACGTATTTAAGTGCCACGTGCCACGTATTTAAGTGCCACGTATTTAAGTGCCACGTATAAGTGCCATGTGCCACGTATCACGTACAAGTGCCACGTGCCACGTATTTAAGTGCCACGTGCCACGTATTTAAGTGCCACGTGCCACGTATTTAAGTGCCACGTGCCACGTATTTAAGTGCCACGTATTTAAGTACCACGTATTTAAGTGCCACGTGCCACGTATTTAAGTGCCACGTATTTAAGTGCCACGTATAAGTGCCATGTATCACGTATAAGTGACACGTATCACGTATAAGTGACACGTATCACGTATTTAAGTGCCACGTATCACGTACAAGTGCCACGTGCCACGTATTTAAGTGCCACGTATCCCGTATTTAAGTGCCACGTCTTTCATTTGCACGTATTTTTCCTATTGTAAGGTGGCATTAATCCCGGTTAATAATGGAGAGGCGTTAATAAGACGCCTATCCATTATTAATCCTATTAAAGGGTTAAATGGCGGAAAAAATTGGCGTGGGCTCCCGCGCAATTTTCTCCGCCAGAATGGTAAAGCCAGTGACTGAGGGCAGATATTAATAGCCAGAAGAGGGTCCATGGTTATTGGCCCCCCCTGGCTACAAACATCTGCCCCCAGCCACCCCAGAAAAGGCACATCTGGAAGATGCGCCTATTCTGGCACTTGGCCACTCTCTTCCCACTCCCGTGTAGCGGTGGGATATGGGGTAATGAGGGGTTAATGCCACCTTGCTATTGTAAGGTGGCATTAAGCCCGGTTAATAATGGAGAGGCGTCAATAAGACGCCTATCCATTATTAATCCAATGAAAGGGTTAAAAAAAAAAACACAAACACTAGAAAAAAAATATTTTAATGAAATAAAGACACACACTTTTTGACCATATTTTATTGTACGCTCAATCCGTCCTGAAGACCCTCGACCTGAAAAAGACGCAAAATAAAAAAACAAATTCATACTCCCTGGCCCTGTCCGCAGAAATCCATCGAGGGTCCAACGAAGATCTTCCATGGAGAACAGACACATCCAGAGATATGTCTGCTCTCCACGGCTGCAGCAACACACTGACAGGAGCCATAGTTCCTGTCGGTGTGTCACTGCGCATGCGCGAGCGAGTTAACCGGCGGTCATTGACCCCGGCTCTCTCGCTTAACGGCAGTGCTGCGTGGGAAAGTTCAACGCAGCTGTACTGCCGTTAACCGAGACGCCGGCGCCATTGAGCTCAGGGACAGTACGCGATACACTGCTAGGAGCTTCGCTCCTGGCAGTGTATCGCCGGAGAGCAGCCGATCGTCGTGGGACACTCGGTTATGGATTCTGCGGACAGGGAGTATGGATTTGCTTTATTATTTTGGGATTTTTTCATTGAGGATCGAGGGCTTCGCCTACAAGTGTGCTGTTGGTGAGTATATACTCTGTGTTATGTGTTGTATGTACTGTACTGTGTGTCATGTTTGTGTATTGTGTGTTTGTGTTTGGTGTGAACTTTAGTATTGTGCTAAGTCGCCGGACACAGGGACAACTCTCCCATCCTAATACCGGATGGGAGTAGTAGTCCGATACGGCGACTTAGCACAATAGAGGCATATCGTCGCATGGGGACGGACACACAGACTTACCAAATCAATCAGACGCCCGACATCGATCCCCATGCGACGGTATAACTCCATGATGACAGTCTCTTCGTGACACAGTCGGGACCACACACGCCGCCCACGGACTTCCGCCCACGCACTTCCGCCCGCTTCCCCGCACTTCCTGCAGCAGCGGTTCTGCACATCAAACCGCAGTAAAACACGCAGATATATTTTTGATCTGCGTGTTTTACTGCGATTTTGACCTCACAATGGAGGTCTATGGGTGCAGAACCGCTGCGTTTCAGGAAGAAGAATTGACATGCTCCTTCTTTTTTCCGGGAGCTATTCAGCACGGCTTTTTTTTTAAATTTCCGGACCATGTGCACAGTGTGTCCTGTTTTCCATAGGGTACAGTGTACTGTACCCTGCATGGAAAACAGCTGCGGAACCGCAGCGGCAAAACCGCCGCGGTTCCGCGGCAAAAAACGCACTGTGTGAACATGGCCTAAAGAAGATTATTAACTCTTCAGATGCTTAACATGAATTAATGCAATGTGGAAGGAAAAAATGACACATTTTACTTTTTTTTTTTACAAATATTTTACTTTAGCCCCAATTTTTTTATTTTCACAAAAGTAACAGGAGAAATTGGGTACCAAAATTTTAATGCAATTTATCCTGCGTTATACAGCATATGTGGGGGAAAACTACTGTTCGGGCACATGGCAGGGCATGGAAGAGAAGGAGCGCCATTTGAGTTCTTCAATGCAAAAATGTCTGAAATCTAGAGTGAACACTGTCATGATAATGTAAAAATGCCATGTTTGAGTATCTACCTAAAAGTCCCATGGCTTTTCAGACACACTCTGTGGGCCTTTCCGACACCCTCTTCCTTCTCACTCTGCCTGAGTATGTAATTCAAAACCCCTCATTTCCCCCCTCCCTCAAGAATTTATATGGCTTCAAAGTGAAAGTACAAGTAGAAGCACATGGGAAAAAGAACCCAGGTTTCTTTGTCCTTGCAAATGTAAATATCATAGCACCAATTAATAATAGATGTGGGACAAATACATTTTTGACATGGGCTTCGGTAGAACAATCAGCCTGTGAGTTTTCTAGGTTCCAGAACCAGCACAATTGAGAAATGGATTACTACAGAACTGGGTCACCCAGCTACCCCATGTCTATACTCAATGAATCCTTATGGCATGCTGAGCATAACGACACAGGTGTCGTCTTTCTACAAGGTTCCTACACCAAGATATGTGGGATGATGGGTTTTCATAATGCTAAGACAGGGGAATATCTAGTCTCTAAGTGAGGTCACCACAGGGGAGGGCTTTGGTTTTAGGCTAGGAAATAAGTGAGTCAAGCAGCAGTCTTCACATGTCTTTGTCTGGGGTCTAGCTGCTATACAGGGGTGATGCATCTGGACATATGCTTGCCCTTCCCCCACAGCACACGGTCGGCCAGGAGATGATATGACATAACGAAATGTAAGTGTTTTTCAATTTTAATCCCATTTTATTTATAATTTTATTGTACATATGATATTTGTCTTCTTTATAATATCTTTTTATACTTTGTAAACACTGCATACCTTTTTTGGAGTAAAATATAAAACTACTAGCTTGTCTCTCCTTGTTCTATAACGAACTGTCACGTCCTCTGATGTGAAATACGCTACTGATTTGGGTTGCCTCCGGACCCGTAAATAATTACAAAATCGGAGCTGGTGGCAGTGGAATTGTCCTGGGTGTTTTTGGAGTCTTTGCAGCAACTGGTGGCATTGACAATTATTGTTTCCGCCTGAGTGGGAGTAGTTATATCACCCTCGCTGCAGCGTGCCCAATAGCCAGTACATATCAGGCAGCCTTTCTGGTGACTAATTACCCTAGGTGCAGTATCCTGACTGACCTGAGGGTAAGGGGGGCGCCAGAGAGCTGCAGGTTCCATACTGGAACTTGGAAGTGGGATATAGATAAATCCCCTTCAGAAAGAACCAGGTTCAACCAAACAACCCCGGTTCATGACAAATTGGTGTGAGTGGTGGGGATGATAAAGGTATCCTCCCCGTGAGCCTTGACATATTGGGGACACACAGTGGGATTCCTGACAGACACCATGTCACATTTGGAGAGCCCCTGATGTAACTAAACAGTGAAAAAAACAGTGACACCATTTTGAAAACTAGACCCCTCAAGGAACATATCTAGATGTATGGTGAACACCTTGAACCCCCAGGTGCTTCACAGAGCTTTATAACATTGAGCTGTCAAAATAAAAGTCACATTTTACCCACAAAAATGTTCTTTTAGTGCCATTCTTTTTTAATTTTCACAAGGGTAACCATACAATTTGTTGTGCAATTTCTCCTGGGTACACTGATATGCCATATGTGGGGGAAAACTACTGTTTGAGCACACAAAGGGCTTGAAAGGAAAGTAGTGCCAAAATTGTCTGGAATCATTAGCGAATGCCATGTTGGATTAGGAGAGCCTCTGATGTGTCTAAACAGTGGAAATCCCCCACAAGTGAAACCATTTTGGAAACTAGACCCCTCAGAGAACTTTTCTAGATATGTGGTGAGCACTTTGAACCTTCAGATGCTTCACGGAAGTTTGTAATGTTTTGAAAATGAAAAAAAAATGCTTTTCCTGCAAACATGTTGGTTTTGCCTTAAATTTTTCATTTTTACAAACAGGTAACAGGATCAAAATGCACCATACAATTTATTGTGCAATTTCACCTGAGTACAACGATACCCCATATGTGGTTGCAAAGCTCAGACGGGAAGAAGTGCCATATTGAAGTTCAGAAGGGAAAAGGCGCCATATTGGAGATCAAATTTGCTGGAATGGTTTGCGGGTACCATGTCATATTGGCAGAGCCCCTGAGGTGCCAGAACAGTAGACCACCCCTCATAAGTAATGTAATGTAACAAACTACACTTCTCAATGAATTCATCTAGGGGTGCAGTGAGAAATTATACCATTAGGCGGTGAAGAAAGAATAATTACATTTTTACAGCTAAAATGTTGTTTTAGCCCCAAAGTTTAAATTTTTATAAGGGCTAATTGAAAAATGGACCTCTCAGTTTGTTGTGCAATTTCTCCTGAGAGCGCCAATAACCTACATGTTATTAGAAACTACTTTTGAGGCACAGTGCAAATCTTAGAAGGGAAGAAGAACCATAATTTAGTGCAGATTTTACTGTTCGGGTTTGTGAGGTCTATGACCCACTGAGCTGTACAGGACTCGGGAGGGATGGAGCGCTATTGGCCTCCTGGAGTGCAGATTTTCCTAGAATAGTTTGCAGACTCCATACATAGAGCCCTTAAATGCTAGAAGAGTAGAATACCCCCCTCAAGTGACCCCATTTTGGAAATTACACCACTTTAGGAATTTATCTACAGATGTAGTGATGATTTGACTCCATGTGTTTTTTCCAGAAACAAGAAGCAGTGGATGTTGCAGAATGAAAATTACAAATCTGCTATTGTAGTGCCCGTACATTGTAGAGCACAGTACGTTATTCCCAGCTCGTGCTTCTGGAGACACACATTTTTAAATTAAGCGGGCTCTCATCGTTACAGAAATTTCAACTATGTGAACGTTAAATATGGTTTCAGCATATGTGGGGCTCAGAATGGAGGGTGCATTTGGATTTGGGAGTGCAGAATTCGCTGGATTTCTTTTGGGGGGTGAGGAGCCATAGCGCTTTTCAGAGCATTTGTGCTACCAGTAACGTAGAAGCCCCCTATATTTCCATTGACAGTTCATGGAGCTGAGTGGGGACTTGCTTTTTTTGTTGAATGAGTTGAAACTTTTATTGGGAACATTTTACATAATGTTTAAGATTACATTTATCCGGTGATCTACGCTGAGCACTTGCATTGTGGTTTCCATCTAAATCTTCAAACAACTTTATTCAGAAGAAACCCCTGAGGGACCAATTCACTATGATGAGGCAGCAGGGTTATTCTGGACTCTGTTCAGTGGTGTTCTTTTTTTCAGAGGTGCATAAAACTGTGGTTAACTGTATTTTTATGCATGCCTAAAAAGATGGACACCACCAGATCATAGGCCAGACACCGTCCACAGTGACCCCATCTACCTCATTTTAGGGAATCTTCCACAGGGGGGTTTCATCTGAATTGCATATTTCAGAGATTCACCTGGAAACCCTGGTGTAAGCGCTTAGCGCAGAGCGCAGGCTAAATATGGGCCAAGCCTTACTGCGATCTTTAAGAGGTAGAATGAACAAACCAACAGCAGGTGAAGAATTTATTCTATTTATTTTTTACACTGTTCCTCATGTGGTATAAGTGATTACTGATTAGACTACTTTATTCTTCTGGTCGTGTGATTACAGTGATACTAAAAAAAAATTATGTTTGTAAGACAATAGCTTTTTTTGTTTTTTAAACTAGATTTTGCATTGCCATATTTTGAGAGCTATATTTTGAGAGCTATAATTTTTCCATATTTATGCTGACAGAATGATGTTAGGGCTTGTTTTTTGCGGGACCAGATGGCGCTTTTATTGGTACAATTTTTGGGCACATGGCATTTTGTGATCACATTCTATTCTGAATTTTGGGAGGCAGAATGAGCAAAAATGAGCAATTAAGGAATTGTTTCTTTGGGGTTTTTTTATACCGTTCTGTGAGTGGTAAAATTGATAAAACAGCTGTTTTATTTGGGTCAGTACGATTACAGTAACATAGTAACATAGTTAGAAAGGCCGAAAAAAGACATTTGTCCATCTAGTTCAGTCTGTATGTCAAAATAAATCCCCAGATCTACGCCTTTCTAAAGAACCGAATAACTGTAAGATACAATATTGTTACGCTCCAGGAAGACATCCAGGCCTCTCTTGAACCCCTTGATTGAGTTCACCATCACCACCTCCTCAGACAAGGAATTCCAGATTCTCCCTGCCCTATCAGTAAAGAATACTCTTCTATGTTGGTGGAAAAATCTTCTGTCCTCCAGATGCAGAGAATGCCCCCTTGTGAATATCACCTTCCTTGGTATAAACAGATCCTTGGGGAGATATTTGTATTGTCCCCGTATATACTTATACAGGGTTATTAGATCGCCCCTCAGTCATCTTTTTTCTAGACTAAATAATCCTAATTTTGCTAATCTCTCTGGGTATTGTAGTTTCCCCATCCCCTTTATTAATTTTGTTGCCCTTCTTTGTACTCGCTCTAGTTCCATTATATCGTTCCTGAGCACCGATGCCCAAAACTGTACACAGTACTCCATGTGCGGTCTAACCAGGGATTTGTACAGAGGCAGTATAATGCTCTCATCATGTATATCCAGGCCTCTTTTAATGCACCCCATGATCCTATTTGCCTTGGCAGCCACTGCCTGGCACTGGCTGCTCCAGGTAAGTTTATCACTAACTAGGATCCCCAAGTCCTTCTCCATATCAGATTTACCCAGTGGTTTCCCGTTCAGTGTGTAATGGTGATATTGATTCCTTCTTCCCATGTGTATAACCTTACATGTATCCTTCTTAAACCGCATCTGCCACCTCTCAGTCCAAGTTTCCAACTTATCCAGATCCATCTGTAGCAGAATACTATCTTCTCTTGTATTGACTGCTTTACCTAGTTTTATATAATCTAAAAATATCGATATCTTACTGTGTAAACCTTCTACCAGATCGTTGATAAATATGTTAAAGAGAATAGGTCCCAACACCGACCCCTGCTGTACCCCACTGGTCACAGCGACCCAGTTAGAGAATATACCATTTATAACCACCCTCTGCTTTCTATCACTAAGCCAGTTACTTACTCATTTACACACATTTTCCCCCAGACCCAGCATTCTCATTTTGTGTACCAACCTCTTGTGTGGCACGGTATCAAATGCTTTGGAAAAATCAAGATATACCACAAACACATCTAATGACTCACCTTGGTTCAGTCTATAGCTTACCTCTTCATAAAAACTGATCAGATTGGTTTGACAGGAGCAATTCCTCATAAACCCATGCTGACATGGAGTTAAACAGTTATTCTCATTGAGATAATCCAGAATAACATCCCTCAGAAACCCTTCAAATATTTTACCAACAATAGAGGTTAGACTTACTGGCCTATAATTTCCAGGTTCACTTTTAGAGCCCTTTTGGAATATTGGCACCACATTTGCTATGCACCAGTCCTGTGGAACAGACCCTGTCGCTATAGAGTCACTAAATATAAGAAATAATGGTTTGTCCTTTACATTACTTAGTTCTCTTAGTACTCGTGGGTGTATCCCATCCGGACCCGGAGATTTATCTATTTTAATCTTATTTAGACAGTTTCGCACCTCTTCTTGGGTTAGATTGGTGACCCTTAATATAGGGTTTTCTTTGTCTCTCGGCATTTCACCCAGCATTTCATTTTCCACCGTGAATACTGTGGAGAAGAAGGTGTTTAATATATTAGCTTTTTCCTCGTCATCTACAACCATTCTTTCCTCACAATTTTTTAAGGGGCCTACACTTTCACTTATGATTCTTTTACTATTGATATAGTTGAAGAACAGTTTGGGATTAGTTTTAGGGTACCGTTACACTAAACGACTTACCAACGATCATGACCAGCGATACGACCTGGCCGTGATCGTTGGTAAGTCGTTGTGTGGTCGCTGGAGAGCTGTCACACAGACAGCTCTCTCCAGCGACCAACGATTAGGGTAAAGACTTCGGCATCGTTGAAATTGTCTTCAACGATGCCGAAGTCCCCTGCAGCACCCAGGTAACCAGGGTAAACATCGGGTTACTAAGTGCAGGGCCGTGCTTAGTAACCTGATATTTACCCTGGTTACCATTGTAAAAGTAAAAAAAAAACAGTACATACTCACATTCTGATGTCTGTCACGTCCCCCGCCGGCGTCCACAGGGTTAAACTGCTTTCGGCAGGAGCGCTTGCTAATGCACACGCTGCTGCCGAGAGCTTCCCCACTGAATGTGTCAGCGCCGGCAGTAACAGCGGTGACGTCACCGCTGTGCTCTGCTTTACGGCCGGCACTGACAATCAGTGCAGGAAGCTCTCGGCAGCAGCGCAGCATTAGCAACGCTCCTGCCGAAAGCAGTTTAACCCTGTGGACGCCGGGGGACGTGACAGACACCGGAATGTAAGTATGTAGTGTTTTTTTTTTAACTTTTACAATGGTAACCAGGGTAAATATCGGGTTACTAAGCGTGACCCTGCGCTTAGTAACCCGATATTTACCCTGGTTACCATTGTAAAACATTGCTGGCATGGTTGCTTTTGCTGTCAAACACAACGATACACGCCGATCTGACGACCAAATAAAATTCTGAACTTCTAGCTCCGACCAGCGATATCACAGCAGGATCCGGATCGCTGCTGCGTGTCAAACACAACGAGATCGCTATCCAGGACGCTGCAACGTCACGGATCGCTGTCGTTCTCGTTGGGAAGTCGCTCAGTGTGAAGGTACCTTTACTCTCCTTAGCAATGTGCTTCTCTGTTTCCTTTTTGGCAGCTTTAATTAGTTTTGTAAATAAAGTATTGTTTTCCCAATAGGTTTTTAGAGCTTCAATGGTGCCATCCTACTTTAGTAGTTTAAATGCTTTCTTTTTACTGTTAATTGCCCCTCTTACTTCTTTGTTTAGCCACATTGGGTTTTTCCTATTTCTTGTCCTTTTATTCCCACCAGGTATAAACCGCTTACAGTGCCTATTTAGGATATTCTTAAACATTTCCCATCTATTATCTGTATTCTTATTTCTGAGGACATTGTCCCAGTCAACTAGATTAAGGGCATCTCTAAGCTGGTTAAACTTTGCGTTCCTAAAGTTCAGGGTTTTTGTGACCTCCTGACAATTTCCCCTAGCAAAAGATGCCCGAATAGCTGCAGATTTGTTATTCTGTCAGGTCTATTAGATAGTATTAGATCTAAAAGTGCTGCTCCTCTGGTTGGATTCTGCACCAATTGTGAAAGATAATTTTTCTTGGTTATTAGCAGAAACCTGTTGTTTATGGGTTTCGCAGGTCTCTGTTTCCCAGTTAATATCCGGGTAGCTAAAGTCCCCCGTAACAAGGACCTCATTATGGGTTTGGGTTGCAGCTTCATTTATCTGCCTTAGTAGTATACTTTCCATGACTTCTGTTATATTTAAAGTTGTAAACTTTCCATGATTTCTGTTATATACAGTGATACCACAATTACATTTTTTTTCATGTTTTGGCACTTTTACGCAGCAAAAACTATTTTATAGAAAAAATAATAATCGGCCCCTCGCGTTGATGTTGCCGATCGGAGGGGATAGGATGCTCCCTCCCTCTCCCTGCCTTCTAAATGCTGCAATTGATATTGATTGGAGCATTTAGGGGTTAAACTGCTGTGAATCGGTGTGGGCACCTTTCCTTCGCAGTGAGAGCTGTGTGTGTCAGCTGTCAGAATCGCTGAACACTCAGTGACGATCACTGTGTATGCAAAATCGCCAGGACATATCCATATGTCCAAGGTCGGAAAGTTCTTCCCCATCTGGACGTATGGATACGTCTAAGGTAGTGAAGGGGTAAATGAAGATGATACAAAACAACTGAGAAAAATCTTCTTTGAGTTTGAAGACGCACTCAAAGACGAATTACATTTTGGCATGGATGTGCAGTTCTTGAGCAGCTATAGGGAAGGAAAAATGTGCCCCAGAAGGTTGGTGAATAACTTGCCCTTTCCTAACGTAATTGACTTCACATTAGAATGGAGTCCAATATTAATAATTGCAGGTACAAAATGGACTTGTTTATAAAAAAAGGTGTAAATTTTCTGACATTGCCACTGTGAAGATTCTTTTGTTTGGTAGGTAAAGAATTATTAGGTTTTGAAAATCTGATTTTAAAAAAATGTATTCTAACATTATCACTTCTATTCAAGTAAAAGGACACCACACTCAAGAGTCAGCATCGGTGCACAAGTAGGGTATCCAGCCCTTCGTAACAATGTCTAGAAGAAAGACTTGGCACTCAGGTAGTGAAAAAATTGAAAGTTTAATTTATTTGCATCCAGACAACAATCCGTTATTTGAATGTTTTGGATCTACAATCAGACCTTCATCAGAAAAATCTTTTATCCGGATGGAGAATACATATACATATGGAGTAAACAAAAAATAGTTTTTCTTCTATACATTATCACTTCTACATCACAACTCGAACATGAAACTTTCATGAAAAAATCTATGAAACTACAGCATGATAGGGTCTGTCCCTCATTAACAAACCTAAAAAGTCAAATAACGTAAATACCACATCTTATTTCAATACAAATAAAAACATTTTTAATTGGAAAGCCAAGAAAATTGATAATAAAAAATTAAGCAATCATCAATGACCATTGACCAATCAAAGAAATCTGCATTGAAATCAGACAGTAATAATATAAAAATTACAATAGTAGAGACAACCAATAATATTATGGAAGTGGCCTCTGAACAAAATAGAACACCATGTTTTGAACACAAATTCTCATCATCCTCATTTATTTCCTTTTCTGACACAAGAAAACACCTTGAAAGTGTCAATGAACAAATCAACAAAATCAATAATCATAGGACTCAGGAGGATATTCTCTACCATAAAAGCATTAATTTAAATTTGACAACCTCCTTACTAATTAACACTTCTACAGAAAAAAATGAAAGCCTCAGAATCTCATTAAGTGGAAATTACAAATATAGATTAAACAACAAACCAGGTATCATTTTAATCAGTATAACGCCACCAACCTGACAGTGTCTGTAGTTTACTTAGCAAAATTCTGATGATAGGTTCGCTTTATAAAATATATTTTTATTTTCTGTCTATTTAAACATTTATTTTTTTATATAAAATAATTCTTGACACCACATGCAAATGCCAAGAACTGTCTTTTGTTTTTTTTGTTAATGGTGTTTATATAATGAAAAATGTTTTATTTAGAGCACAAACAATAGTGAGTGAACCTTGACATACCATGTGCCTTCTTGGTGCGAATACTTGAATTCAACCCCTATAGATCTGTCTGACCGTTTCATATATTTACACGTGGTTATATCCTGAGGAAGTGTGTGTTCTCCTGAAGGCGTCAATTAAAACCGGCAATAAATACAGTATCTGAACCTTGTTATCAATTCAATAGCAGCGCGGAAGTTCTACAAATTTCTCCCATATCTTTAATACCAGTCGGACAACCTGTGGATCTGCAGCAGCTGAACATTCATGCCTCTTAATTGTTGTGTATGCAAAACTTTGTCACATTAGCGCATTCTTTATTAATTGCTATAATTTCTACCAGGTAAGATCCTATTGCTGTCATTCTGCTTCCCAGCTCCTGTATAATATTATACACTGGGAAGGAAATATCCTATTATCCTTTTATCCACTTGAGTCGTGGAGAATTTTGACAACCAACTATGAGTAGTGCTGGATATGATTTGATTAGTGATTGCAGACCACTGGCATGAAAAACTCCCACTACCCCAGTGCGCGTTTCACCATTTTCTGCATCTTTTTGGGGCGTGTCAGGGTAGCGGGATTTTCTCATGCCAGTGGTCTACAATCACTATTCAAATCATATCCAGCACTACATTTCCCTGATAATGCTATTTTTAAAGCACTTTGTCCCATTATATGGGTTGGTACAGTAGCTGACAATATGCAGTCCAAGAGAATGCAGTGTACTAATCACGTGGGTGTGTATGGCTGTTTGTCTATGCACTAGAATTGTATTATTAATTTTCGCATACCTACATGTGGCTGGCTAGGCAATTGCAAATTGGACTTAATAGGTGTTTGATGATACCAATTATGGCCCTTTCTGCTCCATATTAGAAACTCCTCTACTTTGCACATTTATATAGATATAAGAGGTTTTGGACATTCATGGGAACCACATACACTTTTTGTTGGAGCATGTATGTGCATTATTACAGCTTGGTATAATTTATACTAATAATTGTTTTGGATCCTTTTATCATATAGTAAGTATTAATGATTTATAACAGGCATGTTTATGTCCCTAGAGGTACTCCATGTTTTATGAGATTATTTATTTGCATGTTTTTTAATATAATACTTTATTGAACTTTTCAAGATTTTTATTATACATATATCTCTTCTTTTCTATCCATCTAACTTCCTTATGGACATTATAAAAATTGTTAATGACAATTCATGCAGATTAATGTTTTTAATCTAACTGGCCACCTCAGGGACTCATTTGATTCAATTAATGCAAAGCATCGGATGAAACACTACGTACATATTTCTTATATTAAATGTTGCCTCCCTGTGTTCCAATATATCACATGATATTGGGCTGTTATGCTTTGAAAATTATTTAATGAGTGATTTAAAACTTCCTGGTCACCGACAAACCTTTATTCTGGAAGGTCTGCCCTTCATACTAAAGAACAACTACTTTACTTTTCAAGGAGAATATTATCACCAGATATGTGGGACTGCAATGGGGTCCAAGATCGCACCTACTTATGCGAATTTGCTCGTTTATGGGGGCATTTAAAGAAACATATATCTTTAAGGACGAATACAAGGAAAGCATAATTTTATAATAAACATTTATCTATTATCTCTTTCTCATTTGGGATAATTCAAAAAGAGTCATACAATCTTTTATTCATGATATTAACATAAATAATTGGGGTAGACATTCTTCCCCCTTCATTGACCCCAATGTATCAATTTTCCGGATATCACCATTTTCATCTCTGACAATCGCATTTGCACCAGAACTTCTTCTTCTTTTTTTTTTTAAAGTTGATTTTAACAGTTCTATACATTATAACAGTGGAGACTATAGCAAATGGTTGCAAAATATACCACAAAACCAATTTATGAGCATCCAAAAAAATTGTACATTAGACTCTGATTTCAATATTAGGGTTAAAACTCAAAGTGAAAAGTTTGAGGATCAAAAATATCCCAAAAAACTGCTAAATTGTGTTTTTTTCAATGCTACCACACATAATCAAGAGATGCTATTTGAAGTTGATAGGAAAATAACTAACCAGGATGAATATTAATAGAATTTGATTACCCCCTATAATGTATTCCACAAGGAAATACAAGCTTTTCAAGAGCACTGGCTCATCATTTAAATGATCCCATTTAGGGTAAATAATTTCCATACTGAAAAACCAGCCATTGACCTTCCCTAAATCACCTACAATTAAAAACATTGTGGCCTCGAGCCAACTCAAACCACAGTGTAATAACAATACTGATAGTGTGAATCATTCCCAATTATCATACTTTATTTTCAAATGCAACTTAAGAAATTGCCTGTGTTGCTCCTCCACTTGTTATGGCTCTACTACTATTTCCTTTAATAGTACTGGTGAAATACTCTTCATTAACAACTACCTTTCGTGCATAACATCTTTTTGTGATATACGTAATTGAATGCCATTGTATGCTGGGAAGACCCCTGCATAAGAGAATTAAATCTCATAGATCAAATATAAAAAAAAGTTTTCTCATGCATGGATTATCCAACAGTTTAGTATTAAGCATAACAAAGACTATAAAGGTCTCCATTTTAGTCCCATTGACGGGGCAGTGTTAGGGGTGAGGCAAACTGGGCATTTGCCCAGGGTCTCCACTCTCACAGGGGCCCCCAGCCAGTGGGGTGCCATTAATAGTCGGATGACTCTTTTTTTCCCCCAAATTGGACAAAAGAAAGCACCAAATAGAGGAACCAGCACAGATCAAAAGAAAGAACGAAAGAAATCGGCCTATTTCCCATTCCCAGGTAGAAACCGTTCAAATATTTAGCCCACGTGTATTAAATTAAGAGGGCACATGGGAATTTAAGGTACAGTTTTGTAAAATTGTGCCCTTCTGCACTCTACTGATACTGTTCATGTTTGTGAGCTTATTAAAGGGTTAAGCCTGCACTGTTTTGGCTGGAGTGAGCTTTCAGGGCAGATGTGGAACCTCTGAGAAAGTTATCCTGCCAGAATTTCAGACCCCCCAGGATGGGTGGATCAGCTCGAAGGTGGTAGAGAGAGGACCCATCTACTTAACCCCCCCAGGCTGTCAGCATCCTGACCTGTCAAGTTTGAAGATCTAGGATGGAGGAGCTGCTCATCCACCTCAGGGAGAAAACGACTGGAGGGAAAGCTTGGCTGCTTTGCTGTTTTGAGGAGTAACTGACAATACCCACTAGAGCTTGGGAGGAGGACATCAGATGACAGTAGAATGAGAAGGCTCCTAGTTGAAAGGCTACCGACAGAAGGAGACCATCATCTTCATACTCCCCTACTGACGGGAAAGCAGAAGGAAAAAGGTGGCGCTGGAAGAGATGCCATTGGCCATTTTAATGATAACACAGCTAATGTTGAAAATGCTCATGAGGTTTGTTTAAAAGAGTCTTTCCCTTGTGAATTATCCACTCTCAGTTTTCATCTGTCAGCAGGTACAAAAAAGAAAAATTGGCGTAATGATTTTATTGATTTATTTTCATTACTGCCGTCTGCTAAAGAATCGTTTAAGCCTGATAAAAACCAATGAGAAAGAAGAGGACCACGAAAGAGGTGCCCCTTCCATAATTGGCTCCAGGATTTTTGTATATTTTCATCTATAATAGCTGAAAAATTCCCTAACAAATGTAGTGGTTTGTTTCAGCAGGTTGACATTATTCTTGAAGCTTATAAAAAGGTTGGCAGAATGGCTTGGTTTTATTACGATGAGCAATTCCACCAAAAACTGACTGTTCAGAAAAGTTTAAAATGGGGTTAAAGATGTGGTTTTATGGATAAACCTCATGCTCCTCCAGAGAATACCAAGCTTTGTTAAGCAACAAAATATTCTGTCAATCACATTAATGCAGTCCTACAGTAGAGGTTCGTTATTAGCAAAAGTGGATATAAAGGGGGCTTTTCGTTTTCACCCAGTAGACCCAATCGGTTTTCCATCATTGGGTTTTCAATCTGATAAACAGTTTTTCGTTGATAAATGTCTTCTCATGGGTTCTTCCTTGTCTCATTATTACTTCAAGGCATTAGCATCCTTCCTCCATTGGGTAGCTACAGAAGGTGAATCGGTGAGAGGGATCGTTCACTACTTGGATGATTTTTTATTTGTAGACCTTCCAGGTTCCCCTGTATGTCATAGGTTACTTAAAAAAAATTTATCTTCAAAACCAATTTCCTTGGCTTTCTCCTGGCCACCGAAAAAAAGTTTTTTCCTTCATGTTCATTGGATTTCCTAGCTATTGAATTGGACAGTTTGGCTTTGAAATTTAGACGTCCAATGTCAAAAACTGATTACATGGTATGTGACATAGTCCCCTTTGTCTGGTATAAAAAAGTGTTGTTGAAGGATTGTAAAGTTTTGCTAGGTAATTTCACCTTTGCCCTTAGAATTATTCCAATGGATATTTTTTTAAAACTTTTATATCTTGCGACTAAGGGTCTCATATCCTCCAGATCCCAAATTAGACTAACAAAGGATCTGCAGGAGGATTTTTGTATGTGGTTCTTATTCTTGAGGGGTTTTAATAACCATAACATTATGCAGGACCATTTTGTCTCTAATGCATCGCTGTCTCTTTTCACAGATACATCTAATTTGTATGGTTTGGGTTATTATTAGTCAGGTTTCTGGTGCACGGAAGTATGGCCACCCGCTTTGCAGCAGAAGGCATTTTTGGGTAACTTGGTACTATTAGAATTATGCCCAGTGGTGGCAGTGGTGATTATTTGGGAGCAATTTTTGAAAAACAAAAGTATTTGCCTCCTTTCTGACAACATGTGTGTCATGTTTGCAATCAATTGTTTGAACTCAAAGAATGTTATGGTGGTTAGTTTGCTCAGACTTGTGGTTCTGTGTTGCCTAGAGTTGAATATTTGGTTAAAAGCTAAATATATCCCCGGGTCTAAGAATATTTTGGCTTATTGTCTATCTCGTTTCCCATGGAAACATTTTCAGGAGTTGGTGCCAGTAGCTGATCGAGATGGACCTGATCATGGAATATCGCTTCAGTTTATTAGAAGGTCTGTGTGTGAAAAAATGTCGTGTGACTATAATAATTGTGGGTTAAAATGATACCACAGAAAGCTGTTCTGAAACTCATCTGTTTAGGGGAAAGATACCAGACCGCACAAGAGCTGTGGACAGGGATCAAGCAACAGACTGTTGAGAACTTCAACACTGGCATGGTGGTCTGCGATAACGTACAAAATCTCGTAGCAACTTTGTGCTTAGACGGTTTCAAGCACATGCCTTGCCAGGTGCATGTGCTGAATTTGGTAGTTCAGAGCTTCCTGAAAAAATATCCTAATGTCTCAGAGCTGCTGCTGAAAGTGCGGGCCATCTGTGCATCTGTGCACGCTTTTGGTGTTCTCACCCTGCTGCTGCTCGCCTGTCTGAGGTGCAGCATGACTTCTACCTTCATGCTCACCACCTCTATTGCAATGTACCCACAAGGTGGAACTCCGCCTTGCATATGTGTCATGTCGGACGCTGTTCAGACCAGGTCGTTCGACAGACTACGGTAATTCCGCTTTCGACCACTATTTGCTCACTGGCGTCGGCTAGATGTTATCTAGCTGTTCCGGGGTTAATTTGCCTTATCCTCGGATTGGAAGCTGGGCCATGCCCATTGCCTTTAAATAGTTCTCCTGATCATTGGGCGTCGCCGATTATAGCTTCTGTCTTGTGCGTTGTTATCTCGGTCTGGAGTGGAGAGCTGGTTGTTGGAGATTCGTTGCTGGTGGTGTATTTTCCTTTGTCTTATTTACTCCTTCCTATATTTGTATTTATTTTGCCCTGCACATTTATAGTGTATTTCTGAGTGACTGCGGCGTGGTGTATATTTTCCTTTATCCTTGTCTGTGCTAACTGTGGGTATTGGTGTATTACCTCTTCACTGGGTAGTGGGCGGAGGTTTCAGCCTGGGGTTGAAACAGGAGACAGGGTGAGGTTCGAGGCCTGGACATGCACACCATCAGTGTAAACTCCAGGTAGAGGGTCAGTCAGGATTTCCCTAGTCTGAGGGAAATTGCAGGGGCCCGGGTTATTAGCTCTCGCCCACCTAGTCTCCCCGTGACAATATGTTGTAGAAACTGTGCCAGCAGCAGCAGGCAACAATGGAGTTTCAGCTGCAACACGCACATATGAGTTCCTTTGTAGAACAAAACCACTTCACCACCAATCAGTGGGACGTGTGTGCCGTGCTGCCATGCCCGAATAAAAATAACTGCCCCATGCTGAGCCCCTGTATAAACTAATAACTCTCACAATGTTCCCTGCTCAAAATATGATCCACACTCTTCTACTCTTATGGTAAATATCCTCCACACTGTCCTCTCTTTTCTATACAGGATCTCCTCTTCAGACTGTCCTCTCACACTGGGTCCCCAATATACTGCCCAGTTTTTATATTGTGCCCCTTCCTCACACTACCCCTCCTCAGCATACTGTTCCCTCCTTGCTGTGGCCTCACACTTTCTTCCCTTACTGCCCACTCTCTATATCTCCCCCCATACTACCCAGTCTCTATCCTCTGTCCCCTCACACTTTTCTCTGACCATACAGTCTCCTCACACCATTGCCATCAATAGTCTCCTCACACATTCCCCCTCACTCTCCATACTGTCTCCTGATACATTGCCCTTCCCCATTCTGTTTTCCCACCCATTCACCATACTGTCTCTTCACACATTCTCCCCATACTGTCTCCTCGACTTTCTCCACCATGTCTCCCCAATAATAACAAAACTTTCGAAGAGCACGCAGACATGCACAAAGACACACATACAGAAGCACACAGACATGCAGAAGTGCGCATACACACACAAAGACACGCACACATACATGCAGACATGCACACGCAGGCACGCACGCACGCAGACACGCAGGCAAGCATGCACACACACAGAAATGCATGCACGCATACATAGATGCAGGCATGCACTCACGCACGCACAAACACAAACACGTGCAGGCAGGCACACATACTGAAATACATATGCAGATGCACAAACAGAAATGCACACTCAAACACGCACACAGCACTTATGCAGAAACGCAGACACATAAACAGAAATGCATACGTAAACTCACGCAGACATGTACACGCAGACTCATGAGCGCACGCATAGTCATGCACAGACTTGCAGATACGCACACAGAAATGCACACTCAGACAAGCACACACATGCACAGACACAGATGTACAAACACAGAAATGTGGACACGCACATATACACACGCAGGGAAGCACGCACACATGTGCAGATACACATGCTATACATAGAAATGCACACTTAAACACACACCGGCATGCACAGATAGACACACAAAGACATGTGCACACAGTAATGCACATGCAAACGCTCATATACACACAGAAATACATATGCAGACACGCACACCCAGGTAGACACACATGCGCAGACACACGTGCACGAGCACACACACAACCAAATGCACAAACATATACAGGAACACATGCACAGACATATATATATATATGTACACATACAGGCACATACACAAAAATTCATATTAACATATACACATATTAGCAGTGTTATTTCCCTACCTTGGCTGGAGTCTTGTTCGGCCCAAATGCCGCAGCAGTGGAGGGCTCGCTGAGTGGCATAATTTTTAGCAGACACAGTTGCGGCAGGGTCTGCTTACTAGGATGCGGCAGTGTGTACATTCCCCGCTCCCCTGCTCGTGATCTCTGGCCAAGCCCACCACTGTTCTGTGCATTGCGGTGGTTAAGCTGCGTGTGCGTGCCCCTGCGCTTTTATTTTAATTTTTTTTTTCTCCTCTCACCCTCTCTCCTGAGCAAGGGTCTGCCGGTGCTTTAACTGGCACCCCGCTAGGCCAGTCGGTCCCTGGTCCACAACCAATGTGGGCAAGCTCACACTTTTTAAAATAAACCAGGCATGGATCCTACTGGACTTGTCTGTACCTTTGGATGAATAGAGAAGTAGAGTACTGCCACAGAGATGGGTGCAAATTACCCCCACAGAGACGGGTACAGAGTACCCCCACACAGGATTACTAAATTGTTGGTACAGATTCAAGAATACCAGTAGATTATTTTATCAATTTATTTTGTTATTGCATTTGCACAAAAAAAAACGAAGCACATGTTACTGAACAAATTCCTCCTAGTATAAATCGATGTGAATACTATTCTGCCCAATGATGACAGAAGTATTCTTCTGTCATCATTGGGCAGAATAGTATTCACATCGATTTTTCTGGCTAACACGGTACCACAATACAATTTGTTATTGTACATCACTCCTAGTATAAAGAAAGCCACTGTGAATTTCAGATCGTAAAATTAAATTAGCTTTGAAATGTCATTGTGGCATCACTACAGGTAGCCATAGACGTGTGTTTTGTAAGTGCCCCATAACTCCATACACAGGATTCGATGGGCAGTGATACCGGCTTTCTTTCATTCTTTTTTATGGTTTATTGATATATTTGTGCAGGAATTTTACTTAAAGTTACTTTTTACATTTCAAAGTGTTGTTACTGATTAGAAAGTGGGGTTTGTATTTTCCAGTGTACAACAGTGGTGCTGTCCCTGAAAAAAAAAAGTTGACCTCTTAGACTATGTGAACAAGGAGTCTTTTTCATAAGTTTTCGAAGCAGAAACCGGAAGCAAACTCAAGTGTTTTTGAGGCTGTTTGAGACTTGGACGAGCCTTTGGGGAGTCCATATAATTTTCCAAAAACTATTAGAAAAACTCTGTGTGTACATAGCTTTAATTTATTTATGTACAACCACAGGGGAAATTCTTTTTTATCATGTTATTGTGCATGTTGGAAAACAAGCAAAGCATCTACCGCAAGGTAACATATACAGCTCTGGCAAAAATTAAGAGACCACTGAAAAATTTTCAGTTTGTCTGATTATCTTTTTATAGGTATATTTTAGAGTAAAATGTAAATTGTTATTTTATTCTATAAACTACTGACAACATGTCTCCAAGCAATAAATGTTGTATTTTTTTTTCTGACAACGAAAAATGGTCAAAGTGAAAAAACCCCAGTGCTTTCAGACCTCAAATAATACAAAGTAAACAAGTTCATAATCATTTAGAAACAACAATACTAATGTTTTAACTCAGGAAGAGTTCAGAAATCAATATTTTGTGGAATAACCATGATTTTTAATCATAGCTTTCATGCGTCTTGGCATGCTTTCCACCAGGCTTTCACACTGCTTCTGGCGCCAAAATGTAAGCAGTTCTTTGTTTGACAGCTTGTGACTATCCACCTTCCTCTTGATTACATTCCAGAGGGTTTAAATGGAGTTCAGGTCTGGAGATTGGGCTGCCCATGACAGGGTTTTCATGTGGTGGTCTCTTAATTTTTACCATAGCTGTATATAAAAGATCTTTCTCTTGAGAGGACCATACACACGTGATACAAATTAGTTGAACTTTCATTTTCAAGTCTTCTAGACGCAACATAAGTAGAAAACTATCTTACAAAAATCATTAGCAGAATAGGTATTTTTATATTGCCAATGCAGCAAGCTAACATTGCTGTAATCTATATTGTACTTCTGTATATGATTTATTACACGTTTATAGTAACACATAGCATTTTTTGCACTTTAATAAATTGCCCTCTGGCTGGTTCCTTAAGGAGTTAATTGGGCCTTCGACCATACAGTGACTGTATTCCGTTGACGTCATCTTGTGGCAGGCGATAATTGTCTGTGTTTACAAAACGGTAGGTTGGAAACATCAGGGCCTGTGGGTCTTCAGAGTGATTGAGTCCCAAGGAATGGCCAAACTCATGTGCAGCCACCAGAAACAGATTGAAGCCTAAACAAAAGGTTTAAGTAGGTTAAAATGAGAGATATTCAGCAGGTGTACGTGGCTTCTCGTATTATCCTAGACAGATGTTTGCTTTTTTATGTTTGTTGTGTGTTTTAACCACTTAAGGTGATGTCCTCTGTTTTTTATTCTTAAAAAGTTGCCTAACATTTACTAAAAAGTAAAAAATCTAGCATACGCTCCTACTGATCTTCACTATTCCTCTCCAAGTACCACTCAGGTCACCACCGCTCTCTTTGTCTCTTCTTCTAAGGACTCTTATTCACTTGCGAGAAACTCGGATGAGTCTCGCACGGCAATACCCGGCACTGCACCCGGCGCTCAGATCGGAGCGTGCGGCCGCATAGCAATACATGCAGCCACACGCTCCGCTCCTGAGTTTCGTGTGCAGTGCCGGGTATTGCCGTGTGAGACTCATCCGAGTTTCTCACAAGTAAGAGCCCTTTCAGAAATGCTTGCGTAAATGCTGCAGCCTATCAGGGTATGTTCCCACGGTCAGTAAACGCTGAGGGTTGGACGCTGTGTACATTCGCAGTGTCCAGTCTTAGCATCCAATCCGCAGCATCCAACTCGCAGCGGCCAGATGTTTCAGCATAGTGGATGGGATTTCAACAAATCCCATCTCCACTATACATGCAGGGACGCCTCTGGTTTCCCTGCGGAGACGGATGTGCGGCGCATCTTTCCAGACCGTAGCATTTCTATTAATCTTGCGGAGACGCTCAGTCCCCTCAAGATAAATATCACCAGTCCAATGTATTGGGACGCGGTGATTCCGCACGGTTCAGTGAACACATGCGGAATCACCTGCGTTCAGAAACTGGCAGAGCTTTGGGTGGAGCGGACATGTGCTGGATCCAAAGCGCTGCCAATTACTGACCGTAGGAACATACCCTAACTTTTGAAGCAGTGACTTATGGATAATTGCTGCTGCCAATGATTGGCTGCAGCAGTCACTTGTCCATCCAACTCAAACAGGATATTTACAACTGATATTTAGAATGTTGCAAGTGGAAGCAAGAAGATAGTCCCCTGAGCACTTAAAGGAGAGGAACAGCAAAAGTTCAATAGAAGACTTTGAAATCATTTTTTAATTTATGCTCGTCTTCTTTTAAAATTAAAACTAGAGTGGTAAATCCATTTATTGTTTTTTTTTCTTAATGATGCTATGAATATTATAAAATCTTGAGAGATTCCAGTTCTCTCGCTGGAGTAAACAATAGGCTGACATCTCCTGCTTCCTGTGTAGACTGGGGCAGAATCAACAGGTTTTAATGAATTTTGTATTGTGGTGCTGGGGGATACCAAAATAAGGTAGGATAAAAACATTATGTATGAAGCTGCCCTGATAATACCTGGTCTCTGGAGGACTGGCTGTGTATCATAATCTCACGGACACTGTAATTAATAATGTTTTTCTGTCAACTAAAATGGTTGTCCACCTTTTTTTCTCTTTAAAAATACGCCCAGCATGGTCTTCCCCAACCATTTCCGCTCCAATCCTCCTCCTCGCAGGTCACCGGTTTCTTCACTTCCTCTTTTAGCAAGAACAACATTCTAATTATTGAAGCTGACCTGAAGCGCACACATACTGCTGCAATGTCTATGCAGGGAATATAGGAAGGAAGTCCGTGCCTCCAATATGGCTAGGATTTTTTTTTTTTTATTGAAAACAATAATAATAATAATTTTAACCTTTTCACACCCAATCCTGTTTTCACCTTCCTCACCAGGCCAAATTTTAAAATTCTGTCCAGTGCCACTTTATGTGGTAATAACTCTGGAATGTTTGAACGGATCACACTGACTCTGCGATAGTTTTTTGTGACATATTGTACTTCATAAAAGGAGTAAAATTTGTTCTATATGTCTTGTGTTTATTTGTGAAAAAAATCAGAAATTTGGCAAAAATGTAGGAATTTCCAAACATTTCATTTTTATACCCTTAAATCAGAGTTATGTCACACAAAATAGTCAATAAATTACACTTCCTACATGTCTACTTTACATCACTACAAATTTTGAATCCTAATTTCTTTTTTTATAAGAATTTAGTTGACAATCGATTTCTCATTTTTTCAACAAACAGGGGTCTACATCGCATTTGAAGCAACTTTGAGGGATCTATATGACAGAAAATGCCCAAAAGTGACATCATTCTAAAAACTGCAACCCTCGTAGTCCTCAGAACCACATGCAAGAAGTTTATTCCCCTTCAGGTGCTTCACAGAAAATAATGTAATGAGCATTTAACTTTTATTTTTCTCCTGAGCACATTAATATTCCATATGTGGGGAAAACTGCTGTTTGGGCACACGGCAGAGCTCGAAAGGGAAGGGGCAAAATTGAACGCAAAATTAGCTGGAATCGGGAGCGATGCCATGTTGCATTTGGAGAGCCCCTGATGTGCCTAAACAATTGAAATCTCCCACAAGTGACCCTATTTTGGAAACTATACCCCTCAATGAACTTATCTAGATGTGTAGTGAGCACCATCCATAGTGCCTCTATCTGCCTCATAATAGAGAATCTTCTGCCGGGGGTAAGCGCTCACCATAGAGTGTAGTATAGATGTGCAGCCACCCATGCTGCGATCATTGGGAGGCAGAATGAACAAATCAACAGCAGGTGAAGAATTGTTTTTATTTATTTTTTAAGTCGTTTCTCGTGCTGTATAAATGATTAGACAACTTGATTTTTCAGGTCTGTGCAATTTCAGTGATACAAAATTTGTATACTTTTTTCTCTTTGGCTGCTTTAGCACACTAAGGCCTCCTTCACATGTTCTGTGGATTTTTGTACTGGAAAAAACTGGTGAGATTCGTAGCCCATATCCGTGTGCCATCCATATGTACTTATGTGGCATTCGTGTATCTGTTTACTCTCTGTGCAATGTGTCACATCCATATGGCAACTGTGTGCTGTCAGGTGCCTGTGTGACACATATCAGCACCTGAGAAAAGCAGTACAGTTAGCTGTTCCCAGGCGCTGGGTGCTGAAAGCAGCTCTCATCATTGTCACCTGGTCTCCCTGAGATGAGCATGGTTAGGCAACAATGATTGGAGTTATATTCAGCACCTACTGTGCACATCGTGTCTAAAATAAATAATTAAAAAAATGGGGTAGGCTCTTGTGTAATTTTTTGAACCAGCAGAGGGAAAGCTGGTAGGGGAGTATTTTTTTCAAATAAAGGATTTTATTCTTGCTGTGTGTTTATTTCTAAACTTTCTATGGGTTTGTAATGGGGTGTCTAATAGATGCCTCTCCTTTACTAACTCCTGGGCTTGATGTCAGTTGACACTACAAAGCTGACATAAATCCCAAACCTATAACCCCACTTGCCACTGCCACAGGGCAAGTGGGAAAAGTGAAGCTAAGAGCCAGATCTGGCGCATCCTATGTATGTTGCGGCTGATGTTGGTAGCCTGAGAGGGAGGACAGCTGTCTGTTTAGCCTCTGCTGGCTAGAATTTAAAAGGGACCCTACATCTAAACTAAGCAGTAAGGGCTAAGCAAACATCTGTGAGCTGTTATTAATAGCATGGGAACCTTTTTAGGATGTTGTCCTCTTTCCCAGATTAGAAACATCAGCCCCCAGCTGTGGGCTTTCCCTCTACTAGTTATCAAAATTACGTGGGAGCCCACACCAAATTTTTTTTATTTCATTCTTCATTTTACACATGATCTACACAGCTCCCATCATTGTCGCCTGGTCGCGCTGATCTCAGGGAAACCAGGCGACAAATATTAGAGCTGTCCTGAGCACTCGGTGCCTGGCAACTCTGCAAACTGTGCAGCTTTTTCCCAGACACCGGTAAGAGTCACGCTGATGACACACGAATGTCATCTGTCTGTCATCAGTGTGCACGTACGCGACATGCATTTTGTTCGTGGTGCATGTAAAAAAGCTGACATGTCTGCAGGTTTTTCACACTGACACATGGTTTGTGTGAAATGCCTGACATGCTCGCACCAAAACAATACAACGGGTGTGCGTGTGTTCGTATTTACGGACACAAAAAACAGACTTGTGAAGGTGGCTTGATAGACACTTTTTTTGTGTGCAAAAACTGTTTTTCCATCGCCATGTTTCGAGAGCTATAATTTTTCCATATTTCGGCTGATAGAGTTATGTGAGGGCTTGTTTTTTGTGGGACGAGTTGACGTTTTTATTGGTTCCATTTTCGGACACATATCATTTTTTGATCGCTTTCTATTCCAATTTTTGGGAGGCAAAATGAGCAAAGACCAGTAATTCAGGAATTTATTTTTGCACATTCTTTTATGTTGTTCCACATGTGGTAAAATTGATAAGGCAGCTTTTCTCTTCTGGTCAGTACAATTACTGCGATGCCACATTTATTTTTTTATGTTCTGAAGATTTTGCACAGTTTAAACGATTTTATAGAAAAAAATAATTAGTTTTGCATCACTTTATTCTGAGAGCTCTAACTTTTTAATTTTTCTGCTGATGAAGCTGTATCACTGCTTGTTTTTTGTGGGACAAGATGATGTTTTCAGCTATACTACGTTTATTTGTGTCTTTTCAATCCCCTCTTATTCCACTTTTTGTTCGGTGGTATGATGAAAAAGCATAGATTTTTGCCTCGTTTTTTATTTGATTATTTTTTTTTACAGTGTTCACTGAAGGGGTTACCTAGTGGGACAGTATTATAGGTCGGGTCATTCTGGACTCAGCAATACAAAATATGTGTAGTTTTTTTGTTTATTTTTTTCCTAAAAATATTTATTTATTGGTACAATATACAGTGGGTACGGAAAGTATTCAGACCCTTTTAAATTTTTCACTCTTTCATTGCAGCCATTTGGTAAATTCAAAAAAGTTAATTTATTCTCATTAATGTACACTCTGCACCCTATTTTAACTGAAAAGAAAAACAGAAATGTTGAAATTTTTGCAAATTTCTTAAAAAAGAAAAACTGAAATATCTCATGGTCATAAGTATTCAGACCCTTTTGAGCTAGTACAGCCATGAGTCTTCTTGGGAAGGAACAAAGAGTATATATATATATACTGTTCAAAAAACTAAGGGGAATACTAAAATACCACATCATAGATATCACTGAATAAAATATTCCACTTGTAAACCTTTATTCATTACATAGTGGAAAGCGTTGAGAGCAATAAAACATAAAAATTATCAATGCAAATCAAAATTAATATCTCACAGAGGTCTGGATTTGGAATGATACTCAAAATCAAAGTGGAAAATCAAATTACTGGCTGATCCATCTTCAGTGGAAATGCCTCAAAACAAGGAAATGATGCTCAGTAGTGTGTGTGTGGCCTCCACGTGCCTGTATGACCTCCCTACAATGCCTGGGCATGCTCCTGATGATGTGCCGAATAGTCTCCTGAGGGATCTCCTCCCGAACCTGGACTAAAGCATCTGCCATCTCCTGGACAGTCTGTGGTGCAACGGGACGTTGGTGGATGGAGTGAGACATAATGTCCAAGATGTGTTCAATAGGATTCAGGTCTGGGGAATGGGAGGGCCGATAGCTTCAATGCCTTCATCTTGCAGGAACTGCTGACACACTCCAGCCACATGAGGTCTGGCATTGTCCTGCATTAGGAGGAACCCAGGGCCAACCGCACCAGCATATGGTCTCACAAGGAGTCTGAGGATCTCATCTCGGTACCTAATGGCAATCAGGCTACCTCTGGCGAGCACATGGAGGGCTGTGCGACCCTCCAAAGAAATGCCACCCCACACCATTACTGACCCACTGCCAAACTGGTCATGCTGAAGGATGTTGCAGGCAGCAGATCACTCTCCACGGCATCTCCAGACTCTGTCACTTCTGTCACATGTGCTCAGTGTGAACCTGCTTTCCTCTGTGAAGAGCACATGGCTCCAGTGGCGAATTTGCCAATCCTGGTGTTCTGTGGCAAGTGCCAAGCGTCCTGCATGGTGTTGGGCTGTGAGCACAACCCCCATCTGTGGATGTCGGGCACTCAGACCATCCTCATGGAAACGGTTTCTAACTGTTTGTGCAGACACATGCACATTTGTGGCCTACTGGAGGTCATTTTGTAGGGCTCTGGCAGTGCTCCTCCTGTTCCTCCTTTCACAAAGGCTGAGGTAGCGGTCCTACTGCTGGGTTGTTGCCCTCCAACGGCCCCCTCCACATCTCCTGGTGTAATGGCCTGTCTCTTGGTAGCGCCTTCAGCCTCTGGACACTACGCTGACAGAAACAGCAATCCTTCTTGCCACAGCTCGCATTGATGTGCCATCCTGAATGAGCTGCACTACCTGAGCTACTTGTGTGGGTTGTAGAGTCCGTCTCATGCTACCATGAGTGTGAAAGCACAACCAACATTCAAAAGTGACCAAAACATCAGCCAGAAAGCATTGATACTGAGGTGGTCTGTGCTCCCCACCTGCAGAACCACTCCTTTATTGAGGGTGCCTTGATAATTGCGAATAATTTCCATGTGTTGTTTATTCCATTTGCGCAACAGCATGTAAAATTGATTGTCAATCAGTGTTGCAGAAGTTTGATTTACTTGGAGTTAGATTCTGTTGTTTAAGTGTTCCTTTTTATTTTTATTAAGTGTTTATTTTTTGAGCAGTGTATATATATATATATATATATATATATATATATATATATATAATTTTGTGATTTAAGAAAATATTTTTACACTGTTGTTTACTTTTTTTTGCTTTTTTACTTTGTCCACTATGGAATTTTGGATTTCTGCAGACTGATCACAGTTATAAAGCATAGCATGCAGGAGATATTGCTGCACATGATCTAACTAGCTTTCTAGAGCCTGGTGATCTGGACGTCATCATGTCGACACAGGGTCGCTACGGCAACATTCAGCCCCTCATGATAATGTCACGGGGGGCACCAATTGGAGGGCAGAGGAGCCCCCCTCTCTCTGCCTGCCTTCTAAATGCTGCGATCGATATAGGTTGCAGCATTCAGAGGGTTAAACTGGTGGGCACCGCTCCTGACAGTGAGTGCCGGGTGTCTGCTGTCATGTCAGCTGAACACCCAGCGGAGACCGTACGTGCAAAATCACTTGGACATATCCATACATCCAAGATCGGTAAGTCTAAGGTCATGAAAAGGTTAACTATGTCTCTTCTAATTCATGAAACAAAAGTTAGATATATGAGAAAGTCCCTTTAGGCTATTGAGAAATATTTCAGCATTTTTTGCATTATTTTAAAGAAATCTATTCGCCGATAACATGTTGTAACTGTGTAGTATCATACCTGCTTGGCTATTTGTCCATCTTTCATCTTCATCAAAGTGGGCATCACCACCGATTCTAGCACCAGGAGCATAGGCATGAGCGAGGACACGACCGGCACCATCAAATGGATTCTGATCACCATGTGCTGCAAAAAAAGTACAAATTTCATGTCATTGTGTTCTTGACTTTGATGCTGCATATTGAGGTGCTGGTATTTTGCTGGAAAAAATACCAAATAGTTCACTGGGAACACAAGAAATCTATTATATTTTAACGTAGCTGTAATATACTGTATTATGCTTTACTTTTATGTAAAAGGATCATAACGCACTTACCTCGTGCCCGGAACTGGATGAGGATATCTGCATCTCCACGGTTCACTTTGGTGAACCTCAGAGGAGTGACTTGGCTCCAGACACCGAATGCCTTCTGGATCGAATCGTCAACCACACCGGTGGGAAGATCTGGGGTGTAATTTAGAATTCTGTACAAGAAGACAATATATCTCTTTAATGTAATAATCCTCTTTTTTTTGGACTAATTCAACAAAAAAATAAATAAATACCGTACTTGACATCTAAAATGTGATCAGTGGAGGAGGTTTACTAATCAAAACTAAGAAGAATTCTGATAGAAGCTGTGCCAAAAAACATCAGTGCAGGTCATTTTGTTTTTTGCGTATTAGTCACCATTTGCTCCATCATAATTTTCTAAACTTTTCTTTAAAAAAGAGTCATAAAGTCACAATCTCTGTATTTTTGTTTTGAGTATGTTTGTAGTTTTGGGTGGGGCAGCTCTTTAAGAAAATGTTTACAATCAATAATAAAGAAAATGAGCAGGCTGTAGCTTCCAGAAAGAGATATGCTCTTTATTGCCTATTTAGGAATAAATAAAAAAAAAAAAAATTGGGCCCCAGCTTGTTTTCATTTGTCCTTATCCATGAACCTACCTGTAGGTTATAGAGTTTGTCTGCCATCTTGGCCTTCCATTGAAAGTAGAGAATTCTGCCACGTCAGGCATGCCACATCTTGGGGCTTTCATCATATTCATTGTGTTTGTGTCCAGCTGTCCTGTAACTTTCATCCTGAAGAATCTTTGCATTGCCTCAAGCCTTTCCGTAAATGAACTTTTTTCCTCAGCGTTGGAGGAGTAAAATTTGTTTAAATATTCCTGGGAGAAAGTCAAAGATAAAGAGACTGGTTAATGAAAAAAGAGTATACTACTTGGTATTATTTGTATTGTATATGTATGTATGTATATAGAGCAGTGGACACAGACAGGAGAGGCCTCTGTGCAAGAACAATATATAGGCCAGTTGCAGTCCAAAAGCGCATCATTATGCACAATTTCTCCTGGTCTCAAGGTGGACATGGACCCGATATCACTCTGTTCCCTGTACAACTGCACAGGTTTCACCAATGGTATGTCCGCCCCTGTGTATGTATTGTATAATTTTCCCCTTAAAATAAGAATTACTCCAAAATAAGCCCTAACATGATTTTACAGAATTTTTCAAGTATGCTTGATTAATAAGCCCTACTTCAAAAATATGACCCAGTTACAGTCAAGGCAAGTGTTGGGGGAGGAGAGGGAAACTGGGCAATTTCACAGGGCCACACTCTCCTAGAGATCCCCACTGTTTCTAATCTGAGGTTAATACTGCTTAGGGAGGACCTTTGGTGACATGACGGTCATGTGGCCATGATGTCACCAGAGGTCCTTTAACTGCAGGAGTCTAGAGAAACTTAAGAGGAGACAGGCTGCTATGTGCCTTCTGTGCAGTGTGTGTACAGTGAGTATGTAAAGTATTCAGACCCATTTAAATTTTTCACTCTTTGTTTCATTGCAGCCGTTTGGTAAATTCAAAATAGCTCATTTTTTTCTCATTAATGTACACTCTGCACCCCATCATGACTAAAAGAAACAGAAAGGTAGAAATTTTTACAAATTTATTAAAAAAGAAAAACTGAAATATCACATGGCCATAAGTATTCAGACCCTTTGCTCAGACACTCATATTTAAGTCTCATGCTGTCCATTTCCTTGTGATCCTCCTTGAGATGGTCCTACTCCTTCATTGGAGTCCAGCTGATAGGACTTGATCTATATAAGACCTCACAGCTCACAGTGCATGTCAGACCAAATGAGAATCATGAGGTCAAAGGAACTGGCCAAGGAGCTCAGAGACTGAATTGTGGCAAGGCACAGATCTGGCCAAGGTTACAAAAGAATTTCTGCCGTATTCAAGCACAGTGGCCTCAATAATACTTAAATCGAAGAAGTTTGGGACCACCAGAAGTCTTCCTAGACCTGGCTGTCCAGCCAAACTGAACCATCATGGGAGAAGAGCCTTGGTGAGAGAGATAAAGAAGAACCCCAAGATCACTGTGGCTGAGCTCCAGAGATGCAGTAGGAAGATGGGAGAAAGTTCCACAAAGTCAACTATCACTGTAGCCCTCCACCAGTCAGGCCTTTATGACAGAGAGGCCCGACGGAAGCCTCTCCTCAGTGAAAGACATATAAAAGCCCACATAGAGTTTGCTAAAAAACACATGAAGGACTCTCAGACTATGAAAAATAAGATTCTCTGGTCTGATGAGACGAATATAGACCTGTTTGGTGATAATTCTAAGCATTATGTGTGGAGAAAACCAGACACTGCTCATCACCTGCCCAATACAATTCCAACAGTGAAACATGGTGGTGGCAGCATCATGCTATGGGGGTGTTTTTCAGCTGCAGGGATAGGACGACTGGTTGCCATTGAATGAAACATGAATGTTACCAAGTACAGAGATATCCTGGATGAAAACCTCTTCCAGAGTGCTCTGGACCTCAGACTTGGCCGAAGGTTCACCTTCCAACAAGACAATGACCCTAAGCACACAGCTAAAATAACAAAGGAGTGGCTTCAGAACAACTCTGTGACCATTCTTGACTGGCCCAGCCAGAGCTCTGACCTAAACCCAACTGTAACAAGGTTTGAGATTCACCGCACACTCTAAGATAGTATAAATTTGTAATAGAAATTTATTGTATAAACAATCTGGGAGCGGAACAGAATATACAGTATTTTGCGATCTTTTAACAACGTTTCGGCTCAACCTGAGCCTTTTTCACGTGATCGCTTCTAATGGTATCCCCAATATTCTGAAGGGGTAAGGTTTTACTGAAAAAACCTATACTAATGGGATGTGAGTATCCACCTGTTCGCCGAACACAGCAGGGCGCAGGAGCGCCGCTTACCATTAAGGATTCTACAGATACAGTGGGGCAAAAAAGTATTTAGTCAGTCAGCAATAGTGCAAGTTCCACCACTTAAAAAGATGAGAGGCGTCTGTAATTTACATCATAGGTAGACCTCAACTATGGGAGACAAACTGAGAAAAAAAATCCAGAAAATCACATTGTCTGTTTTTTTATCATTTTATTTGCATTTTATGGTGGAAAATAAGTATTTGGTCAGAAACAAAATTTCATCTGAATACTTTGTAATCTATCCTTTGTTGGCAATGACAGAGGTCAAACGTTTTCTGTAAGTCTTCACAAGGTTGCCACACACTGTTGTTGGTATGTTGGCCCATTCCTCCATGCAGATCTCCTCTAGAGCAGTGATGTTTTTGGCTTTTCGCTTGGCAACACGGACTTTCAACTCCCTCCAAAGGTTTTCTATAGGGTTGAGATCTGGAGACTGGCTAGGCCACTCCAGGACCTTGAAATGCTTCTTACGAAGCCACTCCTTCGTTGCCCTGGCGGTGTGCTTTGGATCATTGTCATGTTGAAAGACCCAGCCACGTTTCATCTTCAATGCCCTTGCTGATGGAAGGAGGTTTGCACTCAAAATCTCACGAAACATGGCCCCATTCATTCTTTCATGTACCCGGATCAGTCGTCCTGGCCCCTTTGCAGAGAAACAGCCCCAAAGCATGATGTTTCCACCACCATGCTTTACAGTAGGTATGGTGTTTGATGGATGCAACTCAGTATTCTTTTTCCTCCAAACACGACAAGTTGTGTTTCTACCAAACAGTTCCAGTTTGGTTTCATCAGACCAAAAGACATTCTCCCAAAACTCCTCTGGATCATCCAAATGCTCTTTAGCAAACTTCAGACGGGCCTGGACATGTACTGGCTTAAGCAGTGGGACACTGTCATGATTCCCAATGGCAGGGACACGGGCAAAAACGGACTAGCTCTAGGAAGATGGTATCTCAGGTAACCGCGATGCTGAACCTAACACGCAAATAAAAGTAGCCAGGGGGTGTGCCTATGTTTTATCCCTAGACACCTCGCGCCAGCCGGAGATCTAGCTGCCCCTAGAAGAGGAATACACAGACCTGGCTTGTCTCCAGGGAAACCCCAAAAGTTATAGTAGCCCCCCACATATAATAACGGTTAGGCAAGAGGAAAACACAAACGCAGTATGAATATAGATTCAGCAAAGTGAGGCCCTCTGACTAGATAGATGAAAATACAAAAGAGGACTTCGCGGTTACCTCAAAACCCTAAGGAGCCATCCTGAAACTACCTTGACTCCGTTATCAACTCATGACACCGGAGTAGTAATTTCAGATCACTAGAGCTTCCAGCAGCACGAGAAATACAAATGCATGCTGGACAAAACAAACACAAAAAATGCCAAAAAATTCAACTTAGCTGAATTGCAGACTTGGAGCAGGTAGCAAGCAATAAATTTGCAAAAACTTCTACAATTCTGTTTTTACCAGTCAAGATGGGTGCAGAGTGTACATTAATGAGAAAAAAAAAATGAACTTTTTTGAATTTACCAAATGGCTGTAATGAAAAAAAGAGTGAAAAATTTTAAGGGGTGTAAATACTTTCTGTACCCACTGTATATACATGTGTATGTGCATTTTGTATGTGTATGCATTTGTATGTGCAGTGTATGCATACATGTCTATGTATAGTGTGTGTACATACAGTACATGTGTATGTGCAGTGTGTATGCATGATGACATGATTTTATTTGAATAAATGTTGATTATTTTTTGTACAAGAAAAATGTGGATTGTTGGTTATGGAAAAAAATAAGTTATACCCTGAAAATATTCTGTAACCCCACTTTTGGAGCAAAAATTAATATAAAACCCTATCTTATTTTTGGGGAAACACAGTACTATATTTATGAATACTAGAGATAGGCAGATCTAGTGACATAAAAAATTTGTTAGATCTGGGAATAATTTTGATTTGCAGCAAAGTTTTTCCCTGCAAATTGAATGTTCCATAAGGTGCAAAAAAACTAAAACAGCCTAATACTCACTTCACCGCTCACCTTTTCACCCTTTGCTCCCTGAATGGTCCTCCTCGACATTTCTTTCCACCATCTATCTCAGGATCTTCAGCATCTTTACTCTAGAATGGGATTTCCAGGCACAACCAGACCTCGGAAGTAAGTACCTGCGTGCTGTGCAGTGGTGGCGCACGCTGTGACGTCACAACATGCAGTGACCTTCGAGGTCTGCTCGTGCCCAGAAGTCACTTTCTACAGTCAAGACGTCAACGATGCAGTGTGCAATGCTGTAAAGAAGCTCTGTGCAGGACGTTAACGGTGAGCAACGGGGTATTATTGATTTTTTTTAACCTTTTGCTGCCCTCTATGATTCATCAAAATGGTGGCAAGCTGGATGCCATTTCGTTGAAGTGGTGTGGAGGAAATTACTATTGTAAAATTAAAGCGAAATTCAATTTCTTTTTAATAAATCAGCCCACCTGTAATATGCCGATGTACATAGGCCATAGACTGTATTTACTGTGTATATTATATCCCAGTATTTTTTTAATATCTTCCTTTTCTTTAATCTCTATTTCCCTCATATCACAATAAAACTTGAGAACTACATAATGATCTTCCTTGTGCCTCCTCCTCCTCCTCTTCTCAGGCCTGTGTGTTGCAGTAAGACAACTCTCTGCAGCAGATGCCTTCTGCCTTCTGGACCTGACATGTCGGCAGCAACATAAATATTGATAAGTTCCACACCTTTGCTATTAGGCTGGGATTTAAATGGGCCATCAGCTAAAGATGGTAGTGTTCACCGCGTAATTACTAAAAGAATTGCTGTTTCAGGATCATGCAAAAAAAATGCTAGAGCCTAATAAATAGTAAGTAGATTTATTGCTTCATGTAAACATTCATGTCTATACTTAGTGTTCCTTTATAATAGTAAAAAAAAAGCCCCAGTACATGGAGTGTGGCAGTAGTCCACCTTCACAACCTTTTTGTCACAGAACATTTAACTTATAAAATGAAGCTGTTTTGGAAAACTCCTAATTGAAGGGAATCTGTCAGTAAAATCAACCCCTAAACTGCCTATATGATCATGCAGGTCTTAGAAATGTGCATCCATATACACTTTAATAACTTATATCTGTTGTTGCATTACTGAGAAATTAGTATTAAGAATGAGGTGTTAAGTGCTCTGGGCATGACAGAGAACTTCCTGAGCCTCTGCCTCTAGAGGCTTGTTCCCGCCCAGCACCAGCCTCTTTAAGTTGGTTGATAACTCACTGTCAGGAGCCAGGGAAGGAAATCAGACAGTGAGCTATCAACCAATCTAAAGAGGCTGCTGCAGGGTGAGAAAACAACTTCTGGAGGCAGACAGTCTGAAAGTGCTTTTTCACACATAGAGCACTTAAAGCCTTGCTTGGCATATGGATGAAAATGCTAAATGCTCAGGAATGCAGCAACAGATAGAAGATATAAAAGAGCTGAAGGATTTACATTTTAAAGACTTGCGTGCCCATATATGTGGTTTGGTTGGATTGATATTATGACTGATTCCCTTTAACGATTTCAAAGTAATTTTGTGGCACCTTAGGCAGACTTATTTGTTTATCAGACTACAAAAAACTTTATTTTACACTGAATAAACAATCATACTTTATGCCATCTGTTCCTTATATCTTATTAATTTACATTTGTTATGTTGGCAATAAGCAGGGGACAAATAAAATAAATATTGATGGCAGAATCAGACTACAAAGGGTTTGCTTGTAGTCTGTTACCAATGGAGACATTTTGGGTTCTGTGCTAATATATTTAGGTCTCAGAGCATTACTTAGACTGGATGCAAATGTATACAGGATTAGCAATGCACAATTTCAGTGTCTGAATTTAGACATGAGTGTTCCTACTGACGTAAAACCTATATTGATAAATTAAAGCAAGGCAGATTACAAAGTTTTAGAACTTAAACCCCATCTGGAAGGCATTAGAATTCGCTCACAGAAGTAGTTTTCATTGATCGAAATTTACAGTTTTCCATTTTACTATATGTATAAATTCTTCACATTTTTCAATTCTGTTTTCTGTCAGTCACCGTTCATCATTTACATCTAAAGGATAAAAATCTACATTACTCATCTGATGGATACACAGATGCAGGACTGGTTACACTTACAGTACAGTCATCACAATTGTGTCTTGTAATAAGTCAAAGTGTTAATTCCTAGAAGTAAACAATAAAGGTTTCTATTGTACAACAGCAAGCAGAAATCTTGAGAATTGTGACAAATTAATGAATATATTAGTGCATTTTGTAACCGGTCATTAATTATACAATAAATCCTCTTAATTGAGGAAATTATATTACCCCTTTCTAGTTTTATGTTATTTATTTTTTACAAAAACATACCTCTGCCAACTTCTGATCGGAAGAACTGACGTCTGTGTCGTCCTGGGGTCTTGGCATGGCAAGGGCACCATAACACAGTGAAAGTAGGACCAGGTAATGTACTTGCATCATGGTGGCAGTCAGAGTGCACAACCTGCACTGTACTGTGCCACTCACATCATCATGCTTTATAGCTGAAGGTGTGTTGCAATGTAGTGATTAATTATGAAATTAACCAAGTTCTTTTTACAGTAATGCTTCTTAAATAGTCACAGGCACTTGTCCACTGTAATTATAAATGAGTAACTACACAATTACAATACATTGCAACTTTTTTAAAGGGAATATACCCGCAAGTTCACTCCTTTTTAACTATTTCAAATATAAATGCATGGATACCTTATTTATTGCTCTCCATTGGGTTATCCTGCTGATTTTATAAATATGCAAAATAAGCATTAGATGCTTTGTCCCACCCAGAGCACCTAACGAAAATCTATCACTCTTGGTCATTTACATATTTAGCTCCTGTCTCCCACTTTTGATTGATATCTAGCAGTCTTGCTGATGTCGGGTGCTGGGCACGAAATCTCGCGCCTGCTCACTTTGCGGTTCCCAGGCCAGCACTGTAAAGAACCCTTTAAAGGCACTTGGATTTTTTTTTTCCTATTTTCCAGTAGACTATGTCACAAAATAAATGGTGTCATTCAAAAATACAGCTCATCCTGCAAAAAAACAAGCTGTCATATGTCAACATAAAAAATAAAAAAAAGTTATGGCTCTTGGAAGAAGGGAATTAAAAAGTTAAATAAAGAAATGGAAATTGTCCTACTCGAGAAGGTGATAAATGATTGGATAGAACGCACATCCACCCCACCTCCAGAGTCCAGCGCAGGCTTCCTGCTGCTGCTCTGGTCTCTCTGTTTTGCCTGCAGTGGTAATATCACAGCATCACCACTGCAACCAATCACGGAGCTCAGGAGCGCTTCTCGTGATTATTTTTCTACATTTTTCCTCAATTTTTAAGGGAACACTAAAAATATAGCCGGCACATTTTCTGTGTCGAGGAGGCTCAACGGCTAACCCTGCTCCATAAACCGGGTTGTTTCATGATGGAAAGGAGTTAAACTATATAATAAATCATGTAAAATAAATCTACACATATTTGGGAGTGTTATATTACTGCCACATTTAGGTTTCATTATACATTGAATTTTATTTTAAAAATGTGTTATGTGTATTTTTAGACTATGCTCATTTTTTGGTACGCAGTGTTTTTTTTTTCATTACAATATCCTGATATACATATGTCTGGCAGTGTATTGCATCTATGCATCTTTTTCTACACTTATGTTACTTACTTGACGGAGGCCCGTAATGTCACGATGGGGGCAGGCTTTGCAGCGTTGAGAATCTCTCCTCCATGTGCTCACCCATCTATCCACTCTCTCTTTCTCCGTCTGTACTCTCTTCTTTGACCTGTCTACCCCATGTGCTATCCCTCTTGTCTGCTGTCTCTCTCCTTCCTGTGCTGTGTTCTCCCCTAAAAGACAATACTGATATTACAGCAGGGGATCGCAGAGGACTCATTTTGTGAGGTAAAATATTTTTTAAAAACAGTCAGTGAAATATTTTACCTCACAAAATGAATCCACTGTGATCCCCTGCTGTAATGTCAGTATTGTCTTTTGCTTCCTCCCCTACCCAGGAGATGTGCTATGCTCCGTACATGGTCAGACACAGACAATTTTTTAAAAAAAAGTTCATATTAAAAATGGTTGATACCTTTTAATGGCTAACTGAAAAGATGGTAACAAATTGCAAGCTTTCGAGACTACACAGGTCTCTTCATCAGGCATAGACTAATACAAATTCTGAAGAATCACATATTTATGTACAACATAGCACAGAAAAAAAAACAACCATGGATAAGACAGGTGACATGAAGCAGAATTACCATGAGTGATAAACAGTTATGTCCATAAATATTGGACCACTTCTTAGATAAGGAATGTTTTATTGTCCTCTGATTGGGGTCTCTGTTGTGATGACCCCTCATAGTCTGAGGGGCAAGTTCATTAGTTGATGTAAAAAGACATAAATCCATGCGACACATTCATTCCACCACTAAGACAGTCAAAGGTCGTCATCAGTTTATATTCCCAGACTCTTCTGTCTCTCTGAGTTTTGAAGTTACCTTTTAACACAAGTAATTTCATGTCTATAATGTTATGATTTGGGAGACAAAAATGTATTGCCACAGGTAGATCCATTCTTTTTTCTCTTATTGTGTGGCGGTGAGAATTCATTCTTGTTCTCAGTTTCTGCCCTGTCTTCCCTATGAGGGGTCATCACAACAGACCCAGACCCCAATCAGAGGACAAAAAACATTCCTTATCTAAGAAATGGTCCAATATTTATGGACATAACTGTTTATCACTCATGGTAATTCTGCTTCATGTCACCTGTCTTATCCAAGGTTTTTTTTTTCTTTTTTTTTCTGTGCTATGTTGTGCATAAATATGTGATTCTTCAGAGTTTCTTTTAGTCTTTGCCTGATGAAGAGACCTGTGTAGTCTCGAAAGCTTGCAATTTGTTACCATCTTTTCAGTTAGCCATTAAAAGGTATCAACCACTGAGGACTCTCAATTCTAAATGTTTTTTTATTGTACATCACTAATTGATAATAGAAATGTAAGAATGACCAAATGGCATGATGATGTCTCTACCGCGCTGTGGAATATGTTGGGGCTTTATACATAATAATAATGGTGCACACATATACCATACATTAAATCTAAGTCATGAAGGCAACTTCAAACCCAGCTTTGAAGCATACATATACAAACAGTACTGCAGCATACATACACAAAACAGCTCTGCTGTACTCACACACATGCATGCTCAATCCTGTTGAATCCTACACACTGATTTTTATGATGGAGTGAAGAGCATATGCAGTGCCCCAGAGTCCTGGTCGTTGCAGTAATGTCGGTCTTCCACCAGGGGGAGTGATGTTACGTCTGATGGTACTAAAGGAGTTCACCTGACCAGGTATCACAGTCACACACTACACTTCACACTCCAGTCCACCAGGGGGAGCAAAGGTTCTATTTACTAGGCCACTCCTCCCACATGGTTAAAACTGATGGGTTGGATAGGAAGTCAGTCAGAAGCTGCCTGGGTTTGACCCAGAGAGGACCTGTCAGGCAGATAGGGGGAGAAGGAGGAACATCTGAGCTGCAGACAGAGGGTCCCTGTCAGGGGTGGGATCCTGACAGGCCAAGCACGAGAAAGAACGTTATGGAGCTGCGCCTGCAGTTCATTGCGGCAGCATCCTAAGAAAGGACACAAAGCGAAGTTTATTGTGGAGAGTGAGAAACGAAGTCATAGCACAAGGAGATAATACCGGCAGGAGTCCTGCCCCAAGATCGGCAGCCTCCTTCTGAGGCGTGTAGCCGGTGGCCGGAACACCGAGGGAGTAATAGGCTCTATGCATTACTTCAGAGACTGGCAGGACAGTCGATTCCAAGTTGGCTGCCCGACCTTAATACCTATGAAGACACGGAGGCAAATTGTGGGAGAGGGGCGTCTCTAGGGTCCCTATAAAATAGCTCCAGGCCTACCCCATCATACGGGTTGTCCTATCCATATCATCTGGGGGACAGAGAGAGAGAGAACATCAGAAACATCCACGAAAGTTGTGAGGACTATCCCGTGGTGCTCAGCAGGGAGGTACTACAACACACAGGCGCTAGTAGGAAGGCTACTGATTTCCACCTGGATAAGGGAACTTTGGATGTGCCTTCGGACCGGCCGGACTCAGCCTGCCCTGTGGACGGTACTCTGGACTGTGGACTCTGAAGTCTTCAGTAAAAGGTAAAGAGACTGCAACCTTTGTGTCCTAGTTATTCATTGCGCCTTACGACGTCCACCATCACCACCTATACAACTGGGAAGCCCTGGGGACATACTTCACCTGTGGGAAGGTACACCATGTAGCTGCCATTCCATCACCCCAGCGGACCCCTGGCAGCGTCGGTCACCCTGACCGAATACCACAGGTGGCGTCACGAACACCGTACAAACAACAACCCCTTTAAGTGGATGCCCCTCAGAAGGGCCACGGACCGGGTGGGCCACCGTGACATCCCCAGAACCGAGAGAGATAGACCTGGTTCCGAGTACCCCATTGCCCTTGCACGTGGGGGCGCTCCAGACACACTACCATATTTTGAGATTACTTCAAGGCACGTGACTGACAGCATGGCCTGATAGGTCTTTCAACTAATCTGGACCTGCAGCATCTGCTGAGATGTGTAGGTCATGTTCAGCTTTCTCTCCTGCCCTGCACTCATCAGCTAGATAAGAGTCAGGCAGAGAGCGAGAGATGCAGACTATAAAACATACATGAATTTAACAATATGTTGTTCTTGTTAAAAAGTAAGACTTATGTATGGTAAGACTTATGTATGGTAACTAAACGAACCATAAAAGCCATAAAAGTCACAAGCTGCAATGCAAAATTCACTCCATTCCCTCTATCCAATAATTAAATGGGTCATCTGGGAATTTACAAATGTACAGGTGCTTCTCACAAAATTAGAATATCATCAAAAAGTTAATTTATTTCAGTTCTTCAATTCAAAAAGTGAATCTCATATGTTATATAGAGTCATTACAAACAGAGTGATCAATTTCAAGCATTTATTTCTGATAATGCTGATGATTATGGCTTACAGCCAGTGAAAACCCCAAAGTAATTATCTCAATAAAATAGAATAATTAACAAAAAACACCTGTAAAAGGCTTCCTAAGCATTTAAAAATGTATCTTAGTCTGTTTCAGTAGCTCCACAATCATGGGGAAGACTGCTGACTTGACAGATGTCCAGAGGGCAGTCATTGACACACTCCACAGGGAGGGTAAGCCACAAAAGTTCATTGCTAAAGAAGCTGTCTGTTCACAGAATGCTGTACCCAAGCATATTAAAGGAAAGTTGAGTGGAAGGAAAAGTGTGGTAGAAAAAGGTGCACAAGCACCCGGGATAACCGCAGCCTTGAAAGGATTGTTCAGAAAAGGTAATTCCAAAATTTGGGGGAGGTTCAGAAGGAGTGGACTGCTGCTGGAGCCATTGCTTGAAGAGCCACCACACACAGACGTATCCAGGACATAGGCTACAAGTGTGGAATTCCTCATGTGAAGCCACTCATGACCAATAGACAATGCCAGAAGCATATTACCTGGGCAAAGGAGAAAAAGAACTGGATCGTTGCTCAGTGGTCCAAGGTGTTGTTTTCAGATGAATGTAAATTTTGCATTTCATTTGGAAATCAAGGTCCCAGAATCTGGAGGAAAAGTTGAGGCCATAATCCAAGCTGCTTGAGGTCTAGTGTGAAGTTTACACAATCAGAGATGGTTTGGGGAGCCATGTCATCTGTTGGTGTAGGTCCACTGAGTTTTATCAAGACCAAGACCAAGGCAATTTTCCAATACCTGTAGCATCTCCATTTTTCGTGACCTCGGGTTGCGTGAGGGCTTATTTTTTAGATGCTGAGCTGACATTTTTAATGATACAATTTTGGTGCAGATGCGATCTTTTGAACGCCCTTCATTGCATTTTAAGGCAATTTTGCAGCAACCAAAAAAACGTAGTTCTGGCATTTTGACTTTTTTCTCGTTATGCCGTTGAGCAATTGGGTTAATTCTTTATATTGATAGATCTGGTGATTCTAAACCCGACGATACCAAATATGTGTATGTTGATTTTTTTAATTTTATTTTGAATGGGGCAAAAAGGGGGATGATTTGAACTTTTATTTTTTTTATCTTTTAAAATATTTTTAAAAACATTTTTTTTTGCTTTTGGCATGCTTCAATAGTTTCCATTGCAAAACAGTGGGGAGACAAAAAGCGCAATAGGGTCTTATCCACGTTACATAGAGGAGAATATACACCAAATTTGCTCACCTGGTTAGGATGAGATTAGAGCATATAGATAGCGGCTGCTGCAGATCCACAGGTCTTCACCGACCAGAGAAAATAATGTCTTCAAAAGGAGATTTGTAGTTAAATTTCCGCGCTGCCGCTAAGATGAATTTCAGGAGAGTATAGTTGACTCACAGTGGTTTTATTCAACGCGTTTCAGGGGTCTCATGCCCCCTTCATCGGGAAATACCACACAGAATATACAGGCATCACAGGTATAAATAGTTTTGCTAGGTTAAAAAAATGAGCTCCACCAGGTCAGATGACTCAGTGTCAAAGTTCAATGATAACACATCATTAACAATTCAAACGATTAGAGAAGTATATACAATGACAAAATACAATGACTTCTTTTATGTTTCTAGACAATAGTTCCAAATTTGCAACATTAAGGAGGAAATTTTAGAAAAAAAAAAAAAAATCTCTACTTAAATGGACAAGAACCTGTAAGAAAAGGAGCTACTCCAGTTCAGAAGCGAATGCCTTACAGATGAACTACCGTGTGGAATCAACAAGTTGCTATTTTCTTATCGTGAATCCATTGGAATCTTTACATTAAATGTGGAATAAAATCATGTTTTATTATTTTCCATTAAAAAATATAAATATATATATGAAAATTAATTTCAACGCGTTGAATAAAACCACTGTGAATCAACTATACTCTCCTGAAATTCATCTTAGCGGCAGCGCGGAAATTTAACTACAAATCTCCTTTTGAAGACATCAATAGTTTCCATGGGAGACTAGAAGCTGTCATAATCTGATCGGCTCTGCTACATACAGGCGATGATCAGATCGCCTGTATATAGCAGAATTACTCACTTGCTATGAGTGACAATCACTGGGCGGCACTCATAGAAATCCAGCAGTGACAACCATAGAGGTCTGCTGGAGACCTCTGGTTGTCATACTGATGGGCGGGATTTCCGTTGCACTTACCGGAAGCACGAGTTAAATGCCGCTGTCAGAGTTTGACAGCAGCATTTAACTAGTTAACAGCTGCGGGTGGATCATGATTGAAAACAGCTGACATGGGCCAAAAAGGATGTGGGCTTAGCACCGAAGCCCATATCAAGGGAGGGAGTCCAACATCAGTGTACATTTACGCCCGATGTCAGAAAGGGGTTAACGAGCCTTTCAATATGAATTAGAATAAATTGCAAATCAGAATCTCAATTTCTAAACACGGTGTTTCAGAGTATTGCCCCTCATCATTGCAATGCATGAGATCTGATTAGGTTAGGTGAGAGGCTCTGGACTGAGGTCTAAGGAGTAAAGTATCTCCTTGTGGAGAGTGATATACCGACTCTGGAATCCCAATGTAAAGAGGCACATTTCTGTGCAATATTCCTCTGGGAAATTAAAGATGCAAATTGCCTCTTCAGAGAGGAAGAGGACTAGAACTCTAGGGAACTCTAGGGAAAATGCTTCTTTTGCCCCAAATTTATCATTTTCACAAGATTAAGAGGAGAAAATGGACCATAAAATTGTTGTGCAATTTCTCCTGAGTACACCAATAGCCAGTATGTGGTGGAAAACTACTGTTTGTACACACAACAGGGCTCCCAAGTGGTGGAGCACCATTTGAATTTGGAGTGCAAAATTGGCTGGAATAGGCAGCATACCCCATGACTCGTTTGCAGAGATCCCGATGTGCCTAAACAGCAGACACCCTCCACAAGTGACCACATTTTGTAAACTACACCCCTTAAGTAACTTATCTAGGGGTATGATGAGCACCTTGAACCCACAGGTGCTTCAGAGAATTTTATAACATAGAGCTGTGAAAATGAAAAAATATATTTTTCCTTCAAAATTGTTCCTTCAGCCCCAAATTTTGCTACAGAAAGCCCAAACATGTGGATGTGGTTTAAGCACACTGAGACTCAGAAGGGAAGGGGGCATTTAGATATGGTAGTGCAGAATTTGCTGGACTTCCTTTTGGGGGTGAGGAACCATAGTTCTTTTCCAAAGCCTTTGTGCTACCAGTAACGTGGAAGCCTGTTATACTTCCATTGATAGATGATGGACCTGAGTGGCGACTTTTTTTAGGACCTTTAAATTTGTCACTCTATGTGTCATAGCAGCCATTTGGTAAATTCAAAAAAGGTAATTTTTGTTCTTATTAATGTACACTCTGCACCCTATCTTGACTAAAAAAATAGAAATGTAGTAATTATTGCAAATTTATTAAAAAACAAAAACTGAAATATCACATGGTCATAAGTATTCAGACCCTTTGCTCAGTATTGAGTAGAAGCAAACTTTTTAGCTAGTACAGTCTTGAATATTCTTGGGAATGATGCAACAAGTTTTTCACGCCTGCATTTGGGGATCCTCTGCCATTCTTCCTTGCAGATCCACTCCAGTCCCATCAGTCTGGATGATAAACATTGGTAGACAGTCATTTTCAGGTCTCTCCAGAGATGCTCAGTTGGGTTTAGGTCAGGGCTCTGGCTGGGCCGGTCAAAAATGGTCACAGAGTTATTCTGAAGCCAATACTTTGTTATTTTAGCTGTGTGCTTAGGGTCATTGTCTTGTTGGAAGGTGAACTTTCAGCCAAGTCTGAGGTCCAGAGCTCTCTGGAAGAGGTTTTCATCCAGGATATCTCTGTACTTGGTAACATTCATGTTCCTTTCAATGACAACCATTCATCCTGTCCCTGCAGCTGAAAAACACCCCCATAACATGATACTGCCACCATCATGTTTCACTGTTGGGATTGTATTGGGCAGGTGATGAGCAGTGCCTCATTTTCTCCACACATACCGCTTAGAATTATCACCAAAAAGGTCTATGTTCATCTCATCAGACCAGATAATTTTATTTCTCATAGTCTGGGAGTCTTTCATGTGGTTTTTTTTAGCAAACTCTATGCGGGCTTTCATTTGTCTTGCAGTGAGGAGAAGCTTCCGTTGGGCCACTCTGCCATAAAGGCCTGACTGGTGGAGGGCTGCAGTGATAGTTGACATTGTGAAACTTTCTCCCATCACCCTACTGCATCTCTGGAGCTCAGCCACAGTGATCTTGGGGTTCTTCTTTACCTCTCTCACCAAGGCTCTTCTCCCACGATTAATTAGATTGGATGGACAGCCTGGTCTAGGAAGACATCTGGTGGTCCCAAACTTCTTCCATTTAAGTATTATGGAGGCCACTTTGCTCTTAGGAACCTTGAGTACTGCACAAATTCTGTTGTAACCTTGGCCAGATCTGTGCCTTGCCATAATTCTGTCTCTGAGCTCCTTGGCCAGCTCCTTTGACCTCATGATTCTCATTTGGTCTGACATGCACTGTGAGCTGTGAGGTCTTATATAGACAGGTGTGTGTCTTTCCAAATCAAGTCCTATCAGTTTAATTAAACACAACTGGACTCCAATGAAGGAGTAGAACCATCTCAAGGAGGATCACATGGAAATGAACAGCATGTGACTTAAATATGAGTGTCTGAGCAAAGGGTCTGAACATTTATGACCATGTGATATTTCAGTTTTTATTTTTTATTAAATTTGCAAAAAAATCTACATTTCTGTTATTTTCAGTCAAGATGGGGTGCAGAGTGTACATTAATGAGAAAAAAATGAACATTTTTTAATTTACCAAATGGCTGCAATGAAACAAAGAGTGAAAAATTTAAAGAGGTCTGAATACTTTCCATACCCACTGTACATCTGGGTTTCCATCTAACTCTCCAAATGAAATGACTCAGATGAAACCTCCGAAGGATCTATTCACTATAATGAGGCAACAGCGTTACTTTGGACTTCATCTGTCCTCTGTTCAGCAGTGTCCGTCTTTGGCCGACCACACTTTTATGCACACTTAAATAGACAGACACCGCCAGATCACAGGCCAGACGGTTTCCACAGTCTCCCCATCTGTCTCATTATAGGAAATTTTCCCCGGTGGTTCCGTATGAATCACGTGTTTCAGAGATTTATACGGAAACCCCATTGTAAGCACCCAGTGTAGAACGCAGGATAAATGTGAGCCAAGACTTACTATAATCTTTGGGAGACAGACTGAACAAATCAACAGCAGGTGATGAATTTGTTCTATTAATTTATATGCCGTTCACTGTTCAGTATAGCTGAATATACAACTATATTCATCTGGTTGGTGCAATTACAGCAATACCAGATTTACCGTATATACTCGAGTAAAAGCCGACCCGAATACTGTATAAACCGAGGCACCTCATTTTACCACAAAAAACTGGGACAACTTATTGACTTGAGTATAAGCCTGGTATGCATTGCACCCTCATCCTTATCCTGGTATGCATGGTTCCTTCTCCCTATCCTGGTATGCATTGTCCCCTCATCCCTACCCTGGTATGCATGGCCCCTTCATCCCTATACTGGTATGGATGGCCCCCATCAGAAAAACATTTAAAAAATAAACCATCTTACCTACTTGCCAGCAGATGATTTATACTTGTAAGCAGCGCATGGCAGTGACATCATGCTTTGCTTGCAAGCAGAGGACAGCTGCCAAAATACTCACTGCTCTCCATGCCAATGACTAAGGGAGTGGAGGGCAGTGAATATTTATTGCTCTTTAATTGCTGGCACAGTAACCTCAGCCGCTGGTTTGCTGAAACGAATGGGAGATCATGTGTATCCGCTACTAAAGAGAATGAGTATTCACTGCCATCCACGCCCATGGATGAATTTTTTTTTTCCTTTTTGTGCATAAGCCGAGGAAGGCTTTTTCAGCATTAAAAATGTGTTGAAAGACTTGTGTTATACTCGAGTGTATTTGGTATGTTTTGTTGCTGTCACACACTGAAAAAATGTTTTTTTTTCAAAGAAAGGTTTTTGCATCACCTTATTTTGAAAGCTTTAATTTTTCCAAATTTCTACCTACAGTGTCATGTGAGGGCTTATTGAAATGTTGTTTTTGTTGGTACTATTTTTGATCAATTCAATTAATAAAGAAAGAAATTTGAATAGCACTAAGATAAAGTTTACTCACTGTTGGAGACGGTGAATTCCGAGTCAATAACGCCACAGCCTGTTAAACCACAGTGTTTGGGGTGCTTGCTAGAAGACACGTGTAGTAATCCAAAGCAGAAAAGAAAGCAGCTGCAGTATTCGATCATTCCGTGTGATAAAAACCTTTGTCCTTTATTTATTGCAACATGGACATGGTGAAAAGGGCAGGATAATTGCAGAAATGGCCGGTAACAAGAAAAGGACTACGGCCGTTTCACGTCCTACACGCTTCAACGGGTCCTGATGTAACAAATGGTATATCATTTCCTTTTATCCGTCATCACTAGGGTTGAGCGAAACGGATCATTCATTTTCATAAGTCGCCGACTTTTGGCAAAGTCGGCGTCTCATGAAACCCGACCCGATCCCTGTGTGGGGTCGGCCACGCGGTACGCGAACTTGGCGCGAAAGTCGCGTTTCGTATGACGCATTTAGCGCCATTTTTGCAGCCAATGAAGGAGCGGTAGAGTGATGACATAGGTGTTAGGGGGCGTACACAACTAACGGAATTTTTTGCGCGTGCATTACAGCGATGTGCAAAGTGTAAAATGAGCGTTCTGGGAACGATGTGCAAAATCAGCGTTCTGGGGTTCAGGGGAGAGAGAGAGAGAGAGAGAGAGAGAGAGAGAGAGAGAGAAAAAAAAAAAAAAAAATAATAATAATTTCTTCATTGGGTTTCGTGTTTCGGCCGATCCCCGAATTTGAACGGTGGTCGGCCGATTTCACTCGACTCAACTTTTAAGACAGTCGGGTTTCACAAAACCCAACTCGACCCTAAAAAACTAAAGGTCGCTCAACCCTAGTCATCACATGACTACATTTGCATATATTTAAAAACAATTAAAACATCGATTAAAAACAACCATTGTGACAAAATACGTTGGTAACAATTTTACACAAAATACTGTAAGATGAACATAATCAAGTTGTTATAAGCAAAACTTTTTCAGAATTTTTTTTTTTTACAAAAAATTACAAAAAACATGAATAATCTAGTCTTTCATTAAGTCCCAAGGGACCCTGTGCCTTTGTTTTTATAATCCATTTGGCTTCTTGCCGTAAAAGGATTTTATTATGGTCTCCCCCATTTTTTGGAAATTTAACCATTTCAATGCCTGCACAATGCAGGCATTGGGGATTAGAGCCATGTTCCTCTTGAATGTGTTTTATAAGTCTTGGTGAACCCTTGCTTGTTGAAATCGAATGAAAATGTTCGCGAAATCTTATAAATAATGGTCTTATAGTTTTGCCGATGTAATAGAATAGGCAGGGAGAGAATATTATATATACCACGTATTTAGTTTTGCATGATATTAAATCATTAACCCTATATTGGATATGTCCAATTTTCATGGTAGTGCCTGTTAGATGGTGTTGACAAAAATTGCAGTTCCCGCATTTAAAGTTCCCTTAGGGAGTGGTCGCATTTAACCAATTTTTTGGTGTATTTTCAATCCGATTGTGGACTAGAAGGTCTGACAAATTATTTGTTCTTTTATATGCAGATCTGGGTTTGATTTTTCCTTGTTTAGTTAAATCACTATCAGTTCCTAGGACGTGCCAGTTTTTTTGAATTGCTGCGTGAATTGTTTTATCTAGGGGCGTATGTTTAAAACAAAAGTTGAAAAAATATTTCTTGTGTCCCTAATTGAGGAAGTTTCTTTAAGCGGTTAGATTGTTTGAACAATAGTTCTCTTTGAGTAATTTTAATTACTTGTGTTTCGGCACTGTTTAAAACTTCTAATGGGTAACCTCTATCAAGAAACCGCTCTTTAAAGTCTGTTATTTTTTCTTTAAAACACTCGTCATTGTTATTATTCTTTCTTAGCCAAAACATCTGTCTAAAGGGTAGGCTTCTTTTAGCATAATCAGGATGGGCTGAGCCATATTGCAGCAGTGAATTAGGCAGTTATTTTTCTCTGGACTTTAGGTGAGAATACTCCTTTCTATAATGCTTATTTATACATCACAAAAATGTAATTTATCAGTGCCAATGCACACTGTGAACTGCATATTTTCGTCATTAGTACCATTCAGGTATTCCACAAAATTTTCAAAGTCAATTTGACTACCGTCCCATACGATGAACACATCGTCCACAAACCGTATATAACAATGTGTTTTAAGAATGGATTATTCATACACGTAATTAATTTTTCTTCGAAAACCGCTAGAAACAAATTTGCGAATACGCATGCTACTGGTGTATCCATTGCGGTACCAGCTACTTGTATGTACCACTGATTAAGAAATTTAAATGCATTGTGTGTAAGCATAAAATTCAAACCTTCTAATATAAAGGAAATGAACTCAGGTGCTTTGTTGGTATGGTCCAGAATCTTTTTAACTGCATTAAATGCGGGAACTGCAATTTTTCTCAATACCATCTAGCAGGCACTACCATGAAAATTGGACATATCCAACATAGGGTAATGATTTAATATCATGCAAAACTAAATATGTGGTATATATAATATTCTATCCCGGCCTATTCTATTACATCGACAAAATTATAAGACCATTATTTATAAGATTTAGCGAGCATTTTCATTCGATTTCAACAAGCAAGGGTTCACCGAGACTTATAAAACACATTCAAGAGGTACATGGCTCTAATCCCCAATGCCTGCGTTTTGCAGGCATTGAAATGGTTAAATTTCCAAAAAATGGGTGAGACCATAATAATCCTTTTACGGCAAGAAGCCAAATGGATTATAAAAACAAAGGCACAGGGTCCCTTGGGACTTAATGAAAGACTAGATTATTCATGTTTTTTGCAATTTTTTTGTAAAAAAAAAAAAAATTCTGAAAAAGTTTTGCTTATAACAACTTGATTATGTTCATCTTACAGTATTTTTTGTATAATTGTTACCAACGTATTTCATTACAATGGTTGTTTTTAATCGATAATTTAATTTTTTTTAAATATATGCAAATGTAGTCATGTGACGACGGATAAAAGGAAATGATATACCATTTGTTACATCAGTACCCGTTGAAGCGTGTAAGACGCGAAACGGCCATAGTCCTTTTCTTGTTACCGGCCATTTCTGCAATTATCCTGCCCTTTTCACCATGTCCATGTTGCAATAAATAAAGGAGAAAGGTTTTTATCACACGGAAGGATTGAGTAGTGCGGCTGCTTTCTTTTCTGCTTTGGATTACTATTTTTGATAACTTGACATTTTTTCATAGCTTTCAATTCCAATTTATGGAAGGCAAAACTAACAAAAACCATCAATTCAGGAATATTTTTTTTATGTCATTCACTGTGTAGTAAAATTAATAAGACAACTTTAGTAGCAAAGCTACAGGGGGCAGAGGGTGTAGTCGCCCCGGGCTCCGAGCGCTGAGGGGCCTACTTGGAGCTACCATTAACTATATTGGTGTGCGCAATCCCCCTTTACTACCACTGTCTGTTAGGTAAAGTCCAGCGGCGGCTGGGCCGAAGTTAGAGGGCAGAGGAGCATATGCCCCCTGGGGTGCTGGGTGTTGGCACTATACTGGTGTGACAGCTGCCTCCAACATACAGCAGACATGCCCACATTGCACTCTGTGTGGCCTGGCCATGTCTGCTGAAGAGACTTCAGGACACATAGCGCTGCTTCTTTCCTCCAGAGAGGAGCAGGACATGAGACAGGATGGTGCTCTAAGTTAGCACTCAAGATGGATTCTTGAGCACCCAGATTCCCAGACAGATTGTTGTGCACCTGGATTTCCAGATGGATTCTTGTGCACCCGGATTCCCAGGTGGATTCTTGTCTTGTATCTGTTGTTTTGCTATCTGAGGCACAGTAGATTTAAGGCAGCTGCTTGAACTTTTTAAACTTTTCATGGCACCCATAACATTGTGGGTTATAGTTAATTTAGTGTCAAAATGTATAATTGGTGGAGGAGGGTTAAACTTGATGGACCTAGGTCTTTCTTCAAGCTATGTAACTATGAATAGCAAAAGTGTAACGGGATCCACACACATGAAGTAAGGGGAGGATCAGCACGGTTGGACATAGCAAAATACATATAGTGATGGCAGTAACGGTCAGTACAAAACAAACAGAAGACAATAATAATACATTGTAAAGATAATGAGGCACATAAAGAATTTTAATGGCATCATCTTGCTAACCCATTATTCCCTGTGTTAGGACCACATATCCACAAACCTTGAAGCATGTTTTGCGTAGGCTTCTTTGGTGTAACTTTGCAATAGTGACAATTAGATTTAGCTGTTAGTAGATTATTAGAAACTTTAGTAAGGGCAATTTCAGTAGAGTGTAAGGAGCGGAAACCAGATTGTGAAGGGTCAAGATGAGCATTATCTGAGAGAAAGAGGTTTAGACTCGAGTGGACCAAGCTTTCCAGGAGTTTAGAGATGAAGGGAAAATTTGAGAAAGGTCTAGTTTTCAGCACAGTTCTGATTGAGGGATGTTTTTAAGTAATGAGTGTATGATGGCATGTTTAAATGAGGAGGGAAAGACACCAGATGAGAGAGATTTAATATTTTAGTTAGGTGAGTGGTGACAACCAGGGAAAGAGACTGAAGTAGATGTGAGGGAATTGGGTCATTGATGCATGTAAAAGGACGAGAAGATACAAGGAGCCTGTTAACTTCTTCTGTGACCAATTCAAAGACAGTAAGTGAGCTAGATGCAGTGCAGGAGGCAAGATAATGCGTAATATTAGGAGAGTGGAAGAAAATTTGCTGTCGGATATTGTCAATTTTTTCTTTGAAAAAAATTTCCAGATCGTCAGTGCTGAGGTTGGTGATGGGGGCCTGCACTCTTGGATTGAGGAGATAATAAAAGGTGTCAAAGATTTGTTTAGGATTGTTGGTTAGTGAGGTGATAAGGTTGATGAAATAGGTTTGTTTGGAGAGATGACGTCAGAGTTGTATGTTTTAAGCATAAACTTATAATTGATGAAATCTTTGGCCAGATTGGATCTTCTCCACAGATGTTCAGCGCACCTGGACAATCGCTGGAGAAAACACATTTGCAGCGTGTGCTAGGGTCGCCGCTGTCTGTGCGAAGTTGTTCTATGTGTAGGAGGTTCAGCTTCATCCAGGGAACTTTGCAAAGTGTCATTATAATATTTCAAAGCAGAGTTGGGGAAGAGGAGATTGGGGCAAATGATGACTACACATTTTTCAGAAGTTTCTGGGTATTAATAATATCTATATTCCTATAAGTGTAGTAAGTGAGGATGTCCTGAGAGGGGTGACAGTTATTGACAGAGCATGAAAGAATGTAGTGGTCTGGGAATGGGACAGGGGAGATAGTAAAGTCATGCACTGAGCAGAGTCAGGAGAAGACTAGGTCCGGCGTATTCCCGTCTTCATGCTTATGAGAGATAGTAAGTAGTGAAAGGCCGAGAGAGAATGCTAGAGATTAAAGTTGAGAGGCAAATGGGGAGGGGAGATCACCAATAATCAAGCATACGGTACTGAAGACAGCTGGAGGCCAAAAAATCCAAAGACAAAAAACAAGCTTGCTGTCCAACATGGATCATAAACTGTAAAAACAAGTGAGAAGACCTTACAGCATCAGGGAACAAACTCAGGCAGATGAATGAAATATATGCCATTGAATGATAGAGGTTTACAGACATGGAAGTGTGATGCAGGCTTCAAAAGGGTTAAACACAGCAGATGAATGAAATATAAACCTGTATGAAGACCAGAGTTATGAGTAATTAGAGTCATGTTTCATATGCCTTATAGCTGTCAGTTACACTGACTGAATGCCTTTTAGATCATGCCCCTGGCATGGTCTAACAGGCCACCATAGCTGGCAGACCCAATGCCATGATGATGTGACCTCTGGTGGCCATGACTACTATCAGCCCCCGTGATCACGGAGGTGCTCATCTGGTGTGAGAGGTAGCCCCCTCCCTTTCCCAGCCTTCTAAATTCTGTGATAGATATTGATCATGGTATTTCTTGGGTTACATTGCCTGAGGCAGTGCAGGCAATGACTCTGGCTGTAATAGTCAGAGGGTGTATATTACTTGCACCAAGCTCCAGACTCCTCTATCTGTCAATTGATGGACAACTGTGATCCGTCTACAGAACAAGATTCCGCTGCTCCAGAATCCGGTGGTGGCAGCTTTACACCAATTCATCTGACACAACATTGTGCTTCATGATGTAAGGCTGCATACAGCTGCTCGACCATAGCGGGGCTCAGTTTATGTGCTGATGGGAATACCAAAGGAGGTTTGGACTTTGCTGCAATGAAGTCAGTCTTCAAAGAGCCCGTTTGTGGCCTCCTATCAGCAGGATTTTGCTAAGTAATCTACAGACGCTAACAGGTTGGTGCTGTTATACTGATTAAAAGAATACCTGCTGTGAAGACATCTGTCTTGTGGTTCTTGTGGAATCAGTGTTAAAAATTTCAAGTTAATGATATGCCCATGCTCCGGGGCGGAACTGTAGGCAAAGTCTTATCTTCCTGCTCTAAGCCAGAGAAACCAAGGAAAGACCTGCCCACAGGCCGTCCTAAAGCACAAACAGTCTGTCTCTATGATGAGAATAAGACTCTTCCAACAGTCTCGCCCCCCGAAGCATGAGCATCTCATTAACTGAAAACTTCTAACACCGATTACACAAGAACCACAAGATGGATTTCTTCACCCCAGGTATCATTTTAGTCAGTATATGTTATGGATCCTGGTGGTAAGGATCACAAAACTGACCTGTTAGGTAAACGGAATATAGGACAAGCTCTGGGGATGTGGGAACTATACTGACCGCAACACTGATCCTATCCAAACACACTAAAGGCAGCCGTGGAGCGTTACCTAAAAACCTAGACGCCTCTTCACAGCCTGAGAAACTAGCTACCCCTAGAGAGAAAGCAAGCCTCACTTGCCTCAGAGAAATAACCCCAAAGTTTAGACAACCCCCCACAAATAATAACGGTGAGTTAATTGGAAAGCACAAACGTAGAAATGAAAACAGGTTTTAGCAAATGAGGCCCGCTAATACTAAATAGTCAGAAGATAGCAAGGAATCTGTGCGGTCAGTACAAAATACTATCAAAAACTATCCACGCAGAGAATACAAGAACCCCCACACCGACTCACGATGTGAGGGGTGCACTCCGCACCCCAGAGCTACCAGCAAGCGAGAAAATCACATATAAGCAAGCTGGACTGAACTCATCAGATAGTGAGAAACATTTTCAATGAAACAATGAGCAAATGAACTAGCAAGACTTAGCTTCTCCAGGAGGAGACAGGTCACAAGTGAAGTCCAGGAGAGATCAGAACCAGTACTGAATACAACGACAGCAGGCAACCAGTAAAGGTCCAGGTGAATTAAATAGGAACCAGAATAGCAGGAAACGAGACAGCTGAGCCACCTACAGACCAGCCGTATCGCTAAAGGCCACAAGAGGGAGCCCAAGAACAGAACTCACACAGTACCACTCATGACCACAGGAGGGAACCTGAGAACGGAATTCACAACAGTACCCCCCCTTGAGGAGGGTTCACCGAACCCTCACCAGAGCCCCCAGGCCGATCAGGACGAGCCTAATGAAAGGCACGAACCAAATCGGCCGCATGGACATCAGAGGCGACAACCCAGGAATTATCCTCCTGACCATAGCCCTTCCATTTGACTAAGTACTGAAGCTTCCGTCTTGAAACACGAGAATCCAAGATCTTCTCCACCACATACTCCAATTCTCCCTCGACCAAGACCGGAGCAGGAGGATCAACAGAAGGAACCACTGGCACCACATACCTCCGCAACAAAGACCTATGGAACACATTATGAATGGCAAACGATGCTGGGAGGTCCAAACGAAATGACACAGGGTTGAGGATTTCGAGAATCTTATAAGGACCGATGAACCGAGGCTTGAACTTAGGAGAGGAAACCTTCATAGGAACATAACGAGAAGACAACCATACCAAATCCCCCACACGAAGTCGGGGACCCACACAGCGACAGCGGTTGGCAAAGCGCTGAGCCTTCTCTTGTGACAGCGTCAAATTGTCCACCACGTGGTTTCAAATCTGCTGCAACCTATCTACCACAGAATCCACCCCAGGACAGTCAGAAGGCTCAACCTGACCTGAGGAAAAATGAGGATGAAAACCAGAATTGCAAAAAAAAGGCGAAACCAAAGTAGCAGAACTGTCATGATCTCTGCAGGCAGAGATCATAGCAAGCCTATAGAGGGACAAGCTCTCGGAAGATGGAACTATACTGACCATGAACTAAGCCTGCCGCGCAACTAGAAATAGCCAGGTAGCATTTCCTATTTATCGCTAGATGCCCAGCTCTGGCCTAAGACCTAAATAGCTAGCAGAGGGAAATATAAGACCTGGCTCACCTCTAGAGAAATATTCCAAAGAAGACAGTAGCCCCCCACATATAATGACGGTGAGTTCAGATGAAACAACAAACGCAGCAGGAAAATAGTCTTAGCAAATTTGAGGTCCGCTTACTAGATAGCAGAAGACAGATAGTATACTTTCATGGTCAGCAGAAAAACACTAACAAAACACCATCCAGAGATTACCTTAAACTCTGGCATTAACTCATAACGCCAGAGTAGCAATCCCTGATCAACGAGAGCTTTCCAGACACAGTAACAAAACTTCAGCTGTGAACTGGAACAAATAGGCAAAACAAAACATGGACAAAAGTCCAACTTATCTAGTAGTTGTCTAGAAGCAGGAACAAGCACTGAGAGGCATCAGATAACATTGTTGACCGGCAAGAAACCACCAGAGAAATGAGCTTAAATAGCGACACCCACTACTGATGGAACCAGGTGAAACAGGAAAGAGGATGACAAGTCCAATTCCACAAGCGGCCACCGGGGGAGCCCAGAATCCAAATTCACAACAGTACCCCCCCCTCAAGGAGGGGGCACCGAACCCTCACCAGATCCACCAGGGCGACCAGGATGAGCCCTATGGAAGGCACGAACAAGATCAGAAGCATGAACATCAGATGCATTGACCCAAGAATTATCCTCCTGGCCGTAACCCTTCCAGTTGACCAGATACTGGAGTTTCCGTCTGGAAACACGAGAGTCCAAAATTTTCTCCACAACGTACTCCAACTCACCCTCAACCAACACCGGAGCAGGAGGCTCAACTGAAGGTACAACAGGTACCTCATACCTGCGCAATAACGACCGATGAAAAACGTTATGAATGGAAAAGGACGCAGGGAGGTCCAAACGGAAAGAAACAGGATTAAGAATCTCCAATATTCTATAAGGGCCGATGAACCGAGGTTTAAACTTAGGAGAAGAGACCCTCATAGGGACAAAACGAGAAGACAACCACACCAAATCTCCAACACAAAGCCGAGAACCAACACGACGATGACGGTTGGCAAAACGCTGAGTCTTCTCCTGGGACAACTTCAAATTGTCCATAACCTGCCCCCAGATGTGATGCAATCTCTCCACCACCGCATCCACTCCAGGACAATCCGAGGATTCCACCTGACCGGAGGAAAATCGAGGGTGAAACCCCGAATTACAGAAAAACGGGGACACCAAGGTGGAAGAACTGGCCCGATTATTGAGGGCGAACTCTGCCAATGGCAAAAAAGCAACCCAATCATCCTGGTCAGCAGAGACAAAACACCTCAGATATGTCTCAAGGGTCTGATTAGTCCGCTCGGTCTGGCCATTAGTCTGAGGGTGAAAAGCAGATGAAAAAGACAAATCTATGCCCATCCTAGCACAGAATGCCCGCCAAAATCTAGACACAAATTGGGTACCTCTGTCAGAAACAATATTCTCAGGAATACCGTGCAATCGGACAACATTCTGAAAAAACAGAGGAACCAACTCAGAAGAAGAAGGCAACTTGGGCAGAGGAACCAAATGGACCATTTTAGAGAAACGGTCACAGACCACCCAGATGACAGACATCCTCTGGGAAACAGGCAGATCTGAAATAAAATCCATCGAGATGTGTGTCCAAGGCCTCTTAGGAATAGGCAAGGGCAACAGCAGTCCGCTAGCCCGAGAACTACAAGACTTGGCCCGAGCACAAACGTCACATGACTGCACAAAGACTCGCACATCTCGTGACAGGGAAGGCCACCAGAAGGATCTTGCCACCAAATCCCTGGTACCAAAAATTCCGGGATGACCTGCCAATGCAGAAGAATGTACCTCAGAGATGACTCTGCTGGTCCAATCATCCGGAACAAACAGTCTATCAGGCGGACAACGATCCGGTCTATCCGCCTGAAACTCTTGCAAGGACCGCCGCAGATCAGGAGAAACGGCCGACAAAATTACTCCCTCCCTAAGGATACCTGTGGGTTCAGAATTACCAGGAGAGTCCGGGTCAAAACTCCTAGAAAGGGCATCTGCCTTAACATTCTTAGAACCCGGTAGGTATGACACCACAAAATTAAAGCGAGAAAAAAATAAAGACCAGCGCGCCTGTCTAGGATTCAGGCGTCTGGCAGTCTCAAGATAAATCAAATTTTTGTGGTCAGTCAATACCACCACCTGATGCCTAGCCCCCTCGAGCCAATGGCGCCACTCCTCAAACGCCCACTTCATGGCCAAAAGCTCCCGATTCCCAACATCATAATTCCGCTCTGCGGGCGAAAATTTGCGAGAAAAGAAGGCACAAGGCCTAATGACGGAGCAGTCGGAACCTTTCTGCGACAACACTGCCCCAGCTCCGATCTCCGAAGCGTCAACCTCAACCTGAAAAGGCAGATTCACATCAGGCTGACGCAACACAGGGGCAGAGGCAAAACGGCGCTTAAGCTCCTGAAAGGCCTCTACAGCATGAGGGGACCAATTAGCAACATCAGCGCCTTGTCTGGTCAAATCAGTCAGTGGTTTAACGACATCCGAAAAACCAGCAATAAATCGGCGGTAAAAGTTGGCAAAGCCCAAAAATCTCTGAAGACCCTTAAGAGAGGAGGGCTGAGTCCAGTCACAAATAGCTTGCACCTTGACGGGATCCATCTCAATGGAAGAGGGAGAAAAAATATACCCCAAAAAGGAAATTTTCTGGACCCCAAAAACGCACTTAGACCCCTTCACACATAAAGAATTAGACCGCAGAACCTGAAAAACTCTCCTGACCTGCTGGACATGAGAGTCCCAGTCATCAGAAAAAATCAGAATATCATCCAGATATATTATCATAAATTTATCCAGAAAATCGCGGAAAATATCATGCATAAAAGACTGGAAAACTGAAGGGGCATTAGAAAGACCAAAAGGCATGACCAAATACTCAAAGTGGCCCTCGGGCGTATTAAATGCGGTCTTCCACTCATCCCCCTGCCTGATCCGCACCAAATTATACGCCCCACGAAGATCAATTTTAGAGAACCACTTAGCACCCTCTATACGAGCAAACAAATCAGTAAGCAATGGCAATGGGTATTGATACTTAACAGTGATCTTATTCAGAAGCCGATAATCAATACATGGTCTCAAAGAGCCGTCTTTTTTTGAGACAAAGAAAAACCCAGCTCCCAAGGGAGAAGAAGATGGACGAATATGTCCCTTTTCCAAAGACTCCTTTATATATTCCCGCATAGCAGCATGTTCCGGCACAGACAAATTAAACAAACGACCCTTTGGATATTTACAACCCGGTATCAAATCTATGGCACAATCGCACTCACGGTGCGGAGGTAACGACCCAAGCTTGGGTTCGTCAAAGACGTCTTGATAATCAGAGAGGAACTCAGGGACTTCAGAGAGAATGGACGACGAAATAGAAACCAAAGGTACGTCCCCATGAATACCCTTACATCCCCAGCTCAACACAGACATTGCTCTCCAGTCCAAGACTGGGTTGTGAGACTGCAACCATGGCAATCCCAGTACCAAATCGTCATGTAAATTATACAGCACCAGGAAACGAATAATCTCCTGGTGATCCGGATTGATACGCATGGTTACTTGTGTCCAGTATTGTGGTTTATTATTAGCCAATGGGGTGGAGTCAATCCCCTTCAGAGGAATAAGAGTCTCCAAAGGCTCTAAATCAAAACCACAACGATTGGCAAAGGACCAATCCATAAGACTCAGAGCGGCGCCAGAGTCAACATAGGCGTCCGTGGCAATGGATGACAAAGAGCAAATCAGGGTTACAGACAAAATAAACTTAGACTGAATGGTGCCAATGGAAACAGACTTATCAAGCTTCTTTGTACGCCTAGAGCATGCTGATATAACATGAGTAGAATCCCCACAATAGAAACACAATCCATTCTTCCGTCTAAAATTCTGTCGCTCGCTCCTGGACAGAATTCTATCACACTGCATACTTTCTGGCGTCTCTTCCATAGACACCGCCAGATGGTGCACCGGTTTGCGCTCCCGCAGACGCCTATCAATCTGAATAGCCATTGTCATGGACTCATTCAGACCTGCAGGCAAAGGGAACCCCACCATAACATCCTTAACGGCATCAGAGAGACCTTCTCTGAAAGTTGCCGCCAAGGCGCACTCATTCCACTGAGTAAGCACAGACCATTTACGGAATTTTTGGCAGAAAACTTCAGCTTCGTCTTGCCCCTGAGATAGTGCCATCAAAGTTTTTTCTGCCTGAAGTTCCAAATGAGGTTCCTCATAAAGCAAGCCCAAGGCCAGAAAAAACGCATCCACATTGCGTAACGCAGGATCCCCTGCTGGCAATGAGAAGGCCCAATCTTGAGGGTCACCCCTGAGCAAGGAAATCACAATCCTAACCTGCTGAGCAGGGTCTCCAGCTGAACGAGACTTCAGGGACAAATAAAGCTTACAATTATTTCGGAAATTCTGGAAGCTAGCTCTATTCCCTGTGAAGAACTCCGGCAAAGGAATTCTCGGTTCAGATACCGGAGCATGTACCACAAAATCTTGTAAATTTTGTACTTTCGTGATGAGATTATTCAAACCCGCAGTTACACTCTGGAGATCCATTATTGTCAGGTGCACACAGAGCATACAGAGATTAGGAGGAGAGAGAGAAAAAAGACTGCAGCAAGGCAGACTGGAGGAAAAAAAAAAAAAAAAAAATTCCAGCAGACTTCTTATAACTCTCCTTTCTCAACCTGGGTCTTTAACACTTTATTGGCCGGTCAAACTGTCATGATCTCTGCAGGCAGAGATCATAGCAAGCCTATAGAGGGACAAGCTCTCGGAAGATGGAACTATACTGACCATGAACTAAGCCTGCCGCGCAACTAGAAATAGCCAGGTAGCATTTCCTATTTATCGCTAGATGCCCAGCTCTGGCCTAAGACCTAAATAGCTAGCAGAGGGAAATATAAGACCTGGCTCACCTCTAGAGAAATATTCCAAAGAAGACAGTAGCCCCCCACATATAATGACGGTGAGTTCAGATGAAACAACAAACGCAGCAGGAAAATAGTCTTAGCAAATTTGAGGTCCGCTTACTAGATAGCAGAAGACAGATAGTATACTTTCATGGTCAGCAGAAAAACACTAACAAAACACCATCCAGAGATTACCTTAAACTCTGGCATTAACTCATAACGCCAGAGTAGCAATCCCTGATCAACGAGAGCTTTCCAGACACAGTAACAAAACTTCAGCTGTGAACTGGAACAAATAGGCAAAACAAAACATGGACAAAAGTCCAACTTATCTAGTAGTTGTCTAGAAGCAGGAACAAGCACTGAGAGGCATCAGATAACATTGTTGACCGGCAAGAAACCACCAGAGAAATGAGCTTAAATAGCGACACCCACTACTGATGGAACCAGGTGAAACAGGAAAGAGGATGACAAGTCCAATTCCACAAGCGGCCACCGGGGGAGCCCAGAATCCAAATTCACAACACAGAACTAGCCCGATTATTGAGGGCGAACTCAGCCAAAGGCAAAAAAGTCACCCAATCATCCTGATCAGCAGAAACAGAACATCTCAGATAAGTTTCCAAGGTCTGATTAGTTTGTTCGGTTTGGCCATTCGTCTGAGGATGGATGGCTGACGAAAAAGATAATTCAATGCCCATCTTAGCACAAAAGGACCGCCAAAATCTGGACACAAACTGGGATCCTCTGTCAGACACAATGTTCTCCGGAATACCATGCAAACGAACCACATTCTGAAAAAACAGTGGAACCAAATCGGAGGAGGAAGGCAGCTTAGGCAAGGGCACCAAATGGACCATTTTAGAAAAACGATCACAAACTACCCAGATGACAGACATTCTCTGAGAGACTGGAAGATCCGAAATAAAATCCATGGAAATATGCGTCCAGGGCCTCTTCGGGACAGGCAAGGGCAAAAGCAATCCACTGGCACGAGAACAGCAAGGCTTGGCCCGAGCACAAATCCCACAGGACTGCACAAAGGAACGCACATCCCGCGACAAAGAAGGCCACCAAAAGGACCTAGCCACCAAATCCCTGGTGCCAAAAATCCCAGGATGACCCACCAACACTGAAGAATGAACCTCGAAAATGACTCTACTGGTCCATCTATCCGGGACAAACAGTCTCTCCGGTGGACAACGGTCAGGTCTATTGGCCTGAAATTCCTGCAGCACCCGTCGCAAATCAGGGGAGATGGCAGACAAAATCACCCCCTCTCTGAGGATACCAGCCGGTTCCGAAACTCCCAGAGAGTCAGGCACAAAACTCCTAGAAAGGGCATCAGCCTTCACGTTCTTCGAACCCGGAAGGTACGAAACCACGAAATCGAAACGGGAGAAAAACAGCGAGCCTGTCTAGGATTTAGCCGCTTGGCAGACTCGAGATAAGTCAAATTCTTGTGATCCGTCAAGACCACCACACGATGTTTGGCTCCCTCAAGCCAATGTGGCCACTCCTCAAATGCCCACTTCATTGCCAACAACTCCCGATTACCAACATCATAATTCCGCTCGGCAGGCGAAAACTTTCTTGAAAAGAAAGCACATGGTCTCATCACAGAGCCATCGGAGCTTCTCTGCGACAAGACAGCCCCTGCTCCAATCTCAGAAGCATCAACCTCGACCTGGAAGGGAAGAGAGACATCCGGCTGACGCAAAACAGGAGCCGAAGAAAACCGACGTTTCAGCTCCTGAAAGGCCTCCACGGCCGCAGGAGACCAATTCGTCACATCAGAACCCTTCTTGGTCAAATCTGTCAAAGGCTTAACCACACTAGAAAAATTAGTGATGAAGCGACGGTAAAAATTAGCAAAACCCAAGAACTTCTGAAGACTCTTCACCGATGTAGGTTGAGTCCAGTCGTGAATAGCCTGGACCTTGACTGGATCCATCTCAATAGTAGAAGGAGAAAAAATAAAGCCCAAAAAGGAAACCTTCTGGACTCCAAAGAGACATTTAGAGCCCTTCACAAACAAGGCATTGGCTCGCAGGATCTGAAATACCATCCTGACCTGCTTCACATGAGATTCCCAGTCATCAGAAAAGACCAAAATATCATCCAGGTACACAATCATAAATCTATCCAGATACTCTCAGAAGATGTCGTGCATGAAGGACTGGAACACAGAAGGGGCATTAGAAAGCCCAAAAGGCATCACCAAGTACTCAAAATGGCCTTCGGGCGTATTAAATGCTGTTTTCCATTCATCGCCCTGCTTAATACGCACAAGATTATACGCTCCACGAAGATCTATCTTGGTGAACCAACTGGACCCCTTAATCCGAGCAAACAGATCAGACAATAGAGGCAAAGGGTACTGAAATTTGACCGTGATGTTATTTAGAAGGCGATAATCTATACAGGGTCTCAGAGAACCATCCTTCTTGGCCACAAAAAAGAACTCCGCACCCAAAGGGGACGAGGACGGGAGAATATGCCCCTTCTCCAAAGACTCCTTTATATAACTCCGCATAGCGGCATGTTCTGGTACAGATAAATTAAAAAGTCGTCCCTTAGGGAACTTACTACCAGGAATCAAATTTATAGCGCAATCACAATCCCTATGAGGAGGTAGGGCACTGGATTTGGGATCATCAAATACATCCTGGTAGTCCGACAAAAATTCAGGGACTTCAGAAGGAGTAGAAGAAGCAATTGACACCAAAAGAACATCGCCATGAATCCCCTGGCAACCCCAACTTGACACAGACATTGCTTTCCAATCCAGGACTGGATTATGAGCCTGCAGCCATGGCAGACCCAACACGACAACGTCATGCAAATTATGCAACACAAGAAAGCGAATCACCTCCTGATGTGCAGGAGTCATGCACATGGTCACTTGAGTCCAGTACTGAGGTTTATTCTTGGCCAATGGAGTAGCATCAATTCCCTTTAGTGGAATAGGGAATTGTAAAGGCTCCAAGATAAAACCACAGCGCCTGGCAAAAGACAAATCCATCAAATTCAGGGCAGCACCTGAATCCACAAAAGCCATAACTGAGTAGGATGACAGAGAGCAAATCAAAGTAACAGACAAAATGAATTTAGGCTGTACAGTACCAATGGTGACAGACTTAGCGAAGTTTTTTGTGCGCTTAGAGCATGCTGAGATAACATGAGCAGAATCACCACAGTAAAAGCACAACCCATTCTGACGTCTGTGATTTTGCCGTTCAATTCTGGTCAGAATCCTGTCACATTGCATAGACTCAGGCTTCTGTTCAGAAAATACCGCCAGATGGTGCACAGGTTTGCGCTCCCGCAAACGCCGATCAACCTGAATGGCCAAAGACATTGACTCATTCAGACCCGCAGGCGTGGGGAACCCCACCATAACATCCTTAAGGGCTTCAGAAAGACCCTTTCTGAAAATCGCTGCCAGGGCACACTCATTCCACTGAGTGAGCACAGACCATTTTCTAAACTTCTGACAGTAAACCTCTGCTTCATCCTGACCCTGAGAAAGAGTCAGCAAAACCTTTTCTGCTTGGTCTACCAGATTTGGTTCCTCATAGAGCAATCCAAGCGCCAGAAAAAACGCATCCACATTTAGCAATGCAGGATTTCCTGGCGCCAGAGAGCATGCCCAATCTTGAGGGTCACCACGTAACAAAGAAATAATAATTTTAACTTGCTGAACAGGGTCACCAGAGGAACGAGGTCTCAGAGAAAGAAATAACTTACAATTATTCTTAAAGTTCAAAAACCTAGATCGATCTCCAGAGAATAACTTAGGAATTGGTATTTTAGGCTCGGACATAGGACTGTGAACTACATAGTCCTGAATGCTTTGTACCCTTGCAGAGAGATGATCCACACTAGAGGACAGACTCTGAATGTCCATATCTGCAGCTGAATTCTGAACCACCCAGAGATTAAGGGGAGAAGAGAAGCAAAACTGTTGTGAACTATAGTTCTTGGCTCCCTCTTGTGGTCATTAGCGGTATGGCAATTGGAGTGTCTTTCCCCAGGTTGGCACTCACCTGCTTCGTTTGGCCTGGGTGTGCCTATATAAACTTCCTGGATACTCAGTATTGTGCCTGGATTCGTTGTTATCAGACCTTGTCTGTTTTCTCCTGTCTCCTGGTCTCCTGATTTTGCAAGATAAGCTAAGTCCTGCTTTCTTATTTTTGTGCATTTGAGTTTCCCTTATTCTGTTCCAGCTTTGTTTAAAATGTGATTCCTGATTTTGCTGGAAGCTCAAGGGGGGCTGTTATCCTCCCCCCACACCGTTAGTCGGTGCGGGGGTTCTTGGATATTCAGCGTGGATATTTTGTAGGGTTTTTTGCTGACCGTATAAGTCATCTTCCTATTTTCTGCTTTTAGTCAGTGGGCCTCTCTTTGCTAAATCTAGTTCATTCTTACGTTTGTTATTTCTTCTTACCTCACCGTTATTATTTGTTGGGGGCTTGTATTATAACTTTGGGGTCCTTTCTCTTGAGGCAAGAGAGGTCTTATTTTCTCTGAAAGGGTTAGTTAGTTCTCCGGCTGGCGCGAGACGTCTAGAACCAACGTAGGTACGTTCCCCGGCTGCTGCTAGTTGTTTGTGCTAGGATCAGGTATACGGTCAGTCAAGTTACCACTTCCCTATGAGCTGGTTTTTTGTGTTTGCAGACTTAGCTGGTACTCCTGAGATCCTCTGCCAATAGGATCATAACAGTAATCCAGGCCCAAAGAAAAAAGTGCATTGCTGAAGTGGGACTATAAGAAAAGAAGTCTGAGTTGTTTTTTTTTGTTTTTTTTTTCTTCCTCCCCTTTATCTCTGAGTGGCTTGAAGCTCTGCTGCAGACATGAATGTTCAGACTCTGATTACTAGTGTGGATCAGCTTGCTGCACGTGTGCAGGGCATTCAGGATTTTGTTATTAGCAGTCCTATGTCAGAACCTAAGATACCTATTCCTGAGCTGTTCTCTGGAGATCGATTTAAATTTGGGAATTTTAGGAATAATTGTAAATTGTTTCTATCTTTGAGACCTCGTTCATCTGGAGACTCAGCTCAAGCGTGGCGACCCTCAGGTTTGGGTTTTCTCATTGGCGCCAGGAGATCCGGCATTGGCAAATATTGATGCCTTTTTTCTGGCGCTCGGATTGCTTTATGAGGAGCCCAATCTTGAAATACAGGCAGAAAAAGCATTGCTGGCTATCTCTCAGGGCCAGGATGAAGCTGAGGTGTACTGCCAAAAATTTCGGAAATGGTCCGTGCTTACTCAATGGAATGAGTGTGCTCTGGCCGCAAATTTCAGAAATGGCCTTTCTGAAGCCATTAAAAATGTGATGGTGGGTTTTCCCATTCCTACAAGTCTGAATGATTCTATGGCTCTGGCCATCCAGGTTGATCGGCGTTTGCGGGAGCGCAAAACTGCTAATCCTCTGGCAGTGTTGTCTGAACGGACACCTGACTCAATGAAATGTGATAGAATCCTGACTAGAACCGAACGGCAAAATCATAGGCGTCAGAATGGGTTGTGTTTTTACTGTGGTGATTCTACACATGTTATCTCGGCATGCTCTAAACGGCCATCAAAGGCTGTTAGTCCTGTTGCCATTGGTAATTTGCAGCCTAAGTTCATTTTGTCTGTGACTTTGATTTGCTCATTATCTTCCTACCCTGTTATGGCATTTGTGGATTCAGGTGCTGCCCTGAGTCTTATGGATTTGTCATTTGCCAAGCGCTGTGGTTTTGTCCTAGAGCCTTTAGAAAATCCTATTCCTCTTAGAGGAATTGATGCTACGCCATTGGCGGAGAATAAACCACAGTATTGGACACAAGTGACCATGTGCATGTCTCCTGAACATCGGGAGGTGATTCATTTTCTTGTTTTGCATAAAATGCAGGATTTGGTCGTTCTGGGTCTGCCATGGTTACAGACCCATAATCCAGTTTTGGATTGGAAGGCAATGTCCGTGTCAAGTTGGGGTTGTCAGGGAATTCATTGCGATTCCTCGTCGGTGTCTATTGCTTCTTCTACTCCTTCTGAAGTCCCTGAGTATTTGTTGGACTATCAGGATGTATTCAGTGAGTCCAGGTCCAGTGCCCTTCCTCCTCATAGGGACTGTGACTGCGCTATAGATTTGATTCCTGGTAGTAAATTTCCTAAGGGACGACTATTTAATCTGTCTGTACCTGAGCATGCCGCGATGCGTGCTTATATTAAGGAGTCTTTGGAGAAGGGACATATTCGTCCATCCTCTTCCCCTCTTGGTGCGGGATTCTTTTCTGTGGCCAAGAAAGACGGCTCTTTGAGACCGTGTATAGACTATCGGCTTTTGAATAAAATCACTGTCAAATTTCAGTATCCTTTGCCACTATTGTCGGACTTGTTTGCCCGGATTAAGGGTGCCAAGTTCACCAAGATAGATCTTCGTGGTGCGTACAACCTTGTGCGCATTAAGCAGGGAGATGAATGGAAAACTGCGTTCAATACGCCCGAAGGTCATTTTGAGTACTTGGTGATGCCTTTTGGGCTTTCTAATGCCCCCTCAGTGTTTCAGTCCTTCATGCATGACATTTTCCGGAAGTATCTGGATAAATTTATGATTGTTTATCTGGATGATATTCTGGTTTTCTCTGATGATTGGGATTCTCATGTAAAGCAGGTCAGGATGGTGTTTCAGGTTTTGCGTGATAATGCTTTGTTTGTGAAGGGCTCAAAGTGTCTCTTTGGAGTGCAGAAGGTTTCCTTTTTGGGTTTTATTTTCGCCCCTTCTACTGTGGAGATGGACCCAGTCAAGGTCCGAGCTATTCGTGATTGGACTCAACCCACGTCCGTTAAGAGTCTTCAGAAGTTCTTGGGTTTTGCTAATTTCTACCGTCGTTTTATTGCTAATTTTTCTAGCATTGTAAAACCTTTGACGGATATGACCAAGAAAGGTTCTTATGTTGCTAATTGGGCTCCTGCGGCCGTGGAGGCTTTCCGGGAGCTGAAGCGCCGGTTTACTTCGGCGCCTGTTTTGTGCCAGCCTGATGTCTCACTTCCCTTTCAGGTTGAAGTAGATGCTTCTGAGATCGGTGCAGGGGCTGTTTTGTCGCAGAAAGGCTCTGGTTGCTCTGTGATGAGACCATGTGCTTTTTTTTCTAGGAAGTTTTCGCCTGCTGAGCGGAACTATGATGTTGGTAATCGGGAGTTGTTGGCTATGAAGTGGGCATTTGAGGAGTGGCGTCATTGGCTCGAGGGAGCTAAGCATCGTGTGGTGGTCTTGACTGATCATAAAAATCTGATGTACCTCGAGTCCGCTAAGCGCCTGAATCCTAGACAGGCTCGTTGGTCGTTGTTTTTCTCCCGTTTTGACTTTGTGGTCTCGTACCTGCCTGGTTCAAAGAATGTGAAGGCTGATGCTCTTTCTAGGAGTTTTGTGCCTGACTCTCCTGGAGTCTCGGAGCCAGCGGGTATTCTTAAAGAGGGAGTAATCTTGTCGGCCATTTCTCCTGATTTGCGACGTGTGTTGCAGAGATTTCAGGCTGGTAGACCTGACTCTTGCCCACCTGACAGACTGTTTGTTCCTGATAAATGGACCAGTAGAGTTATTTCCGAGGTTCATTCCTCAGTGTTGGCAGGGCATCCTGGGATTTTTGGTACCAGAGATTTGGTGGCTAGGTCCTTTTGGTGGCCGTCCCTGTCGCGGGATGTGCGATCTTTTGTGCAGTCCTGTGGGATTTGTGCTCGGGCTAAGCCTTGCTGTTCTCGTGCCAGCGGGTTACTTTTGCCCTTGCCCGTCCCGAAGAGGCCTTGGACGCACATTTCCATGGATTTCATTTCAGATCTTCCGGTGTCTCAAGGAATGTCTGTCATCTGGGTGGTCTGTGATCGTTTTTCTAAGATGGTCCATTTGGTGCCCTTGCCTAAGTTGCCTTCCTCTTCCGATTTGGTTCCTTTGTTCCTTCAGAATGTGGTTCGTTTGCACGGCATTCCTGAGAATATCGTGTCTAACAGAGGATCCCAGTTTGTGTCCAGATTCTGGTGATCCTTTTGTGCTAGGATGGGCATCGATTTGTCATTTTCATCTGCCTTTCATCCTCAGACTAATGGCCAAACTGAGCGAACTAATCAGACGCTGGAGGCTTATTTGAGATGTTTTGTTTCTGCGGATCAGGATGATTGGGTTACTTTCTTGCCACTGGCTGAGTTTGCCCTTAATAATCGGGCAAGTTCCGCTACCTTGGTTTCGCCATTTTTCTGCAACTCTGGTTTTCATCCGCGGTTTTCCTCGGGTCATGTTGAACCTTCTGACTGTCCTGGGGTGGATTCCGTGGTGGATAGGTTGCAGCGGATTTGGAATCTTGTGGTGGACAACTTGAAGTTGTCACAGGAGAAGGCTCAGCGCTTTGCCAACCGCCGCCGCGGTGTGGGTCCCCGACTTCGTGTTGGGGATTTGGTTTGGTTGTCTTCTCGGTATGTCCCTCTGAAGGTTTCCTCTCCTAAATTTAAGCCTCGCTTTATTGGTCCTTATAAAATTTTGGAAGTCCTTAATCCGGTGTCGTTTCGTTTGGATCTTCCGGTGTCGTTTGCCATTCACAATGTGTTCCATAGGTCTTTGTTACGGCGGTACGTGGTGCCTATGGTTCCTGCTGTTGAGCCTCCTGCTCCGATGTTGGTCGAGGGCGAGTTGGAGTATGTGGTGGAGAAGATCTTGGACTCTCGTCTCTCTAGACGGAGGCTTCAGTATCTGGTCAAATGGAAGAGCTATGGGTGGTCGCCTCTGATGTTCATGCGGCCGATTTGGTTCGTGCCTTTCACGTTGCTCATCCTGATCGCCCTGGTGGTCTTGGTGAGGGTTCGGTGACCCCTCCTTAAAGGGGGGGTACTGTTGTGAACTATAGTTCTTGGCTCCCTCTTGTGGTCATTAGCGGTATGGCAATTGGAGTGTCTTTCCCCAGGTTGGCACTCACCTGCTTCGTTTGGCCTGGGTGTGCCTATATAAACTTCCAGGATACTCAGTATTGTGCCTGGATTCGTTGTTATCAGACCTTGTCTGTTTTCTCCTGTCTCCTGGTCTCCTGATTTTGCAAGATAAGCTAAGTCCTGCTTTCTTATTTTTGTGCATTTGAGTTTCCCTTATTCTGTTCCAGCTTTGTTTAAAATGTGATTCCTGATTTTGCTGGAAGCTCAAGGGGGGCTGTTATCCTCCCCCCACACCGTTAGTCGGTGCGGGGGTTCTTGGATATTCAGCATGGATATTTTGTAGGGTTTTTTGCTGACCGTATAAGTCATCTTCCTATTTTCTGCTTTTAGTCAGTGGGCCTCTCTTTGCTAAATCTAGTTCATTCTTACGTTTGTTATTTCTTCTTACCTCACCGTTATTATTTGTTGGGGGCTTGTATTATAACTTTGGGGTCCTTTCTCTTGAGGCAAGAGAGGTCTTATTTTCTCTGAAAGGGTTAGTTAGTTCTCCGGCTGGCGCGAGACGTCTAGAACCAACGTAGGTACGTTCCCCGGCTGCTGCTAGTTGTTTGTGCTAGGATCAGGTATACGGTCAGTCAAGTTACCACTTCCCTATGAGCTGGTTTTTTGTGTTTGCAGACTTAGCTGGTACTCCTGAGATCCTCTGCCATTAGGATCATAACACAAAACACACTGCAGAGAAAATAAAATGAACTCAGGATTTCTCTTATCCCTCATCTGCGATGTATTAACACTTTAACGGCCTGCTGTACTGTTATGGATCCTGGTGGTAAGGATCACAAAACTGACCTGTTAGGTAAACGGAATATAGGACAAGCTCTGGGGATGTGGGAACTATACTGACCGCAACACTGATCCTATCCAAACACACTAAAGGCAGCCGTGGAGCGTTACCTAAAAACCTAGATGCCTCTTCACAGCCTGAGAAACTAGCTACTCCTAGAGAGAAAGCAAGCCTCACTTGCCTCAGAGAAATAACCCCTAAGTTTAGACAACCCCCCACAAATAATAACGGTGAGTTAAGGGGAAAGCACAAACGTAGAAATGAAAACAGGTTTTAGCAAATGAGGCCCGCTAATACTAAATAGTCAGAAGATAGCAAGGAATCTGTGCGGTCAGTACAAAATACTATCAAAAACTATCCACGCAGAGAATACAAGAACCCCCACACCGACTCACGATGTGAGGGGTGCACTCCGCACCCCAGAGCTACCAGCAAGCGAGAAAATCACATATAAGCAAGCTGGACTGAACTCATCAGATAGTGAGAAACATTTTCAATGAAACAATGAGCAAATGAACTAGCAAGACTTAGCTTCTCCAGGAGGAGACAGGTCACAAGTGAAGTCCAGGAGAGATCAGAACCAGTACTGAATACAACGACAGCAGGCAACCAGTAAAGGTCCAGGTGAATTAAATAGGAACCAGAATAGCAGGAAACGAGACAGCTGAGCCACCTACAGACCAGCCGTATCGCTAAAGGCCACAAGAGGGAGCCCAAGAACAGAACTCACACAGTACCACTCATGACCACAGGAGGGAGCCTGAGAACGGAATTCACAACAGTATATCAGTGGCAACCTTACAATGCCTGTAGTTTACTCAGCAAAATCTTGCTGGCAGGTTTGCTTTAAATGCTTCCACTTTTCAATAATACCACTCACAATAGATGGTGGAATATTTAGGAGGGAAGAAATATCATCAACTGACTTATTACAGTGGTGACTCCTTTTACAGGACTGCGCTGGAACTGAGATCTTTAAAATGTCACAAGTGTTAGTAAATGAGGACTGCATTAAAGCTTGCTGGTTTAATAGAAACGGTCATATGTCAAGGATTACTCTCCTTTTTGAGGTCCAATAGCCCTAACAAGATATACATTATCTACAGCCCTCCTAATAACCACTTGACTTTAAAACAACTCATTCTCTTTTTATAGTGTTTCCTTATTTAATTCTCATTTTTTAAGTTTTTAAGAAAATCTATATCCCAGACTTCCTATAAATCGTGCTATGAACAAACATCTCTTCTACTTATTCTAACACAATCTCTTCATTAATAGGCATCTATTACAAACATGGATACAATTGTTGCTACCTTCTGGTAGGCCACGTATACACATTGAGTATTTGGTGAGTTTTTACCTTAGTATTTGTAAGCCAAATGTTATGCACATACCACACTCACACACTGGTAAAGGGAATAAGGAAACTTACCATAGAGAGAAGCACTTACAATGAACTGATCCCTGTACAGACTAATTAATCCCTAGCCACACAACTAAAACCACCACCTTGGACCTGACTCCCTAAAAGGCCGTGGGGAACTTCTCGCACCTCCTGAATCTGATGAACCAGAGGAAAGCGCTGCCAGCAAGGGGAGAGGAAGGTGTGCAGGTAGACATGAAGAAACCTAAAAATAGTAAAAGGAAAAAGTTCTGTGAAGATAAACAAACAGACACACAGCAAGAATATAAGAAGTGTAAGAGTAAGAGGATGAATCCCTTCTCTAAATGGTTGTAACTCATTGGCATAAATACACCTTAAAGTAAAGCCAGCAAGGTAGTGCAGTGAAGGGATAACATATAAAGCCCCACTCAGAAAGTGATAGGGCAAACCAAAATGTAAAAATTGAAAACACTTAGAAATGAGCAAAACAAGAAGGGGGAACTAAGACAATAGGAACAATCAGCATTTGGACAGGGAAGGAAAAGAGCAATAGCTCAACAGACAGAAAAACTGACCACAAAGCAAAAGGTCACCAGATTGGTGGCCCAAACCAAGCCATGATACCAAAACCAGGAGCAGGTGAAAAATGCATAAGTGGTGCTCTTGTTTATATTATACCTTTCCTCTGGTTGTTCCACTCCTGATTTTGGATGACACATATTGAGGTAAAAAACTCACTAAAATACTCAACATGTGCACGTGGCTTTAAAATAAGAAAAACTCACAATGGTCACTAAAATTGCTTGAAACTAAAAATAGTAATTTTCAATTTAAATTTACTGAATATCAAGTAACGACAATCAGACCTTGCAATTGACTTTTGGTTCAACAGAAAAAAAAACATGAAAATGTTCTGGATAAAAATCATGGTTCCCTTAACTTAATATTGGTTGCACAGCCCTTTGAGGCAATCACTGAAAACAGAAGAATTCTGTAACTCTCAGTGAGATTTTTTGCTGATGTTCTCAGATGTTACTGAGTGTTTTGGGTCATTAACCTGTTGAAGGACCCATGAGCTGTGGCTCAGACCAAGCTTTCTGACACTGGGCAGCACATTTGTCTCAAGAATGACTTGATGGTCTTCAGATTTCATTGCACCCTGCACAGATTTAAGACTCCCTGTGCCAGATGCAGCAAAGCAGACCAAAAACATAATCAAACTCCCTCAATTTTTCAGGGTAAGCAGGGTATGCTTCATTTTTGCGTTTGTGAACACAAACCTGATGTGATTTGCCAAAAAGCTTCAGTTTTGTCTCTTCTGCCCAATGAACATTCTCCCAGAAGCTTTGTGGCTTGACAATATGTATTTTGGTATATTCCAGTCTTGCTTTTTTATGATTTTGCTTTCAATAGTCATCTTCCATAAAATACACGTTGGCCAAGGCAGCGATGGATGGTGCAATCTGACACTGATGGACCTTGACCTTGGAGTTTACCTTTATATTCTTTGGAAATAGTTCTGGGCTCTTTGGTTACCATTTGTGTTATCCATCTCTTCAACGTGTCAACATTTTTCCTCTTGCGGCCACGTCCAGTGAGGTCATCTACAGTCCAACAGACCTTAAATTTCTGAATATGTGTACCTGAAGTAATACGAACATCAAGCTGTTTGAAGATGGTCTTATAGCCTTTACCTTTAACATGTTCTCTATCATTTTCATTCTAATCTCCAGAGAGAACGCTCTCCTTAGCTTTTTTTGGTCCATGTTTAGTGTGGTACAAACCCTGACACCAAACATCACAGTGACTACTTTGCACCAAATAAATAGGTAGACTGACTGATTACAAGTTACAAACACCTGTGATATTAATTACAGGACACTCCTTAATACATGTTCCTAAGGTCAAATTATTTCCATCTCCTCTAGGGCTGCCATCATTTTTGCACAGGCCATTTTCATTATTTTGTTTTTATTTAATTTTGTATTGAACCACAATTTACAAACAATGTCTGAATTTCATTAGTTGATATTAAGTAAATTTAAAATGAAAATTAGTTTTTTTTCAGTTCCAAGTTATTTTAGTGACTATTGTGGATTTTTCTTAGTTTAACAGTAGAGCACCAACACTTTTGTCCTTATTTGTATATAATTTTTTAATGCTTCTATTGATTCAAATATTGCAAGGCTGAAAAGGAATATAAGAGGAACTGAGTTTTCTGAAATATGTGCTAACTGCATCACTTACCCAACTGTTGTGGTTCTTTATGGATTCTGCAAGAGACCTTGGTTTATGTGTTTACAACAAAGAGTTTGGACATAGAGGTCCTGTTCCCTCATAGGATGAGAACCAGAAATTTAACTTGGAGGACGGTGGTCCAGGGGTCCTTGAGGATGCGACAAGTGATGCATGTTTCATACTAGATTGCAGGGACCACCAATAATAAACTAAATAACAAATTTTTATAAAAGACCAAAAAACACACACAGATTATAAAACCATTTAAAAACCAGAAAAACATCCCATGAGGGGCTAGGCTTCCCTGAACATGCACATAAAATTGCAACAATAGACAATAATTATAACACAGTAGACATAATACTTCAGTACTCTGGTCACACTACAAATGCTGAGGGATAAAGATAGAAATAAGCAACACAATATAAATGCACTGCAGGATGTATTGCATGTGCAAACATAGGTGTGCACAATCAAAGTGTGCTAGTGATACACCAATCCAGATGGAGGGAGTGGTCAAATGAGAGACCTGTAACACAAAAATTGTAGGTATACCTTGCAGAACAAGTAGTGCATGCCTAAAAGATTAACAATGTATACACAATGGAACTTAGCATGTCATACCAAGGGCTCTCAAACTATTCATGGCGGTGTGTGATTGCACATCCCTGTAACCGGTGTGGGTGGCTATTCACAAAACTAAACACACTTAATAGTGCGACAGCATGACCATAGATGAATGCTATAGCATGACCATAGATGAATGCTATCTCACATATCAGCATGCTAAATAACATGACCAGAGATGGAACACCATCCCATGGGGCGAGTCCAGCATGATAAGGCCAAGTGCGCCATGCCATAAGGAAAAATAAGTGAGTCCTATAGCTAAATTAAGAGACAAGCCTCAGAAGCATGACCAGAGAAGTGCACACCGTTGTCCAGGGGGCATCAAAACCCATGGGCCTTTCTTAATACTCGCATGGAGTGTTTTTCTGGTTTTTAAATGGTTTTATAATATGTGTGTGTGGACTTTAATAAAAGCGTGTTATTTAGTTTATTATTGGTGGTCCCTGGAATCTAGTATGTTTCTTTTTCTTTAGTTTGCATTTCCATTTTGACATACTCCAGGTGGATCTCCAATACTTATAGTCGTAATTGCTGATGGTGCCCTCCGTTTTCTTTACCAGTTTGTTCTGTAGCCAATAGAGCAATCTAATTATTACTATTGTTCACATAAGCTTTCTATTTTCACAATGTAATGTATGGGGCCATGTTTTTCAAGAGCAGTTTGCATAGTGATCCGAACAAACATATTCCTTTACTCTTTGCCCATTTATGCCCCATTCAACCTACCACACACTCACAAATAGTACAGATAACCATATTTATCCCACTCAAAATAAATATATCCCCTAAACAACTAAAAATCACACATGGAGGCCTCAGTCGACTTTTGTAATGTAGGAGATGATTCCTTAATATTATGTCGGCTCTTGCAATCGGGTTTTCAATTGTTCTTGGATGGTAGCCCTTATTCAGAAATGTTTTTCTGAGGTTTGTCTCTATCTGTAGAGTTGGAACATATGCTATTGTATGTGATGGTCTGACTGTAGACAATGGGCAAAAGTAAAGAAGAAAGGAACCGGGTACCTCTAGTAGTCACCTACAATCCAAATCTGGAGATGTCAAGGGGAGCTGCATGGAATCTACAAACTTTACTATGAAAAGATGCCCGATTAAAATCCTTATTTCTAGACACCCCACTTTCTATCTTTTAGGCAGCCCTCAAATCTAAGAAGTCTCATTATCAGAAGCTCCCTGTCCTCTCCATCAACAACAGGAACCTTTCCCCGCAATAAGAAAAAATGTAAAACCTCTTGGAATAATGACCACAGACGAGATAAAGATTACCCCGGTTATGGTGGTCTACCTGTGATGTCAATTACAGGCCTCTCTCATCGTTTTAAGTGGGAGAACTTGCACAATTGGTGGCGGACTAAATACTTTTTTCCCCACTGTATATACAGTATACGTATATTATAGATATATAGCGAGATATCTGATTTTTCTGATATATAGCGAGATATCTGATTTTTCATAATCTAACTTAAGATTGCTTCCAGCCTCTTTTGGATTTTTTGTATGCAGAAGGTTTCGGTGACAACCTTGGGGGTTTTGCACCCATCTTTGTGTAGAAAAGTGCTGCCCTTGTTATTCCATTTTTGGATAGAGAGATCACTTAATGTCTACTACTTAACATATATTTTCTATATTCTAAAACTTTTAAATTCAGTGCTAAGCTTTAAACACAAACGTTAAAAGGACACAAAACTTTCTTGAAATTTGCTCATCGTCTTCTCTTAGAGCATGGGCAGATAGAGTATACACACAAGTCAGTGTCAGGAGGTAAATGTACTTGACATGGCCGTGTTAGCCGCATGCCGGTTTTCACACATTTATGCCAATAGTAAATTATGACCGTGTTACTGTTGCTCATATCCTGTGATCACGCATACAGCATCCTCAGGGCAGATTACCTTGTTCCAAGCTGGAGAAATATACATTGTGCAATCTTTAACTTTCCCCTTGATCTTGCAAAGCTCACTTCCGGACTGTCCATATCTCCTGAAAGATTTTATTATAAAGAATGTTTAATCCCATCCATAACACAGTATGGCTCCCAGCTAAATCTTTTGCCAACGCTGTGGTCCATAAGTCAATGATATTTTATAGTTATCTACCTTTCCTTTGCCATGATGTGCAAAAGTTTTTTTTTATTACAAAGATGCTCCTTTATAAAGAGCTAAAAGAAAAGAATGGGCACCTACTGTCTTCATAAGTGAGTGAATGTGGAAAGGAGACAGATCTCTAAGAAGCTCTACAATATGGACTGTGGTCCAAGAAGAATTTTACAGGATTTAAATGGAATATGTCAGCAGGTGTTTGCTATGTAATCTGAGGGCAGAATGAGGTCAGGTCTGAGACACAGATTTCAGGGATGTGTCACTTATTAGGCTGTGTGCTTTTGTTAAAATAAATGAGTGTTTTATCAGCAGGAGATTAACACTAGAGGACTAGAGCTCATGTGCGCCCTAGTCCAACTCCATCCTCAGCCGTGATTAGCAACTTACTGTCAATAGACAATGTATATAGAAGACTGCTAATCAGGGGTGTGGCCAGGGTTAGCTTTCTGAGCTCTGCTACATGCTGTATCATAACAGCTTCGCACAATACACTAAGGCTATGTTCACATGTTGCGTTTTGTTTGATGCATTTATTTATGCAAATTAAAGCTGCTTTTCACAGTACAAGCAAAAGCTATTAGATTTCAGAAATCTCATGCACACAAGTTGTTTTTTTTCCCTGATTGAATTGGAAAACCACAAAATGTCACTTCTTGCAGTGTTTTTGTGCTTTTGCACTCAAAGAAAGCAATGAGTAAGTGCTAAAAAGCAGCAAAAACACAGCAAAAACGTTGCTATCAGTTTATGCTGTTTTTAGTGGAAAAAAGAAGGTACAGGAGGATATGAAACATTTATTTTTGTGATTTTCTCAAGTTTAAACCAAAATGTCTTTTAGTTAGGATTAGTTAATTTTAATTAAATGAGTGAGGTGTTAAAGTAAACAATGTCTAAGCAATTCAATGGCTGACCAATGTGTAAAACTAAACATTGCCTGACCTGTTCAATAGCCCTGACCAATGTGTAAGAGTAAACAGTGTCCAACTGTACAAAATGTTATGTCTTAGGTAAACTATTCCAGACCAATTCACCTCCCCCCACTGTTGTTATATTTGTAATTATATATTTTTCCTGAACTCAAGAGCTTTTTTGGTTCAGAATAGTCACTATCTTTTCAGACATAACAATCTTTTTCCACTAAATAGTTTGATCAATTTGCCCATTTTTCCCAAAAAATGTTTTATGGTTTCACATATATCTTGCACTGGTGCCCTAACACCTTGCATTGTTCATGCTTGTATGGTGGACGAAAAGCTAAACTTTTGGATCCTGAAAAATGCAGCAAAAGCACAGTAAGAAAAGCAGCAAAAAAGCCAACAAAGCTTTTTGTCTGCAGCTTTTTTGACTGCCAAGAGATGAAGCTTTGGCTGCAGAAAAAGGCAGTAAAAAAGCAATGTGTGAACATAGCCTAAGTAATATATTGCTGAAATCATGGTCCCTTTTCCTACTTTATGCTGCTCTCAGATGAGGTAGCAAAAATCTGTTGACAGATTCTCTTTAACCCCTTTCTGACATATGACGTACTATCCCGTCGAGGTGGGGTGGGCCCATATGACCACCGACGGGATAGTATGTCATAGCGATCGACCACACTCACAGGGGTAGCGCGGCCGGGTGTCAGCTGACTATTGCAGCTGACATCCGGCACTATGTGCCAGGAGTGGTCACGGACCGCCCCCGGCACATTAACCCCCAGCACACTGCGATCAAACATGATCGCAGTGTTCCGGCGGTATAGGGAAGCATCGCGCAGGGCGGGGGCTCCCTGCGTGCTTCCCTGAGACCCCCGGAGCAACGCGATGTGATCGCGTTGCTCCGAGGGTCTCCTACCTCCTCCTCCCTTCAGCAGGCCCGGATCCAAAATGGCCGCGGGGCTGCATCCGGGTCCTGCAGGGAGGTGGCTTACCTGGTAAGCCTGTAGCGCTGTAAGTCAGATCGCTGATCTGACAAAGTGCACAGCAAAGTATCAGATCAGCGATCTTACACTATAACATGATGCCCCCCCAGGGCAATGTTATAGTGTAAAAAAAAATATTCACATGTGTAAAAAAATTGTTAAAAAAATTCCTAAAAAAAAAGAAAATATATTGTTCCTGTAAATACATTTCTTTATCTAAATAAAAAAAAACAATAAGAGTACACATATTTAGTATCACCGCGTCCGTAACGACCCGACCTATAAAACTGTCCCACGTTAACCCCTTCAGTGAACACCGTAAAAAAAAAACACAGGCAAAAAACAACGCTTTATTATCATACCGCCAAACAAAAAGTGGAATAACACGCGATCAAAAATAGGAAGGAAGGCTGCCGGAAAGAAGCCGAGGGTGAGTATATTCCTATTAGGTATATACTCACCCTCGGACATGCCCTGCTTCTTTCCGGCAGCCTTCCTTCCTAAGAATCAGCCCTTCCAGGACCTTCGGTGACGTCACGGTGATGTCGCGGCTTGTGATTGGTCGCGCGAGTGGTCACATGGGCGGCCGCGCGACCAATCACAAGCCGTGACGTCACCGCGACGTCACCGCAAGGTCCTGGAAGGCTGATTCTAAGGAAGGAAGGTTCCCGCTTAGTACCAGGGCGCATCAGAGGGTTAGTATAGCGATATTTTTTATTTTAATTCTTTATTTTACACTTAAATCTGAATTCCGATACCAATTCCCGATATCTTAAACATATCGGGAATCGGTATCGGAATTCCGATTCCAGATTCAGAAGATCGCCGACTTCATGGCCGACCCCACACAGGGGTCGGGTCGGGTTTCATGAAACCCGACTTTGCCAAAAGTCGGCGACTTCTGAAAATTGCCGACCCGTTTCGCTCAACCCTAGTGGCGAATATTAATGCCGGAAATCGTAATATATCAGCAGTTGCCAAACACTTTGCCATACATCACGCAGGAAGCACGTCTAGTATGAGGATTCAAGGAATTGAACATGTTAAAATGTCGCAGCGTGGAGGTGATGTTAAAAGATGGCTTCTCACCAGAGAAGCTTTCTGGATATATAATTTACAAACCAGATATCCATTAGGTCTCAACCGAAAAAATGAAATAATGTATCACTATTGTTAAATTGTATTATGTGTTTATATTTTAATATTTGTAAATTTATTTGATATTTTTGTACAGAATGAAGTGTTATATCTATACTTATATATGCAAAGGGCAGAATTCCTGTTTAGGACCTGCAGTCCTGGTCAGGTGACTTGAACTGCTCTTGATATTGGTCCGAGCAATATATGAAAGAATTGAGACATTTACTAGGTCTCAACTAAAAAACTAAAATAATGTATTAATATTGCTAAATTGTATTATGCGTATATATTTTAACTTTTGTAAATTTACTTCATAGTTTTGTATAAAGCAATAGTTAAATTTGTATATGCAAAGGGTAGAATTTCTGTTCAGGACCTGCAGCTCTGGTCAGGTGACTTGGACTGCTTTTGGCATTGGTCCAAGCACAGTACAAAAGAATCAGTATGTGCCTGTTAGGGTTATACATTGATTAAGATCTGACACGATCGAAACGCGTCGCATATTTCTTGTACCTAAGCATTTGCATGCATGCAAGGAGTTATGGAATTGGAGGAATTTTAAGGAACAAATAAAGAAACATTGTTTTATGGAGCCGGAACGCCCTTTTTTTTTTTTTTTTGCTGCACCCAAACAGTGGTTTACCCCCACATATGGGGTATCAGCATACTCAGGACAAATTGTACAACAACTTTTGGGATCCAATTTCTTCTTTTACCTTTGGGAAAATAAAAAATTGGGGGCGAAAAGATCATTTTTGTGAAAAAATATGATTTTTTATTTTATGGCTCTGCATTATAAACTTCTGTGAAGCACTTGGTGGGTCAAAGTGCTCACCACACATCTAGATAAGTTCCTTAGGGGGTCTACTTTCCAAAATGGTGTCACTTGTGGGGGGTTTCAATGTTTAGGCACATCAGTGGCTCCATTTTCTCCTGTTACCCTTGGTAAAATAAAACAAATTGGAGCTGAAGTAAATTTTGTGTGAAAAAAAGTTAAATGTTCATTTTTATTTAAACATTCCAAAAATTCCTGTGAAGCACCAGAAGGGTTAATAAACTTCTTGAATATGGTTTTGAGCACCTTGAGGGGTGCAGTTTTTAGAATGGTGTCACACTTGGTTTTTTTCTATCATATAGACCCCTCAAAGTGACTTCAAATGTGATGTGGTCCCTAAAAAAAATGGTGTAAAAATGAGAAATTGCTGGTCAACTTTTAACCCTTATAACTCCCTAACAAAAAAAACATTTTGTTCCAAAATTAGGCTGATGTAACGTAGACATATGGGAAATGTTACTTATTAAGTATTTTGTGTGACATATCTCTGTGATTTAATTGCATAAAAATTCAAATTTGGAAAATTGAGAAATTTTCAAAATTTTCGCCAAATTTCCATTTTTTTTCCACAAATAAACACAGGTAATATCAAATAATTTTTACCGCTATCATGAAGTACAATATGTCACGAGAAAACAGTGTCAGAATCACTGGGATCCGTTGAAGCGTTCCAGAGTTATAACCTCATAAAGGGACAGTGGTCAGAATTGTAAAAATTGGCCTGGTCATTAACGTGCAAACCACCCTTGGGGGTAAAAGGGTTAAAATGAGAACTGGAACTATGTCAGACTTATGTCTTTATAGAATCATAAAATGATAGAATGTTACAGTTGGAAGGGACCTCCTGGGTCATCGTGTCCAACCCCCTGCTCAATGCCAGATTCACTAAACCATCTCAGACAGGTGTCTGTCCAGACTCTGTTTGAAGACTTCCATTGAAGGAGGACTCACCGCTAGTGATGAGCAAATGTGCTAGGATAATATGTTACCCTAGTATTTTGGGGCGTGCTTGAATAATATCTTAGAGTCCCTGCCTAACCAACAAGCAATCTACCCCTGCATGTGTTGCAACTGTCTACCAGCCGCAAAACATACAGGCGCAAGGACTGGAACGTAATATTCGAGGAAGCTGAGATGTTCGGATAACACCCAAGCAAGCTTGGATAACACATTATCTGAGCACATTCTCTCATCACTACTCACTACCTCTCGTGGAAACCTCTTCTGTGCCCTTTGCTTCATTACACAAAGAATTCAGAATAACTTGAGCATGGCATTGATTTTTAATATTTTCAGATTTTTTTCATATTCAAAGCCAAACATAAGATAGGATGTTTTATGACATATGGACATAAATATAGGAAACATAGGATATAGGCAGATATCTTCGAAACTTAGCCTCACTCTAGCCTTTATTTCATCAATCCCTTTGTTAGTGTATTGAATGTATTCACATACCCACCAGTCAGCGTCCTCATCTATTTTCAGCCCTGCTGCGGATGCTCTGGCACCATGTAATGGCTTTTGTAAGCCCCTGGATCGCTGTGTGTTCCAGAAGTCACTTTTCTAAATACAAATCCATGGGACTCAGTATGAGACTACAAAGATTTGTTCTGAATTCCCATAGCTTTGCATTGAAAAGACTTAGACACAGCAACCACTGTGTAAGTGGGTAGGTTACAATCGTAGTCACATGGTACCAGAGCGAGACTAAAAATGGGTGAAAATGGTGAGTATTTGACATGCATTAAACTTAAAGACATCATCCCTAACAAAGGGGTAAAATAATTGAAGTTGGAGTGGTGTGCATATGAGTCTAAATGAAGGGACTGGCTGGTGTGCAATGCGCCTAATTAGACACATCTCTTAAATGGCATGCGCCACCGCCAGAAATGTTCTCTGGTCAGGATTCGAGTAAGTTACACCACTGAAGTGGCATAACTTTTCATGATTTTGACGGGCGGCCATAGCTACACCCCATAAATGATGACTTATCCTTGTGACAGACTGTCAATGCAATATCCCAAAGAAATCACTTCAGGACATTTATACTTTATCCTCTGACAGATGTCAGGAGAACAATAGAATGAGTCCTGTTTTAAAAACATTTCAAAAACATTATATTAATGCTGATGTTGGAGTTACAAAAATGGCTGCAGTACTGATGACATCACCTCTCGTGATGGCATCACACCATGAATGACATCTTCTGTCACATGATCGCCATTATCCACTGACTAACGGCAATCACAAAAAAAGAGATTTACAATTCATTTCTCTCTCATCTGATATGATCTAGCATATCAGAAGAGAGAGAAATGGGGTCCCCCAAACTTCCCACAATACATCTGCCATCCTTGGACCCTTCTGCTCCATTCCCTGATCCTCTGTGCCATCTTCCTGGAAGAAAATGGCGGGCACATGCGCAGAGCGCCCGCCAAGATGTGCCAGCCGCTAAAAGGCAACAATGGGACATTTTTCCTATTGGTTCATTTTGATCACTGTGATGGACCCTATCACTGTGATAAAGATTAAAAAAATAGTAATATTAAACACCCGTTTGTCAACCCCTTAGTTACATAAAAATGATAATTTTTTTTCCATTCTTTGCATTTAGGGTTGGCGTTGGAGTTAAGGTTGGGGTTGTGTTAGGGTTATGGTTGGCTTTAGGGTTGTGTTAGGGTTTGGGCTGGGGTTAGGGTTGGAGTTATAATTGAGGGTTTTTTAAAAGTTAAAAAAAATGATGACGATATGACAGATAGTGTTGAGCGCAAGTGCTCGCTACTCGAGTTTGCATTGGGTGCTCTGGCATATATCCCGTCATGTATTTTTTGGGGTGTCTAACAGCCACAAAACATGCGGGGCAGGGACTTGAGCATGCACGATATTTGGTGCATACCTGAGCACCCGATGCAAACTGGAGTAGTGAGCGCTTATGCTCAACACTAATGACGACATATTCAATATGACAACTTAATGTTATCAAATTCTGTGTAGTATCTGTGGGTTCAAAATGCTCACTATACCCCTGGATAAAATCCTTAAGGGGTGTGGTTTCCAAAATAGCATCACTTATGGGGGGTTTCCACTGTTTAGGCACATCAGAGGCTCTCCAAACGTGACATGATGCCCACCATCGATTCCAAACAGTTTTGCATGCAAAAAGTCAAACAGTGCTCCTTCCCTTCTGAGCTCTGCAATGCACCCAAATAATAGTATTCCCCCATATTTGGGGTATCGGCATACTCCTGAGAAATTGCACAATGAATTTTGTGATCCATTTTCTCCAGTTACCCTTGTTAAAATAAAAAGGTTTGGGTCTCAAGTAATTTTTTTTCGGGAAAAAAGTGAAATGTTATTTTTTTTCCTTCCACATTTCTTCAGTTCTTGTGAAGGGTTAATAAACTTCTTGAATGTGGTTTTGAGGGGTGCAGTTTTTATAACGGTGTCACTTTTGAGTATTTTCTATCATATAAACCCCTCAAAGTCACTTCAAATGCGATGTGGTCCCTAAATAAAAAAAAAAATTTTAAGTTTGCTGCAAAAATGAGAAGTCGCTAGTCAACTTTTAAACCTTATACCTTCCTAATAAAAATGAAATGATGTTTCCAAAATTGTACTGATGTAAAGTACAAACGTGGGAAATGTTATTTATTAACTATTTTGTGTGACATAACTCTCTGATTCAATGGCACACAAATTAAAAGTTTGAAAATTGCTAAATTTTCAAAATTTTTGTCAAATTTCCTTTTTTCATAAATAAACTCAAGTCATATTGAAGAAATTTTACCACTAACATGAAGTACAATATGTCACAAAAAAACAGAATCAGTGGGATACGTTGAAGCTTTTCAGAGTTATAAACTCATAAAGTGACAGTGATCAGAATTGTAAAAGTTGGCTTGGTCATTTAGGTCAAAATTGGCTCTGTCACTAAGGGGTTAAATCTGCTCCAAATCTGCAAGTCAAAATCAAACAATTTGTGTATGAGACCTCAGGATTCACTTTGCTGATATCAGGAAACCCTTAGGCAGGCATCACACTTAGCGTATGAAAATACGGTCCGTTTTTTACGGGCGCAATACGCAGAAATGTTCCCTAAACAGTGTTCCGTACGTAATCCATTGGCAAGGTGTGGCAGCGTATTTTGCGCATTTAATTCTGCATATGTAATCCGTAAGGCATCTGTACTGCGTTTTTTTTTCCGCAACCTTCCAAAATGGACATTTAACGGTTTTGAGGCCTGAAATTAATTTAATTCATCATCAGCAACCCTATTTATGGCCTCTACAACAGGTGGCGCCCTCCAATCTGGCCATTTTGATGCTGTGCTTCTGTTGGTGTGTTGGTGTTTTTTGTGCAACATGTCTGTGCGGCGCGCCCCCACACCGCCGCAGGGCCGAGGGGATACCCGGAGCCGGGCCTCTGGGTCTCAGTCTCGGGGTTGTCACGGTGGCTAGACCCGGTCCGTGGCCCTGTCCGTCAGTGGGGGACGTCCGGTGTAATAGGTGGTAGTAATGATAGCGGTGGAGCGGTGCAGTTGTGGGGTGTAAGTCGCGGTAAATAACGAGGACACCAGGTTGCAGTCTCTTTACCTCTTTACTGGAGATCTCTGAGTCCTCAGTCCAGAACACGGTTCACCAGGCTACGCAAGTCCGGCCGGTCCAATGGCACCTCCAGAGTTCTCCTCTCAGGTGGAAATCTGTGCCTTCCTTCTAGCGCTATGTGTTGTAGTCCTTCCCTGCTGTGCTTACGGAAAGTAACCCCACAACGGTTGTGTCTGTTTCTTAAGTTCCCTCACAACTCGATTTGATGTTCCTCTGTAATCCACCCCTTCCCTGTATTCAGGTTGGAATGGCACCCGTTTGTCAGGTAGGCCTGGAGTTCTTCCGGGACCCTAGAGTCGCCCCTCTCCCGCAATTGCCCCCCAAGACTTCATAGGTGATATGTGGTAGACAGCCCGCCTGAGACCGACTGTCCTGCCGCTGTTTGGAGTATGGCTTGAAGCTGTATTCTAATCCACTCCCTCGGCGTTCCGGCCACCGGTATTGCGCCTCAGCAGGGTGCTGCCTCTTTCAACAAAACCCCTGCTGGTATTCTCCTTCTGCTTGATCTCGTTTCTCACTCAGCACAATCTGTCTCGCTTCTAGTCCTTTCCTTGAGTCCCGCCGCTTCCAGGAGCCTGCGCGGACCCGTTACGTTCTTTCAATGCCAAGCCTCTGCCAGGATCCCACCCCTGGCAGAGACCCTACAGTCTCTCCCTTCACAACACCCCCTGCCACAGGGTGTTGCTCCGTTCAATCCCGTCAGCGTTCTCTACTAACTTCCTGCCTGACCCCCAGTTTACCCACTAAGGTGGGGAGTGGCCTAATGAATAGCACCCTTAGCTCCCCCCGGAGGCCCAGCTGTGAAACATATTGGTGTCTGTGATACCTGATTGGAGGAACTCCTTCGGTGCCATCGAACGTACCATGGCTCCCCTTAGCGGCGAAGCCACAGTACTGCAACGACCAGAACTCTGGGGCGCTGCACTCCCCCCTGGTTAAACACAGTACTCCGGGACTGGGAAGAAAAACAACAATACAGATTAGTAAACAGACATACAATTTTGTTGAGTGCAAAACAATAAGTATACTTGAACAGGCTTCCCTTTATGGGAGGTGAGGACACTTTTAACGTTACAAACATGGTCAACATTATAAATTACAGGCTATGCATAACTCCTGTTACCCAACCGGGTATTCTACTTAGTGCAAATTCTGGAACAATAAATTAACATTGCCTTTAAGAAACATACACTCTTAGTTTACCAAAGACCTTCCTATAATCACATTACAGGGTAAGGTAACTTCACATTCTCCTACTTTGAACCTGCAGGACCGCCTGTCCCTATGGCACCAGACCTACTGCCTCTCCTTTCTTTTACAGGACCGCCCTGTTCATCCAGGGCCTACTGCCTTTCTCTACTATACATGGTATAGACATAACATTCCTTTCGTTTAAAGAACTCTGAGCCAGCTCTACTCGGCTCCTTTAAGGACTCACTCTCTAACCCCTACGGGTTCACTCTCTGTCCTTAGTAACAAAGTAACTTTCAATGGGGACGCGGGGTTTACCTTCTATCCTCACCTTCATTATTACTTTGCTTACTTTCAACTATGCAGACCTCTATCTCTACCCCTACGGGCTCTCTGCATCTTTTCTTTCTGCAAAACATTATTTAGACATTTCAACAAATTCAACACATATAACTTAGCATGTAAAACAGTTACATTTCTTTTCAAGGCATCATTATGGCATTACTGTTCTGCAACAGTATCTCTCTCAAGTTCAGTTTCTCACATCCCCTTTAAAAGGAGACCAAGTCTTTCTAAGGTAGCTCGTCTTCTCAGCCTACCAGCCCACGCAAAGGTTCCGGTATGGTATCTTCGCAAAGTGTCTTTGGCTCAAACAAATAGGGCAAATATCTTCGCAAAGTGTCTTTGGCTAAAACCAGTAGGGAGCACCTTTAAGAAGGTGCAAACTATTTACAAGGGAAGTTCGAATCATGCACAGTCCATGATTTCTGCAGTTTGTGTAAAACTTCTGGAAAACAACAATAGTGACCCTGGGTCAACAAAGGGGTCACCTTTTAAAGTTTACCCTGGACGGGTTTAGCAACAAACAATCAGAAACAGTTAAAGGAAAACTATTTACATTCTCATAAAGCAATAAAATCTTACTGGGGTTCTGCAGAAGGCGGCCTCTTATCTGGCCTCACCAGGCCAACAGATCGCCCCGGTGAGCCAGGACGCCGTTCCGGTCCCAGTAATGATAAAGTCCCTCGCCGGGAGGTCCTCCTTGTCGGCAGGTGCACCCGTCCCTCCGGGACACGGCAAGGCTGGGCTTCCCGGGGTTCTGCAGGGCCGGGCTCTGCTGCTTTCCCCACTGAATCAGCTCCTTCTGGTGTTCCGGCAGCAGCCTGGAGGGCAACGCATCGTTGGACACCTCGGGCAAACCAGCCCGTCTCGCCAGTGTCCCTCCTCCACCTCGTGTAAGTGACGGCGTCTCCCGGCTCCAGGTCACGATCGAGCCTCCCGCTGCAAGGCTCCACCTCCTCCCGATCCACGCGGACCTGCAGCGGCTCTCCAATTTCCTGAATCACCCCTCTTCCATACCGGGGGTTAAAGGCCACCACTACACCCCAGTGTGAGGACGGGATCTCTGGAGCGCTGGTCAAGTCAACCTGTTCCGCAGGCTGGGGTCGGCTCCTCCATGCGGCCATCAGACGCCGCAGATGTTCAGCATCTGGTGAAATCTTCAAGTCCGGCGTCGGTGACATGCCTCCAGCCACGGCCGGGTGGATGGCGACAGGGGACACTGGGGACAGACGAATCTCTGTGGGCTGGCCTAGCCGTGTAAGTACGTGGGCATCGGCCCTCAGCCGGCGGGCTAGCTGTCGGGCCTCGGCCGCAGCCACACGTTCTGCAGACAGCGGCAGAGGAGGTCGACCCATTGGTGGCTCTGTGAGGGTTGGGCCCCGCAGCGTTGGCATCTCGGAGGCTGTCTCGGGTTGCGCAGCCTCGGGCCGGACCGGGTCAGCTCCGCGTGGTGCTCCTGGTGTCGCCATCTTTATTTGTCCTCCAATGTCCTCTTTTCGCGGTCTCTTTCGTGGGCGGCCCCGTCCCCATGGTCTCCACCCTCCGACCAGGATCAGGAGGCGGACTTCGGCTGTTGACGGGCACGTCCTCAGGACACAGAAATACTTAGACTGGGCGGCCATTGCTGTTCGCGCTCTCCAGCTTGTCTACGCCCACTCCACGCCCCTCTTCTCTTCCTGCGCTCTCCTCAGCGCTGCAATGGCGGCGGATTTTGGCGGCAAATGGCACAACACAGTCTTTTCAATAAAGTACAGTCCAAGCACAGTAAATCACAGTCTCTAGGCACACATGACCTGATTCTTCAGGCTTAAGTAGATCCTGTTCGTGACGCCAAGTTTGCGGCGCGCCCCCACACCGCCGCAGGGCCGAGGGGATACCCGGAGCCGGGCCTCTGGGTCTCAGTCTCGGGGTTGTCACGGTGGCTAGACCCGGTCCGTGGCCCTGTCCGTCAGTGGGGGACGTCCGGTGTAATAGGTGGTAGTAATGATAGCGGTGGAGCGGTGCAGTTGTGGGGTGTAAGTCGCGGTAAATAACGAGGACACCAGGTTGCAGTCTCTTTACCTCTTTACTGGAGATCTCTGAGTCCTCAGTCCAGAACACGGTTCACCAGGCTACGCAAGTCCGGCCGGTCCAATGGCACCTCCAGAGTTCTCCTCTCAGGTGGAAATCTGTGCCTTCCTTCTAGCGCTATGTGTTGTAGTCCTTCCCTGCTGTGCTTACGGAAAGTAACCCCACAACGGTTGTGTCTGTTTCTTAAGTTCCCTCACAACTCGATTTGATGTTCCTCTGTAATCCACCCCTTCCCTGTATTCAGGTTGGAATGGCACCCGTTTGTCAGGTAGGCCTGGAGTTCTTCCGGGACCCTAGAGTCGCCCCTCTCCCGCAATTGCCCCCCAAGACTTCATAGGTGATATGTGGTAGACAGCCCGCCTGAGACCGACTGTCCTGCCGCTGTTTGGAGTATGGCTTGAAGCTGTATTCTAATCCACTCCCTCGGCGTTCCGGCCACCGGTATTGCGCCTCAGCAGGGTGCTGCCTCTTTCAACAAAACCCCTGCTGGTATTCTCCTTCTGCTTGATCTCGTTTCTCACTCAGCACAATCTGTCTCGCTTCTAGTCCTTTCCTTGAGTCCCGCCGCTTCCAAGAGCCTGCGCGGACCCGTTACGTTCTTTCAATGCCAAGCCTCTGCCAGGATCCCACCCCTGGCAGAGACCCTACAGTCTCTCCCTTCACAACACCCCCTGCCACAGGGTGTTGCTCCGTTCAATCCCGTCAGCGTTCTCTACTAACTTCCTGCCTGACCCCCAGTTTACCCACTAAGGTGGGGAGTGGCCTAATGAATAGCACCCTTAGCTCCCCCCGGAGGCCCAGCTGTGAAACATATTGGTGTCTGTGATACCTGATTGGAGGAACTCCTTCGGTGCCATCGAACGTACCATGGCTCCCCTTAGCGGCGAAGCCACAGTACTGCAACGACCAGAACTCTGGGGCGCTGCATCTGACCTACTGCATTTTACCTCAACTCAGCAGGTGTTATGTAACTGGGTGTTGTCACGTCGCTTTGGCCAGCCATACCCAGTGATAGTGGATCCGTGGAGGAGAAGAATGTGGGTACATCCACTTTTGAGGCAACACCTCACTAAAGGCCATTTTCACAGGCTATATACATCTCTGCAGGCCCATCCTGACAAATTTTACCAGTACTGTCGCATGAGCATATCAACATTTGATATTTTGTTGGAGACAGTACGACCAGGCATTACATATCAGAACACCAGGATGCGGAAATGTATATCCGCAGAGGAGCGTCTTCTCCTTACTTTACGGTATGTATTCACCATCCTCACATACTGTATGTTGATTATGTTTTTATAATATAAATGTGTTTTTTATGTGGCCTAGCAGTTAAATTCAAGAGATTAACATTATATTAACTGGAATATCGTATACTGGCCTCCATCTTGAATTTTTAATTGGGAGGTCCACTATCTCCGGCATAGTGCGGGCTACATGTATGGAAATTTGGGCAAGACTACACGAACTGATGATTCCTGTGCCCAAAATGGAAGATTGGGTGAAGATAGCATGTGGCTTTCAGGACAATTGTGATTTCCCACATTGTATTGAAGCCCTTGATGGGAAACACATTCGGGTGCGTAAGCCGCCGAACTCAGTGTCCCAATTCTACAATTATAAAAAGTTTTTCTCTGTAGTGCTGTTAGCTGCAGTTGACAGTCACTGCTGGTTTATAATTGTAGATATTTTGGCCTATGGGAGAACTGGAGACTCTAGAGTCTTCAATTCTTCCATTATGGGTCGGCGGCTGCGCGATAACCAGTTGGACCTACCACCACCAAGTCAACTCCCAGGCTCCAATGTTGAAGCTGTGCCATATGTCCTTGTGGCAGATGAGAGAATACAGAAGGCTAGCACTCGACTATTATGGATGTGATGGTGCTAGTGAACGGAGCCTATGGACCCATCAATCGTAGAAATGTATAATCACTGCACACGTACTCTAGAAAATACTTGTTTCCAGTGAAAAGTTTATTCGATTTTTAGAAGTGATGTAGCGATAAGCAAAGACAGCGATAGGCAACCACAACGTTTCGGCCAACCCGTGGCCTTGTTCACAATATCGCCTTATTGAAGTTTCTTTCTAGTAAACGGTATTGTTGAGTTATTCAATTAAGTTTAGAGATGTATGTGATGGCGTAGTATTAATGCAATTCATGCCTGGTATGTGGTGTCTGGAATGGCATCACCCTATGAGGTAGAAGGCAAATAACTGCCAAGAAGGTGTGGGGCCAGCCAGGTTCAAAATGTGGTATGGCTGTATTAAGATAGTGCCCAAAAGGGGAATATGCCGAGGTACAGCGTGGTTTTGGTAGTGAGAGGAGTGTCACACGTGCTGTAAACGCAGCAGTCCTGGTCATGGGAGTTAGCATTGGTGGCTGAGTGGAGCTGACACAATTCGTGTCTAAGCATCTTCCCTGCTGCTCTGACCTTTCCTGGCACCTGCGCACTGCAGTACTTTGCTCTGCCCTCAACAGGCAGGAAGACAAGAAGAGGACGTCATCGTAAGAAGATAGGAGGCTCTAGACCCGCACCGTGACACCCATCGGACCGGAGCGCAGCAGGACCGCCCCTGGGTGAGTATAATATAACCTGTTTTTCTCATCTTTCAGGATACATCGGGGGCTTATCTACAGCATTACAGAATGCATTACAGAATGCTGTAGATAAGCCCCTGATGCCGGAGGCCTTATCTCATATGATTTTTGGGGTGACAGACTCCCTTTAATAAATTGTTTTTCTAAAGCTTTATAGTGCAGTTTTAGGCCAGGGAGGAATGGTTAGGGATGAGCTAGCAAGGTGCAAGGACATGTAGTGATGGCTACTTGCGGACATGTGCGGCACTTGCGGTTTTGCACTTGCGGTGAGACAAAAACACTGCTTGAAGCGTTTTATCCCATTGCTGCAAGTACTGCATTTACCAGATCGCAGCAAAACCGCAAGTGCCGCCCATGTCCGCAAGTCCCATAGGGAATGACTGAGGCCGAACGCAGCGTTGCCATAAGTGATCCGTTATGCGGCAGATGCGGAAAAACTGCCAGATCTGCTGCAAAAGGCGACTTTCACATCAGCGATTTATGGCAAAGTCACTGCCGATAGTGTCATACTCACCAATGGGGGAGGCAGCACTAAAAGTGCCTAGGGCAGCAGAAACTCTAAATACGGCCCTGGGTGCAGATCCTTTCTATCTGTCATAGATGACACTTTTGACATATTCAAAAACAACAAGGTGATTGCTGGAAAATTTTAGGCATTTACAAATTTGGTGTCGTCTCTTAAATTTCATCCAGACATGGGTGTTACACAATTTCCTGAGAATCATTTGTATATTCTGAATTCTACAAGTTTTCTTTCTCAACAGCCAATCCAGGATCCAGATTTCTCAACACTGACCACATCTTCTTTCTCCAGGTTGTATTTGTAAGTCTTTAGCCCAGAAAAGAAGTAAATGAAACCTTAAAGGGGCAGAAATGACAGGTGTTAGTAAACCTCGCATGTGATTATAATAATGGATCCCTGTAGTATTCTCTCATAAAACATATGTTATGCAGTGACTGTAATTTTAGATTCTAGATTTGTCACCCATGGTCACCGCTTTTTAGCCCTGCTGCATGCAGCCTTTCACAAGCAGAGTAATAATGCTACTACTAATAATGCACACAGTGATGTCACAGTACAGGGATAATACACACAGTTATGTTACCGTACAGGGACAATATATACATTGATGTCATAGTACAGGCATAATTCATATAATGATGTCACCGTACAGGGATAATAAACAATGATATCACACTGCTGAGATACACGCAGTGATGTCACAGTACAAAATTAGCAAATGCAGTGATGTCACAGCAGAGAGATAATACACATAGTGATGTATTCCTGGATTCATCATTTAAAGAATGCAACATATATTAGTATTTTAATTTAATTATTTGTTTGAATATCATATTACTTTCTGTGGGCGACAAAACTTTTGTCTTGCCAAAATCTGACCATTCTGTGTCCATTAAATGATCAATATTTCTGCATTGATGCCAATTTATTTTCTTAACCTAAACCACATTTTGGAGGGTTTCAGCTTTCAAAAGAATAATTTATAGAACCAATGGATGAATTTAATGTCAGGTTATAACCTTTTATTTACATAACATGGATAAGCGACATAACTTCTGTCAGGGAGTGTAGTTGGTAAGGGATAGTAGATGATGGGGTGCAGGACTGAGGGTGCGGGAAATGACTGAAGGACACAAGGATTGCAGTTTCCTTTACCTTTACATGTTAGTTGCAGGTGCAGTCCGGGGCACAGGTAACAGGTGATAATGGGATCCGGGCAGCCTGGATGCAACTTAGGGTCCATCTAGCCAAGCGGGTTTGGAGGCCTTCCTTCTGCGCTATTCTTTTAGGTCCTTACGGCTTTAAGCTCTGCTCAAGTTCCTCTCCTGTGTGTTGCTTCTAACCTGTATGGCAGACAGCACGAGCCTATCACGAGCACTGCCTTTTCACTGGCAGGCCCAGCTCTTGGTCTGCTGTGGTGCCTCCGGGTGTTCAGTGTGGCCAGGGAGCTTGCAGTTCCCTGCCCTCCAGATTTGGCTGTCGGGGCGTACAGCACCCACACAGCCAAGGACTCTGGCGTCCTCTTAGTCAGCGCTCTCTTCTGGGGTGAGCTTGGTCACAGCTCCACTCCTCAGGTTCTCCTCATCTGCTCTCCTCTCAGACTACACTCTCCACCCACATCCTCTACCTAGTTTCCCCCTCCAGCCTGAGATGGGCCCTCCCTTAATAGGATCCGCCCAGATCTCCTGGCCTGGAGTGGTGTGATGTTGGATGCTAGTGTTGGTCTAGTGTATTGCCTCCTCTTTACCCGAGAGCGGAGTACCACACCTCTGGCTGAGGTGCAATGCCTCTGTGGCGACTGGACCCTCAAGGGCACCACAGTCAGTAGTCTGCTGTCTGGTGTGAGATATATTTTGTTTTGTTAGAAGGTCTGCTCAGGTTTCAGTAATTATTCTGGGATCTGTATTTATTTTGAGTCCTGTTCTGCATTTTTGTTTTTGCAGTAAAAATAATGTTAGCCTTATGAAAACTTGCATTGTTCTTTGTGGGTTTAGTTTACAAATTATTTAACATTTTTATTGTATGGGTTGTTACTATTACACTTCTACAAATAATAAAAAAAAAAAACTTAAAGGTTTTGTTCACTACTGAACTGGCCATCCTAAAAATAAATGTTTTTATTATTTTATCTACCAGAGCGGTGCTGTTCAACCAATTGCATCACTGTAACACACATGCATTCACATGACATTACTATGCCATGTGATTGCTGCAGCCAATCAGAGACCACTGACTGGCTGCAGCATTCACATGATATGTCATTGTCACCAGGCCGGTAGTATATGGAATCAGCACTGGTCTGGTAGGGAAGTAAATGGATTTTTTAAAATTATTTGATGCACAGCTTAGTTTCTAAGAAGGGGCTGTCCGGAAGTGGATAACCACTTTAATTGTACTTGTTTTACATTTGTCTCTCTAGGGGACTTATTTAATTGCTTCTCTCAGTGTTAAAGGGGTACATACATAAATGCATCTAAGCACTAATAGGCAGATAATTACAACTTACCTGCCTGTTGTGCATGGCTCTGTTCTCCCCAGTACAGAGCAGTCACAGACCGCTCCTGACAGGGATTCAGCTGCCTCTGCTGACGTGATGGGGCAGAACTTCCGAGGTAATTTTGATTAACAGCCAGCTCCCCCATTTAGGTAGCGTGGGATCCAGATGTCAATCAGAATAATCTCGGAAGTCTCATCCCATCAACAGAGCAGAGCAGAAAAGAAGCCTCAGCACTGTAGACGTGACGTCAGCAGAGGCTTCTGAATCCTTAGCAGGAGCGTCTGTAATCGCTCTGTGCCGGGGAAGAACGGCGGCACACACAACATGCAGGTAAGTTGCAATTACCTGCCTGTTAGTGCATAGATACATTTTTTTGTTTTTTTGTAAAGTCCTGGATATTTACTTTAAGTCATATGTCCTAGCCATATGGCCAGATTTAAGGGTCACCATTAGATCCCTGGTTCTGCTAGGAAACAAAGACTGTGCCCGTTGGGCTGATATTCTACCTGTAAAAATCTGCACTGATAAAGAACAATGTCTTTTTAGATCTCATCAGGTGGACGACAGCATCTATCTTCTGCTCAGTACTTGTCGCCCAGTAATGGGAGCCTATTAAGAAAAAAAGATCTTCTAAATATCATAACAGCCTATTAATAGTAGTTAAATGCCCGTTCCTCTCTTCTTTACTTGGTGACTCACAAGATAAGAAAGATATTAAGTTTGCTACTTAAATCTGTGCTCTGACCATCACATAGTGGCTTGTTGCCTCTCCGTGACACCAAACATCTAGGGCACATGACTTCTTGCAGCTGACATGAAAAGTTAGACAATTTTCTTATATACTCTCCTTATCAGTTCCTTATCAATTTCAAAATCTTAACTTGCAGACATTAAAAAAAGCTTTTATTCTTTACATCAAGAGAACAAAAATTTGACCGGGTCATGTGGACACATAGATGCAGTGCTCTTTGCAAGACGCAGCTCTCATAACTCTGTAGATTTGTATCAGTAATCTGTTGGGAATTCCGGTAAGTTTCACTATAAGAATAGTACAATAAAATGTTTTCAAAATCTATTAAAATGACCCTTTAGAATGAAGTGGTGGCCATGCTTGTCGAGACCTTTTTCTCGGCCATTCCCGGTATGACCCTACTGAATGAATAGAGCAAGCCAACGCTCCATTCTAACCTGGAGTGTATGACCTACAATTGGGATTGGTAGGGGTCGGATCCCCAATGATCAGTAGGTTATCACCTATCCACTGTATTTTAGAATGAAAAAATGCAACATATTTGTAGAGTAATGGTAACATGGAATATTTAAGTGGAAATTTTATATCTTAAATATTTTTTACCTTTAAAAATATATGCAGTTCCTCTTTCAGCTATTTCATAAGCAGCATCTACATTAGACATGAGCTGTGGGGAAGATGCTGCAATGGAGTTGGATCGAAGAGTGGTAAGTTGGGTCTGTCGTCTCCAAAATGATCTTAAAAAAAAAATTAAAATCTTTTTACAAATAATTTTGAGAGGGGGATCCATCATGGTTAGAATTATAAATAGTCTGACCCATCTCCATTACACTCTGCTACTCTTTTACTTCTGATCCTTCTTTCCAAGTAGCTGAAAATATGTAGAGGCCATATGGAGGAGAACATCACTGCAAGATAAGACTATATAGAGATAGCTGGGAGTCTGTTATCATGGATATGCAAAATCTTCTTCAACAAGTAAGATGACTGAACATCTAATATCCAGTCCTCTTCGTCTCTGAAGCGACACTTTGCATATTTAAATTCCAGAGGAACATTGCATGGCCTATAAGTCCCATCACACCACACCTTGTTATCAAAGACACTCTTAGCTTTACATAGCCACTGTCAACACAAAAGGATCAGGAATATTTAGTAATTGCAAAGTTGTTTGATTTTTCATATTCTAAAATATTAAGTTAAGAAAGCGAAAATAACTTTTAAATAGAGCAACCAATTATATTCACCTATCTTTGAAATATAGAAGTTCATTCCCTACAACTCTTACAGCATCAAAAGACAAGTTCGGATGACAATGACCTGGATGCGGTGACTCAGATGCTACAGAGGTTTTTTGGCGCAGAGTGTTTCTTCCCTGGAATAAACATACACAGAATATTCTCAGCAATATGGCGCTACACAAAAATCATAGGACCCTATAGCAAAATAGTAGCAACGGACAGTCCAGATATTTTTGGTCAACTAGATCGCTTAGCTCCACGTACCAAAAAGAGCTATTTGGGATCCTAAACAGATACCTATTAAATATCTATTCACACCAGGTGATGAAATTAAAGCATCTGAAGCCTCTCCTACTAGCAGGCCCCCGAAGAAGCCTACACGAAACGTGTGTAGGGGCTGGCAGTCGGCTTCAACACTGCGACCAATATTTTCTACTTTTGTGCTTTTCAAACTATTTCATGTGATATTTATATTTAATGAATGAATTTTTATATACACTTTGAAGACAGTTGTTTTGACTCCAATTTTTATAATTTTTTATATTCTGGGAGTTTTTCTGTCATACTGGCACAGGGAATTTTTCCAATGTTGCGGTATTTTGCATAATACTTGCACTGCTCTGATCTATATTTTTACATACCCTATAGGAAAATAGTAGCGACGGACAGCCCAGATATTTTTGGTGAACTAGATCACTTAGCTCCACTTACCAAAAAGAGCTATTTGGGATCCCAAATAGATACCTATTAAATATGTTTCCACTCCAGGTGATGAAATTGAAGCATCTGAAATCTCTCCTACTAGCAGCCGAATCCCCACACACCCACAGCCAGCCAATGAAATGGATGAGCGTGTATAGTTTTCGTTTGTTGGGGACTTCAGACACAGAATAATGCCATTTTACCCCCATTGACAGCCACTTAGAGATTTTAATGGCTCTTACGGGAATGCAATCTCCTAACGTTCATGGCAAGGAGCCAGCCCTTTGTATTGCATCATTCACGAATGATGATCACTACAAAATGGAAGAAAAATACATTATGTCTACATGGCATTAGCGTGAAGCTGCAGTGTGATATCTGTAATGAGGACCCCAACTTAGACATGTCATTGACAGGGCTACTGACTTTTATGGGGCAGAACATCAATTAGGTCCCTTCCCTTAGCACCTGGGTCTCTGCATTCTTTGTAAATATGTCCATTACTGTGGCTTCATACAGCAAATTTTATAATTTTTAACAATTATCTGAATTTTTTTTGCTGATAAATGCAATACCTGCGGTAATGTGATATATATGGTCATGGAAGTCATTGGTGACTGCTAATAGACTAATATACAGTACAATAGTAGGGCATTATCCCATAAATTATAAGCCAAGTCATGCATATCATATAGGGCTTGTATGCCTTTCACATCATCACTTAGGGAGATGAAATCCAATACGATGCTGATATTTGTAAGTTGGATACATCAAAGCTGATGGGTCACTCAAATGTCCAAGCCCAAAAGCGTGTCTGAATTCATGAGCTGCTACTGTGAAGAGGTTAAACCCTAAAATGATAAAAATGAGGGTACCTTACTCATAACTGGTATACACAGTGTAGAGATTGGAAGTCACATGGTTAATGTTTGCTCCTGATGTCCACCTTTTAGCATTGTCAAAATCAGTATCTCCTAGACTTTCACCTGGTGCAAATGCATGAGCCAAAGTTCCTCGAGGTCCATCAAATGGATACGAGTCTCTGTGGTCTAAATAAAACAAAATTATATTTTATTATGGAGAATTTAAAACCTTGTCAGAATTATATCCATCTGGAAAAGTCTCTACACAACATAATCTACTACTGTCAGCATCACAAGGGACCTGAGGAGTCCTTGAACTGCCTGACAATTAGATAGATAGATAGATACATAGATAGACAATCAGCAAATCGCTTTATTTATAAATTATGCTGTCTTACTCCCCAGAAAATCATTTCAAAGTTTTCTGCCTGTTGTCAAGTATAATCTGTCTGTACCAGCAGAGACAACTAGATGGAATACAGGAAGTGGGTTGGATTTAGCTTTTTTTTTTATCTCCTGCCCATCAGTCCGCACACAGGCACACTAGAAAGGCAGATTTTCAGATCAGGGTAAGCAAGCCATTGGACAATGGCAGACGCAGAGCATGCTGAAAAGTGAGAGAAAGGGAGTTAAAGCATCTATAGTGCTGGCAGAATGCTGCTAAAAAGGAACTGATCACTGAAAACAGTGAATGGCAACAGAGAATTAGAATTGGGACAATTCTTGGACATATTAGGCCAGTAAGTGCATCAAAGCAGTTTCACCTCATAGTTGGGCATGAGGGAAATGAGTTGCCCACCTGGGCCATGGGGTACTCGGTAACGGGTCCGGTCTTGAAGGGGATGTCACGGTGGCTGCGACCCGGTCCATGGCCCTGGGCGTCCAATAAAAGGGGAAAGGTCTTTTAAGGGAAATTGTGGATAAAGTCTCTTGTTCGTGACGCCACCTGTGGTGTTCGGTCAGTAGGAACTGATGCTGCTTAAAGGGGTCCTCTGGGGTGATGTTGTTGCAGCAAGATGGTAATGCTTCCCACAGGTGAAGTGGGGTCCCCAGGGCTTCCCAGGTGTAGAGCACCGATGGTGTGGTGGATGGTATGGCGAATAATGAGGACACAGGTTTGCAGTCTTTACCTGGTTTACTGTAGCTTCAGGCAACTGCAGTCCAGGGCACCAGACAACAGGGACAGGCAGGGTCCGGCCAGCTTAGAAGCGATTCCAGAGTCCCCTTCACCAGGTGGAGATCAAAGCCTTCCTCCGAGTGAGGTGGTGATGTGGTCCCTTACTGCCTAAGGCTTCACATAAGGTCCTCACAGTTCCTCTCTGTCCCCCATGAAGGTTAGGATACAACCCCTATGACAGGTGAACTGGGCCTTTTTACAGGGTCTCTTGGATGACCTGGGCCCTAAAGTTATCACTGTGTCTCCTGGGTCTAAGTGCGGACAGGTGATGTACAATCCAGTTGTCCTGCCGGTTTCTGCTATGCCACTATAGAGTTCAGCACCGCCATGGTTTTCCGGCTACTGGAATCTGCACTATCCAGGGAGGTAGCCTCTTCTCAGCTCTGCTCCACTGGTGTTTCTCTCCTGTGCTTTCTCCCTCCTGCTGTCTTTCTACACGTTGTTCTTTCCTTCTCAGTTTCCTCTTTCCGCCAGGAGTTGCAGACCCCCACGTCTGCTCAGCAATTCTCCTATCGTACCAACTCCGCCTTGGCTGATGTTCCACGACAAGCTTCCCTCTGGCAATCTCTCTCTCCAGGGACTGTACTACCTCAGACTACAGGGCCCCTTCAGACCTTCTTGCACTCACTGCCATCTGTCCTCTACTCTGTCTCTCTGACAGGAACTGACTAAACTCTTTCCCTCCAGATCAGAATGTATTTATAGGGGAGTTCACCCTAAACCAGGTTTAAAGCTCCCCCTTCTGGCCTGGAGTGTGAACGTGTTGTATTTGAGATTTACCTGGTGAAAGATATCCTTCATCGCTTCCAAGCGTGACATCCCTCTCTCCAAAGGGAAAGCAATGCCACTGTGACGACCAGGACCCTGGGGCACCACAGAAACATGACCATGCTTTTCTATAGTTTCTGTGAATATAAAATACAGGAAAGCTTTATACCCTTCCTGACAATGGAGCAATGTCGTTTTCCTGTCTTTGATGCAATCTCGGGAACCATTATCTGCCTCTAACAGTATCAAGCTGATTTCAGCTCCAACAACAGGTGTTAAAGGGGTTGTACACAACTAGAACAAACCCTTCTCACTCTGAATATTTGCCCCGTTAAAATAAAAACAGTCACCTCCGTCGCTCTCCCTGCCTTTGGACGTATGGTCATACAAGTAATCAACAAGTAGAGAGCGGCCAGCTGCAGCTCTTTTCCTGTTCATTACTTACAGTATATGTCTGAAGGCGGGGACAGTAACGCCAGTGCTAATTGGGCGCAGCACTCACATGACATAGGAACCTCACATGACCCTTGGGAACGCAAGTGCTGACACCAATGGAACGGTGGCGGCACGGGAGGTGAGTATATGTGCTTTTATTTTAACGGGAAAATATTCAAAGTGATAAGTCCAATACTAGGACAACCCCTTTAATCACTTTAATGCATGGAGGGTGTACCATCCCCGCACTTATTGGCCCTCTGCAACAAAATTATGTGATGACAATGTTATACCCTCTTTGCTGTCATCTTGGTGCTCCTGTGCAGCTCAGTATAGGCTGAGCTTCATATGATACTGTCATTTTTACTATATACTTCAATAACGTGATATTGCTTTATAGCGTGTAAATGATCGGATGCTTGCAGGTTCAAGTCCTCTAAGATGATTAAAAAAATAAAGTGAAACGAAAAGTTTTAAAAATCTAAAAAAAAAAAATTTGAATCATCTCCCTTATTTCCCATTGACATTAAAGAAATGTAAAAAATAAATAGATTTGGTATTATTGCGTTCGCAAACATCCCATTAATTAAAAAAAATACATACAATTAAGTAACATGATTGGTTAGCACTGTAAAAAAATCAAAACTTAAGATTGGCAGTTTTTTAATCACCGCAACACCGCAAAAATATGCAACAAGAAGTGATCAAAAAGTCACATGTATCCCAAAATGGTATCCATAAAAACATCATTTCCTCACTCAAAAAAGCAGTCCCTCAGTCAGCTCCATTGACATAAAATTTAAAAAAATACATGTTGTAAAAATGGCGACACGTAAAAAAATATTTTGTTTATGAATTTCTCCATTTTTTTTTACCAATTAAATAAAAAAATATATTGGTATTGCCGTAATTGTACTGACTTGGAAAATCGTATTAAGGGGTCATTTATATCGCACATTGAAAACCGTAAAAACAAAACTTGAAAACAAAAAAATGTGTTCTTTGCTATCTTACGGCACAGTATTTTTTTCTCATTTTCCAGTACATTAAATTATAAAAGGAATTAAACTACAATTTCGCTGACAATTGCAATGGGAGATTAATAAATTGCTCTTGTGGCTTCTTACAACCAAATAACCCTAATGTTTGAACAACCCTTGTTTAGGATAATATGTTAAAATTAGACCAGATTCATGTTTATAGCAATTCAGTAAGTAATGTAATGTGTAATTCATGCACTGCATTGCTTCATTCATTGGCTACCATACTTGTTTGGCCTTGTTTGGTATGGCAGCTAAGACCATCAAATAAATTTAGAGGAGCTGCTGTACCGGCGGAGTCGGAGCTACTACATGTTCAGATCACTATTTTTGCCGAACTTCCCACTGTTCATTGAACATGTTCGCAGAATAGTTTGTCAAACATAACAGAACACCATTGAATTCAATGGGAGGCAAAACCAAACTCATAGACAACACTTTCAGGGGGGCCAGAAGATGCCAGAACAGCTCAAATTAGAGGTAGACACCAGGAAAATTGGCATCAATTGACCCATTAAATGCACTATAAATAAATCATTTTTAAAAATGACATAGGTTCCCCTGTATTTTAGTTAACCAGCCAGTCAAAACTGACAGCTGTTGGCTGCAACCCTCAACTGTCAGCTTTACCAAGGCTGGTTCTCAAGAATAGAGGGGTTCCACACTGTCTTTTTAATTATTTAAATGCCCTATAATGGTGGCAAGTAGGGTGATAGTTCGGGGGGATGATGTCACCTTTGTATTGTCAGGTGACATCAAGCCCAGAGGTTAGTAATTGAGATGCGTTTATAAGATGCCCCTATTACTAACCCCATAGTGATATTGTATAAAAAAACACACATCCACAATAAGGTCATTTAATTGAAAGACATAGACTTCTTTATAATATAATAAACCACAATATTCCTTTCCTGTCTACCGAGAAGATAATAATCCATTTGTTCCATGACGCGTTTTGCTCTGCTACATCTAGATGGCAGGCTGTATTGTTGCATGATGCAACTATACAGCCTGTCATCCAGCAGAGACACTGAGCTGTGCATACTTGCTCAGTTCAGTGTCTCGCTGTGAACTGCTGTCACCTCAATGACATCACCACAAGAATTAGAAAGTTCTCACGCACGCGGTGCCATCAGAAAAATCCTGGGAGTTCACAGACAATGAACTCAGTTCAACTCACTGATGTCAGTGCGAGAGCCGTTCCAACTTTTCCCATGGCGCTCACACTGATGTCAGTGAGTTGAACTGAGTTCGTTGGCTGTGAACTTCAAGGACCTTTCTGTATAGTTACATCATGCAACAAGGCAGCCTGCCATCTAGATGTAGTAGAGGTAGACACGTTGCTGGGCAAATGGATTTTTATCTTCTCGGCGGACAGGTGAGGAATATTGTTGTTTACTATTTTAATTCTGTTACAGGAGATCCTGGCTTCACTGGACTGGGCGATGACGTGAGTATGGGTTAATTTAGATTCATTAAAGGAGTCTGTGTCATTTGTTCAACTAAAGGACTTTATTCTGTATATGTAGTTTTTTTTATACAATATGACTATGGAGTTAGTAATGTGGACATCTTATAGATGCCTCTCCATTATTAACCTCTGAGTTTGATGTCACCTGACAATACAAAGGTGATATTAACTACCCTCAACTATCACCCTACTGGTAAGTGGAAAGTTGCCAAAATTGGCATGTCGCCTTTTCTGGGGTAGCTGGGAGCTGCTATTTTGAGGCTGGGGGGGCAATATCCATTGCTCCTTATCAGCCTCAGAATACCAGCCCCCAGCTGTCTGCTTTAGCAAGGCTGGTTGTCAAAAATGTGGAGGACCCATTAAGAAAAATTATATAATTAAATAATTTAAAAAAAAACAGCATGAGGAACATTGTATTTTTGATAACCAGAATGGCTGATTATCAAAAATACAGGGGAACCTATGTCAATTTTTGTAAAATGTATTTCTTTATAGAGCAGGCGCCAGGTGATGAATATGCCCATCAGCTGCCACCTGCTCTCGTTGTTAACAGTTGAATACAACTCTCAACATTGTCTCCTGCTAGCACTGATTGCAGGGTGAGCAGGGAACAGTGATGTGAGCTGTGTTCAGCACCAGGCATCGGAGAACAGCGCGAACAGTACTGCTGATTCCCAGGCGTCGGGACGTGTCACACTGATGACACAAAGATATCATTCGTGTGTCATCAGTGTGCACGTGTGCGGGACCTTTGCCCTTGTTGCTATAGGAAACACTGACATCTGAAAGAGCCCTTAGTGGAAGCAGGATCGTTTACTGAGCTTTGTCCGTATTTTAGGAAAAATGCCAAGGAACCCGAACACGAATCCGAATGTGCAACGTTTGTGCCGAATTTGAGTTTGGCAAACTTTTTCTGAACAAGTTTGCTCATCTCTAGTCGTTGCCTCTTTGGTTTGCCTTTCAAGAGGAATCCCATATAAAGGGGATTGTTCAAATTTTTCAGAAACAGTCCAAAACCTTGATCTATGCATCAACATAATTTGTCCTTGACAATTGTAAGCATTGAAATATTATTGGCACACACTGGCACACACGTCTCATACCTCCAGACTCGAAGAAAATCATAACATCCACTTCTCCTTGCTTGGTTTTCACAAAGGATAAAGGCGCCTCATAGCTCCAAGCTTTCAGACCCATACCGATGGCTCTATCAACATCTAACTTGCTCATGCTGGTTGTATACTTGTCAATCCTAAAAAAAAAAATTTACAAACTCAACTAATGATTAATTAAACCATTTTATAAAATACAGATATGTTATGTCTGGTATATATTTTTCTGTTGTACAATTTGCTCTGTTTATCCCTGTGTAAGATGAGATCAGAGACATATTTCTATAGAGAATCCGTTCCTTCTTTCAAAATATTCTCAGAATTTCTTGCACAAATTGCTTGCTCAGTTGCAAAATAACAATTGCAACAAGATCAGTTTTTTACAGACAATTCTTTTTTTTACTCATTGACATTATGCATAGGTACCAATTCATCGTTATTTTTGCTCCTTTACTTTGCAGTAAGAGTTTGGGTGTAAGGCATTTTTCATATTTTTCAATTGAAAGCTAGGAAGTAACATGATAAGTTTGTTGAAAGCAGGGGCGTAACGACCGCGGTCGCAGCGGTCGCCATTGCGACCGGGCCCCGCAGGTCAGGGGCCCCGGGCCGGCAGGTCAGAGCAGGGCCGGGCTGGCCATCGGGCACTTCTGGCAAATGCCAGAAGAGCCGATGCCAGTAGTGGGCCGCTGCACTGTTCCTCCCCCCCCCCGCCGCCGCCGCCGCATTTAACTATACCAGCGTCTATGACACCGGTATAGTTCAATGCAATGATGGAGGAGAGCGTCACCTGACGCTCCCTCTCCCATCATTCCCCGCTCTGCCTCTGACAGTACACTGCGGGTGTGCGATGATGTCATATCATCGCGCACCTGCAGTGTCCTGGGCAGACTGCAGCCGCCAGGAGCAGCGCGGGCAAAAGGAAAGGTGAGGAGTTTTTTTTTTCTTTTTAACCGGACTGTGGGGCCATTATCGGGGGGGGGGGGGGGAGATGAGATGCGGGCTGTGCTCTATATACCCCTGTGCTGTATTTACCCCTGTGCGGGCTGTGCTCTATATACCCCTGTGCGGGCTGTGCTCTATATACCCCTGTGCTGGCTGTGCTGTATATACCCCTGTGCGGGCTGTGCTGTACATACCACTGTGCGGGCTGTGCTGTATATACCACTGTGCGGGCTGTGCTGTATATACCACTGTGCGGGCTGTGCTGTATATACCACTGTGCGGGCTGTGCTGGATATACCACTGTGCGGGCTGTGCTGGATATACCACTGTGCGGGCTGTGCTGGATATACCACTGTGCGGGCTGTGCTGTATATACCACTGTGCGGGCTCTGCTGGATATACCACTGTGCGGGCTGTGCTGGATATACCACTGTGCGGGCTGTGCTGGCACCCAACACCATGTTGCAGTGCAGGAGATTCCTGCAACAGTCCGAGGCGTATCTAGGGGAAGGGGGTGGGGGGGCGTCGCGGGGGTAGGGGGGGGGGGCCCATTTGGAAGTTCGCACCGGGGCCCATAACTTTGTAGTTACGCCACTGGTTGAAAGAATCATGCAACACTTAACTCCAAGGCCACATTCACACTATCAGTATTTGGTCAGTATTTTACATTAGTATTTTTCATTCAAAAGCAGGAGAGGGACTATCAGAGGAAAAGTATAATAGAAGCATGTCACCACTTCCTTTAGGTCCACGGTATGACACTGCTGTCCATCATACAGGAAGATATTCTCCTGTGCATGTTGGAATAAGACTCAAACGAGCAAACGGGGAAAATACATACAACAATATATAGACATAATGTTTCCGAACAACAAATCGAGGGATAAATCACAGCATTCTGGCCACTAGCACATTTCGCATTTCGCACTCAAGCATCATCAGGAGATTAGTTATACATTCTCCTGTACATGTAATAACAGGAAGTTACTAGTTAAAAGAGTTGTCTGGTCACAACAAATTGATGGGTCAAGAATGTGAGAACAATGAGGGCCCAACAACTGGCATCCCTCCTACTAATGAGCTGTTACAAGCTGATTCATTAGAAGTGCTGAGTTCTCCTTCAATGGAAGTCTTCAAACAGAGGCTGGACAGTCATCTGTCAGAGATGGTTTAGTGAATTTTGCACTGAGCAGGGGGTTGGACACGATGACCCTGGAGGTCCCTTCCAAGGCTAACATTCTATGACTCTATGATTCTATCACAAGGGGCTGTTCTGCAGTACGCGGAAAAAGCCACTACACATAGCACTTTACAGCTCCTTGTTTACACCCTGCCAACACCAAATCTTTTAACAGCTGATTGTTGGGGGGTGACATTTGACGTACCCCTGATCTTATGTTGATGATGGGACATTAATATACTGTAGACAGACCAACCTTCCTGGCACCAATACAAAGAATTAAAAATAAGTTTGTGTTGAAAATGGGAGCAGTAATCATCATGATTTGGTTGTAGAAGCTACAGATTAAAAATTTTAGAAGACCTGGTCAAATTAGTATACTGTATTTATACACATTGTTTTAGGTCCAAATAACAGCACTGGTTTAAAATCCCACATTAAAAAGGATAAAGATAGGATGAGGCAATTTCCTTCAACTCATCCAACTTTCTGATGATGACATGCTTGCGGGTACAGTCCTCAAGATAAAATCTTGTGTCACTTAGAACGTACCGTAGATGATTTTGCCTTGGAAATATAGCTGAATTTATAGCTAAAACTTACAAACAATGACTAATGGAGGAAGTCTGCATTTTTAGATCCACTTCTGCTGCTTAAGGTTAACAAACCATCAGATGATTCCTAATATGGTTTGATTACATCGATTGTATTAAATGAAGTGAAAAATTATCTTATTTTTTCCCAGAAATAGCACCATTCTGATCTGTGGGCCATGGCTGATGTCACCAGTATGCCCTTTTCAGTTGAATGTTGCAAAACCAGTTACAGACCAAAGATGAGAATAACACTTTTTCAGCCCATTGAGACCTGCAGAATCTATATTGTAATTAATTTTTGTTTATCTTAAAGGGGTTGTCTGGGATTATATATTGATAACGTTTCCTTAGTCTAGGTCATCAATATCTGATTAGTGGAGATGTGACTGCAAGAGTGGAGGACAATTACGGTTGCATTCCTACTCCAGATGACACCAATCGCATCAGTGTGTTGTTTGTAATGTGAATTATAGTGTATTGCTGCTTTTGCCTGTGTAATGTTCACTGTGTAGTTGACTACAGCATAAGTTAAAGTTTCAGACTAGCCCACAGTGGGAAGTTCTAGTGTTAGGGAGAGTGACTGCTTCCTGCTAGGAAGTTAGATAGGGTCTGGAGTGCGAAGTGAGCAGAGCTAAATTGCAGGGTGATCCTGAGTGAGAGGAGACTGAAGAGGAGGTATAGCGAGATCCTGAGGAAAAGTGAACAAGAGACAGAGACGGGTCTTAGGAGAAGACGCCTAGCCATGAGACCTTGGGCTTGAAACGCAGAAGGTAACAGGTCTTAACAAGACTAAGACTGGGATTGTTGAAGGCTCCCAAGTGGGAGATCCAGGGCCCCAGTAGTACAAGAAATTTTATGTGGAACCGCTGAACAAGGAGACTTGCTGATCAGGACTGTAGCGTTAAAGCTGGTTGCTGGTGAAGTAGGGAGAAACAGTGTGTCTAGAAAGACTACAGTATACTATAGAGGAAGAATACTGTGTGGAAAATGCTTCATACTGTAAAGGAAATGTTCACAAGACTTTGTACCTTCTATACCTTGTATACAACTCTTAGGCTGGGTTCATGCTGTGTTATGGCAGTCCATTAGACGGACTACGTTACACTGCGGCATAACACGGTGTAATGCAGTCCGTTAACGCTGCCATTAACCCCTATTTCGGGCGCATCACCAACGCATGCCATAATGGGCATGCGCTAGCGATGTGCCATCATTCTGTGACGGACCCTCGGACGTGGGCTGCAGCGTTTCCGCGTCCGTCACCGCTAGCGCAGATAGAGCTAGCAGATGCTCTATCTGCGCTAGCGTGATTTCTGTCTCGAAATGGCCTCCATGGTCGAATCAGTGCCCAGAAGCCAGCACTAAACAAAAGGCAAATAAAAAACCGTGTGGCATTTGCAAAGTCCCACAGCCTGCTAAACAGGTGGATGCTGGAAAAGTGGCAGAAGGTGGATTTCTCTGATGAATCTTCAGTAGAATTACACCACAGCCGCCGCAAATACTGCAGGAGACCTACTGGAGCCTGTATGGATCCAAAATACACCCAGAAAACAGTTACATTTGGTGGTGGAAAGATCATGGTCTGGGGTTGCATTCAGTATGTGTGCAAAATATTTTCAAGGTGAAAGGAAATATAAATAGCCTTAAACATCAAGAAGTATTAGCTACCTCTTATATTCCAAATCATAAAAGGGGTCAAATTCTGCAGCAGGATGGTGCTCCATCTCATACATCCATCTCTACAACAAAGTTCCTCCAGGGAAAAATGATCAAGGTGCTCAAGGACTGGCCAGCCCAGTCACCAGACATGAACATCATTGAGCATGTTTGGGGTAGGATGAAAGAGGAAGCTTGGAAGACAAAACCAAATAATCTAGATTACCTCTGGGAGGCATATGAGACTGCATTCTTTGCTATTCCCGATGACTTCATTAATAAATTGTATGAATCATTGTTGAACCCCATGGATGCAGTCCTTCAAGCTCATGGAAGTCACACAAAATATTAAATATGACTCTAATAGCACCACAACTTCATTCACCAATGTTATGCAACATATATTTGTATTTTAAGTTAATTATTTGTTTGAATATCACATTACTTTTTGTGGGCAACAAAACTTTTGTCTTGCCAAAATCTGACCATTCTGTGTCCATTAACTGATCAATATTTCTGCATTGATGCCAATTTATTTTGTTAACCTAAACCACATTTCGGAGGTTTCAGCTTTCAAACGAATAATTTATACAACCAATGGATGAATTTAACTTCAGGATATAAGCTTTTATTTACATAACATGGATAAGCGACATAACTTCTGTCAGGTAGTGTATTTCTATGCAGTCTTACGCTCCGTTCCGAGTGTCGGTGGCAGTGCCGGGTATTGATGCTAGAGACTTGGGCGAGTTTCTCGCATCACACTCGCAAGTGTGACCCCGACCTCAGTCTGAGGGTGGTACGCAGATGAAAATGACAGCTACGTCCAGAGGCACTTACAGAATGCTCTACAAAACCTGAAACTGAATTGGGAGCCTCGATCAGAGACAATATTCATAGGAACATCATGCAGTCGTACCACCTGAGTGAGAAACGGATCTACCATCTCCTGAGCATAAGACAGCTTGGCAAAGGGAACCAACATTGTTTAGAAAAGTGGTCAACAATTACCCAAACAGTGGTCATACCCTTGGGCCTTGAGGGTCCAATGGCCACGGGAGGCCACGCGTGCGCAGATGGAGATCGCGGTGGCCATTTTCCTGAAGCCGAGTTTGCAGATTTAGATCTTGGCTTCAGGAAAATGGCCACCGCGATCTCCATCTGCGCACGCGTGGCCTCCCGTGGCCATTTTCCTGAAGCCCCGGGAAGCAGAGCACTTCATCTGCGTACGCACGGCCTCAGGAAGATGGCTGCCACCACCGATAACAACAGGATTCACCCGGCTCTGCTGCTTACCGGGCTGCTGCATCACCTCACCTGTGAAAGGGACCCCTCTCACGCTATACCTCTCACTGCGCCTCCTCATCCCCGCACCTCTGCAGGTAACCACTGCTGCAACCCTCGCATGGACACCAAGCCGTGGCGTCGCCCACCTAAGCAGAAAGGGACCCTGCTCAGGTGCACGCCTTACCGCATCACCCCACCTCTGCCGACACCATGCCTCCTGTGACCCTGCTCTGCCACCGCCAGCCCTCAGGTAAGATTCTGTAAATTCGGACAATAAGACGGACCCCCACCTTATAAAAAAATCTTTTTTTCTGCAATTTTCACCCCAAATTTGGGGTGCGTCTTATGGTCTGGTGCGTCTTATAGTCTGAAAAATACAGTATATGTGTATATATATATATATATATATATATATATATATATATACAGTGCCTTGCGAAAGTATTCGGCTCCCTGAAACTTTTCAATCTGTTCCCACATATCATGCTTCAAACATAAAGATACCAAATGTAAATTTTTGGTGGAGAATCAACAACAAGTGGAACATAATTGTGAAGTTGAATGAAATTTATTGGTTATTTTAAATTTTTGTGGAAATTCAAAAACTGAAAAGTGGGGCGTGCAATATTATTTGGCTCCTTTACTTTCTGTGCAGCATACTCACTCCAGAAGTTCATTGTGGATCTCTGAATGATCCAATGTTGTCAAATTTTATAAATATAATCCACCTGTGTGTAATCAAGTCTCCGTATAAATGCTCCTGCTCTGTGATAGTCTCAGGGTTCTGTTTGAAGCACAGAGAGCATCATGAAGACCAATGAACACACCAGGCAGGTCCGTGATACTGTTGTGGAGAAGTTTAAAGCCAGATTTGGATACAAAATGATTTCCAACAACTGAGGTGGGACAGTCTGTCCATAGGACAACAATCAGTCGTACACTGCACAAATCTGGCCTTTATGGAGGAGTCGCAAGAAGAAAGCCATTTCTCAAAGATATCCATAAAAAGTGTTGTTTAAAGCTTGCAACAAGCCACCTGGGAGACACACCAAACATGTGGAAGAAGGTGCTCTGGTCAGATGAAACCAAAATCGAACTTTTTGGCAAGATTGCCAAACGATATGTTTGGCTTAAAGGCAACACAGCTCATCACCCTGAACACTCCATCCCCACTGTCCAACATGGTGGTGGCAGCATCATGGTTTGGGCCTGCTTTTCTTCAGCAGGGGCAGGGAAGATGGTTAAAATTGATGGGAAGATGGATGGAGCCAAATACAGGACCATTCTTGAAGAAAACCTGTTGGAGTCTGCAAAAGACCTGAGACTGGGACTGAGATTTGTCTTCCAACAAGACAATGATCCCAAACATAAAGCAAAATCTACAATGGAATGGTTCCCAAATTAACGTATCCAGGTGTTAGAATGGCCAAGTCAAAGTCCAGACCTCAATCCAATTGAGAAATTTGTGGAAAGAGCTGAAAACTGCTGTTCATAAATGATCTCCATCAAACCTCACTGAGCTCGAGCTGTTTGTCAAGGAAAAGTGGGCAAGAATTTCAGTCTCTCGATGTACAAAACTGATAAAGACATACCCCAAGCGACTTGCAGCTGTAATCACAGCAAATGGTGGCGCAACAAAGTATTAAGTTAAAGGGGCCGAATAATATTGCACGCCCCACTTTTCAGTTTTTGAATTTCCACAAAAATTTAAAATAACCAATAAATTTCGTTCAACTTCACAATTGTGTTCCACTTGTTGTTGATTCTTCACCAAAAATTTACATTTGGTATCTTTATGTTTTAAGCATGATATGTGGGAAAAGGTTGAAAAGTTCCTGGGGCCGAATACTTTCGCAAGGCACTGTACATGTCAGTGACACACACATGCACTCCCTGACAGAAGCTATGTCGCTTATCCATGTTAAGTAGATAAAAGCTTATAACCTGACGTTAAATTCATCCATTGCTTGTATAAATTATTATTTTGAAAGCTGAAACCCTCCGAAATGTGGTTTAGGTTAAGAAAATAAATTGGCATCAATGCAGAAATATTGATCAGTTAATGGACACGGAATGGTCAGATTTTGGCAAGACAAAAGTTTTGTTGCCCACAGAAAGTAATGTGCTATTCAAACAAATAACTTAAAATACAACTATATGTTGCATAACAATGGTGAATGAAGTTGTGGTGCTATTAGAGTCATATTTAATATTTTGTGTTACTTCCATGAGCTTGAAGGACTGCATCCATGCAGTTCAACAATGATTCATACAATTTATTAATGAAGTCATCAGGAATAGCACAGAATGCAGTCTTACATGCCTCCCAGAGTTCACCTAGATTATTTGGTTTTGTCTTCCAAGCTTCCTCTTTCATCCTACCCCAAAACATGCTCAATGATGTTCATGTCTGGTGACTGGGCTGGCCAGTCCTTGAGCACCTTGATCTTTTTTTCCCTGGAGGAACTTTGTTGTAGAGATGGGTGTATGAGATGGAGCACCATCCTGCTGCAGAATTTGACCCCTTTTATGATTTGGAATATAAGAGGCAGCTAATAATTCTTGATATTTTAGGCTATTGATATTGACTTCCACCTTGCAAATGTTTTGCACACCCCCATACTGAATGTAACCCCAGACCATGATCTTTCCACCACCAAATTTAACTGTTTTCTGGGAGTATTTTGGATCCATACGGGCTCCAGTAGATCTCCTGCAGTATTTGCGGCTGCTGTGGTGTAATTCTACTGAAGATTCATCAGAGAAATCCACCTTCTGCCACTTTTCCAGTGTCCATCTGTTTAGCAGGCTGTGGGACTTTGCAAATGCCACACAGTTTTTTATTTGCCTTTTGTTTAGTGCTGGCTTCTGGGCACTGAATCGACCATGGAGGCCATTTTGAGACAGAATCCTACAAACTGTTCTAGTTGACACAGGGACTTGAGGTGACCAGGCCTGTTGGAGCTCTGCTGCAGTGGAAGAGGGGCTTGCTTTGGATTTTCTAACCAACAAACTTTCCTCCTGAGCAGTTGTCTTGGGGAGTCTGCTGGACCTTGGCTTGTCAAACAAATCTCCAGTCTCTTCAAATCTTTTTTTAAATCTTTGTACTTGACGCTGAGACCCATTAAAGGTGCCAGTCACCTCGGCAGTGGATCTGGTCTTCAGCCCCTTGATTATCCAGGCTTTGGTCACAGGGTGGATTTTTGGCATGTTGTCAGAGCTCAAGTTGTAGTTCAAGTGAAGGTCTGGGGTGCTGGGTTTCTTTTTATACACACGCCCTAATTAACCGATCATTTACTGAGCACAGGTGAGGATGTAAACTAGGATTGGGTGCATTATATGACCAGGCGACAAAACCTTTGTCTTGCCAAAATATGACCATTCTGTGTCCATTAACTGATCAATATTTCTGCATTGATGCCAATTTATTTTCTTAATCTAAACCACATTTCGGAGGGTTTCAGCTTTCAAAAGAATAATTTATACAAGCAATGGATGAATTTAATGTCAGGTTATAAGCTTTTATTTACATAACATGGATAAGCGACATAACTTCTGTCAGGGAGTGTATACATATATATATGTACAGTGGGGAAAAAAAGTATTTAGTCAGCCACCAATTGTGCAAGTTCTCCCGCTTAAAAATATGAGAGAGGCCTGTAATTGCCATCATAGGTAGACCACAACTATGAGAGTCAAAATTGAGAATACAAATCCAGAAAATCACCTTGTCTGATTTGGCAAGATTTATTTTGCAAATTATGGTGGAAAATAATTATTTGGTCACCTAAAAAGGTGCAAGATTTCTGGCTCTCACAGACCTGTAACTTCTTCTTTACGAGGCTCCTCTGTCCTCCACTCATTACGCAGTAATGGCACCTGTTTGAACTTGTTATCAGTATAAAATACACCTGTCCACAACCTCAAAGAGTCACACTCCAAACTCCACTATGGTGAAGACCAAAGAGCTGTCGAAGGACACCAGAAACAAAATTGTAGCCCTGCACCAGGCTGGGAAGTCTGAATCTGCAATAGGCAAGTTGCTTGGTGTGATGAAATCAACTGTGGGAGCAATAATAAGAAAATAGAAGACATACAAGACCACTGATAATCTACCTCGATATGGGGCTCCACGCACAAGCTCACCCCATGGGGTCAAAATGATCACAAGAACAGAGAGCAAAAATCCCAGAACCACACGAGGGGACCTAGAGAATGACTTGCATAGAGCTGGGACCACCATAACAAAGGCTACCATCAGTAACACACTACGCTGCCAGGGACTCAGATCCTGCAGTGCCAGACGTGTCCCCCTGCTTAAGCCAGTACATGTCCTGGCCCGTCTGAAATTTGCTAAAGAGCATTTGGATTAGAAGAGTATTGGGAGAATGTCATATGGTCTGATGAAACCACAGTAGAACTGTTTGGTAGAAACAGAACTTGTCATGTTTGGAGGAGACGGAATGCTGAGTTGCATCCAAGGAACACCATACCTACTGTGAAGCATGGGAGTGGCAACATCATGATAACTGAAATCAATCTTAAACACATGTGATAATTAGTTTTCCAGGTGATTCTAATTAAAGGAAAACTACTTAAAAATTATGTTCCACTTTATTAAGCAGGTCACAGTTTTCAAGTAACATGGGAAAGAAAAAGGATCTCTCTGCTGCCAAAAAGCATGAAATAGTGCAATGCCTTGGTCAAGGGATGAAAACATTGGATATTTCCCGAAAACTTAAGCGTGATCATCGTACTGTTAAGAGATTTATGGCTGAATCTGAGCACAGACGTGTTTGTGCTGATAAAGGCAGAATGAGGAAGGTTTCTGCCAGGAAAGTCATCGGATTAAGAAAGCAGCTGCTAAAAAGCCATTACAAACCAGCAAACAGATATTTGAAGCTGCTGGTGCCTCTGGAGTCCCTCGAACCTCAAGGTGTAAGATCCTTCAAAGGCTTGCTGTGCTGCATAAACCTACTATTCGGCCACCCCTAAAACAATGTTCACAAACTAATTTTCAAACAGTCTTGTTTACTGATGAATGTCGAGTAACCCTGGATGGTCCAGATGGATGGAGTAGTGGATGGTCGGTGGATGGCCAGCATGTCCCAACAAGGCTTCGATGTCAGCAAGGAGGTGGAGGAGTCATGTTTTGGGCTGGAATTATGGGGAAACAGCTGGTAGGGCCCTTTAAAGTTCCTGAAGGTGTGAAAATGACCTCTGCAAAGTATATAGAGTTTCTGACTGACAACTTTCTTCCATGGTATAAAAAGCAAAAACGTGCCTTCAGGAGCAAAATCATCTTCATGCATAACAATGCCCGATCTCATGCTGCAAAGAATACCTCTGAGTCATTGGCTGCTATGGGCATAAAAGGAGATAAACTCATGGTGTGGCCACCATCTTCCCCTGACCTCAACTCTATAGAGAACCTTTGGAGTATCATCAAGCAAAAGATCTATGAGGGTGGGAGGCAGTTCACATCAAAACAGCAGCTCTGGGAGGCAAAGAAATACAAGCAGAAACTCTCCAAAAACTCACAAGTTCAATGGATGCAAGAATTGTGAAGGTGATATCAAAGAAGGGGTCCTATGTTACCATGTAACTTGGCCTGTTAGGATGTTTTGGAGTTAATTAGCTTTTTTGCTCAGTGAATGTGACCTCCTAATGCTGCAAATTCAAAAATGAGCATTTTCAGTTCTTTAAAACATATTAAATGTTTAGAAATTCTACTGTGCCTAATAATTTGGAACAGTGCATTTTGAGGTTTTATTCATTTTGGCGATTATACTGTTATCATTGGGAGGTTTCTTCAATAAAATTTGATGTATACTCTAAGGGTATGTGTCCACGTTCAGGATTGCATCAGGATTTGCTCAGGATTTGACACAGGTAAAATCTGCACCAAATCTGCACCTGTGGTCACTGGCAGGTCACCTACGTTTTTCGACGCGTTTTTCATGCGTTTTTTGATGCGTTTTTTAATGCAGATTTGTGTGTGTTTTTGTAAGCTCAATAAAGATATTTAAAAAAAAAAGAATTGTGATGTCATTTCTTGCCCAACCTCTTCATTTACATACTCCATTGAAGAATATACACACACAGCTAGATAGATAGACAGATAGATAGATACGTTAGATGGATACAATAGATAGATACGATACATATCTATCATATCTGTCTATCTATCGTATCTATCTATCACATCTATCTATGGATCTATCTATCATATTTATCTATGGTATTTATCTATCGATATATCTATCTATTATCTACCGATATATCTATCTATAAATATATCTCTATATAGATATATCGATAGATAGATATATTGATTGATAGATACATAATAGATAGATAGATACAATAGATAGATACAATAGATAGATAATAGAAAAACAGATGATTGATAGATAGATAGATAGATAGATAGATGGATCACACAAGCGAGGAACTCGGACGAGTTTCGCATCTTAATAAATGGCACTGCCGCCGGCACTCGGGTGCGGAGCGTGCAGCTGCATGTATTTCTATGCAGCTGCACGCTCCACTCCCGAGTGCCGGTGCCAGTGTCGGGTATTAAGATGCGAGACTCATCCAAGTTTCTTGCATGTGTTATCCCAGCCTTAAATAAAGACACACACACGAAATCTGCATTAGGCCGGGGTCACACTCGCGAGAAACTCACACAAGTCTCTCGCTTCAATACCCGGCACTGCCACCAGCACTCGGAAGCGTGCGGCTGTATGTATTTCTATGCAGCTGAATGCTCCGGTCTCGAGTGCCAGCGGCAGTGCCGGGTATTGACGCCAGCCTTAAACGCAATGTTAAATTTAAAAAAAAAAATTTGAAAAAAAAATGGTGTGGGCTCCTGCGCAATTTTCTGCGCCAGAGGGGAAAAGCCGACGGCTGGGGGCCAATATTTGTAGCCTGGGAAGGGGGTAATACCCATGGCCCCTCTCTAGGCTATGAATATCAGCCCGCAGCTGTCTGCGTAGCCTTTACTGGCTATTAAATTAAGGGGACCCCCCCAAAAATGACGTTGGGTCCCCCTATATTTTATAGCCATAAAGGCTATGCAGACAGCTGCGGGCTGATATTCATAGCCTAGAGAGGGGCCATGGTTATTCGCCCCCCCCTGGCTACAAATACCAGCATCCAGCCACCCCAGAAATGGCGCAAAGATGTAAGCCAGCCAGCCGGCCGCGACCAAGCAGCAACGGGCACAGTCTGGCTGCGAAATGGCCGCTCCCTACTCCCCTGCAGTCAGTGCCTCCTCCAAACTCCCCCCCTAGTCAGCACCCGCCGCCCACATAGCGTTTTAGCAGTCCATTAAACCAACTGCATTACACCGCGGCATAACACGGTGTAACACAGTCTGTTAACGCTGCTATTAACGCTGTGTGACAAACTTTTTACTATTGAAGCTGCCTATGCAGCATCAATAGTAGAAGCATATAATGTTAAAAATAACAAAAAATAAATAAAAAATGGTGCTATTCTCACCTTCCGCTGTCCATCGATGAGCGCGAGCGGCGAGGCTGCCGCCAGCTTCCGTTCCCAGAGATGCATTGCGAAATTACCCAGATGACTTCGCGGTCATCTGGGTAATTTCGCGATGCATTACTGGGAACGGAAGCTGGTGGCAGCCTCGCACGCATCGGGACAACTTTGGTGGATGCCGGAGGGTGAGTACATAACTATTTTTTATTTAAATTCTTTTTTTTAACAGAGATATGATGCCCACACTGCTGTATACTACGTGGTATGTTAAAGCTCGCAGAAAAAACATGGGTACCATATAATGACAAATAACATCCAAGTGGCTTCATATATTGACCCACAAAATGACCGGACAGTCAGTGTATACTCCCAATACACATCAAAAAAGCAAAAAAAATGGAGTTCTATACACATAAATATAATTTAAAAAAATGTAAATTTTATTGAAATATTATTGCACAATTTATCACAATATATCAATAGAGCAAATAAGAGACCCTAGTAAGAGACAAGTTAGTCCCAGGCAGGAAAGTAAATATAAACCATCACAATGGTACTAGTGAAAACCACCGCAGATCATACTGGCTCATTATGTTATCCAATACAATTACCCTACATATACAATGTTAATACATTCATTGGATATCCTTAACATAATACGTCCCCCTCAGATTGTCATAGTGACCAGTATCCCCACAACAGAGAAGGACAATTTGCAGCGCATCTAGTAACCAAATAGCTTACCTATAGTGATGTAGTATAGTGCCAAAGGACCGGATCCACCCCTTACGCGCGTTTCGCGTAGGCTTTATCAAAAGGGAACATTCCCTTTTGATAAAGCCTACGCGAAACGCGTGTCAGGCAGGTGGATCCGGCCCTGCTACGTGGGCTGTGCTGTATACTGCTACGTGGGCTGTGCTGTATACTACTGTGTGGGCTGTGCTGTATACTACTGTGTGGGCTGTGCTGTATACTACTACGTGGGCTGTGTTATCTGCTGTGCGGGTTGTGCTATATTGTATGCGGGTTGTGCTATATATTATGCGAGTTGTGCTATATACTATGCGGGTTGTGCTATATACTATGTGGCCTTTGCTATATACTATGAGGGTTGTGCTATATACTATGCAGGCTTTGCTATATACTATGCGGGTTGTGCTATATACTATGCGTGCTTTGCTTTATACTTTGGGGGGGTATATTATATTCTATGGGGGAGGCCGTGTTATATACTATGTGGCTGTGTTATATACTATTGTGGGGGTATAATATATTCTATGGGGGAGGCTGTGTTATATACTATGGGGGGTATATTATATTCTATGGGGGAGGCTGTGTTATATACTATGGGGGGCTGCATTATATTCTATGGGGGCTGCATTATATATTATGGGGAGGTGGGCTGTATTAGATTCTATGGGGGCTGTATTAGATTTTATGAGGGATGATTCCATCATACTCTTTGATGGGGCTGCATTATATTCGGTGGGGAGGTGGGCTGTATTTTATTCTATTCGGGGCTACATTATATCCTATGGGGGGCTGTATTATATTTATATTCTTTGAGGGGTGATTGCATCATACTCTATGAGGGGGCTGCATTAAACTATGAGGGGGCTGCATTATATTCTATGGGGTGGCTGCATTATACTCTGGGTTGGCTGCATTATACTCTGGGGTTTCTGCATTATATTCTGTAGGGTGGTGGTTGCATTATACTATATGTGGGCTGCATTATACTGTATTGAGGACTATGGGGAATATGTTATACTATATGAAGAACTATGGGGTGCATTATACTATGGAAAGTGAATTGTACTATATGGATGACTATAGCAGTGCATTATACTATATGGAGCACTATGAGGAGTGTATTATGCTATATGGAGGACTATGAGGAGTGTATTATACTATGTGGAGGACTGAGCAGTGTATTTTAATATATGGAGGACTATAGGGAGTGTATTATACTATATGGAGGACTGTGGAGCACATTATAATATATGCAGGACTATGGGGTGTATTTTACTAAACAAGTAAAATGCTGCATATTCAGATTGTTTTTGCTAGAACAAAAATCATTGTTCTCAGCAGGACATCGCGGGTGTAAACTGTAGATGTGCTGCTGATAACATGATACTGTATGGTGATCTGTTAGTGATCTATTAGTGATCGTTCTGTCTCATCATTATTCCTCAGCTGGAAAGAGGCCGGGAAACAAGCATTGAACAACTTCAGTATTGTCGATCAAACTCATTTAGCGGCCTGAACTCAGCGCACGTAAATACAACAGAAAGGCTTCTGTGTGATGTGCAATATGTTAGCATTTGGGGCCCCATTTTAAACTTTGCCTAGGGCCCCACTTTGCCTAAAACCGGCCCTGTCTACAAGTGTACAAAGATATTATACAGTCACCATGTGACAAGTGGGCCTGGGTAACTTCAAATGACAGGGCTGAATTTTAGTCCCACTCCGGCCCTGGCTGGCATGTATATATATATATATATATATATATATATATATATATATATATATATATATATGTGTGTGTGTGTGTTCCATGTGTATATTTCTATTCTATCTATTCTATTCTAACCTGTCAGTGTGATTTTACTGTACGCCGCACATGAATTACCGGCTTTTCAAAGGACACCAGTGCGTAAAAAATGGACAGCACTCGCATGGTGCGAGTGTGGTGCGATTTTTTTCTCGCATCCATTGACTTGCATTGGCGAGTCTCATCTGAGATACGCAGCAAATCACAGCACAGCACATCACATTGGCCAGAGTATAATCCGATTATTTATCGGATTGCACTGGTCCGTTTTTCTCGCAAATGAGAATGAGCCCTTAGAGTGCACTTTGCTGCACTCTGGTGGTAACCCAGCATATGACAGTTAAGTGATAAATGCTTGTTTCAAGGATACGTCCTGCAGTAGAATGTTATTACAGCTCATAGATATGCCTTATTTCAAAAAGGCCCCCATGGCTTCCCAAACCATTTGGAATTTATTTAAATCAAAATATCTGTCCTTGTCAGTACAGTATATAGGTAATAAAGCATACTCAAGATCTAATAATATAACACAGTAAGGTGAACTATAAAAAAAAATTAAATAAAAATAATAAAAAATAACAGACTTTTTTATCATTTTTATTTATGAAATTTTTATCAGTTAATTGTAATATATAGGGCCTCCACCAAGGTGCAGCATAACACTTCTATCTATGACTGAGCTCCAAATCCATCACATTTGACTCGTCACCTTGACGTCGCAGGCCCCGCCGCCTGCTCTGATTAGTGGTTTATGGGTGCGTGACATCGGAGGCCAGTGACACTTGATACCATGACCTTGGCAAGGTTGACTTTCCGTGACCTTCTCCCTTTTTTCCCCTTGAATAAACACGCCACACCAGTACTTATGGATAATAACGGCCACAGCAGCCAATTTATTATTATTAATCATAATAATAATATTAATTAAAGACACTTGGTGGGGCCCTCGAAGCTAACCCGATCCTGGTCTGGTTATTAAACCGTCGGCATTGCCTCTTCCCCAGCCTTACTTCCCGGCTCGGGAGCACCATGACTTGAGGGAAGAGGTTGCCTCCACACTGTTAAACCTGTACCCGACTTCCATCGTCGGGTACCCACCCATCGGTACCGCGCACCCGACCTCCAACATCGGGTGGCCCTCCGGGTCCCATGATAATGTGACCCCGACTTGCCTCGTCAGGTATCACCCAAGTCTCACCAGACCACCAACAACCCGTAACCATCCACTGTAGGGGGGGGCCCGCAATGCAAGACCCACCCATACCGAACTTTTTTGCCTGCTTCGAGGACCCACCAGCGCCACACCGAGAGCACCTGACCCCCCTTTAAGTGCTCGAGACCCCACCAGCCCGCCCTGCTGTGGCCCTCCGTATCCCCTCTCACAAGCCGTCAATCCACAAATCCATCCCTATAGTGTTCAAATGCACTCTATCCCCTAACCAGCAATCTCTTTCCGTAGAATCTAAGCCTGCGTGACATATTGCCAGCCCCCCGTTCCGCAACAAGATCTTAGATACTTCTTTATTAACTTTGCCCGGGCCTTGTTAATTCTTCCCACTGACCGTGCCTCTCGCCATTTCCTTCTAGGTACCATGTCAGACCACACTAGCCTCATACTTGGATACGCTAATTCCAGCTGACGTACATCCCTTCTAATGTTGGAACTCAGTCGTTTTTCCAAGCTGGGTCCCAGGTCATTACCCCCTGCACGTAATACTAATATATATCTGTGGTCCCTTAAAGGTATACCGCCCGAGATACTCGTGTAGTACCCGGCCCCATGTTAAACCCCTGTAGCCCAGCCACCTAATCACCGCCCTTTCTCTTGCAAAAACTAACTGTCTCCCGCCCGTCCGTCTGTCAGCCCACTGTGCTCCTCAGAAAACGTATGAATGTCCTAAAATCCAGATCACGATCGGGCCTTGTCCTGTAACAAATCAAAAAGAAATTATTGCGGCACACCATATCCAGGACAGATTGCTGCCTCATAACCCGATGTCGTACGTAAGACTCCGTTGGGACTCCCCCGGCCATTAAACATAATTGGTCACGGGCTCAGTCCCCCCCTGCGGCCTCTGTTGCCGCCCCCAATCCAAAAGGAATCCCCGTGTATTTGCCAGGATCCGTGCCTGTCCCTACCAGGCATTTCCAGAATACTTTAATAAATTGCCACTTGGACAAGAAGGACCCCTCCTCGTGACATAGCAGCGGTCCGTCCCGTTGAGGCTTGGCGGCCGAGAATATCATAAGACACTTCCAAGGACACCTGATAGAACCACTGACCTTTTCCAATAGCACCCTTTTCCTTTTTTGATCTTCTGATATATAACTCTAATATTTTCTGCCTAGCCATGATGTCTTTAGCTAGATTGCCCCCACCTCTTCGCTCCGCCTGGTGCTTCTAATTCCCCTATCCTCATTGCTCCGAAAAATGCTGATGTGAATGCCAGGCTAAACAGGCCCACCTCAAAACGTGACATGCACCCCGCTTCTAAATGTAATCCTAGGTTCTCCAATAAACCAAATGGCACAGGCCGCCTGTTATCCTTCCTGCCTTTTTCCTTTCCGGACACCCTTAATGGCCTGTCTTACTAAACAATTCTTTTTCAAGTCCGTTCTGTTCCCCAGCGCCATATTTTTGCTGCACCTGAGTTAATTAGGGAATCATTTAAGACAGGTAACCTTGGTCATTGCACACCCCTTCAGAAGAAGCCTAAGCGAAACGCACGTCGGGGGGATTTAGAACGTGACTGTCCGATACTGAGCAGCGGTAATCATCAAGCCTGGATGTGTGTGGTAGATTTGGTATTTGCTGATACTGCACAGCACATGGGGTGAACTCCATTGGGAATGTATCTATGTTTGCACTTTGCGCTGTGTAGATTATGGAGATTCTTGTATTAATATTGATTCTCTATGCACTTTATTCCCTGTGCTGCAGTATACCCCTGTCAAACATTTATTTTGAAGATATCCTGCATATACATATCTAATATCCCACTTTTTATGTGATCTTATAGTTGAATTTAAGATCTTAGTGGAGTGAGTCAAATAAAAGGATTCATTTTTGAGCCTTAGTCTACCTATTATAACATACACCATTAGGTGGCAGTATACTATTGGATAATAGGAATAGAACTGCAAGTTTCTTCAGCCATTTAAAGAATACTGTGTTAAACTTGCTTGCTGTGTCATGTGACAACTATGTTTCATTTGATTTCTAACGGCAACACAGTCTAAATTGCATTTTATTCCCTTTTATGTACTATTCACTTCATATTTTTTATTTACGCTACCATATTGCTAAATAGTGTGTTTAAATTACCTTGGAATTCTACCCATCTCATATGCATGTTTTGGTCGACATTTTTAGACTACTATGAGAGGACATGACATTATACAATTATTTGCATAAAAATCATGTTGTATTCATTCCTGCTGTTCCTTATCAATCATGTATGACTGTCACAAGTGTGTCACTTCCTCCTGGGAGGTCTGGGGTAAGAAAATCATTTTGTAGTGTGAATCGCTGGCCTTCCTTTTAGCCTGTATGTTTCATGTCCCATATTAAATGGATTTTGTTTCCTGTGGTGCTGAGCAGCATAACGAAAAATCTGGCCAGACCTTCTCTTCCTGCCCCGTGAAAGTTTACTTCCTGCTTCCCTGGAGTTGCTGTGCTGAGTTGGAGATTGTTTTTGCTGCTAGAGATTGCTGTATGCTGTTTTTGGGTGTATGCTATCACGCTCACGCCCTGACTGGTGGGCATGAGCCAGGGGGTTGTGGCCCTACTGTGCCACAAACCAAACTACTCTGGAAGGGGTGTGACTAGGACAGCTGCCTTGGTTTTCACTGGAGCCACTGATGGTGAGGTCAGGCTTGTGCAGCAGGCAGCTGCCAGGTTCCACTCCAGGGTGGTGTCTGGCTGTGGCTGCTGATCCCACTTGGGGAGACGGCACACTAGGAAAGGTACGAGTAGCAGAGGGGTGTGCACGGCTAGTACTCTGGCAGGTGGTAGGCACGGCTGAGACACAGAGCAGGCAGGTACGGCTGAGACACAGGGCAGGCAGGCATGGCTGAGACACAGGGCAGGCAGGCACGGCTGAGACATGGGGCAGGCAGGTATGGCTGAAGCACGGGGCAGGCAGGTACGGCTGAGACACGGGGCAGGCAGGCACGGCTGAGACACGGGGCAAGCAGGCATGGCTGAGACACAGGGCAGGCTTTTGTGATCCTAATGGCAGAGGATCTCAGGGTCTTCAGCAAAGTCTGCAAACATAAAAACTAGCTCTTAGGGAGGTGGTAACTGAGCTGACCACATTCCTGATCCTAGCCCACAAATAATAGCAGCCGGGGAACGTGCCTACTTTGGTTCTAGACGTCTCGCGCCAGCCGGAGATCTAACTAACCCTTTCAGAGAAAATACAGACCTCACTTGCCTCCAGAGAAAGATACCCCAAAGTAGATACAGGCCCCCAACAAATAATAACGGTGAGGTAAGAGGAAAGGACAAACGTAAGTATGAACTAGATTCAGCAAAGAGAGGCCCACTAAATAATAGCAGAAATATAGAAAGCGGACTTATGTGGTCAGCGAAAAACCCTACCAAAATATCCACACTGAATATCCAAGAACCCCCGTACCGACTAACGGTATGGGGGGAGAATATCAGCTCCCTAAGAGCTTCCAGCAAAATCAGGAATCACATTATGAACAAGCTGGACAAAAACAGAATAATACAAATAAACAAAAAACAAGAAAGCAGGACTTAGCTTATGTTGTAAAAATCAGGACCAGTAGACAAGAGCAACCAGACAAGGACTGATTACATGGATGCCAGGCAATGGACTAAGACTCCAGGAAGTTTAAATAGAAACACCTAGAGTCTTAACGAAGCAGGTGACTACCAACCTGGGGAAAGAGTATCCAAGAGCCATACCGCGAGTGACCACAAGAGGGAGCCAAAAAGTATAGTTCATAACAGTACCCCCCCTTTAAGGAGGGGTCACCGAACCCTCACTACGACCACCAGGGCGATCAGGATGGGCAGTGTGAAAGTGTTATGACCCCAATGGCGGAGGGTCTCAGAAATATTTACTAAGTCTGCAAACACAAAAACCAGCTCATAGGACAGTGGTAACTGGGCTGACCATATATCTAATCCTAGCACCACAAATAACAGCAGCCGGGGAACGTGCCTACGTTGATTCTAGACGTCTCGCGCCAGCCGGAGAACTAACTAACCCTAGGAGGGAAAAGAAAGACCTTTCTTGCCTCCAGAGAAAAGACCCCAAAAGTTGGATACAAGCCCCCAACAAATAATAACGGTGAGGTAAGAGGAAAAGACAAACGTAAGAATGAGCTAGGTATTTAGCAAAGAGAGGCCCACTAGCTAATAGCAGAATATAGTAAGATAACTTATATGGTCAGCAAAAACCCTATCAAAAATATCCACGCTGGAAATTCAAGAACCCCCGAACCGTCTAACGGCCCGGGGGGAGAACACCAGCCCCCTAGAGCTTCCAGCAAGGTCAGGAATCACATTTAGTACAAGCTGGAAAAAATGAGAGCAAGCAAATAACCCAAAAAACAAAGAAGCAGGACTTAGCTTAATTTAGCACGAACCGGGACCAGCAGATAGGAGCAAACAGAATGTGTCTGATAACACCGATGCCAGGCACTAGACTAAGGTTCCAGGAGGTTTATATAGCAACACCCCTGAAGTAACGACCCAGCTGGGTGCAAACTGAGGGAAAGAAATCCCAGAGTCATATCACTAGTAACCACAAGAGGGAGCCAAAAAGTCTAACTCACAACAGTACCCCCCCCTTAAGGAGGGGTCACCGAACCCTCACCAAGACCACCAGGGCGATCAGGATGAGCATCGTGAAAGGCACGAACTAAATCGGCCGCATGCACATCAGAGGCAACCACCCAGGAATTATCTTCCTGACCATAGCCCTTCCACTTGACCAAATACTGAAGCCTCCGCCTGGAGAGACGAGAATCCAAGATCTTCTCCACCACGTACTCCAACTCGCCCTTAACCAACACCGGAGCAGGAGGCTCAGCAGAAGGAACCACAGGCACAACGTAGCGTCGTAACAAAGACCTATGGAACACGTTGTGAATGGCAAACGAAACCGGAAGATCCAAGCGAAAGGACACTGGATTAAGGATTTCCAATATCTTGTAAGGACCGATGAAGTGAGGCTTAAATTTAGGAGAGGAGACCTTCATAGGAACAAATCGAGAAGACAGCCACACCAAATCCCCAACACGAAGACGGAGACCCACACCGTGGCGGCGGTTGGCAAAACGCTGAGCCTTCTCCTGTGACAATTTCAAGTTATCCACCACATGATTCCAGATAAGCTGCAACCTATTCACCACAGAATCCACCCCAGGGCAGTCAGAAGGCTCCACATGTCCCGAGGAAAAACGAGGATGGAAACCAGAGTTGCAGAAAAATGGCAAAACCAAAGTAGCGGAACTAGCCCGATTATTGAGGGCAAACTCAGCCAACGGCAAGAAGGTCACCCAATCATCCTGATCTGCCGAAACAAAACACCTCAAGTAAGCCTCCAGAGTCTGATTAGTTCGCTCAGTTTGTCCATTAGTCTGAGGATGAAAGGCAGACGAGAACGACAAATCAATGCCCATCCTAGCACAAAAGGATAGCCAGAACCTGGAAACAAACTGGGATCCTCTGTCAGACACAATATTCTCAGGAATGCCGTGTAAACGAACCACATTCTGAAGGAACACAGGAACCAGATCGGAAGAGGAAGGCAGCTTAGGCAAAGGCACCAAATGGACCATTTTTGAAAAGCGATCACATACCACCCAGATGACAGACATACCCCGAGATACCGGGAGATCAGAAATGAAATCCATGGAAATATGTGTCCAAGGCCTCTTCGGGACAGGCAAGGGCAAGAGCAACCCGCTGGCACGAGAACAGCAAGGTTTAGCTCGAGCACAAGTCCCACAGGACTGCACAAATGACCGTACATCCCGTGACAAGGAAGGCCACCAAAATGACCTAGCCACCAGATCTCTGGTGCCAAAAATTCCCGGATGACCTGCCAACACCGAAGAATGAACCTCGGAAATGACTCTGCTGGTCCACTTATCAGGAACAAACAGTCTGTCAGGTGGACAAGAGTCAGGTCTACCAGCCTGAAATCTCTGCAACACACGTCGCAAATCAGGAGAAATGGCTGACAAGATAACTCCCTCTTTAAGAATACCAACAGGTTCTGTGACTCCAGGAGAGTCAGGCACAAAACTCCTTGAAAGAGCATCAGCCTTCACATTCTTTGAACCTGGTAAATACGAGACCACAAAGTCAAAACGGGAGAAAAACAATGACCAGCGGGCCTGTCTAGGATTCAGGCACTTAGCACACTCGAGATACATCAAATTTTTGTGATCAGTCAAGACCACCACACGATGCTTAGCACCCTCGAGCCAATGACGCCACTCCTCAAATGCCCACTTCATGGCCAGTAACTCCCGATTGCCAACATCATAATTCCGCTCAGCAGGCGAAAACTTCCTAGAGAAGAAAGCACATGGTCTCATTACCGAGCAACCAGGGCCTCTCTGTGACAAAACAGCCCCTGCCCCAATCTCAGAAGCATCCACCTCGACCTGAAAGGGAAGTGAGACAGCAAGCTGGCACAAAACAGGCGCCGAAGTAAACCGGCGCTTCAACTCCTGGAACGCCTCCACGGCTGCAGGAGCCCAGTTAGCAACATCAGAACCTTTCTTGGTCATATCCGTCAAAGGTTTAACAACGCTAGAAAAATTAGCGATAAAACGACGGTAGAAGTTAGCAAAACCCAAGAACTTCTGAAGACTCTTAACTGATGTGGGTTGAATCCACTCATGAATAGCTCGGACCTTGACTGGGTCCATCTCCACAGCAGAAGGGGAAAAAATAAACCCCAAAAAGGGAACCTTCTGTACTCCAAAGAGACACTTTGAGCCTTTAACAAACAAGGCATTCTCACGCAAAACCTGAAACACCATCCTGACCTGCTCCACATGTGAGTCCCAATCTTCAGAGAAAACCAGAATATCATCCAGATAAACAATCATAAATTTATCCAGATACTTCCGGAAAATATCATGCATAAAGGACTGAAACACTGAGGGAGCATTAGAAAGCCCAAAAGGCATCACCAAGTACTCAAAATGACCTTTGGGCGTATTAAATGCAGTCTTCCATTCATCACCTTGCTTAATGCGCACTAGGTTGTACGCACCACGAAGATCTATCTTGGTGAACCACTTGGCACCTTTAATCCGGGCAAACAAGTCCGACAACAGAGGCAAAGGATACTGAAATTTTACAGTGATTTTATTCAGAAGCCGATAGTCAATACAAGGTCTCAAAGATCCGTCCTTCTTGGCCACAAAAAAGAATCCCGCACCAAGAGGGGAAGAGGAAGGACGGATATGCCCCTTCTCCAGAGACTCCTTGATATACGAACGCATTGCGGCATGCTCAGGTACAGACAGATTAAATAATCTTCCCTTAGGAAATTTACTACCTGGAATCAAATCTATGGCGCAGTCACATTCCCTATGAGGAGGCAGAGCACTGGATCTGGACTCGCTGAATACATCCTGAAAATCAGACAAATACTCAGGAACTTCCGAAGGAGTAGAGGAAGCAATAGACACCGGCGGGGAATCAGCATGAATTCCCTGACAGCCCCAACTTGACACAGACATTGCCTTCCAATCCAAAACTGGATTGTGGGTCTGTAACCATGGCAGACCCAAAACGACCAAATCATGCATTTTATGCAGAACAAGAAAACGAATCACCTCCCGATGTTCAGGAGTCATGCACATGGTCACCTGCGTCCAAAACTGCGGTTTATTTTCCGCCAATGGTGTAGCATCAATACCTCTAAGAGGAATAGGATTTACTAACGGTTCAAGAACAAAACCACAGCGCTTGGCAAATGACTGATCCATAAGACTCAGGGCAGCACCTGAATCCACAAACGCCATAACAGGGTAAGAAGACAAAGAGCAAATTAAAGTCACAGACAAAATAAATTTAGGTTGCAAATTACCAATGGCGACAGGACTAACAACCCTTGTTAGGCGTTTAGAGCATGCTGATATAACATGTGTAGAATCACCACAGTAAAAACACAACCCATTCTGACGTCTATGATTTTTCCGTTCATTTCTAGTCTGAATTCTATCACATTGCATTAAATCAGGTGTTTGTTCAGACAACACCACCAGAGGATTAGCGGTTTTGCGCTCCCGCAAACGCCGGTCAATTTGAATAGCAAGCGCCATAGAATCATTCAGACTTGTAGGAATGGGGAAACCCACCATCACATTCTTAATGGCTTCAGAAAGGCCATTTCTGAAATTTGCGGCCAGAGCACACTCATTCCACTGAGTAAGCACGGACCATTTCCGAAATTTTTGGCAATACACTTCAGCTTCATCCTGACCCTGAGAAATAGCCAGCAAGGCTTTTTCTGCTTGAATTTCAAGATTGGGTTCCTCGTAAAGCAATCCAAGCGCCAGAAAAAACGCATCAATATTTGCCAATGCCGGATCTCCTGGCGCTAGCGAGAAAGCCCAATCCCGAGGGTCGCCCCGCAAAAAAGAAATAACAATTTTAACTTGCTGAGCTGAATCTCCAGATGAACGGGGTCTCAGAGAAAGAAACAATTTACAATTATTCTGGAAATTCCTAAACCTAAATCGATCTCCAGAAAACAATTCCGGAATAGGTATTTTAGGTTCAGACATAGGACTACTGGTAACAAAATCTTGGATGCCCTGCACACGAGCTGCCAGCTGGTTTACACTTGTAATCAAGGTCTGGACATTCATGTCTGCAGCAAGCACAAGCCACTCAAAGGTAAAGGGGAGGAAGAGAGGAAAGAAAAAAAAAAAAAAAAAACCTCAGAATTTCCTTTCTTATTATCCCACTTCAGCAATGCATTAAACATTCAATGTTGTCCTGGCATACTGTTATGACCCCAATGGCAGAGGGTCTCAGGAATAACTGCTAAGTCTGCAACACAGAAAACCAGCTCATAGGGCAGTGGTAACTGGGCTGACCATATATCTAATCCTAGCACCACAAATACCAGCAGCCGGGGAACGTTCCTACGTTGATCCTAGACGTCTCGCGCCAGCTGGAGAACTACCTAACCCTAGAAGGGAAAAGAAAGACCTTTCTTGCCTCCAGAGAAAATACCCCAAAAGTTGGATAGAAGCCCCCAACAAATAATAACGGTGAGGTAAGAGGAAAAGACAAACATAAGAATGAGCTAGGTATTTAGCAAAGAGAGGCCCACTAGCTAATAGCAGAATATAGAAAGATAACTTATATGGTCAGCAAAAAATCCTATCAAAAATATCCACACTGGAAATTCAAGAACCCCCGAACCGTCTAACGGCCCGGGGGGAGAACACCAGTCCCCTAGAGCTTCCAGCAAGGTCAGGAATCACATTTAGTACAAGCTGGACAAAAATGAGAGCAAGCAAATAACCCAAAAAACAAAGAAGCAGGACTTAGCTTAATTTAGCACGAACCGGGACCAGCAGATAGGAGCAAACAGAAAGGATCTGATTACAACGATGCCAGGCACTGGACTAAGGATCCAGGAGGTTTATATAGCAACGCCCCTGAAGTAACGACCCAGCTGGGTGCAAACTGAGGGAAAGAAATCCCAGAGTCATATCACTAGTAACCACAAGAGGGAGCCAAAAAGTCTAATTCACAACAGAAAGGCACGAACCAAATCGGCCGCATGAACATCAGAGGCGACCACCCAGGAATTATCTTCCTTACCATAGCCCTTCCATTTGACCAGATACTGAAGCCTCCGTCTAGAAAGACAAGAATCTAAGATCTTCTCCACCACATACTCCAACTCGCCCTCAACCAAGACCGGAGCAGGAGGATCAACAGCAGGAACCACAGGCACAATGTACCGCCGCAGCAAAGACCTATGGAACACATTGTGAATGGCAAACGACACAGGAAGATCCAAATGAAAAGACACCGGATTAAGGACCTCCAAAATTCTATAAGGACCAATAAAGCGAGGCTTAAACTTAGGAGAGGAAACCTTCAGAGGGACAAACCGAGAAGATAACCAAACCAAATCCCCAACACGAAGTCGGGGACCCACACCGCGGCGGCGGTTGGCAAAACGCTGAGCCTTCTCCTGTGACAACTTCAAGTTGTCCACCACATGATTCCAAGTCCGCTGCAACTTATCAACCACAGAATCCACCCCAGGACAGTCAGAAGGCTCCACATGACCCGAGGAGAAACGAGGATGAAAACCAGAGTTGCAGAAAAATGGCGAAACCAAAGTAGCGGAACTAGCCCGATTATTGAGGGCAAACTCAGCCAATGGCAAGAAGGTCACCCAATCATCCTGATCCGCAGAAACAAAACATCTCAAATAAGCCTCCAGCGTCTGATTAGTTCGCTCCGTTTGGCCATTAGTCTGAGGATGAAAGGCAGACGAGAACGACAGATCAATGCCCATCTTAGCACAAAAAGATCGCCAGAATCTGGACACAAACTGGGATCCTCTGTCAGACACGATATTCTCAGGAATGCCGTGCAAATGAACCACATTCTGAAAAAACAAAGGAACCAGATCGGAAGAGGAAGGCAACTTAGGCAAGGGCACCAAATGGACCATCTTGGAAAAACGATCACACACCACCCAGATGACAGACATTCCCTGAGACACCGGAAGATCTGAAATGAAATCCATGGAAATGTGTGTCCAAGGCCTCTTCGGGATGGGCAAGGGCAAAAGCAACCCGCTGGCACGAGAACAGCAAGGCTTAGCCCGAGCACAAGTCCCACAGGACTGCACAAAAGCACGCACATCCCGTGACAAGGAAGGCCACCAAAAGGACCTAGCCACCAAATCTCTGGTACCAAAAATCCCAGGATGCCCTGCCAACACTGAGGAATGAACCTCGGAAATAACTCTGCTGGTCCATTTATCAGGAACAAACAGTCTATCAGGTGGGCAAGAGTCAGGTCTACCAGCCTGAAATCTCTGCAACACACGTCGCAAATCAGGAGAAATGGCCGACAAAATCACTCCCTCTTTAAGAATACCAGCCGGCGCTGAGACTCCAGGAGAATCAGGCACAAAGCTCCTAGAGAGAGCATCAGCCTTCACATTTTTCGAACCAGGCAGGTATGAGACCACAAAGTCAAAACGGGAGAAAAACAATGACCAACGAGCCTGTCTAGGATTCAGGCGTTTAGCAGACTCGAGATACATCAGGTTTTTGTGATCAGTCAAGACCACCACACGATGCTTAGCTCCCTCGAGCCAATGACGCCACTCCTCAAATGCCCACTTCATGGCCAACAACTCCCGATTACCAACATCATAGTTCCGCTCAGCCGGCGAAAACTTCCTGGAAAAGAAAGCACATGGTTTCATCATAGAGCAACCAGAGCCTCTCTGCAACAAAACAGCTCCTGCACCAATCTCAGAAGCATCCACTTCAAGCTGAAAGGGAAGTGAGACATCAGGCTGGCACAAAACAGGCGCCGAAGTAAACCGGCGCTTCAGCTCCCGGAAGGCCTCAATGGCCGCAGGAGCCCAATTAGCGACATCAGAACCTTTCTTGGTCATATCCGTCAGAGGTTTAACAACGCTAGAAAAGTTAGCAATAAAACGACGGTAGAAATTAGCAAAACCCAAAAACTTCTGAAGACTCTTAACAGACGTGGGTTGAGTCCAATCATGAATAGCTCGGACCTTGACTGGGTCCATCTCCACAGCAGAAGGGGAAAAGATAAAACCCAAGAAGGAAACCTTCTGCACTCCAAAGAGACACTTTGAGCCCTTCACAAACAAAGCATTATCACGCAAAACCTGAAACACCATCCTGACCTGCTTTACATGAGAATCCCAATCATCAGAAAAAACTAAAATGTCATCCAGATAAACAATCACAAATTTATCTAGATACTTCCGGAAGATGTCGTGCATAAAGGATTGAAACACTGAAGGGGCATTAGAGAGCCCAAAAGGCATCACCAAGTACTCAAAATGACCTTCGGGCGTATTAAATGCAGTTTTCCATTCATCTCCCTGCCTAATGCGCACAAGGTTGTACGCACCACGAAGATCTATCTTGGTGAACCAACAGGCACCCTTAATCCAAGCAAACAAGTCCGACAATAGTGGCAGAGGGTACTGAAATTTAACCGTGATTTTATTCAGAAGCCGATAGTCTATACAAGGTCTCAAAGATCCGTCTTTCTTGGCCACAAAAAAGAATCCCGCACCAAGAGGGGAAGAGGATGGACGAATATGTCCTTTCTCCAAAGACTCCTTTATATAAGAACGCATTGCGGCATGCTCAGGTACCGACAGATTAAATAATCGTCCCTTAGGAAACTTGCTACCAGGAATCAAATCTATAGCGCAGTCACAGTCCCTATGAGGAGGAAGAGCACTGGACCTGGACTCACTGAACACATCCTGATAGTCAAGCAAAAACTCAGGAACTTCTGAAGGAGTGGAGGAAGCAATAGACACCGACGGGGAATCGCAATGAATTCCCTGACAACCCCAACTTGACACAGACATAGCCCTCCAATCCAGAACAGGATTATGAGCCTGTAACCATGGCAGACCCAAAACGACCAAATCATGCATTTTATGCAGAACAAGAAAACGAATCACCTCCCGATGTTCAGGAGTCATGCACATGGTCACTTGTGTCCAATACTGCGGTTTATTCTCTGCCAATGGCATAGCATCAATTCCTCTAAGAGGAATAGGATTTTCTAAAGGCTCCAGGACAAAACCACAGCGCCTGGCAAACGACAAGTCCATAAGACTCAGGGCAGCGCTTGAATCCACAAACGCCATAACAGGGTAGGAAGACAATGAGCAAATTAAAGTCACAGACAAAATAAATTTAGGCTGCAAGTTACCAATGGCGACAGGACTAACAAACTTTGTTAGGCGTTTAGAGCATGCTGATATAACATGTGTAGAATCACCACAGTAAAAACACAACCCATTCTGACGTCTATGATTTTGCCGTTCAGTTCTAGTCTGAATTCTATCACATTGCATTAAATCAGGCGTCTGTTCAGACAACACCGCCAAAGGTTTAGCGGATTTGCGCTCCCGCAAACGCCGATCAATCTGAATGGCCAGCGTCATAGAATCATTCAGACTTGTAGGAATGGGAAAGCCCACCATCACATTCTTAATGGTTTCAGAAAGGCCATTTCTGAAATTTGCGGCCAGAGCACACTCATTCCACTGAGTAAGCACGGACCATTTCCGAAATTTTTGGCAATACACTTCGGCTTCATCCTGGCCCTGAGAAATAGCCAGCAAAGCCTTCTCTGCCTGAATTTCAAGATTGGGCTCCTCATAAAGCAATCCGAGCGCCAGAAAAAACGCATCAATATTCGCCAATGCCGGATCTCCTGGCGCCAATGAGAAAGCCCAATCCTGAGGGTCGCCCCGCAAGAAGGAGATAACAATTTTAACTTGCTGAGCTGAGTCTCCAGACGAACGAGGTCTCAAAGATAGAAACAATTTACAATTATTCCTAAAATTCCTAAATTTAAATCGATCTCCAGAGAACAGCTCAGGAATAGGAATCTTAGGCTCTGACATAGGACTGCCAATTACAAAATCCTGAATGTCCTGCACACGAGCAGCAAGCTGATCCACACTAGTAATCAGAGTTTGCACATTCATGTCTGCAGCAGAGTTTCAAGCCATTCAGAGGTAAAGGGGAAGGAAGAAAAAAAAAAAAAACTCAGAACTTCTCTTTTTTTCTTTTAATCCCACTTCTGCAATGCATTAACTATTCAGTGGCCTGGCATACTGTTGTGATCCTAATGGCAGAGGATCTCAGGGTCTTCAGCAAAGTCTGCAAACATAAAAACTAGCTCTTAGGGAGGTGGTAACTGAGCTGACCACATACCTGATCCTAGCCCACAAATAATAGCAGCCGGGGAACGTGCCTACGTTGGTTCTAGACGTCTCGCGCCAGCCGGAGATCTAACTAACCCTTTCAGAGAAAATACAGACCTCACTTGCCTCCAGAGAAAGATACCCCAAAGTAGATACAGGCCCCCAACAAATAATAACGGTGAGGTAAGAGGAAAGGACAAACGTAAGTATGAACTAGATTCAGCAAAGAGAGGCCCACTAAATAATAGCAGAAATATAGAAAGCGGACTTATGTGGTCAGCGAAAAACCCTACCAAAATATCCACGCTGAATATCCAAGAACCCCCGTACCGACTAACGGTATGGGGGGAGAATATCAGCTCCCTGAGAGCTTCCAGCAAAATCAGGAATCACATTATGAACAAGCTGGACAAAAACAGAATAATACAAATAAACAAAAAACAAGAAAGCAGGACTTAGCTTATGTTGCAAAAATCAGGACCAGTAGACAAGAGCAACCAGACAAGGACTGATTACATGGATGCCAGGCAATGGACTAAGACTCCAGGAAGTTTAAATAGAAACACCCAGAGTCTTAACGAAGCAGGTGACTACCAACCTGGGGAAAGAGTATCCAAGAGCCATACCGCGAGTGACCACAAGAGGGAGCCCAAAAGTATAGTTCATAACAGCAGGCAGGCACAACTGAGACACGGGGCAGGCTGGTACGGCTGAGAAACAGGGCAGGCACGGCTGAGACACAGGGCAGGCAGGCACGGCTGAGACGCGGGGCAGGCAGGCCCGGCTGAGACACGGGGCAGGCAGGCACGGCTGAAACACGGGGCAGGCAGGCCCGGCTGAGACACGGGGCAGGCAGGCACGGCTGAGACACGGGGCAAGCAGGCAAGGCTGAGACACAGGGCAGGCAGGCACAACTGAGACACGGGGCAGGCTGGTACGGCTGAGACACAGGGCAGGCAAGGCTGAGACACAGGGCAGGCAGGCACAGCTGAGACACGGGGCAGGCAGGTACGGCTGAGACACAGGGTAGGCAGGTACAGCTGAGACACAGGGCAGGCAGGCACAACTGAGACATGGGACAGGCAGGTACAGCTGACACACAGAGCAGGCAGGCACAACTGAGACACGGGGCAGGCAGGTACAGCTGAGATACAGGGCAGGAATGCATGGCTGAGACACAGGGCAGGCGGGCACGGCTGAGACACGGGGCAGGCAGGCACAGCTGAGACACAGGGCAGGCAGGCACGGCTGAGACACAGGGCAGGCAGGCATGGCTGAGACACGGGGCAGACTGGTGTGGTGTATGAAGGAACAGGTAGAGACTTGTTCACACAGCGGATGTTAGTACTGGAACAGACAGGAGAGAGTGGGGTATGACGAAACACGTTTGGACCTGTTCACATCGGAGGTGAAGGTATGGGTACTGACGGGAAGGAGTAGCATATGACGGACCAGGTTTGGACCTGTTCACACAGAAGGAGAACCACAAGGCTGCAGAAAAGGGCTGTAGAGCAGCAAGAGGTTCTGCAGCAGCAGTAGCAAAGAAAAGCAGAATCGCAAGGTATGCGGAGAGGAGCTGCAGCAAAAGGTTCTGCAACAACAGGAGCTAAGCAGAGAGGAACCGCAAGGTATGAGGAGAGGAGCTGCAGTAAGAGGTTCTGCAGCAGCAAGTGTTAAGCAGAGCGGAACCGCAAGGTATGCGGAGAGGTGCTGTAGCAAAAGGTTCTGCAGGAGCTAAGCAGAGCGGAAGCACAAGGTATGCGGAGAGGAGCTGCAGCAAAAGATTCTGCAACAAGAGCTGAGCAGAGCGGAACCGCAAGGTATGCGGAAAGGAGCTGCAGCAAGAGGTTCTGTAGCAGCAGGAGCTAAGCAGAGCAGAACCACAAAGTATGCAAAAAGGAGCTGCAGCAAGAGGTTCTGCAGCAGCAGGACCTAAGCAGAGCGGAACTGCAACGTATGCTGAGAGAAGCTGCAGCAAGAGTTTCTGCAACAACAGGAGCTAAGCAGAGCGGAACCGCAAGGTATGCAGAGAGGAGCTGCAGCAAGAGGTTCTGCAGCAGCAGGAGCTAAGCAGAGCGGAACCGCAAGGTATGCGGAGAGGAGCTGCCACAAGAGGTTCTGCAGCAGCAGGAGCTAAGCAGAGCGGAACCACAAGGTATGTGGAGCAGAACCGCAGGAGTGCGGAGCAGAGGCAGAAAAGTGGTACAGAGAGAACACAAGGAAAAACACAGCAGGGAAAGAAACCACAGACAAGGAGACTACCAGACAGAGGTAGGACAAAGTTCAGACAAGGTAACGGTGCGAGACAAGGAACTAGACCAAGGACAAAGGGACCAGAGAATACACAGATACAAAACAAGGCTAGAACAAAGACACAGAAGCCAAGATATACAGCCTCCTGGAGGGCGGACAGACAAGTACAAGGCAAATCTAGGAGTAGAGCCTCCAGAGAAGGAGGAACATAGAGCAAGACCTGACAGCTCAGTAGCTTAACTTGGTTAACACATTGCATAGGCGAGTTCCACATGGTGGAGCTGCCCTAAATACTAGAGGCCTCTTTGTAATTGGTCAGGAACACATTAAACAGGTGCACCCTAATTCCATAAGAACTAGAGAGTTCTGGTGCCGCCCCCTATGTACACAGCCAGGAAGCATGCAGAGAGCAGGCAGAAAGCAAGAGACACTGAACATGGAGCCGGCAGCAGACAGAAATCACAACATGACCTGGAGCAGTGAGTAAGATGGTTTGTGAGGGATGGGAGGCCATGTAGTGATGCCGGCAGAGTTGTTACATATGGTTTCCTCATTATCCTATTCCTATTTGGTTTGTACCTTCCTATCCTTCCCTATATTCCTCTCTACTTTTGGTGAGTGTTTTGTCTTTTAGTTGCTTTTGTTAACCCTGTTTGTCTTACATGTTTATACACTAGCATTTTTGTCCCAGGCTTCCTGGAGGAGGGCGAGGGGACAGTTTAGGGTATAACAGGACAAAAGTAAGACTCTTGGCCCAAACCTCCTCACCATTAGAGGTACCTTTGGGAGCAGGGATAGTTAGGGCCCCAGAAATTAAGCTAAAAACTTCGTTCCAGATTTGAAGACATTAATCAAAAATATACAAAACCACAAGAATAAATATATATATAATGTAGATTAACTGACCCTATAAGGTACCCTAGTGCTGTTAGCTACCTGTCTGCGGAGGTTGGCACCCTAAGTTTCTGCGGTTGGCACCCCCGCTCCACAACGGCTGGCCCCGATAGCCCTAAATGCTCCCTGTGGTCCCTAACAAGTCGTATACCAATAATTCAGTTACCCAAAGAGAATGGAATTAATATAAAAAATCAGCAAAATTGTGAAAAATAATGAAAAAAACTAAACTAAACAAAAAAACTCAAAATAGTTCTTTTTGCCGTAGGCTAAAACCCTGAATAGGGTAATACTTTTAGTCCAACTAACTTTGGGCAGCAAAAAGGAGAACAATATCTCATCTATGGATCACCCTAAATGACTTATAATACATCAATAATGCTGAGGTCAGCTCTATGAGCACACACACAGAGGTCTCCAGTGATCCCTAATAAATCGCGTCCCAATAGGTTAATGACCCAAAAAAAATAAACAAAAAAGTAAAAAACAACTAGAAAAAACAAGGAAAACAAAATTCAGCAAGAAAAACTCAAAATAGCTTCTTTAGCCCCAGGCTAAGACCCTAAATAGGGTAGTCATATAAATACAACCACTTTCTGGGTAACAGAAATTAATGTCTTGTTCATCCAAAATTGCTCAATAGTGAAGGGCCACTCCAACGGATTCAAAATACACACATAATAGAGGAATCCGTCCTACAGATGCAGAAACCACATAATCAAATACCTATACAGCATCTGAAAGATCACTCACGGAGTGGTAGCCCCAAAACATATCAAATATATCCCATATAGGTCTCCAACCAGTTACAATCACTTATTAATTGGCAACATTCCATTTTAGTAAATCAATCACTATACAGTGCTTATTACTCATCTGATTTCCCAGTGTTCCAATGACAGCGCTGAGGGCATCCATTTAGCCATATAAGAAGACGTCCAATCGGGATGTCATCCCAAGTAATACCCGATGCGTTTCCCCCCCGTGGGAATATCGGGGGTTCATCAGGGGGTATTGACCATCCAAAATATCTCATATCTTGTGATCCCGCAGGCGCACGCAGGCGCAGTAAACAAGATATCAAGTGATGGCAGTTGTCGGGCAGCACGAACCATGCATGCCCAAGGCAGAATATGACAGCGCAGGCGCCTAGACAACTGATTAACGCCGAGGAGGCGGCTCCCTTCTCGCAGAGTGACGGCTGTGTTGTGTCTGGATGAGGGGGGAAAGACCTGCCTCCCTGGCGATTTCACAGGTATGAGGGACCAAATTCCAAAGCGATTATTTCTGCAGTGCAACGAACAATAACAAAAAGAGCCACCTTGTCAAAATTCAGCATTAGTGCTGCACAAGATGGCTCTTTTAGTTACAAACGCCTGGGGGGGTGACAGGTTCCCTTTAATAGGATGGTTTGGTAATTGTTTAGGGGATACTGTATAAATTGTTTGGCCCATTTATTAGTTATTTATTCATGTACAGCATACAGTACATCAGCTGTCAGATTCCCTTTAAAATTATCTTATAGTAGATTGAGAAAAGTAAACTAAATTCTTTCTGAGTTTGAATTGAAAAAAAATAGCAACTCCGTTATAGTTTTGGAGCCTTCGTTTGTAAGCTTTTCACTAAAAACTGTAAGGTTACTTTATTCTGCAGGTCAGTCCAATTAAAATGATACCAAGTTTATATAGTTTCTTTTAAAAATTAAAATAAACAAAAAGAAAGAAATGTCTTAGTTTGTTTTTTTTTTTTGCAAGGGAACTGTTGTTTTGTTTCTCTTTGATCACATTTTATTCCATTTTTTGGGTGACACTGTGATTAAAACCCAGGAATTCTGTCACTTTTACAACAGAATATTTCAATGGTTTGGACATTTAGAGACACAGTGATACCCATTGTTTGAAAAATAGATTATTTGAATTTTTAGATTTTGTGAACTTTAAAAATATATATTTTTTAAATGTTTAGTCCATGCCATGTCAATCGATTGATTATTTGGGTGATGCCACCCTCCAAGTATGGAGCGGGCGTCACCACCTGATTTTCTTAGCCATTGTTTCGCTCTGCTACTTAGAGGATACTATTGCAGTGTTTGGCTGTGGGCCCTATAGGATTGTTGTTATTTATGCAACTGTAAGTAAATATTTTTTGGCCATTGTGGAGCGCGGTTAGTTGGAAACCATACAGTTCAGCATTTTGTTAATGGCGGCATACTGCATGAGTATTTGTGCACTGCATGACACTACACCATGCCGAGGGAGGCACCGTCAGAAGGAACATTACAACAAGTGTTTGCTCTTATAGTCTTAAATTTTAAGTTTTTTCTATTTAGATCATCTAATCCTTTATTTTCTAATGGATTTGGAGCGCCCGCTGGGACTGCGGGATACTCGGTCCGGGTCTGGTGGTACGTAAAGGGGTAGTCACGGCAGCTGTGACCCGGTCCGTGGCCCTGGGCGTTCAAAAAGGGGATGAGGTGTAGTGGATAATAAAGTCTAATGTAGTAATATTCGTGACGCCACCTCTGGTACTCGGCCAGGGATGGCCGACGCTTCTTAAAGGGATCCACTGGGGCCGATGGCAATGCAGCTTAGTTGGTTGGCTCTCCACACGTGGAGCGGAGGCCCCAGAGCTACCAGGACAGTCTAAGAGGGGTTGTAGATGTTGAGGTGCAGGAAAGAATTGGAAGACACAGAGTTGCAGTCTCTTTACCCTTTACTAGTGAAGTTCAGGTACACAGATTACAGGTGATCTTGAAATCTAGGAAAACTGGAAGTGGTTCAGAATCCCTCTAGTCAGGTGGGGTTGGAAGCCTTCCTTTCTGCGCTGAATTCTAGGTTCTTGGTGCATTAGCTTTCCTCAAGTCCCTCTCTCAATCTGTCCTTTTGTTGGAACAATACCCGCTTGTCAGGCAGCTCGAGCCTTTTTACAGGTGTCCCTCGCTTGTGGTGACTTCGAGCTCTGATCTGCTGCTGTGCTTTCGGGTGTAGCTGTGGCCAGGAGACCAGCAATCTCCTGCCAGCCGCTTTCTGCGGTGGGGCATACAGTTCCCACACAACCTCGGACTCTGGTGTCCGGTTTCTTGTGCTCAAACCTGGAGTGAGCCCAATCGCAGCTCCACTCCAGTTTCACTCTCCTCCTGTGCTTCCTCTACCTTCACTGTCTCACACAGACTGAGCTCTAACTCCTCCTCCAGACCAGAACTTATAGGGAAGCTACCCTGAATCCAGATTTAGAGCTCCCTCTTCTGGCTTGGAGTCAGGAAAGTGTTGTATGTAAGTGTTACCTGCTAAGGGGATTCTGTTTCGCTTCCAGGCTGGCATCACCCTCCCCAGGAGGCAGGCAATACCACTGTGACAACCAAAATCCTGGGGTGTCACAGATTCGTATATGCAAAACTAAATGGATTCACAATCAATGGCTAAATAAAATCATACAATTTATTTATCTAATCATAAAAATTACATAAAGCTTATATACTATTGAGAATGCCGTTAACTATAGGCTAAGGCCTTTTTTTGTAGGTAATTGTTAAAAAAAAAAAAGATAGAGGTATTGGAAAAAGAGAAGAAAGAAACGAAAAGGCTAAATTGAAAATTGGCCTGGTCAGGGTGGGGTTAAAAAAGACTTCCAGAGCTTACAATATATCTACAGAGATAGATATATCTAGGAGAGGGATCATTCTGGTTTGTCCTGATGAAGAGGTAGGATCACCTCGAAACGCGTTGACAAATAAAACCGCATCCATACCGCATCTGGTTTCCTACTGTATATTGGATCCTCGGCAGCGCGGGTTTGCATCCACTTTCATCTCCAAGTTTGCTTAATATCTAGGACAGAGGCATATACTGGCAGATATCTGCAGCAATGGAAATAAATCTTCAAATTGTTCTAAAAAAATGAATATTTCTCCCAGAAAATTATTTAATTTACCCATATTGTGTTATACACATGTCTATTTCCTTTGTGTGTATTGCAACCACACAAGAAAAAAGGGCAAATTGGATATTATTTTACAGAAAAACCACAAAATGGGTGGACAAATTTTGTGTCACCTTTCCAAAATTGTGGGTAATCTACTTTGTTTCAAGCATGTGATGCTCATTCACACTCACCTGTGGCAAGTAACAGGTGTGGGCAATAGGAAAATCACACCTGAAACCAGATCAAAAGGGGAGAGGTTGACTCAGTCTTTGCATTGTGTGTCTGTGTATGCCACTCAAAGCACGGAGAACAGAAAGAGAAGAAGCGACCAGCCTGAACATTTGAGAAGCAAAAATTGTAAAAAATATCAATAATCTCAAGGTTAAAAGTCCATCTCCACAGATCTTGATGTTCCTTTATCCACGATGTGCAACATAATGAAAACATTCAGAACCCGTGGCAGTGTATCTAATATCCTTTAAGCTGTCCAGCAGGCTCAGGGTACATCCGTATCAGCGCAAACTATCCATTCACATTTGAATGAAATTAAACGTTATGGCAGGAGACCCAGGAGGACTCCACTGCTGACACAGACGCAGCAAAAAGCTAGACTGAAGTTTACCAAAATGTACGTGAGTAAGCCAAAATCCTTCTGGGAAAGCGTCGTGTGGACATATGAGACAAAGATAGAGCTTTTTGGTAAAGCATATCATTCTACTGTTTACCAAAAACGGTATAAGGCCTACAAAAAATATGAACACAGTGCCTACAGTTAAATATAGTGGAGGTGCAAAAATGTTTTGTGGTTGTTTTGCTGCCTCTGGCACTTGATCCCTTGACTGTGTGCAAGGCATCATGAAATTTGAAGATTGCCAAAGGATTTTGGGTCACAGCGTAGTGCCCAGAGTAAGAAAGCTGAGTTTGCATCCTTGGTCATGGGTCTTCCAGCAGGGCAATGACCCCAAACATACTTCAAGAAGCACCCAGAAATGGAAGAAAACAAAGTGTGGGAGAATCCTGAAGTGGCCAGCAATGAGTCCGGATCTACTGTATTTTTTCGGACGATTAGACGCACTTTTTTCCCAAAAATTTTTTGGGGAAAATGGGGGTGCGTCTTATGGTCGCAATATACTTACAAATCCTGTGGCTGTGGCGGTGGTTCCGATGCAGCCTCCCTTCACAGGCTGGTGCGGCTGTGGCAGTGCAGCGGGGCTCTGTGGTGTGGTGGTGGCGGGCTGTGCTCCTGGGCATTTCGTCAAAGCCCGGCCCGGGGGCGGCGCATGCTCAGATTCAAATGTCGCTGCCGAGATTTGAATCTGAGCATGCGCCGCCCCCGACCCGGTCGCCATCTTTGCACCAAAATTTGCACCAAAATTTTGCAACTTTTGAAAGCTCTTATGACATTTTTGTGGCATAAATGCCACATTTGGACTTTTTCCCCTCATCAGTGCAGAGCAGGGTACTGGTAAATTGTGTCCTTACACAGAAAGGTTCAGCGCTGATTGCAGTCACACATCCAAAGAAGAAGGGGAATGAGGGAATGGGAACACACAGTTTTCAATTTATTCATGCATTTCCAGGAGGAAAAATAGAGGAGCATCACAATGTAGAGTTCTAAGAAAACATGTGCCAAACTTGTTTTTTTGGAAGAGAGAATGAGGGATCATAGAATATAAGTCCGCAAGGACAGGGTCCTCTCCCCTCTGTAGCAGTCTGTCATCGTAAATTTGCTTACTGTAAATGATATCTATAACCCTGTATGTAACCCCTTTCTCATGTACAGCACCATGGAATTAATGGTGCTATAAAAATAATAATAATAATAATAATAATAATAATAATAATCATATCCTTTTAAAAAACCTACAAGACATGTCATTATGAAACTCTCCAGTAGGTGGCAGACGTGCACAGCAAACTTTTCATTCATTCCTGAGTAGAGACTGGAAATAAATGCTCAGTCAGCGGATGGAAATCTATCATTCAGTGCAATCATATACAAAACCACATCATTGGCAATAATCACCAAATAAGTTGCATGATTTGATTTTAGTGATTCCTGATTAATGTACAGAAACAATATCATAAACCCCATATTCATTACAGGGGATTTTGTGTAATGCACGCAGCAAAAAACATTTTATTTGCCAAACAGATGTCGGAGGCCACAAGTATTCTATTTTCTGGGTTAGTGTTATTTTTAGAATACCAAATATGTATAGATTCTTTAAAGTTGTACAACTTTGACAATAGTAGCATTTTTTTAAAAACAAAACGTAAGCTGCCGGATTTCTAAGAAACAAACTTTTTGATTTTTCCATTTTTTATGCTAATGAGTGGTAGAAAAGGTAATTCCACTTTTGAGTTTTATTGCATTTTCTTTTCTCATCGGTTACCATAAAATGTAAATAACCTGTTGTTTAGATATTATTACAATTGCAGGGTTACAATATATGTAGGGTGGATTCTCGCACATTTTATTGCAGAAATGTCTGATACTGTTCTATTTTGGCAATAAGATTAGTTGCCAAAATCTGTAGTGTGTGAATTAATTCTGAAAACAACTATTTTTATGGGTGTTTTTTTTTGTTGTCATGAAATGTGGCATCGTAATATGGACGATTACACAAATTTTTTTGATATTAAAAATAGAATTTTACTTATCTTTATTTTTAATTTTTTCAATTTTCTATATTACTATTTAATTTAAAAAAAATCCTAAAATGTTGCAATTTTCTTTTAGGCCAGACTGTCTTTGTAAAACACATTTTTACTGAACGGTAGCTTGGTAAGGGTTATGTACAAGGGGTAGCGGGTACAAAGTCTTCTTTCACAGTGTAAAGCGTTTTGACATGCAGCTTCCTTCCACTGTAGTCTACTCCTGGGCCAGTGAAGCACACTGTTCCGCCCTATTTCATCACACGCTAGCTTGTTCCGCGGTTCCGTGTCCTGGATCTACTGCTCGAGACCCCCACTAATCCCACAAACTCCGTCCTCTTTTTGACCATTACTTTCGGCGTTTTGCAAGGCTGGAGTTTCTCAACACGTGCCGTCCAAGGAACATTTTTTGGAAGGCCTTTCTGTCATGTCAGTCACTTCAGGATCTCGCTATTCCCTTTTTCCCTTAGGCTAAGTGCACATGTTGCAGAATTGTCGCGGAACTTTCTGTGACAATTCCGCAACCCCTGCCGCGGGTATATCGCATGCGGAATTGGCATGCGTATTCCCGCTAAACACTAGCGTTTTCCAAGCGATCTGTAGCATCGCTTGGAAAACTTATTGACAGGTTGGTCACACTTGTCATACATAGTGTTTGACAAGTGTGACCAACTTTTTACTATTGATGCTGTCTATGCAGCATCAATAGTAAAAAGATAGAACGTTAAAAAAATAATAAATCATTATATTCTCACCTTCCGGCGTCCCTCGCAGCCTTCCGGCTCCTCGCGATGCTTCCGTTCCCAATAATGCATTGCAGCAATGACCTCAGATGACGTAGTGGCCTTACGAGACTGCTACGTCATCACAGTTCATTTTCGCAATGCATTATTGGCAACTGAAGCATCACGAGGAGCGGGAAGGCTGCGGGGACGCTGGAAGGTGAGAATATCATGATTTTTTATTTTAATTCTTTTTTTTTAACAATTGTGTGGTTCCCAGGGCCTGGAGGAGAATCTCCTCTCCTCCACCCTGGGTACCATCTGCACATGATCCAGTTACTTCCCGCATGGTGGGCATAGCATCAATGCATTCCTATGTGTGCGGAATCCCCACGATTCCGCACAAAGAATGAACATGCTGCATTTTTTTCCGGAATGCGATTCAGTTGCGGAAAAAAACGCAGCATGTGCACAAAAATTGCGGATTACATTCTAGTAACAGGATGCTTAATGTATGCTTTTTTTCATGGTTTTATCGCGTTTTTATAGCAAAAAAACGCAAAAAATCCTGAACATGTGCACACGGCCTTACTCTTCTTTTCCTGTAGTTCACCCAAACTGCAGCACTGCTCACATAACTCTTCCTACTTCTACTTGAACTCAACTCTATGGAACTACCTACAGGAAGCAGTCACTTGCCGAAACACTAAGCCCCTCCCACTAAAGGCTAGTCCCAAATATTAACACTGTCCTATCATACCCTAACGTCACTACCAAAACTACAGTCGCTATCTTATATTACCTATCTTATGTACTACGCCCTAAACTATGTCTTACCCTACACTTATCCTATACTGTACACTACCAACATTAGATAGAACTTTCATAGAATGTTAGAGTTGGAAGGGACCTTCTGGGTCATCATGTCCAACCCCCTGCTTAATGCAGGATTCACTAAATCATCCCAGACAGATGTCTGTCGTCCAGCCTCTGTTTGAAGACTTCCATTGAAGGAGAACTCACCACCTTTCCTTATACGCTATACATGTTACACTTCACACCACACAATATTTGTATACAAAAGACGCATGACATGGTACACACAACGTGATTGGTGTCTTCAGGGGTAGAAATGCGACAGTCCAGTCCACCCCCCTTACACACTCTCCCATGGACATCAATGAACTTTTTCCTGTCCACGGCTTCCTGTGGCTGCTGTATTGCGCATTTATTTTACTCACTTATATAGCGCTATCATATTCCACAGAACTTCACAGTGTGACCACCTGGGTGATGTTATAGCATCAGCTGAGCAGGTTAGCCTCTAACATTTTTGGAGTTCAGAATCCGTGTCCTTTGTGTCAGATGATTCACGTGGGAAGTAGGTTTGGCTCTGACTCCAGACTCGGTGCTTTGCTCTGCACACATTATAAGTGTGTGAGTTATCTGCACAGCGTCAGTCAATCCACCTACGTCCCCATAGATAACTCTCTCCATTATCGGACGTGATAAAGTCTACGTTTTATTGCAGTATTTCCGCTAGATATCACATCCAGACACTTAACCCCAGTTTACAAGCTGAGATTAAAACTGTAAGAAGTTCATTCGCGGCTGCGTATTCCTGATAGGCACTATGTAATCAATAGGTAATAATCTGTGCTCGTCATCACGTTCATGGCCGAGTCAGGAGTAGGAGGTAGTTTTTGTCAGATTCATACAGGGAAAAAAAATCAATATTCCTCTATATGAAACTGGAGGTGTATAAGGGTCCGGTAGGACGCCATCTCCTGTGATTGACCCATATACAGTCTTGACCCTATTGAAGGTGGCACCAGATTAAAGGCTCATACAGACGAGCGTATGAATCAGACGTGTGCTATATAATTTTTAGGGCACTTGCAGACGGGAATATGAAAAATTCTCCGACTTTCATCCATAAAACTTGGACGATTTTATTCTAATTTTCATCAGCTTTTCATCCGTTTGTCCATGTGTCGTCCGTGTGCGATCTGTTTTCATACAAGTTCGTTAAAACATGAATATGATCCCATACAGTTTCCAAAGTTTATAATAGAAATCAATCCGTAAAAATCGGATGCCACTGGCGGTTTATGTAAGTTGCAATTTTTTTCTTGCACCAGTAGACTTGAATGGGTTCGAGATTCCAAGACTCGGCAGAATGTAGTGCATGCCGCCATCTTTTTCTCACGGACCGTCGGACCAAGAAAATAATCATTTATCTGAACATCCCTATTGAATAAAAATAGTAAACAATGGGACGCTCACTGTTTTGCAATGGTGCTCAGAAGTAAAAAAAAAAAAAAAAAAAAACATCGATAAGAAAAATAGTAAACTTCAGCACACAAAAATAGAATCTTTAGTTTTTTTTATAGTTGATAAAGGCAGAAATAGAGTAAGCTAGATATACAGGGGTTGGACAAAATAATGGAAACATAACGTTTTGGCATCATAATCTTCGAACATGTGATAAACATGCAAACCGTGACATATGGTAATGTTTTGTAGTTGATTATTTGTGTTATGTGATATGTGTATGTAAATTAACTGTTTGTTTTGCATAATTGTAAGAACATTGATGAGAACCTGATACCAATGGCAGACCTCTCGGATTTTCAAACAGGCCAAATTGTTGGTGCTCGTATGGCCGGCGCTAGTGTAACAGAAAGTGCCCGAATGCTTGGCGTGTCAAGAGGTACTGTCTCCAAAGTAATGACTGCGTTTGAAAGAGAAGGAAAACCGTCAGCAGCAAAGCACAGGTCCGTCCGAAAGTCAAAGTTGACTGAGAGAGACCGTCGGACTCTAAAGCAAATTGTGAGAGAGGATCGCAAGACCACGGCTCCGAAGATCACTGCTGAGCAAAATGAACACCTAAAGAACCCAGTTTCCACGAAAACTGTTCATCAGGAGCTGCACAAATCTGGATTCCATGGAAGAACTGCAATTAGAAAACCGCTGCTCTCAATGACAAATGTTTCCAAGCAGTGTAGAAACCTCCAGAATTGGTCCCTCAAGCAGTGGAAACATGTGATATTCTCAGACGAATCATCGTTTACCCTATTTCCAACCTCCGGCCGAGTGTACCTTTGGAGACAGCCAAAAGAAGGATTCCATCCATACTGCCTTCTCCCAACCGTAAAACATGGCGGAGGTTCTGTGATGATCTGGGGTGCTATTTGGTGGAGATCCGCTGGGCCAATGATATCCCTTCACTTCTTTCAGGGTGATAATGCACCAATTCATACAACTAGAATCATTAAAGCATGGCACGAGGAACATTCTAATGAAGTTGAGCATCTCATCTGGCCCCCACAATCCCCAGTCCTCAACATTATTGAGCATTTATGGTCGATTTTAGAGATTCAAGTTAGACGTCGATTTCCGCCGCCATCGTCGCTCAAAGAACTGGAGGGTGTTTTAACTGCAGAATGGGCTAAAATTCCTTTGGAAACAATTCACACCTTGTATGAATCCATACCTCGGAGAATTGAGGCTATAATCGCCACAAAAGGTGGACCTACACAATATTAAACTAACTTTTGATGATGTTTCCAGGTGTTTAAATTATTTTGTCCAACCCCTGTATATGTAGTAGTTTCAACGTTTCGGCCCACTATGACCTTTTTCAAGAAAAAATAAATAACGTGGGTCAGTGTGGCATCCATGCACTTTCCCATGAAAAATCATATACTGTAACACACGTCCAATTTATCTTGCTCGTCTCCATCAGTCCCAAGCAGACACAACGACTGTCCTGGCTATTGTATCTGAATGCTGAGCTGCGATACTGTAAACAGACCATAAGATCTTTGCACTATTGCTCTTTTTTTTCTCTCCCTTTCTTCCAAGAGCCATAACTTTTTTTATTTTTCCATCAAAATAATCATAAAACGGCTTTATTTTTTTGAGGAACCTGTTGTAGTTTTGAACGGCACAATTCCCTTTACCGTATAACGTACCGAAAAACAGTCAAAAAATTCCCAGTGGGGTGAACAGGTGAAAAAATTTTAAAAAAGCAATTCTGCCGCAGTTTTTCTGCTCCTTGTTAACATCACTCATTATGCAGCAAAAATAACATGGTAACATGATTCTCCAGGCCAGCATGAGTTCAGCTGTACCAAAAATATATCATTTTTTTAATTATCCGCTGTTTTCTTAAACCCATTTCTTTTTAATTTTTCAACCAAAAAATTATAATTTTGGCATATTGTTAATTGTTTTTTTGCATTATGACATTTACTGTACTGGTGAAATAATTATATAATATATATAATTATATAATTTATGTACTGATGGTGTTTGTAGGTTGGACTCAATATGAGTACATAGATGGTGGTGACACGTGCCTTCAGTAGGCTTCGGCTGTCCATGAAAATGCATAGACATCCTTTAGTGGGGAGGAGGACATTAAGCGGCCTGAAATGGTGTGCCACTAGGAGAGCGCCACTTAACTGCCACTGTCAGTGATTAACAGTGCATCCTAAAGACAGACCCCAGAGAATACTGTGAGCTATGCCCTCTTGTAAAGACCATAAAAATTTGCACTTAATAAAGGAAAAAAAAATGAATACTCAGGGGAACACCAAGAATAAAAAATTGCAAAAACTGTACAAACTCCTCGCCCCCCGAAATCTTCCCCAAAAGATCTAATAGCGCTTCCAGTTTAAAGTGGGTTGTCTTTGTGAGACAAACCATGAACATGATACAAAAATCTGGCTGCTCTTAAACTCTGTCTAGATTACCTAATGCCAGGAAAGGCAGAAAATGACAATTGTATTTGTTTAAGTCCTTACAAACCATGATCTATATTGATTGTGGCACCTTTTTTATAAGAAAAAAGGCTTTTCATTGTAAGCCCACTGACCCCCCAGCTCTGCTGTATCGGGCTCGATGTTTTGGCGGCAGTGGTAATATCATGCTAACAGCATGTGTCACCGCTCTATCCAGCCACTGAGTTCAGTTTCTGGTTAGGGCGGTGATGCACACAGTTTACATGACATCACCCCTGCAGCCGAAAATGTATTACCCACGTTCTTTACATGTCATCACCACTTCATCCACAAAATGGATGTGAATAGGACATGATCTGGATCAGTGCCACAAGAGCATATCCTTTTCTCATCCATCTTGCTGACCCGATTCAGCCATTAAAGTCTATGGAGATCGGTTAAATGGATGAAAAACGAAAAGACAAAATTTGTATATCAATTTTCCGTCCATTCGTTTTAACTGATCCATTGTTAAAGGGAACCTGTCACCTGAATTTGGCGGGACCAGTTTTGGGTCATATGGGCGGGGTTTTCGGGTGTTTGATTCACCCTTTCCTTAGCCGCTGGCTGCATGCTGGCCGCAATATTGGATTGAAGTTCATTCTCTGTCCTCCGGAGTACACGCCTGCACAAGGCAATATTTTGCCTTGCGCTGGAGAGTACTCCGGAGGACTGTTCCGTATAAACTGAAATTGTGCAATTACACTACGGTAGTAAAAAGTGTTCGTTGAACTATTTTACTCCTCTGATCATCGTCATTTCACCTGAACCCATTTTTAGTTTCTCTGAAACATAGGGGCTGGGGGATGCAAAAGCGTCACCATTTTTGGCTGCCTTGGTGTCTGAACATGCTTAGAAATTCTTAAAAACTTACAGTCTCATATTTTGGAAAAGACGTGACTCAGCCCGAGCTCACGACCTTGGCGCACCAGGTAGACATTCCGCACAACGTAACGAGATCTGGCCTGTCTGTTCCGAGAAGACGATCCATTACCAACTGGATGATCAGTGTTTAATGGAGAATTAGCGCTGGCGTATCATACTGGAATTCATAGCTGCGGTGTTTGCTTTACCTTATCATTGTTTCCTTACAGATTATAGAATACAATGTAATGATTGCATAATCTCTTTTTAATATTATGTGTGTGGATGGAAAATGCCTGACTAGACAATTTGCGTAGATAACAACCTATGAGTTCATCCAACTACTGCATGCACACTAATACAACATAACAAGGCTACAACGCACTTTCTTAATCTCCGGAAATATAAGGACGTTATCCCACAAGCTGCATTTATCACTTATCCATAGGATAAATATATGATCATTGAATGTGAAACAATTGGGACCTCCACCAATACTGAGAATGGGGGTCCTACAGTCCCATGTGAATGGAACAATAGTGTTCATGTTCATAATGTACTGGCTCATCACACCTGTGCACCATCACACCATCCACATGGGGGATCTGTGGGTGTAGACAGTGGTTAGGTACCCTACATCATAAATAAATCATCTATCTATTCAATAGCTGCTAAATGTTGTTGGTTGGATAACATCAGTCACTCTCTGTGGGGTTAAGCCTCCCATACACATTAGATGGCTTCAACTGATCATTCGTCCGGCAGCTCTCTCGGTCTTTATCATACATGTGTGTTCTCTATGAGAAAGCTGCCGAGAGGCATCTATGCCGGCAACACGTCCCATAGAATCCTGAAGACATGCCCCCATAGAATCCTGAAGACATGCCCCCATAGAATCCTGAAGATGTCCTCATAGAATCCTAAAGATGAGCCCTCAAAGAATCCAGAAGACACATCCTCATAGAATCCTGAAGACATGCCCTCATAGAATCCTGAAGAGTAAGACACACATCCATAGAATCCTGAAGACACGCCCTCAGAATCCTAAAGACATGCCCCCATAGAATCCTGAAAAGTAAAACATGCCCTCATAGAATCCTGAAGAGTAACACATGCCCCATAGAATCCTGAAGACACACCGCCATAGAATCCTGAAGAGCAACACATGCCCCATAGAATCCTGAAGACACACCGCCATAGAATCCTGACGAGTAAGACACACCGCCATAGAATCCTGAAGAGCAACACATGCCTCATAGAATCCTGAAGACACACCCCCATAGAATCCTGACGAGTAAGACACACAGCCATAGAATCCTGAAGACACACCCCCATAGAATCCTGACGCGTAAGACACACCCATAGAATCCGGAAGACAGGCCCACATAAAATCCTGAAGACACGCCCCAATAGAATCCTGAAGAAATGCCTTCATAGAATCCTTAAGACTCACTCCCATAGAATCCTGATGATACACCCCCATAGAATCCTGAAGATATGCCCCATAGAATCCTGAAGACACATCACATACAATACTGTGAGTCACGTCCCTCTGGTAAAGACCATAAAATCTGCATTAAATAAGAAGGCACATTTCTCTGGAACCATATGGTGGATTTTTAAAAAGAAAAAACAGCACTCAAGGAAGCAGAAGAAATAAAATAAATGTTACAAATAGAAAATTTTCTCCTGGTGATGGGTTCTCTTTACTTGAGTATTCCCATCTCCAAGATCCTATTGCAATATGTAGCAGGTGTAATAATAATAATATTAGCAAATACCTCCAATTAGAAATGTAGTATTGTTCTTCTGATTCGCTGTGTTGCTTACCCTGTGTGCACGGCATTGCAGTAGCTTAGGTATTCATTAATGTACACTCTGCATCCCATCTTGACTGAAAAAAACTGAAATGTAGAAATTTTTCCAAATTTATTAAAAAAGGAAAACTGAAATATCACATGGTCATAAGTCTTCAGACCCTTTGCTCAGTATTGAGTAGAAGCACCCTTTGAGCTAGTACAGCAATGAGTCTTCTTGGGAATGATGCAACAAGTTTTTCACCCCTGGATTTGGGGATCCTCTGCCATTCTCCCTTGCAGATCCTATCCAGTTCCGTCAGGTTGGATGGTGAACGTTGGTGGAAATCCATTTTCAAGTCTCTCCAGAGATGCTCAATTGGGTTTAGGTCAGGGCTCTGGCTGGGCCAGCCAAGAATGGTCACAAAGTTGTTCTGAAGCCACTCCTTTGTTATTTTAGCTGTGTGCTTAGAGTCATCATCTTGTTGGAAGGTGAACCTTCGGCCAAGTCTGAGGTCCAGAGCACTCTGGAAGAGGTTTTCATCAAAGATATCTCTGTAATTGGCTGCATTCATGTTTCCTTCAATTGCAACCAGTCGTCCTGTCCCTGCAGCTGAAAAACACCCCCATAGCATGATGCTGCCACCACCATGTTTCACTGTTGGGATTGTATTGGGCAGGTGATGAGCAGTGCCCTGTTCTCTCCACACATACAGCTTAAAATTATCACCAAAAAGTTCTATCTTCATCTCATCCGACCAGAGAATCTTATTTTTCATAGTCTGGAAGTCCTTCATGTGTTTTTTAGCAAACTCTAAGCAGGCTTTCATATGTCTTGCACTGAGGAGAGGCTTCCATTGGGCCACTCTGCCATAAAGCCCGACTGGTGGAGAGCTGCAGTGATAGTTGACTTTGTGGAACTTTCTCCCATCTCCCTACTTCATCTGTGTAGCTCAACTACAATGATCTTGGGGTTCTTCTTTACCTCTCTCACCAAGGCTCTTCTCCCATGGTTGCTCAGTTTGGCTGGATGGCCAGGTCTAGGAAGACTTCTGGTGGTCCCAAACTTCTTAGATTTAAGGATTATGGAGGCCACTGTACTATTAGGAACCTTGAGTACTGCAGAAATTCTGTTGTAACCTTGGTCAGGTCTGTGCCTTGCTACAATTCTATCTCTGAGCTCCTTGGCCAGTTCCTTTGACCTCATGATTCTCATTTGGTCTGACATGCACTGTGAGCTGTGAGGTCTTATATAGACAAGACAGGTGTGCGCCTTTCCAAATCAAGTCCTATCAGTTTAATTAAACACAGCTGGACTCCAATGAAGGAGTAGAACCATCTGAAGGAGGATCACAAGGAAATGGACAGCATGTGACTTAAATATGAGGGTCTGAGCAAAGGGTCTGAATACTTATGATCATGGTATGTATCCATCATTTGTCAGGCTCAATATTTAGTTTTACGGTGATCCACTGTGACCTATGATTGATGGTGTTTATGTGTCTGTATTTTTCTTTTCATATTATGTGATTAAATCTTCTATTTTGCTGTATTTGGGAGTCATGCAATGTGACTATGTGCAATATACTAAGTTACTTTCTGATCAGCGGTTTATTATTAATTGTTCCCATCGGGTATTAAATTGTGTACTAATTGCTATGTAACATCTGATCAGATCATATAGAATCATATATTTTGCACAGAGCACCTTTTTATGATCCTTTAATGCTTTATATTGTACACTGTGGTCTTTTTCTAACCTGTATTGATTTATACCTGATGTTTAATATTGCATCATATGGCTAATTATGGCATATTACATTATGAATTGATTGTTTAAATTATGTTTGCATACCCATCTCCCCTCTTATTTGTTATTGTCTATATACATTTTTTCAGTTTTTCCTATCTTTTTCCAATTTTTATGGTGTTATGTTTTATATTGTACCAATAAAATTAAATTATTTTTTAAGTATATTGATTGTCTTTGCCTAATTTTTGAACAATTTTTGCAGGGTTTCAGACCTTAATTAGCCTGTTAGGGTTATGGCTTGTTGACTGTCATTGTTGTGAAAGGCCTGGTGATGCAAATTTCACAGCTTTATGAAAACCTAGCCTCCCTAGCCTTGTGCCAAAAAACAGCAGCCGTGGATTCTTCTAAGCAGCAGCCTAGCACTCTCAAAATAAAAATGGTGAAGACTCACAAAGCAGGAGAAAGCTATAAGAAGATAGCAAAGCGTTTTCAAGTTGTCCGTACCTCTCTTCAACTTGTAATTAAGAAATGGTAGTTAACAGAACAGTGGAGGTCAAGATAAGGTCTGGAAGACCAAGCAAAATTTCAGTGAGTCCTGCCTCTTTAGGTTTGCTAGAGAGGCAAATCAGAATCCCCGCTTGACTACAAAAGACCTTCAGAAAGATTTAGCTGACTCTGAAGTTGTGGTACATTGTTCCCTATTCAGAGACACCTGCACAAATATGGCCTTCATGGAAGAGTTAACAGAAGAAAACCTCTCCTGCGCCCTCACCATAAAATTCAGTGCCAGAAGTTTGCAAAAGAACATCTGAACAAACCTGACGCATTTTGGAAACATGTCCTGTCGACTGATGAGGTTAAAATAGAACTCTTCGGCCACAATGATCAAAGGTATGTGTGGAGAAAAAAGGGCAAAGAATTTCACGAAACAAACATTTCACCAACTATTAAGTATGGAGATGGATCAGTCATTCTTTGGGGTTGCATTGCAGCCAATGGCATGGGGAACATTTCATGGGTAGAGGGAAGAATGGATTCATTGAAATTTCAACAAATTCTTAATGCAAACATAACACCATCTGTAAAAAAGCTGAAGTTGAAAAAAGATGGCTTCTAAAAATGGATAATGATCGTAAACACTCATCAAAATCCACAATAGACAACCTCAAAAGGCGCAAGCTGAATAGTTTGCAATGGCCCTCATAGTCCCTTGATCAGGACATCATTGAAATCCTCAAAATAGTAGTGCATGCAAGACGACCCAGGAATCTCACAGAATCGGAAGAATTTTCCAAGGAAGGATGGATGAGAATCCCTCAAACAAGAATTGAAAGACACTTTCCTGGCTACAAAAAGTGTTTACAAGCTGTAATACTTGCAAAAGGGGTGCTACCAGATATTAAACATCTAAGGCGTCCAATCTTTTGCACTGGCCCATTTTCCTTTTTGTAATTTTTAAAATCTAAAAAATGACTATATATGAATATATATGTAGCCTTTTCTCCTTATATACATCCCAAAAAAACTCTTTAGTATATTATGATGTATCATATAGATGTCAGAATTGCACCTTCTTGGTCCGGAGGGACAACTGAGGTACGATATGGCTCTATTGGCTCACGGGGATTATATGGAAAATGTGATCATCCGTGGAGTCAAGGTACAATGGATATAATGTAATTACATAGTAGCACCATGTGTACTTTATTGAGAATTTACGGCTGCAATTCCTTGATCCAGAGGAACAATAGATGAATAAAGTGACCCAATTGATAAATGAGACGTAACAATAAATATGGCTTGTGAGATTTAGTGACAGATCCGGTAGTTTTATAGTAAAAGTGTATGGATAATATAAGTCCTTTGTGGCCGGACGGTGGAGCGCATTAGAATTTTCAAACACTTCTTCTTTTTTCTATCCATATAGTCTTTAATGCACAACAGAGCTAGCGCTGGTGGTATGGGACGTGTATTGCGTCTCTATACCACTGCGCAGATGCTGTGATGAAGCGCTGTGTAAAGATAGGGAGCCACTACCAATATGGCGGTGTTTAGCGCTACTGCGCATGCGCCATGGAAAAATTGCCACACGGAGCGCTCCATTGGCTGGAGTGGCTTCTCTGAACAATGATGCGCTTTAGACATGCGCATTGGACAGCGGAAGACGCTGATTTCTGGATACTATGTCCTCCATGAGCCTGCCATGAGCTGTGGGTGAGTGGCCAGTAATATTGGCATTATGTAAATATAATGATGATTGATGGGAGATCATTTATCTTTAATATTATAGATAGTTAAAGTAATATAGTTTAGTGAGCAGTTGAGAGTTGAAAGTTATTTTCTTTCTTTGCACATATGCACAGAGCACAAGGCACTTTATATAGAGGCAATGTACACCAGCAGATGATTTGTAATGTTAATGTTTTATGGATAATTTTTATATACCAAACATAATTGGAAGCAATGTAACACTTGTTGAAACACGTATAAATAGGTAGCAGGTATGGTTACTCACTGCTTGAGAAAGGCTCAGATAGAGCTGAAACGTCGCCCGGCAATGTGGGTCGATTAAACCAACCACATGTTTTCACCTTACTATGGAGTGCTGCCTCTTTTTTGAGTCTCTGTGAATATATATATATATATATATATATATATATATATATATATATATATATATATATATATATATATATATATATTGTCTAAAATGCCAAGGAAATATTTAATCTTAACCCTTTTATATATCATTTAATCTTCAATTTGCTTAACTGTTCAAAATAACAGTAAATTTGACCAGGGGTGCCCAAACATTTACATGCCACTGCAGATTTCACTTTGTGGCAGCTTTTACAAATCTGTTTTAAACAATTTATTTAATTTTACTGAGAAAGCAATACCATTGTGGACTACATACATTACTCTTAGAAATGGTAAAAAAGTAACAGAAACCCAACAGAACCATCAGATTCATTGGAGGCAGAATGTATTGTTAAAGGTTAAGATGGCTTTGAAGTATCTATCTCTCAAAATATTACACAGTAGCTGAAGGACATCAATTTGGTGGGATTCCTCATGCCATCTCTGTAACCCAATTGCAAATGATCCCTATTGCAACCACATAATTAAAGGAGTGAGGACTTTCTGGTGCCGGGAGTAGGTGGGCATGGAGCCTCAAGTATGTGATTTGCACCCATAGAGTCACATGCAAACTAGATGTGCGCAGCTTCATTCAATACATTGAATTGAGAAAGGCTGGACACGTCTAGTCAGAATGTGGCCGGAAGTATACACTGTGCATTTTATGATCATTCACAAGTCTCCAGTCTCAAACAGTGAGTGCAGACTTGTGTCCCAGGGCCGGACAACCCCGTAAAAAGGTGACTATAGAAGCATACCACTTATATGCCTCCCAGTTCTTCCCAACTAGATATGATTAGCCAAAAAACACCATTGGGAGTCCTAAATGTGAGCAATGTTTACACTATCCAAATAAATAGGGACTACCTTTCGGTCATATACTTGACAGTGACCCCTGGGCACGTGGACTCTAGAATCCAGCCTGTAATAGGTGAGTCCCAATGGATACTGGTGTATTGCTTAACTTGACTGCTATTTTGTTTATTTTAACCATTTAACACCAAGAAATAAAATGTTCCTTTACTTACTTATAGTTTATCAGGAGCATAACGTGAAGCTCTTGGGCCATAATGCAAAATCTATAACTGGGTCTCCACCAAAAAAACTGATGTTATCATATGTTGAAGAACATTGGACCTGTTCAGTCAGTGATACCTGGGACTGCCTCCCCTGCCCCTCCGGTATTTATACCCCAGAGGTATAGGCTTCATCGGAAGCTATCATTTGTAACGTTGAATGTAAGGACATTTTAATGTATTTCACAGATTATAAACAACTCAAAAACGCACTGTATATATTAAAATACAAAGTTTTATTTTTAAGCAAATATAATATAAAATATTGTCACCAAATAAAGGTGAAAAAATACATTTAATTTAAAAAATATCTATGTGAAAAATAATTTAAAATAAAAATAAACAATTTAATTTCTAGAACGTTTTCTCAGGTTGTTGGCCTTGATACCGGCACATCTTATCCAGCTGCTATTCTTCAATAGTCGGGTGACTCTTTTCTGAGCGATGCTGAATTCATATTGGCGATGTCCATCGAAGAAGTACAGAAATTCTAAAAATGAATAAATATGATTTTAGCTAAAAAAAAAAAACATTTTGCAAAATTGTTTTTAAAAGGAATATCTATGTATATATATATGAGTGATTTGATATCCTAAATGTACTACTAACATTTCTCTTTAGCTCAGCCTTCTTAGGTTACTGTTATGCTTAGTTTGCTACACTAAACACAAAATGAGCATAAACCCTGCTGTAAGTAAGCAAAAAGCAATAGTGTATATACATAGCGTACAAAAACTCTGTTTTTGATGAAAAAGAGTAAAATCCATGGAGTACCCCAATCGAGATGGTCCTATTCTCAAATATTGAAATTGTCTCTTTAGAGTGGAAGTGGACTAGAACTCTAGCGCCACCTCTAGGAAGTAGCAATCCTAAATGTCAACGGGCTGTGTCACATGACTTAGGATAAAAACCAAACCCAAAATCTCAATTTGCAGACACTGTGTTTCGGGGGTACTGCTCCTCATTAGTGCAAAGTGTGAGATGTGGTTATGCTGGATGAGAGGCGTCTGACTGGGACCCAAGGGTGTAAAATTCTCAAATATTAAAACTTATCTTTGTGTCAGCCGACCTCAATGTAGATGGGGCAGAGCAGGACTGGGGCCCAGCTATAAGGACCAAGGGTCTATGGTAATCTGAAATACACCTTCTATTTTTTTCAATAAGACTCCATCTAGAATGGAGCAGAGATGTGCATGCCTGATTTCCACATCTCTCATGGTCTATGGGACTACCAGCAAAACCTATGCACTATATCCAGTTTACATCGGCAGCCCCATTGACAACGAAAAAAGTGGAGGTTGAGCATGCGCACTTCCGCTCCATTCAAGCCCATTCCTAGGATTCCAGGTCCCCAATCCTGGGATCAATGGGAGTTCTAACAATTGGACCCCCAGCGATCCGCAAGTTATCTCCTATCTTACGGATACACCATAACTTTATTTTTAATACTTACATCTTATCATTAGAGATTTTCTAACCATCAATCTAACTACTAGTAATAATCATATTCCTACTATTATTTTACATTGATCAGTATCATTATAATTACTAAAAGTCTATAACATTTTTTAAAATAATTTTTCTTACTGTCTTTCTGGAAAGCCGCCCGAATCTTGGTTAGACCGGGAAAGTTGTCTATAATTTTCTTAGGGAATCCACTATCCATGGTTTGCTTTTTCTCATCGTAACTGGAGAAAGAATGTTAAGGTTGGGGTTAACATTGTAAAAAGATATTGTCAAAATTTAGAGAATAAATACAGTACTTTACAGTTGTATATTTATTATTATTACTATCATTATTATTATTATTTGCTAGCTCATTAAGTAAGCAGGTCTTAAGGAAATTAAGTTACCTCCAATAATTATCATTCACGAAAAAATATGTTTTTTTGGAGATGGAATCATAGACGGCAGCATCAATTCTTCTGACGGACCTTGGAAAGCCCAAGTCATAAATACTTTTAGGAGAATCTGGTGTGATTTCGAAACCCTTCAGTGTCCAATATTTTACACCTAGGAAAAATACATAAATTATGTTTTGTGATTATGAAACATATTCAGGTAAGAGGTACGGTATTTAGCTGTCTTTCTCATGTATCTATTGCTATCAAATATTTCAAAATAATGTAAAAAAAAGAGAAAAGATACAAAATAATTGATACCTTTGAAGATATGAACTTTGTCCCCGTCCTGGTACTCATAAGCAGCATGAATATTATTTGGCAGTGATGGCCAGAAAGTGTTGATTAAATGACGCTCAACTTCAGAATTTGGGGAAATTTGGCGCCAGAAAGTTCTATGAAATAAAAACATACATTGAAGCATTGCACGTAGTATGGGATGGTACTGTTTAAAAACTTTTGGGTGATTGCATCAAACTATTCTAATGAATCTCTCGCTTACTTCTCTTTAAAAAATAAGATTTCTCCACGAAGAGTTGTCACAGCATCGAAAGAGTTGTTTGGGAGGCAGGTGGATGGGGTGCTTGGCTCACTTGGTTTTTCAGGGACAGTTGGCTCCACAGGGGTTGTTCTTGCTCCTATAGTGAATAATATAATATGATAAGTTTTAAACCCTGTACATTTGTGAGAGTATTCCCTTAGTCTTAGACATGTATTCCTTGGGTCCATCCGTGGAAATAACTTCCATTCAAAAGAATAGGAGAGAAATTTCAGTGCACATCAGCAGCCACCAAACAATGTATGAAGGAACGATGATACGCTCAGAACATTGCTTACATCCTGCCATTAATGGAGCAGATATCAGTTGATGGCTGTGGATGTTGGGTGGTAGACCTCCAAATATCTCATATTGATGACCTATCCCATGGATAGGTTATCTATATGTTGGCCGAATCTTAAATAGTCGTCATTGTTAGAGAAGGATAATTGTTATCTTCTATTTTTCTTACCATAAAGTGACTGAATCCCATTGACGTCATCTTCAGGAAGGTGGAATTCACTAGGATCAACAAAATGGTAAGTGGGATACATCAGAGCACTGGGGTCATTGGAGTGGAAAAGACCAAGGGAATGGCCAAACTCATGAGCAGCCACAATGAATAAGTTATAACCTGCAAAAAAAAGAGATTTCAAGAAGATTGTCACTAATATGTCTCAGGAAATGAGTACATTTGTTGAAGAAAATCATTATTTGCAGTTCCTCATCCAAAAATCTGAATTATGGAGAGTTTATATTAATTGTGATTTGAGTACATTTATTGCATAAAAAGAAAAAGTTGACCTACCATTAGAGCCACTTGTCCAAGTTTCATCTTCATCAAAATGGGCATCTCCACCAATTCCACTGGAAGGGGCAAAAGCATGAGCAAGTGTCCCGTGTGGGCCATCAAATGGGTAAAAGTCATTATGGACTGTGGAAGACAATAATCAAATATGACTTATAGGGTTCTTTTTTTTTTAGAGTCCACACTGTGAAATGAAACATGTTTAGGAACTTACCTTGGGCAGCAAACGAGATCTCAATGTCAGAAATCCCCTCGTAGACCCGTGTAAACGTCAAGGGCGTCACATCGCTCCAAACTTTAAATGCTCTCTGGATAGCCTGGTCTACTTCAGACTGGGGCATATCGGGAGTGTAATTCAATATTCTAGAAAAAGATGATTACGGTAAATTAGATTGATGGCAAGCAATAAATAAGTTGGTTTAGCCAAAATGAAGTCCTTCAATTTTACCTGTAAGTCAGATCTCTCTTGTTCCATCCTTTGTTACCGGGGAATACGTTGAATTCTCCGACATCGATAAACCCGCATCTGGGTTGGTGCATCATTTCCATCGTGTCGGTATCCAGTGTTCCTGTCACTGTAAGCCCAAGAAATTGCTGCATTTCTTTGATCTTTTGTATCAATGGACTGTCGCCTTTCCTCCTTGACTGTCTCATATCTGTCTTAAGGTTGTAATATTTCTTTAAATATTCCTAAAAAACAATCAAAGGGAAAACAAAAAGGTTAAAAGAAAATAGAAAACAACATTTCGTAGATTCCAAAGGAGTGACATCATCTTGTAAAGTACTTAGAACCTTTCCAGGAAGATAAACACCTTGGTGGAGTTTACATAATGTTTATATAAAACGTTCTAAATGGGGCTCGTCTCACAGCAATATGGGGGCTACTGATTTAAGACAATAGAAGCCATTTAGATAAATGGATGCCATGCCAATTCTTCATTTGACCTGAAGAGGCGCTATGTAGAAAAATGTCTTCAATTGACCCTTAAAGGATCCTTTTTTGTGTTAGAGGGTTGTCCTAACACTGTACTCCTTCCAGGGTGTCTTTCTAATAGGACCCCGATGTGCACAATTTCTCTGCAACTCCTCTACAGGTTAAATTAAGTATTATATTTTTTTTCAGATCATTTGCTCTCCTTTTCATTTTCACACTCCTTCAGAGTGAAAAGAACTCTTTTAGCCACTTTACTCTCCACTGTAGGTAGTAGATAAGAGTCCCCAATATGGGACTAGAGTCTATATTTCGCAAATATGGTGGACAACTCCTTGAAGGCCATCCCGCTCCAAGTTCAGCAAAAAGTAATACATTTTGATCAGTTGTGATAAAAGGTCTGAACATAAGGTCTACCATATCTTTACACCCCCTTTGTAGCCCCTACCACTTAGTAATAGCTTTTAAGTGTTATTCCTATCTTCACAATTGGGCATTTTTGGATAGGGCTTGCAAACACAAACAATTTTGCAATTTACTGCTTGTTAAAATGGTCATCAGATCATGAGATATTAAGACTTTTCTTTTGTTTACAGCTTGTTGCCATGAAGATCGACTACAGCTGCTAAACAATAGTATATGTGCAGCGCTTACACGCTCTTTTCTACAGATCTTGTAAGCACTATTTTGAAGTTGGCCAGGATTGCTGGAGGGCACTGTTACCTCCTAGTCCTGGCCAGCATCAGTACAGTGCTTACAAGCCAGACAGCAGAGGTGGTCGTTGCCCTAGGCAACGAGCTGTAAACAAAAGAAAAGTGTCAATATCACAGCAATGTTTGTAAATTGTAAAAAGCAATAAATTGCAAAGGTGATTGTCTTTACATTCACTATTGGACAGTATCCAATAATCCTTCAAGTGATGGCCTCAAGATAGAAAATTTCTTTAAAAAAATAGGCACCCTAATGATCAACAAATTCCCATGGACACTACCAGCAATTAGCTGATTTTCTGAAGAAATTTGCCACAACTGCAGGGGAAATTCAATATTACTTGGAGGCCATTCAGATGAATTCTATGGATGGCATGAATTCACCGGAATGGGAGATGCTCTCAAAGATTGGCTCATAAAAGGGCATAAAAATGAGTGCTAGCCATCATAGGACAACCCTTGTAGCATCGATAACATAAACGTCTAATATTATATAAGAGACAATAATGGGTCTGATATTATAATTACCGGTATGTTATATACTTACTTCGGCAAACTTGTCATCATTCTCCTCGTTGCCCTTGGGAGGTTCCGCAGGGAAAGCCGAGCAGTAAGCCACGGAAAGTAGCAGGACAAGAAGCAAGTTCTTCATGGTTTGATTTCCTTAGATCTTTGTGACTGAAGACTTTCTTCTACCCTCTCTGAGATTCTGAGTGCAGAACAGGCCCCTTATATACCGTACCTGGATGCCTCATCCAGACTTCCGAAAATGACTCACTGTTTACGACTTCCTACAATCACAGCGAAAAGCCTATACGCTTTCATTGCCAGCATGTTATGACAAATCGCAAGCTAAGTAAAGCCCGTACTTGTGCAACATTTTATTGTGATTAATGATCGGGAAGAGGTTTTGGAGAGGAAAAAAAAAGAGAATTAAAAAAAATCTATATAAATAAAAAGATATAAACAATGGTTTCCCAAGAGATGGGCCCTAAAATAAATAAGTGACACATAGAAAATAAGTTATCTAAAGTTTGAAAACGTTGTGATATTAGGGTAGGAAAATATAAATATCTAAGTATATATTTATATTCTGTCACATGGTAAGGCTTTTAATATTAGGGTCACCTTGTCGACGGTGGGATGGCTTTTATTCTATTTTTGATTATTTTTGATCAAAAACAGTGACCCTAAGAACCCAGTGTTATTTAAATGCACTTTTTTCTATTTACTTATTTAGTTACAGCAGGATTTTTGTTCATTTTGCTTCTTGTAGGTATTATATGCTTTATGGCCAATGTGAACATGTGTTTATGTGCTGCATGTATACCACCTTAAACAAATCTCAATTTTTGTATTTTTTCTTTATATATTTATATGTGTATATATGTATACCAATATATATATATATATATATATATATATATATATATATATATATATATTCATTGTCTTATATACTATGGCCTCGACTCCTCGATAGCGGCGATAATCTTGCCGGTTTTCATAAAGGGGCATATAGGAGTGAGATGCTCCTGGTTCATTAAGAGGCGTAAGATTTCTGCTGTAAGGAACCTCACAGCCGGTCATCAATTAGTTGGTGTTATGGCCATGCCATGCCACTATCCCACCCCCAACTCTGGGGTATCTGGCAGAAACTGGTGTGAAAATTCCAAGTCGCAAAATTGTTGCACAAACTTTTGAAACTCTTCAAAGCAAATTATGGCAGAATTCTGGCGACATTGAATGGTAACACCAAAACTTTTCCGCCACTCATGGTTAGTGGTTGGGTGAAGCCATTTATTGTCAAACTACTGTGTTTTCTCTTTTTAAATCATAATGATAACACAAAACATCCAAATGACCCTGATCAAAAGTTTACATACCCTGGTGATTTTGGCCTGATAACGTGCACAGAAGTTGTCACAAATGGGTTTGAATGGCTACTAAAGGTAACATCCTCACCTGTGATCTGTTTGCTTGTAATCAGTGTGTGTGCATAAAAGCTGAGTGAGTTTTTGGGATCCAGACAGACTCTTGCATCTTTCATCCAGCCACTGACATTTCTGGATTGTGAGTCATGGGGAAAGCAAAAGAATTGTCAACGGATCTACGAGAAAGGTAGTTGAACTGTATAAAACATGAAAGGGATATAAAACGATATCCAAGGAATTGATAATGCCAGTCTGCAGCGTTCAAACTGTGATTAACAAATGGAAAATCAGGGGCTCTATAAAAACAAAACCATGGTCAGGTAGACCAATAAAAATGTCATGCCCAACTGCCAGGAAAATTGTTCGGGATGCAAAGAAAAACCCACTAATAACATCAGCTGAAATACAGGAGTCTCTGAAAACTAGCGGTGTGGCTGTTCCAAGATGCACAAGGAGGAACTTGAAGAAAAATGGGCTGCATGGTCGAGTCGCCAGAAGAAAGCCATTACTGCACAAATGCCACAAAGTATCTCAACTACAATACACAAAAGTGCACAAAGACAAGCCTCAAAACTTCTCCAACAAGGTAATTTGGAGTGATGAGACCAAAATTGAACGTTTTGGCAACAACCATAAACGATACATTTGGAGAGAGGTCAACAAGGACAATGATGAAAGGAACACCATTCCTACTGTAAAGTACAGAGGTGGATCACTGATGTTTTGGGGATGTGTGAGCTACAAAGGCACAGGAAACTCAGTCAAAGTTGAGGGAAAGATGAATGCAGCAAGTTATCAGCAAATCTTGGAGGCAAATTAGCACTCATCAGCCCGGAAGCTACACATGGAACATACTTGGATGTTCCAACATGACAATGATACAAAACACAAGGCCAAGTCGACGTGTCATTGGCTACAGCAGCACAGAGTGAAGGTTCTGGAGTGGCCATCTCAGTCTCCTGACCTCAATATCATTGAGCCACTCTGGGGAGATCTCAAGCGCGCAGTTCATGCTAGACAACCCAGGAATTTACAGGAACTGGATGATTTTTTGCCAAGAAGAGTGGGCAGCTTTACCATTTGAGAAAATAAAGAACCTCATCCCAACTACCACAAAAGGCTTCAAGCTGTCATTGATGTTAGAGGGGGCAATACATGGTATTAAGAAATGGAGTATGTGAAATTTTGATCAGGGTCATTTGGATGTTTTGGGTTGTCATTATGATATAAAAAGAGAAAACACAGTAGTCTGACAACAAATGGCTTCACCCAACCACTATCCATGAATGGAGAAAAAGTTTTGGTGTTATCATTCATATTCTCTGAAAAAAGGCCAAGAAAAAGAAAAAGGCCAACTTTTGAGCACAACTGTATACATTATGTGAATAATCCATTGCAACAATTTTTTTGGGGGAGGGGGATTTGTCTGTGAAACGGCCATACTGTGAACGTTCTCTTACTCGTTGCACGTATACCAGCTTATGCTCCGGCTCATTTACTTGGTTTTGCTGTAGTTTCTTGTACTTTGTACAAACAAAGGCATGGTTCCCCTTTTTGTGCTGGGCATTTCATCTACACCGTGTACCAAATTATTATGCAAATGATATTTTTCTCGGATTTTCCTAAATGGTCGGTGCAAATGACAGACAGTCTAATAAAAGTCATCACTCCTTAGATTATACATCGAAATTTATTGAAGAAACCTCCCAATGATAACAGTATAATCTCCAAAATGAATAAAAACTCAAGATGCACTGTTCCAAATTATTAGGCACAGTAGAATTTCTAAACATTTGATATGTTTTAAAGAACTGAAAATGCTCATTTGTGGAATTTGCAGCATTAGGAGGTCACATTCACTGAACAAAAAAGCTATTTCACTCCAAAACATCCTAACAGGCCAAGTTACATGTTAACATAGGAGCCCTTCTTTGATATCACCTTCACAGTTCTTGCATCCATTGAACTTGTGAGTTTTTGGAGAGTTTCTGCTTGTATTTCTTTGCATGAAGTCAGAATAGCCTCCCAGAGCTGATGTTTTGATGTGAACTGCCTCCCACCCATCTTTTGCTTGATGATCCTCCAAAGGTTCTCTATAGGGTTGAGGTCAGGGGAAGATGGTGGCCACACCATGAGTTTATCTCATTTTCTGCCCATAGCAGCCAATGACTCAGAGGTATTCTTTGCAGCATAAGATGGCGCATTGTCATGCATGAAGATGATTTTGCTCCTGAAGGCACGTTTCTGCTTTTTATACCATGGAAGAAAGTTGTCAGTGAGAAACTCTATATACTTTGCAGAGGTCATTTTCACACCTTCAGGTACCTTAAAGGGCCCTACCAGCTGTTTCCCCATGATTCCAGCCCAAAGCATGACTCCTCCACCTCCTTGCTGACATCGCAGCCTTGTTGGGATATGGTGGCCATCCACCAACCATCCACTACTCCATCCATCTGGACCATCCAGGGTTGCCCAATACTCATCAGTAAACAATACTGTTTGGAAATTAGTCTTCATGTATGTCTGGGCCCACTGCAACCGTTTCTGATTGTGAACACTGTTTAGGAGTGGCCGAATAGTAGGTTTATGCACCACAGCAAGCCTTTGAAGGATCCTACATCTTGAGGTTCGAGGGACTCCAGAGGCACCAGCAGCTTCAAATAACTGTTTGCTGCTTTGTAATGGTATTTTGGCAGCTGCTCTCTTAATCCAATGAATTTGTCTGGCAGAAACCTTCCTCATTATGCCTTTATCTGCATGTACTCTGTCTGTGCTCTGTTTCAGGCACAAATCTAGTCACAGTATGTTGAACACTCTTAAGTTTTCGTGAAATATCTAATGTTTTCATACCTTGACTAAGGCATTGCACTATTAAACGCTTTTCAGCAGCAGAGAGATCCTTTTTAGTTCACATATTGCTTGAAACCTGTGGCCTGCATAATAATGTGGAACATCATTTTTAAGTAGTTTTACTTTAATTAGAATCACCTGAAATACTAATTATCCCATGTGTTTAAGATTTATTTCAGTGATCCATTGAGCCCTGAGACACAATACCACCCATGAGTTTATTTGAAAAAATAAAACAATGAAATCTTTATGACACTTAAATCCAATTTGCATAATAATTTGGAACACGGTGTATATAGCTTTCCATGGGCAGGTGTCTGACCAGTCAGGCTTGGGTTCTGCTATGAACTTATTTATATTGAGGTCATCTGACATAAGGTAAGGTTCTAATACTAGAGAGAATCGGACAAATTGGGTACACCTTGTCACAGTTGGATGGCGTTTACGCTTTTTTTTTTAATCAAAATAGTAATAACTAAGTATCCTATGTTATATTCATGTACTATTATGATTTACTTATTTATTTACTACAGGGCACATGCTCATTTTGTTTTGTTTTCTCTTGGGTTTTGTCTGTGAAATGGCCACAGTGTGAACGTGCTCCAACACATTGCACCAACTTATGCTCTGTCTCATTTCTTTGAGTTTGTATAACAACATTGTTAAAAGGGAACATTAGCTTTCCCAGGTGATAACAGCAGACTGAGAGGGACTAGGGCCCTAGCAGCTTGAATTTGGGATCTTTCACATGGATAGAGGTTTTCCAAACTGGATGATTCATAAGATTGTCATAAAATAGCTTGTGTCTTCAGAATAGGGGTAGGATGCGTACATCCATACAGAGCAGTGTTCCCCAACTCTGGTCCTCAAGAGCCACCAACAGGTCATGTTTTCAGGATTTCCTTTGTATTGCACAGGCGATAATTGCATCACCTGGACAGGCAAGAATTCAATCACCTGTGCAATACTAAGGAAATCCTGAAAACATGACCTGTTGGCGGCTCTTGAGGACCGGAGTTGGGGAACACTGATATAGAGTATTCTTCCACTATGTGATGGAGATCTGGGAATTTGGAACTTCAGAACCATTAACCGTTATATAGATTTGGAGACTCCCTTTAATAAGCAAACTATTTAGACTTATGAAAGGAAAAGCTTCCTTATTCAGAAAAAAAATAACCTAGGCCAATTGTCAAGCTACGAAAAGCAGAGACACATTTTTTAACAATATTCTAAGATTGAGCACTCAACTCAACATCCTTTTCTTTACAGATGTTGATTTTTAATGGTTTCTCCACTTGTACAACCATTATCATCCGATGATAAGCCAATTGCATGGTGTTCAGTTGTAATTTCTAAGAGAATCCAGCATGTGTTCCATTTTCCTGCAGTACCTCCACAGGCAAAACTAAGTATTACGCAGTTCTAATTAAAACCAATAGTCTGTTCTTGTCATTTATGGATGTGTTGGGTCCTACAAAAGAAGAATTTTATTTGATGTTTCTCTATTCTTTGGCTCACCAATACATAATGAAAGACCCTTAAAAAAACTCCAAAAAAGTGTCATTTAAAAGTGGGGTTTCTAAACCAGATAATCACTAAATATGTTATTTGTAGGTTTCCGAAAATAGTGATGGCTATCCAGAGAATGAATATATTAAGAAGATTTGCTGGATTATTTAGAATGAACCGTTTCCAAAACACCCTGTAATAATGGAACCTGTGAGATAGGGCAGCCGATTGCTGACCAGTGAGACCATTAAGCATATTCTCCCTTTAAGGCCACATTCACACATTCAGCATTTGGTCAGTATTTTATATCAGCATTTCTAAGCCAAAACCAGGAGTGGGTGATAAATGCAGAAGTGGTGACGTGTTTCTATTACACTTTTCCTCTGATTTTTCCACTCCTGTTTTTTGCTTACAAAAATGGATGTAAAATACTGACCAAATACTGACCGTGTGAACATGGCCTTAAAATGACATAACGTTTTCTGTGCCATTATATTTGCAATTGTGTTAAGCAAAAATTTTATTGTTTACATATTGGTCTACTATTATCTTCTTTAAAGGGGGAATCTATGATACATGACGGCTGTCAGCTATTAAAGCAGTGACTAATATATTTGTGGAATCCTGTTTCTCTGTATGTTGCTTATCCTGCTTTCTTAGTAAAGTTGATGTTATCTTCCATTATTGCCACTCCTTTAATGTTCTCCCTCTTTTTCCTTTAACTCCTTTCAAACATAAAAATAATATATAAATAAAAATTAAAAAATCTGTATCACCTTCTCCTTTCCCACTGTTAAAACTAAAGAAATAAAAATATACATATGAAAATTAATAAATCCAATTGGTAAACGGCGGAATGAGAAAAGCAAATAAAAGCACCTAAATTGTTTTTTTTTAGGCAGCCGCAAAACGTCCTATTTATCACTCAGGGCAAAAAAGATAATCCCTCATACAGCTTCATGAACCGAAAAATGAAAATGTTACAGCTCTCAAAATGTGGCAATACAAGACATTTTTTTTTTTCGTGAATGTTCACATTTTTTTGCTTCTTAAAAAAATATGTGATTTAATTGTAACAGCCCTGACCTGGAGAAGCTTATTACCAGGTAATTTTTACTAAACAACGAATGCCATAAAAACAAAACTCAAAAAAACAGTTGCAGAATAGCGTATTTTACACAATTTAATTACGCTTCGATTTATTTTTCCCATTTTTCCAGTACTGTGAATGGTAAATGAGCAATGTTATTGAACTACAACTCGTCTCACAAAAAAACAATCCCTGATATGTGGAGAGAAAGATATAAAAGTTATGGCTCTTAGAAGAAGGGGAGGGAAAAAGAACAAAAGGAAAAAAGAAAGCAGTTAATTAGCCGCTAAGAAGTACTAATAAAGTTAAATGTTTTGTCTTGTTTGAAACTCTTTTGAGAATATCCAATTATATAACATTGAAGCAAATGGTGGAGGTCGCCATTCAGGATGCTCATCTTCTGAGAATTGATGGTGGCTGATACATTGCCTGTGGAGTTTATCATTGACATAACAGTGACTCAAGTGATGACTGTGTAATCCTTTGTCCCCCACCCTGGGGAGATACTGGAGGGATTTTGATTACTTTTTTGTCAGGTTCCTGCACTAATAACAGCCAATTAGTTTATCTTTGGGAGATACTTTTTTTTTTAAAAAAAGGAACTATTCAAAATGGACAACCCCTGTAAAAAAGGATACCAGAAACAAAAAAAAATTAATGTGATATCTTTGTATTGTACTTGTCATCAGATATTCAGCAATTACGGTATTACTTTTTCTATTTTTAGATTTGGAAGGTAAGCAAAAATTCGGGGAAAGGTAGAACAGAGAATTATTGTATAATCAGACTACACGGAATCTTTTGTAGTCTGTTACCATAAAGACAAATTTTTAAGCATTAGAGCAGCATAAATAACAAAGTATGGGATTTATTTTTTCACTAAGATCTTTCATAAAGTGGTCTTTGCTGACATTAGCTCTTTACCACTGCTGCTAACCTCTTAAATGTTGCTGTCAATCTCTGACAGTGGCGTTTACGAATGGGGGAAGCGATGTTTCATGTGTAACAAGGGCGACCGGGGGGGGGGGGGGGGGGGTAGTTGTGGCCAAGTAATTTAAAGACACAGTTCACTAACAGAGTCACTGAGCAAATGTTCCTGGGCCCTTGTAGATAGATAGATGAGACAAACACAGCTTTTCCCACAGTTTACCTTGTTCTCTCTCCGGCCACAGTAGTCCAGGCGAAATAGAGTCCAAGGAGGCAACTGTTGTCCAACAGGGAAATAAACTTTTAATGAACAAGAATGGAAAAGAATGAAAAGAGTACAACACTGGATTTCCTGATCTCTCCCTGCACCCCCTACAGCCGCACCCACAGCAGCTGCAGCAGCCGAAGATCTGCAGTAGTCCACGTGCTGCAATCTGGGCGCCTGAGACCCCTTCAACGGGGGCAGTTCCAGAGTCCTGGGGCTAGTGTTGCAGTCCTTAGTCCTGTTTAATCCTGTGGACCCCTCTTGAGTCTTTGGAGTCCTTTGAGTCTGGGGCAACAGACCTCTACCATCCGGGGGGTCAGGCAGTGCCCTGTCTGTGAAGCACGTCTGCCCTGGCCAATGTATCCGGGCAGTTCTGAGGAAACAGCTTCCTCTTCCCTCGTGGCTGCAAGTCCAGCCTCCCTGCTGCTACTGGACAGGCCCCTATCTTAACTATTGCCTGTCCCTAACTCCGAAATAGTGCCATATATAGGAACATTATACATTGCATATACAGCACTTAAAGGGAATCATCCCAATACATTACAGGTGCATAACACATATAACATAATGACACAATGGCATACAGGAGCATCATATGGCGGTATACAGGGTACATCACATACATTGCAATAGTGAACATAGCTATATCACGTGCACGGGGGGTCACAAGGAAGGAGTAGAGAGGGTGCAACTGAGGGGACCTGCCACCCCTTACACATGCACCCTTTGATAATGGAGTGCCAATGGGTTGTTTTGGTAGCCGGGAAGCTGCTGAAAACCACCTTGCCAATATGGTACTCCAGTGAAGACCAGTCCGTGGCTGGCAATCATAGAAGACTGTACAATTCTATTGCAGCATATACAGTTAGGTCCATATATATTTGGAAAGAGGCAACGTTTTTCTAATTTTGGTTATAGACATTACCACAATGAATTTTAAACAAAATAATTAAGATGCAGCTGAAGTCCAGAGTTTCAGCTTTCATTTGAGGGTATCCACATTAAAATTGGATGAAGGGTTTAGGAGTTTCAGCTCCTTAACATGTGCCACCCTGTTTTTAAAGAGACCAAAAGTAATTGGACAATTGACTCCAAGGCTATTTCATGGACAGGTCTGGCCAATCCCTTCGTTATGTAATTCTCAATTAAAGGTAAGGTACCGCGATTGTAGATCATTAATAAATCACTGTAATGTAGCATAACATGCTGCTATAACCAGGTTTTAAATGCATGTGAAACAGATTTCATGTGTTATATGTGTTTAAAGAAGGAACTGGGGGCTGACATCTTGGTTTCACAGCAGTTCACAACACTAACAGTGTCATTTTACAGCACCCCATGGACATAGGAGATAATAGACCGGCGCTGACCCTATCTATAACATTGGAGAGGTGTTAGCAGTGAGCTGGGCACGCCTCTGTGGGCTGCACAACTCACTGCTGTAGGTGTGACTAGCAGCCATTTTATTATAGCCCAGTGCTCTCTGCCCAGCTCCACTTACTCTCTATCACAGGAGCTCCATTCACTCCATTAAGCTGCATTCACAGCCTGCAGAGAGGTGACACCTAATACAATGTATCTCTCCCCTCCCTCCACAATGCCAGGCCATTCACTGCAGACCTGGAGCTCCTTCTTATTACTGAGGGATGAGTCACAGACGGCTCTGCACAGACAATGCTGCTCCATACATAAACACACAGGGCAGTCACACACAAAATGGCTCTGCCCTGTGATGCTGCTCTTCATTCTGCCCCAGGGATATTAGACCACCCAAAAGGGGAGGGAAATGCTGATGTCAGCAGTTACTGCCCCAATTTTCCAGCTAACAGTAAAGCTGGTAAGTCTTACTATAGCTGCTTGAGGTCTAAAACGGAAAATGCTCCCCCTAGTGGTCAATATATATATTTGTAAGAAAATATATAATATTTTTCATATAGAAATGTTTGCAAACAGTGCAAACATTGCATTAGTACATTTTATTTACTATTTTAAGCTTAATTTCACAAAAAAACAAACTACAAGAAAACTGGTGGCACCTTCCCTTTAAGCAGATAAAAGGCCTGGAGTTGATCTGAGGTGTGGTGCTTGCATTTCGAAGGTTTAGTTGTGAAGTAAACATGCGGTCAAAGGAGCTCTCCATGCAGGTGAAACAAGCCATCCTTAAGCTGCGAAAACAGAAAAAACCCATCCAAGAAATTGCTACAATATTAGGAGTGGCAAAATCTACAGTTTGGTACATCCTGAGAAAGAAAGAGAGCACTGGTGAACTCATCAATGCAAAAAGACCTGGGCGCCCACGGAAGACAACAGTGGTGGGTAGTGTTGAGCATTCCGATACCGCAAGTATCGGGTATCGGCCGATACTTGCGGGTATCGGAATTCCAATACCGAGATCCGATACTTTTGTGGTATCGGGTATCGGTATCGAAACAACATTAATGTGTAAAAGAAAGAATTAAAATAAAAAATATTGCTATACTCACCTCTCTGACGCAGCCTGGACCTCACCGAGGGAACCGGCAGCGTTGTTTGCTTAAAATGCGCGCTTTTCCTTCCTTCCGTGACGTCACGGCTTCTGATTGGTCGCGTGCCGCCCATGTGGCCGCGACGCGACCAATCACAGCAAGCCGTGACGTAATTTTCAGGTCCTTCTAGGCATTCAGTATTTTAAAATTACGTTCCGGCTTTGTGATTGGTCGCGTCGCGGTCACATGGGCGACGCGACCAATCACAAGCCGTGACGTCACGGGAGGCAGGAGACGCGCGCATTTTAAAATGCGTGCGTGTCCAGCCTCCCGTGACGTCACGGCTTGTGATTGGTCGCGTCGCCCATGTGGCCGCGACGCAACCAATCACAGCAAGCCGTGACGTAATTTCAGGTCCTTCAGGATTTTAAAATTACGTTCTGGCTTGTGATTGGTCGCGTCGCGGTCACATGGGCGACGCGACCAATCACAAGCCGTGACGTCACGGGAGGCAGGAGACGCGCGCATTTTAAAATGCGTGCGTGTCCAGCCTCCCGTGACGTCACGGCTTGTGATTGGTCGCGTCGCCCATGTGGCCGCGATGCAACCAATCACAGCAAGCCGTGACGTAATTTCAGGTCCTTCAGGATTTTAAAATTACGTTCTGGCTTGTGATTGGTCGCGTCGCGGTCACATGGGCGACGCGACCAATCACAAGCCGTGACGTCACGGGAGGCTGGACACGCGCGCATTTTAAAATGCGCGCGTCTCCTGCCTCCCGTGACGTCACGGCTTGTGATTGGTCGCGTCGCCCATGTGACCGCGACGCGACCAATCACAAAGCCGGAACGTAATTTTAAAATACTGAATGCCTAGAAGGACCTGAAAATTACGTCACGGCTTGCTGTGATTGGTCGCGTCGTGGCCACATGGGCGGCACGCGACCAATCAGAAGCCGTGACGTCACGGAAGGAAGGAAAAGCGCGCATTTTAAGCAAACAACGCTGCCGGTTCCCTCGGTGAGGTGAGTATAGCAATATTTTTTATTTTAATTCTTTATTTTACACATTAATATGGTTCCCAGGGCCTGAAGGAGAGTTTCCTCTCCTTCAGGCCCTGGGAACCATCAGGGATACCGTCCGATACTTGAGTCCCATTGACTTGTATTGGTATCGGGTATCGGTATCGGATTAGATCCGATACTTTGCCGGTATCGGCCGATACTTTCCGATACCGATACTTTCAAGTATCGGACGGTATCGCTCAACACTAGTGGTGGGTGATCGCAGAATAATCTCCATGGTGAAGAGAAACCCCTTCACAACTGCCAACCAAGTGACCAACACTCTCCAGGAGGTAGACGTATCAATATCCAAATCTACCATAAAGAGAAGACTGCATGAAAGTAAATACAGAGGGTTCACTACACGGTGCAAGACGCTCATAAGCATCAAGAATAAAAAGGCTAAAAAACATCTAAAAAAGCCAGCACAGTTCTGGAAGAACATTCTTTGGACAGATGAAACCAAGATCAACCTCTACCAGAATGATGGAAAGAGAAAAGTATGGTGAAGGTGTGGTACAGTCAATGATCCAAAGCATACCACATCATCTGTAAAACACAACGGAGGCAGTGTGATGGCTTGGGCATGCATGGCTGCCAGTGGCACTGGGTCACTAGTGTTTATTGATGATGTGACACAGGACAGAAGCAGCCGAATGAATTCTGAGGTCTTCAGAGCCGCCATACTGTGTGCTCAGATCCAGCCAAATGCAGCCAAACTGATTGGTCATCATTTCATACTACAGATGGACAATGACCCAAAACATAAAGCCAAAGCAACCCAGGAGTTTATTAAAGAAAAGAAGTGGAATATTCTTGAATGGCCAAGTCAGTCACCTGATCTCAACCCAATTGAGCATGCATTTCACTTGTTAAAGACTAAATTTCAGACAGAAAGGCCCACAAACAAACAGCAACTGAAAACCACCGCAGTGAAGGCCTGGCAGAGCATCAAAAAGGAGGAAACACAGCGTCTGGTGATGTCCATGAGTTCAAGACTTCAGGCAGTCATTGCCAACAAAGGGTTTTCAACCAAGTACTAAAAATGAACATTTTATTTAAAATTATTGAATCTGTCCAATTACTTTTGGTCCCTTTAAAAACAGGGTGGCACATGTTAAGGAGCTGAAACTCCTAAACCCTTCATCCAATTTTAATGGGGATACCCTCAAATGAAAGCTGAAAGTCTGATCTTCAACTGCATCTGAATTGTTTTGTTTAAAATTCATTGTGGTAATGTCTATAACCAAAATTAGAAAAATGTTGTCTCTGTCCAAATATATATGGTCCTAACTGTAGTATAAGGGATCGGATAAACACAGGACTTAAGTTCATTTGAGGGGATAAAAAAATAAAGTATAATAAAATATTTTTGAAAAGAATATACAAATTTTAATCATCCCTTTCTCCCCCATTAAAAATAAATAATAAAAATTAATAAATAATTACACATATGTAGCAGTTAAACGTTCAAAGTAGTTGGATCTTTTAAAATTTAAAATTAATTAACCCAATCTGAAAATGCCATAACAAGAAAAAAAACAAAAAACTCTAGAACTGTTTTTTGTTAACTTGCTGCGACACCTAAAGCAAAGCAAGCAATCAAAATGTCAAATCTACCCCCAAAAAATTATAAAAAAATTGGCAGCTCTCCAAGCAAAAAAAAAGCAGTGACACAGCTCTATTCATGAAAAAATGACAATGATACTAGTCTCGGAAGATCGTGATGCAGTGCCCCAGAGTCCTGGTCATTGCAGTAATGTCATTCTTCCACCAGGGGGAGTGATGTTACATCTGAAGGCAATGAAGGAGATCTTCCTACCAGGTATCACAAACCACACAACACACTTCACACTCCAGGCCGCCAGGGGGAGCTACGCTCCTATTTACTAGGGCACTCCTCACAATTAGGTAAAACTGGTATTCTGGTCAGGAAGTTAGGCAGAAGCGAGCTGGGCTTCACCCTGTAAGCTGCTATCTGGGCTCCGCTCAGGTAGTGGGTCCCTGACAGGGGTGGGATCCTGTCAGAGGCCTAGACAGAAGGCCACGGAGCTGCGCCTGCCCCACGTGCGGCAGCATCCTAGGAAAGAGACATTGGAAGGGAATTGTATTGTAGCGAGTGAGAAACGAAGTCATAGCAAAAGGAGAGGAAACCAGAAGGAGTTCTGCCCTGTAAAAGGCTGCCTCCTTTCTGAGGCGCAGGATCCGGTAGCCGGAACACCGAGGGAGTCATCGTCTCCAAGCCTGGCTCCAGAGACCGGCAGGATAGCTAGTTCCATATTAGTTGCCCGACCTTATACCCAGGAGGCACGGTGGCAACTGTGGGGGCCGGGGCGTGATAGAGTCCCTGTAGAAAGCCTCAGGCCATCAGTCATACGGGTTTGTCCTATCCTTCCATCAGGGGGGCAGAGAGTGAAAGAGACACCAACATCAGTTGTGAGAACCTTACCGAGAAGCTCAGCAGGGAGGTACTACAACACCAAGGCGCTAGAAGGAAGGCTAATGATTTCCACCTGGATAAGGGGACTCTGGATTTGCCTTCAGACCGGCCGGACTCTACCTACCCTGTGGTCCGTACCCTGGACTGTGGATGCTGAAGCCTTCAGTAAAGGTAAAGAGACTGCAACCTTGTGCCCTCGTTCTTCACTGCGCCTCACACCATCCACCATCTACACTCTGGGAAGCCCTGGGGATACACTTCACCTGTGGGACGGTATACTATCTAGCTGCCATCACATCACCCCAAGCGGACCCCTAAGCAGCGTTGGTCACCCTGACCGAATACCACATGTGGCGTCACGAACATTATCCATTTAAAGACCTTTCCCCCATTTACAACAGACGTTCCCTAGGGTCACGGACCGGGTCAGCCACCGTGATATCCCCACTGAGAACCGAAGGACCGGTACCGAGTACCCCACTGCCCTACACGGGGGCGATCCAGCGACACAAACAAAATTTCATTTTAAGAATTTTCAAATTTTATTTTCATCACTTAAAAAAAAAATACATGTTTGATATTACTGTAATTGTACCGACTGGAGAATCATATTGGCAGATCATTTTTATCAAACATGGAACACTATAAAAGCAAAACCCTAAAAAACTACAGTATTGTGTAGTTCCAAATGTTTGCTCACTTTCACCGAACTTGGATTTTTTTTTCTATTCTACTATATATTGAAAGGTAAAATGAATGGTGTCATTCAAAATTCCGTCCGGCAAAAAACAAGCCTCCGTATGGCTGTCTCGATGGAAAAATAAAAAGTTATGACTCTTGGAAGAGGAGGAGGAAAAAATTAAAGTGCAAAAATGGAAAATCGTTGTGTCCCTAAGTGGTGAATAAGGATCTTTCCACATCTTTTTTAATTTGCGACAGCCTTCATGAACTAACTGAAGAACTGATTGAAATGTGCATGGAGTAGTGAAGATTACCGGAGCACCAGAGCATACAACGCTCTAGCACTTAGGGCTCCTTTCCACTTGCGAGATAAACGTCCGTGTCTCGCATGTGAAAACCAAGCTCTGGCGCCGGCACTTGGGAGCGGAGCATGCGGCCGCATAGCAACACATGGAGCTGCACGCTCCGCACCCAAGTGCCGGCGCCAGAGCTTGGTTTCCACATGCGAGACACGGACGTGTTTCTCGCAAGTGGAAATGAGCCCTAATACAGATAACGGGAAATAATGAGATTGATGGTGTGATGCTTGAGGTAGAGTAGAACATTGTATGTGAAAAATGCTGCTCTGATCATGATCTTCATTGCTTTGCATCTCTTCTCCTCTGTAAGTGACGGAAGTGAGGAGTTCTCAGTGTGATCAAAGTCTCACCAGATTCCACTGAAAACATCTGCTCCTGACTTTCTGTGGGGGCTTTTGTTTTTTTCTACTGTATGATGCTGCATTCTTACGATTGGACAACCCGGGTCTCTTTAGGCTAGGCTGAAACTTCTGGATGGAGGCATCTCTGTGAAGTGTCTTTATGATGTGCATGCCCATGCATCTTTGTGACTTGCATCATGACATTACAACTCGCACCTTAGCTTGGGATTGTCCACGACTAGTCCTGGGACGTCCCTATACCTTGTAAGGTTGCGACATTGTACATGTGTAAAGATATTTCGATGACCATGAGCAGGGACATCCCGGGCCTGGTCACGACCAGAAGTCACCGTCTAGCATGAAGAGCCCAAGAGTCTAAGCAGAAAGAATAGGTGCTGAGGACTATACAAGGGACCAGAGGAGTTGACAGTAGGGTTGAGCGAAACGGGTCGATCATTTTCAAAAGTCGCCGACTTTTGGCTAAGTCGGCGTCTCATGAAACCCGATCCGACCCCTGTGCTTGTCGGCCATGCGGTACACGACTTTCGCGCCAAAGTCGCGTTTCAATGACGCGAAAAGCGCCATTTCTCAGCCAATGAAGGTGAACGCAGAGTGTGGGCAGCGTGATGACATAGATCCTGGTCCCCACCATCTTAGAGAAGGGCATTGCAGTGATTGGCTTGCTGTCTGCGGCGTCACAGGGGCTATAAAGGGGCGTTCCCGCCGACCGCCATCTTACTGCTGCTGATTTGAGCTTAGGGACAGGTTGCTGCCGCTTTGTCAGAAGCAGGGAGAGCGTTAGGCAGGGTCCACTAACCACCAAACCGCTTGTGCTGCAGCGATTTCCACTGTCCAACACCACCTTCGGTGTGCAGGGACTGTGGAAGCTATTTTTTTTTTTTTTCCCCTCAGCGCTGTAGCTCATTGGGCTGCCCTAGAAGGCTCCGTGATAGCTGTATTGCTGTGTGTACGCCACTGTGGAAACCAACTGCTTTTTTCAAAGCACATATCCTCTTGTTCCTTCCTTTCTGCACAGCTATCTTTTTTGTTTGTCCACACTTTTTATTTAATTTGTGCATCAGTCCACTCCTATTGCTGCCTGCCATACCTGGCTTAGATTACTGCAGGGAGATAGTAATTGTAGGACAGTCCCTGTTTTTTTTTTTTTGTGGGAGATTAAGATTGGCATTTCTGCTACAGTGCCATCCCTGTGTGTGCCATCTCTCACTGAGTGGGCCATAGAAAGCCTATTTATTTTTTCTGTGATTTGTGTTCTAAATTCTACCTCAACACAAAAACACTACATCAATCAGTGGGAGAAAAATATTGGCCTCAGTCAGGGCTTGTGTGCCACTGCTGTGTGTGCTATCTCTCATTCAGTGGGCTATAGAAAGCCTATTTTTTTTTTTTTTTTTTTAATATTATTTGGTTTCTAAAGTCTCCCTGAAAAAAAAAAAAAAACATAAAAAAACAGTGGGGGAGTAATATTGCCCTTTCAGCTTGTGTGCCAGGCTTGACTCCTGGGTGTGCCACCTCTCTCCCTCTCATTCAGTGGGCCATAGAAAGCCTATTTATTTTTTTTTTTAAATATTATTGGGTTTCTAAAGTCTCCCTTAAAAAACAAAAAATACATAAAAAAACAGTGGGAGAGTAATATTGCCCTTTCAGCTTGTGTGCCAGTCTTGACTCCTGGGTGTGCCACCTCTCTCCCTTTCATTCAGTGGGCCATAGAAAGCCTATTCATTTTTTTTTTTAAATATTATTGGGTTTCTAAAGTCTCCCTTAAAAAACAAAAAATACATAAAAAAACAGTGGGAGAGTAATATTGCCCTTTCAGCTTGTGTGCCAGTCTTGACTCCTGGGTGTGCCACCTCTCTCCCTTTCATTCAGTGGGCCATAGAAAGCCTATTTATTTATTTTTTTAAATATTATTGGGTTTCTAAAGTCTCCCTTAAAAAACAAAAAATACATAAAAAAACAGTGGGAGAGTAATATTGCCCTTTCAGCTTGTGTGCCAGTCTTGACTCCTGGGTGTGCCACCTCTCTCTCTCATTCAGTGGGCCATAGAAAGGCTATTTTTTTTTTGGTTTTTTTAATATTATTTGGTTTCTAAAGTCTCCCTGAAAAAAAAAAAAAAAACATACAAAAAACAGTGGGAGAGTAATATTGCCCTTTCAGCTTGTGTGCCAGTCTTGACTCCTGGGTGTGCCACCTCTCTCCCTTTCATTCAGTGGGCCATAGAAAGCCTATTTATTTATTTTTTTAAATATTATTGGGTTTCTAAAGTCTCCCTTAAAAAACAAAAAATACATAAAAAAACAGTGGGAGAGTAATATTGCCCTTTCAGCTTGTGTGCCAGTCTTGACTCCTGGGTGTGCCACCTCTCTCCCTCTCATTCAGTGGGCCATAGAAAGCCTATTTATTTTTTTTTTTAAATATTATTGGGTTTCTAAAGTCTCCCTTAAAAAACAAAAAATACATAAAAAAACAGTGGGAGAGTAATATTGCCCTTTCAGCTTGTGTGCCAGGCTTGACTCCTGGGTGTGCCACCTCTCTCCCTCTCATTCAGTGGGCCATAGAAAGCCTATTTATTTTTTTTTTTAAATATTATTGGGTTTCTAAAGTCTCCCTTAAAAAACAAAAAATACATAAAAAAACAGTGGGAGAGTAATATTGCCCTTTCAGCTTGTGTGCCAGTCTTGACTCCTGGGTGTGCCACCTCTCTCCCTTTCATTCAGTGGGCCATAGAAAGCCTATTCATTTTTTTTTTTAAATATTATTGGGTTTCTAAAGTCTCCCTTAAAAAACAAAAAATACATAAAAAAACAGTGGGAGAGTAATATTGCCCTTTCAGCTTGTGTGCCAGTCTTGACTCCTGGGTGTGCCACCTCTCTCCCTTTCATTCAGTGGGCCATAGAAAGCCTATTTATTTATTTTTTTAAATATTATTGGGTTTCTAAAGTCTCCCTTAAAAAACAAAAAATACATAAAAAAACAGTGGGAGAGTAATATTGCCCTTTCAGCTTGTGTGCCAGTCTTGACTCCTGGGTGTGCCACCTCTCTCTCTCATTCAGTGGGCCATAGAAAGGCTATTTTTTTTTTGGTTTTTTTAATATTATTTGGTTTCTAAAGTCTCCCTGAAAAAAAAAAAAAAAACATACAAAAAACAGTGGGAGAGTAATATTGCCCTTTCAGCTTGTGTGCCAGTCTTGACTCCTGGGTGTGCCACCTCTCTCCCTTTCATTCAGTGGGCCATAGAAAGCCTATTTATTTTTTTTTTAAAATATTATTGGGTTTCTAAAGTCTCCCTTAAAAAACAAAAAAATACATAAAAAAACAGTGGGAGAGTAATATTGCCCTTTCAGCTTGTGTGCCAGTCTTGACTCCTGGGTGTGCCACCTCTCTCTCTCATTCAGTGGGCCATAGAAAGGCTATTTTTTTTTTTGGTTTTTTTAATATTATTTGGTTTCTAAAGTCTCCCTGAAAAAAAAAAAAAAAAACATAAAAAAACAGTGGGAGAGTAATATTGCCCTTTCAGCTTGTGTGCCAGTCTTGACTCCTGGGTGTGCCACCTCTCTCCCTTTCATTCAGTGGGCCATAGAAAGCCTATTTATTTATTTTTTTAAATATTATTGGGTTTCTAAAGTCTCCCTTAAAAAACAAAAAATACATAAAAAAACAGTGGGAGAGTAATATTGCCCTTTCAGCTTGTGTGCCAGTCTTGACTCCTGGGTGTGCCACCTCTCTCTCTCATTCAGTGGGCCATAGAAAGGCTATTTTTTTTTTTGGTTTTTTTAATATTATTTGGTTTCTAAAGTCTCCCTGAAATAAAAAAAAAACTTAAAAAAACAGTGGGAGAGTAATATTGCCCTTTCAGCTTGTGCGCCAGTCTTGACTCCTGGGTGTGCCACCTCTCTCTCTCTAATTGTGGGCCATAGAAAGCCTTTTTTTTTTTTTTTTTTTTTAATATTATTTGGTTTCTAAAGTCTCCCTGAGAAAAAAAAATAAATAAATTAGGTGGGAGATTAATATTGACATTAGTGCTTGAGTGACAGTCCTGCGTGTGTGTCATCTCTGTGATTTTGTGCCACAGAAAACAGAGTGTGTAACATTGTGCCTGATTTTCCTTGTGGTCTCACCAACCTGTTAAGGGATATTGAAATCATACTGAAGTTATAGCTCACCGTGTAAGTTGTTTGACAGCAACAAATAAAGTTACTTTGGTTAAGATTTTAAAACAATGAGGAAGTCTGGTGCAAGAGGTCGTCGTGGGCGTTCATTGTCAGCTGGTAATGATGGTAGTGGTAGTGGAGCATCAGGTGGTCGTGGGGATAAAAATATTCCACCTAAGTCTGGAGCTGTGGAGCCAGTTTCGTCGTCAGGCTACACAAGGCCTCGAACGCTCTCTTTTCTGGGAGTAGGAAAACCGCTTTTAAAGGCGGAGCAGCAACAGCAAGTTTTGGCTTACATTGCAGACTCAGCCTCTAGCTCTTTTGCCTCCTCTTCCGAAACTGGTAAATGTAAAAGCAGCGCGTCGCTTGTGGATGTTCACGGTCAGGGACAAGTCGCTTCCTTGTCCTCCTCAGCAAAAACTACAACAAGAGAGAAGGATGCAGCAGGCGACACAACGGGTCACTCCATGGAGCTCTTTACACATACCGTCCCTGGCTTAGAAAGTGAAACATTTAACAGGCCATGCCCATTACAAGTATATTCTGACATGGAGTGCACTGATGCACAGCCACAGCCAGAGTACTATGCTGCTCCTTTGACTCAGACCACCACATTGCCCTCTCAGGGTACAGATCCACAATCAGACCCTGATGAGACTATGTTGCCCCGCCACGAACGCTATACCACCGACCGACACAGTGACACAGACGAAGTTGCACACGAGCTCGAAGAGGAGGTAATAGATGACCCAGTTATTGACCCCGATTGGCAGCCATTGGGGGAACAGGGTGCAGGCGGCAGTAGTTCAGAAGCGGAGGTGGAGGAGGGGCCGCAGCAGGCATCAACATCGCAACAGGTTCCATCTGCCGGGCCCGTATCTGGCCCAAAACGCGTGTCAAAGCCAAAACCTGTTGGAGCACAGCGTTGCCATCCGGTTAAAGCTCAGTCTGCAATCCCTGAAAAGGGATCCGAGTCTAGGAAGAGTGCAGTCTGGCATTTTTTTAAACAACATCCAACTGATCAGCGCAAAGTCATCTGTCAAAAATGTTCAACTAGCTTAAGCAGAGGTCAGAATCTGAAAAGTCTAAATACTAGTTGCATGCATAGACACTTAACCACCATGCATTTTCAAGCCTGGACTAACTACCAAACGTCCCTCAAGGTTGTAGCACCCTCGGCCAATGAAGCTAGTCAGCAACGCAACATCCCTTCCGTCACTGTAAGGCCACCATTTTCCGCACCACCGGCAGTATCTGTGCAGGTTTCTTTGCCAGCCAAAAGCAGTCAGGGTCAGGGAATCACCAGTTTTGTAGGAGGAAATATTGCATCTAGGGCACCGGCGGAAACAATACCGTCTCCAACCGTCTCTCAGTCTGCCATGTACACCGGCACACCCGAAAGTTCCACGATCTCCAGCTCTCCAGTCCAGCTCACCCTACATGAGACTCTGGTTAGAAAAAGGAAGTACTTATCCTCGCATCCGCGTACACAGTGTTTTAACGCCCACATAGCTAGACTAATCTCGTTAGAGATGATGCCCTACCGGTTAGTTGAAAGCGAAGCTTTCAAAGCCCTGATGGAGTACGCTGAACCATGATACGAGCTACCCAGTCGACACTTTTTTTCCAGAAAAGCCATCCCAGCCCTGCACCAGCATGTTAAACAGCGCATCGTCCATGCACTCAGGCAATCTGTGAGTACAAAGGTGCACCTGACTACAGATGCATGGACCAGTAGGCATGGCCAGGGACGTTATGTGTCCATCACGGCACACTGGGTGAATGTGGTGGATGCAGGGTCCACAGGCGACATCAATTTAGGGACAGTTGTGCCTAGCCCACGGTCTAGGAAACAGTTGGCTGTAGGCGTTCGCACCCCCTCCTCCTCCTCCTCCTCGTCCTCCTGCAGAAGCTACAGCTCTTCCACAGAACGCAGTCTGCCAACCACTCCATTGGCAGATGACACTGTTGCACACCAGTTGTCCCATTATGGGCCAGCTACTGCCAAGCGTCAGCAGGCTGTATTGGCTATGAAGTGCTTGGGCGACAACAGACACACCGCGGAAGTTCTGTCCGAGTTCTTGCAACAAGAAACGCAGTCGTGGCTGGGCACAGTAGATCTTGAGGCAGGCAAGGTAGTGAGTGATAACGGAAGGAATTTCATGGCTGCCATCTCCCTTTCCCAACTGAAACACATTCCTTGCCTGGCTCACACCTTAAACCTGGTGGTGCAGTGCTTATTGAAAACTTATCCTGGGTTCTCCGACCTGCTCCTCAAAGTGCGTGCACTTTGCTCACATATCCGACGTTCGCCTGTACACGCCAGCCGTATGCAGACCTATCAGCGGTCTTTGAACCTTCCCCAGCATCGCCTAATCATAGACGTTGCAACAAGGTGGAACTCAACACTGCACATGCTTCAGAGACTGTGCGAACAGAGGCGTGCTGTTATTTATTTGTGGGAGGATACACGGGCAGGCAGTAGGATGGCAGACATGGAGTTGTCAGGTGTGCAGTGGTCTAAGATACAAGACATGTGTCAAGTCCTTCAGTGTTTTGAGGAATGCACACGGCTGGTTAGTGCAGACAACGCCGTAATAAGCATGAGCATCCCCCTAATGCGTCTGCTGATGCAAAGTTTGACGCACATAAAGGAGCAGGCGTCTGCACCAGAGGAAGAGGAAAGCCTTGATGACAGTCAGCCATTGTCTGGTCAGGGCAGTGTACAGGACGAGGTAGCGGGCGAAGAGGAGGTGGAGGACGAGGAGGATGATGGGGATGAGTATATTTTTAATGCCGAACCTTTCCCGGGGGCACAGGAAATTGGTTGCGTGTCACGGCCGGGTTCTGGTTTTTTGAGGGACACAAGTGACGTAGATTTGCCTGCAACTGCCCCTCAACCAATCACAACCGGAGATTTGACAACTGGAACTTTGGCCCACATGGCGGATTATGCCTTACGTATCCTAAAAAGGGACACACGCATTACGAAAATGATGAACGATGACGATTACTGGTTGGCCTGCCTCCTTGATCCACGCTATAAAGGCAAATTGCAAAATATTATGCCACATGAGAACTTGGAACTAATATTAGCAACCAAACAATCAACTCTTGTTGACCATTTGCTTCAGGCATTCCCAGCACACAGCGCACGTGATCGTTCTCACACGAGCTCCAGGGGGCAGCAGACTAGGAGTGTTAGGGGTGCACACATCAGAAGTGGCGTTGGACAGAGGGGTTTTCTGACCAGGTTGTGGAGTGATTTTGCTATGACCGCAGACAGGACAGGTACTGCTGCATCAATTGAAAGTGACAGGAGACAACATTTGTCCAGTATGGTTACTAACTATTTTTCATCCCTTATCGATGTTCTCCCTCAACCGTCATTCCCATTTGATTACTGGGCATCAAAATTAGACACCTGGCCTGAATTGGCAGAATATGCATTGCAGGAGCTTGCTTGCCCGGCAGCAAGTGTCCTATCAGAAAGAGTATTCAGTGCTGCAGGTTCAATATTAACCGAAAAAAGGACTCGTCTGGCTACCCAAAATGTTGACGATCTAACATTCATTAAAATGAACCACAACTGGATTTCGAAATCTTTTGCCCCACCTTGCCAGGCCGACACCTAGCTTTCCTATGAAAAGCTCTTGCCTGTGAATTACTTTTCTAATGTCTAATTTGCTGCAGCTGATTGTACAGCATACGACATGTTTACACCTCCCTAAATGGCAAAACTCCCCACACGGGGCCGTGGTATCGCGACTTGGCGCAAGCACCCGTGAGACTGCTGTTTGTCTGAAGAGGTGGGTGTGCTCGCTTTTGGTTGACGGCATTGCTACTGGGTCCCTCATAGTACACATGTAGTGTCTCTGGCGGTGGTGGTGCGCACCCAACGTCAGACACACCGTTGTAACATGAGGGGCCCTGGGGCGGTCCCGCCGGCCTCAAGAGAGTTCCCCCCTACCCCAGCTCAAAATGTGCTCTACCACGTGCAAAATTATGTCGCACAGCTCCACCAATCTTTAGTCTATTCGCTGACATCATTCAATGTCTGGCACTGACAATACAAATTTGTAGACATCTATGATGCAACTTAAAGTAGTCTGTGTCTGTGTCCTATATTGGCACCATTAAATAGTTACTGCCAAATTACTATGTCAGAAACTCAGTAGATGAGCCCACCCCTGTACCTAAGTATGCCACCTTTTTTTTTGTTTTGGTTGTTTTGCGAGACATTAACATCTATTTATATTTTGGGAGTACTGGGACAGACACTCCTTGCACTACTCCTCCACTCACCACCAAGCTGCCTGTGTATCCATGTAACCGCTGTAAAGCTGCCATGAGCCTATTGTTTGTTATTTTAGGCCTTTGATAGCCTGTCTGCGGTCCCTACTTTAAATACTCCTCCACTCATCACCAGCTGCCTGCCCGTGTATCCATGTAACCGCTGTAAAACTGCCATGAGCCTATTGTTTGTTATTTTAGGCCTTTGATAGCCTGTCTGCGGTCCCTACTTTAAATACTCCTCCACTCACCACCAAGCTGCCTGCCCGTGTATCCATGTAACCGCTGTAAAACTGCCATAAGCCTATTGTTTGTTATTTTAGGCCTTTGATAGCCTGTCTGCGGTCCCTACTTTAAATACTCCTCCACTGACCACCAAGCTGCCTGCCCGTGTATCCATGTAACCGCTGTAAAACTGCCATGAGCCTATTGTTTGTTATTTTAGGCCTTTGATAGCCTGTCTGCGGTCCCTACTTTAAATACTCCTCCACTCATCACCAGCTGCCTGCCCGTGTATCCATGTAACCGCTGTAAAACTGCCATAAGCCTATTGTTTGTTATTTTAGGCCTTTGAAGCCTGTCTGCGGTCCCTCCTTCCACTAGGCCTCCACTGACCAGACCACTGCTGCCCGTGTACCCCTGGAACCAATAATAAAGTGCCTACCGCCAGCCCATTTTTTTATGTTAGGCCTTTGAAGCCTGTCTGCGGTCCCTCCTTCCACTAGTCCTCCACTGACCAGACCACTGCTGCCCGTGTACCCCTGGAACCAATTATAAAGTGCCTACAGCCAGCCCATTTTTTTATGTTAGGCCTTTGAAGCCTGTCTGCGGTCCCTCCTTCCACTAGTCCTCCACTGACCAGACCACTGCTGCCCGTGTACCCCTGGAACCAATTATAAAGTGCCTACAGCCAGCCCATTTTTTTATGTTAGGCCTTTGAAGCCTGTCTGCGGTCCCTCCTTCCACTAGTCCTCCACTGACCAGACCACTGCTGCCCGTGTACCCCTGGAACCAATTATAAAGTGCCTACAGCCAGCCCGTTTTTTTATGTTAGGCCTTTGAAGCCTGTCTGCGGTCCCTCCTTCCACTAGTCCTCCACTGACCAGACCACTGCTGCCCGTGTACCCCTGGAACCAATTATAAAGTGCCTACAGCCAGCCCGTTTTTTTATGTTAGGCCTTTGAAGCCTGTCTGCGGTCCCTCCTTCCACTAGTCCTCCACTGACCAGACCACTGCTGCCCGTGTACCCCTGGAACCAATTATAAAGTGCCTACAGCCAGCCCGTTTTTTTATGTTAGGCCTTTGAAGCCTGTCTGCGGTCCCTCCTTCCACTAGTCCTCCACTGACCAGACCACTGCTGCCCGTGTACCCCTGGAACCAATTATAAAGTGCCTACAGCCAGCCCGTTTTTTTATGTTAGGCCTTTGAAGCCTGTCTGCGGTCCCTCCTTCCACTAGTCCTCCACTGGCCAGACCACTGCTGCCCGTGTACCCCTGGAACCAATTATAAAGTGCCTACAGCCAGCCCATTTTCTTATTTTAGGCCTTTGATAGCCTGTCTGCGGTCCCTACTTTAAATACTCCTCCACTCATCACCAGCTGCCTGCCCGTGTATCCATGTAACCGCTGTAAAACTGCCATAAGCCTATTGTTTGTTATTTTAGGCCTTTGATAGCCTGTCTGCGGTCCCTACTTTAAATACTCCTCCACTCATCACCAGCTGCCTGCCCGTGTATCCATGTAACCGCTGTAAAACTGCCATGAGCCTATTGTTTGTTATTTTAGGCCTTTGATAGCCTGTCTGCGGTCCCTACTTTAAATACTCCTCCACTGACCACCAAGCTGCCTGCCCGTGTATCCATGTAACCGCTGTAAAACTGCCATGAGCCTATTGTTTGTTATTTTAGGCCTTTGATAGCCTGTCTGCGGTCCCTACTTTAAATACTCCTCCACTGACCACCAAGCTGCCTGCCCGTGTATCCATGTAACCGCTGTAAAACTGCCATGAGCCTATTGTTTGTTATTTTAGGCCTTTGAAGCCTGTCTGCGGTCCCTACTTTAAATACTCCTCCACTGACCACCAAGCTGCCTGCCCGTGTATCCATGTAACCGCTGTAAAACTGCCATGAGCCTATTGTTTGTTATGTTAGGCCTTTGATAGCCTGTCTGCGGCCCCTACTTGCAATACTCCTCCACTGACCACAATGCTGCCTGGAGTGCCTGCCTGTGTATCCATGTAACCGATGTAAAACTGCCATGACTGCCTACTGTTTGTTATTTTAGGCCTTTGATAGCCTGTCTGCGGCCCCTACTTGCAATACTCCTCCACTGACCACAATGCTGCCTGGAGTGCCTGCCTGTGTATCCATGTAACCGATGTAAAACTGCCATGACTGCCTACTGTTTGTTATTTTAGGCCTTTGATAGCCTGTCTGCAGCCCCTACTTGCAATACTCCTCCACTGACCACACCAATGCTGCCCGTGTACCCCTGGAACCTATTTAAAAGTTCATAGAGCCTAGTTATATATTTTATTTACTATTAATAAGGCCATGATGGACTACGCTGTACCACGCTACAAGCTAACCAGTCGACACTTCTTTTGCGAGAAAAGCCATCCCAACCCTCCACCAGCATGTAGAAGACCGCATTGTCCATGCACTCTGGCAATCTGTGAGGACAAAGGTGCACCTGACAACAGACGCATGGACCTGTAGGCATGGCCACGGAAGATTACGTGTCCATTACGGCGCAATGGGTTGATGTGGTGGATGCATGGTCCACAGGGGACAGCCTACTAAGTCTGTCTGCAGTCCCTAATTCAAATTGTCCTCCACTGTCTAAATCGGAGCTTCCACCTTCTGGCTTTCGGCCTATAGTATCAGAAATTAAACTGCATTTGGCCTTCAACTTTGGTTAGGGCCTACTAACGGCTTCTGCCCCTCCCTGGTGTTGCCCTCAACTAAATAAAGCTGAGCTTCAACCTTCTGCTCCAAATTACCATTTTAAAAAATGCAATAGGCTTTTCCGGCCTACTAAAGGTGTCTGTCTGTGTGCCCCTGCCTGGTGTTGTCCTCAACTAAATAAAGCTGAGCTTCAAACTTCTGCTCCAAATTACCATTTTAAAAAATGCAATAGGCTTTTCCGGCCTACTAAAGGTGTCTGTCTGTGTGCCCCTGCCTGGTGTTGTCCTCAACTAAATAAAGCTGAGCTTCAACCTTCTGCTCCAAATTACCATTTTAAAAAATGCAATAGGCTTTTCCGGCCTACTAAAGGTGTCTGTCTGTGTGCCCCTGCCTGGTGTTGTCCTCAACTAAATAAAGCTGAGCTTCAACCTTCCGGCTCTCATTAAGTGGTTTTAAAAAAAAAAAATGGTGGTTAGGGCCTACTAACGGCTTCTGCCCCTCCCTGGTGTTACCCTCAACTAAATAAAGCTGAGCTTCAACCTTCTGCTCCAAATTACCATTTTAAAAAATGCAATAGGCTTTTCCGGCCTACTAAAGGTGTCTGTCTGTGTGCCCCTGCCTGGTGTTGTCCTCAACTAAATAAAGCTGAGCTTCAAACTTCTGCTCCAAATTACCATTTTAAAAAATGCAATAGGCTTTTCCGGCCTACTAAAGGTGTCTGTCTGTGTGCCCCTGCCTGGTGTTGCCCTCAACTAAATAAAGCTGAGCTTCAACCTTCTGCTCCAAATTACCATTTCAAAAAATGCAATAGGCTTTTCCGGCCTACTAAAGGTGTCTGTCTGTGTGCCCCTGCCTGGTGTTGTCCTCAACTAAATAAAGCTGAGCTTCAACCTTCTGCTCCAAATTACCATTTTAAAAAATGCAATAGGCTTTTCCGGCCTACTAAAGGTGTCTGTCTGTGTGCCCCTGCCTGGTGTTGTCCTCAACTAAATAAAGCTGAGCTTCAACCTTCCGGCTCTCATTAAGTGGTTTTAAAAAAAAAAAATGGTGGTTAGGGCCTACTAACGGCTTCTGCCCCTCCCTGGTGTTGCCCTCAACTAAATAAAGCTGAGCTTCAACCTTCTGCTCCAAATTACCATTTTAAAAAATGCAATAGGCTTTTCCGGCCTACTAAAGGTGTCTGTCTGTGTGCCCCTGCCTGGTGTTGCCCTCAACTAAATAAAGCTGAGCTTCAACCTTCTGCTCCAAATTACCATTTTAAAAAATGCAATAGGCTTTTCCGGCCTACTAAAGGTGTCTGTCTGTGTGCCCCTGCCTGGTGTTGCCCTCAACTAAATAAAGCTGAGCTTCAACCTTCTGCTCCAAATTACCATTTTAAAAAATGCAATAGGCTTTTCCGGCCTACTAAAGGTGTCTGTCTGTGTGCCCCTGCCTGGTGTTGTCCTCAACTAAATAAAGCTGAGCTTCAACCTTCCGGCTCTCATTAAGTGGTTTTAAAAAAAAAAAATGGTGGTTAGGGCCTACTAATGGCTTCTGCCCCTGCCTGGTGTTGCCCTCAACTAAATAAAGCTGAGCTTCAACCTTCTGCTCCAAATTACCATTTTAAAAAATGCAATAGGCTTTTCCGGCCTACTAAAGGTGTCTGTCTGTGTGCCCCTGCCTGGTGTTGTCCTCAACTAAATAAAGCTGAGCTTCAACCTTCCGGCTCTCATTAAGTGGTTTTAAAAAAAAAAAATGGTGGTTAGGGCCTACTAACGGCTTCTGCCCATGCCTGGTGTTGCCCTCAACTAAATAAAGCTGAGCTTCAACCTTCTGCTCCAAATTACCATTTTAAAAAATGCAATAGGCTTTTCCGGCCTACTAAAGGTGTCTGTCTGTGTGCCCCTGCCTGGTGTTGCCCTCAACTAAATAAAGCTGAGCTTCAACCTTCTGCTCCAAATTACCATTTTAAAAAATGCAATAGGCTTTTCCGGCCTACTAAAGGTGTCTGTCTGTGTGCCCCTGCCTGGTGTTGTCCTCAACTAAATAAAGCTGAGCTTCAACCTTCTGCTCCAAATTACCATTTTAAAAATTGCAATAGGCTTTTCCGGCCTACTAAAGGTGTCTGTCTGTGTGCCCCTGCCTGGTGTTGCCCTCAACTAAATAAAGCTGAGCTTCAACCTTCTGCTCCAAATTACCATTTTAAAAAATGCAATAGGCTTTTCCGGCCTACTAAAGGTGTCTGTCTGTGTGCCCCTGCCTGGTGTTGTCCTCAACTAAATAAAGCTGAGCTTCAACCTTCCGGCTCTCATTAAGTGGTTTTAAAAAAAAAAAATGGTGGTTAGGGCCTACTAACGGCTTCTGCCCCTGCCTGGTGTTGCCCTCAACTAAATAAAGCTGAGCTTCAACCTTCTGCTCCAAATTACCATTTTAAAAAATGCAATAGGCTTTTCCGGCCTACTAAAGGTCTCTGTCTGTGTGCCCCTGCCTGGTGTTGTCCTCAACTAAATAAAGCTGAGCTTCAACCTTCCGGCTCTCATTAAGTGGTTTAAAAAAAAAAAAATGGTGGTTAGGGCCTACTAACGGCTTCTGCCCCTCCCTGGTGTTGCCCTCAACTAAATAAAGCTGAGCTTCAACCTTCTGCTCCAAATTACCATTTTAAAAAATGCAATAGGCTTTTCCGGCCTACTAAAGGTGTCTGCCCCTCCCTGGTGTTGTCCTCAACTGAACAAAGCTGAGCTTCCACATTCTGGCTTTCGCCCTATACTATCAGATATTAAACTGCATTTGGCCTACTAGTGTGGTTAGGCCCTTGAAACAGTGTCTGCTGCTCTTGGGTTTGCTACTCCACTGAACAAAGCAATGCCGCCTGTTTAGTCCTGTTACCAATTTTGAACTGCATGTAGCCTACTTTATTCTTTGGCCCTATATCTGTTTCCTCCTCATCCTGCCCATTGCCCAGCCACTGCTACATGAGTCTGCTGGTACATTGACCTAGACCACTACATTCCCCTTGCACTCTACACAGCCAGAATCTGACCCTGCTGAAAGTAAGGTTCCCCTTCCCGCATGTTATACCACCTTACACAGGGACAAAGAGGAAGGTGCAGATGAAAGTGCAGGTTCCTTCATCAGGTGGGGGGGCATACTCGTTGGCGACGTCACTGGCACAGGGCCCCTCAGAGTACGCAAAAGTGTCGCTGCTGGTGGGAGGCGCCCCCGCCATGCAAACACACCGCCGTACTTTGAGGGGCCCTGTGCCAGTGGCAATGCGAACGAGTGGGCCCCCCCCTGCTTGCTCAGGATCACAGCACTTGCAACGTTTAAATACTTACCTTTCCCTGCAACACCGCCATGACGTAGTCCGCATTTCCTGGGCCCACGAAAAACTTGAGCCAGCCCTACTCCCCCCACAACTTTCCCCCAATTCCCTATGCCCAACTATTATTATACAGTTAATTAAGATTGGCAAGCTTCAGAAACAAGAATGGATGTTTTTGGCATTAAAATGGGCACTGTAGGTGTTTTCCTGGCCTCCACTCACTGCCGACTATGCTTCCCCATTGACTTGCATTGGGTTTCGTGTTTCGGTCGATCCCCGACTTTTAGCGATAATCGGCCGACTGCACTCGACTCGACTCTGGACAAAATCGGGTTTCCCAAAACCCTACTCGATCTTAAAAAAATGAAAGTCGCTCAACCCTAGTTGACAGGAGAGGTGAGCGATGAGGTGAATATTAATTGTGTTCTTTTTTTTCCTACTTTATAAGTTTATTATGCTCTAGGATCTCTACAGACCCAGAACATTAACATGGACATTACTTTTGTTGAGAATAAATTCAATTCTAATTCTAACAAATTCATATTGGGAAAAACATAAACATTCACAGAGAAGAATCTCTGTTAACGCCCCCTTGGTCAAAAGGAAAATTTGCATATTGGGTGTAGTAAAATTCAGAAGCCAATATCTCCACAATATAGTGAAGAAAATCAAAAAGAAAAAAAAGACAAAAAATGTTTTAATAATCCTTTATTATAAGGTAGCTAGTTACAAATTTTTTTAAAAAGTATTGAAAGTTACTCTTTAAAAAAGTTATGCTAACAAGTAGTGGTGCCACCGACACTGGGGAAATAAATAGGTAAATAGCTATAGATGCTAATACTAATAAATAGCTATAGATACTAATTTCCATATTAATTTTTAGGCACAGAACTGTATATTAAATTCAGGTATTGCTACAACAAGCACTGACAATTTTACTGATTCACCAATTTCGGTAGCAATCACTCCTCTTCCGCTGATATAAGACACACATCCTATGAGCCACCTACACAATCTGTTACTCATGGTGTTTCGTCACGTTCCTCCTAAAGCTGTGTAGAAGTTTCTATTTTAATTGCAAGGCTTCTTTGCTGTAAATATTCTTAGTTCTCGTTTTTAATTTAGAAGATGTCGGCGTGAGAAGGCTCATTATTCATTCAAGACTATAAAGGATGTTCTATGTCAAGAACCACAAAAATGTCGCTCATGGCAAAATTATTTACAAGGCTGTCTATGAATGTATTCATGTTTCTAATCAGTAAAAATGTTACGAACTGTCAAAAAAACTAAATAATTGTATATCTTACTGGTTCAATGTTATCCTTTAACCCCAACTTACCGGTATTCGGCTAGTAGAATACTTCTTTATGTTATTGTATGACACTTTTATTTTTGTCACGTTTGTGTGTTAACTTTTGATTCCAAATTTTACTTTTGGGTTCTGGTTTAAGCAAATCAAAAACTCTATAATTTAGCTTTTCAAAGAAATATGTTAAATTCTCCACTTATGAGCAACTTCTACTCCTCCCATTTGCCTCTAAAATGCATCATACACTGGAAAAAAAAAGTTGGTCAAGACAAGACCAACTGTTAGCTAACTGAGGGATCAGATTACAGCAGCTGCCTTTTGAAGTCTAGGGGAAGAGGAGAAGGAGGAAAAGATGGGATCAGATTACAGAAGCTGCCTTTTGAGGTCTAGGGAAGAAGGAGAGGGAGGAAAAAAGCGGATCAGATTACACAAGTTTTCTTTGGAAGTCTAGGGGAAAATAAGGGATCAGATTACAGCAGCTGCTGTTTACAGTCAAGGGGAAGAGGGAGCTAGGAAAAAAATCAGAGTACTGCAGCTGCCTTTTGAAGTCCAGGGAAATAGGAGATGAAGGAAAAGAAGGGATCAGATTACAGAAACAGTCTTTTGAAATCTAGGAAAGGGAGGAAAATAGGGGTTCAGATTACAGAAGTTTCCTTTTGAAGTTTAGGGGAAAAGAAGAGATTAGATTACAGCAGCTGCCATTTGAATCAGCTGCCATTTGAAGTCTATGGAAAGGGGGCTAGGAAAAAGGGGGATCAGATTACAGCAGCTGCCTTTTTAAGTCTGGGGAAAGCAGAGAATAAGGTACAGAGGGCATCAGATTATATCAGCTGCCTTTTGAGGCATAAGGAAAGAGGAGAGGCAGAAAAGGGGAATCAGATTACAGTAGCTTCCTTTTGAAGTCTAGGGGAAAAGAAGGGATCAGGTTACAGCAGCTGCTGTTTGAAGTCTGGGGTAAGAGTGGGTAGGAAAAAAGGGGATCAGATTACCACAGCTGCCTTTTGAAGTCTAGAGAAAGAGGAGGGGTGGGAAAAAAGGGGATCAGGTTACAACAGCTGCATTTTCAAGTATAGGGTAAGAGGAGGAGGAAAGAAGAGGGGATGAGATTACAGCAGCTGCCTTTTGTAGTGTAGATAAAAAGGAGATGGAGGAAAAGAGGTGATCAGATTACAGAAGTTTCCTTTTGAAGTCTAGGGGAAGTGGAGAGGGAGGAAAAGAGATGAACGGATTAAAAGAGACATGCTACTGCTATTTGGTGTTTTATTTCACCCTAGCGGTGGGTATAATGTAATGTTCTCCATGTTGCTGCTACTTGTGAACATGTGCTACATAGAGACAGGAGAGCAGGAACTCCTCATGTCAGTGTGCACTATGTCTCCACCAGCCAGCTCAGAGACAACAGAAAATTAGAGATTGAGCCTTCAAAAAATGTCACGTATAATATATGTGCAAAACTATTTATGAATGCATTTATGTTCAGAATCCATAAATTTATTATAAACTGTCAAAGAAAAAAAATGTTTTACTGAAATAAATATAAAAAAAATGAGTCTTGGGATTTCCGACTCACCCCCTATAGATGATGTTTAGGCGACATTTACAGTATAAAGTGTGTGGGCCCCTTAAGAAATTGTGAATTGTTGATACTTTAACTATCCCGGATTTCTGGTTGACTTTGATGCTAGGAGGACATTTGGTAGATTCAGGTGCACTTTTTAGCTTCATGACTATGGAAGGGTTCGTAATCATAAGTGACATACAACACTATAAATACTGCTATCAATGTTGCCTGCCAGGAAAAATTATCCAAAGAGACAGTCGATATTATTGCTGTGACCCCTTTGGTAGGAGGTCTAGTTCACATTTTCTCTAATGGTTAGTAAAGGATTATCTACATGGACTAGAGAGATTTCCATCAACCCTCTCTCCCACTAAAGGCCCCGTCTCACATAGCGATTTACCAACGATCACGACCAGCGATACGACCTGGCCGTGATCGTTGGTAAGTCGTTGTGTGGTCGCTGGGGAGCTGTCACACAGACAGCTCTCTCCAGCAACCAACGATCAGGGAAACGACTTCGGCATCGTTGAAACTGTCTTCAACAATGCCGAAGTCCCCCTGCAGCACCCGGGTAACCAGGGTAAACATCGGGTTACTAAGCGCAGGGCCGCGCTTAGTAACCCGATGTTTACCCTAGTTACCAAAAAAAACAAACAGTACATACTCACCATCTGATGTCCATCAGGTCCCTTGCCGTCTGCTTCCCGCTCTGACTGAGTGCCGCCGTACAGTGAGAGCAGAGCGCAGCGGTGACGTCACTGCTGTGCTGTGCTCTCACTGTACGGCGACACTCAGTCAGAGCAGGAAGCAGACGGCAAGGGACCTGACGGACATCAGATGGTGAGTATGTACTGTTTTTTTTTTTTTACATTTACGCTGGTAACCAGGGTAAACATCGGGTTACTAAGCGCGGCCCTGCGCTTAGTAACCCGATGTTTACCCTGGTTACCAGTGAAGACATCGCTGAATCCGTGTCACACACACCGATTCAGCGATGTCAGCGGGACCTCAACGACCAAAAAAAGGTCCAGGCCATTCCGACACGACCAGCGATCTCACAGCAGGGGCCTGATCGCTGGTACGTGTCACACATAGCGAGATCGCTATGGAGGTCGCTGTTGCGTCACAAAACTTGTGACTCAGCAGCGATCTCACTAGCGATCTCGCTATGTGAGACGGGGCCTTTAGGGATCACTCACACGACCGTAAATTCTCTCATCCAAGAGAATTGGGTAAATTACACTAATGACCCTCTAATCAGACTCTGATCAGAGTGTCAGCATATTGTGTTCCGATTCTTTCGGGTGAAAAAAATCGGAGCACACTTTGATGAGAAAATGGCGAACAAGATTTCTTCATCTTCTCCATTGTGTGAGTCCACAGAAATTGGACTGCATTCATATGTCATCCGAGTGCAGTAATATGATTTCCACGCATCCATAGACTTGAATGAGTGAGTAGCATCCAATTTCAGAGTGAAATCACAGAATACTACAATTTTTTTTCACAGACAGATTCCGTCAGTGAAAAAAAAAAAAAAATCGGGCATCAGCACTACCCCAGTGACTAACATTGGCCCGAGCGCTTTCCAGTAAAACATAACATTTGTCCGATGTATACACTGGTGTGAGCCCTAAGGATGCTTATTCTGTGTATTCACTCATCCCAACACATGCCCAGTCCAAACAGTGGACCGTCAACAGGTTCTTGAAATAAGGAACCGTCTACATTAACCCCTTAACGTCCAATGACGGATATATCGGACATTGCACGCCTCCCCCTGTTTGGTGTGGGCTCCGGCGATGAGCCCGCACCTTTTCCAGCACATGACAACTGATCTGATCAGCTGACATCTGCCCCTAACAGCCGCGGGTGGAATCACAATTCACCCGCAGCTGTTTACATGTTAAATGTCGCTGTCAAGCTCTGACAGTAGCATTTAGCATGCACGTGCAGGAAGAGCGTCATTACCTCCTCCCATCGGCGCCCATGTCACATGACCGCGGGTCACCGATGGGTTGGCATGACAACTCGTGGTCTGCAGGAGACCCCTGTGGTGGTCATAGCCGGATAGCTATGAGCGCCGACCACTGGGCTCATAGCTAGTGAGCATTTCTGCTACTTAGAGCAGGGCAGCAGTCATGATCGTATGATCGCAGCTTCTAGTCTACCATGGGGACTATTGAAGCAAGTAAAAAGTAAAAAAATAAAGTTTTAAAAAAATATAAAAAAATGAAAAATTATAAAAGTTCAACTCACCCCCCTTTCACCCCATTCAAAATAAAACAATAATAAAAAAAATCAAATATACACACATTTGGTATTGCCATGTTCAGAATCGCCCGATCTATCAATAAATAAAAATAATTAATCCGATTGGTAGATGGCGTAGCGAGAAAATAAATCAAAACATCAGAATTACTTTTTTTGGTCCCTGCAACATTGAATTAAAATGCAATAACAGGTGATCGAAAGATCATATACACACCAAAATGGTATCATTAGCAACAACAGCTCAGCACGCAAAAAATAAGCCCTCACTCGACCCCAGATCACGAAAAATGGAGACGCTACGGGTCTCGGAATATGGCGACATTTTTTTTTACAAACGTTGGATTTTTTTCATCACTTAAATAAAAAAAGAACCTAGACATGTTTGGTGTCTGTGAACTCGTAATGACCTGGAGCATCATAAAGGCAGGTCAGTTTTAGCATTTAGTGCACATGGTAAAAAAAATCCAAAAAACAATTTTGGAATTGCACTTTTTTGCAATTTCACCTCGCTTGGAATTTTTTTCCCATTTTTCAGTACATCATATGGTAAAATCAATGGTGTCGTTCAAAAGTACAACTTGTCCCGCAAAAAAACAAGCCCTCACATGGCCATATTGACCAGACAGTAAAAAAGTTATGGCTCTGGGAAGAAGGGGAGAAAAAACAAAAAGATAAAAGCGGAAATACCCCTGGTTAGTGTTGAGCATTCCGATACTGCAAGTATCGGGTATCGGCCGATACTTGCTGTATCGGAATTCCGATACCGAGATCCGATACTTTTGTGGTATCGGGTATCGGGTATCGAAACAACATTAATGTAATAATGTGTAAAAGAGAGAATTAAAATAAAAAATATTGCTATACTCACCTCTCCGACGCAGCCCGGACCTCAGCGAGGGAACCGGCAGCGTTGTTTGTTTAAAATTCGCGCGTTTACTTGGTTACGTGAAGTCCCGGCTTGTGATTGGTCGCGGCGGCCATGTTGCCGGGACGCGGACCAATCACAGCAAGCCGTGACGTAATTTCAGGTCCTTGCAGGATTTTAAAATTACGTTCCGGCGTTGTGATTGGGCGCGTCATGGTCACATGGGCGACGTAACCAATCACAAGCCGGGACGTCACGGGAGGCTGGACACGCGCACATTTTAAAATGCGCGCGTGTCCAGCCTCCCGTGACGTCCCAGCTTGTGATTGGTCGCAGCGGCCATGTTGCCGGGACGCGGACCAATCACAACGCCGGAACGTAATTTTAAAATCCTGCAGGACCTGAAATTACGTCACGGCTTGCTGTGATTGGTCCGCGTCCCGGCAACATGGCCGCCGCGACCAATCACAAGCCGTGACGTCACGGGAGGCTGGACACGCGCACATTTTAAAATGCGCGCGTCCAGCCTCCCGGCTTGTGATTGGTTGACCGCGATGCAACCAATCACAAGCCGGGACGTCACGGGAGGCTGGACAAGCGCGCATTTTAAAATACGCGCGTGTCCAGCCTCCCGTGACGTCACGTCTTGTGATTAGTTGCGTCGCCCATGTGACTGCGGCGCAACCAATCACAACGCCGGGACGTAATTTTAAAATCCTGCAGGACCTGAAATTACGTCACGGCTTGCTGTGATTGGTCCGCGTCCCGGCAACATGGCCGCCGCGACCAATCACAAGCCGGGACTTCACGTAACCAAGTAAACGCGCGAATTTTAAACAAAGAACGCTGCCGGTTCCCTCGGTAAGGTGCCAGTTCCCTCGGAGAGGTGAGTATAGCAATATTTTTTATTTTAATTCTTTCTTTTACACATTAATATGGTTCCCAGGGCCTGAAGGAGAGTTTCCTCTCCTTCAGACCCTGGGAACCATCAGGAATACCGTCCGATACTTGAGTCCCATTGACTTGTATTGGTATCGGGTATCGGTATCGGATTGGATCCGATACTTTGCCGGTATCGGCCGATACTTTCCGATACCGATACTTTCAAGTATCGGACGGTATCGCTCAACACTACCCCTGGTCCTTAAAGGGTTAACTCCATCACGTCATAATGCAGCGCCCCAGAGTCCTGGTCGTTGCAGTACTGTGGCTCCGCCACTAAGGGGAGCTATGGTACGTCTGATGGCACTGAAGGAGTTCATCTGATCAGGTATCACAGACACCAATACATTTCACCGCCGGGCCTCCAGGGGGAGCTAAGGGTTCTATTTACTAGGCCACTCTCCACACACAGGTAAAACTGGGGGTCAGGCAGGAAGTTAGACAGAAAGCTGACTGGGTTGGAACCAGGCAACACCTTGTGGCAGAGGGTGTTGCAGGAGAAGATTCAGTAGGGTCCCTGTCAGGGGTGGGATCCTGACAGGGGCTTGGCAACTTGAGCGAACGTAACGGGACCGTGCCTGCACAGTATAGCGGCGGTGCCCAAGAAGGGACTGTGTTATGACCCCAGTGGACAGGGTCTCAGAGGAACGTGTAAGTCTGCAAGATACAAAAATCCAGCTCATAGGGCTGTGGTAACTGGGTTGACCAAATAGCTACTCCTAACGCCAACACTAGAAGTAGCCGGGGATCATGCCTACGGGGATCGCTAGATGACTCGCGCCAGCCGGAGAATCTAACTACCCCTAGGAGAAGAAAACAAAGACCTCTCTTGCCTCCAGAGAAAGGGACCCCAAAGCAAGATACAAGCCCCCCACAAATAATAACCGTGAGGTAAGAGGAAATGACAAACACAGAAATGAACCAGGTTCAGCAAAGAGAGGCCAGCTTACTAATAGCAGAATATAGCAAGATAACTTATCTGGTCAACAAAAACCCTATAAAAATCCACGCTGGAGATTCAAGAACCCCCGAACCGTCTAACGGTCCGGGGGGAGAACACCAGCCCCCTAGAGCTTCCAGCAAAGGTCAGGATACAGATAGGAACAAGCTGGACAAAAATACCAAACAAAAACAAAAGCAAAAAGCAAAGAAGCAGACTTAGCTTGAAAAACAGGAACCAGGATCAGAGGACAAGAGCACAACAGATTAGCTCTGATTTCAACGATGCCAGGCATTGAACTGAAGGTCCAGGGAGCTTATATAGCAACGCCCCTGAACTAACGGCCCAGGTGAGGATAAAGAAAAAGACAGACGCTCCAGAGTCAAATCACTAATGACCACTAGAGGGAGCAAAAAGCAAAATCACAACAGTACCCCCCCCTTAGTGAGGGGTCACCGAACCCTCACCACGACCACCAGGGCGATCAGGATGAGCGGCGTGAAAGGCACGAACTAAATCGGCCGCATGAACATCAGAGGCGACCACCCAGGAATTATCTTCCTGACCATAGCCCTTCCACTTGACCAGGTACTGAAGCCTCCGCCTGGAGAGACGAGAATCCAAGATCTTCTCCACCACGTACTCCAACTCGCCCTCAACCAACACCGGAGCAGGAGGCTCAGCAGAAGGAACCACAGGCACAACGTACCGCCGCAACAAGGACCTATGAAACACGTTGTGGATAGCAAACGACACAGGAAGATCCAGGCGAAAGGATACAGGATTAAGAATTTCCAATATCTTGTAAGGACCAATAAAACGAGGTTTAAATTTGGGAGAGGAAACCTTCATAGGAACAAAGCGGGAAGAAAGCCACACCAAATCCCCAACACGTAGTCGGGGACCCACACCGCGGCGGCGGTTGGCAAAGCGCTGAGCCCTCTCCTGTGACAACTTCAAGTTGTCCACCACAAGATTCCAGATCCGCTGCAACCTATCCACCACAGAATCCACCCCAGGGCAGTCAGAAGGTTCCACATGACCCGAAGAAAAACGAGGGTGGAAACCAGAGTTGCAGAAAAACGGCGAAACCAAGGTGGCGGAACTAGCCCGATTATTAAGGGCAAACTCAGCTAACGGCAAGAAGGTCACCCAATCGTCCTGATCAGCAGAGACAAAACACCTCAAATAAGCCTCCAAAGTCTGATTAGTTCGCTCCGTCTGTCCATTAGTCTGAGGATGGAAAGCAGACGAAAACGACAAGTCAATGCCCATCCTACTACAAAAGGATCGCCAGAATCTGGAAACGAACTGGGATCCTCTGTCTGACACAATATTCTCAGGGATGCCGTGCAAACGAACCACGTTCTGGAAAAACACAGGAACCAGATCGGAAGAGGAAGGCAGCTTAGGCAAAGGAACCAAATGGACCATCTTGGAGAAGCGATCACATATCACCCAGATAACAGACATGCCCTGAGACACCGGAAGATCAGAAATGAAATCCATGGAGATATGTGTCCAAGGTCTCTTAGGGACAGGCAAGGGCAAGAGCAACCCGCTGGCACGAGAACAGCAAGGCTTAGCTCGAGCACAAGTCCCACAGGACTGTACAAATGACCGCACATCCCTAGACAAGGAAGGCCACCAAAAGGATCTGGCCACCAGATCTCTGGTGCCAAAAATTCCTGGGTGACCTGCCAACACCGAGGAATGAACCTCGGAAATGACTCTGCTGGTCCACTTATCAGGCACAAACAGTCTGTCAGGTGGACAAGAATCAGGCCTATCAGCCTGAAATCTCTGCAACACACGTCGCAGATCAGGAGAAATAGCTGACAAGATAATACCATCCTTAAGAATACCAACAGGTTCAGCGACTCCAGGAGCATCAGGCACAAAGCTCCTGGAAAGAGCATCGGCCTTCACATTCTTTGAACCTGGTAAATACGAGACAACAAAGTCAAAACGGGAGAAAAACAATGACCAGCGGGCCTGTCTAGGATTCAGGCGTTTAGCAGACTCGAGATACATCAGATTTTTGTGATCAGTCAAGACCACCACACGATGCTTAGCACCCTCGAGCCAATGACGCCACTCCTCAAATGCCCATTTCATGGCCAACAACTCCCGATTGCCCACATCATAATTTCGCTCCGCAGGCGAAAACTTCCTAGAGAAAAAGGCGCAAGGTCTCATAACAGAGCAACGAGGGCCTCTCTGCGACAAAACGGCCCCTGCTCCAATCTCTGAAGCATCCACCTCAACTTGAAAGGGAAGCGAGACATCAGGCTGGCACAAAACAGGCGCCGAAGTAAACCGACGTTTCAACTCCTGGAAAGCCTCCACGGCAGCAGGAGCCCAATTAACCACATCGGAGCCCTTCTTGGTCATATCCGTCAAAGGTTTCACAATGCTAGAAAAGTTAGCGATAAAACGACGGTAGAAGTTAGCGAAACCCAAGAACTTCTGAAGACTCTTAACTGACGAGGGCTGAGTCCAATCAAGAATAGCTCGGACCTTGACTGGGTCCATCTCCACAGCAGAAGGGGAAAAAATGAACCCCAAAAAGGGAACCTTCTGTACACCAAAAAGACACTTTGAGCCCTTGACAAACAAAGAATTTTCACGCAAAATTTTAAAGACCATCCTGACCTGCTCCACATGCGAGTCCCAATTATCAGAAAAAACCAGTATATCATCCAGATAAACGATCAGAAATTTATCCAGATAGTTCCGGAAAATGTCATGCATAAAGGACTGAAAAACTGAAGGGGCATTAGAGAGCCCAAAAGGCATCACCAAGTACTCAAAATGACCTTCGGGCGTATTGAATGCGGTTTTCCATTCATCCCCTTGCTTAATGCGCACAAGGTTGTACGCACCACGAAGGTCTATCTTGGTAAACCATTTGGCACCTTTAATCCGGGCAAACAAGTCAGACAACAGCGGCAAAGGATACTGAAATTTGACAGTGATCTTATTTAAAAGCCGATAGTCAATACAAGGCCTCAAAGATCCGTCCTTTTTAGCCACAAAAAAGAATCCCGCACCAAGAGGGGAAGAAGACGGACGGATGTGTCCTTTCTCCAGAGACTCCTTGATATATGAACGCATAGCGGTATGTTCAGGTATCGACAGATTAAACAGTCTTCCCTTAGGAAATTTACTGCCTGGAATCAAATCTATTGCACAGTCACATTCCCTATGAGGAGGCAATGCACTGGACCTGGACTTGCTAAAGACATCCTGATAATCAGACAAGTACTCCGGAACTTCCGAAGGCGTAGAAGAAGCAATAGACACAGGCAGGGAATCCTCATGAATACCACGACAGCCCCAACTAGACACTGACATAGCCTTCCAGTCAAGGACTGGATTATGGGTCTGTAACCATGGCAGCCCCAAAACAACCAAATCATGCATTTTATGTAGAACGAGAAAACGTATCACCTCGCGGTGTTCAGGAGTCATGCACATGGTAACCTGTGTCCAATACTGCGGCTTATTTTCTGCCAATGGCGTAGCATCAATACCCCTAAGAGGGATAGGATTTTCTAATGGTTCAAGAATAAAACCACAGCGCTTAGCAAATGAGAGATCCATAAGACTCAGGGCAGCACCTGAATCTACAAACGCCATGACAGGATAAGATGACAGTGAGCAAATCAAAGTTACAGACAGAATAAACTTAGGATGCAAATTACCAACGGTGACAGGACTAACAACCTTAGATATACGTTTAGAGCATGCTGAGATAACATGTGTAGAATCACCACAGTAGTAGCACAAGCCATTCCGGCGTCTATGAATTTTCCTCTCATTTCTAGTCAGGATTCTATCACATTGCATCAAATCAGGTGTCCGTTCAGACAACACCATGAGGGAATTTGCGGTTTTTCTATCACATTGCATCACATCAGGTGTCTGTTCAGACAACAACATGAGGGAATTTGCGGTTTTGCGCTCCCGCAACCGCCTGTCAATTTGAATAGCCAGGGACATGGTATCATTCAGACCTGTGGGAATGGGAAAACCCACCATAACATTCTTAATGGCCTCAGAAAGGCCATTTCTAAAATTAGCGGCCAGTGCACACTCGTTCCAATGTGTCAGTGTAAGAGGGTGGTGCTGTTATGCATAATAAGAAACACGCTGTCACTTTAAGAGGTTGCACCCCCCTTTGTCTATGTGATGGTATGTTCTGCTGTTCTCCCCTGCTCTTGTTTTGCTATGGACTGCTCAAGGCTGAGTGAAGAGGTGGAGCTGTAGCAGCGTGCAGGAAGAAGTCTCCAGAGGGAAGATAGAAAGACTGTGTGTTGTGTTCCGTCCTGTTTTGCAAGGAAGAGACTTTGGCTGCAAGAAAGAGTACACAGCTTGAGACGAACTGTGTTTGTCAGATAGACTTTCCCGTTTACAGCAAAGAGTGGCTGTTCTGCGCTGGTTGGGGAAGCCACGAAGATACTTGAAAGGGGACTTACAGTTTCCAGGAGCAAGGAGAAGACCACGCTTAGCACAGCTGATAGGAATCCGTGCGCACCACCGTTGTGGACTTTTGGGGGCCCCCTGGGACTGGACCTGTGTCCCCAACATCACCGTGAGTCTGTTCCTGCCTGGTGCACCAGTTAGGGTCTAGTGCAGGCTACAGTAGCTAGAGCACGGTATCCGTGTGGCCTGCGTAGTAGAGGCCAGGGAGGATATATGCAGAGTAGCATTGAGCTATATATGTTTTATTGTGTAAAGTTGCTGGTGAGATAGATTCTGAGTTTATGATTGTTGAAGCACTGTGCGGTTATATAGACAAGTTGACTCATGTGCATTATCTTTTGCTATTGTAAATACGCTTTTGCATCTTCCATGTCCCCTCCATTCCCTGTCTCCCAATAAATCTATCCTTTGTTGATTGCACCTCGTCTTGTGTACAGTAGTCTCCTGCACCGTGGTGGTCCCCGGGCCATCGCTTCAAGTGGCGCTGCGAGCAGGGTACTGTCACTAAGATGGAGGCAGCAGACAGCAATGGCGGGAATGCTAACATTAATGGGGACGCTGTGGGCATTGGTGGAACCCCTGCAAGGACACTCCCTATGGGCACCATATTTAGTGTGCTCCCAAAATTTGACGGCAAGAATATGCCACTGTCCGACTGGGTGTCTCGGCTGCAATGCACCCTGAAGATTTATAACATAAGCCCAGTCCTTGAAGTGGATATTGCTTTAACTGCCCTAGAGGGGGAAGCCCGCAGAAATGTCTGCGTACAACCAGAACTCACCCGCAGTACCCTGAAGGAGCTAGTGAAGTTCCTGGAAGAGATCTACGGTGAGACCGCTAGCGCGGGACATCTTCGCGCCAAATTTTTCTCTAGGCTGCAGCGGGAAGAAGAAGGAATTTCTCAGTATGCAACAGTACTGCAAGAAGTGTTCGAAGAGGTGCAGAGAAAGGAGGCAGATGGACTTGGCGGCATGGGCTCTAAAGACCGGATACTCCGGGAGCAATTCATTCTGGGACTACACAGTACATCCTTGAGGAGAGCACTGTCAGAACGGGTCCGGGCAGACCCGGCCCTTACGTTTCGTCAAGTCCTGGCGGAAACAGTGGCCCGAAGTAAAGAAGAAAGCTATGCGTCTGGAGTGATGCGTGTCCAGAGCACCAATGCCAGAGGGGACCCAAACCATCAAGAAGTGCTGGTCCAGGTAGTGCAAGATTTGCAGCGGTCCCTTGTGAACGTACAAGAGAAACTGACCCAGATGGAGCGGAGAGTGGGGGAACTACAAGAAACTGACCAACCATACTCATACAACCATTCTTCGGCCCGATCGACAAGGAATCAGTGGGAACAAGCCCCCTCCCGTCAGACATCGGCGGCCCGAGGACAGGCTGGAAGTACCCCTCGGCGAGGGGGAGGCGTTCAATGCTGGGAGTGTAGAGGACGGGGGCACCTTGCCAGAGACTGTCGGAACTATACTCAAGGCCAGTGGAAGCCGCCGTTAAACTACCAACCCCCGCAGTAGTGCGGCACTCTGCGGGGGAGGCGAGAAGAGAGGCCGCTCCATATCATAACGAACACTTGATCGCTGGGAGCCCCATCCTACGTGCTGAATTTGAAGGAGTTCTGGTGGATTGCCTGGTAGATACCGGGTCACAAGTGACAACGATGCCAGAAGCATACTTCAAGCAGCATTTCCAGGACCTGGCCAAGCCAGAGAAAGAGACATTGATCCGGTTGTTTGCTGCCAACCAACAACCGATCCCGGTCACAGGGGTCGTGTGGATGAATATTCGAATCTGTGGCCAAGAAGTTGGGAGAAAAGGGATCTTGCTAGTCCCTGAGCCTATCAAGAAAGATGTGCCTGTAGTACTGGGAATGAATATCCTACGTGAACTCGATCAGATTATGTTTACCAAGCGGGGACCTGGATATTGGAAGAAGGCTACCCCACATAAGCCTACTCAAGAAGCCCTTCAACGACTGATCCACGTCTGTGGGACGCAGAAGAGTGTGCCATCTTATCAGACGGTAGGGGTCATCCGGGCTCCTGGGAAAGAACCTGTAATCTTACCTCCCGAGCAAGAAACTATAGTGTACCTCCCAGTGGGGACTCACCGCAACCTTGATGGGTTGGAAGTGGTTGTTCAGCCCGTGGTAGGCGGAGGAGTGGATCAAGAAGTCATGATAGCTCGTACGATAGCTGTGGTCCAGCGAGGACATGTCCCCATAAGAGCTTTGAATGTGAGCCCCAGGGAGGTCGCCTTGCCACGAGGGACAGATCTGGCCCTGGTGTACCTGCATAAGGGTGAAGTGGTGAGTCAGAAGGAGATGTCTTTATCACCGAAAGAAGGCATGGGGTGGGCCCTGGCAGTTGCTGCGGAAGACGAAGAGACACCATCCCCGGAGTGGAGTGGACGGGTCATCCTTGAGCAAATGGAAGTGGATGTGAAGGCTATGGGCCCTGAGCGTGTGCAAGCGATAGAAACTATGCTGTGGAAGAATCAGGCCGCATTTGCCCGTCATGCCGAAGATTTCGGCTGTACTGAAGCCATCACGCATGAGATCCCGACTGGGGAAGCTCGTCCAATTCGAGAACGATACCGGCAGATCCCGCCCAAAATGTACCAAGAGGTGAAAACATTACTGAGGCAGATGCTGGATTCAGGAGTGGTGCAGAGTAGTCAGAGCCCTTGGGCAGCCCCGGTGGTGCTCGTCAAGAAAAAGGACGGGACCATCCGGTTCTGTGTAGATTACAGAAAACTCAATGCCTGCACTGTTCGAGACTCGTATCCGTTGCCCCGCATCGAGGAATCCTTGACAGCGTTGGGGAAAGCCAAGTACTTCTCCACCCTGGACCTAGCAAGCGGATATTGGCAAGTAGCCGTGGCAGAGAAAGACAGAGAGAAAACTGCCTTCATTCTCCCTATGGGACTGTTCGAGTTTAACCGGATGCCCTTCGGGCTCTCCAATGCTCCAGGCACCTTTCAACGGCTGATGGAAAAGTGCTTGGGAGATTTAAATTTCGAGGCCACCCTGATCTATCTGGATGACATCATTGTGTTTTCGTCCTCTTTCGAAGACCACCTTGCCCGGCTTGGACAGGTACTCGGAAGATTGCGTGCTCATAACCTGAAGTTGAAGCCAAAGAAATGCCACCTCTTCAAGAGGGAGATCGAGTACCTGGGTCACATTGTGTCACAAGATGGAGTTCTACCCTCGCCAGAAAAAGTGGCTGCTATCCAGAAGTGGCCAGTCCCTCAAACAGTGAGAGAACTCCAGGCCTTCCTGGGACTCGCGGGTTACTACCGTCGGTTTGTTAAAGACTTCGCGAAGATGGCCGGTCCTCTCAATGAGTTGCTGAGGGGGACCGCTGGAGTGCCAAAGACCCAGCGCATCCCCTGGGCACAGGGACAACACGAGGCCTTCCAGGCTATAAAGAGTGCCCTTACTTCGGCCCCGATTTTGGCCTACGCAGACTTCGATCAACCGTTCCTGTTGTACACCGATGGTAGCCTACATGGACTCGGTGCCGTACTTTCTCAGATACAGGATGGACATGAGAGAGTCATCGGGTATGCTAGCAGGTCCCTGCGAGACAGCGAAAGAAACCCTCACAATTACAGCTCCTTCCGGTTAGAGCTCCTGGCTCTGGTGTGGGCCATGACAGAAAAGTTTGCAGGCTTCCTGACAGGTACAAAAATTCAAGTTCGAACAGACAATAATCCCCTGGCCCACCTTGAGAATGCTAAACTGGGGGCCTTAGAACAACGGTGGATGGCTCGCCTGGCCAAGTTCGACTTTACTATCCGCTATCGCTCTGCTACCGAAAACGCAAATGCGGATGGGCTGTCCAGAGTGCCTGTGGAGACTCCAGTGGGGGATCTTGATGAACAACTTGAAGAGGAGGAAACCCCAGACTTTAATAAGTTCAAGCCCCCGATGGTTGTGGCCCAGTCAAGAAGGGAGGCCTGTGCCTTACCTCGGTCCCTGGGAAGAACCAATGAAGAATGGGGACACGTTCAGGATGAAGACGAAGGGCTGAGACAGATGAAATGGTGGGTAACGCAAAAGCGGAAGCCTGGCAAACAAGAAAGAGATGATCTGGACTCTGAAATGAGGAGTGTGTTGCACCAGTGGGATAGACTGGAAGTGAGAGAGTCAGTACTATATCGTAAGAAGCAACAGCCAAAAGATATGGAAGTAAGGTGGCAAGTGGTCATCCCAGGAAGAATGGCTCAAGAAATAGCTAAAGAAGCCCATGAATTCGGAGCGCACTTTGGCTCCACAAAGACCTACCAATGGTTGCAGCGGCATGTCTATTGTCCTCGGTTGGAGCTTGTGGTGGAAGAGGTTTGCCGGCAGTGTCGAGTATGTGACCTCATTAAGAGTACTGAACAGAGGGCACCCGTCCAGACCATACAAACTAAGGAGCCATTGGAAGTCTTGATGATCGACTATCTCCTCGTGGGACACTCGGCCCGGGGGCTGCAATATTGTTTGGTGATGACCGATCATTTTTCTAAGTTCGCAGTAGTAACCCCGACTAGAGACCAGACTGCGGAATCGGCGGCGCGAGCCATCTGCCAAGACTTCATCCGGGTGTATGGGTGCCCAAAGCGCATCCACTCCGACCAAGGCGCATGTTTCCAAGGCAAGGTGATGGAAGAATTGTATCGCATGTATGGCATCGAGCGGTCCCGGACCACGCCTTATCATCCTCAAGGCAATGGAGCTTGCGAACGCTTTAACAGAACCTTGCTTCAGATGCTGAGAACATTGGAAGAGGATAAGAAGGTGTGTTGGCCAGACTATCTGCCGGAATTGGTCTGGACCTACAACAATCGGGTCCACTCCACCACGGGTTACACCCCCTATCTACTGTTGTTTGGAAGAGCTGGACGAGAGATCATTGAGCTGAATCTGGAACAGCCAGAGGAGCTGATGGAGCGAAATGTCACCTCATGGGTGAAAGAGCATCGACAACGTTTGCAAACGATACGGCAGTTGGCGGGTCAGCAACTGCAAGAAAAAGAACATACGGCCCGCAAACCGACTCAAGAGTTACCGCTCCAACCTGGAGACCGAGTGTTGGTCAGAGAGAAACGCCCCAAGGGAAAACTAAGTGAGAGATGGGAAGTACAGCCGTACAAGGTTATCGAGAGAGTGTATGCTAACGGCCCTGTCTACAAGGTACAGATTGAGAATGGGGCATCCGCCCCTAGAGTACTTCACAGAAATATGCTGCGGCCTTGCCGGTCTGAGGTCTGTTCTACGCCATTGTCGCCTGAAGGAGCCACTCCACCTCCTGAATCTGTCATGCCTGATGGCCAAATCGATGAGGAGTGGTGGACCGTCCCTGACACAGTAGGGGGTCCTCAGCCGCCCAGAAACGGTAATCCCATGGATGTACCAGTACCGCCATGTGAGGATGAAACCAGACAAGAGCTCACAGTGTCCCCTGCAACAAGTGTTCCTCTGGAAGATAGTCAAGCCTTGCCTGACAGCCAAGAGCTTCGGAGATCCCAGAGGTCTAATGCAGGGGTTCCACCAGTCCGATATGTAGAACAGTGTGCTCTGTCTGTTTGTATACCTTTGTTGTCTCCTTCATTATACTTTTACCATGAAGCTGTGATGGCCGAGGACGACCATCATTAAGAAGGGAGGCATGTAAGAGGGTGGTGCTGTTATGCATAATAAGAAACACGCTGTCACTTTAAGAGGTTGCACCCCCCTTTGTCTATGTGATGGTATGTTCTGCTGTTCTCCCCTGCTCTTGTTTTGCTATGGACTGCTCAAGGCTGAGTGAAGAGGTGGAGCTGTAGCAGCGTGCAGGAAGAAGTCTCCAGAGGGAAGATAGAAAGACTGTGTGTTGTGTTCCATCCTGTTTTGCAAGGAAGAGACTTTGGCTGCAAGAAAGAGTACACAGCTTGAGACGAACTGTGTTTGTCAGATAGACTTTCCCGTTTACAGCAAAGAGTGGCTGTTCTGCGCTGGTTGGGGAAGCCACGAAGATACTTGAAAGGGGACTTACAGTTTCCAGGAGCAAGGAGAAGACCACGCTTAGCACAGCTGATAGGAATCCGTGCGCACCACCGTTGTGGACTTTTGGGGGCCCCCTGGGACTGGACCTGTGTCCCCAACATCACCGTGAGTCTGTTCCTGCCTGGTGCACCAGTTAGGGTCTAGTGCAGGCTACAGTAGCTAGAGCACGGTATCCGTGTGGCCTGCGTAGTAGAGGCCAGGGAGGATATATGCAGAGTAGCATTGAGCTATATATGTTTTATTGTGTAAAGTTGCTGGTGAGATAGATTCTGAGTTTATGATTGTTGAAGCACTGTGCGGTTATATAGACAAGTTGACTCATGTGCATTATCTTTTGCTATTGTAAATACGCTTTTGCATCTTCCATGTCCCCTCCATTCCCTGTCTCCCAATAAATCTATCCTTTGTTGATTGCACCTCGTCTTGTGTACAGTAGTCTCCTGCACCGTGGTGGTCCCCGGGCCATCGCTTCATCAGCACGGACCATTTCCGAAATTTTTGGCAATACACCTCAGCCTCGTCCTGGCCCTGAGACATAGCCAGCAAGGCTTTCTCTGCCTGAATCTCAAGATTGGGTTCCTCATAAAGTAAACCGAGCGCCAGAAAAAACGCATCAATATCAGCCAATGCCGGATCTCCTGGCGCCAACGAAAAAGCCCAATCCTGAGGGTCACCCCGTAAGAATGAAATAACAATTTTTACTTTTTGAGCAGAGTCTCCAGACGAACAAGGTTTCAGGGACAAAAATAATTTACAATTATTCCTGAAATTCCTAAACTTAAATCGGTCTCCTGAAAACAGTTCAGGAATCGGAATCTTGGGTTCAGACCTAGGATTTCTGGTAACATAATCTTGTATACCCTGCACACGAGCGGCAAGCTGGTCCACACTTGTAATCAAGGTCTGGACATTCATGTCTGCAGCAAGCTTAAGCCACTCTGAGGTAAAGGGGAAAAGAAAAAAAAAAAAAAAAATGAGAGAGGAAAAAAAAAAACTCAAAATTTTCTTTCTTATAATCCCACTTCTGCAATGCATTAAACATTTAATACTGGCCTGGCATACTGTTATGACCCCAGTGGACAGGGTCTCAGAGGAACGTGTAAGTCTGCAAGATACAAAAATCCAGCTCATAGGGCTGTGGTAACTGGGTTGACCAAATAGCTACTCCTAACGCCAACACTAGAAGTAGCCGGGGATCATGCCTACGGGGATCGCTAGATGACTCGCGCCAGCCGGAGAATCTAACTACCCCTAGGAGAAGAAAACAAAGACCTCTCTTGCCTCCAGAGAAAGGGACCCCAAAGCAAGATACAAGCCCCCCACAAATAATAACCGTGAGGTAAGAGGAAATGACAAACACAGAAATGAACCAGGTTCAGCAAAGAGAGGCCAGCTTACTAATAGCAGAATATAGCAAGATAACTTATCTGGTCAACAAAAACCCTATAAAAATCCACGCTGGAGATTCAAGAACCCCCGAACCGTCTAACGGTCCGGGGGGAGAACACCAGCCCCCTAGAGCTTCCAGCAAAGGTCAGGATACAGATAGGAACAAGCTGGACAAAAATACCAAACAAAAACAAAAGCAAAAAGCAAAGAAGCAGACTTAGCTTGAAAAACAGGAACCAGGATCAGAGGACAAGAGCACAACAGATTAGCTCTGATTTCAACGATGCCAGGCATTGAACTGAAGGTCCAGGGAGCTTATATAGCAACGCCCCTGAACTAACGGCCCAGGTGAGGATAAAGAAAAAGACAGACGCTCCAGAGTCAAATCACTAATGACCACTAGAGGGAGCAAAAAGCAAAATCACAACAGGACTGGAAGCGAGATAGATTGTGCTGAGTGAGAAACGAGATCAAAGCAGAAGGAGAATACCAGTAGGGGTCGTGCTGTAAGACCGAGGCAACATCCTACTGAGGCGCAAACAACCGGTGGCCGGAACGCCGAAGGAAGTATTTCTACAGACAGCTTCAGGCAATACTTCGAACCTACGGCAGGACAGTCAGTCTCAGGCGGGCTGTCTCACCTAAATCACCTATGCAGTCTTGGGGGGCAACTTGTGGAGAGGGGCGACTCTAGGGTCCCGGAAGAGCTCCGAGCCTACCCGTCAAACGGGTGCCGTCCTGACCGCAACATCAGGGAGGGACGGAGATTAGTAGAAGATCATCTAATCGAGTTGTGAGGGAACTTAAGAAACAGACACAACAGTTGTGGGTAGGGTTGAGCGACTTTCATTTTTTTAAGATCGAGTCTGGTTTTGTGAAACCCGATTTAGTCCAGAGTCGAGTCGAGTGAAGTCGGCCGATTATCGCTAAAAGTCGGGGATCGACCGAAACACGAAACCCAATGCAAGTCAATGGGGAAGCATAGCCGGCAGTGAGTGGAGGCCAGGAAAACACCTACATTGCACATTTTACTGCCAAAAACATCCATTCTTGTTTTCTGAAGCGTGTCAATCTTAATTAACTTTATAATAATAGTTGGGCACTGGAAATTGGGGGTCATTTGGCAAAAGTTGTGGGGGTAGGGCTGGTTCAAGGTTTTAGTGGGCCCAGGAAACATGGACTACGTGTCATGGCGGTGGAGCAGGGAGAGGTAAGTATTTCAACGTTGCAAGTGCTGTGATCCTGAGCAAGCAGGGGGGGGCCACTCGTTCGCATTGGCACTGGCACAGGGCCCCTCAAAGTACAGCGATGTGTGTTTGCATGGCGGGGGCGCCTCCCACCAGCAGCGACACTTTTGCGTACTCTGAGGGGCCCTGTGCCAGTGACATCGCCAACGAGTATGCCCCCCCCACCTGATGAAGGAACCTGCACTTTCATCTGCACCTTCCTCTTTGTCCCTGTGTAAGGTGGTATAACATGCGGGAAGGGGAACCTGACTTTCAGCAGGGTCAGATTCTGGCTGTGTAGAGTGCAAGGGGAATGTAGTGGTCTAGGTCAATGTACCAGCAGACTCATGTAGCAGTGGCTGGGCAGTGGACAGGATGAGGAGGAAACAGATATAGGGCCAAAGAATAAAGTAGGCTAAATGCAGTTCAAAATTGGTAACAGGACTAAACAGGTGGCATTGCTTTGTTGAGTGGAGTAGCAAACCCAGGAGCAGCAGACACTGTTTTAAGGGCCCAAACACACTAATAGGCCAAATGCAGTTTAATATCTGCTACTGTAGGCCAAAAGCCAGAAGGTTGAAGCTCAGCTTTATTCAGTTGAGGACAAACACCACGCAGGGGCAGACACCGTTAGTAGGCCGGAACCACCAATGTGTTTAAAAACTGCAGTTAATCAGAGCCGGAAGGTAGAAGCTCAGCTTTATTCAGTTGAGGACAACAGAAGGCAGGGGCAGACACCGTTAGTAGGCCGGAACCACCAATGTGTTTAAAAACTGCAGTTAATCAGAGCCGGAAGGTAGAAGCTCAGCTTTATTCAGTTGAGGACAACACCAGGGAGGGACAGACACCGTTAGTAGGCCGGAACCACCATTTTTTTTTTAAAAACAGCAGTTAATCAAAGCCAGAAGGTAGTAGCTCAGCTTTATTCAGTTGAGGACAACACCAGGCAGGGGCAGACAGACACCGTTAGTAGGCCGGAACCACCAATGTGTTTAAAAACTGCAGTTAATCAGAGCCGGAAGGTAGAAGCTCAGCTTTATTCAGTTGAGGACAACACCAGGGAGGGGCAGACACCGTTAGTAGGCCGGAACCACCATTTTTTTTTAAAAAACAGCAGTTAATCAAAGCCAGAAGGTAGTAGCTCAGCTTTATTCAGTTGAGGACAACACCAGGCAGGGGCAGACAGACACCGTTAGTAGGCCGGAACCACCAATGTGTTTAAAAACTGCAGTTAATCAGAGCCGGAAGGTAGAAGCTCAGCTTTATTCAGTTGAGGACAACACCAGGGAGGGGCAGACACCGTTAGTAGGCCGGAACCACCATTTTTTTTTTAAAAACAGCAGTTAATCAAAGCCCGAAGGTAGTAGCTCAGCTTTATTCAGTTGAGGACAACACCAGGCAGGGGCAGACAGACACCGTTAGTAGGCCGGAACCACCAATGTGTTTAAAAACTGCAGTTAATCAGAGCCGGAAGGTAGAAGCTCAGCTTTATTCAGTTGAGGACAACACCAGGGAGGGGCAGACACCGTTAGTAGGCCGGAACCACCATTTTTTTTTTAAAAACAGCAGTTAATCAAAGCCAGAAGGTAGTAGCTCAGCTTTATTCAGTTGAGGACAACACCAGGCAGGGGCAGACAGACACCGTTAGTAGGCCGGAACCACCAATGTGTTTAAAAACTGCAGTTAATCAGAGCCGGAAGGTAGAAGCTCAGCTTTATTCAGTTGAGGACAACACCAGGGAGGGGCAGACACCGTTAGTAGGCCGGAACCACCAATGTGTTTAAAAACTGCAGTTAATCAGAGCCGGAAGGTAGAAGCTCAGCTTTATTCAGTTGAGGACAACACCAGGGAGGGACAGACACCGTTAGTAGGCCGGAACCACCATTTTTTTTTTTAAAACAGCAGTTAATCAAAGCCAGAAGGTAGTAGCTCAGCTTTATTCAGTTGAGGACAACACCAGGCAGGGGCAGACAGACACCGTTAGTAGGCCGGAACCACCAATGTGTTTAAAAACTGCAGTTAATCAGAGCCGGAAGGTAGAAGCTCAGCTTTATTCAGTTGAGGACAACACCAGGGAGGGGCAGACACCGTTAGTAGGCCGGAACCACCATTTTTTTTTAAAAAACAGCAGTTAATCAAAGCCAGAAGGTAGTAGCTCAGCTTTATTCAGTTGAGGACAACACCAGGCAGGGGCAGACAGACACCGTTAGTAGGCCGGAACCACCAATTTTTTTTAAAAACAGCAGTTAATCAGAGCCGGAAGGTAGAAGCTCAGCTTTATTCAGTTGAGGACAACAGAAGGCAGGGGCAGACAGACACCGTTAGTAGGCCGGAACCACCAATGTGTTTAAAAACTGCAGTTAATCAGAGCCGGAAGGTAGAAGCTCAGCTTTATTCAGTTGAGGACAACACCAGGGAGGGACAGACACCGTTAGTAGGCCGGAACCACCATTTTTTTTTTTAAAACAGCAGTTAATCAAAGCCAGAAAGTAGTAGCTCAGCTTTATTCAGTTGAGGACAACACCAGGCAGGGGCAGACAGACACCGTTAGTAGGCCGGAACCACCAATGTGTTTAAAAACTGCAGTTAATCAGAGCCGGAAGGTAGAAGCTCAGCTTTATTCAGTTGAGGACAACACCAGGGAGGGGCAGACACCGTTAGTAGGCCGGAACCACCAATGTGTTTAAAAACTGCAGTTAATCAGAGCCGGAAGGTAGAAGCTCAGCTTTATTCAGTTGAGGACAACACCAGGGAGGGACAGACACCGTTAGTAGGCCGGAACCACCATTTTTTTTTTTAAAACAGCAGTTAATCAAAGCCAGAAGGTAGTAGCTCAGCTTTATTCAGTTGAGGACAACACCAGGCAGGGGCAGACAGACACCGTTAGTAGGCCGGAACCACCAATGTGTTTAAAAACTGCAGTTAATCAGAGCCGGAAGGTAGAAGCTCAGCTTTATTCAGTTGAGGACAACACCAGGGAGGGACAGACACCGTTAGTAGGCCGGAACCACCATTTTTTTTTTTAAAACAGCCGTTAATCAAAGCCAGAAAGTAGTAGCTCAGCTTTATTCAGTTGAGGACAACACCAGGCAGGGGCAGACAGACACCGTTAGTAGGCCGGAACCACCAATGTGTTTAAAAACTGCAGTTAATCAGAGCCGGAAGGTAGAAGCTCAGCTTTATTCAGTTGAGGACAACACCAGGGAGGGGCAGACACCGTTAGTAGGCCGGAACCACCAATGTGTTTAAAAACTGCAGTTAATCAGAGCCGGAAGGTAGAAGCTCAGCTTTATTCAGTTGAGGACAACACCAGGGAGGGACAGACACCGTTAGTAGGCCGGAACCACCATTTTTTTTTTAAAAACAGCAGTTAATCAAAGCCAGAAGGTAGTAGCTCAGCTTTATTCAGTTGAGGACAACACCAGGCAGGGGCAGACAGACACCGTTAGTAGGCCGGAACCACCAATGTGTTTAAAAACTGCAGTTAATCAGAGCCGGAAGGTAGAAGCTCAGCTTTATTCAGTTGAGGACAACACCAGGGAGGGGCAGACACCGTTAGTAGGCCGGAACCACCAATGTGTTTAAAAACTGCAGTTAATCAGAGCCGGAAGGTAGAAGCTCAGCTTTATTCAGTTGAGGACAACACCAGGGAGGGGCAGACACCGTTAGTAGGCCGGAACCACCATTTTTTTTTAAAAAACAGCAGTTAATCAAAGCCAGAAGGTAGTAGCTCAGCTTTATTCAGTTGAGGACAACACCAGGCAGGGGCAGACAGACACCGTTAGTAGGCCGGAACCACCAATGTGTTTAAAAACTGCAGTTAATCAGAGCCGGAAGGTAGAAGCTCAGCTTTATTCAGTTGAGGACAACAGAAGGCAGGGGCAGACAGACACCGTTAGTAGGCCGGAACCACCAATGTGTTTAAAAACTGCAGTTAATCAGAGCCGGAAGGTAGAAGCTCAGCTTTATTCAGTTGAGGACAACAGAAGGCAGGGGCAGACACCGTTAGTAGGCCGGAACCACCAATGTGTTTAAAAACTGCAGTTAATCAGAGCCGGAAGGTAGAAGCTCAGCTTTATTCAGTTGAGGACAACACCAGGGAGGGACAGACACCGTTAGTAGGCCGGAACCACCATTTTTTTTTTAAAAACAGCAGTTAATCAAAGCCAGAAGGTAGTAGCTCAGCTTTATTCAGTTGAGGACAACACCAGGCAGGGGCAGACAGACACCGTTAGTAGGCCGGAACAGCCAATTTTATAAAAAAAAAGCAGTTAATAAGAGGCAGAAGGTAGAAGCTCAGCTTTATTCAGTTGCAGCTTCTTGGCAATAATATAAAGAAGACGCGACAGGACAACACTCGGTGGATGCCATATCTGTGTTTTCAATGGAAAAAAACCTTTCAGTTAACTACTTGCAGGAGAAAGTTTTTGTAGCTGGTGGCCAATTTTTGTACTGTACCAGTTTTTTGTTGTATGTGTTTTTGTTTTTAATGTTAAAATGTCTGCATTTGATATCTCTCCAGTATTATCTTTTTTATAAGCAAAATACTGCAGTTTTACATCGGTTACATGGATACACAGGCAGCTTGGTGGTGAGTGGAGGAGTATTTCAAGTAGGGACCGCAGACAGGCTATCAAAGGCCTAAAATAACAAACAATAGGCTCATGGCAGTTTTACAGCGGTTACATGGATACACGGGCAGGCAGCTGGTGATGAGTGGAGGAGTATTTAAAGTAGGGACCGCAGACAGGCTATCAAAGGCCTAAAATAACAAACAATAGGCTCATGGCAGCTTTACATCGGTTACATGGATACACGGGCAGGCAGCTTGGTGGTGAGTGGAGGAGTATTTCAAGTAGGGACCGCAGACAGGCTATCAAAGGCCTAAAATAACAAACAATAGGCTCATGGCAGTTTTACATCGGTTACATGGATACACGGGCAGGCAGCTTGGTGGTCAGTGGAGGAGTATTTAAAGTAGGGACCGCAGACAGGCTATCAAAGGCCTAAAATAACAAACAATAGGCTCATGGCAGCTTTACAGCGGTTACATGGATACACGGGCAGGCAGCTTGGTGGTGAGTGGAGGAGTATTTAAAGTAGGGACCGCAGACAGGCTATCAAAGGCCTAAAATAACAAACAATAGGCTCATGGCAGTTTTACAGCGGTTACATGGATACACGGGCAGGCAGCTTGGTGGTCAGTGGAGGAGTATTTAAAGTAGGGACCGCAGACAGGCTATCAAAGGCCTAAAATAACAAACAATAGGCTCATGGCAGTTTTACATCGGTTACATGGATACACGGGCAGGCAGCTTGGTGGTGAGTGGAGGAGTATTTAAAGTAGGGACCGCAGACAGGCTATCAAAGGCCTAAAATAACAAACAATAGGTTCATGGCAGTTTTACAGCGGTTACATGGATACACGGGCAGGCAGCTGGTGATGAGTGGAGGAGTATTTAAAGTAGGGACCGCAGACAGGCTATCAAAGGCCTAAAATAACAAACAATAGGCTCATGGCAGTTTTACAGCGGTTACATGGATACACGGGCAGGCAGCTTGGTGGTCAGTGGAGGAGTATTTAAAGTAGGGACCGCAGACAGGCTATCAAAGGCCTAAAATAACAAACAATAGGCTCATGGCAGTTTTACAGCGGTTACATGGATACACGGGCAGGCAGCTTGGTGGTCAGTGGAGGAGTATTTAAAGTAGGGACCGCAGACAGGCTATCAAAGGCCTAAAATAACAAACAATAGGCTCATGGCAGTTTTACAGCGGTTACATGGATACACGGGCAGGCAGCTGGTGATGAGTGGAGGAGTATTTAAAGTAGGGACCGCAGACAGGCTATCAAAGGCCTAAAATAACAAACAATAGGCTCATGGCAGTTTTACAGCGGTTACATGGATACACGGGCAGGCAGCTTGGTGGTCAGTGGAGGAGTATTTAAAGTAGGGACCGCAGACAGGCTATCAAAGGCCTAAAATAACAAACAATAGGCTCATGGCAGCTTTACAGCGGTTACATGGATACACAGGCAGCTTGGTGGTGAGTGGAGGAGTAGTGCAAGGAGTGTCTGTCCCAGTACTCCCAAAATATAAATAGATGTTAATGTCTCGCAAAACAACCAAAACAAAAAAAAAGGTGGCATACTTAGGTACAGGGGTGGGCTCATCTACTGAGTTTCTGACATAGTAATTTGGCAGTAACTATTTAATGGTGCCAATATAGGACACAGACACAGACTACTTTAAGTTGCATCATAGATGTCTACAAATTTGTATTGTCAGTGCCAGACATTGAATGATGTCAGCGAATAGACTAAAGATTGGTGGAGCTGTGCGACATAATTTTGCACGTGGTAGAGCACATTTTGAGCTGGGGTAGGGGGGAACTCTCTTGAGGCCGGCGGGACCGCCCCAGGGCCCCTCATGTTACAACGGTGTGTCTGACGTTGGGTGCGCACCACCACCGCCAGAGACACTACATTGTACTATGAGGGACCCAGTAGCAATGCCGTCAACCAAAAGCGAGCACACCCACCTCTTCAGACAAACAGCAGTCTCACGGGTGCTTGCGCCAAGTCGCGATACCACGGCCCCGTGTGGGAAGTTTTGCCATTTAGGGAGGTGTAAACATGTCGTATGCTGTACAATCAGCTGCAGCAAATTAGACATTAGAAAAGTAATTCACAGGCAAGAGCTTTTCATAGGAAAGCTAGGTGTCGGCCTGGCAAGGTGGGGCAAAAGATTTCGAAATCCAGTTGTGGTTCATTTTAATGAATGTTAGATCGTCAACATTTTGGGTAGCCAGACGAGTCCTTTTTTCGGTTAATATTGAACCTGCAGCACTGAATACTCTTTCTGATAGGACACTTGCTGCCGGGCAAGCAAGCTCCTGCAATGCATATTCTGCCAATTCAGGCCAGGTGTCTAATTTTGATGCCCAGTAATCAAATGGGAATGACGGTTGAGGGAGAACATCGATAAGGGATGAAAAATAGTTAGTAACCATACTGGACAAATGTTGTCTCCTGTCACTTTCAATTGATGCAGCAGTACCTGTCCTGTCTGCGGTCATAGCAAAATCACTCCACAACCTGGTCAGAAAACCCCTCTGTCCAACGCCACTTCTGATGTGTGCACCCCTAACACTCCTAGTCTGCTGCCCCCTGGAGCTCGTGTGAGAACGATCACGTGCGCTGTGTGCTGGGAATGCCTGAAGCAAACGGTCAACAAGAGTTGATTGTTTGGTTGCTAATATTAGTTCCAAGTTCTCATGTGGCATAATATTTTGCAATTTGCCTTTATAGCGTGGATCAAGGAGGCAGGCCAACCAGTAATCGTCATCGTTCATCATTTTCGTAATGCGTGTGTCCCTTTTTAGGATACGTAAGGCATAATCCGCCATGTGGGCCAAAGTTCCAGTTGTCAAATCTCCGGTTGTGATTGGTTGAGGGGCAGTTGCAGGCAAATCTACGTCACTTGTGTCCCTCAAAAAACCAGAACCCGGCCGTGACACGCAACCAATTTCCTGTGCCCCCGGGAAAGGTTCGGCATTAAAAATATACTCATCCCCATCATCCTCCTCGTCCTCCACCTCCTCTTCGCCCGCTACCTCGTCCTGTACACTGCCCTGACCAGACAATGGCTGACTGTCATCAAGGCTTTCCTCTTCCTCTGGTGCAGACGCCTGCTCCTTTATGTGCGTCAAACTTTGCATCAGCAGACGCATTAGGGGGATGATCATGCTTATTACGGCGTTGTCTGCACTAACCAGCCGTGTGCATTCCTCAAAACACTGAAGGACTTGACACATGTCTTGTATCTTAGACCACTGCACACCTGACAACTCCATGTCTGCCATCCTACTGCCTGCCCGTGTATCCTCCCACAAATAAATAACAGCACGCCTCTGTTCGCACAGTCTCTGAAGCATGTGCAGTGTTGAGTTCCACCTTGTTGCAACGTCTATGATTAGGCGATGCTGGGGAAGGTTCAAAGACCGCTGATAGGTCTGCATACGGCTGGCGTGTACAGGCGAACGTCGGATATGTGAGCAAAGTGCACGCACTTTGAGGAGCAGGTCGGAGAACCCAGGATAAGTTTTCAATAAGCACTGCACCACCAGGTTTAAGGTGTGAGCCAGGCAAGGAATGTGTTTCAGTTGGGAAAGGGAGATGGCAGCCATGAAATTCCTTCCGTTATCACTCACTACCTTGCCTGCCTCAAGATCTACTGTGCCCAGCCACGACTGCGTTTCTTGTTGCAAGAACTCGGACAGAACTTCCGCGGTGTGTCTGTTGTCGCCCAAACACTTCATAGCCAATACAGCCTGCTGACGCTTGGCAGTAGCTGGCCCATAATGGGACAACTGGTGTGCAACAGTGTCATCTGCCGATGGAGTGGTTGGCAGACTGCGTTCTGTGGAAGAGCTGTAGCTTCTGCAGGAGGACGAGGAGGAGGAGGAGGAGGAGGAGGAGGGGGTGCGAACGCCTACAGCCAACTGTTTCCTAGACCGTGGGCTAGGCACAACTGTCCCTAAATTGATGTCGCCTGTGGACCCTGCATCCACCACATTCACCCAGTGTGCCGTGATGGACACATAACGTCCCTGGCCATGCCTACTGGTCCATGCATCTGTAGTCAGGTGCACCTTTGTACTCACAGATTGCCTGAGTGCATGGACGATGCGCTGTTTAACATGCTGGTGCAGGGCTGGGATGGCTTTTCTGGAAAAAAAGTGTCGACTGGGTAGCTCGTATCGTGGTTCAGCGTACTCCATCAGGGCTTTGAAAGCTTCGCTTTCAACTAACCGGTAGGGCATCATCTCTAACGAGATTAGTCTAGCTATGTGGGCGTTAAAACCCTGTGTACGCGGATGCGAGGATAAGTACTTCCTTTTTCTAACCAGAGTCTCATGTAGGGTGAGCTGGACTGGAGAGCTGGAGATCGTGGAACTTTCGGGTGTGCCGGTGTACATGGCAGACTGAGAGACGGTTGGAGACGGTATTGTTTCCGCCGGTGCCCTAGATGCAATATTTCCTCCTACAAAACTGGTGATTCCCTGACCCTGACTGCTTTTGGCTGGCAAAGAAACCTGCACAGATACTGCCGGTGGTGCGGAAAATGGTGGCCTTACAGTGACGGAAGGGATGTTGCGTTGCTGACTAGCTTCATTGGCCGAGGGTGCTACAACCTTAAGGGACGTTTGGTAGTTAGTCCAGGCTTGAAAATGCATGGTGGTTAAGTGTCTATGCATGCAACTAGTATTTAGACTTTTCAGATTCTGACCTCTGCTTAAGCTAGTTGAACATTTTTGACAGATGACTTTGCGCTGATCAGTTGGATGTTGTTTAAAAAACTGCCAGACTGCACTCTTCCTAGACTCGGATCCCTTTTCAGGGATTGCAGACTGAGCTTTAACCGGATGGCCACGCTGTCCTCCAACAGGTTTTGGCTTTGACACGCGTTTTGGGCCAGATACGGGCCCGGCAGATGGAACCTGTTGCGATGTTGATGCCTGCTGCGGCCCCTCCTCCACCTCCGCTTCTGAACTACTGCCGCCTGCACCCTGTTCCCCCAATGGCTGCCAATCGGGGTCAATAACTGGGTCATCTATTACCTCCTCTTCGAGCTCGTGTGCAACTTCGTCTGTGTCACTGTGTCGGTCGGTGGTATAGCGTTCGTGGCGGGGCAACATAGTCTCATCAGGGTCTGATTGTGGATCTGTACCCTGAGAGGGCAATGTGGTGGTCTGAGTCAAAGGAGCAGCATAGTACTCTGGCTGTGGCTGTGCATCAGTGCACTCCATGTCAGAATCTACTTGTAATGGGCATGGCCTGTTAAATGTTTCACTTTCTAAGCCAGGGACGGTATGTGTAAAGAGCTCCATGGAGTGACCCGTTGTGTCGCCTGCTGCATCCTTCTCTCTTGTTGTAGTTTTTGCTGAGGAGGACAAGGAAGCGACTTGTCCCTGACCGTGAACATCCACAAGCGACGCGCTGCTTTTACATTTACCAGTTTCGGAAGAGGAGGCAAAAGAGCTAGAGGCTGAGTCTGCAATGTAAGCCAAAACTTGCTGTTGCTGCTCCGCCTTTAAAAGCGGTTTTCCTACTCCCAGAAAAGAGAGCGTTCGAGGCCTTGTGTAGCCTGACGACGAAACTGGCTCCACAGCTCCAGACTTAGGTGGAATATTTTTATCCCCACGACCACCTGATGATCCACTACCACTACCATCATTACCAGCTGACAATGAACGCCCACGACGACCTCTTGCACCAGACTTCCTCATTGTTTTAAAATCTTAACCAAAGTAACTTTATTTGTTGCTGTCAAACAACTTACACGGTGAGCTATAACTTCAGTATGATTTCAATATCCCTTAACAGGTTGGTGAGACCACAAGGAAAATCAGGCACAATGTTACACACTCTGTTTTCTGTGGCACAAAATCACAGAGATGACACACACGCAGGACTGTCACTCAAGCACTAATGTCAATATTAATCTCCCACCTAATTTATGTTTTTTTTTTTTTCAGGGAGACTTTAGAAACCAAATAATATTAAAAAACCCCAAAAAATAAATAGCCTTTCTATGGCCCACTGAATGAGAGAGAGGTGGCACACCCAGGAGTCAAGACTGGCACACAAGCTGAAAGGGCAATATTACTCTCCCACTGTTTTTTTATGTTTTTTTTTTTTTCAGGGAGACTTTAGAAACCAAATAATATTAAAAAACCCCCCCAAAAAAAGGCTTTCTATGGCCCACAATTAGAGAGAGAGAGGTGGCACACCCAGGAGTCAAGACTGGCGCACAAGCTGAAAGGGCAATATTACTCTCCCACTGTTTTTTTAAGTTTTTTTTCTTTTATTTTCAGGGAGACTTTAGAAACCAAATAATATTTAAAAAAAAAAAAAAAAAAAAAGGCTTTCTATGGCCCACAATTAGAGAGAGAGAGGTGGCACACCCAGGAGTCAAGACTGGCGCACAAGCTGAAAGGGCAATATTACTCTCCCACTGTTTTTTTAAGTTTTTTTTCTTTTATTTTCAGGGAGACTTTAGAAACCAAATAATATTAAAAAAAACAAAAAAAAAAAGGCTTTCTATGGCCCACTGAATGAGAGAGAGGTGGCACACCCAGGAGTCAAGACTGGCACACAAGCTGAAAGGGCAATATTACTCTCCCACTGTTTTTTTATGTTTTTTTTTTTTTCAGGGAGACTTTAGAAACCAAATAATATTAAAAAACCCAAAAAAATAAATAGCCTTTCTATGGCCCACTGAATGAGAGAGAGGTGGCACACCCAGGAGTCAAGACTGGCACACAAGCTGAAAGGGCAATATTACTCTCCCACTGTTTTTTTATGTTTTTTTTTTTTTCAGGGAGACTTTAGAAACCAAATAATATTTAAAAAAAAAAATAAATAGGCTTTCTATGGCCCACTGAATGAGAGAGGTGGCACACCCAGGAGTCAAGACTGGCACACAAGCTGAAAGGGCAATATTACTCTCCCACTGTTTTTTTATGTTTTTTTTTTTTCAGGGAGACTTTAGAAACCAAATAATATTAAAAAACCCAAAAAAATAAATAGCCTTTCTATGGCCCACTGAATGAGAGAGAGGTGGCACACCCAGGAGTCAAGACTGGCACACAAGCTGAAAGGGCAATATTACTCTCCCACTGTTTTTTTATGTTTTTTTTTTTTCAGGGAGACTTTAGAAACCAAATAATATTTAAAAAAAAAAATAAATAGGCTTTCTATGGCCCACTGAATGAGAGAGGTGGCACACCCAGGAGTCAAGACTGGCGCACAAGCTGAAAGGGCAATATTACTCTCCCACTGTTTTTTTAAGTTTTTTTTCTTTTATTTTCAGGGAGACTTTAGAAACCAAATAATATTAAAAAAAACAACAAAAAAAGGCTTTCTATGGCCCAGAATTAGAGAGAGAGAGGTGGCACACCCAGGAGTCAAGACTGGCGCACAAGCTGAAAGGGCAATATTACTCTCCCACTGTTTTTTTAAGTTTTTTTTCTTTTATTTTCAGGGAGACTTTAGAAACCAAATAATATTAAAAAACCCAAAAAAATAAATAGCCTTTCTATGGCCCACTGAATGAGAGAGAGGTGGCACACCCAGGAGTCAAGACTGGCACACAAGCTGAAAGGGCAATATTACTCTCCCACTGTTTTTTTATGTGTTTTTTTTTTCAGGGAGACTTTAGAAACCAAATAATATTTAAAAAAATAAATAAATAGGCTTTCTATGGCCCACTGAATGAGAGAGGTGGCACACCCAGGAGTCAAGACTGGCACACAAGCTGAAAGGGCAATATTACTCTCCCACTGTTTTTTTATGTTTTTTTTTTTTTTCAGGGAGACTTTAGAAACCAAATAATATTAAAAAAAACAAAAAAAAAAGGCTTTCTATGGCCCACAATTAGAGAGAGAGAGGTGGCACACCCAGGAGTCAAGACTGGCGCACAAGCTGAAAGGGCAATATTACTCTCCCACTGTTTTTTTAAGTTTTTTTTCTTTTATTTTCAGGGAGACTTTAGAAACCAAATAATATTAAAAAACCCAAAAAAATAAATAGCCTTTCTATGGCCCACTGAATGAGAGAGAGGTGGCACACCCAGGAGTCAAGACTGGCACACAAGCTGAAAGGGCAATATTACTCTCCCACTGTTTTTTTATTTTTATTTTTTTTTTCAGGGAGACTTTAGAAACCAAATAATAAGAAAAAAAAATAAATAAATAAATAGGCTTTCTATAGCCCACTGAATGAGAGATAGCACACACAGCAGTGGCACACAAGCCCTGACTGAGGCCAATATTTTTCTACCACTGATTGATGTAGTGTTTTTGTGTTGAGGTAGAATTTAGAACACAAATCACGGAAAAAATAAATAGGCTTTCTATGGCCCACTCAGTGAGAGATGGCACACACAGGGATGGCACTGTAGCAGAAATGCCAATCTTAATCTCCCACAAAAAAAAAAAAAACAGGGACTGTCCTACAATTACTATCTCCCTGCAGTAATCTCAGCCAGGTATGGCAGGCAGCAATAGGAGTGGACTGATGCACAAATTAAATAAAAAGTGTGGACAAACAAAAAAGATAGCTGTGCAGAAAGGAACAAGAGGATATGTGCTTTGAAAAAAGCAGTTGGTTTGCACAGTGGCGTACACACAGCAATACAGCTATCACGGAGCCTTCTAGGGCAGCCCAATGAGCTACAGCGCTGAGGAAAAAAAAAAAAAAATAGCTTCCACTGTTCCTGCACACCGAAGGTGGTGTTGGACAGTGGAAATCGCTACAGCACAAGCGGTTTGGTGGTTAGTGGACCCTGCCTAACGCTATCCCTGTTTCTGACGAAGCGGCAGCAACCTCTCCCTAAGCTCAGATCAGCAGCAGTAAGATGGCGGTCGGCGGGAACGCCCCTTTATAGCCCCTGTGACGCCGCAGACAGCAAGCCAATCACTGCAATGCCCTTCTCTAAGATGGTGGGGACCAGGATCTATGTCATCACGCTGCCCACACTCTGCGTTCACCTTCATTGGCTGAGAAATGGCGCTTTTCGCGTCATTGAAACGCGACTTTGGCGCGAAAGTCGCGTACCGCATGGCCGACAAGCACAGGGGTCGGATCGGGTTTCATGAGACGCCGACTTAGCCAAAAGTCGGCGACTTTTGAAAATGATCGACCCGTTTCGCTCAACCCTAGTTGTGGGGACTTTCCGTAAGCACAGCAGGGAAGGACTACAACACATAGCGCTAGAAGGAAGGCACAGATTTCCACCTGTTAAGAGAACTCTAGCGGTGCCATTGGACCGGCCGGACTTGCGCAGCCTGGTGATCTGGATTCCGGACTGAGGACCCAGAGATCATCAGTAAAGAGGTAAAGAGACTGCAACCTGGTGTCCTCGTTATTTGCTACACCGCGCCAATACACCGCATCACTACAGCCTCACCACCGCTACTGTTATCTACTTCTATCATCACTGACTGTGCACCCCTCGGCAGGGTCACGGACCGGGTCTAGCCACCGTGACAACCCCAGAGCAGAAGCTCAGAGGCCCGGTACCGGGTACCCCTCGGCCCTGCGGCAGAGTGGGGGCGCTACAATAACATATAAGCGTGGGTTATACGTCATGTCCATGCCTTTGGTGCAGGCTTGCAAGTAGAGTCCACATCTTTCCCCACAGATGATGTGCCTCTAACAGTCGCAGATGGAGTAGATCTCCACTCATGGCTGTTAACCTGTTAAATCCTGTTGTCAATCTCTGACAGCGGCACTTAGCATGCGCCGACAGGGGGGCATGTTGTTCCACGCTCACATTTGCATGATAGCTTGGGGTGTGCAGATGACCCCCATGCCTGTCATTAGGATCCTCCTGTTAAATCCAACCCACAGCGGGCATTCACAGGCGTTCATGATTTCTGCTATACATAGCAGTTCTGATACACTGCTATGCCTAGCACAAGTGGTAGGACGATTGTAGCTTCAAATTCCGTTAGGGGACTAATAAAAGGAAAAGTGAAAAAAGATTTTTAGAAAATATGAAAAAATAAAAGGAAACACAAAACTTCTAATTACCCCTGTTACCCCATTCAAAATAAAACAGTAATTAAAAAATACACATATTTAGAATTGCTGAATTTGCAAAAGGCCGATCTATCAAAATGTAATATATAAAGCTGAATGTGTGTGCATGTGTGTATGTGTGTGTGTGTGTGTGTGTGTGTGTGTGTGTGTATGTGTGTATGTCCGGGATTGCCATCTGCACCGTCGCAGCTACAGCCACCAAATTTTGCACAGTCACACGTCTGGACCCTGAGAGCGTCATAGGCTATGTTGTGAGGCAAAATTTTAACCCCGCGCGATCCAATTCACCAAACAATTTGACCCCCATCTACATAATGGGGAAAAAGTGAAAAGAAAAGTGTTTTAGGCAAATTGACAGCTGCCAGATGTGAACAAGGGGGACTTAAAGAGTGAGAGCGATGGCGCGAAAGAGTATATACCGTACAGTTGCTAAGGTGGGGCCCCGACATGGGATACTCACCACACACAGGGATATGAACACACACACAAAATGCGCCACAGACTACCACGTGCTTGAACACATATATCACCTTCATCAGCACACATTTCACCACACATACACCAACCTCGCCACATAAAAGTCGAAACACAAAAGTCGCCACTCAAAACTGACCACGCGCAAAACTTGCCACACGTGCAAAACTCGCCACATGCAAAACTAGGCTCACGCAAAACTCGCCACACACAAAACTTGCACACGCGGAAAAATTGCCACATGCACAAAAGTTGCAACATATGCAAAAGTTGCCTCACACAAAACTTGCACATACTCAAAACGCACCACACATAAAACTCGCCACACGCAAAACTCGCCATGCGCAAAACTTGCTGCACACAACTCGCTACACTAACCTGTCACATGCAACTCGAAACACAAAAAGTTGCTACACACATGTCGTCACATAAAACTCATCTCACAAACGTTCCTACACTCATTTTGCCACACGCAACTCAACACACACAACTTGACACATAAAACTCGCCCTAAAACACACACAAGTCTGGTATTATCCTTCAAAAATAAAAATCTGATTAATAAGCAGACAAACTACAAGAGCAACAAATGTACCATATAGGAAATACGGCAGCTGTCAGTCACATGACCTGTCTATTATGTGTGAGCTAATATATACTGCCAGGGGGAGGGCTTCCTGTTGGCTGGGGATTTATCAGGCTGCCATTAGCATCCAATCACAGCTTAGCTTCTATTTTGCTACAGTTAATTAATCTGAGCTCTGATTGGTTAATAAAGGCAACAAAGGACATTCTCAGTATAAGGAAGCTTCTGTGAGGTAATAGCATGTCAGTTTGGGTGTGTTGGTGGGAAGGCTGATGTCAGTCACATTACCTCTATGTGAGAGGATATAGAAACTGCCAGTTACAGACTATTTTTACCACAATAATGCCTCATAAGAAAGGGAATTCTATGGCACGAATGTCAGCTGATGCGAAAAGAAAAGCTGCATTACGGGCCAATGAAAATGTGAAGACCGAGAAACAAGGCTGACACACATGAGAACAGCAGCTGCTTCCTCAAAAGCCAATGAACTTTTTGAGCAGAGGGAAGCGATGCTTGCAGACAAGAGAACAAGAGCTGCTTCCTCAAGGGCCAATGAACTTTCTGAGGCGAGGGAAGCAAGGCTTGCAGACATGAACACAAGAGCTGCTTCCTCAAGAGCCAATGAACTTTCTGAGGAGAGGGAAGCGAGTCTTGCAGACATGAAAACAAGAGCTGTTTCCTCAAGAGCCAATGAACTTTTTGAGGAGAGGGAAGTGAGGCTTACAGATATGAAAACACGAGCTCCTTCCTCAAGGGCCAATGAACTTTCTGAGGAGAGGGAAGTGAGGCTTGCAGACATGAAAACAAGAGCTGCTTCCTCAAGAGCCAATGAACTTTCTGAGGAGAGGGAAGCAATGCTTGCAGATATGAAAACAAGAGCTGCTTCCTCAAGGGTCAATGAACTTTCTGAGGAGAGGGAAGCGAGGCTTGCAGACAAGAGAACAAGAACTGCGTTCTCAAGAGCCAATGAACTTTCTGAGTAGAGGGAAGCGAGGCTTGGAGACATGAAAACAAGTGTTCGTTCCTCAAGGGCCAATGAACTCTCTGAGGAGAGGGAAGCGAGGCTAGCAGACATGAAAACTAAAGCTGCTTCCTCAAGGGCCAATGAACTTTCTGAGGAGAGGGAAGCGAGGCTTGCAGACAAGAGAACACGAACTGCGTCCCCAAGAGCCAATTAACTTTCTGAGGAGAGGGAAGCGAGGCTTGTAGATAAGAGAAGAAGAGCTGCTTCCTCAAGGGCCAATGAGAGAAGGCTGACTTGCCACTAAAGGTACCGTCACACTAGGCGATATCGCCAGCGATCCGTGACGTTGCAGCGACCTGGATAGCGATATCGCTGTATTTGACACGCAGCAGCGATCTGGATCCCGCTGTGAAATTGCTGGTCGCTGCTAGAAGGTCTGCACTTTATTTGGTCGCTAGGTCGCCGTGTATCGCCGTGTTTGACAGCAAAAGCAAGGATACCAGCGATATTTTACACTGGTAACCAGGGTAAACATCGGGTTACTAAGCGCAGGGCCGCGCTTAGTAACCCGATGTTTACCCTGGTTACCAGCGTAAAAGTTAAAAAAACAAACAGCACATACTCACCAGCGCGTCCCCCAGCCTCTGCTTCCTGACACTGACTGAGCGCCGGCCCTAAACTGAAAGTGAAAGCACAGCGGTGACGTCACCGCTGTGCTGTTAGGGCCGGAGCTCAGTCAGTGTCAGGAAGCAGAGGCTGGGGGACGCGCTGGTGAGTATGTGCTGTTTGTTTTTTTAACTTTTACGCTGGTAACCAGGGTAAACATCGGGTTACTAAGCGCGGCCCTGCGCTTAGCAACCCGATGCTTACCCTGGTTACCCGGGGACCTCGGCATCGTCGCTGGAGAGCGGTCTGTGTGACAGCTCTCCAGCGACCAAACAGCGACGCTGCAGCGATCGGCATCGCTGTCGCTATCGCTGCAGTGTCGCTTAATGTGACGGTACCTTAAGAGAATTTCTATTTCTTCCACCAGGGCACAGGAAATGGTTGGAGATTTGAAACATGCTGCCTTTTGTTACCAGTCAGACATAAACTATCAGGATAATCCTAAAGTTCAGATAGGAAAAATGGATGTGGCCTGCATGTACTGCAGTGCCCTGAAATGGAAACATGAACCGCCAGGTTTATGCTGTGCAAATGGCAAGAAAAACTTCCACCACTCCTGTCACCACCAGATCCCCTAAAGTCTCTGATGACAGGTACCAGTACAATATCAAAGCATTTTTTGGACAACATCAGGAAGTACAACTCCTGCTTCCAAATGACATCATTTGGTGCAACAAAAGAAATGTTTACAACAGGATTTATGCCAACATTTAAAGTTCAAGGACAGGTTTACCACTCAATTGGCTCACTGCTTCCATTACGAAGAGAAGAACCTCAATTTCTTCAACTCTTCTTCATGGGAAATGCAGAAGCAGAGGCTCAGTGGAGATGCTCCATAATTCCGAACACTCGCCTTGATATTGTAACTATTTTGCAGCAGTTCCTTCACTCCAACAATCCATATGTTCAGCTTTTCAAGACTGCACTTGCATGCCAAATGACGATTACAAGGTTGTCATTCAAGCTGACAAAACACCAAAAGGTGAACATCAGCGACGTTTCAATGCTCCCACATTTGATGAGGTAACCATCTTGATTGTAGGTAATGATTTTCAAAGCCGTGACATTGTGCTTCAGAAAAGGAACAATAGTTTGCAACGAGTAGCAAAAACTCACAGGTCCAATGATGCACTGCAATATCCAATCATCTTTTGGCAGGGACAGGATGGCTATCACTTTGGAATACCTCAGACACATCCTACAACAGGCAACCCTTCAGAAAAAAAAGCGTCTGCTATGGACTTCTATGCCTATAGGATCATGACAAGATTTGCAGAGGAAAATCACATCTTGAAATGCAAACACCTCTTCCACCAATTTATTGTTGACATGTATGCAAAGATTGAGAGTGAACTTCTTTTATATATCTGACTAAATCAAAAGAAGCTGAGGGCAGAGGAATATATTCACCTTAGAGATGCTGTTGCAAATGATCCTGATCCAAAAGAGTTGGGGAAAATGGTTATTCTTCCATCAACTGTCACTGGAAACCCACGACACATGCATAAATACACACAGGATGCAATGACTTATGTGAGAAAGTATGGCCGTCCAGAATGCTGTAGATAAGCCCCTGATGCCGGTGGGCTTACATCACCCTCGATTTTGGGGGTGACTGTTATGAACTGGTGGTTTAGGAGCAACATGGGATGAGCTCTGGAGGAGGTGGTACCTGTACTGACCGCAGTTCCTGAGCTTAACACAACACTAGAAGTAGCCGTGGGATGTTCCTGTCCCTCCCTAGACACCTCGTCACAGCCGGAGGACTAACTACCCCTAAAGTTAGAAACAGGAAAGCTATCTTGCCTCAGAGAAAATCCCCAAAGGATAGACAGCCCCCCACAAATATTGACTGTGAGTGGGGAGGGAAATGACATACGCAGAATGAAACCAGGATGAAGCAAAGGAGGCCACTCTAGCTAGATAGATAGAATAGAACAGAATACTGTGCGGTCAGTATTAAAAAACTAGAAAAATCCACCACAGAGTTTACAAAAATCTCCACACCTGACTAAAGGTGTGGAGGGTAAATCTGCTTCCCAGAGCTTCCAGCTTAACTGAATAAATCCATATTGACAAGCTGGACTAGAAAAAACATAGAAAGTGCTGAATGATAAAGTCCACAAAATGTGGACTGCAAAAGAACAAAGCAAGGACTTATCTTTGCTGAACTGGTCAGAACATCAGGGAAATCCAAGCAGAGATGTGAATCCAACCAGGAACCATTGACAACTGGCACTGGCTGAAGGATAGAGCCAGGCTTAAATAGCCGAGCCAAAATAGACGATCAGTGGAAGCAGCTGCTGGTCCACAAAATACCACCGGAGGGAGCCCAAGAGCAGAACTCACAAAAGTGCCACTTACAACCACCGGAGGGAGCCCAAGAGCGGAATTCACAACAGTACCCCCCCCTTGAGGAGGGGTCACCGAACCCTCACCAGAGCCCCCAGGCCGATCAGGACTAGCCAAGTGAAAAGCACGAACCAAATCGGCGGCATGAACATCGGAGGCAACAACCGAAGAATTATCCTCCTGGCCATAACCCTTCCACTTGACAAGATACTGAAGCCTCCGCCTCGAAAAACAAGAATCCAAAATTTTCTCAACCACATATTCCAACTCCCCCTCAACCAACACCGGGGCAGGAGGATCAACAGAGGGAACAACGGGCACCACATATCTCCGCAACAAAGATCTATGGAAAACATTATGGATGGCAAAAGAGGCTGGAAGGGCCAAACGAAAAGATACCGGATTGATAATCTCAGAAATCTTATAAGGACCAATAAACCGAGGCTTGAACTTAGGGGAAGAAACCTTCATAGGAACATGACGAGAAGATAACAAGACTAAATCCCCCACCCGAAGCCGGGGACCAACACACCGACGGCGGTTAGCAAAATGTTGAGCCTTTTCCTGAGACGTCAAATTGTCTACCACATGAGTCCAAATCTGCTGCAACCTGTCCATCACAGAATCCACACCAGGACAATCAGAAGGCTCAACCTGCCCTGAAGAAAAACGAGGATGAAAACCAAAATTACAAAAGAAAGGCGAAACCAAAGTAGCCGAACTAGCCCGATTATTAAGGGCAAACTCGGCCAAAGGCAAGAAAGCCACCCAATCATCCTGATCAGCAGACACAAAGCATCTCAAATAGGTTTCCAAGGTCTGATTAGTTCGCTCAGTTTGGCCATTTGTCTGAGGATGAAACGCTGAAGAAAAAGACAAATCAATGCCCATCCTAGCACAAAAGGCCCGCCAAAACCTAGAAACAAACTGGGAACCTCTGTCAGACACAATATTCTCCGGAATGCCATGCAAACGAACCACATGCTGAAAAAACAATGGAACCAAATCAGAGGAAGAAGGCAATTTAGGCAAAGGTACCAAATGGACCATTTTAGAGAACCGGTCACAAACCACCCAGATAACAGACATCTTCTGGGAAACAGGAAGATCCGAAATAAAATCCATGGAAATTTGCGTCCAGGGCCTCTCAGGGACCGGCAAAGGAAAAATCAACCCACTAGCGTGGGAACAGCAAGGCTTGGCCCGGGCACAAGTCCCACAGGACTGCACAAAAGAACGCACATCCCGCGACAAGGAAGGCCACCAAAAGGACCTAGCAACCAAATCTCTGGTACCAAAAATTCCAGGATGACCAGCCAACACCGAACAATGAACCTCAGAACTTACCTTACTTGTCCATCTATCAGGAACAAACAGCTTCCCCACTGGACAGCGGTCAGGTTTATCAGCCTGAAATTCCTGAAGCACCCGCCGTAAATCAGGGGAGATGGCAGAAAGAATCACCCTTTCCTTAAGAATGCCAACCGGCTCAAGGACTCCAGGAGAATCAGGCAAAAAACTCCTAGAGAGGGCATCAGCCTTAACATTCTTAGATCCCGGAAGATACGAGACCACAAAATCAAAACGGGAGAAAAACAAGGACCAACGAGCCTGTCTAGGGTTCAGCCGCTTGGCCGACTCGAGGTAAATCAGATTCTTATGATCGGTCAAGACCACAACGCAGTGCTTGGCTCCCTCAAACCAATGTCGCCACTCCTCAAATGCCCACTTCATAGCCAACAACTCCCGATTACCGACATCATAATTGCGCTCCGCAGGCGAAAACTTTCTGGAAAAAAAGGCACACGGTTTCATCAAAGAACCATCAGAATTCCTCTGAGACAAAACGGCCCCTGCCCCAATCTCAGAAGCGTCAACCTCAACCTGAAAAGGAAGAGAAACATCCGGCTGACGCAACACAGGGGCAGAAGTAAATCGGCGTTTAAGCTCCTGAAAGGCCTCAACAGCCGCAGAGGACCAATTCGTCACATCAGCGCCTTTCTTCGTCAAATCGGTCAGGGGCTTAACCACACTGGAAAAGTTGGCAATGAAACGGCGATAAAAATTAGCAAAGCCCAAAAATTTCTGAAGGCTCTTCACAGATGTGGGTTGAATCCAGTCATGAATGGCTTGGACCTTAACAGGATCCATTTCTATAGACGAGGGAGAAAAAATAAAACCCCAAAAAGAGACCTTCTGAACTCCAAATAGGCACTTAGACCCCTTCACAAATAAAGCATTATCACGAAGGATCTGGAATACCATCCTGACCTCCTTCACATGAGACTCCCAATCATCGGAAAAAATCAAAATATCATCCAAATACACAATCATGAATTTATCAAGATAATTGCGGAAAATATCATGCATGAAGGACTGAAATACAGAGGGAGCATTAGAAAGCCCGAAAGGCATCACAAGGTATTCAAAATGGCCTTCGGGCGTATTAAATGCAGTTTTCCATTCGTCACCCTGTTTAATACGAACAAGATTATATGCCCTCGAAGGTCAATCTTAGTAAACCAACTAGCCCCCTTAATCCGAGCAAACAAATCAGAAAGCAAAGGCAAAGGGTATTGGAATTTGACCGTTATCTTATTAAGAAGGCGATAATCAATACAGGGTCTCAAGGAGCCATCCTTCTTGGCAACAAAAAAGAATCCCGCTCCCAATGGTGACGAAGACGGCCGAATATGCTCCTTCTCCAAAGACTCCTTAACATAACTCCGCATGGCGGCATGCTCTGGCACAGACAGATTGAAAAGTCGGCCCTTAGGGAACTTACAGCCAGGAATCAAGTTAATAGCACAATCACAGTCCCTATGTGGAGGAAGGGAACTGGACTTGGGCTCATCAAATACATCCTGGAAATCCGACAAAAACTCAGGGACTTCAGAAGAGGGGGAAGAGGAAATTGACATCAAAGGAACGTCACTATGTACCCCTTGACAACCCCAACTAGTCACAGACATAGATTTCCAATCCAGCACCGGATTATGTACCTGTAACCATGGAAAACCCAGTACAACAACATCATGCAAATTATGCAACACCAGAAAACGGCAATCTTCCTGATGTGCTGGAGCCATGCACATGGTCAGCTGAGTCCAATACTGAGGTTTATCCTTGGCCAACGGTGTAGCTTCAATGCCCCTCAAAGGAATAGGGGTTTGCAAAGGCTGCAAGGAAAAACCACAGCGCCTGGCGAATTCCAAGTCCATTCAGTTCAGGGCAGCGCCTGAATCCACAAATGCCATGACAGAAAAGGACGATAATGAGCAAATCAGGGTCACAGATAAGAGAAATTTAGGCTGAACAGTACTGATGGTAACAGACATAGCAACCCTCTTAGTACGCTTAGGGCAAACAGAAATAACATGAGCAGAATCACCACAGTAAAAACACAGCCTATTCTGATGTCTGAATCCCTGCCGTTCTGCTCTAGTCAAAATCCTATCACATTGCATAGGCTCAGGACTCTGTTCAGAGGATACCGCCATATGGTGCACAACTTTGCGCTCGCGCAGGCGCCGATCAATCTGAATGGCTAGAGACATAGATTCGCTCAAACCAGCAGGCGTGGGGAACCCCACCATAACATCTTTAAGGGCTTCAGAAAGACCCTTTCTGAAAATTGCAGCCAAGGCATCCTCATTCCATTTAGTGAGCACAGACCATTTTCAAAATTTCTGGCATTATAATTCTGCCGCTTCCTGACCCTGACACAGGGCCAACAAAGTTTTTTCTGCATGATCCACAGAATTAGGTTCGTCATACAATAATCCGAGCGCTTGAAAAAATGCCTCTACATTAAGCAATGCTGGATCCCCTGATTCAAGGGAGAATGCCCAGTCCTGAGGGTCACCACGCAGCAGAGAGATGACAATTTTAACCTGCTGAATGGGATCACCTGAGGAACGGGGTTTCAAAGCAAAAGACAATTTGCAGTTATTTTTAAAGTTCAAAAACTTAGATCTGTCCCCAAAAAACAAATCAGGAGTAGGAATTCTAGGCTCTAAAGCCGGAGTCTGGACAACATAATCTTGGATACTCTGTACTCTTGCAGCAAGTTGATCCACACAAGAAAACAAACCCTGAACATCCATGCCAGCGCCAAAATCCTGAACCACCCAGAGATTAAGAGGAAAAAACAGACAAAACAGACTGCAGAAAAAAAATGGCTCAGAACTTTTTCTTTCTTCTTTTGAGATGCATTTAATTCATTTTTGGGCCAGTTGTACTGTTATGAACTGGTGGTTTAGGAGCAACATGGGATGAGCTCTGGAGGAGGTGGTACCTGTACTGACCGCAGTTCCTGAGCTTAACACAACACTAGAAGTAGCCGTGGGATGTTCCTGTCCCTCCCTAGACACCTCGTCACAGCCGGAGGACTAACTACCCCTAAAGATAGAAACAGGAAAGCTATCTTGCCTCAGAGAAAATCCCCAAAGGATAGACAGCCCCCCCACAAATATTGACTGTGAGTGGAGAGGGAATTGACATACGCAGAATGAAACCAGGATGAAGCAAAGGAGGCCACTCTAGCTAGATAGATAGAATAGGACAGAATACTGTGCAGTCAGTATTAAAAAACTAGAAAAATCCACCACAGAGTTTACAAAAATCTCCACACCTGACTAAAGGTGTGGAGGGTAAATCTGCTTCCCAGAGCTTCCAGCTTAACTGAATAAATTCAGACTGACAAGCTGGACTAGAAAAAACATAGAAAGTGCTGAACGATAAAGTCCACAAAATGTGGACTGCAAAAGAACAAAGCAAGGACTTATCTTTGCTGAACTGGTCAGAACATCAGGGAAATCCAAGCAGAGATGTGAATCCAACCAGGAACCATGTACAACTGGCACTGGCTGAAGGATAGAGCCATGCTTAAATAGCCGAGCCAAAATAGATGATCAGTGGAAGCAGCTGCTGGTCCACAAAATACCACCGTAGGGAGCCCAAGAGCAGAACTCACAAAAGTGCCACGTACAACCACCAGAGGGAGCCCAAGAGCGGAATTCACAACAGGTGACATGTTCCCTTTAATATAGGATGGGCAAATTGTGAGTAAGTCAGTGAATTTCCTGCACTTTAGGTAGTAGGGCCTCAGAGCCCATAAAGAGCAGTTGAGCCACGCAACATTGTTAAAAGGAAAGGAGCCCAGCTCATCCATGGCCCAGGAGTAACGATTGCCAGTGAAGAAAAAAGAATGCATGGCAGCATTGTCATGGTGGCAGACAGCTATATAGGAAGATGTCTACATGTCTGAGGCAAAACTGACTGGGAACTCCTAAAGATAGTCAGACCTGTCAGACAGAATGTTGCTGTATCGGGGACAATGGTATGATCCTGCAATAGTGCTAAAGAAGTGAGGGGCAGCACAGGGAAAGAAAAGGTTGTGTCTTATGAAGTATCTGGTGCTCTACCTAAAGGTGAACTGGACGAGCAGAGAAAGGAACTGAGTAAAATGGTTTGTTTTAAGTTGAAATCTGACTCTGTCTTTCATTGTGCGGAATCTCAAGAGGTAGACTCCCATCGGACCAGAGAGGACTCTGATGGACAGGAAAGCAGACAAAAAGGTACGCTACCGCTGGGACATTGTGTGAATGTGACAGAGGGCCAGGGTGTGCTGAAGCAGCCACCATTGAAAGCCATTACTACAGTCCTGGCCCCAGTTACACATCCATCAACTTGTATTCCACCATCACACCCTGGTCCTCCTGACTTGGTGACTTAACCACAAGACTTACTGGCAACTGTGTCACATCGCCATCTACCTCCTTAAACAAAATTAGCTCTTCCCCACCGTCGTCTTCTTGTGACTGTGGTTGCTCTACGTTTTATGCATCACTTAACAGCATCTCCTCCTGTCCCTGTTGGAACATGCAGGGTGAGAGGTCAAAATCAAGAAATGACGATATGAAGAGCTCCTTGGAATGTCTTAGAGTGGGATCACTGATCTCCCAAGACTCGACATGGTGGGAGGAAGGAGGATCAGAGTGACGATTAAGTGATTGAGATTCTTGGCTGGGGAGACTGGACCATGTGGAAGACTGTTTGGTGATGTCAAGCCTGCTGGACGCATCATCTGCTATACAACCAACCATCTGTTCATACTGGTGTGGTTTCGGAAGTGGTGTTCCATGTCTCTCTGCAAAGTGGGACAGGAAGTTACGTGTCCTGGATGGGTGTGTTGTTTGTGCTCCAGCAAAAAGGCGCAGTTGCACCTGCCCCACCTCCTCGCCATCCATGGGCACCATCATCAGCACTTCCACTTCCCTGTCCCTCACCGCATGCCTTGCACATTTTCTAATTGCTAGGTCTCTACAAACCTAGTTTCCTTGATTAACTGGAAATAATTGCATTTTTAAAATAAAAGATAAAAATGTGGTTACTTGTAGCAGGCCATGCATTTTTTTTATATTTCAAACCATCATAATTTCACACAAAGTAGGTTGAACTATGTGGATGACAATACACAATTTTTGGAACATAAAATGTGGTCACCCGTAGCAGGCCAAGTGGTTTTTTTTATTTCTTACCACCGTAATTTTACACAATGTAAGTTAAACTATATGTATGATAATAGTCAATTTTTGGAACAAATAAATTTGGTCACTTGTACCAGGCCAAGCATTTTTTTACATTTCAAACTACCATAATTTCATACAAAGCAGGATAAACTGTAAGTATGAAAACACAGTCAATTTTTCCACCCTCCCCCCCAAAAAAATTGGTCTCCTGCAGCAGCTATATATTTAGCAATGGACTGCAAAGCCCTATGCCCTGCCTAGAGGCTGTATTCAGCCATTCTCCCTGACCCTGCTGTCCATAGGCTAAATGCAGAATGCATCGTATACAATCAGCAAAACACAAGATGAGCCCTTCAAAGCAGTTTTAGTATGATGGCTCAGCAAAGTATCACCACTAGAGGACTCTGAATCCTAAAACTGTGCACACACATGCCTGGACAACTACTCCCTCCCACCAATCAGAACTGTCTCTGAGCTGTGTAATGGCATCAGTGTGCAGAGCGTGGTGGTGCCATTCCTTTTATAACCGCTGATGAGGTAATGTGGCCAGCCAATCACAGTAATGCCACTACCAAGATGGCTACGGCATTACAATCGGACCACCAGCTAATGCTTGACGAGTGCCGAGCACATTTGAGCAGCCAGATACTTGAGTGATAGCCGAGTATTACTTAGGATGCTCGCTCTTCACTATTATTTAGAAAAAAAATTGAAGAACTTATATAAATTTGGCAACTGGTTCCCAATTTCATTTTCCCATAGTTTACAAAATCATGTGGTGAGATGAGAGGAAGTTGTAGACCACAATCGAAATAACAAACGCAATACTTTGTAGTGTTAATTTTCGCTAACTAAAGTGTACAGAAATATTAGAACTACAGATCTGGAAAGAGAATCAATAATGAATAAGTAGTATGAGGACCTTCATGAAAAAGGTGAAGGGTTCTTTAATGAGAACTCCATCCATAAAAAAGATTAAGGTGTCACCCCAGACAGAGACATATATTGCTAAGGGATAACATTTTGGTATGTAGATGCAGCGCCCCAGAGACCTGGTCGTTGCAGTACTGTTGCTCTGCCACTAAGGGGGCTATGGTACGTCTGATGGCACTGAAGGAGTTCACCTGACCAGGTATCACAGACACCAATACACTTCACAGTCTGGTCTCCAGGGGGAGCAAAGGGTACTATGTATTAGGCCACTCCTCACAATCTGGTAAAACTGGGGGTTAGATAGAAAGTTAGACAGAAAGCTGACTGGGTTGGAACCAGGCAACATCCTGTGGCAGAGGGTGTTGCAGGGGAAGATTCAGGGGGGTCCCTGTCAGGGGTGGGATCCTGACAGAGGCCTAGCGAACAGAAAGAACGTTATGGGACCGCGCCTGCACGTCATTGCGGTGGTACCCCAAGAAAGGACAAGAAGCGAGGTTTATTGTGAAGAGTGAGAAACGAGATCAAAGCAACAAGGAGAAAACACCAGTAGGAGTCGTGCTGCAAGATCGAGGCAACATCCTACTGAGGCGTGTAGCCGATGGCCGGAAACGCCGAGGAAGTACTGGCTCCAAGCATTACTTCAAACCAATGGCAGGACAGTCAGTTATAGGCGGGCTGTCTCACCTAAATCACCTAAGCAGACATAGGGGGCAACAGTGGGAGAGGGGCGACTCTAGGGTCCCGGTAGAACTCCAGGCCTACCCGTCATATGGGTGCGTCCTAGCCATATCATCTGGGGGATGGAGAAGAACATCAGAATCAGTTGTGAGGGAACATCAGAAACAGACACAACAGTTGTGAGGACTATCCCGTGGTGCTGAGCAGGGAAGGACTACAACACACAAGCGCTAGAAGGAAGGCACAGATTTCCACCTGCAAAGGGGACTCTGGAGTCAGTCTCAGACAGCCCTGTTAGCAGTACTCTGGATTGAGGATCTTGAAGCCTTCAGTAAAGAGGTAAAGAGACTGCAACCCTGTGTCCTCGTTATTCATCGCACCCTGCACCACACGTTATCACTCTCAACTTTTACTGGACGCCCCTTAGCATGGTCACGGACCGGGTCTAGCCACCGTGACAACCCCAGAACTGAGACAGAGAGGCCCGGTACCGGGTACCCCTCGGCCCTGCGACAGTGGGGGCGCTCCCTAGATATTCAGTGCATTAAGTCATTTTTACCTTTTGCATCTTTCGTATTTCCTCATAGATGATAAGCTCTTGTGAACAGCGTCCTTGTACTCTTAATTTAGCTTATTGTTAATGTTTGATATTGCTTATGGAGGTACCCTCTAAATAGCACAGATCTGCCAAATACATTGGTGCCATAAAAGACTATAATTAATATGGTTATTTCTAGGGTTCAGGAGCGTAGCGCCTGGGGCTGTGGAGGAGGAGAGCTTATGTGGACCAGTGCAAATTTTTAATGAAGCCCAATTGCAAAAATTATTTTTAGTCCCAAATACATGGCTATAAAAGGGTTGCCTGGTCCAAATCAATAAGTCTGCCGTCACTCTGTGTGACTGCAGACTTAGGAATCCCCCCCATTTCATGCACTAATAATAAATAAAAATTATCCCCAAAGGTTTCTATAATTCTGAGTTGTTCCATATTGGTGTAAATTTGGTGCAACTTGTAATGACTCTACATCTAGTAAACTCTAGTGGTCTTGCCTTGTATCAATTTCCCCCGGATGTGTCTGTTTTAGGTTACTGAGTTTGCATTTTATATCATGATTTCCAATCTTCCATGACATCTCAGTGTTTGCATTCTTCCCAGCCCCAGATGAAGTGCGTGTTTGTGTTTCGTAATTTACAGAATATACATTGACAGAGACAAGCCCCGAGGCGGCATCCTGAATGGAACCTTTCTGCTCAGCCTGCAGGGAATTCCTGGAGAACTCGTATACCTTCAAGCTAGGGATGGATAACGTTACTGGAAATGAGTCCTAACTTTGAGTAAAGTGGGAATTTTCTTTGCTAAAAGGTTTATAGAACTTCTGCTTTTGCCACTGCCAAAGACAATAGTTCACTCTCTGCAGAGTTGCATAAGTGAATGGGCACCGTACGTTGCTGCTGAGTTATCCTTGGGAAAACACGCCTGGAGACTGAATGGAAAACAACAAATTAAAATTAGGTTTCACTGAATGGGTGTTATTATTTCAATGTTCTTTTATTCATTCCCGATTGCACATTTCTGGAAATACCCAGAGGTGAAGCTCTTAAACCCAATGCAAAATGTATAATGACCCCACCTTCCATGTGCCAATTATAAAACTCATGTCTTCTTATGTGGTAGAAGGGTCTTTGGGCTGCTACCTTTCCTCAATCAATAGTTATTATTTATTATTAATTAACGGCCTTTGGTTCAATCTCGAGCCATGGCGTCTTGAAGAATCAAGGATCTGTGCAAGCCTAGATAGGTCCACCAGGGTCTTCTCTGCCATTTTCTTGGTAGTATCAAGTCTTTGAGTTGCTGATCTTCCTCCTTGCCTTGTTCCTTCTGTTCTTCTGACCATAATGTCCAACTCCAGTGATCGCTCTCTTCGTATGATGTGTCCAGAGTTGGCAAGTTGTAGCTCGGTGATCCTTGCTTCGAGTGACATTTCTGGCTTGATTTGTTCCAAAATTGATTTATTTGTTCTTTTTGCCATTCATGGTACTGATAACATCCTTCTCCGACACCAAACTTCTGATTTAAAGGGAATTTCCAACTACGATACGATATTGATTTTTAAAAAAACATCGTTTCTACCAAAGTTACTGCCACTAATACTTGTATTATTTTCTCTGCTTTATACCATCAGTCTTGATGCCTCCGCCACATATTATCCTGTATTCTAGTCACACTGCTGGCTTACCCTCCAGGTTCTGGGCTCTTCAGACCACAGTTTCCATAATTCCGCCATATGCACAGAGGAAGAAGAGTTCCTTTCACATCCGCATCTCAGTATGCATGACATCATGTTTCCCACATTGCTAGAAAAGAAGGCCGAGAACATTTGCATAATTTTCACCTCGTGGGCTCAATGCAAAATCTCCAGGGCCCCCAATTATTACAGGTTTTTAATAGTAATGGTCTTTTCATATGGGTTAAAGCAGGGGTCCCCAACCTGTAGCTATGGAGCCACATGTGGCTCGCGGTCCCATGAATTGTGACTCGCGGCTGTCTGTCAGCTTGGTGCATTAGCTCCAGTTATAGCAAACCGGTATGAAAAGCAGCCCTGCACAGAAGAGCAGATCTGGATGCACATGAACTGGTGTTAGGGGTTTTGAGATGATTTAAGTATGGTACGCTGGAGACAAGAAGACACCACCTGTCAGAGGAGGTGTTTGAAGCCAGATGTGACTGTCTTGGGAGTGCTTTATAGGAGAATACTGAATGGGGGATATTATAGGAACCCCTGGATCTTTGTATACTGCTTCGGGGTGGTTGATTCTTGTGGAAAAGCTTTGGTTACCGTTATGCCTGTAATGGTGGCTTTAGTTGCCACTACTGTGAAGGGGGCGGGAGCTGAATGTGGCTTGCGACCCTCTCTCAAAGCTGGATGTGGCTCACGACCCTCTGCCAGAGCTGAATGTGGCTCTCAAGGTCAGAAAGGTTGGGGACCTCTGGGTTAAAGGGACATTTTGGGCCCTCAAAGATTCCAGGGCCCAGGTGTGATTGTAATCCCCGTAGCAATTGCAGCTATGCCCCTGGCTGAGAACACTGTAAGGGATTTTATTGGTAAAGAGGGACCAGCACAAAGATCACCGAAATATTGGGACAATAAGTATATTAGAGAAGTTTTTCTTTTTTACATTTTACAGTCGTCTTTATAATTATAATAAAAATCCTGTTATACTCGTTAATACAAAACCCAAGAAAAAAAAATTTGCATATAATCTGCCGCAAATTAATCAGTAAACGATCATAGTACATTTTGATCACAAGAGCATAATAGCCATCCGGATCTCCATGACAAGGTGTAAGGTGTACCCATCGGAACGGTAATAGCCTGTCTCTAGTATTAAAACCTTACCATATGTTCTGATGGGTACAACTTGTTGAGGTGTGATGACTTTTGGTTATTTACATGTGCTATTACTGTTTACTGATTTACTTGCTGTAGGGTACATGCTCATTTTTTTTCCTTAGGCTTTGTCTATGAAATGGCCACAGTGTGAACAGGCTGTTACGCTTATCACGTATATCAGCTTACAGTCCAACTCAGTTTTGTTTTTTATTCTCAATAATTATTTACTCAAATTACGGCACTACATTGCAATACACATTTATTTTATAGATCTTTCAGATGTCAGCAGAATTATTCAGCGCTCAGACTTTGTGAGAGAATGAACTGTTTCACTTTGAGCATACAGGAGACATTATACATCATCATAATAAGGAAGATTGCAGGAAGAGCTGACAAAAACAACCTATGAAGGTGCTATAATAGAATAAGGGGAAATACATGCATATGCATATATAACAGTTAAATTGAGCCATCTACTGTCTACATAAGATGGTCCCTCTACAGCATAAGTATGCAGTTCTATACTTTAACAAAAGCTATGATGGAATCACAGACTGGGTGGATCAGGGTAATGCGGTAGATATAGTATATCATGACTTCAGCAAAGCATTTGTTAAAGTATCTCATACTATCCTTATTGAAAAAATGACCAAGTATGAGAAATGCAAAACTCCACATTTGGGCAAGAAAAACAAAAATTTAATCTACAGAATGTGAGGAATAGAACTAAGCAACAGCACGTGTGAAAAAGACTTGGGTATACTAATAGTTCACAGACTGTACATGAGTCAACAGTGTGGTGCAGCAGCAAAAAGGCAAAAACAATTTTAGGTTATATTAAGAGAAGCATAGAGTCAAGATCACTTGAAGTAATTATCCCCCACTACTACTCTTTGGTCAGGCCTAATCTGGAACACTGTCCAGTTCTGGGCACCACATTTTAAAAAAGACATTGACAAACTGGAGCAAGTACAGAGAAGAGCAACCAGAATAGTGAGCGGACTGCAAAGTTTGTCCTACGAGTAACAGTTAAAGGGTCTGGGAATGTTTATCTTGCAAAAAAGAAGGCTAAGAGGAGAATTCATAGCTGTCTACAAATATTTGATGGGATATCACAGTGTAGAGGGATCATCTTTATTATCATTTGCACATGGAAACACGAGAAGCAATGAAATGAAACCGAAAGGGAGAAGATACAAATTAGATTTTAGAAAAAACTTTTTGACAATGAGGGTGATCAATGAGTGAAACAGGCTGCCACGAGAGGTGATGAGTTCTCTTTCAATGGAAGTCTTCACACAGAGAATGGACAGACGTCTGTCTGAGATAGTTTAGTGAATCCAGCATTTAGCAGGGGGTTGGACATGATGACCCTGCAGGTCCCTTCCAACTCTAACATTCTATGAATCTATGACTTTTGTGTAATCAACAGTGTTAGTAATGAGGAGGATACAGCGACCATTGCACAACATCTAGGTTTACCCATTGTATGTTTGACATCTAATAAAAAGTCATATCACCTAAAGATGCCAGCCAGCATGTTCATGTTTTTATCATTAAATACACTCATGTCCAAACCGGAGGCATTTCAAAGAAAGTATACTTTAAAGATTCATACGGGGACCATAATTAGAGATAAGACTAGACCAACTGAGCCCCTGTCCACTTATTCACAGCACTGCTTTAATTGATTGACAGGTCTTTTACTATGTACACAAATGGGAGAGACCTATCAATCACCTCTAGCAGTGCTGGGAGGAGCTGGCGGGATCTTTAAAGTGGACTTTCTCTGAAATGCAGGAGCATTTCAGAGAAAAGTATGCCTGGCTGCCTGGCTTCATTGTGTTGCCATGATCTGATTCATGCTGCCTGCTGCAGTTTGGACAGCATAAATCAGGTGACAGGTTCTCTTTAAATTGGAGTTGACAGTCTCTGAACAGCAGAAGTATTGTCAAGTTTTTTTGTTTGAAAAAATTGGATGAGAAAATATATTTAAAAACATAAGCTAAATTTAGTGTGGGAGCAATACTTGACGCTAACCAAAAATAGCAACAGCAGAGGTGGACATTTTGGACATACCTCCCAGCAGTCCCGGTTCCAACAATACAGTCCCAAATTTATGGAACTGTTCCAGGAGGATGGGAGTACTCCCTGACATCAACTGTAAATGTGCCCTAAGAAGACAGATACAGATGAATATCACAGTGAATCAAGGAGCAGACAAGTCCTTCATCCATTCAGTCTATATAAAGACTGAAGATCCTTCCAAAACCTTTAGGTCAAGTGACCATTCAAATCACATAACTGGTAGCAAAGAAGAAGGAAAAGTTGCAGACACAGGCAAGGGTGGTGTGTGTGGACATGTATTTGTAGGTATGGACAGGGCCGGACTTAGCCCAAAAGGCGCCCTGTGCGAGACTGCAGGACGGCGCCCCCCCCCCCTCCAAACTTTGAAAGAAAACAATAACTCTTTAATATTCACAACAACACGTTTACTTAGAAAACTTGTGTTTCCCTGCAAAACACTTGAAGAAACACTAATATTGCAATAACGGGAATTATAAAGTGCTTTAAAGCGGACCAAAAGGAAAAAATGACGCTTGGTCCAAAGCCATATGGGCTGACAGCCAATCAGAGTGCAGAGCGGCGGCCTGCAAGGCCAAACACCGCCCTGCACTCTGATTGGCTGTCAGCCCAACGCTGACAGCCAATCGGAGTGCAGAGATGATGGCCAGCATGGAGAAGAGTTCCGGACGGGTGGCAGCAGGTCGGGTGCCGTGCGGACCAAGAGTCATTCTATGACTTTTGATCCACCTTAATACTAAATAAAATATCTTAAAATATCAAATATAAATAATATAATAAATATGCAACATACATGAGAAAAACTGTCATTAAATATGTGCACAATTTTCAACCTTCAAGACAAAAAAATAAAAATAAAGTGCACTATACTGTAATCCAGCAACAACAAGAACATAATAACGTGCTACATAAACTGATTTAAAAAGCAACTTTCCGTGCTTTTACTTTGGCAAACTCATCAATAGTTTCATTTAAGTCTAGAGATGCCAACACATCATTTTCAATTGACAAGACTGCAAGTGAGGATAACCTGCTCTCTGTCATAGTGGACCTTAAATATGTCTTAATGAGCTTAAGTTTTGAAAAACTGCGCTCTCCTGAGGCCACAGAAATCGGGATGGTGCACAGAATCTGAAGTGCAGTCCAGGTTTGTGGAAAGTGCTCTGTAAACTCATTTTTGGTGAGGAAACCAAGTATCTGCAGCGGAGTCTCAACATCATCAGGGAGCACATTCCGAATGTGCCAGAGTTCATCAGAAAGTTCAGCACCATTTATGTCAGACTTATTGCCATAAGTCAGAGACTTCTGCAGTTCTACACTATGTGCCAACAAGTCTTCCCGTGATTCATGGCTCTTTATATCGTACAAAAAGCCCCATTTTTTATTATGAATACTGAGTTGCTGGAAACGCTCCTCCATTGAATTTAAAGCAGTATCCACCAACACATTGAAGAACTCAACCTTAAATTTCTGCTTTGCATCCACAATTGGTTCATCCCGTCCTTCATAGCTAAAAGTGGGTTTTTTAATTCTAACACGTGAGGTACTCTTAAATATGGGGTCCACACCATTTTCCTCTGCTATATTCTTTGCTCTTTGGAAAGAGCCTTCAAAACCATTCTCCCTGAATTTCTTAAGAAAATCATGGGTTTTTTCAATCATGTCTGCTGCTGTGATGAGGTTGGCGGTCTGGTTTTGCAAAGCTTTGCTCACAATATTGATTTGAAATAATATGTCATACCACACAATTAAGGACACCATGAATTTAAAATTAAGGATATGTTGGGACAACTCTAGAGCATCATGTTTTGTTTTTGGCTCTGTACTGCTGTCTTCAGAAAGGGCAAATAATGCCTCCTGTATACCTGCTAGATTTTGGATCAGTGGTTTGAGGCAGTTTATCCGGCATTCCCATCTTGTGGTACATAGAGGTTTTACAGTAAGACCTGATACATGGTCTGTCAAAACCTTCCATCTCTTGGCTGACCCAGCAAAAATAGTATATACACGCTGAATAATTCCAAACAGGGTTATAGAATCTATGTTAGATTCTGCTGCATCTCCAACCACTAAATTGAGGCTGTGGCATCCACATGGTACAAAAAACGCCCTTGGATTTTTTTTTAGTATGTTGGCTTGAACACCATTATTTTTGCCTGCCATATTGGCACCATTGTCATAGCCCTGGCCACGACAGTCATCAATATCTAGCTCTTTGCTAATTAGGAAATTAAGAATAATATCTGATAATCCTCTACCAGTTGTGTCTGTTACAGCAACATATCCAAGAAAATGTTCCCTGATCTGGCATAACCCAAGTTTAACATCAATAAAACGGATGGTAAAAGACATCTGCTCTTGATGGGCTAGATCAGTTGTACAATCAAGAATTAAGGAATAATACTTTGCCTTTTTGCACCTTTCAAGAATTTCACTAATAACCTTTTTGGCCATCAAATTAATTATTTCATTTTGAATAGTTTTACTACAGTAGTGGTCAGATGTCTCCTTTGACTTGACTCGTCGCAGATGTTCTGCCATTACAAAGTCATAATTTCCTAATAACTGTACTATAGCAAGAAAATTTCCATTATTTGCGGTGTATTGACGATCAGAAGATCCTCGAAATGCCAAGTTCCGTTCAGCCAACAACTGAGTAATACGCATGAGTCTTTCCAGTACGTTTCTCCAGTGCTGCTGCTCTTTCTGTATTCTGCTCTGTAACTGATGGTCAATTGTTTTTTTGTTTTTCATGCGAAGCTAAACTTCTATCCACTTTGTTTCTGCTGAGTAATGGTTAATGGAAGTTTCATGGGCCTTTAACATCTGACTCATATGGCTCCAATCCTGTGATCCATGGAATGCAAGTGCCGTACGGGATCTTCTATCAAACAGTTTGCAACAAAAGCAAAATACTTTGTTCAAACTTTTGGAGTACACCAACCACTTTCTTGCTCGTTTCACGCCATTGTCCAAAATTCTAGAGTAAAAGTCCTCTGAAAAATGTCGATTCCTCTCATCTCTCTTAAATTCTATATTTTTAAGTTGCACAGGGCCTGCTTCTACGATTAGATCAATTGATGAAGAATTTAATGTAGGCCAAAGTGCAGGATCTGAGTCAATGATTGCAGAAATTTCACTGCTTTCAGCCTCATCAATGCCCTCCACATGCTGGCATGTGTTATCCCCTTCTGATGTGAGGGCTGGTGTGGTAGACTGATCTTGTTCTACTGCAACCTCATAAACGTCTGCTATGGTAGACTCTTGGTCAACTTCGCTGATCCTAATTTTCAATGACGTTGATGGTTCCCCTGGCTCCAATGGGATTGTATCCATACCACTCCTTATTTCACATTCTTGCTGTGGAATATCTGATGTTGATTCCTCAGCAGTGCTCGGTACATTGGTGCCACCATGTTCAGAAGATTTTTCGAACAGTCTTTTTAAAGACCCTGCTTGCTTTTGATTTGCCTGTTCTGCTAAGGCCTTTCGCTTTCTGTTCTGTGCACCAGATGCTTTCTTAGGGCTCATCTTGCCTGACAAATGTTATTCTTCCCTGAAAAGGTTAGGTGGACCAAAAGTCTTATTAGTGCAGTCCACATGCTACTATAACCATCTATCTGCTCATTTAAACCTAAGGTGGCAGAGGTGAGCAGGTGATAAGTAACTAGAAACAAGTAAGCCACTGTACACTGCACAAAGTCTGGGAAGAGTGGGAGGGGGAGAAGGAGAAGGAGAAGGATGGATGAATACATTTAGCAGAGAGGAGCGGGAGGAAGTGAGAGTAGGGTGGCTCCTGAGCAATGCACCTAACCCCCAATTGCCCCCCCCGGTTGCCATGGTTAGGTTAGGCACCATAGGGCTATTTTAGCCCCTTCTGCCCTGGACATAGTAGTATGTTACATGGTAGACCCATAGGACGCCTGAAAATCAGGCTAAACACCCTTTTGTGTTCCTAGAGCCATATGCAGTGGCGTACACACCATAGATGCGACGGATGCGGAAGCACCCAGGCCCGTGGCTTGGGGGGGCCCAGTGCCGCCCGCCCGCATCCATGGTGTGTCCTTTTTTTTTATTTTTGCCACAAGCACAGTGCCCAGCCACACAATGGGCCCCACAGCAAAAGGGTCACAGCAATGGTGCCCAGCCACAGTGTCCGGACCCAGTCACAGTGACCGTGCTTGTGGCTGGGCCCCATTGCTGTCGCTGGGCCCTTTTCTTGCGGCTGGTCCCCTTTTTTTGTGGCTGGGCCCCATTGCTGCTGTTGGGCCCCGTGCTTGCTGCTGGGCCCCATTGCTGTGGCTAGGCCCCACCACAAGCACAGTGCCCAGCCACAGCAACAGGGCCCAGCCACACAATGGGCCCCACAGCAAAAGGGTCACAGCAATGGTGCCCAGCCACAGTGTCCGGACCCAGTCACAGCGACCATGCTTGCGGATGGGCCCCTTGCTTGCGGCAACACATAATACGTTTCCAAAATAAAGCTGCACCCCAAACCCCCCCCCGCCCCCCCCACACATAATACGTTTGCAAAATAAAGCAGCACCCCAACCCCCCCCACCCCCCCCCCCACACACACACTGCAAAAAATAAGGCTGCACCCCAACCCCCCCCACACACACACACACACCAAAAAATAAGGCTGCACCCCAACCCCCCCCCCACACACGCACACTGCAAAAAAGCAAGCTGCACCCCAACCCCCCCCCCCCCCCCCGGGGCGACCGCCAGCATAGTGGAGGCCATGTGAGGTGGTTATTACTCACGCTTTGCTTGGCTGAGTAACAGTTGGCTCCTCAGGTCCACCTCTGCTCTGCTCTTCAGTGCCGGGAAGAGAGCGGCGGGGCACGAGCAGGGACGTGTGGCGTAATCATGTCACACGCTGTGCAGCCGTTCTCTCCCGCCGGGGACAGCAGAAGGCGGAACTAAAGTTCCTCTGCGTGCTGTCCCTGCCCAGCGGGGAGAACGGCTTGCGCGTGTGACATTACGTCACACGCAGAGAGCCGAGCGACAGGGCGGGCGCCGGGCGGGCGGCACTGGGCAGGAGCAGGCGAGCAGCAGATACAGATAGCGCAAATGGCGCGGCGGGGGGCGCCACAAGAGGTGCGGGCACCCTCAGGCCATTAAGCCGCAGCGTCTACATTGTGATGTAATGTGACATTAAAGGGCCACTGTCACCCCCCTCCAGCCGTTATAAACTAAAAGAGCCACCTTGTGCAGCAGTAATGCTGCATTCTAACAAGGTGGCTCTTTTAGTTTTTGATTAAGTTATTACCTCAATAAAGCGATTTGAAAATTGTCCACAAAGACCAGCTATTGTACTGGGAGGCGGTCCGAAGCGTCCTGTATGAATCCCCCAACGGCCGTCACTCTTCTCTTCAGGGGCGCTGGTTTCCGCCCCCTGAGCGCTGTTATCTTCTGAAATCCGGCGCTTGCGCTGTTCTTTCCTGCCTGGGGCCTGCGCAGTGTTTACTGTGAGTCACAGCACAGACGCAGGGTGCCTGACTGCGCCTGTGCCGGCAGTGCGGCCGCCCTGTTACTGAATCCCTGCCCCGCACTGTGTTATTCATTATGCACAGTGCGGGGCGGGGATTCAGTAACAGGGCGGCCGCACTGCCGGCACAGGCGCAGTCAGGCACCCTGCGTCTGTGCTGTGACTCACAGTAAACACTGCGCAGGCCCCAGGCAGGAAAGAACAGCGCAAGCGCCGGATTTCAGAAGATAACAGCGCTCAGGGGGCGGAAACCAGCGCCCCTGAAGAGAAGAGTGACGGCCGTTGGGGGATTCATACAGGACGCTTCGGACCTGGCCCTTTAATCTGCTGAGCTCAAATGCGCCCCTTGTATGCTAACGAGCCTTGGCGCCCTGTGCGGCCGCACAGGTCGCACAGGGCACAGGCCGGCCCTGGGTATGGAAGAATTGTGTGTTTGTTGAGTATATAGCAGAGCTGAGTGTATGTGTGTGTATGTGTGAGTGGGTTTTGATATATCAGAGCTGTGTGTGTACGCTGTGGGAACATACTGTGAGGTGGGGTCTGTGGGTGGCATCAGACTAGTGGTTGGCAGTGGTGATGAGCGAATATACTTGTTGCTCGGGTTTTCCCAAGCAGGCTCGGGTGGTCTCCGAGCATTTGTTAGTGTTCGGAGATTAAGTTTTCATCACCTCAGCTGAATGATTTACAGCTATTAGCCAGGCTGAGTACATGTGGGGGTTGCTTGGCTGCTAGGGAATTGAAGTGAGCGAGGGCAAGGCCGCCCATGCATATCCATGATCTGGCCCAGCAAAACCTCCACACTCAGATTCCATCTTAACAAACGTATCTTTACTGTTATACATTTTTCTTAACACAGCAGAACACGATAATAAACAGTACAAAGTATGCTTATTCACAGAAATAACGTGTAATAACAAACTATCCCTCACTGTCCCTATCCACACGTTACCAGTTCCTTTGCTCCAGGAGGTTATCTTCCCACGCCGCAGGCCTGTCGGTCACAGCAGGGAGACGCTCCAGCCGAAGAGAAAACAACAGGGAGTAAACAAAACTCTTTCTCTCAGGTCCAGACTGTAATCCTTGGGGTTCAGCAGGTAAGGGTGGAATGTTCGGCCTCTCAACAGAGGACCCGCTTACAGTTCATGGGCTCCAGGATCTGTGAAGATGTCACCGCTGAGTGCTCCGCAGTGTGGGAGCTGGGAACAATCTGGATGTCAGCTTCCAAGAGAGAGGGGTCATCCAGGCAATCTTCTACATCGCATCAACAGGAGGACGCCAGCACACACAGACCTCTCTCTGCACCGACTGGTTTCCCGGGCTCTTCTTCTTCTCCCTCTCCTTCCTGGTCACATGACATAACAGGGGGGAGTTTAGCCAATACAGTTTGTTTCTCTGTAATCACATTCGGCATAGGTATAACTTCTGGCCACACGGGGGGCAGTGTCTGTCACAGATTCTATGTCAATGATAACAGAACAGTCACAGCCGGCCAGCTCACTACAGAATCCCCACATGTAATCAAGCTGGCTAATTGCTGTAAATCATTCAGCTGCCACGATGAAAACTTAATCTCCGAACACTAACAAATACTCGGAGGTCACCCGAGCAATGATGAGCAACGAGCACACTCTCTCATCACTAGTTGGCAGTCATCGTATTTTGTGTCAGGTGGTTGTGAGGAACACCTACTGTGCAATGGTGTGGTCAGTGGGGGCATCATACAGTGTGGTGGACACAATGTGGGAATTACTCTATGCGTGGGGAACTGTAGGGCATCATATTGTATAGACAACACTATATGGGCTATGAAAAAGGTATCATACTGTGTGAGAACACTAGTGGGCTTCACTAGGAGCAATATTTCTGTTTGGACGCTGTGGAGGCACGAGGGTCAGTGGGTGCTATCATCAGCTGGCACAAGAAAGCATGGACCACGGCTCATCCCTCTGAACACAGGGTCAGGGAAAAGCAGTGTGGCAATATTTTATTGAACCAATAGACAAAAAAATATAGAACAATCCCAGAAAAATACCCAAGATGATGCAAAATTACAGAGTCTCGCTCTTTTGCTGACTCGCCGGGATTAGGATCAAAGCAACTGAGACTTCTGGGCTTCCAGGGTCGATTATTCCCACCAGTGGCAAACCGCTTTTGGTGGGCACCTACAGAGAATAGGTAAATACAAGCTTAGGAAGCTGACAATCCAGTGATGCATATGGCCAGGTGACTGGAGAGTCCCAACCTGGCTTCTCTGAATGCCTCCATGGGGCCAGGTGACTAGAAGGTCCCAGTGTGGCTTCTCTGAATGTATCCATGGGGCCAGGTGACTGGAGGGTCCCAGGATGGCTTCCTCAAAAGTATCCATGGGTTCAGCGATGGTCAATGGAGCAGATCTGTGTTCTTCCAGCTAGGGCCCTGGTCTCTTAAGGTGGCATCCTGTAGAGTGTCAAATCTCTACAGGAGGTAGAACAAGGGTTAACAATTTTTATTTATATAGCGCCAATATATTCGCTTTACAACTTATAGAGGGGACTTGTACAGACAATAGACATTACAGCATAACAGAAATCACAGTTCAAAACAGATAACAGGAGGAATGAGGGCCCTGCTCGCAAGCTTACAAACTATGAGAAAAAAGGGAGACATGAGATGTGACTAAGCGGTGCCTCTGCGGTGGTGAACGGAGCCAAGGTATGTACTCTTTCCTTTTCACTATCTGGTGCAGAAGTCTCTCTGGGCTGAGGGTAGGATGTGTCGGCAGCCTGGCTAGCTGGGGGTATAGGCACAGCTAGCGAATGTGGGTCTGTTGAGCAGGAGTCAACCATCTCACTACTCACAAGCTAGTTCCCCGCCAAGTGTCCCATCATCCCGCTCAGACTGCAATTTTTGTCGGACCCACCCTCATTACTCAGGTGTCCTGAACTGCTCCAGTCAGTAATCTCTTCCCCCTGAAACAATGGTGACAGCTCTGACGATTCCAGCCTAGATACGCAGGAGAGACCGTTAGCTTGGCTCTCCTCCCTACAGTGCCATTGTGCCTTTGCTGTTCTTCTATAGAGTCTTTCCTTTTGCTGAATGATAGAAATCCTATTTTATACCCACATCTGTAGTTCAGGTCATCATCCGCAGGTCAGGGGGGAGGTAGGATGAGATTAACTCTCATTGCTTGAGTGTCATGATTCCCCAATGGCATGGGAACATCAGAGACACAAAATAACAGACTAGCTCTCGGGTGATGGAAACTCAAGCTGACCGTGACCTAAATCTACCACACAACTAAAAGTAGCCAGGGAGCATTCCTACGGCTGCCTAGATGCCACGCGCCAGCCGGAGAACTAACTACGCCTGGAAGAGGAAGGAACAGACCTGGCTTACCTCTAGTGGAAATCCCCAAAGATGATAGTAGCCCCCACATATATTAACGGTGAGTTCAGAGGAAAAGACATACACAGTATGAAGGTAGATTTAGCAAAACGAGGTCCACTTACTAGATAGAGGAAGGATACAAAAGAGGACTTCACGGTCAGCTGAAAACCCTTTCAAAAACCCATCCTGAAATTACTTTAAAACTCCTGTGTCAACTCATCACACAGGAGTGGCAATTTCAGTCCACAAGAGCTTCCAGTAACAGGAAATGACAAAACTGTAAACTGGACAAAAAATACAAAACAATAAGGACAAGAGTCCACTTAGCTGATCAGCAGACTAGTAGCAGGAACATGCACTGAAAGACTCAGGATACAATGATGACCGGCAAGGAAGTGAGTGGAGAGCAAGGCTAAATAGGGAACTCCCAAACAGTGATGGAAGCAGGTGAGCTGAGGTAGAAAAGTACACACAAATCCCCAGTACCACCAGCCACCACCAGGGGAGCCCAAAAAGCGGATCACAACACTTGAGTAATTAATCAACCTGCATAGTTTGCTATTCACTGTTTTGCAGGTCAACAAGCTACATGGACTTATACAACGGGTAATCAACATATTAGCAAACATCCATTGATTAATGAACCTGCGTCCCTGTCCTCCAAAGATAGCAGACAAGAACTTGTAGGAGCTGACATAAAAGGTAAACAGCAGCCATTTAACAATTCACAAACATCAGATCAAGAGCCAACGTTCAGATTCATATGACAACAATCTATGTTTCTTGACCCAATATGCGCCCACCTTTCATATTTTTCAGAGTTTGGAGGTTTGGGACAAAACTGGCCCAACGCCACTTAACAGAAGCTGCAGCATTTAGAGGGAACCCGCATTAAGTCTTCCAAGCCACAACCACACCACTATAATACCAGATTCCTGCATTTTCCTCCTGCACCTGATGTCCCTTTGAAGTTTAGCTTTATGCCCATTAACAACTTTTATTGCAAATGAGAGCACTGTGCTAATTACCCTCTTACAGTCTTTGGGGAAGGGCCTCATTGAGGAACAGTCCGACTGCTGACACTGTAATTACACCAACCTGAGCTGGAATGATATCCTCCACACAGTCCTCCAGGGGGCCATGATACCATGTGTAGCTGAACAGTTCCTGAATGAAGCCCAAATAAGAAGAGGGTAATTAGGTCTACCCATGGATGAAGAGGCACCTCACACACTGAAAGAAGGAAGCTAGCATATGACTTTTGACTGTATGAAATGTTGATTTTGGACAAAAAGATAAACCAGATGGGTACATTAGGGGCATTTTGCTTTAGGGGGTTTAATGCATGTGACAGGTTTCTTTTAAGGGCATGATCTGCAAACAAAAAAGACACATCAAAATGCTGCTCAATGGCCTCCAAAGTATCAGTCACGTCATGATCATTTTATTTTACATGCTGTGTTCTAATTTTCTAATTCCATATGATTGCAGCATGCAGCAAACAAATAGAAAAAAAATCTTTAAGAGCACAAAACTGGAAAACTATCTCACAAATTCCTCCCTTAAAAGGATTGTCCACCCCCTTCTCAGGTGCTATATTCACATGCAACTTTTTTTTCACTAATGCATTTGAAATTTTGAAAATAGTCCTGATACAAATATCCTGCTGTCTTGTGTAGCTTCTTTGCGGACCTATTTTTCTTCATAGTAACAGAATACAAACAAACCCTATATAGTCTGATTGCCTATTGGAGATGGACTGCAAGTCGTAGTGTGGGGGTTCGGACAAAAACCCCGATGGGGCCACTGACGTAGGAAAGCACGCAGTATGAATGGGCTCGACTTTACATTCAGCAGTTTAATGAAAAATCACCATGGGGCCAGTGATAATAATGTTCAAGATGGCGGTCTTATCTTCTTTGGCGATCTTACTCCACAGAATTGTTTTATCCATATTACACCAAAAACAGGCAGAGATGCTTACCTGTCTGAATAGGCCTCAATACAAATGCACAAGCAGGGTGCAACGGACCCAAATAAAATAGCAAATGCACAGGTGCAATACCTAATGAAACAGCCAGCCTTCAATCAGGGATTGGCCGTGTGGTACACCAATGCACTAAGATAAAAACTGTATGTGGCGTGTTCACACAATATATGTGGTCTCTGTTCACACAGGATGCATTTTAGCACTGGGCAGCCCGCCATAGGGCGTCATTAATAGGCTGGAGCCAGATGCTTGCATTCCCTGTGTGAACACGCCACATACAGTTTTTATCTTAGTGCATTGGTGTACCACACGGCCAAACCCTGATTGAAGGCTGGCTGTTTCATTAGGTATTGCACCTGTGCATTTGCTATTTTATTTGGGTCCGCTGCACCCTGCTTGTGCATTTGTATTGAGGCCTATTCAGACAGGTAAGCATCTCTGCCTGTTTTTGGTGTGTTTTCTTGAATTTTTCCTTTTTTGGTGTTTTTTATCCATATTAGGTCACATTGGTGGATATCAGCATAAATGCATCGCTGTCATGTATGTGTGATTAATCTGGAAGTGATATCAGCCACTTTGACAGTTTCCTATGCATTAGAATGACAAAATTAAGGGAAGTTTCATCAGCTTTCCTCCCTCCATTGACTGTACTACAGCAATGTGTATTTAGTGCAGTGACATCATTAATGTACATGCAACAATGGGATTTATACCGATGATGAAAATCTTCTTTACTTATGTCTTTATTGTTATACTGGTCCATCGGGGTAACACAGTAATGGGTACCTAGTTTGGAGCTACTATAGTTTACATATTCTCCTTTGTTTTCCATTTCCTTCAGTGGCTCCAATAAATTCCAGTCTGGCACTGGCTCTCTTGGTGCATAAGACAGGTATTTCAGAAAGAGTCCCAACTCATGTGTTTGGATGGACAATGGACAAAAGGGATAATTTTCCCTTTTTTTTTTACAATTTAAGTAGCCTAAAAAGTTTGCTAGTGCAGTGTGTTAAATAGGTTGTTGGATACCACCAGTTGGGTTAAAATCTTTTGTAAATTACTAAGGTAGTGTTTGCATTAAAAAGCTCAAAAGGGAATAAATATATTTGAGAGGAACCTAATTCTACAAAAATCCACATTTACCAAAATGCAAATTCGCTTCATTTATCAACATGGCTGCGGCAGGTCACCATTTTTCTGAATCATAAAGGGCCATCCATCTTAAAAAATAAAAAAAAAATCCTTCTACTCACTTTGCCGCTCACTCCTCCTGCCCCTCTGCTGCTCAATATCACTTTTCGGTCCTCACTGCATCTTCTGATCATTGGAGCCAGAGGGTTGGTGGATAAGGTGAGTAAAAGGATTTTTTCATTCTTTTACATCTTACTTTTATTATGCTCTGCGGTCTGGACAGAACTAAGAGCATAATAAGGGAAAATAAAGTCGCGAAGAATAACTTTTCTGCGAATCTAATTTCCCAGAAAAATCTGCTAAAAAAAAGCAAATTCCAATCTTGCCTGATCTGCTCATCTCTATTACGAGACCACGGAGTGTTATACACCTATTTTCAGAGCAATTTGCATTGAATCAAACATTTGGGAACAATTTATGAAAGCTGGCGAAGTCTAATTTCAAGAGATTCGATGATCGCTGATGGTAGGATTATCCTGGTCCTGCATGTCCTCTGCTGGCTCCAATCCTTAACTATATATATTCATTACCATTGTTAACAGAATCCACGGTGGCTGTCAAGATATTTTTACTAACTAGTTTTCAATATATATAATTTTTTTCCTTTAAATAGGTTTTGTCACTATTTTTCTTTTAATTATACAGCTTTTATGAATTTCTTTATATTTAGGGAAAACGTTTAGGGTCCTTTTCACATTTGAAAGATCTGCTCTCCTGTGTGTGTGTGTTTTCTGCATTTTTTATCAAAAGTTAGCATCGGATCTAATCTTGTGGAGTGGAGAAATGTCCTTCATAGGAGAAAGTGTCATCACCTGAATTAAATGACAGTTTTAGCACACCCCTATGTCATGTTTGTCCTATGAGGGAGGGCACTGCTAAAGCAGTGTACTATAAGCAGTTTAGAAGGGCAAAAGTGATAACAGAGTTATTATTTATTTTGTTTCCTAAATGTTAGGCAACTTTCTAAATAATGTTCATTGAAAATGTAATTAAAAATGTCTACAATTTTTTGGCTGTAGAGTTCCTGATGCAAAAAATATACAAATCCAACAGAGCTCCTTTTGGTGTTAAAGATGTTTGTTCTCCCCTCCCTTCTCTCAGTGTTAGATAGAGCAGGAGAAAAGGGATTGTAGACAGATCTCCACCGCCAGAAGACAGGGCAAAGTATCTACGGTCTCGGACGGGCAGAGAAATCACATTATAAACAAAGAGGAAAGCACAAGAAAGAAAACACAGTAATTGCAGTTCTGGAGCTGTCTTGATACATGAAAGGAAGCGAAGAAAGCAGTACCCTGGACTCACTCATAGTTCTCATCCAGCCTGTATTACAGAGAGGGACACTCCACAAAAGAAAAATCTGAAACTTGGATTAATTGCATATCACAGTGTTTAAAAATGGATAAATAATAAATGAATTAATTAATGAATGAATTTTAATAAAAAAAGGTAACCACTAACATATGTCAAAATAATTTTCTTTCTATATTTCCATGTCAAAAAGTGTTTAAAGTCTTCAACATTTCCTTAGCTACATAAGATGTAATTCTATTTTTTATTTTAAAAAAAAGGAAAGTGAAAGGGTCCTCATTGTCATGACACCATTTAGAAAAAAAGGGAATCTGTCTGAAGGTTTTTACTATGTAAGGCCTCTTTCACACTTCCGTCTTTGTAGTCCCGTCAAGATCCGTCGTTTTTTGAGAAAACAGGACCCTGCAAAACAATTTGCAGGATCCTGCGTTTTCTCATAGACTTGTATTAGCGACGTATCGCGACGGATGGCCACACGTTTCGTCCGTCGTGCACTGGATCCTGCGGAATTTGACGGCCCGTCTTTTCCAAAAAACGTTCCATGAAACGTTTTTTGTCTGCAGTGGAAAAACGTCTCCTGGCGCCTCCTGCGGCATACGTCGTTCCACAGAATGCGAGGCTATGGACACTGGATCCTGCGCACACTGTGAAACGCAGGAATCCAGTGACGGATGCAGTTTTTACATCTGAGCATGCCTGGAAGCATATTCCGACCCGGGGAAAAGTCAGTCTCTCTCTCTCTCTCTCGTCCCGGAATAGAAAATCCTACTTCTCCACGATGCAAATTCTGGAGACGCCTCCGTCGAAATACTGGAAACGGTGCATACGTTTTACCAATATTTTCTAACTTCCGTCGGTACGTCTCGTCGATGCATTAGGATGTCACACTCCCGACGGAAGTGTGAAAGAGGCCTAAGTTGAGGACAACATGAGGGTGGAGGTTAAAATACTAACTTTAATGATGTGTCACATATCCGGCTGTGTGATGTATTTACTTAGACTAAAGGTTTAAACATCTTGTGATTAACATTGCTGTGACTAGCTGGTCTTGTGAGCCCTGGTCCGACTCCGCCCCCTCTGTGATAAGCTCCTCCCTGGCTATAGAGCGCCTGGTGTGGGCGGGGCAATAACTTACTGACAGATTCCCTTTAAAGCCAAGGTACAAATAGGACCTCAGCCTTATAGGTTACAGCAGAGCAAGGAGCACCAGTCGTATGGGTGCGCATGTTAGTTTGCTTCTAGGAGGGGATACTTTCACACACACATAGTCCACTGGAGCAGAGTATGAATTTGGAGGCATAAGGTGGTGAAGCCCAGTAAGGATCCATACACTTGTAAGGGCACCGTATACCTATTGTTGCCCTACAACTGGGATATTGTGCACGAGCCTTAACTGTATTGCCTAGTCACATCTTATTGATTGGAAGAACCTCTTACATTTTTTGTTGGGACAGATCTTTCATCACTGACAGGAACACGATTACTGCAAGAGGATTAATATCCTAAAGACAAACTGTAGCAATTTCAATCAAATTGTCATTGCAACATAGACCGCACAAGGATAATGCAATAGGGTTTTATTGTAAAATCCCTGAGCCTTTTGATACATGTGTTTCTAGTGAAAAATGGGCATTACAGGGCCTGTTAGGAATGTAGAGGAGCCTATGGTTCTTGTTAAAGCATCAAAATACTTTAACAAATCTGATAAGTCTTTGTAAAGAAGTAAATGTGGTTTATGCTTGTCTTTTCTCATTTATGTAAGTCTATTAGCTACATACTAGCAGAGAGAGCAGACTGAGGTACAAAAACAGTGTTGGCTTTCCGTTATGTAGCATTACTGTGAGTAGGGATGAGCAGACCTGTGGGTGTCCGGGTTCATTGGATTCAGTTTAACGGTAGTTGAAAGTTCGGTTCGGCCTCTGAACTTGCTCCGAGTCCAATAGAAGTCAATGAGGACCAGAACTTCAAATGGCTGTAAAATGGTTGGTGTAAGGCCTCGGGGGCTGAAGAAGGAAGCAAAATGGGGATAAGAGCAGGACAATTGCCCCACAAACAAATGCGGATAGGGAAATGACTTCTAGGGGTTCCAATTTTACCCACATAGCATGGGGTAGAATAGCCCAATGGAAGCTGATTCCAATTTCACCCACAGAGCATGGGGCACAGAACCCCCACAGAAGTTGATTTAAACTTTCACCCACAGAGCATTGGGCACAGTACTCCCACAGAAGCAGCTAACAAATGTTTTCACGGTTCCCTAACAGAGTCAAATTTGTACTTTCAGTAGAGCAGTCGCAGAAAAAAAAAGCTTGTAGTTTGTTCCAAGATCTAGCTGGCAGTACTCCGCAAGGCTTGCAACCGGCACTCCCAGCTTTGGGACACCTCCCAAATGCTTTTGCCTAAAGGTCCTGGGGGCCCAAAGTGATTTTACCTTGAGAAAGTTATTGTTCAGAGCAGGCAACCACGCCTGAATAATCCAGCTAGAGTTAATGGAATAGTACTCCATTTTGATTTTCGTGTTTGTTGGAACTGGATTCATGATTAAGAGGAGACCTTGTGGAACACAAAGTCTTGCTTAGAAGGTGGATACAGGGTAGCCAGGTAGCGGAATCAGTAAAATTGAGCAGAAGCTCCCTTACATCGAGGTTCCATGGAAACTGAGTTACTCTTAGGCCTGAAACACTCCGCAGTGATCTGTAGTTTAAGAACTGTGTCTGTGTCCCTCATCACCAAGAAAGTGTCGATGCCTGTGAAATAACATCAAGGAAAACATGTTACATGCTACTCCTTGCAACTGAATGTGTTGATAAGTAAAGAGGACTTTGTAAGTACAACCTGGTAAGGGTGTCTCATTCTGAAGACCAAAACAATTGGTCCCCCTATTTCTAGTTTGGCCCAAAACGGGAGTCATGTTTCAGACAAGGGTGCAGTTCAAAATGAAGTATGACCCGCCAGGTAAAAAACTACTAGTGAAAGAAGCGTGGTCAAAGTCGGAGTCGTCGGGTGTGACTAGGGATGCGGTGAGTGCATCAGAAGGATGGCCCACAAGGGTGGGCTGATGATAAGAGGACCGCTGACACCGGGGACAGTCTGCAGTAAGATGAGCGGAGAGCAACAGTGCGGGCACAAGAGAGTGAAATCGACATTTATCATGGCTTCCGGCGGTGCAGATAAGCAGCGCTGAGCAGCACTATGCCACAGGATAGCAGAGGACACAACAGCCATGCACAGCAAAAGATATAGAGAAATGTAGCAAAGAGTGTGAAAAGTAGAAGACCTGCAAAAGAGACAGGCACTTCTATGAAATTAACCAATGGGTGAAGGATTAGAGGCGGTGATGCAGTCCTGAGCTACAACCCGATGCAGGGAGGCAGCGAGATTCTACTTTTATCCAGGCCTAAAGCCAGTCGAAGCGCAACAACCAAAACCGGGCTGCCAGAGGATAGACCTCAGCCTGCAAAAACCATCATGAAATAGCCTCAGGGAGCTGTAGCCTTTGTGTGTGTAAACCAATCCTGGACAACCTCTCAGCCAGAAGAAAAAGTTGAAAAAGGGAGGTGGTCACCCTTTATAGTTGGCGTGAAGGATTTGGAGGAGTCCGTAAACGACTGAAAATGTCTAGAAGGCTCCAGAGTTCTTAAGTGAAGCCATCATTGTAGATGAGGGGAAGAGTTTAGTTCCATAATCCCACTTTTGTCTTGAAAATGGCTGGAGACCAGGTGGGTCTCAAGATGACGTCCAATGGTTTGACGCTAAGAGGTTTTTTCTTCTTCTGAGGGCTGACGTTAACACCCTCGTGGCCTTGTGTAGCCCTGTATGTGGATGAGTACCGGAGGAATTAGAAGCAATACCCTTGAGGCAAAGGGATCCTGTTACACTGGAGAACATTTAATTTTTAGTTTTTGTATTGTTTTGCCTGTTGCGCCTTTTTCAGCTCTGCTGCAGGTGTGGGTGCACAAAACGAGAGCTGTGAGTTTTATGGACGGCATAGATGTTTCCAGGGTCTTTACTAAGAAAGAATGGTTCCAATCTGTTTTAAATGACTTTAAGAGTCCCTGAACTGTGTCACCCCCCAGAGCAATGGGGCAGAGTAACCCCCTACTAAAAAACACACAGCAGTCCAGAAAAAAGCTGACTTCTGCAACTCAGACAGGTGAACAGTAACAGAGTGAGAATGCTGAAAGCGCGCACACACTGCACGCACTTTCAGCAGCAGCAGCTCTGACAAAGAGTCTCGTAGAGCAGTGATTTTCAACCAGTGTTCACATGGTCGGGTGTGCCGCTGGGAAAGTTCCCCAAACTATGGTGCCCCCTTTGTTTTGTTCCCCGGCAATGCGCAGCGATGCGCAGCGATGCGCAGTCACGGAATAACACATGCGCGAGCTTTGAACGCTCGCGCAACTTAATGACGTCACCGAGGCCGGCGCATCATCCTGAGAGCGGAGAGACTCTCGCATTTGCCCGCCGCCAAGGTAATGCCCGCCAATAATGCTGTGTATAATCATTAAGTCAGCAACAGCTCATTAACAGTTAATCAGCTGTTGCTGACTATATGAGCTTTTGCCTGAGTATATGAACTGTTGACAGAATACTCAGCATATGAGCTGGTACTTTTAGTACCTGGCAGAGGTCCTTAAAGTGTGGCAGATAATGTAATACTCTTCTATTTTAGTGTGTGGCTGCGCACACTATCTCAGCAGTGATGGAGAAGTATTTGAGAATGGAAAAGGCAAATGCCGAACAGGACCCTGGACACAATTCTAACCCAGATGAAGGCCCTAGTATGAGAGGTCGACAAAAGAAAAAAGACAAGACGGTGAGCTCAAGGCAATACAGTGAAAGCTATCTTTCATTTGGATTTACTTTCACTGGGGATGCGATAGCACCAACACCACTGTGCTTGGTGTGTGGTGAGAAGCTATCCAATAGCGCCATGGTGCCAAGCAAGCTTAAACACCATCTCCAAACGAAACACCCTTCCGTTCAAAACAAGCCGATGGAGTATTTTGTACGCTTACGTACAAACAATGAGAAAGGGGCAACTTTTTTGAGAAAAAGCACAAAGGTAAATGAGAGAGCTCTCAAAGCTAGCTACATTGTTGCTGAACTCATAGCTAAATCAAAAAAGTCACACACTGTGGCAGAAATATTAATACTGCCAGCTTGTAAAGCTATTGTAAATGAGATGCTTGGCCCTGACGCAGCCAAAGAGATAGCTAAAGTGCCTCTCTCTGATAACACAATTGCCAGACGGATTGATGACATGTCTGCGGACATTGAAACAGTTGTTTTGGAAAAGGTGCGGATCAGTAAGAAATTTGCCTTGCAACTTGATGAGTCGACGGATATCAGTGGACATTGTCAGCTGTTGGCCAATGTGCGTTTTGTGGATGGAGAAGCCATTAGAGAAAACTTCCTATTTTGCAAGGCACTGCCAGAAAAATCAACAGGAGAGGTAATATTCCAGGTCACATCGGAATATCTTGATAAAAGTGGGCTTACATGGGAAAACTGCACAGGTGTCTGCACTGATGGAGCCGCAGCCATGATCGGGCGCATCAAAGGCTTTGTAAGTAGGGTTAAAGAAGAAACCCAGATGTTCTTGTTCCCCACTGTTTCTTGCACCGTGAGGCCCTCGTTGCAAAGACCTTACCAGCAGATCTAGCTCCCGTGTTGGATGATGTTGTGCGCATAGTGAACTTTGTGAAGACGCGACCTTTGAGATGTCGCTTATTTGCATCTTTGTGTACAGAAATGGGAGCGGAACATAAAATCTTATTGCTCCACACGGAGGTCAGGTGGCTGTCACGCGGCAAAGTGCTGGCCCGTGTGTATGAGTTGCGAGAGGAACTTAAAATATTTCTGACAAACGAGAGGTCCGATTATTCAAAGCTGCTTGCAAGTGATGAGTGGTGTGCAAAGCTGGCATACCTGGCTGATATATTTCAATATCTGAATGAACTAAACACACGGATGCAAGGCCGAAATGAAAACCTGCTTACAAGCACTGATAAAATGAACAGATTCCGTTTAAAGTTGCAGCTCTGGCAGCAACATGTGCAGGGTGGCAACCTTCAGATGTTCCCGCTCACCGAGAAACTGCATAATGACAACACTGCTGCAATGTGCGAGGTGATTGGCAGACATTTGAAAACTCTTGAGGAGAAGTTTTCGTTTTATTTCTCTTCAACCTTCACAGAATGCCTTGACTGGGTTAGGGACCCATACAGCTCATTATCCGTTGCTGGAAAGGACATGACTTTAAAGGAGCAAGAGGAACTCATTGAACTGAAGCAAGATCGTGGTTTAAAGCTAAAGTTTGCTGATCTTCCTTTGGACAGTTTTTGGTTATCTGTTGCCAAGGAATTCCCCATTCTGGCCAACAAAGCTATTTTGACATTGCTCCCATTTTCGACCACATAGCTATGTGAGCTGGGCTTCTCAAGCTTGACTGCGATAAAAACTAAAAACAGGGAGAGACTGAGAACTGTTGAGGAAGAGCTTTGTGTGTGTCTTTCCACCATTCCTGCCAGGATATCCCTTTTGTGTTTATCGAAACAGGCCCAGGTTTCACACTGAGTGAGTATAAATACATTTAGAATCTATATTATTAACTATATGTAGAATATGTACTGTTTTAGTGTCATTTTGTGCCATTTTGGTTGGTGGTGTGCCCCTAGATTTTTTAAGTATAAAAAGTGTGCCGCGGCTCAAAAAAGGTTGAAAATCACTGTCGTAGAGACATAGTAATAGAGTATAATTATTTTTTATGCAAACTACTCGCACACAGACAGCTGCAGAGTATAATACTTTATTACGCTCGGACACAACTACAGACACAATGGTACAGTAAAATAATTTTTTAAGCCCACAAATGTGAAAGATCTTACTGCAAACTAAAATTATTTTGTAGGCACACTACTCCTAAAGACACAACGGCATAGTTTAGTTATTTTGTAGGCCCCCTACTCAAACAGACATGGCTGCACAGTACAGCAAGGACGTATATACTGCTGATGCAGCCGATGCAGCTGCATTGGGGCTCAAAGGTAGACCGGGTCCCTTGGAGCGTGGCTAATAATTAAGGCAATCTGGTCTATTTCTTGGAGCCCAGAAATCTGTGCTCTGCTTCCTGTCCGGCACTTTCTCTCTGACACAGGCACAAGCTGCTTGATGACATCAGCAGGCAGGACGCACCTGTGTCAGAGAGAAACTTTCTGGCGACGACGATGATGATGCTGCAGGGAAACAGATAGAGAGGTGAATGTTGTTATTTTTTTGTTTTTTTACAAATACACTGAGGAAAGGACAAAGAGGGGTGGTAGGGGAGAACATTAATGCAGGTTAAGGAGAGGACAGTGAGGGGTCGTGGGGAGAACAGTTATGGGGTGTGGATAGGACAATGAATTAAGGGGGACATATAGTGGACATATGAACAGGGGGAAGAGGATGTTAGATATGAATGTAAAATGAATTGGGTTGTGGAGGAGGGTGCTAAATCCCTGATACCGCCCTCTCACAATTCATTATGACACTATCAAGGACTTAAAATTTATTGGAAAGAGGCGGTGGTAAGGTGTAAAGGACACATGAATTGAAAGGTGGGAGGGACTTGTAATGAATTTTGAGGTGGCGGAGGATGCTTAGTGTTTGATAATGACTTCTCCCACTCCCAAATTCATTGTGATGCTATCACGTACTTATAATGAATGGGGGGGGACACAGGACAGGGACTAAGGCTATGTGCACACGTTCAGGATTTGCAGGAGAAAACTCTGCTGCATATCCTAATGTTTTGGGCAGGAAGAACGCTGCGTAAAATCAATTTTTTGCCACGTTTTGCCATGCTTTTGTTACGCATTTCCTCCACTCATTAGTATGAGTGAAATACGCTGCAAGAATTGACATTATGCAGATTTTAATCTGCTGCAAATCTGCAAGGAAAAAATAATTAACGTGTGCAGGAGACCTCAGTGATCTCATTCATTTTGCTTGTGCTGTAAAACCTTGGATATATTGCCCAGCCACGTAGTATATTGCCCAGCCACGTAGTATATTGCCTAGTGACATAGTATACAGCACAGAGCCACGTAGTATATTGCCTAGTGACGTAGTATACAGCACAGAGCCACGTAGTATATTGCCCAGTGACGTAGTATACAGCACAGAGCCACGTAGTATATTGCCTAGTGACGTAGTATACACCACAGAGCCACATAGTATATTGCCCAGTGACGTAGTATACAGCCTAGAGCCACGTAGTATATTGCCCAGTGACGTAGTATATTGCCAAGCCACGTAGTATATTGGCCAGTCACGTAGTATATTGCCCAGCTACGTAGTATATAGCCCAGCCACGTATGTCACAGGTTAAAAAAATAAAAAATAAACATATACTCACCTTCCGCAGGCGCGTTGTAGTTCTGACGCCTGCGTGGGGTGCAGGCGGCAGCTTCCGGTCCCAGGGTGTGATGACGTCGCGGTCACGTGACCGTGACGTCATGGCAGGTCCTTTTCGCGCAGGACCTGTGATGACGTTGAGGTCACATGACCGTGACATCATGGCAGGTCCTTCTCCCAGACCATCCTTGCCAACAGAACGTGCCACTTGCATGTGTAGCGCCCCACTGCCGCAGGGCCGAGGGGTACCCGGTACCGGGCCTCTGAGTCTCTGTTCTGGGGTTGTCACGGTTGCTAGACCCGGTCCGTGACCCTGCTGAGGGGCGTACAATAAAGGTGTAGGTATGATGACGATGTTATGGTGCAGTGAAGTGCCGGTCGCAGTAAATAACGAGGACACCAGGTTGCAGTCTCTTTACCTCTTTACTGAAGGCTTCTAGATCCTCAGTCCGAAGTACGGTTAACCGGGCTGCGCAAGTCCGGCCGGTCCAATGGCACCTCCAGAGTTCCCTTTGCAGGTGGAAATCTGTGCCTACCTTCTAGCGCTTGTGTGTTGTGGTCCTCCCCTGCTGAGCACCCCGGGGTAGTCCCCACAACTGTTGTGTCTGTTTCTCGTGTTTCCTCACAACTCGATTCTGATGTTCTTCTTCTTCTCGTCCCCCAGATCTTATGGTAGGACGCACCCGTATGACGGGTAGGCTCGGAGCTCTTCCGGGACCCTAGAGTCGCCCCTCTCCAAAGGTTGTCCCCTATGTCTTCCTAGGTGATGTAGGTGAGACAGCCAGCCTATAGCTCACTGCCCTGCCGTTGGTTTGAAGTAATGCCTAGAGCTCTATACTTCCTCGGCGTTCCGGCCACCGGTTATTTGCGCCTCAATAGGATGTTGCCTCGGTCTTACAGCACGACTCCTACTGGTATTTCTCTGTTGCGTTGATCTCGTTTCTCACTCAGCACAATAAACCTCGCTTCTTATCCTTTCTTTGGAGTACCGCCGCAATATCGTGCAGGAACGGTCCCGTAACGTTCTCTCTGGTTGCCAGGCCTCTGTCAGGATCCCACCCCTGACAGGGACCCTACCGAATCTTCCCCTGCAACACCCTCTGCTACAAGGTGTTGCTTGGTTCCAACCCAGTCAGCTTTCTCATCTAACTTCCTGCCTAACCCCCAGTTTTACCAAAGTGTGAGGAGTGGCCTAATGAATAGAACCCTTAGCTCCCCCTGGAGGCCAGACTGTGAAGTGTATTGGTGTATGTGATACCTGGTCAGATGAACTCCTTCAGTGCCATCAGACGTACCATAGCCCCCCTTAGTGGCGGAGCAACAGTACTGCAACGACCAGGACTCTGGGGCGCTGCACTCCCCCCCGGTTAAATCCAGTACTCCTGGACTGGGAAGAAAACAACAATACATGTCAGCAAAAAGACATACAATTTTGAAAATGCAAGTACAAGTTAACTTTTTAACCCCTTACTGACCTCGGACGTACTATACCGTCCGAGGTCAGCTCCCCTGCTTTGATGCAGGGCTCCGCGGTGAGCCCGCATCAAAGCCGGGACATGTCAGCTGTTTTGAACAGCTGACATGTGCCCGCAATAGGCGCGGGCAGAATCGCGATCTGCCCACGCCTATTAACTAGTTAAATGCCGCTGTCAAACGCAGACAGCGGCATTTAACTACCGCATCCGGCCGCCCGGCCGGATATGACGTCATTGCCGACCCCCGTCACATGATCGGGGGTCGGCGATGCATCAGGAAGGTAACCATAGAGGTCCTTGAGACCTCTATGGTTACTGATGCTGGCGTGCTGTGAGCGCCACCCTGTGGTCGGCGCTCACAGCACACCTGCAATTCTGCTGTGTAGCAGCGATCTTATGATCGCTGCTGCATAGCAGAGCCGATTGGGTTGTGCCTGCTTCTAGCCTCCCATGGAGGCTATAGAAGCATGGTAAAAGTGAAAAAAAAAAGTAAAAAAAAATGTGAAAAAAATAAAAAAAATATAAAAGTTTAAATCACCCCCCTTTCGCCCCAATCAAAATAAATCAATAAAAAAAAAAAAACCCTACACATATTTGGTATCGCCGCGTTCAGAATCGCCCGATCTATCAATAAAAAAAAAGCATTAACCTGATCGCTAAATGGCGTAACGAGAAAAAAAATCGAAACGCCAGAATTACGTTTTTTGGTCGCCGCGACATTGCATTAAAATGCAATAACGGGCGATCAAAAGAACGTATCTGCACTGAAATGGTATCATTAAAAATGCCAGCTCGGCCCGCAAAAAATAAGCCCTCAATTGATCCCAGATCATGAAAAATGGAGACGCTACGAGTATCGGAAAATGGCGCAATTTTTTTTTTTTTTTTTTTAGCAAAGTTTGGAAATTTTTTTCACCACATAGGTAAAAAAAACCCTAGGCATGTTAGGTGACTATGAACTCGTACTGACATGGAGAATCATAATAGCAGTTTTAGCATTTAGTGAACCTAGCAAAATAGCCAAGCAAAAAACAAGTGTGGGATTGCACTTTTTTTGCAATTTCACAGCACTTGGAATTTTTTTCCCGTTTTCTAGTACACGACATGGTAAAACCAATGATGTCGTTCAAAAGCACAACTCGTCCCGCAAAAAATAAGCCCTCACATGGCCAAATTGACGGAAAAATAAAAAAGTTATGGCTCTGGGAAGGAGGGGAGTGAAAAACGAAAACGGAAAAACGAAAAATCCCAAGGTCATGAAGGGGTTAACAGAGCTTCCCTTTATGGGAGGTGAGGACACTTGAACGTTACAAACATGGTTAAATACTTTTAAATAACTTACTATGAATAACTTTTCTTACCCAACCGGGTATTCTACTAAGTGCAAAATTTTTGACCAATAATTTAACTTTGCCTTTAAGGACGTACTCGCTGAATCCACTAAAGACCTTCTTATAAAACATTATAAGGCTACTCAACTTTTCTACGTTCTCCTTCTTTAAGTCTGCAGGACCGCCTGTCCTAACTGCTCCAGGCCTGCTGCCTCTCCTTTCTGTTACAGGACCGCCCCTTTCCGCCCGGGCCTTCTGCCTTTCCACTACTATACACAGTATAGAACATATCATCCATCTTTCAGTTCAAGATCACTGAGCCATCTCTGTATGGCTCCTAGGAGGACTCACTAACTAACCCCGTCCGGGTTCACTTTCTGTCCTCATTCTCTAACACATTATTAACCATTTCTTACAATCAACTAGTCAGTTACATTTAACTTTTTCTTTCAAGACATTATTGCCATTTTTACCATCTTTAAGGCAACACTGTTCGTAAGTGCAACATGTGAACATCCCCTTTAAGAGGGGACCAAGTCTCTATGAGGTAGTGCAACTTCTCAAGCTGCAAGTCTGTTCGCAGTAAGGACTCCGATGCTGTTTCCAGGAACAGTTTCTTCGCAAAGAGTCCTTTCTTTATGTAAAACCAGTATAGAGCACCTTTAAGAAGGTGCAAACTATGTACAAAGAGTTTGTAATCATGCATTGTTCATGATTCAGCAGTTCTTGATAACTGGGACAACAGTAGAAAACAAACAAAAAGCAATAGGGATCCCTTTAAGAATAACCCTAGACGGGTTTTAGCAGCAAAACAGCAGAAACAGTTAACTATTTACATTTTCGTGGTATCGAGGTTTAGTTGGACGGCTTCCAGGGCTGCACCTGGCACTTAACCCTTCTTGGCCTGGGAAAAGTGAGGTCCAGGGTTACACCCAGTGCTGGACAAACGCCGTTAATCCGTCTTTCATGTACGGTTAAATCATGCGCAGCGATGGAGGTCCGCGCAGCTTGAGTATGGGCATTTGCTGCAGCAGAGGTAGCGGTTGCTGCAAGATCAGTCACTGGAACGGAGTCAGCAGCTGTGGCACTAGCAGTCACTGGAGTGGTGTCGGTCGTCAGGGCAGGGTCGTCCTTCATACCTGCTTCAGATGTGGTCCCTCCGGTGCCGGTCTGCTCCGTCTCCACTGGGGTCTGGAACGCTGGTTGCGGGGCCTTGTGCTGCGACGTTGTCATCTCTGCTTGCAGTGTCCCGCTTTCCGGCAGGGCCCGGCTTTCTGGCTTTGGAGCGCTGGGACTTCTTTCTTGCTCCGGACCAGATGAGGCTGCCGACAGACTTCTGGCGAGGCTCCCGATGATGGTCTTCTTCCACCCGGCCTCAGTGCTCAGCTGCGTCTGCAGGAGTTGGTGGGTCAGCTCGTCCGCTCCGTTCTGCAGGAGGTCAGCATCAACTGCGGAGGTCTGGCTGCGGTGCCTCTCCGGGTAGCTGGGGGAGTCCTCGGCTCCGACCCCACGCTCCGGCTCCAGACGGCTGGCCATGGTGTCCTCCACGGGGTTTTCTTCTTCCTGATCCTTTTCCCGCTCTCTCCTTCATGGGTGGTTTCGCTTTCGTTGTCTCCGCCCCCCATTGAGGATCAGTAGGCGGATCTCGGCTGCTGATGGACATGTCCTCAAGGGGCAGAAATATTTAGACTGGGCGGCCATTGTCTTTCGCGCTCTCCAGCTTGTCTACGCCCACTCCACGCCCCTCTTCTTCTCCTGCGCTCTCCTTAGCGCTGTAATGGCGGCGGTTTTGGCGGGAACTTCTGGCGGCAAGTGGCAATACACAGTCCTTGCAATAAAGTACAGTCCAAGCACAGTAAACCACAGTTCCAAGGCACACATGACCTGATTCTTCAGGCTTAAGTAGATCCTGTTCGTGACGCCAAGTTTGTAGCGCCCCACTGCCGCAGGGCCGAGGGGTACCCGGTACCGGGCCTCTGAGTCTCTGTTCTGGGGTTGTCACGGTGGCTAGACCCGGTCCGTGACCCTGCTGAGGGGCGTACAATAATGGTGTAGGTATGATGACGATGTTATGGTGCAGTGAAGTGCAGGTCGCAGTAAATAACGAGGACACCAGGTTGCAGTCTCTTTACCTCTTTACTGAAGGCTTCTAGATCCTCAGTCCGAAGTACGGTTAACCGGGCTGCGCAAGTCCGGCCGGTCCGATGGCACCTCCAGAGTTCCCTTTGCAGGTGGAAATCTGTGCCTACCTTCTAGCGCTTGTGTGTTGTGGTCCTCCCCTGCTGAGCACCCCGGGGTAGTCCCCACAACTGTTGTGTCTGTTTCTCGTGTTCCCTCACAACTCGATTCTGATGTTCTTCTTCTTCTCGTCCCCCAGATCTTATGGTAGGATGCACCCGTATGACGGGTAGGCTCGGAGCTCTTCCGGGACCCTAGAGTCGCCCCTCTCCAAAGGTTGTCCCCTATGTCTTCCTAGGTGATGTAGGTGAGACAGCCAGCCTATAGCTCACTGCCCTGCCGTTGGTTTGAAGTAATGCCTAGAGCTCTATACTTCCTCGGCGTTCCGGCCACCGGTTATTTGCGCCTCAATAGGATGTTGCCTCGGTCTTACAGCACGACTCCTACTGGTATTTCTCTGTTGCGTTGATCTCGTTTCTCACTCAGCACAATAAACCTCGCTTCTTATCCTTTCTTTGGAGTACCGCCGCAATATCGTGCAGGCACGGCCCCGTAACGTTCTCTCTGGTTGCCAGGCCTCTGTCAGGATCCCACCCCTGACAGGGACCCTACCGAATCTTCCCCTGCAACACCCTCTGCCACAAGGTGTTGCTTGGTTCCAACCCAGTCAGCTTTCTCATCTAACTTCCTGCCTAACCCCCAGTTTTACCAAAGTGTGAGGAGTGGCCTAATGAATAGAACCCTTAGCTCCCCCTGGAGGCCAGACTGTGAAGTGTATTGGTGTATGTGATACCTGGTCAGATGAACTCCTTCAGTGCCATCAGACGTACCATAGCCCCCCTTAGTGGCGGAGCAACAGTACTGCAACGACCAGGACTCTGGGGCGCTGCACATGGACCGGCCGGAGCATTGCGAGGAGCGGGAAAGGCGGCAGAAGGTGAGTATCTAATGATTTTTTATTTTTTTTATTATTTTTAACATTAGATGTTTTTACTATTGACGCTGCATAGGCTGCGTCAATAGTAAAAACTTGGTCACACAGGGTTAATTGTTGTGAATTTGGATTCTGGGCTCCCCCGGTGGCCGCTTGTGGAATTGGACTTGTCATCCTCTTTCCTGTTTCACCTGGTTCCATCAGTAGTGGGTGTCGCTATTTAAGCTCATTTCTCTGGTGGTTTCTTGCCGGTCAACAATGTTATCTGATGCCTCTCAGTGCTTGTTCCTGCTTCTAGACAACTACTAGATAAGTTGGACTTTTGTCCATGTTTTGTTTTGCCTATTTGTTCCAGTTCACAGCTGAAGTTTTGTTACTGTGTCTGGAAAGCTCTCGTTGATCAGGGATTGCTACTCTGGCGTTATGAGTTAATGCCAGAGTTTAAGGTAATCTCTGGATGGTGTTTTGTTAGTGTTTTTCTGCTAGCTATTTAGGTCTTAGGCCAGAGCTGGGCATCTAGCGATAAATAGGAAATGCTACCTGGCTATTTCTAGTTGCGCGGCAGGCTTAGTTCATGGTCAGTATAGTTCCATCTTCCGAGAGCTTGTCCCTCTATAGGCTTGCTATGATCTCTGCCTGCAGAGATCATGACAGTTTGACCGGCCCATAAAGTGTTAAAGACCCAGGTTGAGAAAGGAGAGTTATAAGAAGTCTGCTGGAATTTTTTTTTTTTTCCTCCAGTCTGCCTTGCTGCAGTCTTTTTTCTCTCTCTCCTCCTTATCTCTGTATGCTCTGTGTGCACCTGACAATAATGGATCTCCAGAGTGTAACTGCGGGTTTGAATAATCTCATCACGAAAGTACAAAATTTACAAGATTTTGTGGTACATGCTCCGGTATCTGAGCCGAGAATTCCTTTGCCGGAGTTCTTCACAGGGAATAGAGCTAGCTTCCAGAATTTCCGAAATAATTGTAAGCTTTATTTGTCCCTGAAGTCTCGTTCAGCTGGAGACCCTGCTCAGCAGGTTAGGATTGTGATTTCCTTGCTCAGGGGTGACCCTCAAGATTGGGCCTTCTCATTGCCAGCAGGGGATCCTGCGTTACGCGATGTGGATGCGTTTTTTCTGGCCTTGGGCTTGCTTTATGAGGAACCTCATTTGGAACTTCAGGCAGAAAAAACTTTGATGGCACTATCTCAGGGGCAAGACGAAGCTGAAGTTTTCTGCCAAAAATTCCGTAAATGGTCTGTGCTTACTCAGTGGAATGAGTGCGCCTTGGCGGCAACTTTCAGAGAAGGTCTCTCTGATGCCGTTAAGGATGTTATGGTGGGGTTCCCTTTGCCTGCAGGTCTGAATGAGTCCATGACAATGGCTATTCAGATTGATAGGCGTCTGCGGGAGCGCAAACCGGTGCACCATCTGGCGGTGTCTATGGAAAAGACGCCAGAAAGTATGCAGTGTGATAGAATTCTGTCCAGGAGCGAGCGACAGAATTTTAGACGGAAGAATGGATTGTGTTTCTATTGTGGGGATTCTACTCATGTTATATCAGCATGCTCTAGGCGTACAAAGAAGCTTGATAAGTCTGTTTCCATTGGCACCATTCAGTCTAAGTTTATTTTGTCTGTAACCCTGATTTGTTCTTTGTCATCCATTGCCACGGACGCCTATGTTGACTCTGGCGCCGCTCTGAGTCTTATGGATTGGTCCTTTGCCAATCGTTGTGGTTTTGATTTAGAGCCTTTGGAGACTCTTATTCCTCTGAAGGGGATTGACTCCACCCCATTGGCTAATAATAAACCACAATACTGGACACAAGTAACCATGCGTATCAATCCGGATCACCAGGAGATTATTCGTTTCCTGGTGCTGTATAATTTACATGACGATTTGGTACTGGGATTGCCATGGTTGCAGTCTCACAACCCAGTCTTGGACTGGAGAGCAATGTCTGTGTTGAGCTGGGGATGTAAGGGTATTCATGGGGACGTACCTTTGGTTTCTATTTCGTCGTCCATTCCCTCTGAAGTCCCTGAGTTCCTCTCTGATTATCAAGACGTCTTTGACGAACCCAAGCTTGGGTCGTTACCTCCGCACCGTGAGTGCGATTGTGCCATAGATTTGATACCGGGTTGTAAATATCCAAAGGGTCGTTTGTTTAATTTGTCTGTGCCGGAACATGCTGCTATGCGGGAATATATAAAGGAGTCTTTGGAAAAGGGACATATTCGTCCATCTTCTTCTCCCTTGGGAGCTGGGTTTTTCTTTGTCTCAAAAAAAGACGGCTCTTTGAGACCATGTATTGATTATCGGCTTCTGAATAAGATCACTGTTAAGTATCAATACCCATTGCCATTGCTTACTGATTTGTTTGCTCGTATAGAGGGTGCTAAGTGGTTCTCTAAAATTGATCTTCGTGGGGCGTATAATTTGGTGCGGATCAGGCAGGGGGATGAGTGGAAGACCGCATTTAATACGCCCGAGGGCCACTTTGAGTATTTGGTCATGCCTTTTGGTCTTTCTAATGCCCCTTCAGTTTTCCAGTCTTTTATGCATGATATTTTCCGCGATTTTCTGGATAAATTTATGATAATATATCTGGATGATATTCTGATTTTTTCTGATGACTGGGACTCTCATGTCCAGCAGGTCAGGAGAGTTTTTCAGGTTCTGCGGTCTAATTCTTTATGTGTGAAGGGGTCTAAGTGCGTTTTTGGGGTCCAGAAAATTTCCTTTTTGGGGTATATTTTTTCTCCCTCTTCCATTGAGATGGATCCCGTCAAGGTGCAAGCTATTTGTGACTGGACTCAGCCCTCCTCTCTTAAGGGTCTTCAGAGATTTTTGGGCTTTGCCAACTTTTACCGCCGATTTATTGCTGGTTTTTCGGATGTCGTTAAACCACTGACTGATTTGACCAGACAAGGCGCTGATGTTGCTAATTGGTCCCCTCATGCTGTAGAGGCCTTTCAGGAGCTTAAGCGCCGTTTTGCCTCTGCCCCTGTGTTGCGTCAGCCTGATGTGAATCTGCCTTTTCAGGTTGAGGTTGACGCTTCGGAGATCGGAGCTGGGGCAGTGTTGTCGCAGAAAGGTTCCGACTGCTCCGTCATTAGGCCTTGTGCCTTCTTTTCTCGCAAATTTTCGCCCGCAGAGCGGAATTATGATGTTGGGAATCGGGAGCTTTTGGCCATGAAGTGGGCGTTTGAGGAGTGGCGCCATTGGCTCGAGGGGGCTAGGCATCAGGTGGTGGTATTGACTGACCACAAAAATTTGATTTATCTTGAGACTGCCAGACGCCTGAATCCTAGACAGGCGCGCTGGTCTTTATTTTTTTCTCGCTTTAATTTTGTGGTGTCATACCTACCGGGTTCTAAGAATGTTAAGGCAGATGCCCTTTCTAGGAGTTTTGACCCGGACTCTCCTGGTAATTCTGAACCCACAGGTATCCTTAGGGAGGGAGTAATTTTGTCGGCCGTTTCTCCTGATCTGCGGCGGTCCTTGCAAGAGTTTCAGGCGGATAGACCGGATCGTTGTCCGCCTGATAGACTGTTTGTTCCGGATGATTGGACCAGCAGAGTCATCTCTGAGGTACATTCTTCTGCATTGGCAGGTCATCCCGGAATTTTTGGTACCAGGGATTTGGTGGCAAGATCCTTCTGGTGGCCTTCCCTGTCACGAGATGTGCGAGTCTTTGTGCAGTCATGTGACGTTTGTGCTCGGGCCAAGTCTTGTAGTTCTCGGGCTAGTGGACTGCTGTTGCCCTTGCCTATTCCTAAGAGGCCTTGGACACACATCTCGATGGATTTTATTTCAGATCTGCCTGTTTCCCAGAAGATGTCTGTCATCTGGGTGGTCTGTGACCGTTTCTCTAAAATGGTCCATTTGGTTCCTCTGCCCAAGTTGCCTTCTTCTTCTGAGTTGGTTCCTCTGTTTTTTCAGAATGTTGTCCGATTGCACGGTATTCCTGAGAATATTGTTTCTGACAGAGGTACCCAATTTGTGTCTAGATTTTGGCGGGCATTCTGTGCTAGGATGGGCATAGATTTGTCTTTTTCATCTGCTTTTCACCCTCAGACTAATGGCCAGACCGAGCGGACTAATCAGACCCTTGAGACATATCTGAGGTGTTTTGTCTCTGCTGACCAGGATGATTGGGTTGCTTTTTTGCCATTGGCAGAGTTCGCCCTCAATAATCGGGCCAGTTCTTCCACCTTGGTGTCCCCGTTTTTCTGTAATTCGGGGTTTCACCCTCGATTTTCCTCCGGTCAGGTGGAATCCTCGGATTGTCCTGGAGTGGATGCGGTGGTGGAGAGATTGCATCACATCTGGGGGCAGGTTATGGACAATTTGAAGTTGTCCCAGGAGAAGACTCAGCGTTTTGCCAACCGTCATCGTCGTGTTGGTTCTCGGCTTTGTGTTGGAGATTTAGTGTGGTTGTCTTCTCGTTTTGTCCCTATGAGGGTCTCTTCTCCTAAGTTTAAACCTCGGTTCATCGGCCCTTATAGAATATTGGAGATTCTTAATCCTGTTTCTTTCCGTTTGGACCTCCCTGCGTCCTTTTCCATTCATAACGTTTTTCATCGGTCGTTATTGCGCAGGTATGAGGTACCTGTTGTACCTTCAGTTGAGCCTCCTGCTCCGGTGTTGGTTGAGGGTGAGTTGGAGTACGTTGTGGAGAAAATTTTGGACTCTCGTGTTTCCAGACGGAAACTCCAGTATCTGGTCAACTGGAAGGGTTACGGCCAGGAGGATAATTCTTGGGTCAATGCATCTGATGTTCATGCTTCTGATCTTGTTCGTGCCTTCCATAGGGCTCATCCTGGTCGCCCTGGTGGATCTGGTGAGGGTTCGGTGCCCCCTCCTTGAGGGGGGGGTACTGTTGTGAATTTGGATTCTGGGCTCCCCCGGTGGCCGCTTGTGGAATTGGACTTGTCATCCTCTTTCCTGTTTCACCTGGTTCCATCAGTAGTGGGTGTCGCTATTTAAGCTCATTTCTCTGGTGGTTTCTTGCCGGTCAACAATGTTATCTGATGCCTCTCAGTGCTTGTTCCTGCTTCTAGACAACTACTAGATAAGTTGGACTTTTGTCCATGTTTTGTTTTGCCTATTTGTTCCAGTTCACAGCTGAAGTTTTGTTACTGTGTCTGGAAAGCTCTCGTTGATCAGGGATTGCTACTCTGGCGTTATGAGTTAATGCCAGAGTTTAAGGTAATCTCTGGATGGTGTTTTGTTAGTGTTTTTCTGCTAGCTATTTAGGTCTTAGGCCAGAGCTGGGCATCTAGCGATAAATAGGAAATGCTACCTGGCTATTTCTAGTTGCGCGGCAGGCTTAGTTCATGGTCAGTATAGTTCCATCTTCCGAGAGCTTGTCCCTCTATAGGCTTGCTATGATCTCTGCCTGCAGAGATCATGACAGTTAATAGTGGCGGTAACGGAGTGCGTTACCCGTGGCATAACGCGGTCCGTTACTGCCGGCATTAACCCTGTGTGAACGGTGACCGGAGGGGTGTATGCGGGCACCGGGCACTGAGTGCGGGGAGTAAGGAGCGGCCATTTTCTTCCGGATTGTGCGCGTCGCTGATTGGTTGTGGCAATGGTCATGGGCGTTTTGCGACGACCAATCAGCGACTTGGATTCCATGACAGACAGAGGCCGCGACCAATGAATATCCGTGACAGACAGAAAGACAGACAGAAGGACAGACAGAAGTGACCCTTAGACAATTATATATATAGATGGGGCGGCCCAGTGATGCTTATCACTTTATATTTAGCTTGGTGCATGGCTAATAGTAAATTAATGGTGGGGTACATATCTGTATTCAGTGCAGGGGAGACACATTTATGTATACAATGTATGTGACATTGTTATTTTCAGGGCTGCGAAGATCATCATAACAAAATGAGTAATGGCTGGGAGATGTCGACATGAAGGTCTGACCAGATGGAGAAGAAACAGCAGAAAACTGCTCTAGACACCAGTGGTAAGTGCCTGGATGTAGATATTATTCTATATCTGTTCTGTGTGATGTGGAGTGATAATGTTATCTGTAAAATCCCTTAGGCCAAATTTTCACATTTGTGTGAAATGTCCGTGTGCTGCCAGATTTTTTTATCAGACGCCACATGGACTCATAGAATATTATAGGTCCATTCACACATCTGTGAAAATCACGGCTCTGAGAATGAGATCCATGAGGGTCACAGAATGTTCTGTTCTGATCCAATTTTGAGGATGAGAATAGGACATGCCCAATGCATCTGTAAAAGCGAAATGAAGCAAAGTCCAGCTCACGATAATCGACATCCTTGGAAGCTCGGAGCACGGAACCGCTGTGTCAGGGCGTGGAGGTATCAAGTGGGCAACACACCAACACTGCACACGGATACAGGGATGTAGCCTTATTATGTATAGCACAGTCTCTTAGCATAGTTGGCATGGCTATGATGGCTCCCGAAGCGCCCACAGCCTAAAAGTTTGTTAATTGACTGCACTGCAGCCTTGCAACAAGCTTTATTAGTCTGCCAAAATTGAAAATGAAAACACACATACAGTTAGTATTTTTTACCGTGAACCACCTTGTGCCCCAAGATAGAATTCACCTCGTACTCATCCGTGGATGAACCCGATGTCCGGGCAGAAGACTCAGAAAACCGGGACATATAGATGGGTTTTAAGAAACGTGGAATGTGTTGGTGATACCAAGGCACGGAGGAGTAGCCAAACGGTAGCCCACAGGGTTAACCTGTTCAAGAACCTTGAAAGGGCTAATGCAGCAAGGCACAAAGTTAGTGGACTCAACTCACAGCCTGAAGTTACGGGTGGAGAGCCACACTAAGTCGCCATAAGCAAAGGTCGGAGTGGGGCGCTGGTGTGCATCGGCAGAAACCCTCATTCTCTCCTTGGAGGCCCGGATGGCATCCAGTGTGCGATCCCAAATGTTACGTGCCTCCACCGCCCAGTCTGCCACCCTAGAATTGGTGGATGACACGGGCATGGGCACAGGGACACGTGGATGCTGGCCGTAATTAAGGAGAAATGGAGTCTGCCTGGTGGAGTCGGCTACGGCGTTGTTCAAAGCAAATTCCGCCCAAGGTAACAAAGATGCCCAGTCATCCTGCCTAGCAGAGACAAAATGTCGCAGGTATGTGACCAGAGTCTGGTTCGCCCTCTCTACCAACCCATTAGTCTCGGGATGATATGCAGAAGAGAGATTCAGTTCTATGCTGAGTAAACGACAGAGCTCTCTCCAAAACCGAGATGCGAACTGGGGACCCCGGTCACTGACAATTTTGTCAGGCATGCCATGTAAACGGAAAATATGTTTAATGAACAACGCCGCCAAGGCCCGTGCAGAAGGTAACCGTGGGAGTGGCACCAAGTACACCATTTTAGAGAAATGATTGGTGACTACCCAGTTAATGGTGCAGCTACAAGACTTGGGTAAGCCCACCACGAAGTCCATCCCGACCATCTCCCAAGGCCTGTCTGCCACCGGCAGGGGGTAAAGTAGCCCAGCAGGCTGTTGCCGAGGAGACTGATTCTTGGCTCAGGAGACACACGCCTGAATATAATCCCCGACATCACGAGCCATATGCGGCCACCAGTATATCCTCGCCAGAAGCTCAAATGTCCTCTTGGTTCCAAAATGTCCACCCACCCTGGACGAATGAGCCCAAGAGAGAACCTCCGGTCGCAAATTAGAAGGCACAAAAGTCTTGCCCGGGGCACATACTCTAGCGAAATCGGAGTTACGGTTCTCAGGCTCTCTGAAGGGACAATAAGCCAAAGCTCCTTCTCCTCCTCCTCAGATGACACTACGGAGCGAGAGAGAGCTTCGGCATGAATGTTCTTCTCCCCGGAGAGAAAATGAAGGGTGAAATGGAACCTGGAGAAGAACAGGGACCATCTGGCCTGGCGAGAATTCAGCCGCTGGGCTGTTTGCAAGTACACCAAATTCTTGTGGTCAGTAAAAACTTGGAAGGGAAAACGAGCTCCCTCCAATAGGTGTCTCCACTCTGAGAAAGCCAACTTCATAGCTAGCAACTCCCTGTCCCCGATGGAATAATTCCTCTCTGCTGGCAAGAAGGTCTTGAAAAAGAAGAAGCACGGATGCTTCCGACCTTGAGCATCCTTTTGGAAAAGGACTGCTCCAGCACTAACGGAAGAGGCATCCACCTCCATTATAAATGGCTTATCTACATCGGGGCGATGTAGGATGGGAGCACTAGCGAAGTGTGCCTTAATGGAGAGAAAGGCCTTGGAGACCCCCTCCGACCACAATTTGGGATTGGCTCCCTTCTTGGTGAGGGCAACCAAGGGAGCTACCAAAGTTGAAAAGTGTGGAATGAACTGGCGATAGTAATTAATGAACCCCATAAAGCGCTGCACCGCTTTAAGAGAATGGGGTTCCTGCCAGTCCATCACAGCCTGTAGTTTGGCAGGATCCATAGCCAATCCCTGGGCAGAGATGATATAGCCAAGGAAAGGTAAGGACGCCTGCTCAAACACACACTTCTCCAACTTGGCATAGAGGGAGTTTGCCCGTAAGAGGTCGAAAACTCTGCTAACATTTCTCCGGTGGGAGTCAATATCTGGAGAGTGGATGAGAATATCATCCAGATAGACTGCGACCGAAGTGATGAGCATATCCCGGAGGATGTCATTCACAAAGTCTTGGAAAACGGCTGGGGCATTACAGAGCCTGAAGGGCATCACCAGATATTCATAGTGCCAATCCCTGGTGTTAAAAGCCGTCTTCCATTCGTCCCCCTCATAGATGCGAATCAGGTTGTAAGCACACCGCAGATGTAACTTAGTAAATACCCTTGCTTCCCGTAGCCTATCAAAGAGCTCAGATATCAGGGGTAGTGGGTACTTATTTTTAATGGTGATGGCATTAAGACCCCTGTAGTCTATGCATGGACGTAGTTCTCCACTTTTCTTCTGCACAAAGAAGAATCCAGCCCCTGCAGGTGACACTGACTTCCTAATGAATCCTCTTGCCAGATTCTCTCGGATATACTGGGACATTGCCTCCGTCTCCGAAAGTGACAACGGATAGACTCGACCCCGGGGAGGCTCTGCACCAGGCAAGAGATCAGTAGGACAGTCATAGGGACGGTGAGGCGGAAGAGTCTCCGCAGCCCTTTTGGAGAACACGTCTGCATAGGGCCAATAGTGCTTGAGGAGAGAGGAAAGATGTGCAGGTACCTCAGTTGTAGCAACCTGAACGCACTCCCTCTGACATCTACCCTCACAGGATTTACTCCATCCCAGAATTCTCCCTGAGGACCACTCTATATGAGGAGAGTGGTAGCAAAGCCATGATATCCATGGTATGACTAGTAGGGAGATAATCTCCGGATGAGATGGAGACATGGAAAGAGTAAATGGAATGGTTTTGTGTATAATCTGGGAGGGTAGTGTCGACCCATTTACCACTAAAACAGTCACAGGCCTGGCGAGCATCACCATGGGTATTGCGTGTCATTGGGCGAAAGCAGATGACATAAAATTGCCCTCTGCCCCGGAGTCCACGCAAAGCTCTACCATAAGAGTGGATGGGCCTATGGTGATTTTCCCCTTGAAGGACAATTTAGAGGAAAACGTTGCCGTGTCTAATGTACCTCCTCCAACTACCACTAGACGCTGACATTTTCCCGACCACTGAGGACACTTGGAGGCAAGGTGTCCTGACTGTTGGCAAATATGACAGACCTTAAGTGCACGAGCGGTCCGGGACTTAGATCCGGCTCGTGACATCTCCAGGGCTTCATGTGACTTGGACGCCTGGACCGGAGATTCCAGAGGTTTGGCGAAGGTGGGGGCCAGCCGAAACCTCTGCCTACGCTGAGCTCGCTCCAACCCTTGCTCAGCAAAACGAAGGTCGATGCGAGTTGATACAGCTATGAGCTCCTCCAGTGTGGCTAGAATCTCCCTAGTGGAAAAAGCCTCCTTCACATGGTCAGCCAGCCCCCTCCAAAATACCGGGATGAGGGCTTTATCCGGCCACTATAGGTCAGAAGCTAGAGTCGGAAAAGGGCAGCAAAATGGCTGACCATGGACGAACCCTGAGTCAATGCCAGCAGTTGGAGCGCCGTATCATGGGTGACTTGAGGTCCCAAAAAGACCTGTTTCAGAGTGCTCAAAAACCGAAGAGCATCTGCACCAAATGATCGTCGCGCTCCCACAGCGGCGTAGCCCACTCCAACGCCCTGTCCGACAGAAGAGAGATTATGAATCCCAGCTTTGCCCGCTCTGTGGGAAAAGGTGCAGCCAGGAGCTCGAGGTGTATACCGCACTGGCTCACGAAACCCCTGCAGGATTTACTGTCACCAGAGCATCTCTCTGGCAGCGGGAGGCGGGATAAGGTCAGAACAGAGGTGGCAGTGGGTAAAGCTGCTGCAGCCACGCTAGCAGTCTGAACAGCTTTTGCGGTAACATCCACAGCTGAGGTTGCACGCTCGAGAGCCGCCAACCTACCCTCCAGCTGCTGGAAGTACCGCAAAGATTGCTGTTCGTCCACCATTTACTAGCCAGACCCTGGCGTTAGTATTATGTTAGGGTTGGTGGAATGCACCGAATATATATATTAGCAGTAGGTGCGTTTGCAACCCGGGGTCCACCGTGCAGGAGAGAATCTGCTGCTAGAAAACAGGCGGAACTATATGGTGGTATAAGTGAACTCTGTTACCTCACAGAGTCACTTTTTGACAAGAGAACGCTGTGCCCTGTTATCCTCACAGAGGAACACAGCTATTAACAAGAGCAAACAGTGGTCATGCAGTCAACAGCACGCGCAAAACTCCTCACCGGAGGTGCCAGTATTCTTAGGGCTTATTTCATCCGAACCCTGAAGCCACATGCATAAGACCACACTGGCGCTGAACATGTAACATAGTTGATACTAGCGCATGGCCGTGTGGCCATGTGAACCTTATATAGTTACAGCAACTTCAGGACCTTCCAAGAGGACCAATGGAAGCTGCTACAGGACCTGCGCATGTGACCCCCGACCTCCAATGAGAGGTCATCCCTTGGGCATGCTCAGTAGCGGAAAAGCAGGACTTAGTCCCAAAAGCATCTGCTTGCCGAGGAATAGTGCTAGTTACAATGACAGAGCCTGGAAAGGAAGCAGTAACCATCCGCACAGTATCAGGCTGAGCCAGACGCTGGGACCGACGTCTCTGGAGAGAGTCCACTGCGGCTGGAGGAGAAGGGGAGTCCACAGCAGACATAGTTCGAGATTCCCCCTGTGCAGCGGCGGGGACTCGACCCCTAACACATGGGCTCTCCAAACGTTGCATGGCGTCCTGTCTCAATTCCAGTCAATTTTGCATTGAAAAGTCAAATGGCGCTCCTTCCCTTCCAAGCTCTGCCATGCATCCAAACAGTGGTTTACTCCCACATATGGGGTATTGGCGTACTCAGGACAAATTGTACAACAACTTTTGGGGTTGAATTTCTCCTGTTACCCTTGGTAACATAAAACAAATTGGATCTGAAGTAAATTTTTTGTGAAAAAAAGTTAAATGTTCATTTTTTTAAGCATTCCAAAAGTTCCTGTGAAGCATCTGAAGGGTTAATAAACTTCTTGAATGTGGTTTTCAGCACTTTGAGGGGTGCAGTTTTTTAGAATGGTGTCACTTTTGGGTATTTTCTATCATATAGACCCCTCAAAGTGACTTGAAATGTTATGGGGTCCCTAAAAATGTTTTGTAAAAATGAGAAATTGCTGGTTAACTTTTAACCCTTATAACTTCCTAACAACAAAAAATTTGGTTCCAAAATTGTGCTAGGTTAAAGTAGACATGTGGGAAATGTTATTTATTAAGTCTTTTGTGTGACATATCTCTGAGATTTAAGGGCATGAAAATTCCAATTTTGAAAATTGCGAAATATTCAAACTTTTTGCCAAATTTCCATTTTTTTCACAAATAAACGCAAGTCATATCAAAGAAATCTTACCACTAACATAAACTAAAATATGTCACGAGAAAACACTGTCAGAATCACCAGGATCCATAGGAGCGTTCCAGAATTATTACCTCATAAAGTGACAATGGTCAGAATTGTAAAAATTGGCCCGGTCATTAACACGCAAACCACCCTTGGGGGTTAAGGAGTTAACTTTAGGCCCTTTAGAGATCATTCCATCTTCAACTTACTTCAGAATAACAGTAATTTTGATCAGGGGTAGGGTTGAGCGACTTTCATTTTTTTAAGATCGAGTAGGGTTTTGGGAAACCCGATTTTGTCCAGAGTCGAGTGCAGTCGGCCGATTATCGCTAAAAGTCGGGGATCGACCGAAACACGAAACCCAATGCAAGTCAATGGGGAAGCATAGTCGGCAGTGAGTGGAGGCCAGGAAAACACCTACAGTGCCCATTTTAATGCCAAAAACATCCATTCTTGTTTCTGAAGCTTGCCAATCTTAATTAACTGTATAATAATAGTTGGGCATAGGGAATTGGGGGAAAGTTGTGGGGGGAGTAGGGCTGGCTCAAGTTTTTCGTGGGCCCAGGAAATGCGGACTACGTCACGGCGGTGTTGCAGGGAAAGGTAAGTATTTAAAAGTTGCAAGTGCTGTGATCCTGAGCAAGCAGGGGGGGGCCCACTCGTTCGCATTGCCACTGGCACAGGGCCCCTCAAAGTACGGCGGTGTGTTTGCATGGCGGGGGCGCCTCCCACCAGCAGCGACACTTTTGCGTACTCTGAGGGGCCCTGTGCCAGTGACGTCGCCAACGAGTATGCCCCCCCACCTGATGAAGGAACCTGCACTTTCATCTGCACCTTCCTCTTTGTCCCTGTGTAAGGTGGTATAACATGCGGGAAGGGGAACCTTACTTTCATCAGGGACAGATTCTGGCTGTGTAGAGTACAAGGGGAATGTAGTGGTCTAGGTCAATGTACCAGCAGACTCATTTAGCAGTGGCTGGGCAATGGGCAGGATGAGGAGGAAACAGATATAGGGCCAAAGAATAAAGTAGGCTACATGCAGTTCAAAATTGGTAACAGGACTAAACAGGCGGCATTGCTTTGTTCAGTGGAGTAGCAAACCCAAGAGCAGCAGACACTGTTTCAAGGGCCTAACCACACTAGTAGGCCAAATGCAGTTTAATATCTGATAGTATAGGGCGAAAGCCAGAATGTGGAAGCTCAGCTTTGTTCAGTTGAGGACAACACCAGGGAGGGGCAGACACCTTTAGTAGGCCGGAAAAGCCTATTGCATTTTTTAAAATGGTAATTTGGAGCAGAAGGTTGAAGCTCAGCTTTATTTAGTTGAGGGCAACACCAGGGAGGGGCAGAAGCCGTTAGTAGGCCCTAACCACCATTTTTTTTTTTAAAACCACTTAATGAGAGCCGGAAGGTTGAAGCTCAGCTTTATTTAGTTGAGGACAACACCAGGCAGGGGCACACAGACAGACACCTTTAGTAGGCCAGAAAAGCCTATTGCATTTTTCAAAATGGTAATTTGGAGCAGAAGGTTGAAGCTCAGCTTTATTTAGTTGAGGGCAACACCAGGCAGGGGCACACAGACAGACACCTTTAGTAGGCCGGAAAAGCCTATTGCATTTTTCAAAATGGTAATTTGGAGCAGAAGGTTGAAGCTCAGCTTTATTTAGTTGAGGGCAACACCAGGCCGTGGCACACAGACAGACACCTTTAGTAGGCCGGAAAAGCCTATTGCATTTTTCAAAATGGTAATTTGGAGCAGAAGGTTGAAGCTCAGCTTTATTTAGTTGAGGGCAACACCAGGGAGGGGCAGAAGCCGTTAGTAGGCCCTAACCACCATTTTTTTTTTTTAAAACCACTTAATGAGAGCCGGAAGGTTGAAGCTCAGCTTTATTTAGTTGAGGACAACACCAGGCAGGGGCACACAGACAGACACCTTTAGTAGGCCGGAAAAGCCTATTGCATTTTTCAAAATGGTAATTTGGAGCAGAAGGTTGAAGCTCAGCTTTATTTAGTTGAGGGCAACACCAGGCAGGGGCACACAGACAGACACCTTTAGTAGGCCAGAAAAGCCTATTGCATTTTTCAAAATGGTAATTTGGAGCAGAAGGTTGAAGCTCAGCTTTATTTAGTTGAGGGCAACACCAGGGAGGGGCAGAAGCCGTTAGTAGGCCCTAACCACCATTTTTTTTTTTTAAAACCACTTAATGAGAGCCGGAAGGTTGAAGCTCAGCTTTATTTAGTTGAGGACAACACCAGGCAGGGGCACACAGACAGACACCTTTAGTAGGCCGGAAAAGCCTATTGCATTTTTCAAAATGGTAATTTGGAGCAGAAGGTTGAAGCTCAGCTTTATTTAGTTGAGGGCAACACCAGGCAGGGGCACACAGACAGACACCTTTAGTAGGCCGGAAAAGCCTATTGCATTTTTCAAAATGGTAATTTGGAGCAGAAGGTTGAAGCTCAGCTTTATTTAGTTGAGGGCAACACCAGGGAGGGGCAGAAGCCGTTAGTAGGCCCTAACCACCATTTTTTTTTTTTAAAACCACTTAATGAGAGCCGGAAGGTTGAAGCTCAGCTTTATTTAGTTGAGGACAACACCAGGGAGGGGCAGAAGCCGTTAGTAGGCCCTAACCACCATTTTTTTTTTAAAAACCACTTAATGAGAGCCGGAAGGTTGAAGCTCAGCTTTATTTAGTTGAGGACAACACCAGGGAGGGGCAGAAGCCGTTAGTAGGCCCTAACCACCATTTTTTTTTTTAAAACCACTTAATGAGAGCCGGAAGGTTGAAGCTCAGCTTTATTTAGTTGAGGACAACACCAGGGAGGGGCAGAAGCCGTTAGTAGGCCCTAACCACCATTTTTTTTTTAAAACCACTTAATGAGAGCCGGAAGGTTGAAGCTCAGCTTTATTTAGTTGAGGACAACACCAGGCAGGGGCACACAGACAGACACCTTTAGTAGGCCGGAAAAGCCTATTGCATTTTTCAAAATGGTAATTTGGAGCAGAAGGTTGAAGCTCAGCTTTATTTAGTTGAGGGCAACACCAGGCAGGGGCACACAGACAGACACCTTTAGTAGGCCAGAAAAGCCTATTGCATTTTTCAAAATGGTAATTTGGAGCAGAAGGTTGAAGCTCAGCTTTATTTAGTTGAGGGCAACACCAGGGAGGGGCAGAAGCCGTTAGTAGGCCCTAACCACCATTTTTTTTTTTAAAACCACTTAATGAGAGCCGGAAGGTTGAAGCTCAGCTTTATTTAGTTGAGGACAACACCAGGCAGGGGCACACAGACAGACACCTTTAGTAGGCCGGAAAAGCCTATTGCATTTTTCAAAATGGTAATTTGGAGCAGAAGGTTGAAGCTCAGCTTTATTTAGTTGAGGGCAACACCAGGGAGGGGCAGAAGCCGTTAGTAGGCCCTAAGCAAAGTTGAAGGCCAAATGCAGTTTAATTTCTGATACTATAGGCCGAAAGCCAGAAGGTGGAAGCTCCGATTTAGACAGTGGAGGACAATTTGAATTAGGGACTGCAGACAGACTTAGTAGGCTGTCCCCTGTGGACCATGCATCCACCACATTAACCCATTGCGCCGTAATGGACACGTAATCTTCCGTGGCCATGCCTACATGTCCATGCGTCTGTTGTCAGGTGCACCTTTGTACTCACAGATTGCCAGAGTGCATGGACAATGCGGTCTTCTACATGCTGGTGGAGGGTTGGGATGGCTTTTCTCGCAAAAGAAGTGTCGACTGGTTAGCTTGTAGCGTGGTACAGCGTAGTCCATCATGGCCTTATTAATAGTAAATAAAATATATAACTAGGCTCTATGAACTTTTAAATAGGTTCCAGGGGTACACGGGCAGCATTGGTGTGGTCAGTGGAGGAGTATTGCAAGTAGGGGCTGCAGACAGGCTATCAAAGGCCTAAAATAACAAACAGTAGGCAGTCATGGCAGTTTTACATCGGTTACATGGATACACAGGCAGGCACTCCAGGCAGCATTGTGGTCAGTGGAGGAGTATTGCAAGTAGGGGCCGCAGACAGGCTATCAAAGGCCTAAAATAACAAACAATAGGCTCATGGCAGTTTTACAGCGGTTACATGGATACATGGGCAGGCAGCTTGGTGGTGGTGAGTGGAGGAGTATTTAAAGTAGGGACCGCAGACAGGCTTCAAAGGCCTAACATAAGAAAATGGGCTGGCTGTAGGCACTTTATAATTGGTTCCAGGGGTACACGGGCAGCAGTGGTCTGGTCAGTGGAGGACTAGTGGAAGGAGGGACCGCAGACAGGCTTCAAAGGCCTAAAATAACAAACAATAGGCTTATGGCAGTTTTACAGCGGTTACATGGATACACGGGCAGGCAGCTTGGTGGTGAGTGGAGGAGTATTTAAAGTAGGGACCGCAGACAGGCTATCAAAGGCCTAACATAACAAACAATAGGCTCATGGCAGTTTTACAGCGGTTACATGGATACACGGGCAGGCAGCTTGGTGGTGGTGAGTGGAGGAGTATTTAAAGTAGGGACCGCAGACAGGCTTCAAAGGCCTAACATAAGAAAATGGGCTGGCTGTAGGCACTTTATAATTGGTTCCAGGGGTACACGGGCAGCAGTGGTCTGGTCAGTGGAGGACTAGTGGAAGGAGGGACCGCAGACAGGCTTCAAAGGCCTAAAATAACAAACAATAGGCTTATGGCAGTTTTACAGCGGTTACATGGATACACGGGCAGGCAGCTTGGTGGTGAGTGGAGGAGTATTTAAAGTAGGGACCGCAGACAGGCTATCAAAGGCCTAACATAACAAACAATAGGCTCATGGCAGTTTTACAGCGGTTACATGGATACACGGGCAGGCAGCTTGGTGGTGGTGAGTGGAGGAGTATTTAAAGTAGGGACCGCAGACAGGCTTCAAAGGCCTAACATAAGAAAATGGGCTGGCTGTAGGCACTTTATAATTGGTTCCAGGGGTACACGGGCAGCAGTGGTCTGGTCAGTGGAGGACTAGTGGAAGGAGGGACCGCAGACAGGCTTCAAAGGCCTAAAATAACAAACAATAGGCTCATGGCAGTTTTACAGCGGTTACATGGATACACGGGCAGGCAGCTTGGTGGTGAGTGGAGGAGTATTTAAAGTAGGGACCGCAGACAGGCTTCAAAGGCCTAACATAAGAAAATGGGCTGGCTGTAGGCACTTTATAATTGGTTCCAGGGGTACACGGGCAGCAGTGGTCTGGTCAGTGGAGGAGTATTGCAAGTAGGGGCTGCAGACAGGCTACCAAAGGCCTAAAATAACAAACAGTAGGCAGTCATGGCAGTTTTACATCGGTTACATGGATACACGGGCAGGCAGCTTGGTGGTGAGTGGAGGAGTATTTAAAGTAGGGACCGCAGACAGGCTATCAAAGGCCTAACATAACAAACAATAGGCTCATGGCAGTTTTACAGCGGTTACATGGATACACGGGCAGGCAGCTTGGTGGTGGTGAGTGGAGGAGTATTTAAAGTAGGGACCGCAGACAGGCTTCAAAGGCCTAACATAAGAAAATGGGCTGGCTGTAGGCACTTTATAATTGGTTCCAGGGGTACACGGGCAGCAGTGGTCTGGTCAGTGGAGGACTAGTGGAAGGAGGGACCGCAGACAGGCTTCAAAGGCCTAAAATAACAAACAATAGGCTTATGGCAGTTTTACAGCGGTTACATGGATACACGGGCAGGCAGCTTGGTGGTGAGTGGAGGAGTATTTAAAGTAGGGACCGCAGACAGGCTATCAAAGGCCTAACATAACAAACAATAGGCTCATGGCAGTTTTACAGCGGTTACATGGATACACGGGCAGGCAGCTTGGTGGTGGTGAGTGGAGGAGTATTTAAAGTAGGGACCGCAGACAGGCTTCAAAGGCCTAACATAAGAAAATGGGCTGGCTGTAGGCACTTTATAATTGGTTCCAGGGGTACACGGGCAGCAGTGGTCTGGTCAGTGGAGGACTAGTGGAAGGAGGGACCGCAGACAGGCTTCAAAGGCCTAAAATAACAAACAATAGGCTCATGGCAGTTTTACAGCGGTTACATGGATACACGGGCAGGCAGCTTGGTGGTCAGTGGAGGAGTATTTAAAGTAGGGACCGCAGACAGGCTTCAAAGGCCTAACATAAGAAAATGGGCTGGCTGTAGGCACTTTATAATTGGTTCCAGGGGTACACGGGCAGCAGTGGTCTGGTCAGTGGAGGAGTATTGCAAGTAGGGGCTGCAGACAGGCTACCAAAGGCCTAAAATAACAAACAGTAGGCAGTCATGGCAGTTTTACATCGGTTACATGGATACACAGGCAGGCACTCCAGGCAGCATTGTGGTCAGTGGAGGAGTATTGCAAGTAGGGGCCGCAGACAGGCTATCAAAGGCCTAAAATAACAAACAATAGGCTCATGGCAGTTTCACAGCGGTTACATGGATACACGGGCAGGCAGCTTGGTGGTGAGTGGAGGAGTATTTAAAGTAGGGACCGCAGACAGGCTATCAAAGGCCTAAAATAACAAACAATAGGCTCATGGCAGTTTTACAGCGGTTACATGGATACACGGGCAGGCAGCTTGGTGGTGAGTGGAGGAGTATTTAAAGTAGGGACCGCAGACAGGCTATCAAAGGCCTAAAATAACAAACAATAGGCTTATGGCAGTTTTACAGCGGTTACATGGATACACGGGCAGGCAGCTTGGTGGTGAGTGGAGGAGTAGTGCAAGGAGTGTCTGTCCCAGTACTCCCAAAATATAAATAGATGTTAATGTCTCGCAAAACAACCAAAACAAAAAAAAAGGTGGCATACTTAGGTACAGGGGTGGGCTCATCTACTGAGTTTCTGACATAGTAATTTGGCAGTAACTATTTAATGGTGCCAATATAGGACACAGACACAGACTACTTTAAGTTGCATCATAGATGTCTACAAATTTGTATTGTCAGTGCCAGACATTGAATGATGTCAGCGAATAGACTAAAGATTGGTGGAGCTGTGCGACATAATTTTGGACGTGGTAGAGCACATTTTGAGCTGGGGTAGGGGGGAACTCTCTTGAGGCCGGCGGGACCGCCCCAGGGCCCCTCATGTTACAACGGTGTGTCTGACGTTGGGTGCGCACCACCACCGCCAGAGACACTACATTGTACTATGAGGGACCCAGTAGCAATGCCGTCAACCAAAAGCGAGCACACCCACCTCTTCAGACAAACAGCAGTCTCACGGGTGCTTGCGCCAAGTCGCGATACCACGGCCCCGTGTGGGGAGTTTTGCCATTTAGGGAGGTGTAAACATGTCGTATGCTGTACAATCAGCTGCAGCAAATTAGACATTAGAAAAGTAATTCACAGGCAAGAGCTTTTCATAGGAAAGCTAGGTGTCGGCCGGGCAAGGTGGGGCAAAAGATTTCGAAATCCAGTTGTGGTTCATTTTAATGAATGTTAGATCGTCAACATTTTGGGTAGCCAGACGAGTCCTTTTTTCGGTTAATATTGAACCTGCAGCACTGAATACTCTTTCTGATAGGACACTTGCTGCCGGGCAAGCAAGCTCCTGCAATGCATATTCTGCCAATTCTGGCCAGGTGTCTAATTTGGAGGCCCAGTAATCAAATGGGAATGACGGTTGAGGGAGAACATCGATAAGGGAAGAAAAATAGTTAGTAACCATACTGGACAAATGTTGTCTCCTGTCACTTTCAATTGATGCAGCAGTACCTGTCCTGTCTGCGGTCATAGCAAAATCACTCCACAACCTGGTCAGAAAACCCCTCTGTCCAACGCCACTTCTGATGTGTGCACCCCTAACACTCCTAGTCTGCTGCCCCCTGGAGCTCGTGTGAGAACGATCACGTGCGCTGTGTGCTGGGAATGCCTGAAGCAAACGGTCAACAAGAGTTGATTGTTTGGTTGCTAATATTAGTTCCAAGTTCTCATGTGGCATAATATTTTGCAATTTGCCTTTATAGCGTGGATCAAGGAGGCAGGCCAACCAGTAATCGTCATCGTTCATCATTTTCGTAATGCGTGTGTCCCTTTTTAGGATACGTAAGGCATAATCCGCCATGTGGGCCAAAGTTCCAGTTGTCAAATCTCCGGTTGTGATTGGTTGAGGGGCAGTTGCAGGCAAATCTACGTCACTTGTGTCCCTCAAAAAACCAGAACCCGGCCGTGACACGCAACCAATTTCCTGTGCCCCCGGGAAAGGTTCGGCATTAAAAATATACTTATCCCCATCATCCTCCTCGTCCTCCACCTCCTCTTCGCCCGCTACCTCGTCCTGTACACTGCCCTGACCAGACAATGGCTGACTGTCATCAAGGCTTTCCTCTTCCTCTGGTGCAGACGCCTGCTCCTTTATGTGCGTCAAACTTTGCATCAGCAGACGCATTAGGGGGATGCTCATGCTTATTACGGCGTTGTCTGCACTAACCAGCCGTGTGCATTCCTCAAAACACTGAAGGACTTGACACATGTCTTGTATCTTAGACCACTGCACACCTGACAACTCCATGTCTGCCATCCTAATGCCTGCCCGTGTATCCTCCCACAAATAAATAACAGCACGCCTCTGTTCGCACAGTCTCTGAAGCATGTGCAGTGTTGAGTTCCACCTTGTTGCAACGTCTATGATTAGGCGATGCTGGGGAAGGTTCAAAGACCGCTGATAGGTCTGCATACGGCTGGCGTGTACAGGCGAACGTCGGATATGTGAGCAAAGTGCACGCACTTTGAGGAGCAGGTCGGAGAACCCAGGATAAGTTTTCAATAAGCACTGCACCACCAGGTTTAAGGTGTGAGCCAGGCAAGGAATGTGTTTCAGTTGGGAAAGGGAGATGGCAGCCATGAAATTCCTTCCGTTATCACTCACTACCTTGCCTGCCTCAAGATCTACTGTGCCCAGCCACGACTGTGTTTCTTGTTGCAAGAACTCGGACAGAACTTCCGCGGTGTGTCTGTTGTCGCCCAAGCACTTCATAGCCAATACAGCCTGCTGACGCTTGGCAGTAGCTGGCCCATAATGGGACAACTGGTGTGCAACAGTGTCATCTGCCGATGGAGTGGTTGGCAGACTGCGTTCTGTGGAAGAGCTGTAGCTTCTGCAGGAGGACGAGGAGGAGGAGGAGGAGGGGGTGCGAACGCCTACAGCCAACTGTTTCCTAGACCGTGGGCTAGGCACAACTGTCCCTAAATTGATGTCGCCTGTGGACCCTGCATCCACCACATTCACCCAGTGTGCCGTGATGGACACATAACGTCCCTGGCCATGCCTACTGGTCCATGCATCTGTAGTCAGGTGCACCTTTGTACTCACAGATTGCCTGAGTGCATGGACGATGCGCTGTTTAACATGCTGGTGCAGGGCTGGGATGGCTTTTCTGGAAAAAAAGTGTCGACTGGGTAGCTCGTATCGTGGTTCAGCGTACTCCATCAGGGCTTTGAAAGCTTCGCTTTCAACTAACCGGTAGGGCATCATCTCTAACGAGATTAGTCTAGCTATGTGGGCGTTAAAACCCTGTGTACGCGGATGTGAGGATAAGTACTTCCTTTTTCTAACCAGAGTCTCATGTAGGGTGAGCTGGACTGGAGAGCTGGAGATCGTGGAACTTTCGGGTGTGCCGGTGTACATGGCAGACTGAGAGACGGTTGGAGACGGTATTGTTTCCGCCGGTGCCCTAGATGCAATATTTCCTCCTACAAAACTGGTGATTCCCTGACCCTGACTGCTTTTGGCTGGCAAAGAAACCTGCACAGATACTGCCGGTGGTGCGGAAAATGGTGGCCTTACAGTGACGGAAGGGATGTTGCGTTGCTGACTAGCTTCATTGGCCGAGGGTGCTACAACCTTGAGGGACGTTTGGTAGTTAGTCCAGGCTTGAAAATGCATGGTGGTTAAGTGTCTATGCATGCAACTAGTATTTAGACTTTTCAGATTCTGACCTCTGCTTAAGCTAGTTGAACATTTTTGACAGATGACTTTGCGCTGATCAGTTGGATGTTGTTTAAAAAAATGCCAGACTGCACTCTTCCTAGACTCGGATCCCTTTTCAGGGATTGCAGACTGAGCTTTAACCGGATGGCAACGCTGTGCTCCAACAGGTTTTGGCTTTGACACGCGTTTTGGGCCAGATACGGGCCCGGCAGATGGAACCTGTTGCGATGTTGATGCCTGCTGCGGCCCCTCCTCCACCTCCGCTTCTGAACTACTGCCGCCTGCACCCTGTTCCCCCAATGGCTGCCAATCGGGGTCAATAACTGGGTCATCTATTACCTCCTCTTCGAGCTCGTGTGCAACTTCGTCTGTGTCACTGTGTCGGTCGGTGGTATAGCGTTCGTGGCGGGGCAACATAGTCTCATCAGGGTCTGATTGTGGATCTGTACCCTGAGAGGGCAATGTGGTGGTCTGAGTCAAAGGAGCAGCATAGTACTCTGGCTGTGGCTGTGCATCAGTGCACTCCATGTCAGAATATACTTGTAATGGGCATGGCCTGTTAAATGTTTCACTTTCTAAGCCAGGGACGGTATGTGTAAAGAGCTCCATGGAGTGACCCGTTGTGTCGCCTGCTGCATCCTTCTCTCTTGTTGTAGTTTTTGCTGAGGAGGACAAGGAAGCGACTTGTCCCTGACCGTGAACATCCACAAGCGACGCGCTGCTTTTACATTTACCAGTTTCGGAAGAGGAGGCAAAAGAGCTAGAGGCTGAGTCTGCAATGTAAGCCAAAACTTGCTGTTGCTGCTCCGCCTTTAAAAGCGGTTTTCCTACTCCCAGAAAAGAGAGCGTTCGAGGCCTTGTGTAGCCTGACGACGAAACTGGCTCCACAGCTCCAGACTTAGGTGGAATATTTTTATCCCCACGACCACCTGATGCTCCACTACCACTACCATCATTACCAGCTGACAATGAACGCCCACGACGACCTCTTGCACCAGACTTCCTCATTGTTTTAAAATCTTAACCAAAGTAACTTTATTTGTTGCTGTCAAACAACTTACACGGTGAGCTATAACTTCAGTATGATTTCAATATCCCTTAACAGGTTGGTGAGACCACAAGGAAAATCAGGCACAATGTTACACACTCTGTTTTCTGTGGCACAAAATCACAGAGATGACACACACGCAGGACTGTCACTCAAGCACTAATGTCAATATTAATCTCCCACCTAATTTATGTTTTTTTTTTTTTCAGGGAGACTTTAGAAACCAAATAATATTAAAAAAAAAAAAAAAAAAAAGGCTTTCTATGGCCCACAATTAGAGAGAGAGAGGTGGCACACCCAGGAGTCAAGACTGGCACACAAGCTGAAAGGGCAATATTACTCTCCCACTGTTTTTTTATGTTTTTTTTTTTTTCAGGGAGACTTTAGAAACCCAATAATATTTAAAAAAAAAAATAAATAGGCTTTCTATGGCCCACTGAATGAAAGGGAGAGAGGTGGCACACCCAGGAGTCAAGACTGGCACACAAGCTGAAAGGGCAATATTACTCTCCCACTGTTTTTTGTATGTTTTTTTTTTTTTTTCCAGGGAGACTTTAGAAACCAAATAATATTAAAAAAAACAAAAAAAAAATAGCCTTTCTATTGCCCACTGAATGAGAGAGAGAGGTGGCACACCCAGGAGTCAAGACTGGCACACAAGCTGAAAGGGCAATATTACTCTCCCACTGTTTTTTTATGTATTTTTTGTTTTTTAAGGGAGACTTTTGAAACCCAATAATATTTAAAAAAAAAAATAAATAGGCTTTCTATGGCCCACTGAATGAAAGGGAGAGAGGTGGCACACCCAGGAGTCAAGACTGGCACACAAGCTGAAAGGGCAATATTACTCTCCCACTGTTTTTTGTATGTTTTTTTTTTTTTTTCCAGGGAGACTTTAGAAACCAAATAATATTAAAAAAAACAAAAAAAAAATAGCCTTTCTATTGCCCACTGAATGAGAGAGAGAGGTGGCACACCCAGGAGTCAAGACTGGCACACAAGCTGAAAGGGCAATATTACTCTCCCACTGTTTTTTTATGTATTTTTTGTTTTTTAAGGGAGACTTTAGAAACCCAATAATATTTAAAAAAAAAAATAAATAGGCTTTCTATGGCCCACTGAATGAAAGGGAGAGAGGTGGCACACCCAGGAGTCAAGACTGGCACACAAGCTGAAAGGGCAATATTACTCTCCCACTGTTTTTTGTATGTTTTTTTTTTTTTTTTTCAGGGAGACTTTAGAAACCAAATAATATTAAAAAAACCCAAAAAAAAATAGCCTTTCTATGGCCCACTGAATGAGAGAGAGAGGTGGCACACCCAGGAGTCAAGACTGGCACACAAGCTGAAAGGGCAATATTACTCTCCCACTGTTTTTTGTATGTTTTTTTTTTTTTTTCAGGGAGACTTTAGAAACCAAATAATATTAAAAAAACCAAAAAAAAAATAGCCTTTCTATGGCCCACTGAATGAGAGAGAGAGGTGGCACACCCAGGAGTCAAGACTGGCACACAAGCTGAAAGGGCAATATTACTCTCCCACTGTTTTTTTATGTATTTTTTGTTTTTTAAGGGAGACTTTAGAAACCCAATAATATTTAAAAAAAATAAATAAATAGGCTTTCTATGGCCCACTGAATGAGAGGGAGAGAGGTGGCACACCCAGGAGTCAAGACTGGCACACAAGCTGAAAGGGCAATATTACTCTCCCACTGTTTTTTTATGTATTTTTTGTTTTTTAAGGGAGACTTTAGAAACCCAATAATATTAAAAAAAATAAATAAATAGGCTTTCTATGGCCCACTGAATGAAAGGGAGAGAGGTGGCACACCCAGGAGTCAAGACTGGCACACAAGCTGAAAGGGCAATATTACTCTCCCACTGTTTTTTTAGGTTTTTTTTTTTTTTTTCAGGGAGACTTTAGAAACCAAATAATATTAAAAAAAAAAAAAAAAAAAAATAGGCTTGCTATAGCCCACTGAATGAGAGATAGCACACACAACAGTGGCACACAAGCCCTGACTGAGGCCAATATTTTTCTCCCACTGATTGATGTAGTGTTTTTGTGTTGAGGTAGAATTTAGAACACAAATCACGGAAAAAATAAATAGGCTTTCTATGGCCCACTGAATGAGAGGGAGAGAGGTGGCACACCCAGGAGTCAAGACTGGCACACAAGCTGAAAGGGCAATATTACTCTCCCACTGTTTTTTTATGTATTTTTTGTTTTTTAAGGGAGACTTTAGAAACCCAATAATATTTAAAAAAAAAAATAAATAGGCTTTCTATGGCCCACTGAATGAGAGGGAGAGAGGTGGCACACCCAGGAGTCAAGACTGGCACACAAGCTGAAAGGGCAATATTACTCTCCCACTGTTTTTTTAGGTTTTTTTTTTTTTTTCAGGGAGACTTTAGAAACCAAATAATATTAAAAAAAATAAAAAAAAAAATAGGCTTGCTATAGCCCACTGAATGAGAGATAGCACACACAGCAGTGGCACACAAGCCCTGACTGAGGCCAATATTTTTCTCCCACTGATTGATGTAGTGTTTTTGTGTTGAGGTAGATTTTAGAACACAAATCACGGAAAAAATAAATAGGCTTTCTATGGCCCACTCAGTGAGAGATGGCACACACAGGGATGGCACTGTAGCAGAAATGCCAATCTTAATCTCCCACAAAAAAAAACAAAAACAAAAAAAAAACTGTCCTACAATTACTATCTCCCTGCAGTAATGTAAGCCAGGTATGGCAGGCAGCAATAGGAGTGGACTGATGCACAAATTAAATAAAAAGTGTGGACAAACAAAAAAGATAGCTGTGCAGAAAGGAAGGAACAAGAGGATATGTGCTTTGAAAAAAGCAGTTGGTTTCCACAGTGGCGTACACACAGCAATACAGCTATCACGGAGCCTTCTAGGGCAGCCCAATGAGCTACAGCGCTGAGGGGAAAAAAAAAAAAAAATAGCTTCCACAGTCCCTGCACACCGAAGGTGGTGTTGGACAGTGGAAATCGCTGCAGCACAAGCGGTTTGGTGGTTAGTGGACCCTGCCTAACGCTCTCCCTGCTTCTGACGAAGCGGCAGCAACCTGTCCCTAAGCTCAGATCAGCAGCAGTAAGATGTCGGTCGGCGGGAACGCCCCTTTATAGCCCCTGTGACGCCGCAGACAGCAAGCCAATCACTGCAATGCCCTTCTCTAAGATGGTGGGGACCAGGATCTATGTCATCACGCTGCCCACACTCTGCGTTCACCTTCATTGGCTGAGAAATGGCGCTTTTCGCGTCATTGAAACGCGACTTTGGCGCGAAAGTCGCGTACCGCATGGCCGACAAGCACAGGGGTCGGATCGGGTTTCATGAGACGCCGACTTAGCCAAAAGTCGGCGACTTTTGAAAATGATCGACCCGTTTCGCTCAACCCTAATCAGGGGTTCCCAAACTTTTACATGCGTTTGTACTGAAAAATGTCTGCCTGTAACAATAGAGAAACCCACCTCTCTTTGACATAACTGTGTTTATAATCTTTATACTTTTATCATCTTTATACTTTTACATAACTGTGTGTATTATCCATATACTGTGATATGGACAGCACAGTTGCTCAATGGTTAGTACCATACCCCCCAACTTTTGAAGAAGGCAAAAAGGGACAAAGGTAGCGGCGCGCGCAGCGCACCGCAGCCAATTTTAGACAACGCCCCTGACTACACCCATTCACAACTAGTCACACCCAAATCCATGTCCCAACCACACCCATTTAGCACTGCTTATCACACTGTTTCATAAACAATAATTATAAACAGAAAAAAATATGGCCACACAGTGCTCCATGCGGTATAATGGCCACACGTGATGCTCCATACTGTATAATGGCCACACAGTGCTCCATACTGTATAATGGCCAGACAGTGCTCCGTACTGTATAATGGCCTCACATGATGCCCAATACTGTATAATGGCCACACATGATGCCACACATGATGCTCCATACTGTATAATGGCCACACATGATGCTCAATACTGTATAATGTCTCTATCACAAATTTCCGTAACCTCTCTAACTATATACTCATTCGTCCAGCCCCCACTTCCCCAGTCCCACTAACAAGCATGGCGGAGGAGTTGGTTTTCTCCTGTCAGATAACTGCTCCTTCACCCCAATCCCACTGCCACCCTCTGTTACCCTCCCTTCCTTTGAGGTGCACTCTGTGCGCATCTATGCCCCCACCAACCTCCAACTGGCTGTTATTTACCGCCCCCCAAGGCCAGCCACCACCTTCTTTGACCACTTCACCACCTGGCTACTTCATTTCCTTTCTGCGGACATCCCCACTATCATCATGGGTGACTTCAACATCTCCATTGACACTTCCCTCTCAGCTGTCACTAAACTTCTATCTCTCACTTCCTGCTTCGGCCTCACTCAATGGTCTTCTGCAGCCACTCACAAAGATGGCCACACATTGGACCTCATCTTCACCCGCCTCTGCTACCTATCTAACCTCTCTAACTCACCTCTTCCTCTTTCTGACCACAATCTACTCACATTCTCTTCCCTCTCCACTCCTTGTCTACAATCCCTACGCCACAAACTTGCACACCCTCGCAGAAATCTTAAACACCTTGATCTACATTTACTCTCTGAATCCCTCCTCCCTCTCACAAACATAAGTTCCCTACACAATGCGGATGACGCTGCCGCTCTATATAACACCACAATAGCTGCAGCTTTGGAATCTCTTGCCCCTCTCACACATACCAAAGCTTGCAAAATCAACAGACAGCCCTGGCACACCAGCCTGACCATAGAAATGAGGCGAGCTTCCAGGGCTGCAGAGTGGAGATGGAAAAGATCCCACTCCAACTAGCACTTTATCACATTCAAACAGTCCCTCACTACTTTCAAGACCACACTCGCCACAGCTAAACAAACCTACTTCTCATCTCTCATATCCTCCCTGTCTCACAACCCTAAACAGTTATTCAACACCTTCAACTCTCTCCTCCATTCCCCAGCACCTCCTCCCTCCCCACTCATCTCAGCTGAAGACTTTGCCTCATTTTTCAAGCAGAAGATTGAGAACATCAGAGACAGTTTTAGTCGACAACCCCCAGAGCCCTTCCTCCTAACTACCCAGCCCTCCACCTCCAAAACCATCTTCTCCACTATTACAGAAGATCGACTCTCCACTCTACTCTCAAGATCGCATCTCACCACCTGTGTACTTGACCCGATCCCTTCCCACTTCATCCCAAACCTTGCCACAGTCTTCATCCCAACTCTAACCCATCTCTTCAACCTATCACTAACAGCTGGTGTTTTCCCCTCAAGCTTTAAACATGCCTCAATCACACCTATCCTCAAAAAGCCCTCTCTTGACCCATCCTCTGTATCTAGCTATCGCCCTATATCACTTCTCCCCTATGCCTCAAAACTACTGGAACAACACGTCCATCTTGAACTGTCCTCCCATCTATCTTCCTGCTCCCTTTTCGACCGCTTACAATCAGGCTTCCGGTCACATGACTCCACTGAAACTGCCCTTTCTTTCTTCCTGAAAATGATTGCAATCACAAATTCTTTGGTATTATTATCTTCATTTAATTTGTCTTAAATGAAAAAACACAAAAGAGAATGAAGCAAAAAGCAAAACATTGATCATTTCACACAAAACTCCAAAAATGGGCCAGACAAAAGTATTGTCACCCTCAGCCTAATACTTGGTTGCACAACCTTTAGCAAAAATAGCTGCTACCAACCGCTTCCGGTAACCATCAATTAGTTTCTTACAATGCTCTGCTGGAATTTTAGACTATTCTTCTTTGGCAAACTGCTCCAGGTCCCTGATATTTGAAGGGTGCCTTCTCCAAACTGCCATTTTTAGATCTCTCCACAGGTGTTCTATGGGATTCAGGTCTGGACTCATTGCTGGCCACCATAGAAGTCTCCAGTGCTTTCTCTCAAACCATTTTCTAGTTCTTTTTGAAGTGTGTTTTGGGTCATTGTCCTGCTGGAAGACCCATGACCTCTGAGGGAGACCCAGCTTTCTCACACTGGGCCCTACATTATGCTGCAAAATTTGTTAGTAGTCTTCAGACTTCATAATGCCATGCACACGGTCAAGCAGTCCAGTGCCAGAGGCAGCAAAGCAACCCCAAAACATCAGGGAACCTCCTCCATGTTTGACTGTAGGGACCGTGTTCTTTTCTTTGAATGCCTCTTTTTTCTCCTGTAAATTCTATGTTGATGCCTTTGCTGCACAATCTTGCGTTGAAATCTCTTGTCAATTTTTCTTTTCCGTCCACATCTAGGGAAGTTAGCCACAGTGCCATGGGCTTTAAACTTCTTGATGACACTGCGCACTGTAGACACAGGAACATTCAGGTCTTTGGAGATGGACTTGTAGCCTTGAGATTGCTCATGCTTCCTCACAATTTGGTTTCTCAAGTCCTCAGACAGTTCTTTGGTCTTCTTTCTTTTCTCCATGCTCAATCTGGTACACACAAGGACACAGGACAGAGGTTGAGTCAACTTTAATCCATGTCAACTGGCTGCAAGTGTGATTTAGTTATTGCCAACACCTGTTAGGTGCCACAGGTAAGTTACAGGCTCTGTTAATTACACAAATTAGAGAAGCATCACATGATTTTTCGAACAGTGCCAATACTATAGTGCCCGTTTTTTATGTTTGGTGTGGAATTATATCCCATTTGGCTTTAGGACAATTCTTTTTGTGTTTTTTTCATTTAAGACAAATTAAATGAAGATAATAATACCAAAGAATTTGTGTTTGCAATCATTTTCAGTAAGAAAATGAGTATTATCTAACAGAATTGCAGGGGTGTCAATACTTTTGGCCACAGCTATATATATATTGTGAGGCGGTGACCCCTGTTACAGCTAGGTGTATGTGCTCTGCAGAATGTGCATGGAAGCATAGTGAGGCCATGAGGGTGTACCACAGACACAGGTGTGGCTGTAATTAGAATAGTGAAGCAGTGACTGATTAAAAATCCCTGTAGTAGTGGGGGAGGTGTGTCAGTGTGTTCTTGGAAGCAGACAGGGCAGTTGTCTGCAGAGCTCTCTCTGTGTGGAGCAGCACAGAGGCTGAAGGAACCAGAGAGACTGACACCCTGCGTCTTGGGCTGTCTTACGTGTACCCGGCTGCACTCCAGAGGATAAAGAGTGCAGTGTGCTGAGTGAGTACAGAGACTTGTTACCGGCGTGCAGTCACCCAGGGAAACTGGACAGAGGGAAGTTCGGCCTGTGTATTGACTGCGTCATATAGGCATGCATTATTAATGGACTGTGTGAAGAAGCCGTATACTATATTGACTGTGTGAAGTAACACAATAAAGAACGTTTTGTTTGAACTTGTTTGGGTCACTGCCGTTTCACTGTGTATGGTCATACCGCTGCATCACATATGGTGGAAAGAATGCGAGGCCAGTAAACTAAGGCATACCCCCAGAGAGTGCTGCCGATTGTTGTGCGAGTCTGCTGGAAAAATGGAGGAACTTTTGGAGCAGGTTGTGCTCAGTCAGCAAAGGCTTCAACAAGAGACGCTGCAGTTTCAACATTCCCAGCAAGAGATTTTGCAGCGGCAGCAGGAGACACTGCAGAGGGAGCTAGCAAGCTTCAATGATGTAAAGTGGAGACCCCTAATGTGAGGGGTGAACAGCAGAGTCCTGAAGAGACCCCAAAGGTAAGGGGCGATCATTGGGTGTACCAGTGGTCCTATGTCGAGACTCGGTCTGCCAGGTCTCAAGCAAGTGACTTGTTGCAATTGGTGGAGGAGTGGCTCCAGCCTGAGTTCTGTTCTCCGCATGAGATGATGGAGAGATTCGTGGCTGATCGGATGGTGAGGGCTCTGCTGGCCGCCATGCAGCTTTGGGTCGGGCTGAGGGACCTAGGCCACTGGAACTGCTGATAGAATTGATTGAGCGGTATAAGTCCACTCAGGACGTTGCACCAGAGCTCGGGCATGGGGCTAGTAACTGTTCGGTAACATCTAAGCCCATGGACTGTGGGAACACTGGTCAGGAGTCTACGTGTGCCGAGCCTGTCTGTATCACCACTACGGGCACAGTTGGCAGTGAACCAAAATTGTGCCAGGTACTTGTGAATGGGTGCCGAACAGAGGCTCTCCTGGACACGGGGAGTAAAGTGACTCTGGTCCATCGTTCCCTTGTTGCTGGGGACAACAGCAATGGACAGAAAGTGGAGGTGATGGGTATCCATGGGGAAATCCGGGAGTGCCCGACAGCAGAGGTCAATATTTCTACACCATGTGGAGACATTAGACATGTGGTGGGAGTGGCAAAGACCCTTCCCTATGAGACTGTGTTGGGAAGAGATTTTCCCCTGTTTTGGTCCCTGTGGGAGACCAGGGTAAACCCTCTCATGGAAAAAGTTATACCAGGTGCAGAACCCAAAGATATTGAAATACCTGCCATAGGGGTCGCCAACCTAGGGACAGAGTGTAATCCCGATAGGCTCCCGCTAGAGGTAGTGGCAGGAAAAGCAAAAGATGTTGTTTCGGGCGTAGAACCTGAAGATCCTAAGATGTATGCCACAGGGGTCGCCAATTTAGGATTAGCGTGTAATCCCGATAGGCTTCCTCTAGAGGTTGTGGCAGTAGAGGTTGTGGGGACCACATTGAACCATGAGCTGGAGATGTTCCCTGGTAAGGTTGGGACAGCTGAGATCCAGGGTCCCTTTCGGAGACACAGATATAAAAGAGGAAGGTATGAGAAGAGCCGAGAGTGTATGATCGCAGAGGCGACTGGGGATGTGCGCACGAGGAACCCTCTGGCACCGGTCAAGGATGGGGCCGGGGGTCAGGGTAATTTAGATAGAGAGCTCGCTAGACAGCAGTGTCGGGAGGCTCAGGTTCGGGTGCGGAGTAGTACAGATATAAGCTCAGAGTTGCCAGCGCAGTCCGCGGAAATCCAGCGTGATATAGTCTCTGAGGTACAGGTAAGGGTACAGAGGAAATGGGACCAGGGGCCCGAAAGCAGATACTTAGGTGACAGGATGACCCGTGGGGTTAGTGAACCTAAAGTAAACAAAGTAAAGACCACCCAAAACAGGCCCAAATCTGCGATTAATCAGAATAGAGGGTTTGGCTTCTGCAATGGAGATCGGAGTGGGTGGTCCCATAATGAAATATGGAGGAGAAACGCAAAGGGGAGGGATGCGTGCATTGATCGATGGTTCCGGTCTCTACTTTGGTTTCTTAATGTAGTGAGAGGGGATGTCAGGGGGGCATGCCGATGCCCTGTCTTTCGCCCCTACGGGGTAACAAATGTTCAACCCGACAGGTATGAACAGGGGGGAGGATATGTGAGGCAGTGACCCCTGTTACAGCTAGGGGGCGCTGTATGTGCTCTGCAGAATGTGCATGGAAGCGTAGTGAGGCCATGAGGGCGTTCTACAGACACAGGTGTGGCTGTAATTAGAATAGTGAAGCAGTAACTGATTAAAAATCTCTGTAGTAGTGGGGGAGGTGTGTCAGTGTGTTCTTGGAAGCAGACAGGGCAGTTGTCTGCAGAGCTCTCTCTGTGTGGAGCAGCACAGAGGCTGAAGGAACCAGAGAGACTGACACCCTGCGTCTTGGGCTGTCTTACGTGTACCCGGCTGCACTCCAGAGGATAAAGAGTGCAGTGCGCTGAGTGAGTACAGAGACTTGTTACCGGCATACAGTCACCCAGGGAAACTGGACAGAGGGAAGTTCGGCCTGTATATTGACTGCGTCATATAGCCATGCATTATTAATGGACTGTGTGAAGAAGCCGTATACTATATTGACTGTGTGAAGTAACACAATAAAGAACATTTTGTTTGAACTTGTTTGGGTCACTGCCATTTCACTGTGTATGGTCATACCGCTGCATCACAATATATATATATATATATATATATATATATATATATATATATATATATATATATATATATATATATATATATATATATATATATATATATATATATATATATACTGTGCCTATGACTAACAGACTGCACTGGATTGCTCTGGCTAACAGGCTGCAGTGGATTGCTCTGGCTAACAGTCTGCACTGGATTGCTCTGGCTGACAGGCTGCAGTGGATTGCTCTGGCTGGCAGGCTGCAGTGGATTACTCTGGTTAACAGGCTGCACTGGATTGCTCTGGCTGACAGGCTGCACTGGATTGCTCTGGCTGACAGGCTGCAGTGGATTGCTGTGGCTGACAGACTGCAGTGGAGTGCTATGGCTGACAGGCTGCGGTGGATTTCTCTGGCTGACAGGCTGCACTGGATTGCTCTGGCTGACAGGCTGCACTGGATTGCTCTGGCTGAGAGGCTGCACTGGATTGCTCTGGCTGACAGGCTGTGGTGGATTTCTCTGGCTGACAGGCTGCACTGGATTGCTCTGGCTAACAGGATGCACTGGATTGCGCTGGCTGACAAACTGCAGTGGATTGCTATGGCTGATAGGCTGCAGTGGATTGCCCTAGCTGACAGGCTGCAGTAGATTGCTCTAACACCACACACACCCCTCAGAATGTGTATGTACACACACACACACACGTACCTCAGAATGTCCTCTCTCCCTCTCTGAACCACCGGAAAAGATACGGAGGGGGCATGACCTAATCAAGGGGGCGTGTCGGCTGCTTCTCCTGCTGGCTGTGCAGGAGAAGCAGAGCCTGTGCGGGTGTCAGGATCCTGAACATTTTTTATTACCTTTTGTGCATCACTGCCCTTTTCCAAGATGGCATCTTTGGTCTCATGTGCACTGTCTTCCTGCTATAAAACTCCACCGCAGCCTTCAGTCTGTGCTAGAGTATTCTGCCTTGCATCCAGCTCCTGACTCTGATGACTCCCTGGCTATACACCTGCTCCTGTGAACTTGTGTGGTGATCCTGCTACTCTGCTCTGAGTTCCTGCTGCATATACCAGTTTCCAGTAATCCTCCTTCATCTGCTGCTCGTGTTTACTTCCATCTGCATTTGCTGGACATGTAAGCTGCTGCTGCTTTGCAATAACCTGAGACTATTACCCAGACCTCCCTGGTTGAGCTAAGATATTATTTGAACTCCCTTATAAGCATATCTATCTGTGTTTGGACTTAAACAAGGACTTTTTCATGTCAAGTATCCTCAAGAATAATTGTGCTTCATAGACTTTCTGTGTGATTGCATTTTCCTCTGAAGTTTCCTATAGACTGCTAAGCTGCGTTTAATATTTACTCCAAGTGTTGTGGACTTGAGTTTCTCTCTGCACCTGTTTGAATCACCGTGTGATAATATAGACTTTACCACTTATAAAACTGTGTCCTGTTGGTGTCTTGTTCCACGCAAAGAGTCTCCTGAGTTATCCCCTATAATTATTACAGGGGGACTGCGGGGCACAGCCTTACAATCGGGACAGTCCCACAGAATGGGGCATGGTTGGGAGCTGTGGTTAGTACTATTGGTCTGCAACACTAGGGTCCTGGGTTCAAATCCCACCAAGGACATCTGCAAGGAGTTTGTATGTTCTCCATGGGTTTCCTCTAGTTTATCAGGTTTTCTTCCTTATTCCAAAGACATACTGATAGGGATTCTAGATTGTGAGCCCCAACGGGGACAGCACAGTGGTTAGCATTGCAGCGCTGGAGTCCTGGGTTCAAATCCCACCAAGGACAAACATCTGCAAGGAGTTTGAATTTTCTCCCCGTGTTTGCGTGGGTTTCCTCCGGGCTCTCCGGTTACCTCCCACATTGCAAAGACATACTGATAGGGAATTTAGATTGTGAACCCCATCGGGGACAGCGATGAGAGTGTGTGCAAAACTGTAAAGCACTGCAGAATATGTTAGCGCTATATAAAAATAAAGATTATTATTACTGTGACACCACTTTATGCATTATCCCTGTACTGTGACATGACTTTCTTTTATCGTCTCTATAGTGTGACATCACTGTGTGTAGTTTCCTTGTACAATGACATCACTGTGTGTATTATACCTGTACTGTGACATCACTGTGTATTATCCCTGTACTGTGACATCACTATGTGTATTATCCCTGTACTGTGACATCACTGTGTGTATTATCCCTGTATTGTAACATCACCGTGTGTATTATCCCTGTACTAAGACATCACTGTGTGGATTATCCCTGTACTGTGACATCACTGTGTGTATTATCCCTGTACTGTGACATCACTGTGTGTATTATCCCTGTACTGTGACATCACTGTGTGTATTATCCCTGTACTGTGACATCACTGTGTGTATTGTCCCAGTTCTGTGACATCACTGTGTATAATAATTCCCTGAATTACACCCCCTGACGAAGGAATTTAGTTCCGAAACGCGCATCTGGTGTGTGTGCATACTCAGGACGGCGTGGTGCCCCAAGATAAAAATTATTAATACCATCCCTGAATTATTCACCATTAGCACTTAGCACTTTGTTTTTGTTTGGCACTGTGTAGGATCTGAGGAAAAACTATATTATATATCAATGGATCAGTTCCCTAATTTAAATGCACGTTAGCACTTTTTTTGCATTATTTGCACATTACTATGGGAGTGTTTTAATAGGATATAATTGTTTTTCCACTATTTCTAAAAATTTTCAGGGAATTATTATACCCCGACTCTGGGGATTGTTTACCTTGCACAACCATATAAGAGATTATCACATTAATTGAGTTTATGGGTTTTCTTTAATTTACGCCGTCCTGTTGTGCACACTTTCTGTATATTGATTTTATATTTCTATATCGCTGCTAATTAATTGATTAATAAAGATATTACGTCTTATTATCCAGTCTGGTCTTCCTGGTGCATCCTTGGCTCTGGTGGTTGGTTTGGTCTTTGGTTGTAAGTGGTTCCCACTTCTTTCTTTTTGCTTAAGACACCTTGGGGCTAATTTCACTATATAAGTATTTATAATAATTATTTATAGCCTTTCTTTGGATTTGGGTGTTTCCTTTGCATTTTTTCTATGACATCACTGTGTGTATTATCCCTGTATTGTGACATTACTGTGTGTATTATTCCTGTACTGTGCTATCACTGTGTGTCTTCTTCCTATACCGTGACATCACTATTTTAATTATCCCTGTACTGTGACATTACTTTGTGTATTATTCCTGTATTCTGATATCACTGTGTGCATTATTCTTGTTATGTGACGTCAAATTATTATCCCTGTACTGAGACATCACTGTTTTCATTATACCTGGCAGTACTGTGACCAAATTGTATTTATGATCACTATACTGTGACATTATATTATCCCTGTACTGTGACATCACTGTGTGTAGTATCCCTGTACTGTGACATCACTGTGTCTGTTATCCCTGTACTGTGACATCGCTGTTTTCATTATACCTGGCAGTACTGTGACCAAATTTTATTTATGATCACTATACTGTGACATTATATTATCCCTGTACTGTGACATCACTGTGTGTATTATCCCTGTACTGTGACATCACTGTGTGTATTATCCCTGTACTGTGACATCACTGTATATTATCCCTGTACTGTGACATCACTATAAAGATAGGAGAAAAGCATGGAGTTTGTTTAAAAATCGTACAAAAACCTTTAATTACACATGCAAAAATTACAGGAAAATACACTGAATGACAGACAAACAATGTGATACTGATGGGAGAGGGAGGAAAGGTAATGATATATCTCACCACGTGTGGCAGCGCTCACTGAACGTCCCCGACGCGCGTTTCGCCGCTTCTCAGCCCTGCTTTCTCAAGGGGAAGTGTGGTATAATCTCCTTTGAGGACCTTAAGTATCCTAGGATACTGGTCATGTGCCCATCACATGACCCGGAAGTGAGAAGCGGCGAAACGCGCGTCGGGGACGTTCAGTGAGCGCTGCCACACGTGGTGAGATATATCATTACCTTTCCTCCCTCTCCCATCAGTTTTTTTTTTTTTTTTTTCTTCTTTCCCTCCCTCCCTCTCTTGTTGCCCACATGGGTTATGTTATGGATGGCATTTAATGGATTGTGCTATATGGATTACTGACTATCTTTTGAGAGGGGGTGGACTTTTGATTGATCCTGAGAGTTGTGAGGTGGGTGGGTTTTTCTCACCTGTTACTGCATATACACAATTTTGTGATGGGATGGTATAGATATGTGGCTCGCTTTGCATTTTAGGTGTCTACACATCATATCACATTGTTTGTCTGTCATTCAGTGTATTTTCCTGTAATTTTTGCATGTGAAATTAAAGGTTTTTGTACGATTTTTAAACAAACTCCATGCTTTTCTCCTATCTTTATATTGCTATATATGGAGGTAAACGTAGTGACCAAGCTATTGGTAAAGGTCACATTATGAGTCTGGATTTGGTGATACTGTGACATCACTGTATATTATCCCTGTACTGTGACATCACTGTGTCTGTTATCCCTGTACTGTGACATCACTGTGTGTATTATCCCTGTACTGTGACATCACTGTGTGTATTATCCCTGTATTGTGACATCACTGTGTGTATTATCCCTGTACTGTGACATTATTGTGTGTATTATCCCTGTACTGTGACATTACTGTGTGTATTATCCCTGTATTGTGACATCACTGTGTATTATCCCTGTACTGTGACATCACTGTGTGTATTATCCCTGTACTGTGACATCACTGTGTGTGTTATCCCTGTATTGTGACATCACTGGGTGTATTATCCCTGTATTGTGACATCACTGTGTGTATTATCCCTGTACTGTGACATTATTGTGTGTATTATCCCTGTACTGTGACATTACTGTGTGTATTATCCCTGTATTGTGACATTACTGTGTGTATTATCCCTGTACTGTGACATCACTGTGTGTATTATCCCTGTACTGTGACATCACTGTGTGTATTATCCCTGTACTGTGACATCACTGTGTATTATCCCTGTATTGTGACATTACTGTGTGTGTTATCCCTGTACTGTGACATCACTGTGTGTAGTGTCCCTGTACTATGACATCACTGTGTGTATTATCCCTGTACTGTGACATCACTGGGTGTATTATCCCTGTATTGTGACATCACTGTGTGTATTATCCCTGTACTGTGACATCACTGTGTGCATTATCCCTGTACTGTGACATCACTGTGTGTATTATCCCTGTACTGTGACATCACTGTGTATTATCCCTGTATTGTGACATTACTGTGTGTATTATCCCTGTACTGTGACATCACTGTGTGCATTATCCCTGTACTGTGACATCACTGTGTGTATTAGCCCTGTACTGTGACATCACTGTGTGTATTATCCCTGTACTGTGACATCACTGTGTGTATTATCCCTGTACTGTGACATCACTGTGTGTATTAGCCCTGTACTGTGACATCACTTTGTGTATTATCCCTGTACTGTGACATCACTGTGTGTATTAGCCCTGTACTGTGACATCACTGTGTGTATTATCCCTGTACTGTGACATCACTGTGTGTATTATCCCTGTACTGTGACATCACTGTGTGTAGTGTCCCTGTACTGTGACATCACTGTGTTCATTATTTTTGTACTGTGACATTACTGAGTTTATTATTTTTGTTCTTTGGGGGGAGTTTTATTATTGTACAGAGGCTAAAAAGTATCATAAGCATTATAATTACACAGGGAGGGAGTGACACGGAGGGGTACATCTCTAGTGTTTGTCTGGGGGGAAGGGGTCAAGAATGGGGGCATCACTACTTTAATGTGTTTTAACTTTGATAATACCGTTATTGTGAGGCGGCAGTAAAAGCAAGATACTGGTACTGTGTTGAGCACCATGAGGGCACTCTGGAGTTTGTGTAAGTCTTTAGACGTATGGTACAATTTCTTTGTAACTAGAGTCAAAGGAGATCTGTAATCAATTATACTGCTCTCAACCAGATTTCACAATATAACCTGTATACATGTATATGCGGAGCGCCCCCACACCGCCGCAGGGCCTAGGGGTACCCGGAGCCGGGCCTCTGGGTCTCAGTCCTGGGGTTGTCACGGTGGCTAGACCCGGTCCGTGGCCCTGTCCGTCAGTGGGGGACGTCCGGTAGAATAAGTGATGATGACGGTGCAGTTGTGGGGTGCAGGTCGCGGTAAATAACGAGGACACCAGGTTGCAGTCTCTTTACCTCTTTACTGGAGATCTCTCAGTCCGCAGTCCAGAATACGGTTCACCAGGCTGCGCAAGTCCGGTCGGTCCGATGGCACTTCCAGAGTTCTCCTCACAGGTGGAAATCAGTGCCCTCCTTCTTAGCGCTATGTGTTGTAGTCCTTCCCTGCTGTGCTCACGGAAAGTACCCCACAACTATTGTGTCTGTTTCTTAAGTTCCCTCACAACTCGATTCACTGATGTTCTTCTCGTATTCCATCCCTCCCTGTTATTCAGGTTGGAACGGCACCCGTTTGTCAGGTAGGCCTGGAGTTCTTCTGGGACCCTAGAGACGCCCCTCTCCCGCAATTGCCCCCCAAGACTTCATAGGTGATATGTGGTAGACAGCCCGCCTTAAACTGACTGCCCTGCCGCTGTTTGGAGTATGTCTTGAAGCTGTATGCTATTCCACTCCCTCGGCGTTCCGGCCACCGGTAATGCGCCTCAGTAGGATGTTGCTCCGGTCCTACAGCATGACCCCTACTGGTATTCTCCCTTTTGCTTGATCTCGTTTCTCACTCAGCACAATCTATCTCGCTTCTAGTCCTTTCTTGGACACCGCCGCTATGCTGAGCAGGCACGGTCCCGTTACGTTCTTTCTAATGCCAAGCCTCTGTCAGGATCCCACCCCTGACAGAGACCCTACTGTCTCTTCCTCCACAACACCCTCTGCCACAAGGTGTTGCTTCGTTCAATCCAGTCAGCTTTCTCCTCTAACTTCCTGCCTGACCCCCAGTTTACCCACTATGGTGGGGAGTGGCCTAATGAATAGAACCCTTAGCTCCCCCCGGAGGCCCTGCTGTGAAACATATTGGTGTCTGTGATACCTGATCAGATGAACTCCTTCAGTGCCATCAGACGCACCATGGCTCCCCATAGTGGCGGAGCCACAGTACTGCAACGACCAGGACTCTGGGGCGCTGCACTCCCCCCTGGTTAAACACAGTACTCCGGGACTGGGAAGAAAACAACAATACAGGTTAGCAAAAAGACATACAATTTTGTTGAGTGCAATGACAATAAGTATACTTGAACAGGCTTCCCTTTATGGGAGGTAAGGACACTTGAACGTTACAAACATAATTAAATATCATAGCAACAGGCTACAATTAACTCTCATTACCCAACCGGGTATTCTACTAAGTGCAATTTAATGAACAATAATTTAACATTGCCTTCAAGGAACATACACTCCTAGCTCGCTAAAGGCCTTCCCATAATCACATTACAGAGCAAGTTAACTTTTCATTCTCCTACTTTGAACCTGCAGGACCGCCTGTCCCTATGGCACCAGACCTACTGCCTCTCCTTTCTTTTACAGGACCGCCCCGTTCAGCCAGGGCCTACTGCCTTTCTCTACTATACATGGTATAGACATAACATTCCTTTCAGTTTGAGAACACTGAGCCAGCTCTACTTGGCTCCTATAAGGACTCACCCACTAACCCTTACGGGTTCACTTTCTGTCCTTAGCAACACATTGCTAACGTTCGATGGGGAACGCAGGGTTTACCTTCTATTCCCCCCCCCCCCTTTTCTTATCAACATTATCAACTATCTCCTTTTCACAACATTAAACTTCCTCATGATCCTTCTTCCTTTCTTGCATGCTGGACACCCCATCTATCTCTACGGGCCCACTGCATCCTTCTTCTATCTTTCACTTCTCAGAGCACATTATCAATATTTCTTCACATTTAACCAGTTAAACATATATAACTTTCTCATATAAACATTATCATCATTTCCTTTGGTCAAGACATTATTGCTACTCATCTTAAGCAATATTACTATTGAAGCGTGACAAGTGAACATCCCCTTTAAGAGAGGACTAGGTCTCTATGAGGTAGCACTTCTTCTCTAGCTACCAGTCTTTACTCATCAAAGGTTCCAGTGTGGTATCTTCACAAAGAGTCTTTAAGTAAAACCAGTAGGAAGCGCCTTTAATAAGGTGCAAACTATTTACAAGGGAAAAGTTCGTATCATGCACGGTCCATGATTACTGCAGTTCTTTAAACTTTGTGCAAACTTTTGGAAAAATCAAACAAATGCAAAACACTAAGGATCCCAGGTCAGCAGAGGGATCCCTTTAAGAATAACCCTGGACGGGTTTAGCAGCAAACAGTATACAAACAGTTAACTAGAACACTATTTACATTTTCAGGTTTCCGAGGTTTACTCTTGTTCAGGTGGCTGGGGGTCCGGGCCCCCGGCTGCTGTGGCGCCGGTGCCCATGGCCCGAACGTGAAGGTGAACTCGGCTGGCCAACTCGGTGGCTGCTACCAGGCGCACCGTTGCGATGGTGACAAGGTCGGGTGCTCCTGGGACCAGGTCCGGAGTGGTGAGTGTCACGGCTCCAGACATACACCGCCGAACGTTCCGTGCATACCACCCGAGCGGGTTCTGGTGGCGGTTGTAGGTCACCTGATCCCCCTTTTTCAACGGTTCTCCGCCTTGGCCACAGCAGGGAGTCCTTACGTTACAGTGCGCAACAAAAACATCAGTATCCAATCCCGGCTCATGTATGAGGCCCCATCCCCTCTTTTCATGGTAGGCCAACACAGTTCCCCGCCTGACCGCGTCTCGGTCATCCCATGCCGGAGGGGATTGTTGTACTTTCAATGGACCCATCAACTCGATCTCTTTCCGTCCTTCCCAATGTAGGATCAAGCACTGTCTATATTGCTCCCACGTAAGCACCGCAAGAGTGAATCCGTTCTCCCGGGATCCATCTGTCCCAACCCAGGGGTTGTCCCACCGAAGAACTACCCCATCTGGGCTCACATCCACGGGTTCCCCCATTCTAGTCGGCAGCGGTGGCACCATCCTTCCCAGGGCATCGGGAGGTAATACCATTAACCCCGCCGAGAAGCGTCGACCCTCACTGAGATGGGGGTGGATCGTGGGAGCGGGCCCGTGGGGGGAAGCAGGGGCGCTTTCCGTACCTGCGCCTGACGTGGTTCCATCGATGCCGACCTGGTCCATTAACAAGGGTGCTGGAATCGGCCGCAGCCCTGACCGCGGCTCCTCCGATGCGGTCCTCGAACGCTGTTCCGCTCGCTGTGGTTCCTCCTCCGCTGACTCCGAGGCCAGGATTGGGTGACTCGGCTCCGCTATCTGTTCCAAAGGCTTCGGATCTGCCGGCTCTAGAGGACACGGGTCCACCTCTAGTGAACGAGGGTAAGCCGGGACTGCTCCTTCCCCGTTCCGGCACTCGCTGTTCTTCATCATGATCTGCTGATCGGTGGCAATGCATGCATCTGACTCCGCCATTTCTCCGAGGTCGAGCTTCTCCGTCACCCGCTTCCCGCCGTTGCAAATCAGGGGGTTGTCCTCTGCTTTGGGGCAGGTCATCTCCTTGCAGCCAGAAGCGCAGGGGGCGGTATCCATTTCTCGCGCCATTCTGGTAGTCTCCTCCCATAGCACGCCCTCCTTCCTCGCTGGCGTAGCAATGGCGGCGGCTTTTGGCGGCAACTGGCACAGCACAGTCTTTGCAATAAAGTACAGTTCAAACACAATAAATCACAGTCTCTAGGCACACATGACCTGATTCTTCAGGCTTAAGTAGATCCTGTTCGTGACGCCATTTTGCGGAGCGCCCCCACACTGCCGCAGGGCCTAGGGGTACCCGGAGCCGGGCCTCTGGGTCTCAGTCCTGGGGTTGTCACGGTGGCTAGACCCGGTCCGTGGCCCTGTCCGTCAGTGGGGGACGTCCAGTAGAATAAGTGATGATGACGGTGCAGTTGTGGGGTGCAGGTCGCGGTAAATAACGAGGACACCAGGTTGCAGTCTCTTTACCTCTTTACTGGAGATCTCTCAGTCCGCAGTCCAGAATACGGTTCACCAGGCTGCGCAAGTCCGGTCGGTCCGATGGCACTTCCAGAGTTCTCCTCACAGGTGGAAATCAGTGCCCTCCTTCTTAGCGCTATGTGTTGTAGTCCTTCCCTGCTGTGCTCACGGAAAGTACCCCACAACTATTGTGTCTGTTTCTTAAGTTCCCTCACAACTCGATTCACTGATGTTCTTCTCGTATTCCATCCCTCCCTGTTATTCAGGTTGGAACGGCACCCGTTTGTCAGGTAGGCCTGGAGTTCTTCCGGGACCCTAGAGACGCCCCTCTCCCGCAATTGCCCCCCAAGACTTCATAGGTGATATGTGGTAGACAGCCCGCCTTAAACTGACTGCCCTGCCGCTGTTTGGAGTATGGCTTGAAGCTGTATGCTATTCCACTCCCTCGGCGTTCCGGCCACCGGTAATGCGCCTCAGTAGGATGTTGCTCCGGTCCTACAGCATGACCCCTACTGGTATTCTCCCTTTTGCTTGATCTCGTTTCTCACTCAGCACAATCTATCTCGCTTCTAGTCCTATCTTGGGCACCGCCGCTATGCTGAGCAGGCACGGTCCCGTTACGTTCTTTCTAATGCCAAGCCTCTGTCAGGATCCCACCCCTGACAGAGACCCTACTGTCTCTTCCTCCACAACACCCTCTGCCACAAGGTGTTGCTTCGTTCAATCCAGTCAGCTTTCTCCTCTAACTTCCTGCCTGACCCCCAGTTTACCCACTATGGTGGGGAGTGGCCTAATGAATAGAACCCTTAGCTCCCCCCGGAGGCCCTGCTGTGAAACATATTGGTGTCTGTGATACCTGATCAGATGAACTCCTTCAGTGCCATCAGACGCACCATGGCTCCCCATAGTGGCGGAGCCACAGTACTGCAACGACCAGGACTCTGGGGCGCTGCATATACATTACTAAAGAGTTCATTTAGATCTGAAAAGGATTATGTTTTTACTTTAATAATACAGTCAGAATGAATGTACTGTATAAAGCTGGAAAAGATTACCTGAATTCAAACTGAATTCACCTAGCCTGATTGACAGCTCCTCAGTATCCCTCCTCCCTGCTGCTGCTGAATCTCTACCCACTTAGCCTGACTGGCAGCCCCTCAGTGTTCCTCCTCCCTGCTGCTGCTGAATCTCCACCCACTTAGCCTGATTGTCAGCTCCTCAGTGTCCCTCCTCCCTGCTGCTGCTGAATCTCTGTCCACCTAGCCTGATTGTCAGCTCTTCAGTGTCCCTCCTCCCTGCTGCTGCTGAATCTCCACCCACTTAGCCTGATTGTCAGCTCCTCAGTGTCCCTCCTCCCTGCTGGTGCTGAATCTCTACCCACTTAGCCTGATTGTCAGCTCCTCAGTGTCCCTGCTCTCTGCTGCTGCTGAATCTCCATCCACTTAGCCTGATTGTCAGCTCCTCAGTGTCCCACCTCCCTGCTGCTGCTGAATCTCCACCCACTTAGCCTGATTGTCAGCTCCTCAGTGTCCCTCCTCCCTGCTGCTGCTGAATCTCTGTCCACCTAGCCTGACTGTCAGCTCCTCAGTGTCCCTCCTCCCTGCTGCTGAATCTCTGCCCACCTAGCCTGACTGTCAGCTCCTCAGTGTCCCTGCTCTCTGCTGCTGCTGAATCTCTGCCCACCTAGCCAGATTGTCAGCTCCTCAGTGTCCCTCCTCCCTGCTGCTGCTGAATCTCCACCCACTTAGCCTGATTGACAGCTCCTCAGTGTCCCTCCTCCCCACTGCTGCTGAATCTCCACCCACTTAGCCTGATTGACAGCTCCTCAGTGTCCCTCCTCCCCGCTGCTGCTGAATCTCCACTGGCTTAGCCTGATTGTCAGCTCCTCAGTGTCCCTCCTCTCTGCTGCTGCTGAATCTCTGCCCACCTAGCCTGATTGACAGCTCCTTACTGTCCCTTTGCCCTGCCCATGCGAGATCTATTGTTGTACGGACAGCAGTCAGACTGAAAGTACAGTTGTGTGAATGAGCTCTGAATCTGGGGGACCCAACATGTGTGTTCATTGGGTAAACAGCCCATCAGTTTCAAGGAGAACTGTGCAATACTCCCTTTCCCCAGTAGAGGTGCTGCAGGGTAATTAAAGCGGTATGTGATAAGCTTAAAAAGCCATTTTCAGAGAAGTAACCCCTCAGCAAAAAAAAAAATTTGCAAAACAGTTTAGAAAAATCATAGTTTATTATTATTATTATTATCATCACGTTCATATAAAATATAGGAGTTAAAAAAGGTAAATATATATTTCTGAATTCATATAAATACGTTGCTACATACAGCTGCATAGTTGTCCTGGTGGATAAAGAACAGAATACAGTATGAGGGTTACATAGAGGCTTTCACAGTTGGAAATGTCGGCACTGGACAAGTCACATCTAAATAGTTCTGTGATTTGTAGCTGACGCTATGATTTACAAGACACTGCCGTAAACATGTGTTCTTAACATCCCATCCAGCTGTTACTTCTGAGAACTTGCTGGATTCTCTTGGAGTCAATGTTATATTCATACTGTACTGAATCCTGGAAGAAGTAAAGAAGACCTGCAAGAACAAAAAAAAGAAAAAATGTATAAGTTATGCAAACTGGGCATAATACAGAATTTTTTACATTTAGACCATAGGCAAAATCTGGGCTCAAGTATTTGGCCAAATTGGCCTAAGGCTGGCACCGAGAAAAATTTACAATTCTATACTGATATATTTTAAATACTTTCGACCATTTGGGGGCCATTGACTGCCATCTTGACCGCTGCAGCCCATCGCTGGCCTCACCAGTGTAAGCTACGGAATGTCAGCCAAATGAACAAAAGCGAAAGAATCATGGCAGGCGTACTGGAATTTGGCAAATCTAGTATAACAGGGGACTATAGGTTATTTTTTCATTTGATTACATTGGTTGACTTTGCCCAAATTTTTTTATGATCTCGGAAAACCCAATTGACTAAATTTGTCCTGGATAGAAGGAAATCATAATTTCTTCTTCACCAGTTTTCTGGCATCATAAAGCTGTCGTATTTACTCGAAATTGTGCCAATTTTTGCACAGTATTTTTCTAAAAAGTGGATGGGACTTAGAAAAAAGGGTCATAGTGTACCAAAGAGTGACAAATTTACTGTTATTAATGTTGGTAAACTGGTGTACATTGCTCCTTTTCCCTAAGACAGCTCATGACTGTCATCATTTTAGGCCCATGGGCAGTCCAAAAGATGCTAAAAATTATTCAGTTGTGTGTCTCCTAATATGTTTGGCAAACTTTACTCCAGTCAATAAATGTATGCAAATTATTTACAGTGTCTCTAAAAATAAAACGTTTTTGGTCAGATGCAGAAAAATGGAACTAATTCAAAATAGTATTTGAACCCTAGACATACATTATTTCATTCAGTGTTGCTCTTCCCAAAATTTTGCAATTTTTCACTAAATTAGCCACAAATTATTAAATTTAGGTTTGTATCCAACATTATTGGATGTATTTACCTCTGTAATAAAATGCTGCATTAATTCCTGGTCTCATTCCAGGGAAGCCTTTGGCAATAAACTTTGGAAATCCTTCATCCATGACTTTTCTGTCTTCATCATAGCTGAAATGGAAAGGTTAGACCAATTTTACACTTTAGCCAAGAAAATGTCTAAAAATAAGCCACTTGTAACTGAACTTGAGGGTTAGATCAAAGTTGTAGAATTCAGAAATAGTATTAGGATAGTGTTTCATTTTAATCCAAAAAGGAAGAACAATTTCAATAGTCTTGAAATTTTTGTTTTTGTTTTTTAGCCTAGAAATAGAAAATATTCTTGGAAGCAGAAATTTATAGGTAGGCTTGTATATTTTTCAACGACTGCTCAATAAAGTGAAACACTTAATATTGCATGATATCCAGCTTTTTTTTAAAAAAGGAAAAAAGATATAAAAGAAAAAAATAAACTGTTCTCAACTTTCTTTCTGGAGATGCAGCACATATGCATTAGCTATCTTCCTGGATTTTGTGACCATCATGTCGCCACCACCAATCAGAGGCCATAGCAGTCACACGTGCGCTATAAGCATCACCACTCAGCGCTGAAAAATGGTGCCAGTAGTGTGGGACATGACTAAGTAAGAAAAAAGCCGGTACTCCGTCCTTCTTGAGAAAACTCCTTCATTATTGTAACGCTATTCCATACGTGCCAAAACTGCTGAATACAGATCCTCAACCATTGACGGGTTTTGGAAGTAAACTTCCTTAATCGTAGCTATGTGAAGTTTACGAAACGCGTTAGTAATTGAGGATCTGTGTTCAGTGGTTTTAGCACATATGGAATAAAGCTACAATAAACACAGTTTTCTCAAGAAGGATGGAGTCTGGCTTTTTTCTGACTTGATTAAATTGGCCTAGCACCCAGGATGAAGCCATTATAGGTTGGGTGAGCTGTTGGTTTTCCTATATATGGAACATGACTGTTGTGGCCTCTGACTGACTGGTTGCAGTGGTCACATTCTGATCACAAATAAACAAATACGGGAAAGATCGCCATACCATCTATTCTGGCCTCAGAGACAAAAACAGTGCTCAGTGCCCTAATATCCATATATAGGCCACTTGATCACTTGATGTCAACCAAGCCAATTGCCAAAATGTACATAGCGATAATGTTACAAATCGGTAACCAGAAGACGGAATTACCCCCAAAGGTAGGTATCGGTATAGTCAACATTTTTTGATCACTTCTCTCAGTCTTACCTATAATACTTATTTTTCACAAAGAAGAATGTTTTGCCCAGATGTTCAGCATGAACGGCAGCATCAATCTTTTTAACGTTTTTGGGAAATCCCAATTTGGTGATACTTTTGGGTCCTTGGGACACTTCAAAACCATCAAGAGTCCAATATTTGTCCCCTGAAATCAAAATAGAACATAACGACATCATAAATCAAATAATGTCAAATCCATTTTCACTTTTTAGTACTGGAAAGGTAATAAAACACTTCTGTTACCTTTAAAAACGAGAATATCCCCGGAAATGGGATTTTCATAGGCAGCATCAACATCACTGGGTAAAGATGGCCACAGTGACTGGATGAAAAGTAAATCAGATTCTCCCCCTCTTGGGTGTATGCGAAGTATGAACCTGAGAAATAAAAAATACTTAGTGTTATAAAATGTAGAACTTTCCAGGCCCATTTAGTAAGTTCTCTCAAGTGCAGCAATATGGCCGACCCAATGGTTTTCAAACTTGTTTCGGCCAATTGAATCACAAATATGTCCAATATGTCGCTATATTTGATATAAATGGTTCAAGATGACCAGCCATGAAAGAAACAAACTGATGCAATACTTTGCTGGGTATTGCACCTCAACATTATTTTTTAAAGCTCATCATCTTACGTCACTCATCTTGGAATATCGCAAGAAAAGAAGAAGATAAGAAGAACACATTTTTAATAGTATAGCTGAACATAGATGTGTGACTGACAACAGAAGAAGTCTTTATTATAGCTTACCTGTTTACGAAAAAGAATAGTTCTCCTCGAAGAGTAGTCACGGCGTCAATGACAAGGTTAGGGTCGCATTTGGTAGGTGTGGTAGGTCCAGTTGGCTGAACGGGATTTGATGTCTTTCCTAAAAATATATTTATAAAATAAAATGAATAATCTGTAGCATCAAGGCTAAAAGAATGAAAAGAATGATAGCATTGATCGAGAACAGTAGAATCAGAGACCTCCTCCTTACCATAGAGAGACTGGATGGCATCAATGTCATCTTGAGGCAGACGGAAATGATTAGGGTCGGTGTTTGGGTAATTGGGATACATAAGAGCTCCTTGGTCTGTGGAGTGATGAAGGCCAAGAGCATGTCCAAATTCGTGAGCAGCCACCAGAAACAAATTGTACTCTAGAAGGGAAAGTTAAGATGAGAAAGTGATTAGTTGAAACTGAGTGCCAGATAATTCTCCCTAAAATGTTTTTTTCCCAACCCATAACTTAATGGCATTTTGCTAATATTTGCCACCAATGTGGTTGGAGTTCAACTTTTGGTACCTTCACAAGTGCCAAAAGGTACAGTGTAGGTATTGTAATGCACCAGAAATTACTTGAATTGTGCTACAACCCCTACTTTTAAGGCATTATTTCATGTTGACTACTGATGGCCTATCTTATTAGTCATATAACGACTGAGCGGGCATTGTCATCCATTTTTGATGTTGAGACAACACCATCAAATAGTGAACCATTGGGGAGGTGGGTAAGTATTATTTATATTTTTTTTAACCAACCAGAATTGTAAAAAATATTTGGACAAACCCTTCAACCCTCAGTAGTGCTTGGAATATTACGAGTACAAGCCTATGAAATCACACACTCATGACTTACGATGGCTGGTTTTTGTAAATGTTTCAGCTTCATCAAAGTGAGTATCACCCCCAATACGAGGCCCAGGCTGGAAAGCATGAGCTAAAATTCCATTGGGTCCATCAAATGGACTGTTATCACCGTGATCTAAAAAATGAAGATGAAGCTAGTTAGTATTAGGAGATCATAACACAAAGTAATTATTAGTGGCCATACCGATAAATATTCATTGTTACCTCCATCGACAAATTTGATCTCAATATCACAGTCTCCATCGTAGACCCTAGTGAAGGTCAATGGGGTCACATCACTCCAGACTTTGAACGCCCTTTTGATGGAGGACTCCACATCAGCTTGTGGCATGTCGGGTGTGAAATTCACAATTCTTCAATGGAAAAACAGAAATTATTTAGATGAGTATAAAATGTCAGATATGTTCCTCAACTGTGTACAGGAATAACTGAATACTAGAAATGCATTTATAAAATATTGTTATGTTTGTTTTGAGAACTTTAAGACCATAGAAAAATACAGGCTAACATTTAACATTAATTAGCCAAACAATCCCATAAACAACATAAAACTCTTTAAATAGATGGATGGATTCCGACTAGTGTTTTGTCTTATGCTTTGTCAAGGGGATTCCCTTGACCAAGCAAAAGGCGAAACACATTTTGAAGTGTGATCATAAATTGGTTTGATATTGCTTCACAATTTTGAAACATTAAATTGGTTCATTAAACAGTGTTATATAACATTATTTATACAAGCCAACTCTTTTTGTTCCTATACTTGACTTACGGTATATGAAATACTCTACAGTATATTTATATGCATACTTATCTATTGGGATCATACCTCAATTTCTAATGTCAATATATGTTTGTTGTATTTCTTCATTTTCCCCTTTTTTCTATAAAAAGCCTATTCTAGTTGTTTCTAATAAAGATTGAAACTTCTTAACCCATTTTGAGTGTGGCGCATTATCTGCAGGATTTATGTGAAATATAGTACACCCTTGGACACTTTACTATAAATCAGTTATCCTTTAGCCACAAGTGACAGCGGCTCTAAATTATGCCCTTCCTTTGGAGGACCCAGCATATCCATGCATTATTTTGACAACCTATTGACTTAATGGAGAACTATGTAATGCCTAATTTCTCCTGTGGAGGCACTGCAGCGAATTTGCAGCCTACAGATTACAGTCAATCATGTGAAAAACCAAACCAACAATCAGCTGATGTGGGAAATGCTTACTTGTAGGTGATATCGTTTTTCTGCCATGCAGAACTTTTAGGGACGGTGCTGTAGTCACCGATGTCATGAACGCCGCACCGAGGCTTCTCCATCATTTCTACAGTCTTCTTGTCCAGTTGTCCAGTCACTTCCAGACCAAAGAACTGCTGCATTTCTTCAAGCTTTTTAACGAATGGATTGCTGTTCTTAGTTCTTCCGATGGGTCTTCCAGCAGTTTTCAAATCATAGAACCGTTCTAGATATTTCTTGGGAATGAGATCAATTTAAAATACTTAGTATAAGAGAAGAGTTTAGTATGTGGTTAAATATCTATAGTCTCGTTTGAGAGTCTTAATCTATGATTTACTTATTTTTTGAAAATCGGTAAATCCATTTATAACATCATAGATAGCAAGATAGATATATAATAAATAGATATGGGATAGCTATTCGATAGATAGATAGATAGATAGATAGATAGATAGATAGATAGATGATAGATAGATAGATAGATAGATAGATAATAGATAGATAGATGGATGATAGATAGATAGATGGATGATAGATAGATAGATAGATAGATAGATAGATAGATAGATAGATAGATAGATAGATAATAAATAATAGATAGATAGATATGAGATAGATAGATAATATATAGAGATGGATAATAGGTAGATGATAGATAGATAGATAGATGGATGATAGATAGATAGATAATAGATAATAAATAATAGATAGATAGATAGATAGATAGATATGAGATAGATAATAGATAGATGATAGATAGATAGATAGATAGATAGATAGATAGATAGATAGATAATAGAAAGATATATAGAATAGATAGATAGATGATAGATAGATAGATAGATAATAGATAATAAATAGATAGATATGAGATAGATAGATAATATATAGAGATGGATAATAGGTAGATGATAGATAGATAGATAGATAGATAGATAGATGATAGATAGATAATAGATAATAAATAATAGATAGATAGATATGAGATAGATAATAGATAGATGATAGATAGATAGATAGATAGATAGATAATAGAAAGATAGATAGATAGATAGATAGATAGATAGATAGATAGATAGATAGATGGATATGAGATAGATAATAGATGGGATAGATAGATAATAAATACATAGATAGATAGGTGAGTGGATGAATGGATGGGTGGATAGATAGAGAGATAGATATAAATATGGGATAGATATGAGATGGATGATAGATAGATAGATAGATAGATAGATAGATAGATAGATAGATAGATAGATTAATAGATAGATACTAGATAATAGATAGATGATAGATAGATAGATAGATAGATAGATAGATAGATAGATAGATTAATAGATAGATACTAGATAATAGATAGATGATAGATAGATAGATAGATAGATAGATAGATAGATAGATAGATAGATAGATAGATAGATAGATAGATGAGATACGTACCTGGGCCAAATTTGCATTTTTGCTTTCCAGATCTTCTTGCGGTGCAGCTGGGTAGGCAGCAGACAGCGCAGCCCAGGACAGCAGCAGGATGGGGAGACAGTGCATTTTGCTGGAGCTCAGGTTGTAGAAGGATACTTGCCAGACCTTGAGTCCTGCCTTTATATAGCCCCTGGATGTCTCATAAAATATGAGTCATATTAGACTTTCTTAATTACTGTGGCAAACGTGGATCTGTTCCAACAAAGTGACACAACTGCGGTTAAGTAATAGTATACAATCCCCATGTAAGGGTGCATGACAGGAAACCCAGCGCCTCGAGCCTTCCAGGTATTTGTGTCAGGCAGGCTATTAACAATGTGTACAATGAGAATGTTACTAGGACACGCGTGCTTGTGGGTTTGGGGGGTACGTGTTGCCAGGTTAAACAAGTTTGAAGATTCATTTGGGAAATCCCTTGATTGGGCATTACACAGTTATAAACGGATATCTTAATCAGATTTTATTGCAAAAAGGTAAATGGGTTTAGCTTAAATCAATTTTTTTACCGTATTTCACAGTACAAACTGCATACATTATTATATGGATCTCTAGACCTGATGAAACTGGTGTTTTTATGTAAAAAATCCTATAAGGGATTATATAGTCATTTTGATACTGATTTTTAAAGTATCCAAAGTATCCTTATCATGTTATATTTATTTCGACCAAATGGCTGACAATGTAATGTGTATGGTTTTTTTTTTTCAACTCTACTCTTGGGAAGTACGGTAAATTGGGAGACGTTTAATTTAAATGCTAAAATCTTTGGTTCCTGTAGAAGGTAAATTATTTTCAGAGTTGTCTTCCTATTTTCTCCATACTAAAATTACTTGTATGATCGGCTAAAGCAAAGATTCATGTGTATGAGAAAATGTGAAAGAGATTGACGTCTACAGAACGAACACTTGGTCTACGGTTATCTAAGGTGTATGGGCATCTTTAGGGAGCCTAGTCCTAGTTGTTCCCATCTGATTTACTATTGAGTAGTGTTCCCTCTTCAGAAAAACTGCACTGTTCACAAACAAGGCAGTGGGGAACTTGCTCAAGAGGTATAGAAGAGGAAGCAAAAATCAGGCTCTTTTTGCCCTTGCTGTTGATGCTGTCCTGAGAACAACACAGCTTCATTTACAGGGGACTTGTTAGGTCGTACAATGCAATTAACCTGCTGATATTGGGTTAATCTGCAGATTAATAGCATTAGTGTAAGAAGATGGATAAGTGAGAAGACTCGCACTGTTAATGCCTAACAGAGTGCCATCTGCTTGTTGAAGATGATAGGAAAAGAAAAAATTGAGAGACTTGCATCAGCAGGAACTGAAGAGTGAAGTGCATGTTCCCTGGGGTAAGAGATTGGAGGAGACATCAGGTCAGGTGATAGCTGTGTCACAGCTACTAATTATAAAAGGCCCAGGAGGGCAGAGAAGTGGTAGAGTCAGTGCCTGAACCTGTAGCAGGACAGACATGTGATGCAGCGAGGTGGGCTTATATCTGCCATTACAAGTGATCAGATCTAAGTGGAGAACCGAACGACCAGACCTGAGTGATTAATCGAGTAACCAGCTCAGAGAGAAGACTCGAGTAACCAGATCTGAGCGAATAACTAAGTGACTAGACCCAAGAGAATAACCGAGTGACCAGACCTGAGTGAAGGATCAATTGACCAGAGCTGAGACAAGAACTGAGAGACAAAGATCAGAGCTAAGTGAATGGAGCCAGAACCAAATGAGTGGGACAAGAGCCACAAAAAGAGAACAGGCCGTATTAGAGGCACATTGGTGAGATACGTGACTTGAGGCACAGAAGTACAGTACACAGGGGACCAAGGTCACACTTCAGGAGATGGAGGTGGCCTAAAAGCGTAGTAGCATAGACTCTTGTTAGGGCCTCACCAATGTACTGAAAGTGCGACACCAGGGAGAAAATGAACTTCTGGGAGACGCCGGCTTTTAGTCATGGAGGTGAGGCCAACACAGCTTCAGCTACACATCCAAAGAGGTACACTTGCACAGAGGCGCTCGCAAAAAGGAACCAATCCTGAACAGTCTTTAGTGGGCTCAGGACGTATAGGCAGACTGCTGTTTGTGGGGAGCTAGGTCCTAATTTTGCTTCCTCAAGAGATGATATTGATGTAAAGCCCCATAAATGAGTATCTTACCTTGGAATAACATTGGAAAGTAAAGGAATTTTTTTATTTAGTGATTAAGGAATTAAGGCATTAGAAAGGACCCCAGAGGAAAATCAAACTGAGCCCCCACTCCTGCTGCTAGTTGAAGCTACAATACCCATTCATCCCAGGGCAGAAGTGCCCAAGTAGTTATCATCCCGAGCCCCCCCCCCCAGTACATTTCTAGTGAGGCAGATAGGTGCAGGACCTTATGGCCATTTCCCCCTTTTTTACTCATAGCCCAGGGGATAGGATTACAATTTTCTGGGCTCCTTCGTGATCATACGCTTCCTCTCCAACATGTTGGCCCTTGCCTCAAAGTCCATCGTCACTTCTTAGAAATTTCTATCATTCTAAACATATACAGTAATTAGTATTTTGATACTTTGCTAGTAAGCCGAATTTATATATAAAATGACATGCAATAAATAATAGATTGTTAGGATAAACTTAGATCTACTGTAGCAAAGTTTCCCAGAAAAGCAAGCAGGACAAACGAGGCAGCAAGGATAAAATAAATAGATTACATTGAACTTGTCCTTGCCTGTAAATATAAGGCTGCATTTTAAGATAATGTACTGCAAATAAACCAAATGGACTTTATAACAAGAGAATATGCACAATAGAAACAGAAATGGGGCCCTATAAAGAGGGGGGCCAAACCAGATTTGATGTATTTTTTAATCAAAACTGAAAGAAATGAACTGGAGTATAAGTTGGAATACATGTGGAGCGCCCCCACACCGCCGCAGGGCCGAGGGGTACCCGGAGCCGGGCCTCTAGGTCTCAGTCCTGGGGTTGTCACGGTGGCTAGACCCGGTCCGTGGCCCTGTCCGTCAGTGGGGGGACGTCCGGTGAAGTAGGTGCTGTTAACGGTGGTGTAGCGGTGCAGTTGTGGGGTGCAGGTCGCGGTAAATAACGAGGACACCAGGTTGCAGTCTCTTTACCTCTTTACTGGAGATCTCTCGGTCCTCAGTCCGGAATCCGGCCCACCAGGCTGCGCAAGTCCGGCCGGTCCAATGGCACCTCCAGAGTTCTCCTCACAGGTGGAAATCAGTGCCTTCCTTCTTAGCGCTTTGTGTTGTAGTCCTTCCCTGCTGTGCTTACGGAAAGTACCCCACAACTGTTGTGTCTGTTTCTTAAGTTCCCTCACAACTCGATTAACTGATCTTCTGCTAATCTTCCGTCCCTTCCTGATGTTACAGTAAGAACGGCACCCGTTTGTCAGGTAGGCCTGGAGTTCTTCCGGGACCCTAGAGACGCCCCTCTCCCGCAATTGCCCCCCAAGACTTCATAGGTGATATGTGGTAGACAGCCCGCCTGAGACTGACTGTCCTGCCGCTGTTTGGAGTATGGCTTAAAGCTGTATATTATTCCACTCCCTCGGCGTTCCGGCCACCGGTAATGCGCCTCAGCAAGGTGCTGCCTCTTTCAACAAAACCCCTGCTGGTATTCTCCGTCTGCTTGATCTCGTTTCTCACTCAGCACAATCTATCTCGCTTCTAGTCCTTTCTTGGGCACCGCCGCTATGCTGAGCAGGCACGGTCCCGTTACGTTCTTTCCAATGCCAAGCCTCTGCCAGGATCCCACCCCTGGCAGAGACCCTACTGTCTCTTCCTCCACAACACCCTCTCTCACTAGGTGTTGCTTCGTTCAATCCAGTCAGCGTTCTCTACTAACTTCCTGCCTGACCCCCAGTTTACCCACTATGGTGGGGAGTGGCCTAATGAATAGCACCCTTAGCTCCCCCCGGAGGCCCAGCTGTGAAACATATTGGTGTCTGTGATACCTGATTGGAGGAACTCCTTCAGTGCCATCGAACGCACCATGGCTCCCCTTAGTGGCGGAGCCACAGTACTGCAACGACCAGAACTCTGGGGCGCTGCACTCCCCCCTGGTTAAACACAGTACTCCGGGACTGGGAAGAAAACAACAATACAGGTTAGCAAAAAGACATACAAATTTGTTGAGTGCAAAACAATAAGCATACTTGAACAGGCTTCCCTTTATGGGAGGTGAGGACACTTTAACGTTACAAAACATAATCAAATATCATAGCAACAGGCTACAATTAACTCTCATTACCCAACCGGGTATTCTACTAAGTGCAAATGCTGGAACAATAAATTAACATTGCCTTTAAGAAACATACACTCTTAGTTTATCAAAGGCCTTCCTATAATCACATTACAGGGCAAGGTAACTTCACATTCTCCTACTTTGAACCTGCAGGACCGCCTGTCCCTATGGCACCAGACCTACTGCCTCTCCTTTCTTTTACAGGACCGCCCCGTTCAGCCAGGGCCTACTGCCTTTCTCTACTATACATAGTATAGACATAACATTCCTTTCAATTTGAGAGCATGGAGCCCACTCTGCTTGGCTCCTATAAGGACTCACTCACTAACCCCTACGGGTCTACTTTCTGTCCTTAGTAACGAACTAACTTTCTATGGGGACGCAGGGTTTACCTTCTATCCTCACCTTCGTTATTACTTCTTTACTTTTAGTTAAACGGATCTCTACATCTACCCCTACGGGCTTTCTGCATCTTTCTCTTTAAAGAACATTATCTAGGTTTCACATTTTAAACAAATTAAACACACATAACTTTTCCATGAAAAACAGTTACATTTCCTTCAAAGCATTATCTTGACATTACTGTTCTAAAACAGTATCACTTTCAAGTTCAATTCTAACCTCCCCTTTAAGAGGAGATCAAGTCTTTCTGAGGTAGCTCTTCTTCTCAGCCTACCAGTCCATGCAAAGGCTCCGGAATGGTATCTTCGCAAAATGTCTTTAAACAAAACCAGTAGGAAGCACCTTTAAGAAGGTGCAAACTATTTACAAGCAGTTTGTATCATGCACTGTTCATGATTCAGCAGTTTTTATAACATTGTGGAACAAAAAGCAAAAATGAAAGTGAAAGCAAAAATAAAAAGCAATAGGGATCCCGGGTAAACAAAGGGATCCCTTTAAGAGTTAACCCAGGACGGGTTTTAGCAGCAAAATAGCAAGGAAATAAACAGTTAATTATTTACAGTTTCAGGTTTCCGAGGCTTAGTTGGACGGCTTCCAGGGCTGCACCTGGCACTTAACCTTTCTCGGCCTGGGAAAAGTGAGGTCCAGGGTTACACCTAGTGCTGGACAAACGCCGTTAATCCGTCTTTCATGTACGATTAAATCATGCGCAGCGATGGAGGTCTGCGCAGCTTGAGTATGGGCATCTGCTGCAGCAGAGGCAGCGGCTGCTGCAAGATCAGTCACTGGAACGGAGTCAGCAGCTGTGGCACTAGCAGTCGCTGGGGTGGTGTCGGTCGTCAGGGCAGGGTGGCTCTTCCTACCTGCTTCAGATGCGGTTCCTCCGGTGCCGGTCTGCTCCGTCTCCGCTGGGGTCTGGAACGCTGGCTGCGGGGCCTTGTTCTGCGACGCTGTCATCTCTGCTTGCAGCACCTCGCTTTCCGGCAGGGCCTTGCTTTCCAGCTTCGGCGCGCTGGGACTTCTTCCCTGCTCCGGACCAGATGAGGCTGCCGACAGATGTCCGGTGAGGCTCCTGATGATGGCCTTCTTCCACCCGGCCTCGGTGCTCAGCTGTGTCCGCCGGGGTCGGTCGCTGAGCTCGTCCACTCCGGCCTGCAGGAATTCAGCATCAGCGGTGGAGGTCTGGTTGCGGTGCCCCTCCGGGTGGCTGGGGGAGTCCTCTGCTCCGACCCCACGCTCCGGCTCCGGGCGGCTCGCCATGGCGTCCTCCATGTCGCTCGCTCCTTCTTCCTGGTCCTTTTCCCGCTCTCTTCTTCGTGGGCGGTTTCGTTTTCGTTGTCTCTGCCCACCATTAAGGATCAGGAGGCGGATCTCGGCTGCTGACGGACACGTCCTCAAGGGGCCGAGATATTTAGACTGGGCGGCCATTGTCTTTCGCGCTCTTCAGCTTGTTCACGCCCACTTCCACGCCCTTCTTCTTCTCCTGCGCTCTCCTTAGCGCTGTAATGGCGGCGGTTTTGGCGGGAACTTCTGGCGGCAAGTGGCAACACACAGTCCTTGTAATAAAGCACAGTCCAAGCACGATAAATCACAGTTCCAAGGCACACATGACCTGATTCTTCAGGCTTAAGTAGATCCTGTTCGTGACGCCAAGTTTGGAGCGCCCCCACACCGCCGCAGGGCCGAGGGGTACCCGGAGCCGGGCCTCTAGGTCTCAGTCCTGGGGTTGTCACGGTGGCTAGACCCGGTCCGTGGCCCTGTCCGTCAGTGGGGGGACGTCCGGTGAAGTAGGTGCTGTTAACGGTGGTGTAGCGGTGCAGTTGTGGGGTGCAGGTCGCGGTAAATAACGAGGACACCAGGTTGCAGTCTCTTTACCTCTTTACTGGAGATCTCTCGGTCCTCAGTCCGGAATCCGGCCCACCAGGCTGCGCAAGTCCGGCCGGTCCAATGGCACCTCCAGAGTTCTCCTCACAGGTGGAAATCAGTGCCTTCCTTCTTAGCGCTTTGTGTTGTAGTCCTTCCCTGCTGTGCTTACGGAAAGTACCCCACAACTGTTGTGTCTGTTTCTTAAGTTCCCTCACAACTCGATTAACTGATCTTCTGCTAATCTTCCGTCCCTTCCTGATGTTACAGTAAGAACGGCACCCGTTTGTCAGGTAGGCCTGGAGTTCTTCCGGGACCCTAGAGACGCCCCTCTCCCGCAATTGCCCCCCAAGACTTCATAGGTGATATGTGGTAGACAGCCCGCCTGAGACTGACTGTCCTGCCGCTGTTTGGAGTATGGCTTAAAGCTGTATATTATTCCACTCCCTCGGCGTTCCGGCCACCGGTAATGCGCCTCAGCAAGGTGCTGCCTCTTTCAACAAAACCCCTGCTGGTATTCTCCGTCTGCTTGATCTCGTTTCTCACTCAGCACAATCTATCTCGCTTCTAGTCCTTTCTTGGGCACCGCCGCTATGCTGAGCAGGCACGGTCCCGTTACGTTCTTTCCAATGCCAAGCCTCTGCCAGGATCCCACCCCTGGCAGAGACCCTACTGTCTCTTCCTCCACAACACCCTCTCTCACTAGGTGTTGCTTCGTTCAATCCAGTCAGCGTTCTCTACTAACTTCCTGCCTGACCCCCAGTTTACCCACTATGGTGGGGAGTGGCCTAATGAATAGCACCCTTAGCTCCCCCCGGAGGCCCAGCTGTGAAACATATTGGTGTCTGTGATACCTGATTGGAGGAACTCCTTCAGTGCCATCGAACGCACCATGGCTCCCCTTAGTGGCGGAGCCACAGTACTGCAACGACCAGAACTCTGGGGCGCTGCACTCCCCCTGGTTAAACACAGTACTCCGGGACTGGGAAGAAAACAACAATACAGGTTAGCAAAAAGACATACAAATTTGTTGAGTGCAAAACAATAAGCATACTTGAACAGGCTTCCCTTTATGGGAGGTGAGGACACTTTAACGTTACAAAACATAATCAAATATCATAGCAACAGGCTACAATTAACTCTCATTACCCAACCGGGTATTCTACTAAGTGCAAATGCTGGAACAATAAATTAACATTGCCTTTAAGAAACATACACTCTTAGTTTATCAAAGGCCTTCCTATAATCACATTACAGGGCAAGGTAACTTCACATTCTCCTACTTTGAACCTGCAGGACCGCCTGTCCCTATGGCACCAGACCTACTGCCTCTCCTTTCTTTTACAGGACCGCCCCGTTCAGCCAGGGCCTACTGCCTTTCTCTACTATACATAGTATAGACATAACATTCCTTTCAATTTGAGAGCATGGAGCCCACTCTGCTTGGCTCCTATAAGGACTCACTCACTAACCCCTACGGGTCTACTTTCTGTCCTTAGTAACGAACTAACTTTCTATGGGGACGCAGGGTTTACCTTCTATCCTCACCTTCGTTATTACTTCTTTACTTTTAGTTAAACGGATCTCTACATCTACCCCTACGGGCTTTCTGCATCTTTCTCTTTAAAGAACATTATCTAGGTTTCACATTTTAAACAAATTAAACACACATAACTTTTCCATGAAAAACAGTTACATTTCCTTCAAAGCATTATCTTGACATTACTGTTCTAAAACAGTATCACTTTCAAGTTCAATTCTAACCTCCCCTTTAAGAGGAGATCAAGTCTTTCTGAGGTAGCTCTTCTTCTCAGCCTACCAGTCCATGCAAAGGCTCCGGAATGGTATCTTCGCAAAATGTCTTTAAACAAAACCAGTAGGAAGCACCTTTAAGAAGGTGCAAACTATTTACAAGCAGTTTGTATCATGCACTGTTCATGATTCAGCAGTTTTTATAACATTGTGGAACAAAAAGCAAAAATGAAAGTGAAAGCAAAAATAAAAAGCAATAGGGATCCCGGGTAAACAAAGGGATCCCTTTAAGAGTTAACCCAGGACGGGTTTTAGCAGCAAAATAGCAAGGAAATAAACAGTTAATTATTTACAGTTTCAGGTTTCCGAGGCTTAGTTGGACGGCTTCCAGGGCTGCACCTGGCACTTAACCTTTCTCGGCCTGGGAAAAGTGAGGTCCAGGGTTACACCTAGTGCTGGACAAACGCCGTTAATCCGTCTTTCATGTACGATTAAATCATGCGCAGCGATGGAGGTCTGCGCAGCTTGAGTATGGGCATCTGCTGTAGCAGAGGCAGCGGCTGCTGCAAGATCAGTCACTGGAACGGAGTCAGCAGCTGTGGCACTAGCAGTCGCTGGGGTGGTGTCGGTCGTCAGGGCAGGGTGGCTCTTCCTACCTGCTTCAGATGCGGTTCCTCCGGTGCCGGTCTGCTCCGTCTCCGCTGGGGTCTGGAATGCTGGCTGCGGGGCCTTGTTCTGCGACGCTGTCATCTCTGCTTGCAGCACCTCGCTTTCCGGCAGGGCCTTGCTTTCCAGCTTCGGCGCGCTGGGACTTCTTCCCTGCTCCGGACCAGATGAGGCTGCCGACAGATGTCCGGTGAGGCTCCTGATGATGGCCTTCTTCCACCCGGCCTCGGTGCTCAGCTGTGTCCGCCGGGGTCGGTCGCTGAGCTCGTCCACTCCGGCCTGCAGGAATTCAGCATCAGCGGTGGAGGTCTGGTTGCGGTGCCCCTCCGGGTGGCTGGGGGAGTCCTCTGCTCCGACCCCACGCTCCGGCTCCGGGCGGCTCGCCATGGCGTCCTCCATGTCGCTCGCTCCTTCTTCCTGGTCCTTTTCCCGCTCTCTTCTTCGTGGGCGGTTTCGTTTTCGTTGTCTCTGCCCACCATTAAGGATCAGGAGGCGGATCTCGGCTGCTGACGGACACGTCCTCAAGGGGCCGAGATATTTAGACTGGGCGGCCATTGTCTTTCGCGCTCTTCAGCTTGTTCACGCCCACTTCCACGCCCTTCTTCTTCTCCTGCGCTCTCCTTAGCGCTGTAATGGCGGCGGTTTTGGCGGGAACTTCTGGCGGCAAGTGGCAACACACAGTCCTTGTAATAAAGCACAGTCCAAGCACGATAAATCACAGTTCCAAGGCACACATGACCTGATTCTTCAGGCTTAAGTAGATCCTGTTCGTGACGCCAAGTTTGGAGCGCCCCCACACCGCCGCAGGGCCGAGGGGTACCCGGAGCCGGGCCTCTAGGTCTCAGTCCTGGGGTTGTCACGGTGGCTAGACCCGGTCCGTGGCCCTGTCCGTCAGTGGGGGGACGTCCGGTGAAGTAGGTGCTGTTAACGGTGGTGTAGCGGTGCAGTTGTGGGGTGCAGGTCGCGGTAAATAACGAGGACACCAGGTTGCAGTCTCTTTACCTCTTTACTGGAGATCTCTCGGTCCTCAGTCCGGAATCCGGCCCACCAGGCTGCGCAAGTCCGGCCGGTCCAATGGCACCTCCAGAGTTCTCCTCACAGGTGGAAATCAGTGCCTTCCTTCTTAGCGCTTTGTGTTGTAGTCCTTCCCTGCTGTGCTTACGGAAAGTACTCCACAACTGTTGTGTCTGTTTCTTAAGTTCCCTCACAACTCGATTAACTGATCTTCTGCTAATCTTCCGTCCCTTCCTGATGTTACAGTAAGAACGGCACCCGTTTGTCAGGTAGGCCTGGAGTTCTTCCGGGACCCTAGAGACGCCCCTCTCCCGCAATTGCCCCCCAAGACTTCATTGGTGATATGTGGTAGACAGCCCGCCTGAGACTGACTGTCCTGCCGCTGTTTGGAGTATGGCTTAAAGCTGTATATTATTCCACTCCCTCGGCGTTCCGGCCACCGGTAATGCGCCTCAGCAAGGTGCTGCCTCTTTCAACAAAACCCCTGCTGGTATTCTCCGTCTGCTTGATCTCGTTTCTCACTCAGCACAATCTATCTCGCTTCTAGTCCTTTCTTGGGCACCGCCGCTATGCTGAGCAGGCACGGTCCCATTACGTTCTTTCCAATGCCAAGCCTCTGCCAGGATCCCACCCCTGGCAGAGACCCTACTGTCTCTTCCTCCACAACACCCTCTCTCACTAGGTGTTGCTTCGTTCAATCCAGTCAGCGTTCTCTACTAACTTCCTGCCTGACCCCCAGTTTACCCACTATGGTGGGGAGTGGCCTAATGAATAGCACCCTTAGCTCCCCCCGGAGGCCCAGCTGTGAAACATATTGGTGTCTGTGATACCTGATTGGAGGAACTCCTTCAGTGCCATCGAACGCACCATGGCTCCCCTTAGTGGCGGAGCCACAGTACTGCAACGACCAGAACTCTGGGGCGCTGCACATGCAACGTGTAGGCACATGTTCACACTGGGCATTAAACAGGCAAAACCTAGGATAGAAACAAAATGAACAGATACTCTGCTGTACATAATTCTAAATAACACAGGGTAAAAAATATTGTTTTTTAAAAAAAGCGTAAAAGCCACCCACACCAGCGCCAAGGTGTACCCAATCGGGGCAGTACTAACCTCCAGTATTAAAACCTTAGTATGTATCAAAAATGACCTCACTGTGATTGAGGGACGAGCAGGACTGGAGCCCAACTATGGACACCCAGCCATTGATCCAAAACAGAAAAAACACATCATAAGGTTTTAATACTAGAGGTTAGGATCATCCCGATTGGGTACACCTTGTCGTCGTTGGATGGCTTTTACATATTTTTTTTAATCAAAAACAGTGTTTACTAAGTACCATTTGTTATATATATGCACCATTACTTTATACTTAGGTTTTGTTAGTTCATCACCATGCATTAAAATATAACAAAGTGGAATTATCACTTTCTTAAATTTAATTAATCATCTCTAAGTTACTTTAATGGGTATCACTCTCTATACTAAGCCCGTCACCGTCATAATCTCTGTAAGCACCTCTGATCGTTACACTGGCCCTAGTGGGGGTCACCGATATTTCCCGCTAGGCCGCAAGTCCTAGATATGTGAGTCACTTGGTATACAGTGTGCTTGTCACACTGGCCGTTTCCATTCCATGAAGCGTAGCCATAGTCCACACCCTATACCGTATGTCTATGCTGAAAGTAGCAGCCCACACGAACAGTCCTCTGCTACAGCCAGATAGTCTCCTAAGCCTATCACAGTCCTCCTAAGCTTGTCACTGTTTTCTACTTGCTTTGCTTACGATCTTCTACTGGCGCTGCTTATAGTTTTCTACTGGCACTGATTAGGGTCTTCTACAGGTGCAGGGCATGGATCTTCTCTGGCTTCTAACCGCTCTCGGACCCTATAGTGGCGATGGTGGCTGTAAGTCGACCTCACAACCATACGACCTGTAGTGGTACAGGTTCTGGCGCCAAGTCTTCCCTTCTTGGCTCAGCCAGATCTTTTATAATTAGTAACTGTGACACAAGTGTCACCTGACCTGGTGTCATCTTCAATCTCTTCCCGGGGAACATGTACTTCCACTCTTTGGTTTCCTTTTACTATAATTCTTTCTTTACTTTCACTTTTGCCTTTGAGCAGTAGATGGCAGTGTTCACTTGCTTTACTCATTTAGGCATCAACTGTACTCGTCTTCTCTCTTGACCACTCCCTTACATTAGCATTGTGGTCATAATGTGAGGGCATTGTGGATAACAGTGGGGGAACATTTTGTCAAGCCTTATGAGAAACACCCTGGCAGGCTCTGCGGAGCAGGTCATAATGTATATTACTGCATACAGGTAAATACTCTGGCTGGAACTATACATAGGTCACACTGTAGATGTTGCTGTACTGTATGCAGCTGAAACTGCCTGGCACTGTATGTAAGCAAACTGGTTGGAACTGAAATTCACACCTCAACTAATGTTTACCATATCGTGAACAAAGATAAGTTAATAGTAATAAGTAATTATAGAGATGAGCTGATCAATTCGCAGAGGATTAAGTTCAAGTCAAATTTCCTGGAATCCACAATTACACACAAATTCGAGCACTTTTACATTGGATTCACGGACCACAAAAAAAAACCTTGCCCAGCACCATTTCCCACACTGCTGAAGCTTCAGAGCACAGGTGTCATTTTACTATTGCCGTACGGCCTCACCAGAAATCACTGCAACTATTACATTTATGGATTATTATTATACCTTGTACAGTGGTGGTCACGTACATCAAAAATCAGTGGATCACAGTGGAGCATAGTTTGCACGGCAGTAATTTTCCATCTCCAGAGTCACTGGGCATGTCTCTGTCTTCTGTAGCTCTTATGGTCAGCAAGGTCCTTTTCTTCTCTTTTCTGTAGTGTATAAGCTCTTATGGTAAGCAGGTCATGCTTTTTCTCCTGTACAGTGTAGGTTCTTATGGTCAGTGCGGTCCTCTCTCTCTCCTGTAGAGTGTAAGCTCTTATGGTCAGAGTGGTCCTCCCTCTCCTGTAGAGTGTAAGCTCTTATGGTCAGTGGAATCCTCTCTCTCTCTCTCTCCCGTAGAGTGTAAGCTCTTATGGTCAACGGTGGATCTGGGACTGCTGCGGGTGATGCAGCCCTGCGCCGGGCCGGGACGTCCCCATGCGGTGGCCTGGAAGTCGCCATATTTGTCCCCTCCTCTGGATCTTCTTCCCGCGCTCTCTTTTGTGGGCGGCCCCGTCTCCATGGTCTCCACCCTCCATAGAGAATGAGAAGGCGGACCTCAGTCGCTGACGGACACGTCCTCAGGATACAGTAATATTTAGACTGGGCGGCCATCGTCGTTCGCGCTCTTCAGCTTGTTTACGCCCACCTCCATGCCCTTCTTCTTCTCCTGCGCTCCTCTTGGCGCTGTAATGGCGACGGTTTTGGCGGGAACTTTTGGCGGCAAGTGGCAATACACAGTCTTTGCAATAAGTCACAGTTCAAGCACAATTCAGACACAGTTCCAAGGCACACATGACCTGATTTTCAGGCTTAAGTAGATCCTGTTCGTGACGCCAAGTTTTGAAGCGGCCCCAGACGCAGGGCAGTGGGGTACTCGGTACCGGGTCTCTCGGTCTCGGTTCTGGGGATGTCACGGTGGCTCGACCCGGTCTGTGGCCCTGCTAAGGGGCGTCCAATTAAAGGTGTAGGTAGAAGTCTGTCAGGTGTTTGTGACGCCACCTGTGGTATTCGGTCAGGATGACCGATGCTGCTAGGGGTCCACTGGGGTGATGGAATGGCAGCTAGATGGTATACCTTCCCACAGGTGAAGTAGGTCCCCAGGGCTTCCCTTGAGGTGTAGATGATGATGGTGTAGGTCGCAGTAAATAACGAGGACACAGGGTTGCAGTCTCTTTACCTTTTACTGTAGACTTCGGCATCCACAATCCAGAGCACTGCTAACAGGGCTGGCTGAGACAGGACGGTCCGAAGGCACATCCAGAGTTCCCTTTGCAGGTGGAAATCAGTAGCCTTCCTACTTAGCGCCTGTGTGTTGTAGAACCTCCCTGCTGAGCACCACGGGATAGTCCTCACAACTCTCATATCTGTTTCTGATGTTCTCTCTCTCCATCCCCCAGTGTGGATAAGACGCACCCGTATGACGGGGTAGGCCTGGAGCTTTTTTATAGGGACCCTAGAGATGCCCCTCTCCCTCCGTTGTCTGCTTAGGTGAAAAAGGTGAGACAGCCAACCTAAAGTTAACTGCCCTGCCGTGGTTGGAGTAGTGCTTAGAGCTAGTACTCCCTCAGTATTCCGGTCACCGGCTACGCGCCTCAGAAGGATGTTGCCACGATCTTAGGGGCACGACTCCTCCTGGTTTATCTCCTTAATGCTGTGATCTCGTTTCTTACTTCTCCACAATATACTTCGCTTCTTGTCCTTTCTTAGGTTGCCGCCGCAAGGTAGTGCAGGCACGGCTCTGTAACGATCTGTCTCTTGGTAGGCCACTGTCAGGATCCCACCCCTGACAGGGACCCCCCTGAATCTTCCCAGTAACCCCCTCTCTCACAGGATGTTGCCTGGGCAAAACCCAGTCAGCTTCTCTCTAACTTCCTATCCAACCCCCAGTTTTACCAGAGTGTGAGGAGTGGCCTAATACATAGCACCTTTTGATCCCCCTGGTGGCTGGAATGTGAAGTGTAGTGTGTGACTGTGATACCTGGTCAGGTGAACTTTTTGTACAATCAGACGTAACATCGCTCCCCTTAGTGGCAGAGCGACATTACTGCAACGACCAGGACTCTGGGGCTCTGCATAAAGTGTAAGCTCTTATGGTCAGCTGCATCCTTTCTCTCCTGTAGAATGTAAGCTCTCATGGTCAGTGGGGTCCTCTCTCTCCTTAAGAATGTAAGGTCTTATGGTCAGCAGGGTCCTCTCTCTCCTGTAGAGTGTAAGTTCCTATGGTCAGTGGGGTCCTCTCTCTCCTGTAGAGTGTAAGTTCTTATGGTCAGTGGGGTCCTCTCTCTCCTGTAGAGTGTAAGCTCTTATGGTCAGCGGGGTCCTCTCTCCCTCTCTCTCTCCTGTAGAGTGTAAGCTCTTATGGTCAGCAGGGTCCTCTCTCTCTCCTGTAGAGTGTAAGCTCTTATGGTCAGTGGGGTCCTCTCTCTCCTGTAGAGTGTAAGCTCTTATGGTCAGTGGGGTCCTCTCTCTCCTGTAGAGTGTAAGCTCTTATGGTCAGTGGGGTCCTCTCTCTCCTGTAGAGTGTAAGCTCTTATGGTCAGCGGGGTCCTCTCTCTCTCCTGTAGAGTGTAAGCTCTTATGGTCAGTGGGGTCCTCTTTCTCCTGTAGAGTGTAAGCTCTTATGGTCAGTGGGGTCCTCTCTCTCCTGTAGAGTGTAAGCTCTTATGGTCAGTTGGGTCCTCTCTCTCCTGTAGAGTGTAAGCTCTTATGGTCAGTGGGGTCCTCTCTCTCCTGTAGAGTGTAAGCTCTTATGGTCATTGGGGTCCTCTCTCTCTCCTGTAGAGTGTAAGCTCTTATGGTCAGTGGGGTCCTCTCTCTCCTGTAGAGTGTAAGCTCTTATGGTCAGTGGGGTCCTCTCTCTCCTGTAGAGTGTAAGCTCTTATGGTCATTGGGGTCCTCTCTCTCTCCTGTAGAGTGTAAGCTCTTATGGTCAGTGGGGTCCTCTCTCTCCTGTAGAGTGTAAGCTCTTATGGTCAGTGGGGTCCTCTCTCTCCTGTAGAGTGTAAGCTCTTATGGTCAGTGGGGTCCTCTCTCCTGTAGAGTGTAAGCTCTTATGGTCAGTGGGGTCCTCTCTCTCCTGTAGAGTGTAAGCTCTTATGGTCAGTGGGGCCCTCTCTCTCTCCTGTAGAGTGTAAGCTCTTATGGTCAGCGGGGTCCTCTCTCTCCTGTAGAGTGTAAGCTCTTATGGTCAGCGGGGTCCTCTCTCTCCTGTAGCGTGTAACCTTGTAAGGTCAGCGGGGTCCTCTCTCTTTCGCCTGTAGAGTGTCAGTTCTTATGGTCAGTGGGGTCCTCTCTCTTCTGTAGAGTATCAGTTCTTATGGTCATCGGGGTCCTTTCTGTTTCTCCTCTAGAATGTAAGCTCTTTTGGTCAGTGGGGTTAATTCTCCCTTTCTCTCCTTAATGCGTATTTTCTGAGCAATTAAAATCTTTCCAGTATTAAGATTTGCGAAAATATATTAGGCACAAATCAAATTTTTCAGAAAAGAATTTGGCATAGCCATCCAATTCCAATATCAAAAGATCCACTCATCTCGAAGTAATTCAAATGTGAATTGTAGAGAATTACAGTATATGTCACCGAATCATCAAACAGTTTTCACTAGAATTCTGGAGTGAAACTGAAATGCTGCAATGTCTAAAATGTTGACAACTTTTTGAGGTTTTACGCCAGCCCTGACCATTTTCAGCATAATTTTGAAAAGTGGGTGAAGCTTAGCTGGGAGGAAATGTGGCCAAGAACTGCCAACATACAATAGAAATTTACTCTAGTCTGCGACAGTGGTGCCCAGCCGCTAAAATTTGATCAAGTGTTTGAGCAACTAGTTTTGGCACTTCTGTCTCCTGTGCATTCTGGATCAACACTGGTGCGCAAAACTCAAGTCTTAATGCATAATGACCATTCCATGTGATACCTATTCATATTGTCCAGAATCTACACAATATTATTTTCACTAAAATTATGATTTTTAGATAAATCAATTGTGACGTGTTTTTTAATTTCCTGGTATGGAGGTAACCACACACACGTCACATATGTACAAGTAAGTGGTTTGTCATTCCTTCTTCCTTCCATTCAGATTTATAGAGTCATTACGGAAGCGGTACAATCCTGTATGATAACTGTAAGACAATATTTTAGCCTGCGGAAACAGAGGAAGATTCACCTATTTTATATCTCAGAAGCTGGGTGATAAAACGTCATTTTCTGACACATCTACAAGATAACAAAGACATAAAAAAGAGCAAAGGAGACCCGGGGGGCACCAAGATCAGACCCTAAGGAAGCCACATTCTTTGCAATCATACAAGAAGCTGTTTATGGGGCAGCCTGTGTGACGTCTCCTATGAACAGATGTTTAGTGGCTCTGTCGGGAACCCTGTAATTGTGTGGACTTGAAGCAACAAAACTTTCTTTACATTCCACATCATTCATTTCAATTTTAGGGGTCACGTACACAATAGATATCTTTCTGATAAACAATAGTTTAGATGTTCGTTCATTCAGCAGCTGTCTCTCCAGACTCTGAGATACATACAAGCACTTGGCCTGCCGGGTGCTCCTGTGTTCTTTATGATAAAGCTGCTACAAGGGCATCTCTGGCACTGGCTTATCTCACTGAACACAAAAGGAACAGTAGCCCGAAATTGGACATGTCAAATCGTTATCTCCCACCATCAATTAATTTAGCTCCTGACCCCAGGAGCAGTCATGCAGCCCCAAATGAGGATAAAGCCTCCACCATGCTTCACTGTAGGCATCATGCATTTTTCAAAATTATTTTATCCAAGTACATGGTGCCTACAGTGAGACAAGGTGGTGGCAGTGTCCTTATCTGGGGCTGCATGAGCACTGCTTGTGTCAGGAAGGTGAACTTCAATGATAGTATTATGAATTCACAGATGTACTGCTCTATATTGAAAGGGAAGATGCTTCCAACACTTCACACCCTTGGTAGATGTGCACTTTTCCAACGTGACAATGATGAAATGAAAGGTGAAAGTGATTCAGTGCCCAAGAGTCTCCTGATCGGAACCCAATTGAACACCTATGGGGAATCCTGAAGAGATAAGCTGTCATCACTCTCCATTCAGTTTCCGAGCTCTAAAAGAGGTTGTTCTGGAAGAATGGAAACAGATAGATGTTAGAACATGTTACCAACTGTTATATATATATATATGTCTATAAGGCTTGGAGGTCACAAAAAATATACTAGGCGTAGTAGTTTTTGATGTAGGGTGTACTTATTTTTGCATGAACTTATTTCATTAAAAGATTTTGTAATAAAAGTTATAGTATCAACCTTACTTTCACGTTCTTGGTTAGAAAAAGGTTCTATGAAACTCAGTCTTGTCAAAATTTTGGAATTTGTTCTTTCATTCAGTGATTAAAAGCTTACTTTTCAAAGGAGTCTACTTAATGCTGAGCACTGTATATAGGGGTCAACTACAGTTTTTGCCCGTACATCAATGCAATCAAGGATAGACATGATCTGAATTGAAAATGCATTTTATTTGTTCCTTTGACAGCTTTCTAGTGAAATAAATCACAGACGATATGACAATCAAATGGGAAACGAAGGTATCTATTGACATGTTGGCTGAGACGCGATCTCGGAAAACTGATTACATAAGAGATAAGGTTTCCGGACGGCACTCCTCTCAAAAGCCGTGCAAGGGTATCGTGAGTCATTCATGCAGGTAATAGGTGATAGCAAAGTAGATTTGTTTTTGACTTAATGAGGCTTTTTCTTATGAATTTAACGTGTTATTTGTATTATACGCTCAAGGCTACACGTAGATATGCTACTGTCTGGAAGGGCTCTGGAATACACGTAAATAACATGACGTGCCTCCAAGGTGCAGCTGCCATATCACAGAGATATAACATGGCAGGTGTAGACAGGGGCAATCATGTTCATACTGGTTGTAAAAACGGAAAGAGTTATTAACAACCCAATGCTGGCAAACAGTCTACCTAATGACTGGTGGCATGCTGTCATCACTATATGGTCATGCAGATCTGACCTTCAGACCCCACTGATCCTGAATGCTTTTATTAGACATAGAGGTGCGTCTCACAAAATTAGAATATAATCAAAAAGTTAATTTATTTCAGTTCTTGGATACAAAAAGTGAAACTCATATATTATATAGAGTCACTACAAACAGAGTGATTTATTTCAAGTGTTTATTTCTGTTAATGTTGATGATTATGGCTTTCAGCCAATGAAAACCCAAAAGTCATTATCCCAGTAAATTAGAATACTTTATAACACCAGCTTGAAAATGATTAGAAAATCTGAAATGTTGTCCTACTGAAATGTATATTCAGTAAATGCACTCAATACTTGGTCGGGCTCCTTTACCATCAATTACTGCATCCATGTGGCGTGGCATGGAGGCGATCAGCCTGTGGCACTGCTGAGGGGTTATGGAAGCCCAGGTTGCTTTGATAGCAGCCTTCAGCTCGTCTGCATTGTTGAGTCCGGTGTCTCTCATTTTCCTCTTGACAATACGCCATAGATTCTCTATGGGGTTAAGGTCAGGCGAGTTTGCTGGACAGTCAAGCACAGTGATAATGTTGTTTGTAAACCAGGTATTGGTACTTTTGGCAGTGTGGACAGGTGCCAAGTCCTGCTGGAGAATGAAATTTCCATCTCCAAAAAGGTTGTCGGCAGAGGGAAGCATGAAGTGCTCTAAAATTTCCTGGTAGACGGCTGCACTGACTTTGGTCTAGATAAAACACAGTGAACCTACACCAACAGATGACATGGCTCCCCAAACCATCACTGATTGTGGAAACTTCACACTAGACCTCCAGCAGCTTGGATTGTGGCCTCTCCACTCTTCCTCCAGACTCTGGGACCTTGATTTACAAATGAAATGCAAAATTTACTTTCGTCTGAAAACAACACCTTGTTCCACTGAGCAACAGTCCAGTTCTTTTTCTCCTTGGCCCAGGTAAGACGCTTCTGGTATTTTCTATTGGTCATGAGTGGCTTTACACAAGGCATGCGACACTTGTAGCCTATGTCCTGGATACGTCTGTGTGTGGTGGCTCTTGAAGCAATGACTCCAGCAGCAGTCCACTCCTTGTGAATCTCCCGCAATTTTTTGAATGGCCTTTTCTTAAAAATCGATTCAAGGCTGCGGTTATCCCGGTCGCTTGTGCACCTTTTTCTACCACACTTTTTCCTTCCACTCAACTTTCCATTAATATTCTTGGATACAGCACTCTGTGAACAGTCAGCTTATTTAGTAATGACCTTTTGTGGCTTACCCTCCTTGTGGAGTGTGTCAGTGACGCCTTCTGGACATCTGTCAAGTCAGCAGTCTTCCCCTTGATTGTGGAGCTACTGAAACAGAATAAGGGACCTTTTTAAATGCTTAGGAAGCCTTTGCAGGTGTTTTTTGTTAATTATTCTAATTTACTGAGATAATGGCTTTTGGGATGATATTCACATTCTGCAATACTGAGCATGAACAAAGGTGGTGCTAGAGTTTCCACAGCTGATCCCATATTAAAGGGAACCTGTCACCCCGTTTTTTCAATATGAGGTAAAAATAGTGTTCAATAGGGCCTGAGCTGTGCTGTGCAATAGTGCCTTTATTATCCCGATTCCCCACCTTTGCTGCCAAAATACCTTAGTAAAGTCGCCGTTTTCAGCTGTCAATCACGCAAGTCTGGTCAAATGGGAGTTGTGAAATCGCTGTTTCTCCCCCACCTCTTGCTTTTCTTCCCGGCGTTGGCGTAGTGTTTTGCGCCTGCGCATTACAGTCTCTTCACTGTAACCTCTGTGCAATACATACTGTGCATGCGCAACAGCCGAATGCACTACGCAACGGCAAAAAAAGAGCACAGAGGTTACAGTGAAGCGATTTCACAACGCCCATTTGACCAGACCTGCGTGATTGACAGCTGAAAACTGCGACTTTACTAAGGTATTTTGGCAGCAAAGGTGGGGAATCAGGGGATAATAAAGGCACTATTGTACAGCACAGCTCAGGCCCTATTGAACACTATTTTACCTCATATTGAAGAAACGGGGTGACAGGTTCCCTTTAATGACATATTTTAGCTATGTCAAATCATTATCATTTCAGGTATGCATAGGGTGACGTTTATGTCGCATGCAGATTTCCAGTGCATTTCACAGCTGCCTATTTGCTCAATATTCCACTGTGATGTATAAAAGTGTCTAATCTTCAAATATGGAGTCCATGAGAAAATAAAATGAGCCATGCTCAGTTATATGCTGTATATTAGAGGTATGTTGTCTCATAAACAATGAAAGGCACAGAGGTTGTGCACGTTCCATTAGAGAATCATTTAGACTCCAAGCACATGGCAATGCTGTGAGCTTGAGCTCACGTGGAGCACAAAGAAATAAAGAAAAAAACATGAGGCTTCCCTTAAAATGCCAATTCGCACCCTGTAGAGAAGCAGGTGGTAAAGTCCTGGATGGCACGCATGTGTCACCTCACCAATGTGCCAGTAATTACTGAGAGGATCTTTAGTGGACTCAACTTTGGGTCCAGGATTTAGGTGCGACCAAAAGAGCTTGGGTGGGAAAGGTCACTCCCATACACTCCAGCCCAGGTCTTACAGGTCCTATAAAAGGCAACTGGGTTGGCTCAGGTGTTTTTGACATGTTGCAGCTGGCCACAATTACTGACCAAACTGAGCAAAAAGCAGTATCTTGCTGTACGGTTAAGGCTTCTTTCACACTTCCGTCCGTACGGGGCCATCACGAAGCGTCGGCGCAATGTACCGATGGACGTTGTGAAAATTCGGCACAACGTGGCAGCGGATGTAGTTTTTTAACGCATCCGCTGCCCATTCAAAAGTCCCGGGGAGGAGGGGGCGGAGTTCCGGCCACACATGCGCGGTAGGAAATGCAGGACCCGACGTACGAAAAAATGTTCCCTTGAAAGTTTTTTCGTGACGACGGTCCGCCAAAACACGACGCATCCAGTGCGCCACGGACGCGACGTATGGCCATACGTCGCGATCCGTGAGCAATCCAATTCTATGGGAAAAAAAACGCATCCTGTGGGCACATTTGCAGGATGCATTTTTTTCCCAAAACGACGCATTGCGGCGGAGGCCAAATGACGGAAGTGTGAAAGAAGCCTTAGATTGTATTGTATCTTGGTCTACTCAGTGAAAGGACTGTTTTGTTGTTATTCCTTTAAGTTGGTGTAGCAATACTGAGAGGAACTGTTTCTATTTAAAGATCCAGCTGGTTTATTTCAGTCATCATAAGCCACATCACAGGAAACTCAAATACAGCCCTTGTCCACCACAAAGTAAAACATAAAGCAAAAAGTCCATACAATAGTTCTGGTTAACCCACCTGGCTTACAGCCCAGCTTCTTAGTCCGTTAGCAAAGGCACTCAGTCCAGGAGATCTGCATACCTCCATACACACAGCCATGCATGAGACAAACTGGTCTCATTTTACAAAGTAAACCACACCCAGAGATGGAGATATGGTGAGCAGCCATCTCTCCCATCTCTTCAGTTGCTCACAATCAATCTGTCATGGCCCATTAACTCTTTTTAGTTCTATATGTACTAAAGCATGAGGCTGCCATCTCACTAGCTGTATTTGGTCAGTATTTTACATCAGTATTTGTAAGCCCAAACCAGGAGTGGGTGATAAATGCAGAAGTGGTGCATGTGTTTCTATTATACTTTTCCTCTATTTGTTCCACTCCTGGTTTTGGCTTACAAATACTGAGGTAAAATACTGACCAAATACTGCTAGTGTGACGGCAGCCTTACTCCTAGTTTATCTCCCATCCATTAGGTGTCCGACAACCATCCTTACACAGGGAAAAGGCTGTTTTCTTTCATTTGAGCACTGTCAAAGTTTACATAAGAACAAGGTACTTGTGTGTACAGAAACGGTTGCCAAAGTTTTTGAATCCTTACATCCCCTAAAATCACCCCTAAAATTTGAGTTATCCATTGTTTGAATAGCAATATTTTATATGTGATATCAGTGTTCTTGTTTTATATACTTGCTATTATTATAGGGGTTTAGAGAGTAGGAGCAAAGCACATGTTGTACCCGCCCATGAGGAACAGGTTAGAGCCATATTTTCTGCGAGGTTCGTTCTCTCTATAGACTCCATAATAGCCAAAGTTAAAATCATATTTATTTTTTATTATACGGCAAAACAACTTCTGGTATCCCTGAGAATTAAGAGGAAAATGGAACCATGGAATTGAAAGCAAATCCTATGGAATTTAGATATCAATATCACAAGCAATGATGGTACAATGGAAAAGAGCAAGTAAACCCCAAGGATCAAACATGAGTTTATGAAATATCTTTTTGCACAGATTTTGCTTGCATTATTTTTGGTTTAGTTGACTTTTAGTTCATTTGCCCTAGTTATAAGAATAGCAATAAACAGTTTTGTCTGAAACAACAAAGTGTCTAAAAAATCTGGGAAATTCCCCGGTTAGTGACTTCAGTCAATACGCAGTCACTTTTGCCTGGAATTACCGTCAGTAATTAGCATCTGTTCGGCATGTGAGTTTTAGTCAACTACGTGCAGTCAGTCCTTTGCCGGTATTAGGACACGCTAAAGAGAATGGAAAATTGGATTCACCCGTACAAGTAGACATGGGCCAATGAAAATGTGAAAGTAAGCAGGAAGGGAGATTGTGATATGATGGGAATTGACTTTGGTCTGATGTAGGATAAAAATCCATCTCGAGTACTTAACATCTGGCTGCCTTGTCGAGGACACGTGGCTCATACAACTGTCATGTGTCTGTGCCAATAACTGCTGTAGCTACCGGAGTAAAAACATCAGAAAGAATTAACTGGTATTTCAGACAGGACAAATATTATTTGACTTTTGTCATGGTTTCTGCACCATTACAATAAAGGAACATACGATTGGCAGGGGTCAGATACTTTGCATATTTGCATTTTGCACCCTAAATAAAAACTCCATTGCACCATTAAGGTACCAATAGTCCATTTAAATGGATTCTCTCAAGTTCATAAATGGTTAAAATTGCAAGGTTTTTTCTTTAAAAACGAGCAATGTTGCAGCAGCCCCCTGTTGAAAAACCTCTCCATTCTCAAGAATGGAGTGATTTTTTTATTTTATAGTGAAAAGCTTGTTGCCTACGTTACTGGCCACCTCTGCAGTCACAGTGTGACTGATTACACAGGTAAGGAGTGCACAGTTCAAGCAGGATCTATGCCTCAGTCCCTCTGCATTCCTCTATGCAGTGGCGAAACTTGAAGCTTGTGGGCCACTATGAAAAAGCTCTAATGGGGTCCCCAATTGTTGTAAGTCTTTAAAGCATTTGACTTTTTATATGGGCCAAAGTGACCTTTTGGGCCCCCTAGGCTCTAGAGTCCTGGTGAGATTGCAGCCCCTGCATCTATTATAGTTACACCCCTGCTCCTATGCTGTAGAGGCAAAGCTTTCTCTGTAGCAACTCAGAAAATTGCACAGTTTGGCCCACTGATGCAACCATGCTGCTGGTTCAAACTGTTCAGGGTTGCAAAACCCTTGGTACAACTTGAGAAAATATGACAACTTTAAAAAAAAATGGCGACTTGAGAAAACCCTGCTAAGAATCTGAGTTGCAATGATCTACTTGATGTTTTGAGACAACGATGGTCCACTTCAGATTTTGAGGCATTATGATGTTTGACTTTTTGCAACACTGATATACTACCTGAGATTCTAAGGCACCAATGGTCTACTTGAAATTTGGAAGCACCCACAGTCTATTTATAGGTCCTTTATTTGAATTTCTTTAAAATTCCATAAGAAACAAAAAATAAACCACTGTATAATTGCACAACATTCATTACAAAGAAGGAACCCCCCTTTACCATGTTCCCACATAGGCCTGGGAAGCACAACTCTGCAGGACACAGGAGGGTTACATTTCTGCAGAATCTGGCCACGCTTGCCTATAACCAGGTTGAGCCAGCAGGAATATGAACCAGTGCTGGGAGTGCTGCAAGAGGCAACTCAGCAAAACGACCTGACATGAGGAGAAGCAGAGCGGTGACCGCAGTGTGACATAACGGACGCATGAAGGCGTGCAAGTTACCAGTATGACATAAAACTATCACATTTTCTTGCAGTACTGATGGATACTAGGGGAGTCTGCTGGAATATGTCCTCCCAAACATCCCTCTCCATGTCACCTACCACCATATTCCATTTCAGAGAACATATCTGATCTCTTCCTAACAAGTGTGTTCACTCAACAGTAGTTTATAAAACCTAGAGATAGTAGAGATAAAGAACCTTTTCCATTCCCCATTCACCAATAAGCTAAGTATTTCAAATTTTTCTAATTCCATATTACTTACCATTCCTTGTTTTTGTTTCACCTTTATATACTGCTACTAAACTATATTTTTATTATTGTTATTATTATTTATTTATTTGCTGCACTCCATTATGCATCTGTGCTGTCCAGCCATCCTCTTTAGAACTTATATAACTATAAAATATGCTGTAACCTTATTCATTCTGTAACATTATGCTAGTTGTACAGTGTTTGATATCCTTTGAAGCCATCTACTGGCCATTGTTATTATAATTTCCCACTATACCTCTCTCTATAACTCCTCCTATCTTCTTTCCCCACATCCTGTTCTTTCTGGTCAGTGCCATCTTGGCAGAATCGTGCATCAGAGCTGGAGAAATGATTCTCCTGATACCTCTATCCTTCAGCTTCTATCTCATCCTCATCCCTTCATCTTTTCTGACATCTCTACACCCTAATTTATCAAGGTACAAGCAATAAACTACCTAAAGATTTGTCCTCTCCATCTTCCTTCCTGGATCATCTGCATGCAGCTGGTCAGGCAAGAGAGGAAAGGATAGCGAGCGAGTAAACTATCTACCTTAATATTACACATAACCTTCTCACAAAGAGCATTTCATTGTGCTACTCTCAAACCCTTCCTAACAGGCAAACCCTTTATTCCACTCCATTCTTTAAGTGCTGAAACTGTAAATTAATGTTATGACAATTTTTTGGTCCAGCTGTGCTACCAGGAAATATATTTTCCAGTTTGGAAGTGACAAAGATTATAGTAAAGATTTCTCCTCTAAACATATTGGCAATTTTTGAACATGGAGAGGATATGTGGGAGAAAATACATTTTGGTCAGGTTTATACTACCAATCACAGACCATGGCAAGGATTTCCATCTGTTTCTCTTACTTTTAATCTTGGTAAATAATGAAATTGTGATTTCGCTACATTTATTCCTAGTAATCTGAAGGAAGAATTCCCCGTCATCAGCTAAAACTTCCCCTCTACCTGTATTTTAATTTAATTTCAAACATTATTTTTTCCAATTCATCCTGAGGCCAGAATGTCGGCCAAGTCCATCAGCTTCCTCCATAACAATTTTCAGAGATCCTTTTAGGACTTCAATGTCTCCATTTGTTAAGCCCTCGATACTTGCATTTTCCCTAATTAGTAGTGCCAACGGTTCAATCACAAGCAGGGCCGGCGCCAGCACCAGGGCAAATGCCAGGGCCATGAGCAGGCGGGGGCCCACTCACTGTAGGGGAGACCAGGATGCTATGGGGGCCCGGTGTCTGTGCAAGTGCTCGCGAGTGGCCCCCCCACTTGCTCAGGACCCCAGCACTTGAGATACTTACCTCTCCCCACTCCACCGCTGCGGCATCTTCCGCGTCTTCCGACTGTGATGTTCAGGTCAGAGGGTTCGATCACGTTACGTCTGTGTGCCCTCTGGCTGAACAGTCACAGTGCAGAGAACCAGAAGACGTCGACGCTGAGGAGTCCGGAGCAGAGCAGCGGCCACGAGGAGAGGAGAGGATTTCATTTTTTTAATGTTTGGAGCAATATATGGGGCCCATTATATATGGAGCATCTTATGGTACCAATTATATAGGAAACATCTTATGGGGCCAATTACATATGGAGCATCTTATGGCGCTAATTACATATGTAGCAGTATATGGAACCCATTATATATGGAGCAGTATATGGGGCCCATTATATATGGAACATCTTGTGTGGCTAATTATATATGGAGCGTTATATGGGGCCCATTCTGTTTGGAGCAATATATGGGGCCCATCATATACTGGAGCATTATATGCTGCCCATCATATACTATATGGAGCATTATATGGGATCTATTCTGTGTAGAATATTATATGGGGCCCATTCTGTATGGAGCAATATATGAGGTCCATCATATACTGTATGGAGCATTATATGGGGCTCATTATACTGTATGGAGCAAAATATGGGGCTCATTAATCTGTATAGAGCATTATATGGGGCTCATTATTCTGTATGGAGCATTATATGGGGCACATTATTCTGTATGGAGCACTATGTGGTGCCCATAATACTGTATGGAGGACTATACTGTCTGGTTTCTGAGCTATTAATATCAGTCATGTAATGTAAGAAGTAAGTGAAATATTTGGCATTGTACTCTCCCTTTACTGTATTTCTCTGCTGTATCTGTGCATCATGAATTGTGGTATGTGTTAAAGGGGCCCACTAAGACTCTTTCGCCTGGGTCCCACGAAAACCTGGAGCTGGCCCTGATCGCAAATATTAATAGTGACAATGGGCACAACTGTCTTGTCCCCTTCTGGATGTTAAAACTTGATGAGGTATGAATAACATTCTGCCTGGAAACTGTCTGAAAGAGAGTTATAACACCGCTGCAAAAAATAAATGAACATTATGCACAGCAATGTGGAAACAACATTGCTGTGCACATGTTCAGTCTTTTGTTGCTTCTTTTATTTTGGTTTGAAAACAAGGAAATGGCTAAAAGAAGTAACACGTTGAATTTTTGGGCGATTTCTTTTGGAAGCCACCGACTTCGTATAGTGGAAAAAATAGGAAAAAATTGCCTGCTGCCACAAAAGAACATTGGTAGAGCCGCTTCAGGAGAAAGCCAATGGTCTTTATCTAGGAAATCCTTGGCGGCTCCACGTTGAAATAAAGGCACCATTTTCACATATTCTAAAGGTGTTGTCCGTTTTCAGGAAAGCGAACCCCAAGTGCTGTAAAATATCTAAAGTAACAGAGCAGGTATTCACCCTCCATGGGTTCAGCGCCGGCTGTCGCCAATTCTATGCCGTCTACCCCAGTACAGCCATTGAGCTCAGTCATTGGCGGTAATGCTTGTTGTCAACATGGCGTCAACACTGCAGCCAAAACACTGAGACCAGAGCAATGGCAGGGAGCTGGCACCGGATCGGCGGAGAGTGAGTACCTGCTCTGTTTTTGCTATTTTAGAAAAAATTTAGAACAAAAGTTATGATAGTAGATGTAAGAAAAAAAATGTAAACCATATGCAGTAATAGCCCAGGCATGGCAGTTCCTTCCTACAAGTGGTTCAATCAGTTGTACAGCTGCTTCTAGAACCATGGATAAAATTCAGAGATAAAAATCAGAAGAATTATTGAAAACAATTCCAAGGAACAGAAGAGAACGTAACTTATCTGATTGCCAGTCCAATGTTTGTTCAGATTCGTTACCAGCTCTGTTTTAAGATCAGGAATCCAGCATATAGCCAAGATCTTGAGGTTTTAAAGAGCTGCCTTCTTTCTGGCTCCGGTTTTTGCTAGTAGAGGGAGTTAATAAAAGGCACTAAAAAAATTCTAGCTGACAGCAGACTGAAAATCGCTGTTCTGTCTCCTCATTAACCGTCTCTTCACATACAACTTGGATACAACCAAAGATTAATCAATACTTCTCGGTTTGCCATGGAAGAAGGAATTGACATCGGAAACACCATTTTGTCACTCGGAGACTGGAGGTCAGAGCCAGATCACCGGCTTATCACCTGATAGTAAGGCTAATATTGGGAAAATTGAGGGCATAGCCATGTGACACATGTGGTCTACTGTCATGCCTCACCTTTGACTACACGCACAACCATGGCCTACTTGTTATTTTAGGACAGCAATGGTATTTTGAAACACCAATGATCTACTTGAGATCGTCAGTTATTTTACCTATCCTCTACTTTAATTGGGGGTATTCTCAAGTTTCAAAGTTATCCCCTATTGATAGTATAGGGGATAATGTTCCGATCTCTGGGTGTTCGACCGATGGGAACCCCCCACTGATCCAAAGAACCAAGTCTTTTCAGCATAAATGGATGGGTGGTGACTCAATTCATTGTTAGTGGAACTGCCAGAGATTTCCAAGCACTGAACTAATTCATTTTCAGCAGTCCAATAAGAGTGAATGGAGTGACAGTGTACAAGATAGACCATTGATACATTTACATAGACACTTAATTCTCGGGATTGTGAGGGTGCAAACCCCCGGCGATTGGGAAGTTAACACTTATACTGCATATATTGGATAACTTCCAAGCTTGAAAATACCCCTTTAAGCTCTGAGACATCAAAGATGTCCCCTCACAGAATCTACCTGAGCTCCTGAGACACTAATGGTGCACTTGTAATTTTGAGATACCAGTGGTTTACATGGACAACTGAGGCAGATTCACCAACTTCAGTCTAATTCTGCCACTGTTTTTGTTGGTTCCTCCTCCCATGATTGAGGTTCCCTCAAAATAGGCAAGCTCTGAGTAGGTGCTTTTTTAACTGAGTAGGTGCTTTTTTTCCAGTGCCAATGATTATGGGTCTCTTACCTCGGGTCAGTCCTGAATTGGGTAGTCCACATGCACAAGTAATAATATTTCATGGATGATATCATGATCATAGTGACCCATGTTACTGACAACCAAGGTGGAACAAGCAATAACCCATCATCATTTGAAATAAAGTACATAACATAAGTAGATTACTCACCCAACAAATAAATCACCAGCAGCAAAGAGGATAATTCCTAGGTACACTGTCTGTAACTTGTGCCTAAGTGAAGGAGCCATAAGCAGACGGGTTGTGTTTGTGCAATAAATCCCTATTCTATACTGAGTCAACAAAGTGTTTGAAAAGACGCATTAATGTAGAATCATTCCTTATAGACGCTGTCAGTCATTATCAGATTCCAGGAACAATATGAAGTCTTGGATCTCGGAGGTGATGAAGTTCATACCTGAATTCATTTAATAAGGAGAGCGGCTTATATGTTCCATGATGTGGGACGTAGCTTCAGAAAGGCGTGTGCAGATGGCACCAAGTCAGACGTGCACGAAATAATGGAAACAACTGCATCGCATGCCACAGAAAATAAAACCGTACGTCCAGCTACGTCAACGAAAAGATGAAAAGTTATAGCAGTCAGAGCTGAGGAATAAAACATAAATGTCCTTAATGTGACCCGAACTGTCACAGACTTCAGCCATCCATCTGCCCGACTTCTACAAGACAGAAAAAAACACTACACAATAAACATCTTCTTATCCTCAATCAGGATCGGTGCAATCTTTTCCTCAGGGGTCAATGTGGACACATCGCCTGTCCCGACAAGTCTTTGTTTTCCTGCAGGCATTTTGTGACCGCTGCCGTCAATCAGTGGCCGCAGTGGTCCTGTGCTGTACTTTAATGACTTCATCGTTCAGTGCAGAGACATGATGCCAGTGTTAAGGCACATGATTGCCATGGCCAGTGGTAGGCTGCAGCGGTCAAGTGGTGGCCGCTTGTAAACAAAGACTGGGAGGACCACCGAGCATCAGCGATTTTATAGCAAGGAAAGGGTGAGTATTATTGGGGTTTGTTTTGTTTTCTGGCATTTGCCACAGATTTTTTTTTTCTTCAGATGATGTATAACCGTTATAATGGGTCATCCCCATCTTCTGTCTTCAGGAGCGCATCGCTCCTCTGCCTTGCTCTTTCTTATTGTTGGAGGGGGTTGAGCTCCTAAGGATTGACAGCTCTAACCAGCGGCACGATTGAGCTTTCCAAGGATGCTAGCAGAGGTAACTTTCTATCAGAGGAGTGCAGGGGCACTGGGCTTCACAGCGAAGACTTGCAGGCATGTGTTTCTTGACTAGAAATCCGACTACCTCTGATAGACTGCAGAGGTGGCCGGTAACTTAGGCAATGAGCAATAAATTATAGATTCAAAATATCCTTCCATTTGCGAGAATGATAGTTAATAAAAGGTAAATTGCAAAGTTGCTTGTTTTTGCAAGTCTGATCGGAGTTTGATCAGAGTGTCATTTTACTGTGATCCGATTCTCTCACAGGTGCGGAGAGGATGGAGAACTTAATTTCTCCATCTTCTCCATCGTCTGAGTCCGCCGTTGTCAGACTGCACTCGTATGACATCCGAGTGCAGTCTGATGTTTCACAAACACCCATAGACTTGTCGCGATCCAAATTGCGGAGCCACTCGTAGCATGCTGCAATTTTTTTCTACAGATCAATTCGCTCTGTAGAAAAAAACAGAGATCTACACTGCTCCATTATATAACATTAATCCAAGTGCTATCCGATAAACCATGAGATTGCACTGGTCCAATGTATACGCTCATGTGATTGAGCACTTACTAATATTACCCTGCCTGGAGGAAATCAGGGTCTCACCAGTGATATTCCAGCTTATCATTGTCATTCGTTTTCTTCTTTCCTTTGCATTTGGTCCAGACCACCATGTCCTTTTCTTCCATCCATAATTCGTCTCTGTAAAATGTAACACACAGACATCTTTACTGCTTTTCCAGGACCCTCCTCACATTCTACCACCTCTACACAAACCACAAGTGGTGCGACCTTATAATAATTCCCCTGTGCCTCCTTTAATAATATTCCCCATTGACCTCTTATAATAATGACCCTGTACATCCTTATAATAATAAAAAAAACACCCCCTGTGCTTTCTTATAATAATACCCCTGTAATTATAATGATCCCCCATTATGCCCCCTTATAATGATGACCCTCAGTGCCTCTTTATTGGAATAATGCTCCTGCATGGGTGTATATGGAAAAACCAGGCGTCCCGTAGAAAAAGTCCTATCATATCATAGTCAAAGAAGGGCAAATCACCCAACATTTCAAGAAACGGAAAAGGATATATATTGCAGCATTTACATTTATTTTCCCCCTTCTAAAGCACCAAAGTGGTCTCTCCCACTAGGATACCCCTCTCATGACCCCCATAGAGTATGATGACCCCACACAGTATGATGGCGCAACAAACCAACACAAGGGATGATGCCCCACAGCACCTCACACAGTAAACTGGTCACCACAACCACCCATCCATGATGCCAGTGTATTAGCCATAAAATATTAATTACTTACTGGGAGAGTGGTACCGGGGTCACTGCTGCTGTACGGGTTGCTGCCTTTGCAGCGCACCCAAGGGCCGTGGGGTACTCGGTACCGGGTCCTTCGGTATTCTGTGGGGATGTCACGGTGGCTGACCCGGTCTGTGGCCCTAGGGGAACGTCCATTGTAAATGGGGGAAAGGTCTTTAAAGGGGTAATGTTCGTGACGCCACCTGTGGTATTCGGTCAGGGTGACGACGCTGCTTAGGGGTCCGCTGGGGTGATGTTATGACAGCTAGATGGTTTACCTTCCCACAGGTGAAGTGTATCCCCAGGGCTTCCCAGAGTATAGATGGTGAATGGTGCGAGGCGCAGTGAATAACGAGGACACAAGGGAGCAGTCTCTTTACCTTTACTGAAGGCTTCAGTGTCCACAGTCCAGGGTACGGACCACAGGGTAGGCAGAGTCCGGCCGGTCCGAAGGCAAATCCAGAGTCCCCTTATCCAGGTGGAAATCAGTAGCCTTCCTCTAGCGCCTGTGTGTTGTAGTCCCTCCCTGCTGAGCTTCTCGGTAAGGTCCTCACAACTATTGTAGATGTTATGTCTCTTTCTCTCTGTCCCCCAGATGGTGTGGATAGGACAAACCCTTATGACTGATGGCCTGAGGCTTTTTACAGGGACTCTATCACGCCACGGCCCCCACAAGTTGCCACCGTGCCTCCTGGGTATAAGGTCGGGCAGCTAACGTGGAATTATCTGTCCTGCCAGTTTCTGAAGTAAAGCGTAGAGATCCTTACTCCCTCGGTATGCTGGCCACCGGATTCTTGCGCCTCAGAAGGAGGCAGCCTTTCACAGGGCAGAACTCCTTGTGGTTTCCTCTCCTTTTCGCTATGACTTTGTTTCTCACCCTCTGCAATACACTTCTCCTCTAATGTCTCTTTCTTAGGATGCTGCCGCACGTGGGGCAGGCGCAGCTCCGTGGACCCTCGTCCTCCTCAGACCACAGTCTGGATCTGACTGGAACTCGCTCCAGCCAGCTTCTCCCTCCTTCTCCTTCCTTCTGCCTAACTTTTTGTCCAGACCACCAGTTTTACCTCTTTGTGAGGCGTGCCCTAATAGATAGGAGTGTAGCTCCCCCTGGTGGCCTGGAGTATAAAGTGTAGTGTATGGTTTGTGATACCTGGTAAAGAGATCTCCTTTATTGCCTTCAGACGTAACATCACTCCCTCTGGTGGAGGAACGACATTACTGCAATGACCAGGACTCTGGGGCGCTGCACCTTTACCCTCTCGGCCAACGAGAGCCATTTCACTATAGTGCTTCTTCTGGGGGAGCGACTATTGTTAGGCTAGGTTCACATTGCGTTAGTGGGTGATCGCTAACGGACAGCGTTGCACGGCGAAAATGTCGCAATTAACGCCGTGCAACGGGTCCGTTAGCGCACCCATTGACAGCAATGTAAATTTCGCCTGCAGCGCATCACTAGCGCGTGCCTTTTTCGGCTCGCGCTAGTGATGTGCCGTTCTTCTGTGACGCGCCTCGGACACTGCTTGCAGCGTCCGCGGCGCGCCCGAGGTCCGTTCCCTGCTCTCGCAGATCGGGGATCTGCGAGAGCGGGGACGTTAACGCGACCCCTGAACGCGGCCCCTACAAAAACATTGCGTTAGCGCAATCCGCTAGCGCTAGCGCTAAACGGATTGCCCTAACGCAATGTGAACCTAGCCTTAGAGTCTTCCTCTCCCTATTCCATCACCTCATTGGTGTACGTCCGCCGGACCATCCTGCACCCGAGTGTGACATTTAAATTATAGCAGAACCAGAGCTGCCACAAATCCAAAAGTGAGTTGTGACACACACAGAGTATGATTATAACCATGGGGGAACCTTAATGTTATTTATTTGAGGAAGGAGTGCTTGGAGCTGAGACACTGCTCCTTATCATAATGGCTCGAGGGTTCAGAGCAGGACACTGATGCCATATTTTCTAGGACTCCATGTGGCTTGTATATATGATGGATGCCTAAGCTGGAAACGTCAAACATAACATTGTGTAATAAATCATCACCATATTACAAAAACAATGCAAATGATGCAAGGCGGATCTGTGCGGGTAAACATCTGTGTACACTCAGAAATCCCGTATATTCTGCTGCAGGAACCACACATGTCATTGACTTCCTCCCCGGGAAATGATTACTGCCGATTTCCCAATATTCTTCCTTTAGGGCATGTTCACACACAGTAAAGATGTGCCGGAATAATGCAACGTACATTTATTCTAGAATTTGTAACAGAAATCCAGGATGGATCCTCAGGTTTCCTTCTCGGAATTTGCCCTTTAAACATCTTACCACATGACGCTTCCCACTGTTGAAATCCCTTTAACATACTTTTACCATGGGTACATAGGGGTCATCTTGTGTTTTACTAGTGAATTTTGGCTCTGAGAACACGTTTTTTGTTTTGTTTTTTCACCAAAGAACTTCCGTGTGAACATGCACCTATACCCATACACGGCATTTCAAAGATCTGACATTCCAAAACAATTTCCATCCTTTTAATATACCATAGGACTGTATTTAAAAAATGGAAAATAATACTTTAGACTAACAAGCATGCTGTGGTTTTGTGTCTACAGCTTCTTTGCAGATTAATGTGTCTCCATAGTGGAGCGCCCCCACACCGCCGCAGGGCCGAGGGGTACCCGGAGCCGGGCCTCTGGGTCTCAGTCCTGGGGTTGTCACGGTGGCTAGACCCGGTCCGTGGCCCTGTCTGTCAGTGGGGGACGTCCGGTGCAGTATGTGGTGTTGTAACGGTGCAGTTGTGGGGTGCAGGTCGCGGTAAATAACGAGGACACCAGGTTGCAGTCTCTTTACCTCTTTACTGGAGATCTCCGAGTCCTCAGTCCAGAATACGGTTCACCAAGCTGCGCAAGTCCGGCCGGTCCAATGGCACCTCCAGAGTTCACTTCACAGGTGGAAATCGGTGCCTTCCTTCTTAGCGCTATGTGTTGTAGTCCTCCCCTGCTGTGCTTACCGGAAGTACCCCACAACCGTTGTGTCTGTTTCTTAAGTTCCCTCACAACTCGATTAAATGATGTTCTTCTAATCTTCCGTCCCTTCCTGATGTTACAGTTAGAACGGCACCCGTTTGTCGGATAGGCCTGGAGTTCTTCCGGGACCCTAGAGACGCCCCTCTCCCGCAATTGCCTCCCAAGACTTCATAGGTGATATGTGTTAGACAGCCCGCCTTAAACTGACTGTCCTGCTGCTGTTTAGAGTATTGCTTGAAGCTGAATGTTATAATACTCCCTCGGCGTTCCGGCCACCGGTAGTGCGCCTCAGTAGGGTGTTGCTCCGGTCTTACAGCACGACCCCTACTGGAATTCTCCTATTGCTTGATCTCGTTTCTCACTCAGCACAATCTATCTCGCTTCTAGTCCTTTCTTGGGTCCCGCCGCTTCCCGGAGCTGGCGCGGACCCGTTACGTTCTTTTCAATGCCAAGCCTCTGTCAGGATCCCACCCCTGACAGAGACCCTACTGTCTCTTCCTCCACAACACCCTCTGCCACTAGGTGTTGCTTCGTCCAATCCAGTCAGCTTTCTGATCTAACTTCCTGCCTGACCCCCAGTTTACCCACTATGGTGGGGAGTGGCCTAATGAATAGAACCCTTAGCTCCCCCCGGAGGCCCGGCTGTGAAATGTATTGGTGTCTGTGATACCTGGTCAGATGAACTCCTTCAGTGCCATCGGACGCACCATGGCTCCCCATAGTGGCGGAGCCACAGTACTGCAACGACCAGGACTCTGGGGCGCTGCACTCCCCCCTGGTTAAACACAGTACTCCGGGACTGGGAAGAAAACAACAATACAAGTTAGCAAAAAGACATACAATTTTGTTGAGTGCAATGACAATAAGTATACTTGAACAGGCTTCCCTTTATGGGAGGTAAGGACACTTGAACGTTACAAACATGGCAAAAATGTCATAGCAACATGCTATAATTAACTTTTCTTACCCAACCGGGTATTCTACTAAGTGCAAACATTATTGAACAATAATTTAACTTTGCCTTTAAGGACATACACTCTTTATCCACTAAAGACCTTTCTATAATCACATTATAAGGCATTTTAACTTTCTCATTCTCCTACTTTGGATCTGCAGGACCGCCTGTCCTATTGGCACCAGACCTACTGCCTCTCCTTTCTGCTACAGGACCGCCCCGTTCAGCCAGGGCCTACTGCCTTTTCAACTACTATACACAGTATAGAACATGACATACTTTCAGTTTGAGAGCACTGAGCCATCTCTACATGACTCCTATGAGGACTCAGGGTTTATTTACCTTCTATCCTAACTTTCTATCAGCATTATCAAAACATTTTCTATCGAACATTAAGCCTTCTCATTATCTTTCTTCCTTTCTTGCATGCTGGACACCCCATCTATCTCTACGGGCCCACTGCATCCTTCTTCTATCTTTCACCTTTCACTTCTCAGAGCACATTATCAATATTTCTTCACATGTAACCAGTTAAACACATATAACTTTTCTCATATAAACATTATCATCATTTCCTTTGGTCAAGACATTATTGCTACTCATCTTAAGCAATATTACTATCGAAGCGTGACAAATGAACATCCCCTTTAAGAGAGGACCAAGTCTCTGTGAGGTAGCGTATCTTCTCAAGCTACCAGTCCATACTCATCAAAGGTTCCAGTGCGGTATCTTCGCAAAGAGTCCTTGTTTAAGTAAAACCAGTAGGGAGCGCCTTTAATAAGGTGCAAACTATATACAAAAGAGTTCGGATCATGCACTGTTCATGATTCAGCAGTTTTTAAAACTTGTGCAAAACTTTTGGTAACAAAAACAAACAATAGGGATCCCGGGTCAACAAAGGGATCCCTTTAAGAGTTAACCCTTTACGGGTATAGCAACAAAGTAGTGGAACAGTAACTATTTACAGATTCAGGGTATCGAGGTTTATTCTTCTAAGTCTGGGGGCGACCTCCGTGAGTACTGCCCTCCTCCCGCCACCACATAAAGGGCATCTGCACCCTGGATAGGGGTCTGGGTACTCACGGTTCTCCTCGGAGTGATGGTCCGCAGACACTTGGCACACAGGGAGATCGGGGGAATGGCCGCAGGTCTTGGGGAATCATCAGGGGGTGGTAATGTCACTTCCGGCTTGTATTTACGTACATGCAAGGCATACCATCCTTGATCCTCCCAGTGGCGGGTGTACTTAACTCGGTCTCCTGGATAGAGATCCCGGCCTGGGTGTCCCTCAATGAGATGCGCCTCTACATCCCGCCGGTTTACAAACACTTCCAAGGCGAGACCGGGCTCCTTAATAAAGCCCCAACCTCCCTGCATCCGGAAGGTGTTGACCACGCCATATCGCTGCGGACCCCAATTCTCCTCAGTAGCCTGCCTAACTTGGGCTTTCTTCTGAAGGTCTTTCTCCCGCTCAGCCTGACGTCGGAGCTCCTTCTTGCGGGCCCACTCCTCTTCTTGTTGCCGCAGCCGTTGGCGGTATTCCCTCTGGCGGATGACCTCGACACTCTCCCCCTCCTCCTGGGCATCCCCTGGGAACCCCATCAGATTGGTAGTGGCCGCGCGGGTCCATTTGAAGGTTACCCATTCTCCCTGGAGCTGCGTGGGTTGTTTAATGGGCTGTAGGGGGCGATCGGCCGTCTGCAGAGTTTCCCAGGGCCTCTCGCATTCAATGCGGCTACACACCCGTCCGGGTGGTCGTGGTGGGGGCGAGTCTACATCCACCAATAGGGGCTCCTCAATCGCCACGCCCGGGTCGGCGCCGTTACCTGCTCCCGCCGCATCTCCGGTGTCGGTCTCCTCTGTAGTCGATGGTGAGAGCGATGCCTGGTGCGGCCCCTCGCCAGGGATGGTTGCTCGCTGGCACAGACTCCGGAACTGCCGGCACAGCTCCTCCACTTCCGCCCCGAGGATTTCCTGATTAGTGATGCAGCCTGGTAAAGACTCCGCCGGCTCCCATTGGTAGAACCTGGCACAGGTCTCCTCTCCCTCTCCGGGGTGGCTTCCGCGCTCCATGCTGCCAATCGGATTCTTCCTTGTGGTCTCCAGCAGTTCTTGCCCCTCCCCGTCCGGAGGGCGGCCTTTCTCTCCTCCACCATCCCACACTAGGAGGCGGGCCCTTCTCCTTGATGGGCACATTCTCTGGACATAGTAATAACGGTGAGGGGCGGGCTCCATCTTCGCGCCATTCTTCCAAGCCACGCCCACGAGGACACGCCCCATGCTCCCTGCGCGCCACATAGTGTTATAATGGCGGGGAATGTCGGGACACAGTCTTTGCAACATAATACAGTCCAAACACAGTAACTCACAGTTCCAAGGCACACATGACCTGACTCTTCAGGCTTAAGTAGATCCTGTTCGTGACGCCAAGATTGGAGCGCCCCCACACCGCCGCAGGGCCGAGGGGTACCCGGAGCCGGGCCTCTGGGTCTCAGTCCTGGGGTTGTCACGGTGGCTAGACCCGGTCCGTGGCCCTGTCTGTCAGTGGGGGACGTCCGGTGCAGTAAGTGGTGTTGTAACGGTGCAGTTGTGGGGTGCAGGTCGCGGTAAATAACGAGGACACCAGGTTGCAGTCTCTTTACCTCTTTACTGAAGATCTCTGAGTCCTCAGTCCAGAATACGGTTCACCAGGCTGCGCAAGTCCGGCCGGTCCAATGGCACCTCCAGAGTTCACTTCACAGGTGGAAATCGGTGCCTTCCTTCTTAGCGCTATGTGTTGTAGTCCTCCCCTGCTGTGCTTACGGAAAGTACCCCACAACCGTTGTGTCTGTTTCTTAAGTTCCCTCACAACTCGATTAAATGATGTTCTTCTAATCTTCCGTCCCTTCCTGATGTTACAGTTAGAACGGCACCCGTTTGTCGGATAGGCCTGGAGTTCTTCCGGGACCCTAGAGACGCCCCTCTCCCGCAATTGCCTCCCAAGACTTCATAGGTGATATGTGTTAGACAGCCCGCCTTAAACTGACTGTCCTGCCGCTGTTTAGAGTATTGCTTGAAGCTGAATGTTATAATACTCCCTCGGCGTTCCGGCCACCGGTAGTGCGCCTCAGTAGGGTGTTGCTCCGGTCTTACAGCACGACCCCTACTGGAATTCTCCTATTGCTTGATCTCGTTTCTCACTCAGCACAATCTATCTCGCTTCTAGTCCTTTCTTGGGTCCCGCCGCTTCCCGGAGCTGGCGCGGACCCGTTACGTTCTTTTCAATGCCAAGCCTCTGTCAGGATCCCACCCCTGACAGAGACCCTACTGTCTCTTCCTCCACAACACCCTCTGCCACTAGGTGTTGCTTCGTCCAATCCAGTCAGCTTTCTGATCTAACTTCCTGCCTGACCCCCAGTTTACCCACTATGGTGGGGAGTGGCCTAATGAATAGAACCCTTAGCTCCCCCCGGAGGCCCGGCTGTGAAATGTATTGGTGTCTGTGATACCTGGTCAGATGAACTCCTTCAGTGCCATCGGACGCACCATGGCTCCCCATAGTGGCGGAGCCACAGTACTGCAACGACCAGGACTCTGGGGCGCTGCACTAGTAACAGACTACAAATGAACCCTGTGTAGTCTGATCAGTCATATTGCCGTTTATACAGTATGTCCCCTTCATCTTAGTAACCTACTGTATATTTGTTACCAAGAGGTAAGGAGTGTATAATCAGCCTAATTAGGTTTGTAGTTAGAGGCACATAGGTCTGCAGGCGAGCTGTAGACACAAAACAGACAGACATTTGTTCACTACATCAACTTATACAGAAGACGCCAGGAATGATATTGACAACAATTATTTCACTGTTTTTAAATATTTCTAATTTGTAAAAATTAAAAAAAGTAATGATACGTTAAATGTCGATGAGGTTCCTACGTTATAATTTTATAGGTCTAACCATTCAATTAATCTAGATAAAACGATTCCTGAAATGGATGTTACATACAGATATGTTCATTTTCTTCAATTTCGTGATGGATATGTTACTGTATAAGTCAGAAGGACGGTAAAACCTAGGATTTACCGGTCAATCTGGACATTCACCGAGGCCGTCGGTAAAAGCTCAAAATGAAAAGTAAAATTGGACTTTTACCGGTGAAGTCTTGGTAAATGTTAACATTTCTCAACAGCGTTGGTAAAAGTCAGATGTATTCCATATAAACGAACGATTTTGGACTTTTACCTGGGCGATTTGGTAAATCTTTACATTTACCAGCATATGTTGGTAAAAGTAACTTTGAGTCACAGAATTCTGACTCTGACCAGCAGATGATGGTGGTGAAAGTTAACTAAACGCAATTTCCGACTCTGATGAAGGCCTTAATGGTTACTGTGTCCTCCATTTCCTCGCTTGCGGTGGCTTACACTTTTTATTACACCCTTCTCAGCTACATTTACCAAGAAGCCGTGGTAAATGTGCACATTTACCAACTGCGCTTGGTTAACGTCAGATGTTCCATCTTCACACCAGATATTTCTGACTTTTACCAACGCTGTTGAGAAATGTTAACATTTACCAAGACTTCACCGGTAAAAGTCCAATTTTACTTTTCATTTTGAGCTTTTACCGACGGCCTCGGTGAATGTCCAGATTGACCGGTAAATCCTAGGTTTTACCGTTTTACCGTCCTTCAGACTTTTACAGTAACAGATACATTAATCATGACATGGGAGAAGAAACCTCAACAGTTTGCAATTCTCATCACAACCCGAAGGTGGCAACATATACGCACACTTACAAGTGCTTCTCACAAAATTAGAATATCATCAAAAAGTTAATTTATTTCAGTTCAATATAAAAAGTGAAACTCATATATTATATAGAGTCATTACAAATACAGTGATCTATTTCAAGTATTTATTTTTGTTAATGTTGATGATTATGGCTTACAGCAAATGAAAACCCAAAAGTCATTATCTCAGTAAATTAACATTAACAGAAATAAACACGTGAAATAGATCACTCTGTTTGTAATGACTCTATAGAATATATGAGTTTCACTTTTTGTATTGAAGAACTGAAATAAATTAACTTTTTGGTAATATTCTAATTTTGTGAGAAGCACTTGTAGAATAATCGTGTTGTAGCCTTCTGATTGGACGGTGTCGAGTTCGGGAGGATTTTTTTAGAGGATGCACTCCAAAATATTTACTAATGCCTATAAGGACAATAATTAACTACTACCACGTCTCAGAAAGCTGAATTCTTTATTAGACAATATTAAAACTAAAACAGATTTCTCCTTAGTGCGGGACAAAAAAAGACAAATTGGCCCAGTGATACTTATAGGGGAATTATACTACTAATGATAGAAAAAGTATCACATGTAAGTGCAAAGTTATATCTAGTATAGTGGTCATGATCTTCAGAATTCAGCGCCTACATCGTAGTTTGTAGAAATTGAGAAATTGCCATCCCCACGTTTCGCTGTCTGCACAGCTTCATCAGGAGAATAAAAGGGAGCAGATTGTGATTTTTTTTAGTTTGCAAATTGCCCCTGATGAAGCTGTGCAGACAGCGAAACACATAGGGAGGTAGATTCTGTAGACCTCGACCACAATGCTACAACAAATTCATCAAAACGGCACACGCGGTTCATGAATTACGCACAAAGCAAACAAAGGTTTTTATTTTTATCTTCAACCATTTTTTTTGTTTTTTTAAACAAAAAAGCTATACGTTCCTCAAAAAGGTAATAAAAATTGTTGGCGCACAACACATTACTGGGGGGATGGGGTGCATTTGCAGAAAAATGTTGCTCCTTTTTAAAAAGTCACATTTAATCAATCAGTGAAAAAACATCTGAAAAAGCCACATTTAGGTAAAAATTTTAAAATTTACAAAACACCAAAAAACAAATATAGTTGTAAATCTGCCCCCAGCAGTCACTATACTATGGGAATGAATATTTTTTTCATATGATTAAAAATTGTAAAATACTATGAAATTGCCAAAAAAAAAAAGAAAAATAATAAATTCCAACAAAATTATTTTCTACTCCCCAAACCGTCAGATGATAAAGTGGAGGGGGTTTGTCCCTTATGAATAGCCCAAGGGTGCTGCAAAAAATAATTAAAAATTAACCTATATTCACCCCCAGGAGCTGCGCCTCCGCTCTCGTCATTGTGTCACCCGCCAAGTTTACTGTCACAAACAGCGCCACTGATTGACGGGAGGTAAGCACAGATTATTCTTTAATTTATGCAGTTATTAAGGGATTATCCAACAGTAGACAACCCCTTTAAGTATTATTTTAATTACACTATTTTTTATTTTTTTATTAAGAGGTTTTGCTTATTTTTATTTTATATTCCACACACTTACTCTACATAAAAATTAAAAAAAATCAGCCTAGGTACGAGTTATTCCTTGCCGCTCCAGCACTGTCTATCCTCTACTGCTCCCGGTCTTTCATTTCATAGCTGCAGCGTTGATTTCACGACTGTAACATGTGACTGCCACAGCCAATCACTGACTGACCACTGATCCCAGTGATTGACTGTGGTGGTCATGTGCTGTAGTCATGATGTCACCGCTGCAGTCATGTCAACAAAGTAGCAGCGGTGAAGAGGATGGGTAGTGGAGCCGCAGAGAGTTTTGAAAATTAACTTTCTTATTTTTATATGGAGTCAGCCTGAAGAGGAAAAAGAAAATAAACCTGAAAGCCCCCAATAATGGAATAATAAAGACATTTATGGAGATGAAGAATACAAATCTGTATGTAACATAGGGAATGATACAACATCGCCCTCTTGTGGCCACACCGAATACCTAACATTTACTGTCATTTTTTGTTCAAAATTAATATGGCACTGATGCCCCCTTTCTCTTGGGGTCTTCTACTACATACTTGTCTGGCAATTAATTTTTTAGAGGGTCATAAGGTGCAGAGGCAGATGATGCAGCCCAACGCTGGATCCAGAGGCCCCTCTGCCACATTACAAGACACCATTGTTATAGTATTACTATATATAGTAATGAATACGTCATTTTTTTAGCATAACAAAGTCACTTGCACTTTTCTTATATTTGCCGCACCATAAAGACAAAAGTATGTGCCCCCTCCACATTACACTCTTTGTAAACCCATAGGCATTACTGTACAGTCGTTCCCCCTTTGATGCTGTAAGAGCTTCTTATGTGAAGGATTTCTACAAGATTTTGGAGGCATCTGTGGGAATTTTTGCCCCTTCATCCAGAAGAGTCCTTGTGAGGTCAGATACTGATTTTGAGAGGAGACCGGGCTCACAATCTCCAATCTAGTTTATCCCAATGGTATCGAGGTCCGGGCTCTGTGCGGCCGCTCATGTTCTTCCACTAAACTCCCCCAACCATGTCTGTATGAAGCCTGTGCTCTGGGCGCAGTCATCAGGGACAGAAAAGGGTCTTCCCCAAACTGTTCCCACAAAGCTGGAAGCTACAATTGTCCACAATGTCTTGTGCCACCCCCTGATAACAGCCCATAGTATTATCCTCCTCCACCATCTGTACAGGGGGCACAGTGCAGTCAGGGGGTAACGTCCTCCAGGAATCACCAAATCCAGACTCCTCCATTAGACGCAGATAGAGAAGTGTGATCCATCACTGCACAGAACACGTCTCCTCCAGAGTCCAGTGGTGGCAGCTTTAGGCCACGTTCACACTTTGCGGGTTCCTCTGCGGGTTAATCCCGCAGCGGAATTGATAAATCTGCAGGGCAAAACCGCTGCGGTTATCCCTGCAGATTTATCGCGGTTTGTTCCGCGGTTTCCGCTGCGGGTTTCCGCCTATACTATTGATGCTGCATATGCAGCAATATGCAGCATCAATAGTAATGTAAAAAATAATAAAAATTGGTTATACTCACCCTCTGATGTCCGGATCTCCTCGGCGCTGCAAGCGGCTGTGCCGACAAGGACCTTCGTGATGTCACGGTCATGTGACCGCGGCGTCATCACGGTCATGTGACCGCGACGTCACCACAGGTCCTGTTCGGCACAGCAACTGAGACCGGACGCCGCGGGCAGCGCTGAGAGGTGAGTATAGCTTCATTTTTTATTTTAATTCTTTTTTTTACACCAAAATATGGTTCCCAGGGCCTGGAGGAGAGTCTCCTCTCCTCCACCCCGGGTACCATCTGCACATGATCCGCTTACTTCCCGCAACGTGGGCACAGCCCCATGCGGGAAGTTAGCGGATCAATGCATTTCTATGGGTGCAGAATCGCTGCGATTCTGCACCAAGAAGTGACATGCTCCTTCTTTTTTTCCGCAGAAAAGCCGCGCGGCTTTTTCCGCGGAAATCCGCAGCATGTGCACAGCGGGTTTTGTTTTCCATAGGGTAACATTGTACTGTACCCTGCATGGAAAACTGCTGCGGATCTGCAGTGTCAAATCCGCTGCGGATCCGCGGCAAAACCCGCAAAGTGTGAACATAGCCTTACACCACTCCATCCGACGCTCGCCATTGTGCTTGGTGATGTACGGCAGCATGCAGCTGCTCGGCCAGGAAGCTCCCGGCGGGTGCGCAGTGTTTGTGCTGACGTTAATACCATAGGAGGTCTAGACTCTGCAGTTATGGAGTCAGCAGAGAATTGGTGACTTTTCTGCCCTCTGCTCCTCAGCACTCAGCCTCCCGCTCTATAATGTTACAGGGTCTCCACTTCGTGGATGAGTTGAGGACTGCGCTGCTATCAGTGAGCTCTTTATCACAAGCCTGTTATATTTTAGTAAAGGCAGATGACATGGCAGGGGTCTGGAGGTTATACCGCCCAGGGGCAAGGGACCGGATGTTATACACCAGGGGTGGTGAGCTGGAGATTACACACCAGGGGGCAAGGGAACAGAGGTTATACACCAGGGACGATGGGCCAGATGTTATACATCATGAGGTGAGAGGCTGGAGGTTATACACCATGGGGCGAGGGGCCGGATGTTACACACCATGGGGCAAGGGGCCGGAGGTTATACACCAGGGGGTGAGGGGCTGGAGGTTATACACTATTGGGTCAGGGGCCTGATGTTATACGCCATGGGGAGAGGGGCCGGAGGTTATACACCATGGGGTGAGGGGCTGGAGGTTATACACCAGGGGGCGAGGGGCCGGAGGTTATACACCATGTGTCGAGGGGCCGGAGGTTATAAACCAGGGGGTGAGGGGCTGGAGGTTATACACCATGGGATGAGGGGCCTGATGTTATATACCATGGGGCGAGGGGCCGGAGGTTAAACACCAGGGAGTGAGGGGCCAGAGGTTATACACCAGGAGGCGAGGGGCCCGGAGGTTATACACCATGTGGCTACGGGCCGGATATTATACATCAGGAGGTGATGGGCCGGATTTTTTACACCAGGGGCAAGGGTCAGGAAGTTATACACCATGTGGCAGGAGACTGGATGTTATACATCAGGGGCAGGGGGCCAGATGTTATACACCGGGGGGGGGCTGGGAGCTGGAGTTTATGCACCAGGGGGCGAAGGGCCATAGGTTATACATCATGGGGCGAGAGTCCGGAGGTTATACTCCAGGGGCAAGGGGGCCAGATGTTATTCACTGAGGGTGGAGGGCCAGATGTAATACACCAGAGGTTACATACCGGGGATGGGGTGTCAGAGGGCGAGGATTGGAGGTACACCGGGGCAATGGGACTAAATAAAAACTCTGAATTCATTAACTATGTGTGTCCCGATACAGACAGACAGGACAGGAGCTCATTACTGGAGTTCAGATAATAGTTTGCTCTTTGATCTCATGGATCTGGCACGCTGTGGCAGACGCGGAGTAATTCCTGCTGATGAATCAGTGTTTTGCTCTGTCAGCTTTCTCCTCGCTGGGTTAGGGAAGGACACGCCAGGCTTTCTGCCAACCAAAGACTCATATTTCTGTGTTGCGCTTTCATCAGACCTTGGCAGAGAACACTAAGGTTCTGTAATGTGTTACAAGCATTTTTTTATATATATTCGCGGTGTTCACCTCAAAAATTTACAAGAAAATATCAAAATCATGCTGTCTTTATTTTGTACTTGCAACAATATAAACACATTTACGTAGCGAACATGCATCATTGAAGTGGATCTCCTGCCCACAGAAAAGAAACTTTTGGGGGTCAACAAAGCATCATCCACATCGGTGTCATCACGACAACCTACTTAATTTTCACTTTTATTTTTTTCACCAATCCCTCCAAAAAAATGTATTTTTATTTTGTGCCATTAAATGTTCAGAATTTTCTTGAAAATTAGAATAAAATCTATTAAAATATCGGCACAAATTTACTGTTGTGTGAAAAATGTCAAACAGTTTGGTAAATTTTTTAGAAATTTTCAAGTCTAATTTTTTAGCACTGTTTTTACATTCTTTGAAAAAGCGGACAGAGGGATTATAACAATGTGTCAAAATTTAGGTTTTAAAATGTGGTGAAAAATTAGGCAAAAAAAGGTTGAGAAGTCAAACAAAACGAGACGCCCAAAATTTATTTTCCAACAATAACCACCGTATTACATGTTATGTATTTTCAGATGATCCTGACTTACGGGGAAAATTTCTCACGATAATTTTCAGTTATCATTAATTAGTTTTGCTAGTTTCTGTGTTGCTGTTATTTGCGCCAAATTTACCAAAGTGTCACATGATAGTTGATAAATTTGTTGCACCTTTAGATGTAACAGCTGTTACTTTAGTTTTTTTTTGCCACCGTTACTGGAGTGAGTCTGCTTTTTTGTGACTTTTTCAGACTTTTTCAAAAAGTGCAAGGACAACGCTTAAAAACAAAAAGTCACCCGTTTTAGTGCAAAAATTACATACAACAAAGTCAGCATCTACAGCTCTGGCAAAAATTAAGAGACCACGGCAAAATGTTCAGTTTGTCTGATTTTCCTCTTTATAGGTATATTTTTGAGTAAAATGTAAATTGTTCTTTTAGTCTATAAACTACTGACAACATGTCTCCGAATTTCCAAGCAACAATTTTTGGGGTTTTTTTTCTGACAAAGAAAAATGGTCAAAATTAAAAAAACAACAACAGTGCTTTCAGACCTCAAATAATGCAAAGAAAACAAGTTCATAATCATTTAGAAACAACAATACTAATATTTTAACTCAGAGTTCAGAAATCAATATTTTGTGGAATAACCATGATGTTTAATCATAGCTTTCATGCGTCTTGGCATGCTTTCCACCAGTCTATCACACTGCTCCTGGCACAAAAATGTAAGCAGATCATCTTTGTTTGATGGCTTGTGACTATCCATCATCCTCTTGATTACATTCCAGAGGTTTTCACTGGGGTTCAGGTCTGGAGATTGGGCTGGCCATGACAGGGTTTTGATGTGGTGGTCTCTTAATTTTTTTTCTTGCCAGAGCTGTATTTAATGCTAGAAATTTGTTGAAAAATCCCTGATAACTTGCCCCTTAAGTTTACCCTAAGAACTAGGCGCTGTTAGTAAATCGGTCCCACTGTGTGTTCATAAAAATAATGTTTTATTTTGTGACACAAAATTTATTTTATTTAAATCAGGCATTAAAAGCATTGTCTAATACTAGAAAACCCCTTATTATTGGGTCATTCCACTCAGATGAAATGTAAATGCTGCAGTCAATCAGTTAACGTTGATTGGCTGCAGCATTCACATGACCACCAGGTGGATATTGATGTCAGGGGACTGAGGGAGGTCACAGCACTGAGAATGACTGAGCAGCACTGGTCCGAGAGGTGACTATGAATTTTTCACTTCCCTGGTCCCGCTAATAAAGGATTATTAACGGGACCAGGAAGGAAGGAGACATTGACTTCCACTACTCAGTGTGCTATCCGTATACTAACAGTGTTGCGCACTGACAGCACCCGAACCGATCATACATTTGTCTGATCGATCCTTTAGGGTGGTACATCCACATGGAGGTACAGGTAAGTCCTTATGCAGCTCCACCCCAGACTTTCTTAAAATTGATGCCGTTAAGGCCCATTTTTGATGCCAACAGAAATAATCCTTCTACATTGAAAATAAATATGGATATAATAAATCTAACAAGAGACCCTATAGTGCTCAAAACAAGATATAATAAATAGCTAAAAAAATATATCATACAAAATAAAAACAGTAGTCCATTATAATAGTCACAAAATCTTTTGGTCATGACTTGTTCTCTGCCAGCAGGAAGCGTGGGCACCGCCCTATTATCTCTTAGGTTGCTATAGGAGGAACATGGACATTTATTGATATATACAGGTCAATATATAAAAGCTGTGGGAAGATGGAGCTAGGTGTTTGTGCTTTGCTTGGGGGGTTTACAATATAGTTAAAGAGGATATATAACTTGCTAAAAAAATTTTAGTTAAATATCTCGTGAAAATCATTGAGCTCCCCTGATTCTGCCGCAATTTTCCAATTTGCTCTACTTCGCTCCATTGCAGAGATATTCACATTTGTTTGTTCTGGAGCGCAGTATGTGAAATATCTGCTTACAGTTCAACTGGGCGTTTCTTCTGACTCTTCTCTGGGGGGCGTGCACTTCTACTCATCCTGGAAAGACTGCTAGATCAGCTGCTGAGCTGTGAGTGGCAGAATCTGGGAGGAAGGAGTGGAAGAGCAAGTCCCCAGAGAAGACTCTGGGGAATCGCACCAGTTGGAATAAAAGCAGAGATTTCACATATTGTGCTCCAAAAGCAACAAATGTGAATATCTCTGCAGTGGAGCGACGCAGCACAAAACAGAAAAGAGCGTCAGAATCAGGGGAGATGAGGGATTTTTATAAGGTATTTAACTTCATTCTATGAGCAAGTGATAAGTCTTCTTTAAAGTAAATCCTTCACACTTTAGGTCCAATATTCTGCACTGAATATTTCTTTACACTTCTTCATAGTAGTGGGAGCTCTGTTTTTCTGATACGGGGTGAAGAAGAGTGCATATTTACCCCCTTTACCAGTTTTCAGTGAGCTGAAACCCTAAGCTCTTTAAAAAAAAAAAATGGTTGCCTTGAACAGTATACATTGCAACCGATTTGCTATAGATTACTCCAGTCTTCAATGCAACGCACGACTGGTACTAAGCTGCAAGCACTTAGTGGACGAGGAGACTCGGCAGTAGTCAAACTAAGCGGTTTTTTACATCTTTACGCCATATTATTCCAATTTCGGTAACAATACTGTCACATAAAGGATCTCACTTGGAACATTCTTGAGTAAAATAATAAAGCTACTCTTTAAATGGCAGCGTTAGCACCTTATGGCCATAGTAACGGCACAAAAGATCCCTAAGCAAAGATCTTCAGTTAATGCATTGTACAAAAATGACTGTCGGAAAATTGGATTCCTGAAAAGTATTAAACCATAAATAAGAAGTAGCACTTACACCGATATCACAAATCCTGGCAAGCAAGAATTCTTGTAGTGTCTTAAAGGGGTTGCCCGGATACTTAAGATTTTTCCTGAAGCCGCTAAGTATTATGTAAAATATTAAAAGAAGTAATAGTCACTTTACCGATCCCCTGCCATTTCCTTCCTGATGCTTAATGGTTTTCTTCTAACCGTGGAATAAGGGTCCCAATGCATAGCCTCCAGCAAAGCACCAACTTTCATGGATCTTGAGTAAAATTTGTTTTTTTTAGTCAGTTTTCTTATTTTTTTTTTTATTTTGGTGCAAATATTGACTTTTTTGTGCTAAATTCTTCAAAAGATCGGAGTGCGGTTAAAATGCAGCACCCCTGGTTAAATAAATCAAAGGATCAGGTGGACATAGAATGAGTTTATTGTCAGAGGTATAGAATATACAGAATATACTACAAACGATTCTGTATTCACCTGACTCGTGGATTTATTTAACCAGCAACGCCACATTTTATCCACACTTTGATCCTTTCCATCCTTTATTTTTTGTCTTTAAGCTTTCTTGCTACGCTTTAGTGCAAAAAGTCTCATGTTCAGCTAAAATATTATAAAATTTGGGCAAAAATTTCAGGTGTAAACTAGATTACTCCTGGGATGACATTTGCACAAAATCAGCCAAAATCATGTGGAAACACCCAAACAACAACGAAAAAAATAAGTTAAAAAATAACTTTAAAAAAAGTAAAAAAGGCGCAAATAAAAAATAAAATAATAATAATAAAAAAACGCACATGAAAAACCACAAAAATAAAAAGCTAGACAAAAAAATAATCCACAAATGCTATAAAAACTTGGCCTATAATCTTCTCATATAAGCCAAAGATATCTATTGGGTCCACCTAGGCTCAGATGCCACTGCAACCCATGCAAACAATGTCGTTACACCTCAGTATTTTCTGCTCTGCCTGGACAGACATGTGACCCCTGCAGTCAATCACCAACAGCAGGGGTGACCAACAGAGCAGGAAGTACAGACACTGCTGGGGGATTGGTGAGATTGTGACTTCTTTTATTATTTCACACTATTCTGGATGGGGTTTTTTTTAACTGTGAGGCTGTGTGCACACATTGCAGATTTTTCGTGTTTTTTTCGCTATAAAAACGTGATAAAAACGCATAAAAACGCATACATATGCATCCCATCATTTAGAATGCATTCCGCAATTTTTGTGCACATGATGCGTTTTTTTTCCGCAAATAAACCACAGCATGTTCATTAATTTGGCGTATTTTTTTTCAGGTTTCCCACTATATTATTGCATTGGGAAATCTCCAAGAAAAAAACGAAAAAAATCTGCAAATAAAAAACGAGCAAAAAACGCGAAAAAAACCGCATGCGGATTCTTGCAGAAAATGTCCGGTTTTGCTCAGGAAATTTCTGCAAGAAATCCTGACGTGTGCACATAGCCTAAGAGGGCAGACAACTCCTATAACTAGGTACAAACTGATCATACCAATATGTAATATTCACGGTGACTCCAGAACTGTACGTATGATAGTAGGAAAGCACAGAATCCTGGCAGGAGGTGTTACAGATGTCTGCTCCATGATGGATGACAGTGATGTGCCCAGGTTTAGCACCAGAGAATGGAGTTGGTCTTCAATAATCGGGTCACTTTTTTACTCCAGATGCTGTATTCAAATTGTAGGGGCCCATTGAAGAAGTAGAAGTAACCTATAATTAATAAAGTGTAAAGTTACCATGATAACCCGGCACAGACCTCTAGGGTCATGCTTCTGAGCATTAAAGACTAGCTTAGGTGGCAGCATGCTGCCTGAGTATTCAGGTAGTCAGCACTTAGGACTTAGGCTCATAGATAGAGGATTGCTCATTGAGACAACTCCTGTCAATCTTCTCTATGAGGGCAGATGGACATCACATAGTGACTCCAACTCCGCAGACTTAAAGGGCTTTGCATGGAGTTAAAAATATTGATGACTTATGAAATCGGTGGGGTCCGAAGACCGGCACCCTTGATGATCAGCTGTTATAGGTTCTGACAATAGCTGGATGTCCGACACCCAGCACCTCCACCGATCTTCTGAGGTCGCATGTAGGCATGTAGGCTATGTATGGAGCTGAACACCGTTGTAGAATAATGCAGTTTACCTCCTATTTCCATTCTGCTACGATGTTCTGCTCTGTACATTGCTTACACGTGACCTCAGAAGATCGGTGGAGGTGCTGGATGTCGGACACCCATACTCTCATGGATAAGTCTTCAATATATTTGTCCCGGACAACCCCTCTAAGGCCACGTTCACACATTCAGTATTTGGTCAGTATTTTTCAGACAAAACCAGGAGTGGAACAATCAGAGAAAAAAGTGTAATAGAAACACGTCACCCCTTCTGTATTTATAACCCACTGCTGGTCTTGTCTTACAAATACTGATGTAAAATACTGACCCTGTGAACGTGGCCTAAGATACATTATTAGGTATTTTGATTCACAAAATACAAATAGTATGATAACCCCATATTTACCATTTCTTCGATAAACCGCATCAACTTTTTCCCCAATACCCAAGAAGTCTTCTGCAATAAGCCTGGGGTATCCTTTATCCATTGTCATTCTTTCCTCATCATAGCTGGAGGAGATAGGAAACATGTACTTCATTTTTCTTTTAGAAATATTTGCAATCTGAGTTGGAGATTTTTTTGTAGGTGCCCTCCATTTTACCCGGTATTTCTTAGGTTAACCTGCACGGTATTCTTGTAGGCTGGGATGGCGCTGACCACTCAAGCTGCTGCACTTTACTTTTTTAATTTACAAAATGTAATTTTTTTAGACTATTAATGAAAAATGAAAATTTTCGTAATAAATTCATTATTTGGCAATCGTACACCCCAGCACACTAGCACTGTATCTGCCTCCACTGGACCTCCGGATGGTGGCCACAAAACTGCAATTCTAAGGCCAGTCTCACACGTCCAGATAATTCCGGTACCGGAAAAATCGGTACCGGAGTTATCCGTGTCCGTGTGTCCGTGTGCTCAAGTGGCACATCAGTGTGGCACACTTGCGGCAGCCGTGTGCCGCCCGTGTGCTGACTGAGGACCACACAGACCGTGCAGGAGACAGTGCTAGAGATAAGCGCTGTCCCCTGCTTTTGGTGCTGAAGCCGGCATTCATTCCTTCTCCCCAGCAGTGTTCGCTGGAGAGAAGGAATGAAAAATCAAGGTTTTTTTTATTTTTTTGTGTTTAAAATAAAGTTCCTGGTCACCTCCCGCCTCCCACCTCCTGTGCGTCCGCCCGCTTGCATTAAAATACTCACCCAGCTCCCGTGATGCTTCCTCTCAGCGCCGGCAGCTTGTCCTGTGTGAGCGATCACGTGGTACCGCTCATTGCAGTGATTACACGGTCCGCGAAAAATCACTGACATGTGCAGAGACACATTGATTTTAATGTGTCTACGTGTGTCAGTGTCTCCGGTACGTGAGGAAACTGTCACCACACGTACCGGAGCCACTGACGTGTGAAACCGGCCTAAAGCGGTTTTCCCTAGACAAGACCTAGCTCTTAGAAACAGACTAAAATGGTTGTCCAAGACTTTAACATTGACGGCCTAGCCTTAGAATAGCTCATCAACGTCTGATTGGTGTCGGTGCCACAACCAGCATCCCCGCCGATCAGCGGTGCGCGGTGTCAGCGGTGGATGAAACTGCTCATTTTCTGGAGCTTAACATTACAGCTCCATGAACTGTAGGGGGCACATACTGTATACAGTACCCGACGGTGGCCACTATTCCGTTAATGACCGAACACAGCTGATTGGTGGGAGTGCCGGGTGTCAAATTTAGACATATCTCTGATTTGTTTCCTCAGACCGCTCAGGCCAGACAAAAAAAATTGGACATGTGCACAGCCCCATCGAATATCATAGGTACGAGAGAAAACCAGATAGCACTCGTATGAGAAAATCGTCTTCTGCACGAGTCCTAACAATATATTTCATCATTTTGGGATCAATAAGAAAGTTTTGGCACAAGTAACGATGGTGGGTTTCTTACCTCCAATATTTGTCGCCAGTGAAGAAATAAGTTTTGCCATTTGCATCATTGTGGACAGCTGCGTCTATAGATTTCAGAATTTTGGGAAAACCAAGTTCATGCAATTTTTTGGGATAGTCGTCCATTATATCGTATCCATTCAGAGCCCAGAACTTTTTCCCTGGAACGGCAGGATGAAATATCTAAAACAACAGTCTATGAAAAATTGGGTTATAATTATTTTCTGCAGCTTTATTCTGCTCTGAAGTTTAATCTATGATGGATGCTTTTTTTATATATATAAATATAAATATATACTATATATTTTTATATATATATATATATATATATATATATATATATATATATATATAAATATAATGTATATATTATATATATTATGTATGTATATATATATATATATATATATATATATATATATATATATATATATATATATCATATTCCTAGTAGGATTTTTGTGGTTCTCGCATAAATAATAATTGGTGGCTTTCATGATTACCGGCAGATTTTACTAAATAGTTAGAACTTGAGAGCCAACCAGATCAAATCCGAATAATAATGCCCAACTATGAGATCGTTTTAAGGTCCGACCTGTTCGATCTCAATCAACAAAAATACGATTTAATTAATTAAATTTAATGGGTGTCAATTTTGATCTGTGCTATGTGCCCCCATCTGTCTTCAATTTACACCAATGTCAATAGATTTCTAAAACTCATTCCTTGAATGATGACATTGATGAAAAGCGAAGGTTGCTTTTTTAAGAAGAAGAAATAAACATGTTGACATCTTTGGGGTCTTTTTTTTAATTAAATGTATTTATTTCAAGTTAAAAATAATTATTGTAATTGGATTTCATTAAAAATGTTGCACCTTTTGACTTTTAAATGCACATTGCATGGTTGTAAAATGAGTTAAGTGAGAATCCAAGAGTGAGTTCCTTTTTGACAGAGAGTTTGTATCACTTTTATCTGTCTTTTTTGTGAGATGCTCTCTACATTGTGACCACATCAAAGTTCCGGTCCAACTTTCATATGGTCTGAGGTCCTAAATCATTTAAGAGGTTTTCAGAAAAATTAACAAATTAAAGTGATATTAACTCTTTGTCCAAATGAACTCACTCGTGGATTCTCAGTTAACTCATTCTTTAGCCAGCAATGTCCATATAAAAGTCAAAAAAATATAAAAAAGTTAAAAACTCCCTGTTAGAAGGCACTCACTGATGATATCTCCGTTAACTCATTCTGTAGCCTGCAATCTACTAAGAAACACACTGTTTAGCCATACGGTGCAAATTTTTTTAATGAGACCGAACAGCAAAACTTTTTTGCACCCGAAGGACAGAATTCCCATCCAGACTGACGGACATCCAGTCTTATTCAGCACTTTGTATGAAAACAATTAGGGTTTTTCGTCCTCTAAGGTTTTTGATAGTTGGTGAATTTTCTAGTTTTGGTTTATTGCAGAGCAGATAATAGTAAAGTTCACACTCACCTCTGAAAATGAATATCAGATCCTTCTGGGGGTTTTCATAAGCTGCGTCAATTTTGTTTGGAAGTTCAGGCCAGAAAGATTTGGTCAAAACTAACTCTGCATCTGTCATCTGTGGATGAAGCCTCCAAAAGAACCTGGACAGAAAAAAAAAATAGAAAGGGATTAGGGCTTAAATGGATTGCCCATGCTCTGATTAAAAATTTACGAGCAGCAGGTAGTCATGAAATCCTGTTCTTGATCATTGAGGAATATGATTGGCTGCAGCTGTCAGGTGATTGTAATATAGCATTACAGAGCCGGACCCGTTGCTTGCTGAGCCCAATAAGGCATATGGACAAGGGTTTTATCCCTGCCTCAATAAGAGAAAAATCTGAAACACAAGACCACAAAGTGCATAGTAGAGGGTCTAAAAATGAATGCAGAAAAGGGAATCTGTTCCCAAGTTCTTGCTACCTCCTTTAAGAACATCATAATGTAGAGACAGAGACCCTGATTCCAGCAATGTGTCACTTACTGGGCTGCTTGATATCATTTTGATAAAAAATCCTGCCTTTCTCTACTGCAGATCACCTAGTTCTCAGAATGCTGAGCTGTGCGTAACCCCGTCCACACCACTGGATTGGCAGCTTACTGTATATACTGTGCATAGGCAGAAAGCTGCCAATCAGTGGTGGGGCGGGGTTATACGGAGTTCATGAATACGGACCACTAAATGGCAACAGGCGTAAGCTAGTTTCTAGTCCTATAGTTGGAATCTCCTGCTTATTAAACAGTGATTTTATCAAAACGATAGCAAGCACCCCAGTAAGTGACACATTGTAGGAATCAGGGCCTCTACCCTTACATTTTGCTGCGTTCAGATTAGGTAGCAAAAACCTAGTGAAGGATTCACTTTAACTTATGTAAAAATATTTTTTACATGTCAAATGTGTCTATTGGATTTCAGTTTTTATTCATCATCTATAATGGGGCCAGGAATAATAGGTTTTACCGACCTGTCCTTGAAGATAAACTTTTCTCCTCTGAGTTCAGTGATTGCATCAATCTCTAGATCGGGGTCACACTTCTCAGGTGTTTTGGGGTGTTTTGGGTTTGGGTCTCTATCACCAGGTCCTGCAAAGTAATTACAAAAAAAAAAAATTAGTTGATATTTATGACCTAAATGAAACTCTAAATTGGGTAAATTAATTGTTTCTTCTAAAAAGAGGAATCCGGGCTTTGATTGACAACAACCTATCTGGATCAGGCCATGACAAAGATCAGCACATCTTCTGCCCTTGGTATGATATCTGTTGTGTGGGGGCATTTCAGTCCCGGCCTAATTTCTACAATCCTGTATGTGTAGGTTATTAGACCAGCCATTCGGAGAGGACCAAACCGGACACTATAACGTAGAAGCACAATGGCCATTCTAACGAGGCCTGAGCCAGATTTGCCGAGAAGTGCGGCATCTTGACCACAACATAAGATGCTACACGCACCGTAAAGTTCTTGTATTCCTTGTACATCGTCATCAGGAAGAATAAAGCTGGTGGTCTCTGCATAACTATAAACCGGATACATCAAGGACCCCGGATCTCTGGAATGGTCGAGCCCCAGAGCATGGCCGAATTCATGAGCAGCAACGATGAACAGGTTATATCCTGAAAACATGGCAAAAATCACATTTTATTATGATTTAACATACACGGAGTTAATCCTATACCTATATAATTTGTTCAAGAAGTTTTCCATTAAATCATCAGAAGTATCTCCGGCAATTTCATCTATTTCTCTACTCAAGAGTTCCTAAATAGAGGACCGTTTACTGGATTTATTAATTTAAGATGAGCACCGTCTCAAATTGCCGCTGATCCAATGATTCTGGAACAATTTTTCTTTTTCTTTTGAGCCCCTCCGTTCAAAAGTTATGCCCATAATGGTACAAATTTTCCCTTCTTGTGTCAAGAGGTCATAGTAGCATGTGGTCCGGACCCATAGGTCTCTCCCTCTCTGCACCCTACTCTATGGAGGGAAAGTCCATCAACTTGTTCTGTCCATGTAGGCATAGAATGATGCGATCAAGTCATTACATATCACAGCCAGTGGGGGGCGGTGCAGAAATAATGTGGGCAACACTGTGCATCAAAACGAGAGGAGACTTGTGAGGACCGCACTACTGTGACGGCTTTGCTAGGACACGGGCCCTAACTCCTCCTTGTCCAGACAAAAAAGTAGAGCGTTCCCAGTTCTCCACTAAGAGGACAGACAGTGGGAAATTATAACGGAGGGGGGATTCTACATCTTTTGAAAAATTACCAAAGGGTAGGGATTAGAGGTGAGAAATTTGATTCGCAGGACTCTGGCCTAGCGGACACATCAGTAGTCTTTGACCACCAGGCATGACCCTTGAGAATCCCCAGAGCTTCTTCTGATTAGTAGGCTTGGAGCAAAGTCATGCATGTATCTCGATGCAATGATGAAAAGTATCACGTACATTGTGTCTTAGAGTCTTAGGAGCATAAAGTTGAGCGAAAAGATAAGCAACACCTCAGTCCAGCAGCCGTGTTTGTAGTCTATCGGCATGTCATAGACCTGCGCTCCTGCTGGCATCCCGAGAACCTCTTCTAATTAATGAGTCCAGCTTGAAGCACGCTTGACATCATCCTGGGCCTACAAATCAGAAGAAGCTCAAGGAGGCAGTTTGCAGGACTCACATCCGGTGTCCATAGAGAAATGACGCAATCGCAGGACCAGGTTCCTGCAAATCGATTTCCAAATCTCTAGTAGGGATAACTATAAAATAAGGAAAAAAGCAATACCCACCACTAGTAGTCCCCACCCTTCTTATGGCCACCACCAGGAATGGAAGAGTTGGCATCCCGTCCAAAAGTCACCTAAGCTATGAGGACACCAACTGGCTGCATGGTCGGGTGACTGGTAGTCAGGACGCCATCACTTCTTGTCCCATCAGAGTGACAGCAGTAGAGCAGTGTGCGATTCTAGTGGTAGTTATTACTTTTATCTTTATTTTATAAGGTCCACACCATCTGTGAATTTTTGAAAAAGAGCAGAAAACCCCTTTAATAACAATTTCTAGTCTGGCGTTGTAGGCTGGGAATTCATAGGGTCTACTTTGGCCAATGATTTTCCCGGAACCATCTGATGAGGGTCTATAAATGTACTACACACAAACTTTACACCTGAACTGTATCTGTTACCTTTAAAGTCGTTTGTGAAGGTTTCGTCATCGTCAAAGTGCGTGTCTCCTCCAATTCTTTCTCCAGGGGGAAAGGCATGAGCGAGCAAACCATTAGGACCATCAAAAGGGTAATAATCACCATGCTCTAGAAAGAGATAAAGACATGTATATATAACACTGTGAGCTGGGTGGGGTAAAAACAACATCAGTTGAGTTTTTAGGGGGCGACTAAAAGAGATTTTCTGAGTTCTTGCTGTGATAAAGTCACCGGTTAAACCCGACTGCTATTCTAGAGGCTATTCTCAGTCCTCTCTGCCGATCACTGCTGGCTTGGCTTCATCGATGATGAGCCTTGTACCACATGTGACCACTGCAGACTGGACTTAAGGGTACACATTTTATGCCCTTTGATAAATGTAACAAAAACTCGAAAAATCTCTTTAAATGCTATGCACACCTTTGCGCATGTTTTATTTGTCATTTTCAAGATATAATGGGCAGCTAAACAACTCTCTAAATAATGTTCATGCAATTTTCTAACATTTTGCGGCTGCACGATGTTTGTAAGTCCTTTATCTAGCTGGGTGATCTGCAAAATCCACTACTTGGAGAGTAGGGAAACTATGTACAGGCTCAGAGAGGGCAGGGAAATCGGGCTACAGAAAAGGAGGAAATCGCATGAAGAGGAAATAAGCGCAGGATAGAAGCTGTGCTGATATATGAGATAATCAAGAAGGCAGTATCCTGCATACACACAGAACTCACATCCAGCCTATATTACTGGGAGAGACAATCCTACAAAAGAAAAATCTGAAACTTGGGTCTGAAAATGAATGAAGGATGCCCAACTCCATTTTTTTAATTATTTATTTAACGTAATAAAAATATTTTTTCCATGTCTATGGCCTTTAAAGTGACCATCCATCATGAGTATCCTATATAGTCACCCTGTCTGGTGCCCTCCATTTGCCTCCTCTGCTTTTTATATCCCACGACACTGGAAAGGTGGGGAGGCATGGTTACTCTTGTATTGTAGCATTCAGATGGACATTTTAAGGGCAGAATGCAACCAAACTCATTTAGGGGATGTCCACCTTTGGGGGCAATTTTTTTTTTTCAATTCAAATGCATGTGTTTAGGGCTAAAAATCATTTTTGCTTCTGGGTTCCATTAAAATGGTGCACTTTTATGGCCTTTGGTGCACTTTTAGTGGCCTTTGGTGCACTTGTATGACCTTTGGTGCACTTTTATGACCTTTCGTGCACTTGTATGGCCTTTGGTGCACTTTTATAACCTTTGGCACACTTTCATGGCTTTTGGTGCACTTTTAGTGACATCTTATAGCCACTATGTTGCACTGTCTAATGATGACTGCTGAATGGGTTCTGATGGTCTGATGTCCACAGTCCGCATCAAAATTGAATGTACAGGAAAACGAGGAGCTTTTAAAAGCCAAATGGTGTAAAATCCTTAATAAAACTCAATGGCAAAAATTATTTTCAGCTCAAAATACATGCATTTAAGAAAAAAGAAAAATTTTCCCCAAAGGTGGACAACCCACTTAAGCATGTAATTAGATATTGGCGTCACAGCAGGCAAATTGTGTTGATCCAAAACGCAGTCAGATGACTTTATTAGGAGGCAATTCCCTAATGTACTTTAATATATACCTAATGGTAATTTTCATTGCTTAATAGCTACTTACCCATTTTTCCAAAGGAAACCATAATATCGGCAGTGCCGGACCGCACTCTGGTGAAATTCAGTGGGGTGACATCACTCCATACTTTCAATGCTTTTTTAATAGCTCTGTCCACATCTGCACGTGGTAAATCGGGGGTGTAGTTGACAATTCTAGGAACATAAAAAATAAATTGTGTATTAAGTCAACAAATATTTCCAAACAGGTATATAGGAAGAGGAAATAATCACGGAATTGAAACCCTATGCCGTAAGATGAGTTTTCTAGACTTTATGTAAAACAATAATTTGCAAATACAAAGTTATACAACTTTCTAAAAAAAAGTAGGCCATATTGATTATTGCATTTGCACCTTTTTGTCTCGTTTTTGGTGGTTTATTTTTACCAGTTTTTCACTTATGCCTTACATTTCCTTTAATTTCTTCCATTTATTTTAAATTCAATTTCATATGTTTTTTCTGGTTATATTTTTTATGTTCACCATTCTGGGCAGCATTAGGAGTTTGCAGATGTTTTAAAAAAATAGAACAGATCCCAGGTCATTTTTTTGTCATTTATTTATTTATAGTGCAGGCGCCAGCTGATGAATACTCCTATCAGAGCACCTGCTCTAGCTGGTAGCGGTGACAGCAGGCGTAGGCTGATTGGAGTAGTACTGCCATCAACCGAAGCCTGTGACAAGAGGTAAACTTTTTACCTCCGGTCACAGCTGCTGGCTCACGCAGCTCTTGGAGCCAACGGTGTTTCTCCCGCTGTCATGCAAATGATAGCATGGGAAACACCAGATGTTTGGGGTCCTGAACCGGCACAGTGACACAGACTTCCTGGAGAAGTCCGTCTTCAGGGTCCGTGCCTGAACAGTAGGTGTTCAATACGGACCCCGAACTTTATTGTTTGGGTTCGCCCATCACTAGTCATAAGCTTCAATGATGGGAAAAATCAATTTTAGATCTTCCATGAGCTAATTGGCCATCTGAGATTGGCTGACAATACAAAACAGCAACATTTACATGAGGTTCTCCATCAGTTTATCACTAATAGACAGTCTGTTTGAGATCAAGGTCGAAAAGGCTTAGAATTACTCAAACTACACATTCAGTTCTTATTACTGCCATATTGATCAGATTTCTGGAAATATAAGTATGGGTGGAGATATGGATGGGTCACCATACAGATGAGATATATACAGAGCAAGGGACGTGGATATAGAGCTACCTGTAGGTGAGATTGTATCTGGGCCATTTTAGTTTCCTTGGGAAGAAGTTGTATTCTCCGATATCTGGGACCCCACATCTCGGCTGTTTCATAATGTCAAGGGTTTCTTCATCCAGTTTGCCTGTTACATCCAGGCCAAAGAAGGCTTGCATCTCTTTTAGCCGGGCAGTCACACTGTTGACTCCGCTTTTTCTCAAAATCCCAATGGGGTTGGTTGAAGAACTGTACAAGGTGCTTAGATATTTCTAGAATGAAAGGAAAAATTAACTTGATGATGATGGAGAAAAATGTGACTTTTTCGTATCTTTTATGGTGCGAGCCAAATTTATTAAACACACATTTTGTTGGACACGGTTTAGCGTTGCAGATGTTTATAGACAGATTTATCAATAGCAGCTTTTTCAATAGTCTCAAAAAAGTCACAAAGTGACTCCTAAAGGAAGAAAATTGCATAAACTAGAGTAAAAGTTCTAAAGAGAAGGGGGTCCTGCATTATCAGGGGCACCTTTATGTTATTTTTTTTAGTGTAAGAGATAAGTTCAAAATTTTTGGGTTTTACACCAAATTTACAAAGTGTGGCACCATGTTTGTTAAGCAGCTTCTTTCCGCTCTGCTGTGTTGACAGGGCGTGACTGCTGACTTCATGCTGATTGAAAGCTGGCACCGCGTTGCTAAACAGCAGGAGGCCGGCTGTCAATCAGCATGACACCAGCAGTCATGCCCAGTCGACTGAGCAGCCTAGAAGAGGAAGAGCTGTTCTGTTGACGTGAAGCCGCTGAATTGCCGACAGGGGCAATGTTACCGCTCTGAGACAGAGCTGGGTAGAACAGGCAGAAAGTTGCCTCTGTTAGCAACTACCTGCTTATTAGTTTTTAGACTGATAGTAAAAAAAAAATATAAAACTCTAAATAGTCTCCTTAAGTATCAAATTTAGTTCATTTTCCTGCCCCTAAAATCTAGTGCAATGTTAATAACCAGACTTATGTGTCATTCAGTGGTCCATTTAATAATTTAATGGATAGAACATGTAGTTTTTAGGGATTTTCATGTGTCTGTTTTTTTGCAGACAAAAAAAAATAATCTAATTAATGGGATTGTCAAAATAAAAACAACAGCACATTTATGCATCTCTGTGTCTCCCATGTGCCGTCTCTTTTTTACTGCTTTTATGGAATAGCAATACTAGAAATTTGTATTCTTTTATATCAAATGGATGACACAATGGTGGTAAAAATGGACCAAAGATGGGTGAAATTCAGATTCAGCACACTAATGAAAAACGGTCCATTTTTTTCTAGTTTGCAAAAAAAAAAAACAGTCTGAATAAGGCCATTGGGTGAAGGGTGTATTGCGCTAATTTTTTTGCTCTGATTCGTGGAAATCCATTACAAAGTAACACACACGACATATACACGCCAAACCTTGCAGGTATTTTGGAGTAAAAAGGGTGGCAACCCCAGCCACTTCACCCCATAGGATGTCAATCAGGGGCGTAACTACAACAGGTGCAGGGGTTGCAATCGCACTCGGGCCCTGGAACCTAGGAGACCCTAAAAGTCCCTTTGGCCTATAGAAAAAGACTAATGCTATTAAAGATTTAAAATCTTGGGGGGCCCAGTTGGAGCTTTCGCATCGGGGCCCATGAGTTTCAAGTTGCGTCACTGATGTCAATATACCTTAAACGGCAAAAATAGGCAGAATCTATAAGAGTAGGGTTACCTGTGCAAAGCGGAGATCTTTCTCCGAGACTTCAGAGCTGTCCTCCACGGGGATGGGGATGGAGAAGCAAAAGCCGAAGCTGACCACCAAGAGAATCACGGCTGATGTTGTAGGCATCATGTCTGGTTGTTATGCCCTGAACCTCTGGCTGGCTGCATATGAGCCTCCTTATATAGCGTATGAGCCATGAGTCACTCCATTGAGACATGCTAAAACTTCTAACCAGTGGACGGTAAATATGATTACTCCCAAATCCCCCCAGAAGGCATCCTGGTTTGTGGTATGGAACAGAAAAACTTCTACATCTGTGCCCCGCTGCTAAGAGGTGATTGCTAAGTAAACATGCCCTCAGCAGATTTGTGTGTGGGAAGTACTGAATTGCACAAAGTGCCACACGATGCGGGGATTTATTCATTAGTTTGCAAAATGAATTTTTTTACTTGAAAAGTTAAAAGAAAAACCTCGGAGAAAGATTATTGTGGGCAACTCTCCGTAAGCGAGAATAGTGTCCAGACAGCAAGTTGTCCAAGCTAACAGGAAGTTAGAAATAAATATGAAATAAATTATATTAGGTAGTTAGACTTATAGATAGATGCGAGATATATAATAAGTTATGAGATACCCAGACTCGCTTCTTTGATATCTCCCTATATCTCCACATTCTGCCGTATTCATCCTGTGGACGCACTGGTGATAAAGGAGATGTTATGACTAAAATCGCTGGTCAAGGCAGACTCTATCCAGCCAGATACTGTATATTGGTGTGGCTGGTGCTCAGTTGGCCAGAATTGTTGTGTCGCTATCCTACAGCTCAGCAGCGGCCAGTAGGGCAGCGCCACACCCTACTTAAACTTCCAGCATACTGTTAGGTGTTGCCAGCTATTGTCTGGCTTTCCTAATTTTCTAGTGCTACTTTGTTCCTGATTCTGAACTGGCTAGTGACATTGCCCAACATTTTCTCTGTAGTACATCTCAATTCTGGCCTTGGCTTGTCTGACAGGACTCTTGATTGACCTCTTAACCTTCTGACCCTGGCTTTACCTCTGACTTTTTTTTTTCTACTGTTTTTGTAGCTGGATATGTCCCTTCTAATCCTGAACTGTATTTGTTTGACAGTTTTTGCCTCAAACTCGCTCCTGTAACCAGCAGCTACTCCATAGATGCAACCCAAGGGTCCCCTTTGTAAGTCTAGGTTCCTATATAAGTTTTAAAGCGTTAAGGTCAGGGGTTCCCTTGAAATCTTCTAGACTAATTTTCCCCAGGGGCCACATGAGAGCCTATGATTGTAGTGGAGGTCTGAAGCCAGGATCAACTGGCCTTGTACCTTGCACTCAATGGACTGTCATCTTCCTACGCTTGTCGTTACCTCCTCTCTGTGTGCGTGCCACATGTGGGGTAGTGACTCTGGAAGATCTAAAGTCACAGCTGCTATTATCCCGGCAAGTCATCAGAAGGGTGAAACTCTGTAATGTGCACCATCTTGGGTACTGTGCTGGGACTGTTCTGTGTTATCTGCCTGTTTTGTGGTTCAATAAAGTATAGCCACACTGTTTTACCCTCACCCTGTGTTGTCTGAGTAGTGTTACACCCACGTTAAAGGGAGAGTGGGCGTTCGGCGGGACGATCTCTGTTCCATGCAGTTTCGGCTAGCAGACCCTGTGCGCCCGCCGATCCCCCCGTGTCTCCAAGGATGGGCAGGGTTTGCTAGAGTTGTAGACACTCTTTGTAGCCATATATTGAAGATGGGTATTTCAAAATCAGAGAAATCCAATCTTTGTAGAAGACACCTGTTTTGTCATTTATATACCGATTAGTTCTTACCCATACGGGAAAGTGTTAAAGCATTCATAAGGTTTGGGAACTCCCCATGAGCCGTACAGCAATCAAGAGGAAGGGAATGGAGGAAGAAGTCTTAACCACATCCCAATTAGTAACAACCATGGAATATCATAATGTTCTCACAGAGCTTATAAAGAAGCATATAAACTTCATATAATGTGGACTCATTCGCACCAGACTGGGGGGTATAATGTATTGGGGTTCATTGCAGGAAGCAGAACGATGATTAACGGGAAGAAAAAATGTTAATTCCGCATCCTAACAGGCTCCGAGTCTGAGCAGACATCTTGTGGGGACGGCTATGTTCGGACTGGCTTAGTATGTAATCACTGAGATTGTGTGAAAAGTGATGCAGATGAAAAAATTTGGAAATTCTGCGGAATACTTTCTGTAAAGCATAACTTTATACTAAGTGTTTAGTTTTTTTAAAGGGCTTTGAACTTTGCAAAAAATAAATGAGTTTCTAATATTTCTTTAAAAAAAATTCTCCTTAAAGAGGTCTTTTATTAAGGAATTTTCAAACAAAAATTTATTTTTAATACCTGTGTATTCCAGTGTATTATTGCTAGAATTACGGCCAAGTAGACATATGCATAAGACATTCCTAGATGTTTCTGTTGGACCCACAGCTGCTGGTTTTAACATCAGCCCTTATTGTTGTGTTAAGGACAGATTGGCGATCAAAAGGCATAAGGAGGCTCCATCTTTTATTTTCATCACATAAATAATGTGGGTAAACCATGAGACTTTAATTTATAGTATGGAGGAAAAGCCAGGATGCCTACAACTTGGTTGTTAGGTTGCTGCAAAAGCATAAAGGAATAAAAGTCTTCTGGATGAAAATACGGAACATTGGGTTGAGTCTGGTGCTGGCCGGGGAACACTTAAATGGTGTCTGATGGTGGAAGGTAGGAGACTATATAGGTTGTAGGTTGTCGAAATTCTGGGAGTGTGCAGAATTTCTACATGACTTGCTTGACCTAAGTGCACTGAGTTTTAGTAGCAGTTAGGCCAGGGCCTTGGCTATCTGGAGGAGAAAGTTGGTACCAAATGGTGAGTTGGGGGACGGAAAGGTTGTAGCTGAGGATATGGTGGATAATAAGTTGGGAGACATGACGTAGAGACCTGTATGGAGGAGAATACCCCACATTACACATCAATGCTGAGGTCAATATTCTTTCACAGTGTATAAGGGTTTATACTGCCAGGATTTGAGTCAATCACATCCTCCTATGGGTGATAGATTGGATACTGCTATATTATCATTTATGGTGCTGACTGCTATTGAGCAGTTACTAGTACTGCAAAATATCATGAAGTAAAAACACATATTGAATAAGTCCATAATAGAGTGTCTTTCTCCTGAAGCAAGTGCATGACAAAGACACTCATCGATGACTTTGGGGCAATATGGTAATGCAGCGCCCCAGGGTCCTGGCCGTTGCAGTAATGTCGCTCTCCCACCAGGGGGAGTGATGTTACGTCTGATTGCACTAAAGGAGTTCACCTTGCCATGTATCACAGTCACACACTACACTTCACACTGCGGCCACCAGGGGGAGCAAAAGGTCCTATCTATTAGGCCACTCCTCACACACGGGTAAAACTGGGGGTTAGATAGGAAGTTAGCCAGAAAGCTGACTGGGGAGACCCAGGGAGGACCTGTCAGGGGTGGGATCCTGACAGTGGCCTAGCACGAGATAGAACGTTATGGAGCTGCAGCTGCACCCTATTGCGGCAGCATCCCAAGAAACGACAAGAAGCGAAGTACCGTATATTGTGGAGAGTGAGAACCGAAGTCACAGCACAAGGAGATAATAACGGGAGGAGTCCTGCCCCGAGATCGGCAGCCTCCTTCCAAGGCGCGTAGCCGGTGGCTGGAACACCGAGGGAGAATTGACTCTATGCATTACTCTAAACAACGGCAGGACAGTTAATTCCAAGTTGGCTGCCCAACCTAAATACCTAAGAAGACACGGAGGCAACTGTGGGAGAGGGGCGTCTCTAGGGTCCCTATAAATTAACTCCAGGCCTACCCCGTCATACGGGTTGTCCTATCCATACCATCTGGGGGACAGAGAGAGAGAACATCAGAAACATCTACAAAGGTTGTGAGGACTTTTCCGTGGTGCTCAGCAGGGAGGTACTACAACACACAGGCGCTAGTAGGAAGGCTACAGATTTCCTCCTGGCTAAGGGGACTCTGGATGTGCCTTCGGACCGGCCGGACTCAGTCTGCCCTGTGGACGGTACTCTGGACTGTGGACCCTGAAGTCTTCAGTAAAAGGTAAAGAGACTGCAACCTTTGTGTCCTCGTTATTCATCGCGCATTACAACATCCTTCATTACCACCTACTCATCAAGGGAAGCCCTGGGGACATACTTCACCTGTGGGAACGTATACCATCTAGCTGCCATTCCATCACCCCAGTGGACCCCTAGCAGCGTCGGTCATCCTGACCGAACACCACAGGTGGCATCACGAACACTTGACAAATTACACCTTTAATTGGGCGCCCCTCAGCAGGGCCACGGACCGGGTCGGGCCACCATGACATCCCCAGAACTGAGGCAGACGGACCCAGTACCGAGTACCCCACTGCCCTGCGCCTGGGGGCGATCCAGTAATATCACTTGATGTCGGTCATGCTGTTCTGAAGGTATTTTCTATATACTTATATATAAGTAACATGATTGGTGTGTCTCAGTTTAAATATCCTGACTGTGCACAATGTAGCTGACCCCAGATGAAGGATTAGGCGAAACACGTGTAAGGATAAGCTGGCTATCTATGTTCAGGGGCTTCCTATTAATTTTTCACTCAACCGTTTCCTACTTTGTATTTTTACTTGCTATTTGTGTAATAGTTCAATAGTGGATATTTTATAGATCCCGTTAGGGGGTTTATATAAACACTAGATGGTGGCCCGATTCTAGCGCATCGGGTATTCTAGAATATGTATGTCCACGTAGTATATTGCACAGCCACGTAGTATATTGTCCAGTGATGTAGTATATTGCCCAGTTACGTTGTATATTGCCCAGTGACGTAGTATACAGCACAGAGCCACATAGTATATTGCACAGCGACGTAGTATATTGCACAGCGGCGTAGTATATTGCCCAGCCACGTAGTATATTGCACAGCGACGTAGTATATTGCCCAGCCACGTATGTCACAGGTTAAAAAAATAAAAAAATAAACATATACTCACCTTCCGCAGGCGCGTTGTAGTTCTGTCGCCTGTGTGGGGTGCAGGTGGCAGCTTCCAGTCCCAGGGTGTGATGACATCGCGGTCACATGACCGTGACGTCACGGCAGGTCCTTCTCGCGCAGGCGCACAGGACTTGTGATGACGTCGCGGTCACATGACCGTGACGTCATGGCAGGTCCTTCTGCCATACGATCCTTGCCACCGGAACGTGCCGCTTGCATGGACCGGTCACCGGAGGATCGCGATGAGCGGGAAAGGAGGCGGAAGGTGAGTATATAATGATTTTTTATTTTTTTTATTATTTTTAACATTAGATCTTTCTACTATTGATGCTGCATAGGCTGCGTTAATAGTAAAAACTTGGTCACACAGGGTTAATAGCGGCGGTAACGGAGTGAGTTACCCGCGGCATAACGCGGTCCGTTACCGCCGGCATTAACCCTGTGTGAGCCGTGACTGCGGGGAGTATGGAGCGGGCACTGACTGCAGGGGAGTAGGGAGGGACTAATCAGACTGTTGCTGATTGGTCGCGGCAGCCATGACAGGCAGCTGGCGCGACCAATCAGCGACTTGGATTCCATGACAGACAGAGGCCGCGACCAATGAATATCCGTGACAGACAGACAGAAAGACGGAAGTGACCCTTAGACAATTATATATATAGATTAATTTACTCTTTTCTTGAACATAGATGAGTCTGTTCCCTTATTTTATTTGCATATTGTTATCTATGAAATTTAGAAGCCTTTTTATAGTATCTTGGTGTCATCATTAGCTATGTACAGTATAGGCGTTTTTAGATATCGAGAATGGGTTAAAGAAACAATATTAGGTTCATTAATTGGCCTATATGTCCCAAGGTAAGCTATTAATAAATGCCAGCAGGGTTGTACTGGCTCACCACACAAACCAGGACTCAAAGGCAAACCCAATTTAAAGCTGTTGGAAGCAAATTAACTACTTTGAGAGAACCATTATGAAGTTTGTTAAAGGGGTGTACCAATTTCAGAAATCCCTGGTTCCTGACTGTAGTATGAATTAAAAAACCCAAACTTTTTTTTCTCAACCTTCTCGGGTCCAGGCAGTGGAGCGCCCCCACACCGCCGCAGGGCCGAGGGGTACCCGGAGCCGGGCCTCTGGGTCTCAGTCCTGGAGTTGTCACGGTGGCTAGACCCGGTCCGTGGCCCTGTCTGTCAGTGGGGGACGTCCGGTGCAATAAGTGGTGTTGTAACGGTGCAGTTGTGGGGTGCAGGTCGCGGTAAATAATGAGGACACCAGGTTGCAGTCTCTTTACCTCTTTACTGGAGATCTCTGAGTCCTCAGTCCAGAATACGGTTCACCAAGCTGCGCAAGTCCGGCCGGTCCAATGGCACCTCCAGAGTTCTCTTCACAGGTGGAAATCGGTGCCTTCCTTCTTAGCGCTATGTGTTGTAGTCCTTCCCTGCTGTGCTTACGGAAAGTACCCCACAACTGTTGTGTCTGTTTCTTAAGTTCCCTCACAACTCGATTAAATGATGTTCTTCTAATCGTCCGTCCCTTCCTGATGTTACAGTTAGAACGGCACCCGTTTGTCGGGTAGGCCTGGAGTTCTTCCGGGACCCTAGAGACGCCCCTCTCCCGCAATTGCCTCCCAAGACTTCATAGGTGATATGTGTTAGACAGCCCGCCTTAAACTGACTGTCCTGCCGCTGTTTAGAGTATTGCTTGAAGCTGAATGTTATAATACTCCCTCGGCGTTCCGGCCACCGGTAGTGCGCCTCAGTAGGGTGTTGCTCCGGTCTTACAGCACGACCCCTACTGGAATTCTCCTATCGCTTGATCTCGTTTCTCACTCAGCACAATCTATCTCGCTTCTAGTCCTTTCTTGGGCCCCGCCGCTTCCCGGAGCTGGCGCGGACCCGTTACGTTCTTTCCAATGCCAAGCCTCTGTCAGGATCCCACCCCTGACAGAGACCCTACTGTCTCTTCCTCCACAACACCCTCTGCCACTAGGTGTTGCTTCGTCCAATCCAGTCAGCTTTCTGATCTAACTTCCTGCCTGACCCCCAGTTTACCCACTATGGTGGGGAGTGGCCTAATGAATAGAACCCTTAGCTCCCCCCGGAGGCCCGGCTGTGAAATGTATTGGTGTCTGTGATACCTGATCAGATGAACTCCTTCAGTGCCATCGGACGCACCATGGCTCCCCATAATGGCGGAGCCACAGTACTGCAACGACCAGGACTCTGGGGCGCTGCACTCCCCCCTGGTTAAACACAGTACTCCGGGACTGGGAAGAAAACAACAATACAAGTTAGCAAAAAGACATACAATTTTGTTGAGTGCAATGACAATAAGTATACTTGAACAGGCTTCCCTTTATGGGAGGTAAGGACACTTGAACATTACAAACATGGCAAACATTATAAATTACAGGTTATAAATAACTCCCGTTACCCAACCGGGTATTCTACTAAGTGCAAGATTGTTGAACAATAATTTAACTTTGCCTTTAAGGACATACACTCTTAATCCACTAAAGACCTTCCTATAATCACATTATAAGGTATTTTAACTTTTCATTCTCCTTCTTTGGATCTGCAGGACCGCCTGTCCTATCGGCACCAGACCTACTGCCTCTCCTTTCTATTACAGGACCGCCCCGTTCAGCCAGGGCCTACTGCCTTTTCCACTACTATACACAGTATAGAACATAACTTTTCTTTCAGTTTGAGAACACTGAGCCGGCTCTACTTGGCTCCTATAAGGACTCACCCTCTAACCCTTACGGGTTCACTTTCTGTCCTTAGTAACACATTACTAACTTTCGATGGAGAACGCAGGGTTTACCTTCTATCCCCCCTTTTCTTATCAACATTATCAACTATCTTCTTCTCACAACATTAAACTTTCTCATTATCTTTCTGTCTACTATGCATGCTGGACACCACGTCTATCTCTACGGGCCCACTGCATCCTTCTTCTATCTTTCACCTTTTACTTCTCAGAACACATTATCAATATTTCTTCACATTTAACCAGTCAAACACATATAACTTTTCTCATATAGACATTATCAGCATTTTCTTTCATTGACATTATTGCTACCGGTCTTAAAGCAATATCACCATTTACGTGCAACAAATGAACATCCCCTTTAAGAGGGGACCAAATCTCTGTGAGGTAGCGCATCTTCTCAAGCTACCAGTCCATACTCATCAAAGGTTCCAGTGCGGTATCTTCGCAAAGAGTTCTTGTTTAAGTAAAACCAGTAGGGAGCGCCTTTAATAAGGTGCAAACTATATACAAAAGAGTTCGGATCATGCATTGTTCATGATTCAGCAGTTTTTAAAACTTGTGCAAAACTTGAAAGACAACCAAGAAAACAAAACAATAGGGATCCCGGGTCAACAAAGGGATCCCTTTAAGAGTTAACCCTTTACGGGTATAGCAACAAAGTAGTGGAACAGTAACTATTTACAGATTCAGGGTATCGAGGTTTATTCTTTTAAGTCTGGGGGCGGTCTCCGTGAGTACTGCCCTCCTCCCGCCACCACATAAAGGGCATCAGCACCCTGGATAGGGGTCTGGGTACTCACGGTTCTCCTCGGAGTGATGGTCCGCAGACACTTGGCACACAGGGAGATCGGGGGAATGGCCGCAGGTCTTGGGGAATCATCAGGGGGTGGTAGTGTCACTTCCGGCTTGTATTTACGTACATGCAAGGCATACCACCCTTTATCCCCCCAGTGGCGGGTATACTTAACTCGGTCTCCTGGATAGAGATCCCGGCCTGGGTGTCCCTCAATGAGATGCGCCTCTACATCCCGCCGGTTTACAAACACTTCTAAGGCGAGACCGGGCTCCTTAATAAAGCCCCAACCTCCCTGCATCCGGAAGGTGTTGACCACGCCATATCGCTGCGGACCCCAATTCTCCTCAGTAGCCTGCCTGACTTGGGCTTTCTTCTGAAGGTCTTTCTCCCGCTCAGCCTGACGTCGGAGCTCCTTCTTGCGGGCCCACTCCTCTTCTTGCTGCCGTAGCCGTTGGCGGTATTCCCTCTGGCGGATGACCTCGACACTCTCCCCCTCCTCCTGGGCATCCCCTGGGAACCCCATCAGATTGGTAGTGGCCGCGCGGGTCCATTTGAAGGTTACCCATTCTCCCTGGAGCTGCGTGGGTTGTTTAATGGGCTGTAGGGGGCGATCGGCCGTCTGCAGAGTTTCCCAGGGCCTCTCGCATTCAATGCGGCTACACACCCGTCCGGGTGGTCGTGGTGGGGGCGAGTCTACATCCACCAATAGGGGTTCCTCAATCGCCACGCCCGGGTTGGCGCCGTTACCTGCTCCCGCCGCATCTCCGGTGTCGGTCTCCTCTGTAGTCGGTGGTGAGAGCGACGCCTGGTGCGGCTCCTCGCCAGGGATGGTTGCTCGCTGGCACAGACTCCGGAACTGCCGGCACAGCTCCTCCACTTCCGCCCCGAGGATTTCCTGATTAGTGATGCAGCCTGGTAAAGATTCCGCCGGCTCCCATTGGTAGAACCTGGCACAGGTCTCCTCTCCCTCTCCGGGGTGGCTTCCGCGCTCCATGCTGCCAATCGGATTCTTCCTCGTGGTCTCCAGCAGTTCTTGCCCCTCCCCGTCCGGAGGGCGGCCTTTCTCTCCTCCACCATCCCACACTAGGAGGCGGGCCCTTCTCCTTGATGGGCACATTCTCTGGACATAGTAATAACGGTGAGGGGCGGGCTCCATTTTCGCGCCACTCTTCCAAGCTACGCCCACGAGGACACGCCCCATGCTCCCTGCGCGCCACATAGTGTTATAATGGCGGCGGTTTTGGCGGGGAATGTCGGGACACAGTCTTTGCAACATAATACAGTCCAAGCACAGTAAATCACAGTTCCAAGGCACACATGACCTGATTCTTCAGGCTTAAGTACATCCTGTTCGTGACGCCAAGATTTGGAGCGCCCCCACACCGCCGCAGGGCCGAGGGGTACCCGGAGCCGGGCCTCTGGGTCTCAGTCCTGGAGTTGTCACGGTGGCTAGACCCGGTCCGTGGCCCTGTCTGTCAGTGGGGGACGTCCGGTGCAATAAGTGGTGTTGTAACGGTGCAGTTGTGGGGTGCAGGTCGCGGTAAATAACGAGGACACCAGGTTGCAGTCTCTTTACCTCTTTACTGGAGATCTCTGAGTCCTCAGTCCAGAATACGGTTCACCAAGCTGCGCAAGTCCGGCCGGTCCAATGGCACCTCCAGAGTTCTCTTCACAGGTGGAAATCGGTGCCTTCCTTCTTAGCGCTATGTGTTGTAGTCCTTCCCTGCTGTGCTTACGGAAAGTACCCCACAACTGTTGTGTCTGTTTCTTAAGTTCCCTCACAACTCGATTAAATGATGTTCTTCTAATCGTCCGTCCCTTCCTGATGTTACAGTTAGAACGGCACCCGTTTGTCGGGTAGGCCTGGAGTTCTTCCGGGACCCTAGAGACGCCCCTCTCCCGCAATTGCCTCCCAAGACTTCATAGGTGATATGTGTTAGACAGCCCACCTTAAACTGACTGTCCTGCCGCTGTTTAGAGTATTGCTTGAAGCTGAATGTTATAATACTCCCTCGGCGTTCCGGCCACCGGTAGTGCGCCTCAGTAGGGTGTTGCTCCGGTCTTACAGCACGACCCCTACTGGAATTCTCCTATCGCTTGATCTCGTTTCTCACTCAGCACAATCTATCTCGCTTCTAGTCCTTTCTTGGGCCCCGCCGCTTCCCGGAGCTGGCGCGGACCCGTTACGTTCTTTCCAATGCCAAGCCTCTGTCAGGATCCCACCCCTGACAGAGACCCTACTGTCTCTTCCTCCACAACACCCTCTGCCACTAGGTGTTGCTTCGTCCAATCCAGTCAGCTTTCTGATCTAACTTCCTGCCTGACCCCCAGTTTACCCACTATGGTGGGGAGTGGCCTAATGAATAGAACCCTTAGCTCCCCCCGGAGGCCCGGCTGTGAAATGTATTGGTGTCTGTGATACCTGATCAGATGAACTCCTTCAGTGCCATCGGACGCACCATGGCTCCCCATAATGGCGGAGCCACAGTACTGCAACGACCAGGACTCTGGGGCGCTGTACTAGCGCTGAGTCTTTTCCACTGCTCCTGGTGTCAGTTATTGTCTGCAGAGCTGACGTCACATTGACAGTCAATAAATGAGTTTTGATTAGCTCTTGCCATCATCTGGGGAAGGAGATGTAGCGCCCCCACTGCCGCAGGGCCGAGGGGTACCCGGTACCGGGCCTCTGAGTCTCTGCTCTGGGGTTGTCACGGTGGCTAGGCCCGGTCCGTGACCCTGCTGAGGGGCGTACAGTGATAGATATGATGGATGATGGTGGTGGTGGTGCTGTAGTGGTAAATAATGAGGACACCAGGTTGCAGTCTCTTTACCGCTTTACTGACGGTTTTAGAGTCCTCAGTCCAGAGCGCTGTCAACAGGGCTGTCTGAGACCGGCCGGTCCAAAGGCACATCAGGAGTTCTCTTTACAGGTGGGAATCAGTGTCTACCTTCTAGCGCTGTGTGTTGTAGTCCTTCCCTGCTGAGCTCCCGGGGTAGTCCTCACAACTGCTTCTGTCTGTCTCTGATGTTCGTTCTCTCCGTCCCCCAGATGATATGGTAGAATGCACCCGTATGACGGGGTAGGCCTGGAGTTCTTCCGGGACCCTAGAGTCGCCCCTCTCCCACAGCTGCCTCCGTTGTCTGCTTAGGTGTTAAGTGAGACAGCCAACCTATAATTGGCTGTCCTGCCGTGGTTTGCAGTAGTACTTAAAGTCTCTTACTTGCTCGGCGTTCCGGCCACCGACTGTTTGTGCCTCAGAAGGATGTTGCCTCGGTCTAACAGCACGACTCCTTCTGGTCCTAATTCCTCTTTACTGTATTCCCGTTGTTCACTGGTTAGTTCTGCTCTGAGGAGTCTGCCAGGATCCCATCCCTGACAGGTCCTCACACTAGCTCTTCCCAGCTACTTCTCCCTGTCTTCCTGTCCAACCCCCAGTTTTACCAGAGTGTGAGGAGTGGCCTACTAGATAGGACCACCCCCCCTGGTGGCCGGAGTGTGAAGTGTAGTGAGGTGTTACCTGGTCAGAGAAACTCCTTTAGTGCAATCAGACGTACCATAGCTCCCCATAGTGGCGGAGCCACAGTACTGCAACGACCAGGACTCTGGGGCGCTGCACTCCCCCCCGGTTAAATCCAGTACTCCCGGACTGGGAAAACAAGAACAACAATACATGTTAACAGGAAACACACAACATTTTTGAAATAGCATAAAAATTAAACATAACAGTGCTTCCCTTTATGGGAGGTGAGAACTCTTGAACGTTGCGAAAGTTAGGTCATGCACAGTTTATGACTCTCAGTCCAGTGGTTGAAACAGCGGGGACCCCGGGTAAACAAAGGGGTCCCACCTTTGGAAAGTTTTTGAGCAATTCACCGTCCATTACTCTATTGTCCATTTTACAACCTGTAACAAAAGATATGTACACAAACATTTTCAACTAGACAGCAGCCCTTATCAATACCTCCAAGTTTTGTAGCGGAGGGGAGTTTGGTTCTGAGTGCTGCGTGTGGACCTTCGCAGCGCAGGGGGGGTTGCTATTGGCCTAACAGGACCCGCTATGCTTGCTACCGCTGGTGTAGTGCACTGTCTTCTAGCTACACTTCTAGTGAGTCTGGGTAGCACTGGCAGGTTGGGGCTCTCTGAGCTGCTGCTATCAACAGTGGGTACAGCAGATTCACCGATAGCAGAGGGAGGATTTGCCGGTCCAACGGTTGGCATGGCATCCTCAGGTAGGGCTTGTTGAGGTTGCGGGGCCGGATGATCTGGTACCACCATTGCTTCTGGTGGGTCCGGCTGTTCAAACGTTAGAACAGGTACCACGATGGCCTGATTTATCTGAGTCCAGGCCCGGCGGAAAGTCACCAAGGACGGTATGGATCATCTTCTCCTTTTCCACCGGCGGGGAGATTCTTGGGGCCGTGTCCCTCTCTCTCAACTTATCGGGGCAGACCTTAAGGTGATCCCTGGATACCGCTGTCGAGGTCTCCCCTCTGTCCTTGCTGATGAAACAGACCTTCGTGTTGTCAAAATCGGATGGCAGGATGGTATACGGTTCCGCTTCCCATTGGTCATCGAGCTTGTGTAATCTCCTCTTTCGTTTAAGTACTTGCTCACCAGGTGACAGGGGAATCGCAGGAGCGTGTTGGTTGTAGTCCCTTTCTTGTTTCTGCCTAGCCTGGGCGAGGCTTCTTTCTACACACTCCTGTACTTCGCGGTACCTTCGCTGCCTTTCTGCATCCCAATCTGCATCCGGCGAGGTATCTTCGGGTACTAGGACCCCCATGTCCAGATCAACGGGTAACCGACTAGATCTTCCTCGCATCAGGTACGCTGGAGTACAGTTGGTGGAATTTACTGGGATGTGATTGTACATATCCACCAAGTCAGGCAACTTTATCGGCCACAGGTTCCGTTCCTCCACAGGCAAGGTCTTCAATAAATCGATTACCACTTGGTTCATCTTCTCGCACATCCCGTTGGTTTGAGGATGGTACGGTGTGGTTCTGATCTTCTTACACCCGTACAGTTGGCAGAATTCTTGGAACACTTCTGCTTCGAATGCAGGTCCCTGGTCGGTCAGTACCTTCTCTGGGTAGCCATGGGGCCTACAAAAGTGCTGCTGGAAGGCCCTGGCGGCAGTCCTGGCCGTTAGATCCTTGACAGGTACAACCACCAAAAACCTGGAGTAGTGGTCCACGATGGTAAGGGCGTAGATATAGCCCGACCGGCTAGGTGTCAGCTTCACATGATCCAGCGCGACCAGTTCGAGCGGCCGTTTGGTGATGATAGGCCGCAGGGGAGCCCGTTGACTGTCACGGTCCTTCCTGCGCAGACTACATGGACCACACTCCCGACACCACTTCTCAATGGTTCTCTTCATGCCAATCCAATAGAACCTCCCTCGGAGTAGCCTTTCTAGCTTCCTCCATCCGAAGTGTCCGGCTCCATCATGGTAGGCTCCCAGAACCATGGGCGCATCTCGCCTTGGCACCACTATCTGCCACACCAATTCATGAGTACGTGGGTCGATGCTCCTCCTGCACAGCTTGCCATCATGGATAAACAGTTTGCTTCTCCCCTTCCACAGCTGTTGGGTTTCTTGTGGATCATCTGGGCCGGGATGCAACCCTGCCTGCGTCAAGAGCTCTTTCACCCGACGGACCGCGGGGTCACCATCCTGGGTTTCTGCCCACCCGTGATGAGGCAGGGGATTCAGCGTGGCATCTGGTTGGTTCCCGTGCCTGTTCTTCACACGATGAGAGTTCTGAGTGGCTTTGGGGCGATGGAATGCAGGCAGCTCCACCTCTTCAAGTGCCTCCGGGTCTTCTCCCATTTCTGGCAAATTGGGCATTCGGGACAAGGCATCGGCATTGGCATTCTTGTGTCCTGCCCGGTACTTGATGGTGAAATCGTAGTTGGACAGCCGGGCCATCCATCGCTGTTCCAAGGCCCCGAGTTTGGCAGTATCCAGATGCGTTAGTGGATTGTTATCCGTAAAGACGGTGAATTTCGCGGAGGCCAGGTAGTGTTTGAACCTCTCTGTCACTGCCCAGACGATGGCAAGGAATTCCAGCTTAAAGGAACTGTAGTTGTCAGGGTTCCTTTCCGTGGGACGGAGTTTCCTGCTGGCGTAAGCGATCACCCTTTCTTTGCCTTTCTGAACCTGGGACAGCACGGCTCCTAATCCCACATTGCTGGCATCTGTGTACAGCACAAACGGTTGATCGTATTCGGGGTAAGCCAGTACCTCTTCTCCCGTCAGTGCCGACTTCAAACAGGTGAAGGATTCCTCCAGCTCTTCGTTCCAATCAAAGGGGGTGTTCCTCCCCTTGGTCTTCTTTGGTTGGCCCACCAACAGGTTTTGCAAGGGTGCGGCCTTCTTGGTGAAGTCCTTAATGAACCTCCGGTAGTAGCCTACCAACCCGAGGAACTGCCGGACTTCGTGGAGGTCACTAGGCTTTGGCCAGTCCTTGATCACTGTGACCTTGTCGGGGTCTGGGGCCACTCCTTCAGCGCTCACCACATGGCCCAAGTACTGCACTTTAGGTTTCAGCAGATGACACTTGGACGGTTTCACCTTTAAGCCGAAGTTGGACAGGGCTTCAAACACCTCAGCCAGGTGCTTCAAATGGTCTTCGTAGGTCTTAGAGAAGATAATGACATCATCCAAATACAGCAGCACGGTTTCAAAGTTCATGTGTCCTAGGCAGCACTCCATCATCCTCTGGAACGTCCCGGGAGCATTGCACAATCCGAAGGGCATGTAGTTGAATTCGCAGAGACCCATTGGGGTCGTGAAGGCTGTCTTCTCTTTGTCCGCCTCTGCCACAGGAACCTGCCAGTACCCACTGGTGAGATCTAAGGTAGAGAAGTAGTTAGCAGATTTTAAGGCAGCCAGAGACTCCTCTATCCTGGGCAGTGGGTATGCGTCTTTATGTGTAATGCGATTCAACTGCCTATAATCAACACACATCCTCATTGTACCATCTTTCTTTTTAACAAGGACTAACGGAGCTGCCCAGGGGCTACAGCTGTCTCTCACCACCCCAGCCTCCTTCATTTCTCGCAACATGTCCTTGGCACACTGATAATGAGCTGGGGGTACAGGGCGATATCTCTCTTTTATGGGTCGGTGATCTCCCGTGGGGATATGATGTTGGATCCCTTTCACCTGCCCAAAATCTAAGGGGTGTTTGCTGAATACCTGCTCGTACTCGTGTACCACCCTGTAGGCCCCCTGTTTTTGATGGGATGGGGTAGAGTCAGTGCCCACATGCAATTCCCGACACCAATCTTTCGAGTGCTCTGCAGAACCGTTGTCCTCCGCCACGTTTGACGGGACCAAGGGTTCAGGTGTCTGTATCACACTATTATTGACAGTGAACAGTTTGGCGAGCGTGGTATACTTGGTGAGGTGAACCTCTTCCTCCCCACAATTGAGGACACGTACGGGCACTCTCCCCTGGCGGACGTCGACCACCCCCCGGGCTGTCAGAACAGTAGGCCTATTATCTGAATATACGTGTTCTACCAAGGCCTGGTAGTCCTTACCCCTGAGGCCTATGGCTGCCCGACACCATATTAACATTTCACTCCTGGGGGGTATCGCGATGGGGTTTGAATCACTCACAGTGACACGACCAATCTCACCACCAGTCAGCTCTACCTGCTGTCTCTGCATCAGAGCTCTGATTTCCTTCTGCAGGGCACGTTGCTCACTGTGGCCAGCGGTTTCTGCCACCTGTTGCAACAAAACAATAACTTCTGCAAGACAATTTTCTATAACATTAGTACCAAGAGTCATCATGGGATTACATTCTCGACGATCAATATCAACAATCACAATCCCTTGGGCTTTCAAATCCACCCGCCCCACCTTGATGGTGACCTCCTTATACCCCACTTGTGGCAACGGCTGACCATTACTGGCTATTATGGTGAAATCATCGTCAGGGCCACGAGTAATATCAGTGTCCTCCCAATACCGTTTATAAAGTACTTAAGGTATAGTCGTCACCTGAGAACCGGTGTCCAGCAAAGCGTTCAAGGGGATTCCATCAACCACTACAGGGAGAACTGGTCGTCCTCCAACATACTTGGTTCTCCAATGCTGCGGGCCTGACCGTCCTACTCCTGGGGGTTGGCCCTTTGCCCCAGGGGTTGCTCGTTTAAAGGACAGTACCTTGCAAGGTGGCCCACCTGGTGACAGCGGCGGCAGATGGGTCGTCCGTCCTGATGGAAGCGATCGCTGTCCCGGCCTCTGGTCGGTGGGGTCCTCTTCTGTCGCGTCCAGGGGACATCTTCTGGTCTGGAGGCTAGCCGGATCTTTTCCTTGGGGGCCTCCTGTAGGGACTGCACCGTCCGGGCTAGGGCAGCAACGCTCTTGGTCAGCTCCTGCATCTGAAGACGGAGTCCTGCAGGGGAGTCGTCCTCGAAGCTCTGGGCGTCGGCCTCCGCGGCAACTGGGGTATCCGACGCCACCTCCTGGTGGTATGTGAGAGCGGGGCGCCTGGGTGGTATTGCGCGGCTGGGCTGTCGCTCCTGCAATGCCTGGATAGCTTTATCTTTGAATTGCGCAAAAGTCAAGTCTGGATTTTGCATGGCCAGGAAGTGCAATTGGCCCCGCTGGTGACTGCACAGGAGCCCCTCAATGAACCGCTCCTTCAGGAGTTTATCCTCATCCTGCATGCTGCCAGGGTCACTCTGCTTAATGGCCCGCATCGCCTCCTGGAGATTGAGGGCATAGTCCCGTAAGCTATCCTGCGGTCGCTGTTTGCATCCATAGAAAGTCAGTTTAATTTCTGTAGCAGTGCGAGTATCAAAGGTGGCTTTAAGCTTTGCAAAAATCTGCTGTGCAGTTCCCTTATCCTCGGCGGGCCAGGACTTCAATTCTCTCAGAGCCGCCCCAAAGAGTTGGCCGGTTATCATATGAACCTTCTGAGGCTCTGTCAGGGGATAGAACTCGAGCAGGCTGCAGAGCCCTTCCTTAAAGTCAGTGAATGTATGCGACTCCCCAGTGTATCGTGGGAGCCAGGCCGCTCCAGGCAGGTACGGCATAGAGAAGGGCATTATGGCTTTTGTGTTAGCGGCAGTGTCCGAGTGGCTGAGGGGAACAGCGGGTTCTGCGGCAACCGGTGGTGGTATTAGGGCCGCGGCTTCGCCCGCTGCGGGGACCGGAGCTGCCCCTGTGTCCACGGCTGCGGCCGCCACCTCCTCTCCTCCCGACTCGGACATGGCGGTCCCTTCCTCCCACTAACCTGTTGGAGGTCGGAGTTCCTCTTCCGGGATTGGCGCCTTACCGCGCTTTCCGTTCCGCGCTTCTTTTGGCCGGTTCCGCCCACGAAGCTAAGGCTCCTCCCTCCGTGCGCGGCAATGGTGAATTTTGGCGGTAAATGGCAGTACACAGTCCAAGCACAATAAATCACAGTTCCAAGGCACACATGACCTGATTCTTCAGGCTTAAGTAGATCCTGTTCGTGACGCCAAGATGTAGCGCCCCCACTGCCGCAGGGCCGAGGGGTACCCGGTACCGGGCCTCTGAGTCTCTGCTCTGGGGTTGTCACGGTGGCTAGGCCCGGTCCGTGACCCTGCTGAGGGGCGTACAGTGATAGATATGATGGATGATGGTGGTGGTGGTGCTGTAGTGGTAAATAATGAGGACACCAGGTTGCAGTCTCTTTACCTCTTTACTGAAGGTTTTAGAGTCCTCAGTCCAGAGCGCTGTCAACAGGGCTGTCTGAGACCGGCCGGTCCAAAGGCACATCAGGAGTTCTCTTTACAGGTGGGAATCAGTGTCTACCTTCTAGCGCTGTGTGTTGTAGTCCTTCCCTGCTGAGCTCCCGGGGTAGTCCTCACAACTGCTTCTGTCTGTCTCTGATGTTCGTTCTCTCCGTCCCCCAGATGATATGGTAGAACGCACCCGTATGACGGGGTAGGCCTGGAGTTCTTCCGGGACCCTAGAGTCGCCCCTCTCCCACAGCTGCCTCCGTTGTCTGCTTAGGTGTTAAGTGAGACAGCCAACCTATAATTGGCTGCCCTGCCGTGGTTTGCAGTAGTACTTAAAGTCTCTTACTTGCTCGGCGTTCCGGCCACCGACTGTTTGCGCCTCAGAAGGATGTTGCCTCGGTCTAACAGCATGACTCCTTCTGGTCCTAATTCCTCTTTACTGTATTCCCGTTGTTCACTGGTTAGTTCTGCTCTGAGGAGTCTGCCAGGATCCCATCCCTGACAGGTCCTCTCACTAGCTCTTCCCAGCTACTTCTCCCTGTCTTCCTGTCCAACCCCCAGTTTTACCAGAGTGTGAGGAGTGGCTTACTAGATAGGACCACCCCCCCTGGTGGCCGGAGTGTGAAGTGTAGTGAGGTGTTACCTGGTCAGAGAAACTCCTTTAGTGCAATCAGACGTACCATAGCTCCCCATAGTGGCGGAGCCACAGTACTGCAACGACCAGGACTCTGGGGCGCTGCCGGAACAAAGCTCATTGATTGGCTGCAGTGCTTTCAACGTATAGCAGCAATAACAGACACTGGGAGCAGCATTGGAGACTCAGCGATGGGCCTGGCGAGGGTGAGTAATGGAAATTTGATTTTTTTAAAAAAAGCATATTACATCTATCGGAGAAGTGTTTTTCGAAACCCTTTAACAAACTTCATAAGAACTTTTTTCTATCTGCAAGTGATTGCCTTTCGATAGCTTCAAATTGGGTTGCCTCCTGATGGACCTTTTAGCCTGGTTTCTCCTGTGAACAAGTCTAGCGCTATTGGCGTCTACCAATAGCCTATTTTTCAACATGTAAGTCGGTCATATATGACTGTAATTAATACACTGTGTTCTAGACTCTGTAGATTGACCTTATCTGACTCCTATTTACTACGAGCATGATATCTTTGGAGCCTGGTAATCAGTTGACAGGTACTTGACTCCACCACCTCCCTGAAACTGTGGTACTTTTCAGGTTGATGCAGCCGCATTTTTTGTTTCTGACTTTTATGATAAATGCCTCCATTTCGATTGCACATACTTCTAGGTGGGATAACAACAATGTGATCTCTCACTAAGGCCTCAGAAATGTGTCAACCTCAGGGCTCAGGTTTCTGGAGGAATGTGAATGTGTAGCTAACCCCGTAACAAACACATTCCTCCAAAATCAGCAAACAACCCCAGGACATGGAGTTTTATCTGTTTTGGAAAGGAGAACACATCGTCAATGGTTGAGCAATAATAAATGGTCTGAACTTGCAATCGTAAAGATAAATTTGTTTTCTAGGTATTTCCAGTATAGAAAAAAGATAATGATGATAGAAGAAAAAAACAAGCCCCCTACCCAAAATAAAGAAGGCATCTATGGATACGAACTATTCTCCTGTTTGAGATATGGAATCAAGAAGAGCAAAATGGTTATCAAATCAGACAATGTCTTAGTAAGCTGCCCTAACCCCAGGGTCAGACTGGCCCACCGGAGAACCGGAGGATTCTCAGGTGGGCCCAGGCATTGACACCTGCTGGCATAATGGCCAGCAGCTGCCTAGGGCCCCTACTGCTCCAGGGGCAACCAGCCAGTGGCGTGTGGCTAATAGCGGCACACCCAGCAGCTATGGGGCCCCTGAGTCAGGGGGAACGCCTGGTGCCAGCGGACCAGCAGCTGTAGATAGGAGCCTGTCCCCGCTGCTAAAGCGAAATGAATATTCACGCTTCCCCACTCCCCCAAGGGCGTGGAGAGGAGTGAATATTCATTTCACTTTAATAGCGGGCAGTGTTAGCCGCAGGCTGAGGCTTACACTGCCCGCATGTAAAGCCGGTGTGGCTGCATTGGGGTCCCAGAGGTGGGCCCCTGCAGGGCAGCTAACTCTGAGGGCAATCGGTGGGCAGGGAGTGAACCCTGCAGCTTGTCAGCAGAGCAGAGCGAAGCTGCAGGAATCCGATGCCATCCTGATTCCTGTCCAGTGCTTCCTGTCTGACACAGCACGGCTGCATGACGTCATCATTCAGCGCACGGCTGTTTTACAGAGAATGCTGCCAGCAACAAAGATGCTGCTGGGATGTGCTGCTGCTGCGGGTAACATGCGGAGAGGTGAGTGGTGCTCTGTGTCTGTCTGTCTGCTTGCGTATGTGTGTGACAGAGAGAGTGGTGCAGTGCTGTGTGTATTGGAGATGTATGTATTGGAGATTAGCAATGATGTGGGTGATGGAGAGCGCAGTGATGGGAGAGAAAGCAATGTTGGTGGTGGTGGAAAGGATGATGAGGTGGTGGGGAGGAGGCAATGATGGAGGTGGTAGAATGGGCAATGATGGGGTGGTGGGGGAGAAGGCAATGATGGTTGTGGTGGAAAGGACACTGATGGTAGTGGGGAGAGGCTATGATGGAGGTGTTGAAATGGGCAATGATGGGGGTGATGGGGGAGAAAGCAATGATGGTAGTGGTGGAAAAGACAATGGTGGTGGTTGGGAAGGAGGCAATGATGGAGGTGGTAGAATGGGCAATGATGGGGTGGTGGGGGAGAAAGCAATGATGGAGGTGGTGGAAAGGGCAATAATAGGGGTGGAGGGGGAGAACAATGATGGAGGTGGAGGGGGTGGCATTATACCCTATACCCTATGAGGGGGGCTGTATTATACCCTATGAGGGGGGCTGTGTTATACTTTGAGGGGGCTACATTATACTCTGGGGGGCTGCAATATATTTTGTGTGAGGGCTGCATTCTCTCAGAGAGCTACATTATATTCTATACTATATAGGGAGGCTGCATTATGCCCTATGAGGGGGCTACAGTATATTCTATCGGGGGCTGTATTATACCTTATGAGGGGGTTGCATTATTCTCTGAGGGGGCTGCGGGCTACATTATATTCTGTGGAGGGGCTGCATTATACTATATGAGGGGGGTACATTATATTCTATGGGGGGGCTGCATTATACCTTATGAGAGGATTGCATTATATTTTGTGGGGTGCTGCATTATACCCTATGATGGGGGCTGCACTATATTCTATGAGGAGGCTGCATTGTATTCTATGAGGGGGGCTATAGTATATTCTATGAGGGGGGCTGCATTATATTCCATGAGGGGGCTACTTTATATTCTATAAGGGGGCTAACCCAAACCCTGCTACATAATTAAGACGTGTACTACCTTATAAAATACCCTGATATTAGCGTGTTTTACCACACAATTGGTGGTCTTGTATTTATTTCTATGTAGCTACATAGTGGGCCCCAAGAATGATTTTTTCTGGTGGGCCCAAGGTGCTCCAATCCGACGCTGCCTATTCCTATCTAAATACTCTGACCAGTGCAAAGTGGCCATCAGCCCCTCTTACACCAAACACAGGAGAACATGACCTGGTAGTCCTCCCCTAGTTACACCCCTGTTGAGGCCTCTACAATTTAGTGTCTCCACCACCTCATCCAAGTTTTATGCCGTCTATTTTAAACTTCCTTCTGAAAAGGTCATCTCATTTTATTTCAATTGCCAGTTGTGGTATTAATTTGACACTGTTATTTGGGTTGAAATTTCAACCTTTCAATGAAATTTCAACAAATTCTTGATGCAAACATATCACTATCTGTAAAAGAGAGGTTGATAAAAAAAAAACGGAAAAGTGTCATCTTTAACTTTAGGCCTTTTAGAGATCATTTCATCTTTAACTTGCTTAAATGTTCACAATTACAGTAATTTTGACCAGGGGTGCCCAAACTTTTACATGTTACTGTAGCTATTTTTCATTTCTTGCTTTAATTTTTTGGTTTCTTATTTGTCACTGACTTAAAGTAAAACACATTTGCATGGAAAGCTTTCTCGTTATGCAGCTCATTATTCTTCTCCTCCAAAATTGATAGGAGTCCTGTTCATGTTTCACATCCAACCCTGTAACTCTATTACCATATTAAATGTAATATTTGTAGAAACATTGGTGGAGAAATCATGGTTTATGTGTATATCCTGCTTCATAATGGTTTAGTAAAACATAATATTTAGCCCCTTAACGACCTTTGACGCATACGCTGCGTCATGAAAGTCGGTGCCAAAACGACCTATGACGCAGCGTATGCGTCATGGAATGATCGCGCTCCTGCAGATCGGGTGAAAGGGTTAACTCCATTTTCACCCGATCTGCAGAGACAGGGGGAGTGGTGCTTCAGCCCAGGGGGGGTGGCTTCACCCCCCCCGTGGCTACGATCGCTCTGATTGGCTGTTGAAAGTGAAACTGCCAATCAGAGCGATTTGTAATATTTCACCTAAAAAACAGGTGAAATATTACAATCCAGCCATGGCCGATGCTGCAATATCATCGGCCATGGCTGGAAAACCTGAAGTGACCACCCCCCACCCCACCGATCGCCCCCCCAGTGCTCCGGTGCGTGGTCCGGTCCCCTCCGTCCTGTGCTCCGCTGCCCCGTGCTCCTGCCCGCTCCCCCGTCCTGCTGTCCGCTCCCCCCGTCCTCCGATCACCCCCCCTGTGCTCAGATCCACCCCCCCACCACCCCTTCATACTTACCGATCCTCCCGGTGTCCGGCCGTCTCCTCGCTGGGCGCCGCCATCTTCCAAAATGGCGGGCGCATGCTCAGTACGCCCGCCGGCCGGCAGATTCCTTACAGGTACATTTTGATCGCTGTGGTAGGTTCTACCACAGCGATCAAAATAAAAAAAATAATAAATAAACCCCCCCTTTATCACCCCCATAGATAGGGACAATAATAAAATAAAGAAAATATTTATTTATTTTTTTTCCACTAGGGTTAGGGTTAGAACTAGGGTTAGGGTTAGAACTAGGGTTAGGGTTACGGGTAGGGTTAGGGTTATGGCATGTGCGGATTTGGCAGCGGATCCGCAGCGGATCGGCCGCGGATCCGCAGCGGATCGGCCGCGGATCCGCAGCGGATTGGCCGCGGATCCGCAGCGGATTGGCCGCTGCTCCGCAGCGGATTGGCCGCTGCGAATTCGTAGCAGTTTTCCATCAGGTTTACAGTACCGTGTACACCTATGGAAAACCAAATCCGCTGTGCCCATAATGCGGAAAATTCCGTGCAGAAACGCTGCGTTGTATTTTCCACAGCATGTCAATTCTTTGTGTGGATTCCGCAGCGTTTTACACCTGATCCTCAATAGGAATCCGCAGGTGAAATCCGCACAAAAAAACACTGGAAATCTGCTGTAAATCCGCAGGTAAAACGCAGTGCCTTTTACTTGCAGATTTTTCAAAAGTCGTGCGGAAAAATCTCACACGAATCCGCTACGTGGGCACATACCCTTAGGGTTAGGGTTGGAATTAGGGCTAGGGTTGGAATTAGGGTTACGGGTGTGTTGGGGTTAGGGTTGTGGTTAGGGGTGTGTTGGGGTTAGGGTTGGGATTAGGGTTATGGCTACAGTTGGGATTAGGGTTAGGGGTGTGTTGGGGTTAGTGTTGAAGTTAGAAATGAGGGGTTTCCACTGTTTAGGCACATCAGGGGTCTCCAAACGCAACATGGCGCCACCATTGATTCCAGCCAATCTTGCATTCAAAAAGTCAAATGGTGCTCCCTCCCTTCCAAGCCCCGACGTGTGCCCAAACAGTGGTTTACCCCCACATTTGGGGTACCAGCGTACTCAGGACAAACTGGGCAACAACTGTTGGGGTCCAATTTCTCCTGTTACCCTTGCAAAAATAAAAAATTACTTGCTAAGACATAATTTTTGAGGAAAGAAGAATGATTTTTTATTTTCACGGCTCTGCGTTGTAAACTTCTGTGAAGCACTTGGGGGTTGAACGTGCTCATCACACATCTAGATAAGTTCCTTGGGGGGTCTAGTTTCCAAAATGGGGTCACTTGTGGGGTGTTTCTACTGTTTAGGCACATCAGGGGCTCTGCAAATGCAACATGACGCCCGCAGACCATTCCATCAAAGTCTGCATTTCAAATGTCACTACTTCCCTTCCGAGCCCTGACTTGCGCCCAAACAGTGGTTTACCCCCACATATGGGGTATCACTGTACTCACAACAAACTGGGCAACAAACATTGGGGCCCAATTTCTCCTGTTACCCTTGTGAAAATAAAAAATTGCTTGCTAAAACATCTTTTTTGAGGAAAGAAAAATGATTTTTTATTTTCACGGCTCTGCGTTGTAAACTTCTGTGAAGCACTTGGGGGTTGAATGTGCTCATCACACATCTAGATAAGTTCCTTGGGGGGTCTAGTTTCCAAAATGGGGTCACTTGTGGGGTGTTTCTACTGTTTAGGCACATCAGGGGCTCTGCAAATGCAACGTGACGCCAGCAGACCATTCCATCAAAGTCTGCATTCCAAAACGTCACTACTTCCCTTCCGAACCCCGACGTGTGCCAAAACAGTGGTTTACCCCCACATATGGGGTATCAGCGTACTCAGGAGAAACTGGACAACAACTTTTGGGGTCCAATTTCTCCTGTTACCCTTGCAAAAATAAAAAATTCTGGGCTAAAAAAATATTTTTGAGGAAAGGAAACACATTTATTATTTTCACGGCTCTGCGTTATAAACTTCTGTGAAGCACTTGGGGGTTCAAAGTGCTCACCACACATCTAGATAAGTTCCTTGGGGGGTCTAGTTTCCAAAATGGAGTCACTTGTGGGGAGTTCCTACTGTTTAGGCACATCAGGGGCTCTGCAAATGCAACGTGACGCCCGCAGAGCATTCCATCAAAGTCTGCATTCCAAAACGTCACTACTTCCCTTCCGAGCCCCGGCATGTGCCCAAACAGTGGTTTACCCCCACATATGGGGTATCAGCGTACTCAGGAGAAACTGGACAACAACTTTTGGGGTCCAATTTCTCCTGTTACCCTTGCAAAAATAAAAAATTCTGGGCTAAAAAAATATTTTTGAGGAAAGGAAACACATTTATTATTTTCACGGCTCTGCGTTATAAACTTCTGTGAAGCACTTGGGGGTTCAAAGTGCTCACCACACATCTAGATAAGTTCCTTGGGGGGTCTAGTTTCCAAAATGGAGTCACTGGTGGGGAGTTCCTACTGTTTAGGCACATCAGGGGCTCTGCAAATGCAACGTGACGCCCGCAGAGCATTCCATCAAAGTCTGCATTCCAAAACGTCACTACTTCCCTTCCGAGCCCCGGCATGTGCCCAAACAGTGGTTTACCCCCACATATGGGGTATCAGCGTACTCAGGAGAAACTGGACAACAACTTTTGGGGTCCAATTTCTCCTGTTACCCTTGCAAAAATAAAAAATTCTGGGCTAAAAAAATATTTTTGAGGAAAGGAAACACATTTATTATTTTCACGGCTCTGCGTTATAAACTTCTGTGAAGCACTTGGGGGTTCAAAGTGCTCACCACACATCTAGATAAGTTCCTTGGGGGGTCTAGTTTCCAAAATGGAGTCACTTGTGGGGAGTTCCTACTGTTTAGGCACATCAGGGGCTCTGCAAATGCAACGTGACGCCCGCAGAGCATTCCATCAAAGTCTGCATTCCAAAACGTCACTACTTCCCTTCCGAGCCCCGGCATGTGCCCAAACAGTGGTTTACCCCCACATATGGGGTATCAGCGTACTCAGGAGAAACTGGACAACAACTTTTGGGGTCCAATTTCTCCTGTTACCCTTGCAAAAATAAAAAATTCTGGGCTAAAAAAATATTTTTGAGGAAAGGAAACACATTTATTATTTTCACGGCTCTGCGTTATAAACTTCTGTGAAGCACTTGGGGGTTCAAAGTGCTCACCACACATCTAGATAAGTTCCTTGGGGGGTCTAGTTTCCAAAATGGGGTCACTTGTGCGGGAGCTCCAATGTTTAGGCACACAGGGGCTCTCCAAACGTGACATGGTGTCCGCTAATGATTGGAGCTAATTTTCCATTCAAAAAGCCAAATGGCGTGCCTTCCCTTCCGAGCCCTGCCGTGTGCCCAAACAGTGGTTTACCCCCACATATGGGGTATCATCGTACTCAGGACAAACTGGACAACAACATTTGGGGTCCAATTTCTCCTATTACCCTTGGAAAATTAAAAAATCCTGGGCTAAAAATCATTTTTGAGGAAAGAAAAATTATTTTTTATTTTCACGGCTCTGCGTTATAAACTTCTGTGAAGCATCTGGGGGTTATAAGTGCTCACTATGCACCTAGATAAGTTCCTTGGGGGGTCTAGTTTCCAAAATGGGGTCACGTGTAGGGGAGCTCCAATGTTTAGGCACACAGGGGCTCTCCAAACGCGACATGGTGTTCGCTAACGATTGGAGCTAATTTTCCATTCAAAAAGTCAAATGGCACGCCTCCCCTTCCGAGCCTTGCCGTGCACCCAAACAGTGGTTTACCCCCACATATGAGGTATCAACATACTCAGCAGAAATTGCCCAACAAATTTTAGGATCCATTTTATCCTGTTGCCCATGTGAAAATGAAAAAATTGAGGCTAAAAGAAATTTGTGTGAAGAAAAAGTACTTTTTCATTTTTACGGATCAATTTGTGAAGCACCTGAGAGTTTAAAGTGCTCACTATGCTTCTAGATAAGTTCCTTGGGGGGTCTACTTTCCAAAATGGGGTCACTTGTGGGAGCGCTCCAATGTTTAGGCACACGGGGGCTCTCCAAACGTGACATGGTCTCTGCTAGCGATGGAGATCATTTTTCATTCAAAAAGTCAAATGGCGCTCCTTCCCTTCCGAGCCTTACCATGTGCCCAAACAGTGGTTTACCCCCACATGTGAGGTATCAGTGTACTCAGGAGAAATTGTCCAACAAATTTTAGGATCCATTTTATCCTGTTGCCCATGTGAAAATGAAAAAATTGAGGCTAAAATAATTTTTTTGTGAAAAAAAAGTACTGTTTCATTTTTACGGATCAATTTGTGAAGCACCTGGGGGTTTAAAGTGCTCACTATGCTTCTAGATAAGTTCCTTGGGGGGTCTAGTTTCCAAAATGGGGTCACTTGTGGGGGAGCTCCAATATTTAGGCACACGGGGGCTCTCCAAACGCGACATGGTGTCCGCTAAAGATTGGAGCCAATTTTTCATTCAAAAAGTCAAATGGCGCTCCTTTCCTTCCAAGCCCTGCCGTATGCCCAAACAGTGGTTTACCCCCACATATGAGGTATCAGCGTACTCAGGACAAATTGGACAACATCGTTCGTGGTCCAGTTTTTCCTTTTACCCTTGGGAAAATAAAAAAATTGTTGCTAAAATATCATTTTTGTGACTAAAAAGTTAAATGTTCATTTTTTCCTTCCATGTTGCTTCTGCTGCTGTGAAACACCTGAAGGGTTAATAAACTTCTTGAATGTGGTTTTGAGCACCTTGAGGGGTGCAGTTTTTAGAATGGTGTCACTTTGGGGTATTTTCAGCCATATAGAACCCTCAAACTGACTTCAAATGTGAGGTGGTCCCTAAAAAAAATGGTTTTGTAAATTTTGTTGTAAAAATGAGAAATCACTGGTCAAATTTTAACCCTTATAACTTCCTAGCAAAAAAAAAATTTGTTTCCAAAATTGTGCTGATGTAAAGTAGACATGTGAGAAATGTTATTTATTAACTGTTTTGTGTCACATACCTCTCTGGTTTAACAGAATAAAAATTAAAAATGTGAAAATTGCGAAATTTTCAAAATTTTCGCCAAATTTCCGTTTTTTTCACAAATAAACTCAGAAATTATCGACCTAAATTTACCACTATCATGAAGCCCAATATGTCACGAAAAAACAATCTCAGAATCGCTAGGATCCGTTGAAGCGTTCCTGAGTTATTACCTCATAAAGGGACACTGGTCAGAATTGCAAAAAACGGCAAGGTCATTAAGGCCAAAATAGGCTGGGTCATGAAGGGGTTAAATTTAGGTGTGGTGTACATGGCTGTGCTAAGGGTTCACCTGGTTAGGCGGATTCTCTAAGATCATGGTGAGAAGCACAGAACAGAAGCGATGATGCAGCGGGACTTGCCAGACTGCAGGTGGATCAGCAAAGACCAGTACAGCAAGACATGCAGAGCATAAGATGGGTAAGCAGAGCTGGAATCATAAGATGCAGCTGTGACAGATGTACAGACTTTTGAGGAGCAACAAATGTTTAGGCAGCCAGTATGTTACTGCAGGAATGCAGTGACACACAGGAATACTGTAGTAGAGATGTAAAGGTAAACTGATATCTTAGTTGCAAAAGTGCAGTTACGCACAGAAATAGCAGAGATGTGTAGGAAAAATGGTAACTTGCTTGCAGAGATGCAGTTACTCGAAGGAATAACAGAGTAACAAATGTATACAACACTGCATGGCAGAAGTGAGCTTGTTAACATACAGTAACTTGACACAGCAGAACTGAGTGTGCAAGAGCACCAGTAATCACTGTATTGAGCTTTGACGTAGTAGCTGTTTGCTAAATTGCAGACAGGATTAGCTAGAAAGATAATACCTTGCTGAAACATAATCAAGAGGAAGATGAGGCTAATTCATTTCCAGGAAAAGCATGTGATAGCAGAGTGCTAAAATTCCTGAATACTCAGGTGGTGGGTGACCGCCTGAGACTCCTTAAAAGTCCTAGGATGAATGCATCATTGTTGATTGCATACCACAGCCATCCAGCGCAGACGAACACAGAGGGAACCGGCCATAAGAGGACACAAAAACCCAGTTATGGAGTCGGGACAGGTAACAATCAGGCTGTGGTTTTACTGAAAAAGAGTGTGGTCTGTAAGGATATAGACATGGTTTGAGTGATGTGGTAGCAGATCTATCACTGATATGTGCTTACTCATGTCAGCTTGGCACTAGTCTATGTCAGGTTTAAAGGTTTAAGCTTTAAAAGGGTTTGGAGGATTCAGTTTTGATAATGCTTGCTCTACATTGACTTTAACAATCTCACTTCTGAGACCTCAAAGACAACTGTCCAGAGTTTAATATGTCAGATTTCATCAATGCAGCTGAATCCAGATTTGCCAGCTTGCTTTTTTTAATTTTTGTCTGGGCAGCTTATCAAAAAATCACAGCATTTTTTACGACATATTGGAAAATCATTATAAATTATTGGGATTTTCAAAGACCTATATGTTTACAGCCCAGAATTATGTGAACATCTTAGCAGCATTCACTCCGAACAGTAATTATTCTTTTAATAACAGTCATAATAATTTGTACAACTTTATCTTAAAAAATCTAAACAAAACATGCATCAATTTTTTTATTAAGCAGAAAAGTGAAAATGGCTCTATTGTTACAGACAGTCCAGGAATTCTACAAGGATGGTAGCCCTGGATGGATCTGGTTCTCAGGTGGGTATTTGTGTGGTTGCCCAATTTAAAGCTACCAATAAAATAAAAACTACATTACAGGAGAAAAAAATAATTAAAATACCACTAAAAAAGGTTTTTCTTCTACAAATATTTATCTTATGAAAAAATGTAATTGGAACCTCTCAAGTACCAATCAAGAAAGGTTTTAAGTCCTCCTTAATATCACCAAATTCTTTGATGGGCTCAATAATAATTATGAACCTCAATGCTCCATCAGAAAACGACACAACTGTATTGAAACCGGATTTGGAGCGAATTATTTGTCACTAACTGATTTGCAAAAATATTTTAATTTATGAATGAGAGGTTAATTAACCAGTGGTAATGGCACAATAATGGCACATGTCCTCTATAGAAATATAAGGATGGGCCCTTAGGGTCCCAAAATCCCAGGTAAACACTACCTCTGACAACAGACGGCAAGGGGTCCAGTGTCACATACTCTTGTCTAAGTTTATTGATTCCATTGTCATAAACCATGAGGGTTTTCCCATCTTGAGTGTTGGTCAGGTAACCCTTTTTTATCTATCTATGACCCTGGACTCCAATTTTTTGGGATTTATACAACAATTATGGATAACATAAAGTAGAGGGTAACCATATCTTAATATAAATAAAGTTGTCATTTACATCTATGTGATTTCAGCATCACTAACAATCACTATGCAGCATTAAAGAGTAACTTAAACTTGCTCAAAACATTTTATGTAAATACTTTGTAAAAATCTCTGAGCTCCCCTAATTCTTCCTCTCTTTTCCGTTTTGCACTGCATCGCTCCATTGCAGAGATATTGATATTTGTCTCCATTGCAGAGACATTGATATTTGGAGAGCAGTATGTGAAATCTATGTAGAGTTTTCTCTGTGGGCGTGCACTTTCAACCCACTGGGATGCTGTCACCAATCAGAGTTCTGCAGCTAATGTAGCAGCATGACAGTCTCAGAGGCTTCTGAGCTATGATTGGCAGCATCTGGGAGTGAGTGGAGAAAGCACACGCCCCCAGAGAAGACTGAAGAAACACCCAGTTGGTCTGCAAGCAGACGTTTCACATATTGCGCTCCAGAAGAAATAAATGTGAATATCTCAGCACTGGAGCGACGCATCGCAAAACAGAAAAAAACATCAGAATCAAGGGAGTTCAGTGAATGTTGCAGGATATTTTACTCAATTTGTTTTAGAAAGTGACAGGTCTTATTTAATAAAGTTGTGATTCTTAACACAAGACGGAGAAATTTTCTTTTACATTTGTAACACGGCGAATTCTTGGGTCATACTCAATCTGTGTTTCTTCACGATAAAAATAGATGTTTCCTATATGAGAGAAGATCATAATTAATACCGTTATTCATGCTCTATTTCTGTTATTCAATTCCTTAAACAAAACCTGTGAAAATTTCTGTAGTTTATAGTTATGGGGTATATGGGCTACAATATTAGAGAAATGGCAAAATTTAGAGAAATGTATTATATGCAGTTCTCTAATACAATCAGAGTACCGGGAAGGTGTCAGGATTTCACACCCCTGGAAGGTTTACTGCAGCTTTAAGGAAGAGATGGAAATGCAATTATGTCACTAAAGGTACCTTCACACTAAGCGACACTGCAGCGATACAGACAACGATGCCGATCGCTGCAGCATCGCTGTGTGGTCGCTGGAGAGCTGTCACACAGACCGCTCTCCAACGACCAACGATGCCGAGGTCCCTGGGTAACCAGGGTAAACATCGGGTTGCTAAGCGCAGGGCCGCGCTTAGTAACCCGATGTTTACCCTGGTTACCAGTGTAAAATGTAAAAAAACAAACAGTACATACTCACATTCGCGTCCCCCGGCGTCCGCTTCCTGCACTGACTGAGCGCCGGCCCTAACAGCAGAGCGGTGACGTCACCGCTGTGCTGTACTTTCACTTTACGGCCGGCGCTTAGTCAGTGTGGGAAGCGGACGGCGGGGGACGCGAATGTGAGTATGTACTGTTTGTTTTTTTACATTTTACACTGGTAACCAGGGTAAACATCGGGTTACTAAACGCGGCCCTGCGCTTAGTAACCCGATATTTACCCTGGTTACCATTGTAAAACATCGCTGGTATCGTTGCTTTTGCTGTCAAACACGACGATAAACGCCGGTCTGACGACCAAATAAAGTTCTGAACTTTAATCAACGACCAGCGATATCACAGCAGGATCCTGATCGCTGCTGCGTGTCAAACACAACGATATCGCTAGCCAGGACGCTGCAACATCACGGATCGCTAGCGATATCGTTTAGTGTGAAGGTACCTTTAGGCCGGGGTCACACTTTCGAGTGTGATGTGAGAAACTCTCGCATCAATACCCGGCACTACCATTGGCACTCGGTAACGGAGCGTTCAGATGCATAGAAATACATGCAGTCGCAGCTCCAGTCCGGAGTGCCGGCGTCAGTGCCGGGTATTGATGCGAGAGACTCGTGTGAATTTCTCGCATCACACTCGCAAGTGTTACCCTGGCCTTAGGCCTACTTCAGACATTGCAGAATTATTGCATTTCCTTGACTGTGCTAGTTATCTGATTGGGGATAGCCTGATAATACTAGATAATCAGCCCCTGTCACCTTCTGATCATTGGATAACTTATTTAATAATTTGTAGCTAGTTTTACATCTTTGCCCTATTATTCCTTGTTCACCTGGTCGTTACTGGGGAGTAAATTACCGTTTTCATGCATGTAGGCTGCATCCACTTTATTTCCTACACCAGGGAACTGCGACTCCAGCGACAAAGGAAATCCACCATCCATCTGTCCTTGTTCTTCATTGTACCTAAAGAAAAAAGATAGGAAAATATTATCAGAACATGGATGAAAATGAAACCATAGGAAATATTATGTTGTTGGGATGTGGCTAAAGGGAAATTTTGAAGTCATGGGCGAATCATGGTGACATCATGATTTTAGTTGGATGCATCAGCAACTAAATGATGGGATATAATTCCATTATGGACGGTAGCATCTATCCTCATCACAAAGTTCGGGAAGCCAAAGTCACCAATTAGTGATGAGCGAGTATACTCGTTGCTCGGGTGATCTCCGAGTATTTGTTAGTGTTCGGAGATTTAGTTTTCATCGCGGCAGCTGAATGATTTACAGCTACTAGCCAGCCTGAGTACTTGTGGGTGTTGCCTGGTTGCTAGGGAATCCCCACATGTAATCAAGCTGGCTAATAGCTGTAAATCATTCAGCTGCCGCGATGAAAACTAAATCTCCGAGCAGTCATAACTACTCGGAGACCACCCTAGCGTGCTCGGGAAAACCCAAGCAACGAGTACACACGCTCATCACTATCACCAGTATCTTCAGTTTCCTTAATTTTTAAATTCAATCCATAGACAGGCGGTCTCCCAAAAGGTAGTTCATGGATATATAAAGGATAAAAGACATCACAATATCCATATCTGGTGTTGAGCAGGATGAAAAAAGTCTCTGCTTTCTCTTTTTAACCCAAAACCAATGTCATTCTGTCATTGGGCATTGTTTGGTATTATCTTGATTGTAGCTCACCTGTAATGCCAGACACCACCCATCGAAAGGTATGGCGCTGTTTCTGGGGAAAAAAGGGACCCTTTTCCTACTTCATCTTTCATATAGGGAAACATTAAAGATAGTGGCTACAGAAATCTCTCTCCACATTATTGACGCTGGCCCCTATCCAGGCTCGGACTGGCCCACAGGAGAACAGGAGAATCCTCTGGTGGGCCACCAGCCTCTAACTGGGCACAATACACTTGATTCACTATGTACAGACAAAGGCGACATCTTATTCATTTATTAATCTACCCAGTTCATTGTTATATATATTTGTGAATGAGGGTAAAGTCATATTTGCATGTAGCTTAATAGCGAGGCCCTGTATTTGATGTTACTGGTGGGCCCTTGGCATCCCAGTCCGACACTGAGTCCCTATCCCAGATCTCTTATACAGACTTTGTTCTGACCAGCTCAGGTATAACCAAAGCAGACCAGGTGCAGTATAATGGGGATATATTGTGGTTTTAGAGAGGTGGACTGAGGGCACATATACACAGACAGGCAGCAGAACATGAATTCTGCCCAAGCTGACATTTTGCACCCAGTCTCACAACACCTTTTATTAGTCACTGAAAGTATTATGGTAAATCCAGAATTTTTGCTGGTGTTTAGATGTTTGCTATCAAGGGTAAGAGATTTTGTTCTGAGGCAATAGGTTCTTGCTGGATAGGATCTGTGCTGAATAAGTTTCTCCATGCCTCCAACTAGCAGGATCCGTTATATGGACAGATGCTCTAAATTTGAGATGTATCTCCTGACCAGGTTTATGAAGGACAATGGTCTGGCCATTCCTCTGTCCTACAGATTCATCATGCATGTTATGCCATAAAACTGGTTTACAAAAGTCGTACATTTTTGCAAAACATGTACTGTAGTGGCTCAAAAATATGGAAAATATGGAAATTTTTGGTATTTTTACGCCATTTTTACCATCAACTTTTCGAGACGTGGGTAGAGTTTAGAGGACAGAGCTTAGAGGTATAATTACTTCTCAAAAGAGGTACAAATTATAGCAGAAATGTTCTTATGTCTGTTACTGGATGACATTTCTGACTCCGGTACCCCGGCAGCCGAAAGGTAAATTCTAGTGATGAGCGAATATACTCGTTACTCGAGACTTCTCGAGCACGCTCGGGGGTCCTCCGAGTATTTTTTAGTGCTCGGAATTTTAGTTTTCTGCGCCGCAGCTGAATGATTTACATCTGTTAGCCAGCATAAGTACATGTGGGGGTTGCCTGGTTGCTAGGGACTCCCCATATGTACTTATGCTGGTTAACAGATGTAAATTATTCAGTTGTGGCAATAAAAACGAAATTTCCGAGCACTAAAAAATACTCGGAGGACCCCCGAGCGTGCTCGAGAAATTTCGAGTAACGAGTATATTCGCTCATCATCACTAGTAAACTCAATAAGAGGCAAATTCTTCCCGATATATTTTGCGATAAGTAAATTGACTTCCTAAGACTTGTGCCCTCTACTCTCCCAGCCTACCTCCAGCACAGGTCTCCAGTAACAAAGTAGGTTCTTCGTTTCTCCCCATCATAGACAGCAGCATCTATTCTCATCACAGACTTGGGGAAGCCAAAGTCACCGATATCTCTAGGTTCTTCAACTTTCCGATTCCATCCGCTGACAGTCCAGAACTGTCGCCCTGGTGGCAGAACATGGATTTACATGGATTACATCTTTGGTGCTGTACAGGTTTAGAAAATGTACATGCTTTATTTTTTTCAAAAACAGTACCTCTCTTGTCCATGGGCTTTGTCTGGAATTGCAACTTATCCACATTTACTTGAATATGTTTGAACTGTCATACCAGACACAACCTAAAGACAGGTGTGGTGCTGTTTCTGGAAAAAACAACAACTTTTTCTCATCCCCAACAACCCCATTAATTACATTGGCTGCAAATTCACCTTTAAATATCAATATGGAGTCATTGACTTTGTAATCATAGGCAGCATCTATGAAATTAGGGACTTCTTCCCACAGTGAAGTGATTAGGATTGCTTTATGTGCAGATAAGTTTGGATGGTGATACCAAACATGCCTACGAAAAATATGAAGAAAAATGAAGTCATCCTGGAATGAAAACCTACAAAGAGCCGATCACATGGATCACATCCGTCTCTCCTGGCGAGCAACCTCTATGCTTCTCTGCAGTGCCCCTTCAGGAAGAAAGAAGCATTACACATTGCAAATCGATGGGCAGCTATGGATTTTAATAGAGAACTAGACTTCATGCAGAGCATAACTAGACCCCATTCAGAATATCTCCATGCAGGAGTGGACACAGACAAAAAAGGGCCCCTGTGCAAGAACAATACATGGGCCCTTTGCAGTCCAATAGCTCATCATAATGCAGAATACCACCTGTTTTGGAGATAGAAGTGGTCCCCTTACGTTTGTGCGACGGCACACGTTGCACCAATGGTATGTCCGCCTTCCTTCTTTCCAAAAAGAATCTAATGTGCATGGGTCAGTCAGTTATTCTACGAATGAAGGACAACTACCTGTTGAGCCTCAGTCTGGTTTTGACTCTTTTTGAAGAAAACAATTAAAGAAAGGTTACAAAATACAAGAGGCTTTACCTATTCTTAAAGATAATGATGCCTCCCTCCAAATGTGCCATGGCATCGATAGGTACCTCCAGGGTGCAGATTGTGGGAGTTAGAACACTTGAGGGTCTGAAACCTGAAAACAAAGTTTAATAAGGACTAGCAGCTGTGCATGTTCTATCACAGTGATACATTGTTATTTAAAGGGGTTGTCTGAGCTAGTAAATCTGTCTGTATTAGTAAATTCCTCAATTATAGTTAGCCTTAAGGAACATCGACTACAAATAGCATCTACCACTTGAGCCAACATGTCTGTACAATATGAATTAGTACCTGAACGACACCGCTGGGCAGGACTCAACTATAGTACAGTAGCCGATGAGACAGAAACAAAACACTGGCTTTTATTGAAAGACAGAGGATTTTGTAGGAGAAAATAAGACTAACATTTCTTGTAATGATAACAGCAATAATAGACACAAGGAGAGATAGTTGGAGCTCGTCACACAAGCTGCGCTGCAGCAACTGCAATACAAAGTTCAATACAAGCAGTATAAACAATTTCTACAGACTACTCTCTACTAAATTCCTACCTGGCTTCCTATAATTGGGTCGTGCTGCTACAGCACCCTAACTATAGAAACCTGCTCTATACCCTAACGCAGTTGAACACCGGTGTCACACTCATAATTCTGCAGCAATGAGGAGAAAGTCTGCTAGCTTCTGCTTGTTCCTGAAGTAGTGTAGCCAAGTTTTCTGTACTACACTCCTCCTTCAGGTTAATGGTTCCATCTTCTTCCAGGTCCAGGCAAGTCTCGGCCCACTTCCAATGCTATAGGGTCATTGGTACCACAGCATTGCTTTCTCTCTCCAAGTTACAGGTGCTTGGGAAAAACTGGCTTGGCTGTGTTATGCGACCCTTTCCTTCTAACATGGTCCTGCTAGCCAATCCTGCTGTAGCTGGGCACTATTTTCTCCTTTAAAGCCGCTAATCTCTTTAACAGTCTCTCAATGATCAGACACTCCTATTGTCTGTCTACATGAAACAGACAGATTCTCTCACTGTCTCCACTTTCCGATGAGAAACTTCCCACTTCTTGCTCAAACCAACACAGTAAGCTGCAGAGGGGAAATTACTATTCCAATAGCACACAAATCAGAGGGGAACATTGTCTCTTAAAGTAACAGTGTAATTCAGCTCTTGGCAGGGCCTGACCCCCCACAAATATACGGGCAGCCCATTGTTTTCAGTGACAACCATGTAATACTCCATTTACGCAGTGGAGGAGCTACAGGGGAATGGAACACTTACTCTCACACAATTCACAATTGATCACTGGATGTTCTAGCATTAAAACACCCTGTGATTAGCTTATCAGCAGGTTCAAAAAAGTTATTGTACAAAGTCTTCAAACAGAAGCTGGATAGACATGTGTCTGAGATGGTTTAGTGAATCCTGCATTGAGCAGGGGGTTGGTCACGATGACCCTTGAGGTCCCTTCCAACTCTAACATTCTATTATTCTATGAAAGTGGGCAGACGTGGGACTAGGATTATTACTAAATTTGCCATATAAAGAAATTAACTATCTAGAAAGGGATGTTTGATTTAGCTGAATTTATGTCCCAAAGTCTACAGACTAGAGAATTGGGAAAGTAGCAGCTATGCCTCCTGATCTCACCCATACATATGTTTGCTTGACAGAGCAATCATGTCTACTTATGGGGAGAGGGGAGTCTGTCACTGCCAGTATGCAGCTTATCTTCCTAGAGAATTGGGCATGCCGGAATCCAACATGTCCAATACTTTTTTGTTCTTAGATCAACTGTTAAGGAGAGCCATGATGCACACGCATCCATACAGCATAAATATATTCCAATGTGCACCCAAAAACCACAAAGGAGCAGGCAGTGCATAAAATAATTGTTACATTTACCATATAGTTCCTGTATCCCCAGGACATCATCAGTCGGAAGGGTGAAGTTCTCAGAATTGAAGCAATTGTACATGGGGTACATTAGCGCATAAGGATTACTGGAGTGTGCCATCCCCAACGAGTGCCCAAATTCATGTAAAGCCACTGAGAATAAATTGAAGTCTGCAAAGTGAAAATAAAGGAATATGACATACAAAGTGTAAGCTCCTCGGGGGAGTGTACATGATATCCAGAATTATCATTGAGCACGGGAACAAAGACACCCAAATTATTCTCAAAGGAGAATTGTCAAAGGGATTAAAAATTGGGTGATTTTCCTTTTTTTTCCATGAAGGTCAAAGTTGAATTTGGAAATTATCTTTTAAAAATAGTTGTTTCCCTGATATATAAGGAAGTGGCACTATTTGGGAAGGAGATTGGGCAGTGCAATGGTGCTCCATTCAAATGAGGGTAAGACGTGCACCGTTCTTCCGATCGGTGAAGTTCCGAAGGAGGAACTTTCACCGATTTATAACTTATCTTCAATGGAAGAAAACAGAAAAATCCAGGTCCCATGGTCCAGTAAAATATGGAGATTTTGTAAAGTATGAAATAGGAAAAGACACAAGTACAGAGATACAATGCATTTCGGACCACTTATGAAGAAAGATGTCATGAAGAAGGACCATAAGTGATCCAAAACGCGCTGCATTTATGTGCTTGTATCTTTTCCTATTTCCTTCTAATAATTAATAAAGTCTTCTCCACATTTCACTGTATCGCGAGAGCTGGATTTTTCTGTTTTCTTTCATTGCTGCACACAGAGCGTTTGATCCTTGCACTTGCTGGTGTGTTAGCTGGATTTTTCTTCAATGGACAACCCCTTTAAGCTATGCCTCAGGGATGGCAAAAATTAAATATTTACCTTCTGAACCCAGAGTCCAAGTTTCGTCATCATCAAAATGAACATCTCCACCCAAGCGCTCACCTGGACGAAAGGCATGAGCCAACACCTTTCCAGGGCCATCAAACGGGAAGAAATCTCCATGTTCTAGAGATGATGAAAGCATATCCTTAAACAATTAACATTAGTGATAAGCGAGTATCCTCTGTATTTCCGAGCATACTCGGGTGTTCTCCGAGTGTCTTGGGCGTGCATGTATATTATGTTTGAGTCCCTGCAGCTGCGAGACAGCCTGAATATATGTGGGGATTCCCTAACAAACAGGCAACCCCTGCATGTGTTCAGGTTGTCTAGCAGCCGCAAATCATGCAGCTGCGGGGACACAAACATAATCTACAAGCACGCCCAAGATACTTGGAGAACATCCGAGCATGCTCGGAAAACTCGAGTAACGAGCACACTCCCTCATCACTAATTAACATACATTCATATGAATATTCCTACACAACAATGTAAACAACGTCACCTTGGGTAACAAAAGAGATCATCAGGTCAGCATTCCCACCATGGAGCTGTATAAACTGCAGGGAAGTCACCCCGCTCCACACTCTCAAGGCTTCTCGTATGCTCCGATCCACATCAGCTGGTGGCAGATCTGGGGTATAATTAACTATCCTACATGATTCAAAGTCAGATAACTGTGAGTCTTTCAGATAAAAAACCACCATACTAAGCCAAACATCATGATTACATAATATGTCACACAAGAAAAAAAGTCAGTCTTTGTAAAATCCCTCATCTCAATATACAAGAGAAATTTTTCATAAAGCTACATGTAAAAAAAATGAAGACTGAGTCTTTATATAGTGCTTGGCTCTCACACAGTCATTCTCCACAATTTTGGTACTTAAGATCTTGTTACGCACCTGTACGGGATCCGGGCTTTGCTTCCCTCACCTTGGTCCACTGAACTCTGTTGTCATCCACGTCGGGCTCTGCAGATGACCTGAAGCAATCCTATTGGATCATCTGCATGGGCCTATATAAAGTCTACTAAGACACGTGTGTCTTGGTATTAAGACCTTCTTGTTGCTCCAGAGTTATGTCTGTTACCTGTTACCGGTTTTCAGGACATCTGCTACCTGTGCCTGGTCTTCCAGGGCCTCTTCTGTGTGTCTGCAGGTGGCTCCCGGGACCTCTACTAACTTTTTCAGGACTTGTCCATCTATGGTCTTCCTCTGCTACCTGTTTCCCGCATGCTTTATCTGCCTGGTGCACCAACTCCAATGGTCCATGTGTCCACCCAGACCTTGGGTTGGACTTTGAGGATCCACCTCACCTAGTGAGCCTAACAGATCTAATCTCAGTGATGTACAGTCATTGCGCCAAAAGTGCTGATACCCTTGAAATTGTTCCAGAAAATGAAATGGAGGTAATTGCTTAGTATTAGATGGCACAAAAGAGGCTTGTATAGGGCACTGGTCACACACAGGTGTGTAATACTAAGCAATCACCCCCTCCATGAGTTGGTAGGTTGTGAGTGGTTGCCTCATCAGTATTTTGCACCTGTATTGCCGCCATCTTTATTACATGGGTTTGCTGAATCCTGAGAGTGCACTAATTCTGAGACCTGGGCAGGTAAGCACCACAGTCCCTTTGTGCTGTATTAATTCTTAAACAACTGTGTTTCAAGTATGTGATGCTCGATCAAACTCACCCGTGGCAAATAACATGTGTGAGCAATGTGAAAATCACACCTGAAACCAATAAAAAGGGGAGAAGTTGACGCAGTCTTTGCATTGTGTGTCTGTGTGCCTCACTAAGCATGGGGAACAGAAAGAGGAGAAGAGAACTGTATGAGGACTTGAGAACCAAAATTGTTGAAAAGTCCATCGCCAGAGATCTTGATATTCCTTTGTCTATGGTGCGCAACATAATCAAGAAGTTTACAACCCATGGAACTGTAGCTAATCTCATTGGATGTGGACGGCAGAGAAAAATTGATGAAAGGTTGCAACGTAGGATTTTCCAGATGGTAAATAAGCAGCCCCAATCATGAGCCCCACATAGCCTCCCATATACAGCATGAGCCACACATAACCTTCATATACATTAGCGCCACACAGCCTCCATATACAGCACTAGCCCTAAATAGCTTCCTATATACAGCATGAGCCCAACACAGCGTTCCTATATACCATATGAGCCTTCACACAGCCCCCTATATACCGTATGAGCACACACAGACCCTAAATACAGCATGAGCCCCACATAGCTTTCCATATACAGCATGAGCACTACATAGCCTCCCATATAAAGCATGAGCCCCACATAGCCTCCCATATACAGCATGAGCCCCACATTGCCTCCCATATACAGCATGAGCCCCACATAGCCTCCCATATAGAGCATGAGCCCCATATAGCCTCCCATATACAGAATGAGCCCACATAGCCTCCCATATAGAACATGAGCCCCACATAGCCTCCCATATACAGCATGATCCCACATAGCCTCCCATATAGAGCATGAGCCCCACATAGCCTCCCATATACAGCATGAGCCCCACATAGCCTCCCATATAGAGCATGAGCCCCATATAGCCTCCCATATACAGCATGAGCCCACATAGCCTCCCATATAGAACATGAGCCCCACATAGCCTCCCATATACAGCATGAGCCCACATAGCCTCCCATATAGAGCATGAGCCCCACATAGCCTCCCTATATACAGCATGAGACCCACACAGCCTCCCTATATACAGCATGAGCCCCACATAGCCTCCCATACACAGCTTGATCCTCACATTTCCTCCCTAAATACAGCATGAGCTCCACATAGCCTTCTTATATACAGCACGAGCTGAGCCCCACATAGCCTCCCTATATACAGCGTAAGCTACACATTGCCTCCCTATATACAGTGTGAGCCCACATAGCCTCCCATATACAGCTTGATCCCCACATTTCCTCCCTAAAAACAGCATGAGCTCCACATAGCTGCCCATACGCAACTTTAGCCCCACATTTCCCCCTATATACAGCCTGAGCCCCATATAGCCTCCCATATACAGATTGAGCCCCATATAACCTTCTTATATACAGCAAGAGCTGAGCAGCCCCACATAGCCTCCCTATGCACAGCATGAACCCCCACAAAGCCTCCCATATACAGCTTGAACCTCACGTTGCCTCCCTACATACATCCTGGTCCCCCACCACTCTGCTCCTGTCTCTGGTGCACTGACTCTCCGCAGTGCACAGTTGACGTGATGAAATGACATCAACATCATGTCAGCTGTCTCACATGCTGAGTACTGGAAGATGGAGTTGGTGGCCCCTCCATCACCTATGTTTTCGCCTCTGTCTACATCCCGAGAATGCGGATAGCGATGACAGCGTGCGACGGTGCATGGACGGCGGGTAGGGAGAGCACTATGTAGCCCTTGGGACACTGTTTCAGCCCTTTGGCTGTCTCGGTCCACTGGCTGCACTTTACCCAGGTCTGCTATAAGCTGTGTGGACCAAAACTGGTCTCTTCCTCCCCAAAATTTACAGCAAATAAGGATCAGAGTTTTATGCTACTCTTAAGGAAAGACACATCTTATAGTCAGCATGTGCTTTTTTAAGCAGTGGTGCCTTTGACAGCTGCCTACATTGCCTTCCCATGTCCTAGCCTATAAATCCTGATAATATGGAAGTAATTACCTGTATGTTATGATAGAGGATTTCCATTTTAAATCCTGTCCAATGACGGCATACTCTGCGACATCAGGTACCCCACATCTGGCTTCATCCATCGTACTGTCTTGACCCCAGTTGAAGAGCAGATCCATGATGTTTTGTATTTCACTGAGTTGTTTGCAGACAGGTTGTAGAAGACTTTCGTGTGTGACCATGTCCTCTGTGTTCTCTTGTCCCTACATAGTGAATTTGATAATTTTGTGAAACAAGATATGTTCGTTTTAAAGGGACATTTAGGTTTTATCACGTCAATAAGTTCAAGATATATTCCAATGCTCTTGAATGTCCTGAAAGCTTTTAAAGGGATTGTTTCAAGTTGCTAAAATGCATAAATTTACAAACTGGTTCTAAAAAAGAACATCTTTTATAAAGTACTTCTTACTTAAAAATTATTTATGTTCTCAAAAACAGAGGAATTTTTATAGTGTCCATCTCTCTTCCTAGTTACCGGCCACCACTGCAGTCTCAGAGCGACCAAGTACCAGAAAAAGACCTATTTTTATATCAGATTTTCTGCTAAATATATATATTTTTAAGTTTTGCCAATGTTTTATGTTGTTACTTTTTTTCTGAATCAAGATCTTTATTTAAAAAAAATATTATTAATTTTGTCATTTTTAAACTGGGCACCGGGGTTTTATTAGGCTCATAGTTCATGTGCTTTCTAGAAGAGTTTGCAGCAGGTTCCTTATCATCAGAGACAGGATTACAATGATAGGTAACACCTCTATATACACCTCACAGTAAGCAATGTCACATCTGACCCTTCGCAATGATCTTTGTACACGCTCATTAAATGCATCAATACAAAAGAAAGGGTGGGGCCTGTTCATTGCTGCTAATGTACGTGCGACTTCTCTGAAAGAACAGGAAATATAAGTGTAGATTAGCCCATGTTTTCAGGGTAAATAATGAAAGATTTCTACATTTAATTTGTAATACAGATGGTGATATGAAAAAAAAAAAGAGCTAAAAATGTAAAAAAAAAACCCTGAATCTTTTTAAAATCAGTTCCAGGATGGATGTATTATGTACAGTACATCATTAAACACCCATCAATGTGACCCTTTAGGAGCTTATATGTGGTTATTCTGAAAGGATGATATACAGCAAACCGTTTCCTATCAATCAAATAGTAGCAGCAGCAAGAATAGATAATAGTTGGATATTTAAAACCTAAGTTTTAAAATAATCCTATAAAAACTGGGGGGGGGAAATATAAACAATGCCAGAGAGAAAGTGCTCAATACTACACCAGTGCACAAAAATAAAAATGGCTTGGTCTCCCCTTCTATGACGGACCAGAGCAGCCCATCCAAACTTGTAACGGAGAGACCGGGGGACGGATATAACCACTAGAAAAGCGACCTTGTCGTGCCCCGTGTAGGTTTCCTAAGGATAGACCATCAATGTAAAAGTAGTGGACAAACCTTTTTTTTTTTTTAAGAAAATGATGAATCAGGCCCATTGTCAAAAGTGGACACCCCAACACAGTGTGTTATCATATGGGTAATAGTAATTTTCTGCTTAAAAGAATACGAACCTTGGCATCCTTACTCGCAATGATCCTCTGATCCGGCAGTCTGTTCCTCTCGATCGGCAAGGCATGAGCTATACTGAGAAAAATCAAACCTAGTGTCACTTGGAAGATGCCCATCGTGATACTGTCCTTCTACTTTGGCACGATGTTGACTTGTACAATTACATTTATAGTCATGTGAAGGGAGAGGACGCTTTCTTATCAGACTGCGACATTCGTCAAGGTCAAGGTTGGATTATATCCGATTTATTCAGAATTTGTAACAACATAGAAAGCTGAATAGAGAATTGTGAGGTGATAATAGACACATTCCTATCATATTGGTCAGATAACAATAAATAACAATAAAGGTTCAAATAGTCACAACCTAATATGACTTATTGAGGTCTCGAATACTTTTTGTCTTGTGGAATTCTAAATATATGGAATAAAAGAAGCAGTGGGGTGAACACGCGAGTTCTGGATTGAAGAGTCATGGCAGAATGCTAGGATACGACGTGACTTAGTAACTCAGAACTAAAGGATCAATGAGATTACTGCCAATTTTTGTCCCCTCACCTTTTTCTAAAAGATTTTTAATATTTCATTTCCATCGTTATAGCAGTACGAGGGCTTGTTGGTGTTTTTTTTGCAGGACGAGATGTAGTTTTGATCTAAAGGGAAACATTCCAACTTTTGGAAAATCAAGGTAAAAGGGATTAGTGTGCAAATTTCCACGCTGCTGGAAGGATTGAGACGTATATCCCAGCAGAGTTTAAATAAGGTTGTGGTTTATTCTACGCGTTTCGAAGTATAGAGTTACTTCTTCAGGATGAAAACATGATACATGTGGGTCCTTCCTGAAGAAGGAGTAACTCTATATTATATTTTGCGCTGATCTCTCCTACAGCTTCTTTTTTACCTTTTGGAAAGTGACATGCCTTTCATGTCAGTGTGAGGAGGCTTATAAGTCATGTATGTATGTAAATTGCCTCTTCAAAGAGCAAAAGACCTAAAACTCTAGAGCCACCTATTGGAGCATTATAAGTCTCCTTACACTGTCGTGCCAGGCATGTCACTCTCCATAAGGAGAAACATTACCCCTTAGATCCCAGTCGGAGGCCCCTCACCTAGCCAAATAAGATCTCATACTTTGCACTGACAGCAGGCAACACCCCGAAACACGGTATGTGCAAATTGTGATTCTGGTTTAGGCTTTTATGCTAAGCCATGTGGCAAGGCTTGTTAAAGGGTGCTAACAAAGCGCTCTTTACTTGGCAACATACTTAGATAAATGAGACAGCAGGCAGTACACTTTACAACTTCTGCTCCATACAGAGGTGCGTTCTTATTGGTTTCGGGCAATTGCACTTTACATGTGGATGGTACACAAGCAGAGCAAATCAGATAAACCTCCATCTACCCGATGCAGAGACACACGGGTCAATATGTTGGGCTGTGAACCCTGCACCAAGACAATCGCATCTGTTAACGAGGGCCTCCTTTGGAGCATTGTCCCTCCACCGTGTCCTCAGCTGGGCAAGACCCTTCTCTACAGGGCCTCCCAAGTCTGGCCAAGACTGGACTCACTTCTTCCTTTAATCCTCCCATTGATAGGTTTCACCCACCTGCCTGCTGAACTTGATTTCAGTCACCTCTACAGTTCCTTATTGATTCTTACTGCCTTGTGCCTCTCAGCTCACTTCACCCGAACTCTGTTCTTATCCAGATCTCTCCACATTCCAGACTCAGCTCTTCTAACTAGCTAACTTCTTAATAATCCTGAAACTACTAAGAGATTCCCAATGCTCCTACCCACTATGGGCTGGGAATCAGTGGGGGTCCATGCTATGGAACCTCCCCTTTCAATCAGTCAGTAATCACTAGGATGATATCGCACTAAGTCATAAGTCCCCAGTTTTTGGGGGGTTTTTTGCACTGCTCCCCTAAGTATTGCACTTATTTTTTTTTATTTGCCATATGGTCTCTGAGATATAGACTTTTTTATTTAGTGCTACTTTTTATGTTTTTTTTTTACCAAAGGGCATTGATCATAATAGGGCAATAACGCAGAGCAGCCTAAAGACACGCCCCAGAGGATCCTGTGAGCCATACCTCCCAAAGACATAAAAATTAGCACTAAATAAAAAAGGCTAATACACCTCTGGCAAAAATTAAGAGACCACTGCAAAATGTTCCATTTGTCTGATTTTTCTCTTTATAGGTATTTTTTTGAGTAAAATGTAAATTGTTCTTTTATTCTATAAACTTCTGACAACATGTCTCCGAATTTCCAAGCAATAAAATAAAAATGGTCAAAATTAAAAAAAAGACAGTGCTTTTAGACCTCAAATAATGAAAAGAAAACAAGTTCATAATCATTTAGAAACAATAATACTAATGTTTTAACTCAGGAAGAATTCAGAAATCAATATTTTGTGGAATAACCATTATTTTTAATCACAGCTTTCATGCGTCTTGGTATGCTTTGCACCAGTCTTTCACACTGTTTCTGGGGTAAAAATGTAAGCAGTTCTTCTTTGTTTCATGTCTTGTGACTATTCATCATCCTCTTGATTATATTCCAGAGGTTTTCAGTGGGGTTCAGGTCTGGAGATTGGGCTGCTCATGACAGAGTTTTGATGTGATGGTCTCTTTATTTTTGCCAGAGCTTTATCTCTTGAACCGTATGACAGATTTAAAAAAAAGAATTACTCGGGGAAGTTGTGGGTATAACATCAACATCCCCATTGACACTTACCTCTCAGCTGCCACTAAACTTCTATCTCTCACTTCCTCCTTTGGCCTCACTCAATGGTCTTCTACAGCCACCCACAAAGATGGTCACACATTGGACCTCATCTTCACCCGCCTCTGCTCCCTATCTAACCTTTCTAACTCACCTCTTCCTCTCTCTAACCACAACCTTCTCACATTCTCTTCCCTCTCCACTCCATGTCTACAATCCCCACACCACAAATTTTCACACCCTCACAGAAATCTTAAACATCTTGACCTACATTCATTCTCTGAATCTCTCCTACCTCTCACAGATATAAGTTCCTTACACAATGCGGATGATGCTGTCGCTCTATATAACACCACAATAGCTGTAGCTTTGGAATCTGCTGCCCCACTTACACATACCAAAGCTCGCAAAATCAACAGACAGCCCTGGCACACCAGCCTGACCAAAGAACTGGGCGAGCTTCCAGGGCTGCTGAGCGCAGATGGAAAAGATCCCACTCCAACGAGCACTTCATCGCATTCAAACAGTCCCTCACTACTTTCAAGACCACACTCACCACAGCTAAGCAAACCTACTTCTCATCTCTCATATCCTCCCTGTCTCACAACCCTAAACAGTTATTCAACACCTTCAATTCTCTCCTCCGTCCCCCAGCACCTCCTCCCTCCCCACTTATCTCAGCTGAAGACTTTGCCTCATTTTTCAAGCAGAAGATTGATAACATCAGAGACAGTTTTGGTCAACAACCCCCAGAGCCCTTCTTCCCGACTTCCCAGCCCTCCACCTCCAAAACCAAAATCTCAGGATCGCATCTCACCACCTGTGCACTTGACCCGCTCCCATCCCACTTCATCCCAATCCTCACCACAGTCTTCATCCCAACCCTAACCCATCTCTTCAACCTATCACTAACAACTGGTGTTTTCCCCTCAAGCCTTAAACATGCCTCCATCACACCTATCCTCAAAAAGCCTTCTCTTGACCCATCCTCTGTATCTAGCTATCGCCCTATATCACTTCTTCCCATGCCTCCAAACTACTGGAACACCACGTCTACCTTGAACTGTCCTCTCATCTCTCTTCTTGCTCCCTCTTTGACTGCTTACAATCTGGCTTCTGGTCACACCACTCCACTGAAACTGCCCTAACTAAGGTCACCAATGACCTCTTAACCACCAAGAGCAAGCGACACTACTCTGTCCTCCTCCTCCTCGACCGGTCGGCTGCCTTTGACACAGTGGACCATTCCCTATTATTACAGACCCTCTCATCCCTTGGCATCACAGACTTGGCCCTATCCTGGATCTCATCATACCTAACAGACCGGACATTCAGCGTCTCCCACTCACACAACACCTCCTCACCTCGCCCCCTATATGTCGGAGTCCCACAAGGTTCAGTCCTAGGGCCCCTGCTCTTCTTCATTTACACCCTTGGCCTGGGACAGCTCATAGAATCTCATGGCTTTCAGTATCACCTCTATGCTGATGACACACAGATCTACATCTCTGGACCAGATATCACCTCCCTACTAACCAGAATACCTCAATGTCTGTCCACTATTTCATCCTTCTTCTCCACTAGATTTCTGAAACTCAACATGGACCAAACAGAATTCATCATCTTTCCCCCATCTCACACGACCCCCCCAACGAACCTATCTATTACAGTAAATGGTTCCCCACTCTCCCCAGTCCCACAAGCTTGCTGCCTCGGGGTAATCCTTGACGCTGATCTCTCCTTCAAACCACATATCCAAGCCCTTTCCACTTCCTGCCGACTTCAACTCAAAAATATTTCACGAATCCATACATTCCTCAAACAAGAATCTGCAAAACCCCTAGTCCATGCCCTCATCATCTCTCGCCTTGGCTACTGCAACCTCCTGCTCTGTGGCCTCCCCTCTAACACTCTCGCACCCCTCCAATCTATTCTAAACTCTACTGCCTGACTAATCCACCTGTCCCCTCGCTATTCCCCGGCCTCTCCCCTCTGTCAATCCCTTCACTGGCTCCCCATTGCCCAGAGACTCCAGTACAAAACCCTAACCATGACGTACAAAGCCATCCACAACCTGTCTCCTCCATACATCTGTGACCTCGTCTCCCGGTACTTACCTACATGCAACCTCCTATCCTCGCAAGATCTCCCTCTCTACTCCCGTTTTCTCTCCTCTTCCCACAATCGTATACAAGATTTCTCTCGCGTATCACCCCTACTCTGGAACCCTATACCACAACACATCAGACTCTCGCCTACAATCGAAACCTTCAAAAAGAGCCTGAAGACCCACCTCTTCCGACAAGCCTACAACCTGCAGTAACCACCGATTGACCAAACCGCTGCATGACCAGCTCTATCCTCGCCTACTGTATTCTCACCCATCCCTTGTAGATTGTGAGCCTTCGCGGGCAGGGTCCTCTCTCCTCCTGTACCAGTTGTGACTTGTATTGTTTAAGATTATTGTACTTATTTTTATTATGTATACCCCTCCTTACATGTAAAGCGCCATGGAATAAATGGCGCTATAACAATAATTAATAATAATAATAAATAATAATAATAATAGTATAAAGTAAGAGAAAGATCTGGCCACTTTTGACCTGGTGATAAGTTCTCTGTAAGGCTAAGTTTATATTAGCATTTGGGGGCTTTGCTGAGGGCTGCGTACTTCCTCCATTAAGCTCCGCCAACTTCCGCATACTTCTGCATGCGTCCTGCGTACCTATCTTTAATATTGCGCACGCAGGACATGCGGATGCGTCGTTTTGACGCGCCCCCGATCTGCACAAAACGCAACTTGTTGCGTTCCCGTGCAGTCAGTGGGCACGACAAAACAACGCATCCGCATGTCCTGCGTGCGCAATATTAAAGATAGGTACGCAGGACGCACGCAGAAGTATGCGGAAGTAGGCGGAGCTTAACGGAGGAAGTACGCAGCCCTCAGCAAAGCCCCCAAACGCTAAGGTGAACTTAGCCTAAGCAATGAAGCTTTGTCTCCATGCTGTAAACTACAAAATTGTCCCGTTAGATACATCTATACTTAAGAAAATGAACATTCTATAAGGTTTACGCAATTAAAGTTATTTATTTATTTTTTTTCACATTTTTCTATAATTTACCAAAAATACTGCCCCATGGTTCCACAGGAATAAGGAGTTGTGATTTGATATGAATGAGTCACTCATACCCGCAGTCAGTACTGATATATAATTTGCAAACATACTGTAAATCTCCTTTACTTGGTTTCTGTGGGTGGACAAGTGAAACTTATTCTGTTGACCGGGCACAAACAATGGAAGGGACTGTCAATGACTGTATTGTTTTACTTGAGAAAATCCCTTTTATAAATGATGTATAGCCAATCGCACCTACCCACTCATATACCATACACAATTAATCCAGGTGATTTCCCATGTTATGAAGTGGTAGCTTACGGCTACAGTATTCCATCACTTTAGGAGCTGACTTTTGGGTCCCTGACCAGTCGTAAAGATGAGATATCACTTTCTACAGCTCTTTGCTCCTCTCTAAAAAAATGTTGCTCTCTTGAATGGGTCCAAGTTGCAGTTTCCTGTACAGATGGGGGGCAAATGGTCATCATGCAGGAAAAATACAGTGAAGGGGACGCAATTCTACACAAGCGCTCCACCACTGTCATTCTCAATATCAGTGAGGGAACCAGAGGTTGGACCCCATTAATCATATACATGGGAAACATCTATCTTGATTGACGATAGTATAGAATACATCACAGATACAGTGTAAGTGTATGAGGCGCATCTGTCGGATTATGTAGATTCTTAGGGGATTATCACTGACATCTGGATCTTGGAGTATGGGGCTGTTTGGTGCAGGAAGTCATACAGTTGGGAAATACTCCCTGAGAAAAAAGGTATGAAAGGAAAACTCTTTCTCTAAACCCAAATATTTGAGGTACCTGCCCTCATCATATCTGGGTAAAATTGCAAAGTGTTTGTAAAAACAAGCAACTTTACAATTTACAGCAATAGCGGAAGGATTTCTAATGCTATAGTTTATTGCTTGCTGCCAAAGTAACCGGCTACCTCCTTTAGTGCATCAGAGGTGGCTAGTTTCTTAAGCATGGAATGTGTGCTTGCAAGCTTTTGTTATGGAGATTGAAAGTGCTGCTTTGAAGCTGGCCAACTGTTCCAGCACTACTCCGATGCTAGCCAACTGCTCCAGCACTACTCCGATGCTGGACAACTGTTCCAGCGCTCCTCCAATGTCGGACAACTTTTCCAGAGCTCCTCCGATGCTTTCCAACTGTTTCAGCGCTCTTAAGATGCTGGCCAACTGTTTTGGTGCAACTCTGATGCTGGCCAACTGATTAAGTGCTCCTCCAATGCTGGCCAGCCTTGCCAGAGCTCTTCCAATGCTGGTCAACAGTTCCAGGACTCCTCCGATGCTGGTCAACTGTTCCAACCCTTCTCCATTGCTGAACAACTGTAGCAGTGCTCCTCCTTGCTGGGCAACTGTTCCAGCGCTCGTTCTTTGCTGGCCAATTTTTACAGTGCTCCTAAGATCCTGGCCAACTGTTCCAGCTGCTCGCTGCCTAAGTTACCGGCTACCTCCTGTAGTGGATCAGAGGTGGCTCGTTTCTTAAGCAAGGATTTTGTGCTTGAAAGCTTTTTGTTCTGGAGCTTGTAATTGCTGCTTTGAAGATGGCCAACTGCTCCAGCGTTTCTTCAATGTTTTGCCAACTGTTCCAGCGCTCCTCTGATGCTGGCCAACTGTTCCAGCACTCCTTCTTTCCTGGACAACTGTTCCAGTGCTCCTCCAATGCTGGCCAACTGTTCCAGCCCTTCTCTATTACTGGCAAACTGTTCCAGTGCTCCTCTGATGCTGGCCAACTGCTCTAGCACTCATCCGATGCTAGCCAACTGTTTAAGCGCTCCTCTGATGCTGGCCAACTGTTCCAGCACTCCTCCGATGCTGGCCAACTGTTCCAACAATCCTCCGATGCTGGCCAACTGTTTCAGCACTCCTCTGATGCTGGTCAACTGTTCCAGCACTCCTTCGATGCTGGCCAACTTTTTCAGCACTCCTCCGATGCTGGCCAACTGTTTAAGAGCTCCTCCAATGCTGGTAAACTGTTCCGGCACTCCTCCGATGCTGGCCAACTGTTTAAATGCTCCTCCGATGCTGGCCAACTGTTCCAGCACTCCTTCGATGCTGGCCAACTGTTCCAGCACTCCTCTGATGCTGGTCAACTGTTCCAGCACTCTTCCGATGCTGGCCAACTGTTCCAGTGCTCCTCCGATGCTGGCCAACTATTTAAGCATTCCTCCAATGCTGGTCAACTGTTCCGGCACTCCTCCGATGCTGGCCAACTGGTTAAATGTTCCTCCGATGCTGGCCAACTGTTCTGGCACTCTTCTGATGCTGGCCAACTGTTTAAATGCTCCTCCGATGCTGGCCAACTGTTCCAGCGCTCCTTTGATGCTGCAGACAAAGCAGCACGCAGCTTGACCAGGGGCACAACCATTCCACTGGTTCGATCTGTTAACCTTCAGGGGCGCACCCCACTGTGGACAACAGGAAGGTGGGAGGCAAAGGAGCAGTGCTAGATATACTGATTATGTAGCGCCCCCACTGTCGCAGGGCCGAGGGGTACCCGGTACCGGGCCTCTGAGTCTCTGTCATGGGGTTGTCACGGTGGCTAGACCCGGTCCGTGACCCTGCTGAGGGGCGTACAATAAAGGTGGAGGTACAGTGACGATGTTATGGTGCGGTGAAGTGCCGGTCGCAGTAAATAACGAGGACACCAGGTTACATTCTCTTTACCTCTTTACTGAAGGCTTCAGGGTCCTCAGTCTGGAATACGGTTAACCAGGCTGCGCAAGTCCGGCCGGTCCGATGGCACCTCCAGAGTTCCCTTTGCAGGTGGAAATCTGTGCCTACCGTCTAGCGCTTGTGTGTTGTGGTCCTCCCCTGCTGTGCTCTCGGGATAGTACCCCACAACTGTTGTGTCTGTTTCTCGTGTTCCCTCACAACTCGATTCTGATGTTCTTCCACGTCCCCCAGATCTTATGGTTAGGACGCATCCGTATGACGGGGAGGCTCGGAGCTCTTCCGGGACTCTAGCGTCGCCCCACTCCTGTTGTTACCCCCCTGTGTCTTCCTAGGTCAATTGGGTGAGACAGCCCGCCTCTAACTGACTGTCCTGCCGTAGGTTTGAAGTTTGGCTTGGAGCTCTATACTTCCTCGGCATTCCGGCCACCGGTTATGCGCCTCAATAGGATGTTGCCTCATCTTACAGCACGACTCCTACTGGTATTCTCCTTGTTGCGTTGATCTCGTTTCTCACTCAGCACAATAAACCTCGCTTCTTATCCTTTCTTGGGGTACCGCCGCTATATCGTGCAGGCGTGGTCCCGTAACGTTCTCTCTGGTTGCTAGGCCTCTGTCAGGATCCCACCCCTGACAGGGACCCCTCTGAATCTTCCCCTACAACACCCTCTGCCACAAGGTGTTGCCTGGTTCCAACCCAGTCAGCTTTCTCATCTAACTTCCTGCCTAACCCCCAGTTTTACCAGATTGTGAGGAGTGGCCTAATACATAGAACCCTTAGCTCCCCCTGGAGGCCAGACTGTGAAGTGTATTGGTGTCTGTGATTCCTGGTCAGATGAACTCCTTCAGTGCCATCAGACGTACCATAGCCCCCCTTAGCGGCGGAGCATCAGTACTGCAACGACCAGGACTCTGGGGCGCTGCACTCCCCCCCAGTTAAATCCAGTACTCCTGGACTGGGAAGAAAACAACAATACATGTTAGCAAAAAGACATACAATTTTGAAAATGCAAATACAAGTAAACTTTTTAACAGAGCTTCCCTTTATGGGAGGTGAGGACACTTGAACGTTAGAAACATAGTTAAATACTTTAAATAACCTTGCTATGAATAACTTTTCTTACCCAACCGGGTATTCTACTAAGTGCAAATTCTTTGAACAATAATTTAACTTTGCCTTTAAGGACGTACTCGCTAAATCCACTAAAGACCTTCTTATAAAACATTATAAGGCTAATCAACTTTTATGCATTCTCCTTCTTTACATTTGCAGGACCGCCTGTCCTAACTGCTCCAGGCCTACTGCCTCTCCTTTCTGTTACAGGACCGCCCCTTTCTGCCCGGGCCTACTGTCTTTCTACTACTATACACGGTATAGAACATATCATCCATCTTTCGGTTCAGGATTACTGAGCCATCTCTGTATGGCTCCTAAGAGGACTCACTGACTAACCCCGTACGGGTTCACTTTCTGTCCTCATTCTTCTATCAACATCATTAAACATTTCTTACAATTAACTAGCTTTCTACATATAACTTTTACATATCAGCATTATTACTTCTTCTTTTAAAGCATCATCATTCCTTAAGTGCTAACGATGAACATCCCCTTTAAGAGGGGACCAAGTCTCTATGAGGTAGTGCAACTTCTCAAGCTGCAAGTCCGTATGCAGCCAGGACTCCGGTACTGCTTCCAGGAACAGTTTCTTCGCAAAGAGTCCTTTCTTTTATAAAACCAGTAGAGAGCACCTTTAAGAAGGTGCAAACTATTTACAACATCAGTTTTTGAATCATTCACCATCCATGATTCGGCAGTCTCTTGATAACTGAGGCAAAAAGTAGAAACAACCAAAAGGCAATAGGGATCCCGGGTCAACAAAGGGATCCCTTTAAGAGTTAACCCTGGACGGGTTTTAGCAACATAACAGCAGAAAACAATGAACTATTTACAATCAATAAAGCATTTTTGCTTACTCAGTTTTCTGGCAGTCTCCTTCCAGGCCTCACCTGGCCAATGGGTCGCATTGGTGTAGCAAGGGCCGGTCCTGGCTCCAGCAATGACAGGATCCCTCGCCGGGATGCCCTCCTTACTCGTGGGCAAGCGCGACCCAGGGGCGCATGGTGAGCCCGGACCTCTGGAGATTTCATGGAGACAGGTTCCATCACCTTCTCTGCAGGAGGCTCGTCCTCAGATGTCCCGGTAGCAGCCTGGAGTGCGACACACCGCTGGACGCCCCGAGCCATCCAGCCCGTTTCGCCAGTTTCCCTCCTCCACCGGGTATAGGTCACAGCGTCGCCAGGTTCCAGGTCGCAGTCGTACCTTCCCCCGCAGGGCTCCACTTCTTCTCGGTCAACACGGACCTGTAGTGGCTCCCCGATCTCCTGAATAACTCCCCTTCCCTTCCGGGAGTTGAAGGACACCACAATACCCCAGTGTGATGGCGGGGTCTCTTCGACGCTGGTCAGATCGATCTGGGCTGCAGGCTGGGGTCTGTTCCGCCATGCTGTCATCAGGCATCGCAGGTGTTCTGCCTCCGGCAGGATCCTCAAGCCCCGTGCCGGCAGCTCACACTCTGCCGCGGTCGGGATGGAAGAAGCGGGGGACACCGGAGACAGGCGGACCTCCGTAGGTTGGCCCAGCCGAGCGATCACACGGGTGTCGGCTTCCAGGCGGTAGGCTATCTTCTGGGCCTCGGCTGCAGCCACACACTCCTCGGACGGCGGCCAGGGGGGTCGGCCCATCGGTAACTCCGCAAGGGTCAGTTCCCTCAACGATGGCGTATCCGGGGCTGTGTCGGGTTGTGCAGCCTCTCGCTGAGTCGGATCATTCCCACGCGGTGCTCCCGACATCGCCATCTTCGCTTCCTCTCCAGTGTCTTCGTCCCGCGGTCTTTTTCGTGGGCGGCCCCGTCTCCATGGTCTCCACCCTCCAAAGAGGATGAGAAGGCGGACTGTTGTGAACTCTATTTTTGGGCTCCCTCTAGTGGTCACAAGCGGTACTGGGTAGTGTTGTCTTCTGCAGGTTGCTTCATCAGCTGGTTCGTTATCCTTGGTTGGTTTCCTATTTAGCCCACCTGGATACTCAGTTCCTTGCCTGCTATCAATGTATTCAGTGCTCTTCAGATTCCTTGTGATTACCTTGCTCCCAGCCTTTCCAAGACAAGCTAAGTTTTTGTCCGTTCATTTTTTGATTATCAGCATTCATCTTGTTTCTTGTCCAGCTTGCTAGGATGTGATCTCCTCGCTTGCTGGTTGCTCTAGGGGACTGAGTTTCTCCCCCCACACCGTTAGTTGGTGCGGGGGTTCTTGAATCTCAGTGTGGATATTTTGTAAGGGTTTTTTACTGACCGCACAGACCCCTTTACTATTTTCTGCTATCTAGTATTAGTGGGCCTCATTTTGCTGAATCTGTTTTCACCCCTGTGTATGTGCCTTCCTCTTACCTCACCGTTATTTTCTGTTGGGGGCTTCTATATCTTTGGGGATTATTTCTCTGGAGGCAAGAGAGGTCTTTCTTTCTCTCCAGGGGTAGTTAGTTCCTCAGGCTGGCTCGAGACGTCTAGGAATTTTTTAGGCACGTTCACCGGCTACTTCTAGTGTGTTTGGATAGGTTCAGATTTGCGGTCAGTCCAGTTTGCCACCTCCCTAGAGCTTGTCCTATGTTTGTTACTTAGCTGGAGTAATTTGTGATCCTCAACCACTAAGGATCATAACAGTATAGCAGGCCGAAAGTGTTTAATGCATCGCTGAAGTGGGATTAAAAGAAGACCTGAGTACATTTTTTTTTTTTTTTTGTGTGCTGCAGTCTGTCTAGCTTCTTTTCATTCCCTTGAACTCTGAGTGGTTTTGAGCTCAGCTGCAGACATGGATGTTCAGACTCTGACTTCTAGTGTGGATCATCTTGCTGCACGGGTACAAAGTATTCAGGATTTTGTTATTCATAGCCCTAAGTCAGAACCAAAGATACCCATTCCTGAGTTGTTTTCTGGAGATAGATCTAGGTTTCAGAATTTTAAGAATAATTGTAAGTTATTTCTATCTCTGAGACCTCGTTCCTCTGGTGATTCCGCTCAGCAAGTAAAAATTGTTATCTCCTTGTTGCGTGGCGACCCTCAGGATTGGGCCTTCTCTCTGGCGCCAGGAGATCCTGCATTGCTTAATGTTGATGCGTTTTTCCTGGCTCTTGGACTGCTTTATGAGGAGCCTAATCTTGAGAATCAGGCAGAAAAAGCGTTGCTGGCCCTCTCTCAAGGGCAGGATGAAGCAGAGGTGTATTGTCAAAAATTTCGGAAATGGTCAGTGCTTACTCAATGGAATGAGTGTGCTCTGGCTGCAAATTTCAGAGAAGGTCTATCTGAAGCCATTAAGGATGTTATGGTGGGGTTCCCCACCCCTACAAGTCTGAGTGATTCTATGGCTTTAGCCATTCAGGTTGATCGGCGTTTGCGGGAGTGCAAATCTGCTCATCCTTTGGCAGCATTTTCTGAACAGAGACCTGAGTCTATGCAATGTGATCGAACTCTGACCAGAATTGAGCGACAAAGTCATAGACGTCAAAATGGGTTGTGCTTTTACTGTGGTGATTCTGCTCATGTTATCTCAGCATGCTCTAAACGCTTAAAAAAGGTCGCTAAACCTGTCACCATTGGTACTATACAGCCTAAATTTATTTTGTCTGTTACTTTGATTTGTTCTTTGTCGTCCTACTCGGTTATGGCCTTTGTGGATTCGGGCGCTGCCCTGAATCTGATGGATTTGTCATTTGCCAGGCGCTGTGGTTTTGTCCTGGAGCCTTTGGAATTTCCTATTCCTCTGAGGGGAATTGATGCTACGCCATTGGCTGAGAATAAACCTCAGTATTGGACGCAAATGACCATGTGCATGACTCCCGTTCATCAGGAGGTGATTCGCTTTCTTGTTTTGCATAATTTACATGATGTTGTCGTTTTGGGTCTGCCATGGCTGCAGGCTCATAATCCAGTTTTAGATTGGAAAGCTATGTCTGTGTCAAGTTGGGGTTGTCAGGGAATTCATGGCGATGCTCCGTTGGTGTCTATTGCTTCTTCCACTCCTTCTGAGGTCCCTGAGTTTTTGTCTGACTACCAGGATGTATTTGATGAGCCCAGGTCCAGTGCCCTGCCCCCTCATAGGGATTGTGACTGTGCTATAAATTTAATTCCTGGTAGTAAATTCCCTAAGGGACGACTTTTTAATTTGTCTATACCAGAGCATGCCGCGATGCGGAGTTATATAAAGGAGTCTTTGGAGAAGGGACATATTCGCCCATCCTCCTCCCCTCTTGGTGCAGGATTCTTTTTTGTGGCCAAGAAGGACGGTTCTCTGAGACCGTGTATAGATTATCGCCTTCTGAATAAAATCACAGTCAAATTTCAGTATCCTTTGCCACTACTGTCTGATTTGTTTGCTCGGATTAAGGGTGCCAGTTGGTTCACCAAGATAGATCTCCGTGGTGCGTATAATCTTGTGCGCATTAAGCAGGGAGATGAATGGAAAACAGCATTTAATACGCCCAAAGGCCATTTTGAGTACTTGATGATGCCTTTTGGACTCTCTAATGCTCCTTCTGTGTTTCAGTCCTTCATGCATGACATTTTCCGAGAATATCTGGATACATTTATGATTGTTTATCTGGATGACATTTTGGTCTTTTCTGACGATTGGGAGTCCCATGTGAAGCAGGTCAGGATGGTGTTTCAGGTCCTGCGTGCTAATGCTTTATTTGTGAAGGGCTCAAAATGCCTCTTCGGAGTACAGAAGGTCTCCTTTTTGGGTTTTATTTTTTCTCCCTCTACTGTGGAGATGGACCCAGTCAAGGTCCAGGCTATTCATGACTGGACACAGCCCACGTCTGTTAAGAGTCTTCAGAAGTTCTTGGGTTTTGCTAATTTTTACCGTCGTTTCATCGCTAATTTTTCTAGCGTGGTTAAACCTTTGACGGATTTGACCAAGAAGGGCTCTGATGTGACTAATTGGTGTCCTGCGGCCGTGGAGGCCTTTCGGGAGCTTAAGCACCGGTTTTCTTCAGCTCCAGTCTTATGTCAGCCAGATGTCTCTCTCCCCTTCCAGGTCGAGGTTTATGCTTCCGAGATTGGAGCAGGGGCTGTTTTGTCGCATAGAAGCTCTGAGGGCTCTGTGATGAAGCCGTGTGCTTTCTTTTCAAGAAAGTTTTCGCCTGCCGAGCGAAATTATGATGTTGGTAATCGGGAGTTGTTGGCTATGAAGTGGGCATTTGAGGAGTGGCGACATTGGCTCGAAGGAGCTAAACATCGTGTGGTGGTCCTGACTGATCACAAAAATCTGATTTACCTCGAGTCTGCCAAGCGCCTGAATCCTAGACAGGCTCGTTGGTCGTTGTTTTTCTCCCGTTTCAACTTCGTGGTCTCATACCTGCCTGGTTCGAAAAACGTGAAAGCTGATGCACTTTCTAGGAGTTTTGTGCCTGACTCTCCGGGAGTTTCTGAGCCGGCTGGTATTCTCAGAGAGGGAGTGATTTTGTCTGCCATTTCTCCAGATTTGCGACGAGTGCTGCAGAAATTTCAGGCGGATAGACCTGACCGTTTTCCTACAGAGAGACTGTTTGTCCCGGATAGATGGACCAGCAGAGTTATTTCCGAGGTTCATTCTTCGGTGTTGGCGGGTCATCCTGGGATTTTTGGTACCAGAGATTTGGTGGCTAGGACCTTCTGGTGGCCTTCCTTGTCGCGGGATGTGCGTTCCTTTGTGCAGTCTTGTGGGATTTGTGCTCGGGCTAAGCCTTGCTGTTCTCATGCCAGCGGTTTGCTTTTGCCTTTGCCTGTCCCGAAAAGGCCTTGGACGCACATTTCCATGGATTTTATTTCGGATCTGCCAGTATCTCAGAAAATGTCTGTCATCTGGGTGGTGTGTGATCGTTTTTCCAAGATGGTCCATTTGGTGCCCTTGCCTAAGCTGCCTTCCTCCTCCGATTTGGTTCCTCTATTTTTTCAGAATGTGGTTCGCTTGCACGGCATTCCTGAAAATATTGTGTCTGATAGAGGATCCCAGTTTGTGTCCAGGTTTTGGCGAACTTTTTGTGCTAAGATGGGCATTGATTTGTCTTTTTCGTCGGCCTTCCATCCTCAGACTAATGGCCAAACCGAGCGAACTAATCAGACGTTGGAGACTTATTTGAGATGTTTTGTTTCTGCTGATCAGGATGATTGGGTGACTTTTTTGCCATTGGCCGAGTTTGCCCTTAATAATCGGGCTAGTTCTGCTACCTTGGTTTCGCCTTTTTTCTGCAATTCTGGTTTCCATCCTCGTTTTTCCTCGGGTCAGGTTGAGTCTTCTGACTGTCCTGGGGTGGATTCTGTGGTGGATAGGTTGCAGCAGATTTGGAGCCATATGGTGGACAATCTGAAATTGTCACAGGAGAGGGCTCAGCGCTTTGCCAACCGCCGCCGCGGTGTGGGTCCCCGACTTCGTGTTGGGGATTTGGTGTGGCTGTCTTCTCGGTATGTTCCTATGAAGGTCTCATCTCCTAAGTTTAAGCCTCGCTTCATCGGTCCTTATAAGATCTTGGAAATCCTTAACCCGGTGTCTTTTCGTTTGGATCTCCCGGCATCGTTTGCCATCCATAATGTGTTACATAGGTCTTTGTTGCGGAAGTATGTGGTACCTGTGGTTCCTTCTGTTGAGCCTCCTGCTCCGGTGCTGGTCGAGGGCGAATTGGAGTACGTGGTGGAGAAGATTTTGGATTCTCGTATCTCTAGACGGAGACTTCAGTATCTGGTTAAGTGGAAGGGCTATGGTCAGGAGGATAATTCCTGGGTTGTCGCCTCTGATGTTTATGCGGCCGATTTGGTTTGCGCCTTCCATGCAGCTCGTCCTGATCGCCCTGGGGGTCGTGATGAGGGTTCGGTGAACCCTCCTCAAGGGGGAGGTACTGTTGTGAACTCTATTTTTGGGCTCCCTCTAGTGGTCACAAGCGGTACTGGGTAGTGTTGTCTTCTGCAGGTTGCTTCATCAGCTGGTTCGTTATCCTTGGTTGGTTTCCTATTTAGCCCACCTGGATACTCAGTTCCTTGCCTGCTATCAATGTATTCAGTGCTCTTCAGATTCCTTGTGATTACCTTGCTCCCAGCTTTTCCAAGACAAGCTAAGTTTTTGTCCATTCATTTTTTGATTATCAGCATTCATCTTGTTTCTTGTCCAGCTTGCTAGGATGTGATCTCCTCGCTTGCTGGTTGCTCTAGGGGACTGAGTTTCTCCCCCCACACCGTTAGTTGGTGCGGGGGTTCTTGAATCTCAGTGTGGATATTTTGTAAGGGTTTTTTACTGACCGCACAGACCCCTTTACTATTTTCTGCTATCTAGTATTAGTGGGCCTCATTTTGCGGAATCTGTTTTCACCCCTGTGTATGTGCCTTCCTCTTACCTCACCGTTATTATCTGTTGGGGGCTTCTATATCTTTGGGGATTATTTCTCTGGAGGCAAGAGAGGTCTTTCTTTCTCTCCAGGGGTAGTTAGTTCCTCAGGCTGGCTCGAGACGTCTAGGAATTTTTTAGGCACGTTCACCGGCTACTTCTAGTGTGTTTGGATAGGTTCAGATTTGCGGTCAGTCCAGTTTGCCACCTCCCTAGAGCTTGTCCTATGTTTGTTACTTAGCTGGAGTAATTCGTGATCCTCAACCACTAAGGATCATAACAGCGGACCTCGGCTGTTGACAGACACGTCCTCAGGATGCAACAATATTTAGACTGGGCGGCCATTGTCCTTCGCGCTCTCCAGCTGGTCCACGCCTACTCCACGCCCCTCTTCTTCTCCTGCGCTCTCCTCAGCGCTGTAATGGCGGCGGATTTTGGTGGCAAGTGGCAAGTGGCACAGCACAGTCTTTGCAATAAGTCACAGTCCAAGTATAATAAATCACAGTTCCAAGGCACACATGACCCGATTCTTCAGGCTTAAGTAGATCCTGTTCGTGACGCCAAGTTTGTAGCGCCCCCACTGTCGCAGGGCCGAGGGGTACCCGGTACCGGGCCTCTGAGTCTCTGTCATGGGGTTGTCACGGTGGCTAGACCCGGTCCGTGACCCTGCTGAGGGGCGTACAATGAAGGTGGAGGTACGGTGACGATGTTATGGTGCGGTGAAGTGCCGGTCGCAGTAAATAATGAGGACACCAGGTTGCAGTCTCTTTACCTCTTTACTGAAGGCTTCAGGGTCCTCAGTCTGGAATACGGTTAACCAGGCTGCGCAAGTCCGGCCGGTCCGATGGCACCTCCAGAGTTCCCTTTGCAGGTGGAAATCTGTGCCTACCGTCTAGCGCTTGTGTGTTGTGGTCCTCCCCTGCTGTGCTCTCGGGATAGTACCCCACAACTGTTGTGTCTGTTTCTCGTGTTCCCTCACAACTCGATTCTTATGTTCTTCCACGTCCCCCAGATCTTATGGTTAGGACGCACCCGTATGACGGGGAGGCTCGGAGCTCTTCCGGGACTCTAGCATCGCCCCACTCCTGTTGTTACCCCCCTGTGTCTTCCTAGGTCAATTGGGTGAGACAGCCCGCCTCTAACTGACTGTCCTGCCGTAGGTTTGAAGTTTGGCTTGGAGCTCTATACTTCCTCGGCGTTCCGGCCACCGGATGTTGCCTCGTCTTACAGCACGACTCCTACTGGTATTCTCCTTGTTGCGTTGATCTCGTTTCTCACTCAGCACAATAAACCTCGCTTCTTATCCTTTCTTGGGGTACCGCCGCTATATCGTGCAGGCGCGGTCCCGTAACGTTCTCTCTGGTTACTAGGCCTCTGTCAGGATCCCACCACCCCTGACAGGGACCCCTCTGAATCTTCCCCTACAACACCCTCTGCCACAAGGTGTTGCCTGGTTCCAACCCAGTCAGCTTTCTCATCTAACTTCCTGCCTAACCCCCAATTTTACCAGATTGTGAGGAGTGGCCTAATACATAGAACCCTTAGCTCCCCCTGGAGGCCAGACTGTGAAGTGTATTGGTGTCTGTGATACCTGGTCAGATGAACTCCTTCAGTGCCATCAGACGTACCATAGCCCCCCTTAGCGGCGGAGCATCAGTACTGCAACGACCAGGACTCTGGGGCACTGCAATTACATACAGCAGCTGCCAGAACGGGTAACAGCTGATCGGTGTAGATGCCGGGTGTCTTGTGGATGGCTCATTAATAGAGCTGGTGTAGATTGATTCACAGGACCTGGTCCAGTATTCTGTGACCATCAGACGGGAGCCTTGAGAGCCTTCACCGAGACTATTCTTTTGATCAGCCGGTCTGGCATGGCGTCACATGTGCTTAACACCAGAACGTTGAAGTCATGTCAGGCTGGCTAGTCAAAAGAGGCGTAGTGGATACTGATAGGTAATAGGTGATTCTCATAGCTACAAACTGCTACAGATTAACAATGTAGTCAATGGAACCAGTTCCTACAAAAATTGAATTGCACCAACCCAAGTCATTAATATCATAGCAGTGGACAATCTTTTTAACCTGGAATTTCCTTATTAGCCTTTAGCTGCTGGGAAAATCCATACCATATTGCAAATCCCTTGCTGGAAACATGCATTGGAATATTGGACTTTCAGGAATATTAGTATGATAAAATACTGCACTTCCGAGCATAAAAATGATTACATAGAAACTAGAAACTGTCTTGCCCTTGAAATCCCGGCCAGAGTATCAAAGAAGCCTTCATAGATATATTTGCACTGAAAGCCTCTTCACATTGGCTCAGCGCACAGGCTATGTTTAGAAATAAGGGCTCATTTTTATATAGCTGTCTCGTTTTTTGCCATCTGGCTCGCAGTCTTCAAACGTTTTAGAGAAAGTTTGAATTTTTTATAAACAAGTTTTTAAAGAAAAAGAAATAAATTAAGTACACTCTTACTGCTTCCATAGGAATAAGTAGCAGCCAGTGATAGTAGTTAAATTACCTTGATTAAGTATTCATCAGCAAGGGTGAACACATCTATGTTGGTGGAAAAACCTCCTCTCCTCCAGACGCAGAGAATGCCCCCTTGTGACCATCACATTCCTTGATATAAACAGATCCTCAGAGAGATATTTGTATTGTCCCCTTATATACTTATACATGGTTATCAGATCGCCCTTCAGTCGTCTTTTTTCTAGACTAAATAATCCTAATTTTGCTAATCTCTCTGGGTATTGTAGTTCCCAGGGCCGGCGTCAGCACCCGGCGCACCCGGGCAAGTGCCGGGGCCCTGGCGAGACAGGGGGGCCCACTCATGCTGGGATACTGCTGCGCACACACACTGTTCAGCAGGGCCGCCGTCAGGGCATTACTGCCCTGACTGGCGTATGGGGCCCGATGAACAGAGGGGAACCGCATCGGTCAGGTCCCATCCTGACCTCATGGACCCGCCATTAACTTCTCCCTCCTCACTATTCCCCTCAGCCGGGGGAGCGCACTCAGCGCACGGAATGAGTGCATGGTGTGGCAGGGGAGCGGGAAAGGACACAGGAACAGCCCCTGGGAGAGAGGAGAGCTGGGCTGCGAACTGGTGCTGTGTCCGCAGCTAGCTCCGGGATGTTCCTCATCCAGTGGCCAGTCTGTGGATGCCCAGCCGTGCACTATGGCGGCGGCGGAAGTCACCGGGAGCAGCAGCTGCAACGGTATCAGCAACACCTCCAGCACCGGCGAGGAGAGGATCATGAGGCGCATCTTCCAAACCTGTGATGGGGACGGTGACGGCTATATCAGCAGGTATGGGGGGGGCGCATCTTTCCACCTTACTCCTGAATAGTTGGCTGCAGGGGGCACTTATTCCCCTGTGAGTGCAGGAGGCCTGCCTGAGAGCCCTTTTGCCCACTGCTGATGCCACCCTCCGGGCCCTGGGGGCACAGGGGCTCCACTCATTCTGCCCTGGTACAGCACCTGTCCCCCCCTGCCCCTGTGCTGCCCACCTTTCCTGGGTACAGCAGGGGGAATCTGCTGGCAGGGTCAGTCCTCAGGGCGATGCTCCTATTTCCCTGAGAAGAGGAGTTATTTCTAGAAATTCCTGACATTTGTACCCATGTACTTAGAACAGTTTATGAAGAGCAGCACTGGCACAACATGAGACATCTCAGGATGTGACATTCGGGCCCAGTCTTATAGGATTTATGGGAGATATGACACATCAGAAGCTACTTTCACACTTCTCCGTCGGTACGGGCCCGTCGCAATGCGTCGGGCCGACGTACCGACGGACGCTGTGAATAACTGCAAGACGTGGGCAGCGGATGCAGTTTTACAAGGCATCCGCTGCCCATTCTGTGCTGTCGAAAATGGCGGATGCGACACACAAAAAAATGTTACATGGAACTTTTTTGTGCCAACGGTCCGCCAAAACACGACGCATCCTTCGCACGATGGATGCGATGTGTGGCAATCCGTCGCAATGCGTCGCTAATGCAAGTCTATGGAGAAAAAACGCATCCTGCGGGCAACTTTGCAGGATGCGTTTTTCTCCAAAACGACGCATTGTGACGTACGTCACACGACGCTAGTGTGAAAGTAGACTTAGTTTACCTAAGGCCATGTTCACACTGAGGTGTAAGTGCACTAGAATCTGAAGCAAAAAATCTGTGGCTGACCCTGTGGTGCTCGCTGTGGGGTCTGCGTCTGGAATATCCCATCCCATCCCATTGTGTACAGCCAACCACTGCAGTGTCCAGGAAGATTGTTCACTACTGTAGGTGACATGTCACAGGTTAAAAAAAAAAATCCACTGGAATGACCAGCAGCGCAGATTACCCACTGGAGATTTGGGGGAGATTTGTGGGTAGTTCATATGAAAATCTGCTCTGTGGAGACTAACTCTAAGGTCGGCTCATACTGAGGTGTTTTTTCTCAGCTTTTGCAGTAGAAAATCTTTAAAAAAAACACTGCCAAAAACCCTCTGTGTGAACATGTCCTACAAGAGGAAAAACAATGTTTTTCAAGAAAAAACTCTTCAGAAATCATTACTTTTCTCTTGCGTTGTGCAAACCTAAAACCTCCTTTATATTAGTAGTTTCTGGACTTTACCTCAGCTCTTTTTCAACACTTTATTCTTGCTGGACTTTTTTCTTTGAGGCGGGAGCGTCTTACTGACATTTGATGGACTTTAAAAAAAAATCTTTACAACGAATAAGAAAACAGTAGCTTTTTTTTTTTTTTTTAAAGCCGTCGCTCAAAACACTGTGTTCTACATTACAAGCATAGTGGATGAGGTTTATAGAAATCCCATGCCGACTGTGCTTCTATTTACCGCTGCGTAAACTCATCTGTGGCATGGGTTTACAAGCCGCAGCATGTTGATTATCTGCAGCGGAGTCGCTAGTCTGCATAGTCTCACCCATAGCCATTCATTTGATGCAGTAAATCCGCATGGTTCACTGAACACATGCGGATTTACCTGCATGATTAGAACACAGCGTTTTGGATGCAGCGAAAATACTCTGTGTCCAAAACATTGCTATATCCTGATCGTGGGGACATAGCCTAACCTGTGGATTAACCCCATATCTGCCTACTAATAGCGTTTGGGGACATGACAAGTTCCCTCTATTGAGTATATCTGTGCATCATGAATTGTGGTATGTGTTAAAGGGGGGCCCACTGAGACTCTTTCGCCCGGGGCCCTCAAAAACCTGGAGCCGGCCCTGGTAGTTCCCCCATCCCTCTTATTAATTTTGTTGCCCTCCTTCGTACTCGCTCTAGTTCCATTATTGTTGTGAATTCCGCTCTTGGGCTCCCTCCGGTGGTTGTAAGTAGCACTTTTGTGAATTCTGCTCTTGGGCTCCCTCCTGTGGTTTTGAGTGGTATAGCTGCTTCTTGGATTTAGCATCAGCAGCTGCTCCCACTGATCGTCTTTCTGGCTCGGGTATTTTAGTCTGGCCTTATTCCTCAATCAATGCTAGTTGTCAATTGTTCCTGCTTGGAGCCACTGCTCTTTTGGATTTCTCTGACACTCTGTCCAGTTCAGCAAAGATAAGTCCTTTTGTCCTTTTGCTGTCCACTTGTTGTGGACTTTATTGTTCAGCACATTCTATGTTTTGCTCATTTGTCCAGCTTATCAGTATGGATCTATTCAGCTAAGCTGGAAGCTCTGGGCTGCAGTTTTTGCCCTCCACACCTTTAGGCTACGTTCACATTTGCGGTCAGTGCCGCAGCGTCGGGCGCCGCAGCGGCGCCGCATGCGTCATGCGCCCCTATATTTAACATGGGGGCGCATGGACATGCGTTGTGCTGCGTTTTGCGCCGCATGGCCGCAAGCGTTGGACGCAAGAAACGCATCAAGTTGCATTTTTTTTGCGTCCAACTTTCGGCCAAAAAGGACGCATGCGGCGCAAAATGCAGCGTTTTAGCGTGCGTTTTGCCGCGTTTTTGTTTGCGTTGTGCGCTGCGGCGCCGACGCTGCAGCGCACAATGCAAATGTGAACGTAGCCTTAGTCAGGTGTGAAGATTTTTGCATATCTCTGCGGTGGACTTTTTCTAGTTTTTATTACTGACCGCACAGTGTTTCTTTCCTTACTGTCTATCTAGCTAGAATTGGCCTCCTTTGCTAAATCTTGTTTCATACTACATATGTCATTTCCTTCTCCTCTCACAGTCAATATTTGTGGGGGGCTGTCCTATCCTTTGGGGATTTTCTCTGAGGCAAGATAGCTTTCCTGTTTCTACCTTTAGGGGTAGCTAGTTCTCCGGCTGTGACGAGGTGTCCAGGGAGTGACAGGAACATTCCACGGCTACTGCTAGTGTTGTGTTAAGATCAGGAACTGCGGTCTGTATAGTTACCACCTGCCCAGAGCTAGTCGCATGTCGCTCCTAAATTACCAGTCCATAACAATTATATCCTTACTGAGCACCGGTTCCCAAAACTGTACACAGTGCTCAATGTGCGGTCTAACCAGGGATTTGTACAGAGACAATATAATGTTCTCATCATGTGTATCCAGTCCTCTTTCAATGCACCCCATGATCCTGTTTGCCTTGGCAGCTGCTGGCTGCTCCACGTAAGTTTATCACTAACTAGGATCCCCTTCTCCATGTCAGATTTACCCAGTGGTTTCCCGTTCAGTGTGTAATGGTGATATTGATTCCTTCATCCCATGTGTATGACCTTACATTTATCATTGTAAAACCTCATCTGCCAACTTTCGGCCCAAGGTTACAGCTTAGGCTACTTTCACATATCAGGTTTTTGCTGTCAGGCACAATACGTCGAATATTGAAAAAAATTGATCCATCGCAGATTGTGAAAAACTGATGCAACAGATCAGTTTTTTCGACGGATCCGACTAGCATATCCAAATAATTGGAAAAAAAATTAGAGCATGCTCAGTTTAAAAAAACGGAATCCGGCACCGGAATCCGTCATTTTCCGTATCCGGCGCTTCCGGCTTTTTTGCCGGAACACACTTTAGTGTGTATGTTTTTTCCAGACATGGGAAACGACATTTTTCCGGGCGAAACGTAAGGTCATCCGGCGCAATACGACGCTAATACAAGTCTATGGGAAAAAAACGGATCCGGCGGCATCTTTCGCAGGATCCAGTTTTTTCAAAATTTCAAACGTTTTTTCAAAATTTGCTGGATCCAGCCTGACAGAAAAAACCTGATGTGTGAAAGTAGCCTTATCCAGATCCATCTGTAGCAGAATACTTTCTTCTCTTGCATTGACTGCTTTACTTAGTTTTGTATCATCTGCAAAACTATGTAAAGCAGTGCTCAGAGAAAATGTGAAAAGCCCAAGAGCTACAACTCAGACTCTAAAGGGGAAATATAGATTGCTAAAAATTCTCAGCATCATCAACAGCACACAAACACTAGGAAAACATGCACATTGTTAGGGCTATCGGAACACACCAAGTAATAGAGAGATTGATACGAGGTGCGTTCGCAGCCCGGGGTCCACCGTGCAGAGATACCTGCTGCAAAGTAATGGTGGATGGACACTGAGCTCACACATGGGTTAAACTTCACCCCGTGTGAAATGTAAGCGACCTCTGTTGCCTCACAGAGTCGCGCTGTACACAGAAACTATTACCCTAACTAGGGTTGTGCTTGCTCTGGAACTCTTCTGTGCTAACCTCATACATGAAGGAACCAGATGCTAAGCCAAGGCTAATTGCCCCCACTGACGCTAGCTGCCTGCCTGAGTGTACAGCCCCAAAGCTAAACAGACTCACGCCACATATATACTGAGTGGTAGAGTATCCACTGGCAGCAGCCAAACACAAATGATACTAGCGCATAGCCGTGCACCCTTGCGAACCTTTTATAGTTGTAGCTCTCCAGGACCTTCCTAGTGGACCAATAGAAGCTGCTATCGGACCTGAGCATGTGACCCCCAACCTCCAATGAGAGGTCCTCCCCTGGGCATGCTCAGAAGGAGAAAAGCAGGACTTAGTCCCAGGAGCGCTTGCTCGCCGCCGAACAGTACTGGTTATAATGGCTGAACCAGGAAGGGCAGCAGTAACCAAACGTGCAGTATCTGTCTGAGCCAGGTGCTGGGACTGACGTCTCCACTGAGCAGGTTCCATTGTGGCTGGAAAAGAACCGCAGCTGACATGGTTTGAGATCCCCCCTGTGTAGTGTTAGGAACTCAACACCTAACACACACTCCTTGCAGATGTTGTCCATGGTGAAGTTTGAACCCAGGACTCCAGCGCTGCAAGGCAGCAGTGCTAACCACTGAGCCAGCCTGCTGTGCCCATAAGGTGATCTTCATCACACCCCAAGCCCTGAACAAATATACAACCTCAATCCACAAACCAAGCCCTATTAGGAGAGGTTCACCCAACCAATTTCTCCACATCAGTCCTATTATTCTGATCAGAGTGGCATCACTTTTTCTTGGATGTGGGAAGAAAAAAAAAAAGTTTCTCCACTTACTCCATTTTGTCAGTCCGTGAAAATTGGCTGTCATCTGAGGGTGGGATGATTTTTTTTCTTGGACCCATAGACTCGCATTGCCGATTTTGATCCGACGCTCAGATCAAAATCGAACATGTCTCCGAATTTTTCCTTTGACCACTCTGTCAGAGGAAAAAATCAGATGTGCACAGCCCTATAGAATATCATAGATATGAGTGCTAAACGTGAAAACCACTCGTCCAAGAAAGTCAGACTAGTGCACGAGCCCTTAGTCATACACAGATTCCAATCCAGAGCCCTAAGCAAGTACAGACCCCAGACCCATTAATAAGACCCCCTAAATGAATATAGACTCTGGAGTATTGCATGCATAGAAGATGTGAAGGCACGGTGTCAGGGAGATGTCAGAGCACTTCTGGGGGTCCTTATATGCTCATATTGAAGGACTACAGCCCTATAATAGGAAATTTGCAAAACGCTGGTGAAAAACATTGCTCTAAAATCATTAATTAAAATGCTGTGCCGACAAGCAGCCCAGACAATCATTAATTGATGGTGTTTACAATTGTATTGCACGCCCTTTCCTGGGACCTATCATAATAATCTGACTGCTCCAGGCACAGATGTCTGTGTTGCTGAGAAGTAATGGATTATTTGTCTACCAGTCATAATGAATCAGTCGGGTATTACCGCTTTCCAGTGACGGCTCCTATTTTTAGTTCGCAGTGGGCAGATAACTTGTCAGTCATATCAGTTTTGCAATACGAGTGCGGCGATAGCTGGATGATATTTACTGAACTAGCAAAACACTGACTCAAGGCTTGGAAAAAAGCCCCTACTAGAGTCATTGTAATTAATGCATAGAGAATGTAGAGAAATACGTTTTTTTTATGTGTAATAAATAATAAGAAAACACATAAATCATATGAAAACATTTACTGATATAAATTGTGTAATTTGTTGAGAGCACAATCATGTAGCAATGGAAACAAAAATCACCAAACAACTGAGTACTGGATTCCAAATCACCCAGAAAATCAAAGTAAAAAATCGAAATCGCAGGTGGATCCAATGTGTGTGGATTTCATCACGGCTAAATCATAATGTAGCTCAGTAATATGTATGGTCCCATGTGCCTATATGCCCTACGTACCAATGTCTGACTATGCCCCATGACCTGGGGGATCTGATGGACATGATGAATCTGTTGAATGGTTGGACATGATGACCATCGAGGCCTCTTCCAACTCTAACATTCAAATTTCCTCCCAGACCTGGATCAGGCCATCAATGATCTCCTGGACAGTCTGTGGCACGATTTGGCGACATCGGATGCACTGATACATAATATCTCACAGGTTAGCAATTGGATTAATGTCTGGAGAACATGAGGGTTAACTATGGAACTATCGCCTTCATCATCTAGGAACTGCCTGCACAATTTGTTCACATTGGTTTGGGCATTGTCCTGCATCAAGCAGAAGCCAGGTTCCCAGCACCAGGTCTGACAATGGCTCTGAGGATTTCATCCCAGGCACCTAACAGCTGTCATGGTACCTCTGGCTATCATATGGAGGTTTTTGCGACCCTCCAAGCAAATGCTCCATAGACCATCACTGACCCACTACCAAACCTGTCCTGCTTGATGATGCAGCAGGCAGAATAATAGTCACCATGGAGTCTCCAAACTCTTTCTCATCAGTCACAGATGCTCATGGTAAACCCACATATGTGAAGAGAATGTCATGGCAATGGCAAAACCAAAATTATGTTGTTCTCTGGTGAATGGCAACGTAGCTGCACGGTTGCACTGCAGTACATCATGCCACCTTATAACCTTTGGAGGTCATTTTGTAGGACCCTTGCAATACCCCTCCTGTTCCACCTCGTGAAAAGCAGCAGAAACCAGCAGATAATTTTTTTGGCCCTGCCTGGCTCTCTTCATGTAACACCTGTGTCTGGGTATCTGCTCAATGGTCTTGACTCTGTCATGAAGACACATCAAACCTGTGCCTTCCTGGAACAGCTGGACTACCTGTGCAACCTAAGTGCCCACAACCACCTGCAAAACCTTTCATTTTTTTGAGGATTGTCACTTTCATTTGCACCAAAGCAGATGAAATTGTTTAACAATAAAGCATCATTGAGCAGCGTGGCTGTGATTCCAGCATTGAAGTGAAATACATTTGCTAGAAGCTGAAGAATAATCGGGGTAGGTATGTCTGGTCTCTCACTGTGCTGCAGTCTCTTCACTCCCTTTAACTCTCTCCTCTCCACAGACATTAGGCTCTGTAACCTGATACTTTAGTAACTTCACAGCCCAGATTTTAGCTGTTTTTCAGAGTGAATGATTAGTTCAAGAGTTCCCACCTTTAGAAGTTATCACCTATCCATAGAATAGAGGATACCTTAATAATTCCTGGGGATCTGGCCAGTGGGACACCCATTGATCCCGAGATTGGGCCTCTGTAGAGCTCTGTGTGAATGGAGGAGTGTCACACAGTGCTTTGGGACTGTGGGAGCTTACCAGGTACCTAGAACTATGGGGCGCCCTAGTCTATCCCTGTCCCCCTGATTACTCCTAAAGCTGGAGACACGGGGTTCACGTGCCTTGCTATGCTCCTATATCAACCCTAATCTGCCCCCTCCCCCACCCTGGGAGGTGGGAAGCAGAAGTGTTTAGGATAACATTAACCAGACAAACAAGGGAAGAAGGACAGGGATAAATGAAAATAACAATCATACAATTCACCAAAGAACAGAGTGGATGACAGGTGAGTTAAAGGAAGGAGAAACCGAATAGGAGAGGATGTGCATACAAACAAAACTCCAAGCAACAATCTCCTAAGCAACTCCAAACCAGGCAGAAAGAACTAACACTGGCAATTCCTAAGTGCTAGAGGTCAGTATATATAGCAGAGGGGAGTGACCAACACAGAACAGCTGAGAGAATCCAGGTAGGAAAACTCCAGGAGCTTCACCTGAACAGATTAACCCTTGCATTGCCAGCAAGGAAAAACCTGCACTTTAATAAGATAGTGAAGTGCTTCTAACCAGTGCAGAAGTTCGTGAAACCGGACCCCGCACACTTCTGACCCCACTCTGTTTCAGTAGCCCTGTGACAAGAGGTGGCTGGACATGTGCACCTCTTCTCCAGTCATTCTCCATTAGACTGCTGGAAAAAGCAAATCAGTGTACATTACATGGCTATCTCTGGCAGTCCCACAGAGAGTAAATGGACTGATGACGCACATTTCCGGGAAGCCCTCCATTCAGACGATGCAGAGTGACATTCTCAGGAATGATGGGTGTTCAAGTGGGAGCACTCCCAACGATCAGAAAGTTGTCACTTCTCAATGGATAAGTGATAACTTTCAAATATGGAATTACCGATTTAAGCCAGTTATCTTTATATTGGAGAAACTTGGGAGTTTGGTTTTTTTTTGCATACGAGAAAATCGCATGGCGACAAAAATGGACGAAAGTTGAATTCAAGATACTGATGAGAGATATTCCTTTTTTTTCTCGTATACAACAAAAAAAGGACGTCTGAACGAGGTGTAATTCCAAATAGACCACCCAAATATTTATTGGTTTGTTTTTATTTTATTAATTTATTATTTTTATCCTTACAAATTGTCATGTAATTTCTGCAGTCCCCTCGCTCCCTGTCTTCTCCTTCACACCGTTTCTCTTATTACACAGCCCCAGACATTTAGAGGCTATACAGCATTAACCACAGATATCTGACCACATCCCGTGTGCGTGTGTATAAATGTGACAGCGGGCTGTGGCGGGTGACAGATTTACACTGTACTAAATACGGCATGAAGACATGGGACGCAAATAGAGGAAGGTGAATGTCATCTTTTATTATTTTTTAACCCCTTATTTTATGATGCTGAAAGGTCTCTAAGCTAGTAAACATCTATTTTGAAGCAAATTTGATTTAGACTGAATATTATTTGGAGCGAATCGAATCTGTACTAAAACGCATTTCGAGAGATTCGCTCACTATTGGAAATTGTTCAAAGTGATGCGAAAAAAATTTCAATCTGGTAAAGCGAATTAAAACCCCCAAAAAATTCTTTATTGTGACTTAAAATAGTAGCATGAGCGTAGAAACATACCGACGCGTTTCGAGTCTAGCTGACTCTTAATCGTAAATCAGTCTGCTAGACTTGAAACGCGTCAGTAATTTTTCTGTGCCCCAGATACTATTTTGTGCCCACCAGATTGAACAATTTACATATATTGGATGAGTTGAGCTATATCCACAAGCCTTCTTAGTTCACTACTGGAAATTGTGGCGTTTTCTGGGCTTTGGCAAAAAAAAATCCAAAAGGTGGTCGTTTTCTTACTGTTGGAGACATTGCTTAAAGTTCTATACGATGTGTCGTAGAACTCCAGGAGGAATATCCAACTAAAGACTTGAATGCAGTGTCCAGAAGAAGGAAAAGTCATTATGACCCTGATTGACCTTGGGAGAGATTGACAAGGTCATGAACGTTATTCTATCACAAGGCATTGTGTAAAAGCTGCATCCTCTGGACCATATTTGTATTTATTGGGCAGTGAAGCAGCATTACGGTAAAAGTCCACAGCACACACATTACAGAATGTAAGACGTAAAACCAAGGACATCCGGCACCATTCCAGAATTCATTGGCTTCGTCTTCTTAAAGCTGAACCAGACCTTTTTTCCGCTACGATGCGAGTCCACGTGTCTGATTACTTGACTGCATTCTGTAAGCCATAACTTTTTTATTGCAGCTTCAATATTTACTTTTTTTTACATTTTTACTTCTATGTCTTAGAGAACATATATTTTTACAGAATATTTAGATTATATACTAATATTTTAGGGCTACATAAGAGTTAAAACACATCTGTCATTCCGTGAGACTTTTCTTGTGTGTGCACGGGAAGAATAACATGATTTCTAGCCATTTTATCATCAGTATTGCTCATTTTTTTACCAGTTTTTCCTTCAGCAGGCTCTATCTCTATGGTGTCATTCACAAGTTCGATTTTTGCGTACGAGCTGAATCCGTGATTTTCACAGATAGCACTCGCCCCTGTGTTAGTCTGTGTGGCCATCCACATGTCCATGATTTTTCGGTCATCGGAAAATCAAAAAGACAGGTCTGGTTTTGTTCCGAGTGTCGAATAAAAATCGTCAATGCAAGTTTATGAGTCAAGAATCGGACAGCACTCGGATTACATATGAGTGCGGCCTGATTTTCACAGACTACCATAATGGAGAAAGTGTAGGGAAAAACTGATGACACTCGAGCCACATTATGGTCAAACTATGATCAAGATCCGATAAAAAAAAAATGTGTCCATTTTTCTTGTATGGGGAAAAATCAAACATCTGAATGAGGGTATGGTAGTACTGAGCAGTGTAGCTGTGAATTCGGTTCTGAGGAGAGGCAATCACTAGAAAGCAGCAGAATAATCTGTGTGTTTGTCTATGTCTATCTCTTGCACTCTGCTTCTCATTCCTCCTTTCCCCTCCCCTATCCATAGACAACAATAGGCAGCTGTACATTGCTTTTTCAGTGAGCTGGCAGTCCCTTTTTTATTGAGTGGGATGGATTTTATCACTATTTCAGAATAAATGATGAATTTAGGTGGTGGGGCCAAGCTAAGAAGTAGCTTTTAAGTAGAGAAAGAGGCAAGTTTCTCCTATAGGATACATTACAAAGTTTCTTATACAGTATTTACTTGTGTTCTTGTACTACTGATTTCTAAAAAGTTTGTTGACCATTAAATATATAATTTCAATACATTTTTTATAATGTTTTGTGCAAAAACAAAGCTAATGATCACATTAATATGAATTTATATGAAGAAATATGGTAATAAAAGGGCGGAGAAACTTTTTCTCCACATATGAGAAAAATTGATGACATTCAAATTACATTTTGATCAAACTCTGATCAAAGTGTGATCCCCCCCCCAAAAAAAATCGATCCATTTTTCTTGTAGGTGGAAAAATCGAATGTCTGAATAAGGTCTAAATTGTAGTTGTTTCTTGGCTAGTGGCTGGAGATTAGCTGCTATGATGTAATCCATACAGAACACACACAGTAGTGAGAGACTCCTGATCTCCTGTCTCCATGTTAGACATGTTCAGAAGCAGCAGTAGCATGGAGGACATTATATGTATATAGCACTGAGCAGTGTAGCTGTGAATCTAGCTCTGGGGTGAGATAATTACTAGAAAGCTGCAGAATAATGTGTGTTTGATTGTGTCTCTCTCTTGCACTCTGCTTCTCACTCTTACTTTCCTGTCCTCTGCCCATAGACAATAATAGGCCGCTGTACACTGATTTCTCAGTGAGCTGGCAGTTCCTTTTTTTCTGACTGGGATGGATTTGATCACTTTTTCAAAGCGAATGATGGATTTAATAGGCATAGTCAAGTGAAAAAGTCACTTCTAAGTGGAGAAATGAGCAAGTTTCTGTGATAGGATATATTATAAAGTTTCTTATATTTACTTGTGTTCTTGTACTATTGATTTATCCAAAATTTGTTGACCATTTAATATACAATTTATATGAATTTGTTATAATGTGGGACGCAAAAACCAAAGCAAACAATCACATTTATATGAAGTTTTATGACGCAATAACGTATCACCCATACTAAAACTTCTCCAAAAGACCACCTCTTCTAAAATACCATTATTAGGTGGTCGCTGCCATCAGGTTATTACAATTTTTTTCTTTTCCATCATTTTAGGGAATAAATCTCTATAAGGACATTTTTATGATGTCACTTTATTTTACTATGTCAACCATAATGTCATTTACAAGAAGTGAAATACACTTGTGATCAGCAGCCACAGTAACCTCGGCTTTACCCCTGGTTGATTTCCCTGTACAGTAATAGTGTGGCGTACCATAATGTCTGGGGTTATCATAACTATGACCATGACCATGACCACATCCACAAACAGGACGCGTTATGTAAGTGCCCCCATGTTTATTGATGCCTAGCAAGATCCTGGGTTTTGTTATTTCGCATTGGTCTTAGCATCCTGGAATAACACTTCCACAGTCTCCGTATCCTCAAAAGACAGAAGGCTGACAAAACAAAATATATTTTATAAAGAACTTTTGCTTTCTTTGAAAATTGTACAATTTAAATCTGAATAGAGTAGAAATATAGATCCTATAAATGGGATTGTCCCATCTCAACCTTCTGGCTCTTACTGAAACCTGGAACCAGAGGTTGGACACCACCGCTGCTGCTGTTCTCTCATATGGTGGGCTCCGATTTTCACATACCACCAGACCTGACAACAGACAAGGTGGAGGTGTTGGTGTGTTCCTTCCATCACAATGTGCTTTCCAGGTTATCCACCTGGTACCCTGATGTATGTTTCCTTCCTTTGACGTCCACGCTGTTAGACTCTTCAAAGTCTTCTCCGAGTCCCAATTGTGTATCGCCCACCAGGCTTCCACACTTTCTCTCCTGTGACATCCCCACTCATCATTGAGGGCTTTAAAGGGAACCTGTCACCCCCAAAATCGAAGGTGAGCTAAGCCCACCGGCATCAGGGGCTTATGTACAGCATTCTGTAAAGCTGTAGATAAGCCCCTGATGTATCCTGAAAGATGAGAAAAAGAGGTTAGATTATACTCACCCAGGGGCGGTCCCAATACGATGGGCATCGCGGTCCGGTCCGGGGCCTCCCATCTTCATAGGATGACGTCCTCTTGTTGTCTTCACGCTGCGGCTCTGGCGCAGGCGTACTTTGTCTGCCCTGCACTGCAGTGCGCAGGCGCCGGGCCTCACTGACCTTTCCCGGCACCATAAACAGGAAATGTTTATGAGTCTGTCGTGACGCCACCTGTGGTGTTCGGTCAGTAGTGGGACCGACGCTGCGTTAAAGGGGTCCCCTGGGGGATGTTGTGGCAGCACGGTTGTTACACTTCCCACAGGTGAAGCGGGGTCCCCAGGGGTCATATGGTGTGTGGCCAAGATGATGGTATGTGCCAATGAATAAATGGAGGAGACAAGTTATAAATCTTTACTTGGTTTACTGTAGTTGGCAGGCCACAGTCCAGGGTACCAGACATGGATGATGGTGGTCCGGCCGGCTCACAGGCAATGGAGGGTTCCCTTTTCCAGTAGAGGTCCGTGAGCCTTTCCAACTAGCCCCGTTAAAGGTGAGGTCCCTGCTGCCTGAAGCTTCCTGCAGAGTCCTCTATTCCCCCTGTCCTAAGACAGGTACCTGTATGACGGGTAGCTTCAGCCGTTTTACAGGGACTCTACCATGCCCCGAGCTCCTCAGGTGCTGCTGCGTCTCAGGTGTGGTGTGGGTAATGTCTGTATGATCTTATGCCCTCCGCTTCTGCCAAGTGTGGTACAGTTCCACTATGGCCTCGGGCTCCCGGTACCCGGCTTCTGTGCTATGGCTCTGAGGGTGCCCGGTCACAGTTCCCCTCTGAGCCCTGTTCCTCTCCTTTGCTCCTTCCCTTCTGGCTACTCCACATACAACCCTTCAGGTCTTCCTCCTTCCAGAGGCTGCAGCTCCCTCGTGGCTGCCAGGCCTCTGTCTGCACTGCGTCTCTCCTAGATGTCTGCTCTGCTTGGTCTCCTAGTACCAACTGCTTAACTCCTCCTCCAGGTCAGGATACATGTAGCCTGGGGAAGCTCCCCTGAATCCGGGTCTTGAGCTCCCCCTCCTGGCCTGGATTAAGAATGTGTTGCATGTGTGTGCCTTACTCGGTGAAGAGAACTCCATTGCCTCTGAGCATAACATTACTGTCCCCGAAGGAAAAGCAACATCACTGCAACAATCGGTTACCTGAGGTACTGCACATGTCTACACTTTTTTTTTTGTTTCAGCCAGGGCCAAGCAATATTGATATATTAATTACCTTTTTTTGTTCTTTTTTCCACAGCACCTTCTGCAGCACTCGGGAGCCTGCAGAGTTGAACCCTTCTGGAGTGATCCCTCAGGAGTCCGCCACCGCGGGACACATCGACAGACCCGACCCACTTCCCAGCCTTCCCTCACATCTGATCCCTCGGTCCCATCCACCAGTGCTGGAGCATCATGGTCAACTTCATTTCAGATGCCGACTTATATAACTTTTCCTTTACCCCACCCCTCTGACACTGCTGCCACCTCTAGAACACCTGTGGGTTCTGGGCGGCAGCGCCAGAGGGGTCGGGAAAAGAGCTATGCGCCTGAGTTTTTGCATCTGAATGCAGCCTTCCAGAACTGTCTCAAACTGTTGTCTGAGCAAATGACTGCAGGATTTAATTTACTCAACAACAGTATTTTTGAGTTGCACACACGTCTGGATAGGATGCATTCAGATGCAAGTAAATCGCCAAATCATTCCTTTTTCCAGGCAGTACTCAAGCGCATAGACAAGCTATCTCCTGACCAGCAGATGCATGTAATGCAAGCCTGCCAGTTTTGAAAACATTTTGTAAAAAATTTGTAAATTAAAAAGTTTTTTGTTTCAAAAATGTTGTCTTTCATTTATTAAATTATAAGGTTAAATACTTTGGGTAAAACAAGGTACAATACTTTTGGTAAAACCCAACAGGTACAATCCTTTGTGTAAAACCCAACCAGGTACAATACTTTGGTTAAAACCCAACCAGGTACAATACTTTGGGTAAAACAGGAACAATACTTTGGTTAAAAACCAAACCAGGTACAATACTTTGGGTAAAACCAAACCAGGTAAAATACTTTGGGTAAAAAAGATACAATACTTTGGGAAAAACCCAACCAGGTACAAGACTTTGGGTAAACAAAAAGGTCAAATAGGTTGGGTAACAAGGTCCAAGACAAATGTTTCAAACTCTCTCATCTTGCCAGTCTACTCTTCCTTGAGGTGAAATAACGTATTCAGCAAATTTGTCCCTCATTCTTGAAACTGACACAGAACTTCTAAAAGTAATGTTCTGATAATCATGCAAGGTGGTTTCTTCAAAGTGGTCAAAAATTGTGCAGGACCACACAAGCTTTCACCACCTCGTCAACAGTGTCAGTCTTCAGGTTGATAGCGGTCAACAGAACTCGCCATTTGGCTGTTAGAATCCCAAAAGCGCACTCCACTATTCTTCGGGCTCCAGTTAAGCGGTAATTGAAAACTCTTTTTGTTGGCGTCAATTCACTTCTTGCGTAGGGCTTCAGCAGGTGTTCCGAGAGTTGGAACGCTTCATCTCCAACACAAACAAATGGCATTGGTGGCCCCGAGGTTTCAGGCAGTGGTCTTGGTGGTGGAAATTGGAAGGTGTTTCCACAGAGATGACGCCCCATTGCAAACACTTTAAAAGCTTGCGAATCATTGGAGCGGCCATAGGCCCCAATATTGACCGCTATAAATTTGTATTCTGCATCGGCGATGGCCATGAGCCCAATGGAGAAATATTTTTTGTACTTAAAATATTCAGATACAGATGCAGCAGGTTTGACGATGCGGATATGTTTCCCGTCCACTGCACCCAAGCAATTGGGAAACTGACAGATTTGTTGGAAGTTTTCTGCTATTTCCAGCCAACTCTCCGTTGTAGGATGTGGTATAAATTCGCATGTAAAAAGTCCCACAATGCATGGCAGGTGTGCTTCACAATTCCCGATATGGTGGAAATTCCAAGTCTAAACTGAAAATGGAGTGACGAAATGGATTCTCCAGTTGCAAGGAATCAGAGAAAAAAAGCAAGGCAAAAATTAGTACAAAATACCAGCAATAATATTACAGTTATATAAGTCAGCTTTAACAGTAGGAGATACAATTAAAATAATGATTAAAAAATACCAGCAACAACATTACAGTTATAAGTGTGCTTTGACAGTAGGAGATACAATAAAAATGGCTTAACTATAAGTCACCATCAGACGCTCTGCCGGTGAAACTGAGAATCGGCAATATGTATCACTTCTTGCGCTGAGGTGTCCAGTACATTCCACGAACAAGTCGAAGTTCTCCGCTTTCATCCGCACATAGCTGAAAAACTTCTCGTGGTTTCCTCGTAGCTCCATGTAAAAAGTAGAATATACCCCATGTGTCATTCTCTGAGCTGTGATTGGGTGGATCCAAAAACGCCATCGGCGCTGTCTCTCTCGCTCCTTCTCCAGAACAATCGCTTTCAACCGATTCGCCTCAAAAGTAAAATCCACAGAACTCTTCAGAATGTTTGCCATCACGCCTTCCATCTTCGCCACTTGCTCTACAACCTGTCAAAGATGGGCTATAGGAACACTGTATATATAGGTTTTCAGTAGCCAATCACATTTGGGAGACTCCCATGGGCATTTTTAAAAACCGTATCTGTTGTAAAATGGATAAAAAAAAGGAAAAACGGATGAAAAACTGATGCGATGGATCCGTTTTTTTGTCGGATCCGGCGGAAAAACGGATCCATCCCATCAGTTTTTCACAATTTACGCCGGATCTGTCGCTCCGTTGCATTGAGCCTGACGGCAAAAACCTGATGTGTGAAAGCAGACTAATCTGCTATCTCTCAGATAGCGCTCTTCTTGATCCATTACAATTTGGTTTTCACTCTTTAAACTTTACTGAAATTGCCCTGGCTTGCACAACTTGGACGATGAATATGCAGAGTAATAGAACACTAAGAGATTACCTCCCCACCTTCCCTCAATCATGTGGGAGAATACCCTGAATGAGAGCTGTGGAATATAAAAGGAGGGCTGCCCCTGTCTCCAGAAAGACTGCCGGACATTAGCTCAAGGAACCACGGCTCCAGCTGGCAAAATATAGATCTGCTCCACTGCCTATCACTGAACCCACAAAGACATTTGAAGAACACAGGCTGCGACAATCTGGTCACTGGCCACATACTTCACTGTTCCTAAGCTTGCCGCTACCTCCTCTCTGTGGGTGCCTACCAAAAGTGGGGTGCTGCTGTTTGAGGTAGTTGGCCCTTGATGCCCCAAAGTAGCAGGGATACTCATCCCTAGCGAGCCATCTTATGTACTTGCTGGGACATTACTATATGTTGTTGACTGTTGGTGATCCAATAAAGTCTTACCGAATGGGTAACCTTCACCTTGTGTTGTCAGAGTAGTATTCTGCCCATGGGGAAAGAGTAGTAGTATTTTGCCCATGGGGAAGGAGTATGGGATTCAGTGGGATAAGCCCTGGTCCATGCAGTCTTTCTAAAGACAGCCAGGTCAGCGGACAAGAGCCCCCACTGACCCTTATGTCTCCACAAGTACAATACAAACTTACCTCTCACCCACAAACCTCTCCTCAGTTCAGCACTACCGTACATCTCCTCCCTCATCACTATCACCCTACCCACACCCTCTGTTCTGCAGTTGATCGCAGACTAACATCTTTCATATTATTATGAACCTTTGTCTCTGTCACGATAATATGAACATGCTCATATCCTAAGCACACTTTGAGAACTTTCCCCTGCATTTACTGGGACACACACACACTTCCCATCCCCCCATTAGGTTTGTGTAAAGTACACATGCTGCAGCAGCGATCCCCTTACAGCTTCCCCCCCTGCACAAGCTACAGCCCTCCTTCTCTACCTGCCTATCTCCCTCTTTCCCCCCTCCCTCGGGAATGTGTGTGTGATTCCCCTCACTCCTGCATAGAGCTGGGAAACAAAGTAAAAAGTAGGAGCACATGGCTTCAGATCTCTTTGTTCCTTTAAACTGGTATATGATCAGGAACATTAGGCCTGGAAGTAGGACAAATACATTTTTGGAGTGTGCATCGGTAGAACCACCCACCAGTGAGTTTTTTTAAGCTCCGGCATGAGCAGAATCCGAGAAATGGATTTCTACTTAACCGGGTCATACAGCCACTTCATGTTTAGACTTAAAAGAACGCTAATTTCATACTCGGAAAAATGATGGTTCTACCGCTACTCAACGAACCTCGCGGCTTGAGTTATGATGGTTATGACTTTTAATAACTGTTGGACAAGGGGAGTACCTTCCATAGCTCTGCCCACTCAGTGAGGTCATGAACAGAGGGTATAAGATTATGAAGCCCAATTAGGAGGGTGTCTTTTGCCTGGGGAATCAGCCAGCCAGGAGAGGCTGTGCAATTTGACCTGATGATTTGGGGAAGTTTCCTCTCCCCCATCTCCACATGGCGTGCCATTGACAGATACCTGTAAGTTTCATATTTTAATCCCTGCTATTTTGTAATTGCCTGTATATACTGTAATTGTCTCATTTGTAACATCTTTTTATATTTTTGTAAACACTGCCATTTCTTTTTGGAGTAAAATCTATAAAACTTTACTAGCTTTGTTCTCCTTGCTCTAAACGTACTGCCACGTCCCCCGAACTAAATCAACACTACTGATTGGGTTGGCTCCTGACCCAATATTAATCCTAAGAACTAGGAGCTGGTGACAGTGAAGTGTTCGGGGCTTTTGGGGAGACTCTGGCAGTGACGGACAGAGATTTATAAGTGTATTTCCCGCCTGAGACAGGGAATAGTTATATCACCCTCACCGCAGCATGCCCAATAGCCAGTACACAGCAAGGTGGTCCTCCTGGCGACTACTTATCTTAGGTGTAGTTCCCTGACTGACCTTAGGGTAAGGGGGTGCCAGAGAGCTGCAAATTCCAAACCGGAACTGGAAAATTGGATATAATAAATCCCCTGACGAACTGGGGGCAACCAAACACCCCCGGTTCATGACAGTTTCCAAGACTTCTCTCGTGCTGTACCAGTTTTCTTGAATGCACTACCCAGGATGATCTGATTAATACCTACCCCAACATTTTTAAGCATGCTTTAGAAAACATCTCTTTAGACAAGCTTATCAATATTTCATTAATCTAAATTTTCCCTGTTCCCTTTCGCCACATCTTCCATGCACACAATATCACTTGGTACAGTAACTGCACTTAGACAGATACTGACTGGTGACCGGATCATGCCCTAAATATTATAACGATGGCTGGACCGTTCATGACAAGCCCTTTTTTATCTATTGTTTCCCCCCTATTTCCCTATTTATTGTAAGCTTGACCCTCACTCCTGTCTTGAATGGACTTGTTCCCCTGGTGGCTCCTATTACAGGACTGAAACGATGCCGCACATGATGGAGGTATAAATTAGTTTGCTCCCTCCCCAAGAACATTTCTACTTATTTTGAAGATTACTGGATGGAAAAGTGTTCATTTTGCCATTTTACAGCTTTTTGGCCCTAATAATGGTTTGGTGGTAAATAGTAAATTTAAGAATGGAAATTAAAATATAAATACTGTACATATTTAGTCAGCAGATGGCAGCACATACAAATAATTAGGGAAAGGTATGAACATAATTTACTGTAATACCCGAGTGGGGTAGTCTGCAACTGATGTATATCGTTAAACAAACTGCATCCCAGCTTCTATCACTAACCACTTCTCTCAGCCTCTCACAGCTCTCAACCTCTGAGACACACAAGGACGGTAACACCCTTGACCTGGTCTTTGTCCGGCTCTGTTCAATCTCCTACTTAAATAACTCACCGCTTCCCCTCTCTGGCCACAACATTCTCTTCTTCACACTCACAAATCCTCGCTCACCCCAGCACCCTCCTACCTACCATTCAGTCAGAAATCTACATGCCATTAACCCTCATACACTTTCAGACTCCTTACACTCATCACTGTCCCCAATCTCCTCCTTTTCCTGTCCTGATCTGGCTGTACATCACTACAATGACACTCTTAGAAGCACCCTAGACCAAGTAGCTCCCCTCACCCTCAGAACCTCCAAACACAGAGTAAAACAGCCCTGGCTCACATCACAAACCCGATTTCTCCAGCGATGCTCTAGGAGTGCTGAACACTTATGGAGGAAAACTCGCACACCAGAAGACTTTATACACTTCAAATTTATGTTAAGGACCTATAACTCTGCCCTTCACCTCGCCAAACAGACCTACTTCACCACTCTGATCTCCTCACTATCCAACAACCCCAAGAAACTTTTTGATACCTTTCACTCCCTCCTCAGGCCAAAAGCTCAAGCCCCTATCACAGACATTTGTGCTGATGACCTGGCCTCCCACTTTATAGAGAAAATAGACAATATCCGTCAGGAAATCTGCTCCCAGACACCAAGTTCAGTGACTCCCATCCCTCCCTGCATCTCCCCTGGCTCACTCTCCGCATTTGATCCCATCACAGAAGAAGAAGTCTCCAGGCTCCTCTCTTCTTCTCGTCCGACTACATGCTCTACCGAAGCCATTCCCTCTCATCGCCTCCATTCTCTCTCTCCAGTCGTCACTACTCACCTAACTACAATCCTTAATCTCTCACTCTCCTCAGCCATTTTCCCATCCTCCTTCAAACACTATCATTACTCCGTTACTAAAGAAACCCACCCTCGACCCATCCTGCACAAACAACTACAGACAGGTCTCCAATCTCCCCTTCATCTCTAAACTCTTGGAGCGCCTAGTCTACTCCCGCCTTACCCGTTACCTCTCCATTCACTCCCTCCTAGACCCTTCACAGTCTGGCTTCTGCCCCCTACACTCGACAGAAACTGCACTCATCAAAGTGACCAAAGACCTTCTGACAGCTAAATGTAACGGTGACCACTCTCTGCTCATTCTTCTCGATCTTTCTGCAGCTTTCGACACTGTTGACCACCGTCTCTTACTCTCTAGGCTCCAGTCACTTGGCATTAAGGACACTGCTCTCTCCTGGTTCTCCTCCTATCTTTCTGACCGCTCCTTCAGTGTTCTGTTCTCTGGCTCCACTTCATCTCCTCTTCCTCTCACTGTCCGGGTACCCCAGGGCTCAGTCCTTGGCCCCCTTCTCTTCTCCCTCCACACGGCCCCAATTGGACAGACCATCAGCAGATTTGGCTTTCAGTACCATCTTTATGCTGATGACACACAACTATACACGTCATCCCCTGGCCTTACTCCTGCTGTACTACAGAACGCCACTGACTGTCTGTCCGCAGTCTCCAACATCATGTCCGCTCTCTATCTGAAACTCAACCTCTCCAAAACTGAACTTCTTCTGCTCCCACCTTCTACTAGCCTCCCTAAATCTGACATTTCCCTCTCCGTGGGTGGCACCATAATAACGCCTAGGCAGCAGGCACGCTGTCTGGGTGTTATGTTTGACTCCGATCTCTCCTTCACATCCCATATACAATCTCTTGCCCGCTCGTGCCGCTTACACCTAAAGAACCTCTCTAGAATCCACCCTTTTCTCACCATGGAGACAACAAAAACCCTCACTGTCGCCCCTGATCCACTCCCGCCTGGACTACTGCAATGCTCTATTAATTGGCCTCCCCGTTACTCGACTTTCCCCTCTCCAGTCTATCCTTAATGCAGCAGCCAGGGTCGTCCACCTGGCTAATCGTTACTCAAACGCGTCCTCTCTTTGCCAGTCATTACACTGGCTGCCCATTCATTACAGGATACAATTCAAAGTACTTGTTCTCACCCACAAAGCTCTCCACAGTGCGGCACCCCCTTACATCTCCTCCCTCATTTCTGTCTATCGGCCTAACCGACCTCTGCGCTCTGCAAATGACTTTCGACTAACCTCTGCACTAATCCGTACCTCCCACTCCCGACTCCAAGACTTCTCCCGTGCTGACCCAATCCTCTGGAATGCTCTACCCCAAGATATTAGGACCATCCACAATTTGCATAGTTTTAGGCGCTCCCTCAAAACACATTTTTTCAGAGCGGCCTATCATGTTCCCTAATCAGTCATTTTGTGTGTGTGTAGCCCATTCACTATCTCCATCTACCCCCCACCCCCTGAAGATGGCTGCACCATCATTGTAAATACATCATTGTAAATACACACCTGTACTTTGTATCTCCCCACCTCATTGTAGACTGTAAGCTCTCACGAGCAGGGTCGTCTTATTGAGCTTTAATTATTGTATTGTTAACGTTGTCACTTATGACTGTTGTGTTTGAAGCTGTTAGGCTACGTTCACATTTGCGTTGTGCGCCGCAGCGTCGGCGCCACAACGCACAACGCAAACAAAAACGCAGCAAAACGCATGCACAACGCTGCATTTTGCGCCGCATGCGTCCTTTTTTTGATTGATTTTGGACGCAGCAAAAATACAACTTGCTGCGTCCTCTGCGCCCGGACGCGGGCGCCGCAGGGACGCATGCGGCGCAAAACGCAAGTGCGACGCATGTCCATGCGCCCCCATGTTAAATATAGGGGTGCATGACGCATGCGGCGATGCTGCGGCGCCGACCGCAAATGTGAACGTAGCCTTAAACTGTAAAGCGCTTCGGAATATGTTGGCGCTATATAAATAAATATTATTATTATTATATCTTTATTACTTGCATTAAATATCACAAGGAAGAGTGCTTTCTAATTTATTCAAGGCTATACCTCATTTGTGAATACTGTAGATCTGTTTAACTTTAAAATGCTGATTGTAGGTAACCTAAACGATATAGCCAAAAGGCCAAGGTTTACACATGCTTGTCAATTTATAGTGGAAGTGGATATCAAGTATTAAAAAAAAAAAAAAAGCACTTGTTGCATTTCAGGAAGGCTGCAGGTGTTAACCCTTTGCATAACTATAAAATTTGCTGCTGAAGCCATCAAACAAGTGAACTTTACAAATGCTAGCGGTGTTTCAGTGACATCTGGTGGTGTAAATGTGCAATGCAGTTATGGTGAACTCTTTCTTTTAGAAGCGGTGTTTTGCAGCATCAGTAACAGGTCATTTATATCCAAATTGTGATTTATTTTTTTTCTCTTCACTTAGTTGAGCCAGACTATTGAGCTTGGGGGAATTTATACAGTGGGGCAAAAAAGTATTTAGTCAGTCAGCAATAGTGCAAGTTCCACCACTTAAAAAGATGAGAGGCGTCTGTAATTTACATCATAGGTAGACCTCAACTATGGGAGACAAACTGAGAAAAAAAAAATCCAGAAAATCACATTGTCTGTTTTTTTATCATTTTATTTGCATATTATGGTGGAAAATAAGTATTTGGTCAGAAACAAAATTTCATCTCAATACTTTGTAAAATATCCTTTGTTGGCAATGACAGAGGTCAAACGTTTTCTGTAAGTCTTCACAAGGTTGCCACACACTGTTGTTGGTATGTTGGCCCATTACTCCATGCAGATCTCCTCTAGAGCAGTGATGTTTTTGGCTTTTCGCTTGGCAACACGGACTTTCAACTCCCTCCAAAGGTTTTCTATAGGGTTGAGATCTGGAGACTGGCTAGGCCACTCCAGGACCTTGAAATGCTTCTTACGAAGCCACTCCTTCGTTGCCCTGGCGGTGTGCTTTGGATCATTGTCATGTTGAAAGACCCAGCCACATTTCATCTTCAATGCCCTTGCTGATGGAAGGAGGTTTGCACTCAAAATCTCACGATACATGGCCCCATTCATTCTTTCATGTACCCGGATCAGTCGTCCTGGCCCCTTTGCAGAGAAACAGCCCCAAAGCATGATGTTTCCACCACCATGCTTTACAGTAGGTATGGTGTTTGATGGATGCAACTCAGTATTATTTTTCCTCCAAACACGACAAGTTGTGTTTCTACCAAACAGTTCCAGTTTGGTTTCATCAGACCATAGGACATTCTCCCAAAACTCCTCTGGATCATCCAAATGCTCTCTAGCAAACTTCAGACGGGCCCGGACATGTACTGGCTTAAGCAGTGGGACACGTCTGGCACTGCAGGATCTGAGTCCATGGTGGCGTAGTGTGTTACTTATGGTAGGCCTTGTTACATTGGTCCCAGCTCTCTGCAGTTCATTCAATAGGTCCCCCCGCGTGGTTCTGGGATTTTTGCTCACCGTTCTTGTGATCATTCTGACCCCACCAGGTGGGATTTTGCGTGGAGCCCCAGATCGAGGGAGATTATCAGTGGTCTTGAATGTCTTCCATTTTCTAATTATTGCTCCCACTGTTGATTTCTTCACTCCAAGCTGGTTGGCTATTGCAGATTCAGTCTTCCCAGCCTGGTGCAGGGCTACAATTTTGTTTCTGGTGTCCTTTGACAGCTCTTTGGTCTTCACCATAGTGGAGTTTGGAGTCAGACTGTTTGAGGGTGTGCACAGGTGTCTTTTTATACTGATAACAAGTTTAAACAGGTGCCATTACTACAGGTAATGAGTGGAGGAAAGAGGAGACTCTTAAAGAAGAAGTTACAGGTCTGTGAGAGCCAGAAATCTTGATTGTTTGTTTCTGACCAAATACTTATTTTCCACCATAATATGCAAATAAAATGATAAAAAAACAGACAATGTGATTTTCTGGATTTTTTTTTTCTCAGTTTGTCTCCCATAGTTGAGGTCTACCTATGATGTAAATTACAGACGCCTCTCATCTTTTTAAGTGGTGGAACTTGCACTATTGCTGACTGACTAAATACTTTTTTGCCCCACTGTATGTAAAGTCTCATCTTGTATAGGAAGCTGTTGGGTGCAGGGAAAAAGACCAATCCAGTCCAAAAGTGGATTGTATGAAGCTGGCCCGAGCCGGCTAAAAATGCTTTTTATTCACTGACTGCAAGCAGGTTGTTTGTTTTTTAAATGATGGTGTTACATCCGAGCAGTATTAAGTGTCTTGAGCGGCACAACATACCTCTTCATCAGCACAAAACTTAATTATGTACATTTATATGAGTGCACCCCAGTCACAAGAGAGGCAGCTACTCAATGTCTCCCTGCAGCCCCATAACTAGGTGTCAAGAGGCTGAAGAGGAGACCCAGAGCCCAGTAGTCCCTGCTCAGTCTGGATGTGATGGCGGCGTGCCTGCCCCCTGCTGGCAAGACTTTAACTGCAACCGAAACTTACTGCTTCCTGACTTCTACCTCCCGCAGGCACCACATGCAAACAGGAAGAGGAGGCGGCAACAGCAAATGTTAAAAAGGGAGTATGCAACAGGGGCAGACTACGGCATGGCAGTGCAGTGCCCCAGAGTCCTGGTCGTTGCAGTACTGATGCTCCACCACTAAGGGGAGTGATGGTACGTCTGATGGCACTGAAGGAGTTCACCTGACCGGGTATCACAGACACCAATACACTTCATAATCTGGCCTCCAGGGGGAGCTAAGGGTACTATGTATTAGGCCACTCCTCACAATCTGGTAAAACTGGGGGTTAGATAGAAAGTTAGACAGAAGCTGACTGGGTTGGAACCAAGCAACATCCTGTGGCAGGGGGTGTTGCAGGGGAAGATTCAGTGGGGTCCCTGTCAGGGGTGGATCCTGACAGAGGCCTAGCGAACAGGAAAGAACGTTAAGGAACCGCGCCTGCACTACATCGCGGCAGTATCTCAAGAAAGGACAAGAAGCGAGGTTTATTGTGGAGAGTGAGAAACGAGATCAAAGCAAAAAGGAGATAACACCAGTAGAAGTCGTGCTGTAAGATCGAGGCAACATCCTATTGAGGCGCGTAGCTGGAGGCCAGAACGCCGAGGAAGTATCAGTCTCCAAGCAATACTTCAAACAGAGGCAGGACAGTTGATTTTAGGTTGGCTGTCTCACCAAAATCACCTAAGAAGACATAGGGGGCAACTGTGGGAGAGGGGTGTCACTAGGGTCCCGGAAGAACTCCAGGCCTTCCCGTCATACGGGTGCGTCCTATCCATATCATCTGGGGGACGGAGAAGAAGATCAGAACAGACATAAGTTGTGGGAAGTACTGTAACATCAGAAACAGACACAGCAGTTGTGAGGACTATCCCGTGATGCTCAGCAGGGAAGGACTACAACACACAAGCGCTAGAAGGTAGGCACAGATTTCCACCTGCAAAGGGAACTCTGGAGGTGCCATCGGACCGGCCGATCTCTTGCAGCCTTGGTAACCGTACTCTGGATTGAGGACCGTGAAGCCTTCAGTAAAGAGGTAAAGAGACTGCAACCCTGTGTCCTCGTTATTCATCGCGACTTGCACCACGCACCACCACTTACAACTTTCATTGGACGCCCCTTAGCAGGGTCACGGACCGGGTCTAGCCACCGTGACAACCCCAGAACTGAGACAGAGAGGCCCGGTACCGAGTACCCCGCGGCCCTGCGTCTGGGGGCGCTCCAATCTTGGCGTCACGAACAGGATCTACTTAAGCCTGAAGAATCAGGTCATGTGTGCCTTGGAACTGTGATTTACTGTGCCTGAACTGTATTGCAAAGACTGTGTATTGCCACTTGTTGCCAAAAGTTCCCTCCAAAACCGCCGCCATTACAGCGCTAAGGAGAGCGCAGGAGAAGAAGGGGGGCTTGGAATTGGGCGTAGACAAGCTGAAGAGCGCGAAAGACAATGGCCGCCCAGTCTAAGTATTATTGCACCGTGAGGACGTGTCCGTCAGCGGCTGAGATACACCGCCTAATCCTCAATGGTGGGCGGAGGCAGAGAAAACGAAACCGCCCACGAAGGAGAGAGCGGGAAAAAGACCAGGAAGTGACCCACGTGGAGGATGAGATGGCTGACCGCTCGGACTCAGAATGTGGGGTTGAAGTGGAGAACTGCCCCAACTACCCAGAGGAGCGTAGTGGCCCCGTCTATACAGCCGATGCGGATCTCCTGCAACTCGAGATGGAGGACCTGATTGAACAACTTCTCCAGCTGCGGGTGGAGGCCAAGACTGCATCCCAGGGAACGCCAGCGGAGGCTCCCCTGACCTCGGTCCCTGCACCGCTGCTCGGGTTGCTGCCGACGTCTCCACCGATGTCACCACCAGCGGAGCCAGCCGCGCGGGAGGACGTTGCACCGGCCGGTAAACTCGCCGACCCTGCCCCATTAGCAGAGGACCTGCTGATAGGCCCAGTTGCAGCGCCACCTCCCCCTGGGACCCACCGACTCCAGCACCTCCTTCCCTGGGACCAGGCCACCGGCATGGAGCACCTTCTAAAGGCCCCGATCGTACCAGTCACCCTGCCGGGCGCAGTGTATGCCGAGCGCACGGTGTGCCGCTGGGTGAACCCCGGGTCTGACTTTATGGGGTTCCCCGGGGGTGGCGACCCAGGAAGGGGAGATGGTGCAGGCCCTCAGCTGGGAGGAATACCAGGCCCAGCTAGAACAGAAGTGGAAAAAGAAAGAGAAGGCGTACCAGGCCGGGCTGAAGGCCCATCACCAGAAAGACTTGGCAGTGAAGGACCGGGCCCGCAAGGACCCCAGCGCTCATCAGGCCCCACGCAGGCAGGGCATCGTCATCGCCTTTAAGCTCCGCGGATGCTGGGGCTTTATTAAAAAACCGGACTTGTACGCCGAGGTGTTTGTTAACCGGAGGGATGTCGAGTCCCACCTGAGGGAGGGTCATCTGGCCCGGGACCTCCACCCAGGGGACGAAGTTACCTACACCCGGCACTTTGGGGAGAAAGGGTGGTTTGCTTTGAACGTCCATAAGAAAAATCCCATGACACCCCCAACCAAGGTGCCCGCAAAGCAGCCCCCTGTGGTGAAGACACCCTCCTGTGACCGAACCACCGTCACCACAAAGACTACGGTGGTTTCTCCAACTTGTACTGTGGTAAAGACCACAACCTGCACCGTTGCTACCACCACCGCTGTGGTGGCCAGAAGCCTGGCCGCGGTGGCAGCTGGTGCCCAAGCTGGCGTCGGGACCAAGACGGTGGCCACCCAGACCCCTGCCTGGAGTGAGGGGGCTTCTGGCACAACACCTGGGAGCCGCAGGTACCCGGGCGGATGGCCCCGCCCACTGTTGCCTGCAGAGCTACCGCCAGAACCTGATGAAGCATAAATGCTTTACAGAATGTATATAGTTAACTGTTCGTCTTTTTGTGTTTTTTCCTGCTGCTATAACCTGACCAGGGTTATCTCTTAAAGGGATCCCTTAGTTGACCCGGGATCCCTATTTTGCCTTTTTGATTGGTTCATCATTGTTTTAAAGACTACCGAATCATGGACGGTGAATCATTCACAAACTGTTTTGTAAATAGTTCGCACCCTCTTAAGGGTGCCCTCTACTGGTTTTACAACAAAGAGAACTCTTTGCGAAGAAACTGTTCCTGGGACAGCATTGGAGTTCTGTTATGATCCTAGTGGCAAGGATCGCAAGTTTGACTAGCTAAGTAACTAAACCGACGACCAGCTCTGGGGAAGTGGTATCTGGATTGACCGCAACCTGATCCTATCCGCAAACAACTATAGGCAGCCGTGGAACGTTACCTGAAAATCCTAGACGTCTCTTCACGGCCTGAGAAACTACCTATTCCTAGAGGGAAAGTAAAGTCCTTACTTGCCTCAGAGAAATGACCCCAAAGATATAGAAAAGCCCCCCACAAATATTAACGGTGAGTTAAGGGGAAAGCACAAACGCAGAGATGAAATAGATTTAGCAAATGAGGCCCGCTAACACTAGATAGCAGAAAATAGGAAGGGAGCTGTGCGGTCAATAGAAAACCCTAAGCAAAATATCCACGCAGAGATTGCTCAAGCCCACCGCCACCCAGAGCTTACCAGCAGCAAGAACTCACATATTAGCAAGCTGGACTAAACGCATCCACACTGAGCAATGCAGGATCCCCTGGCGCCAATGCGAAGGCCCAATCTTGAGGGTCGCCGCGCAAGAAAGAAATAATAATCTTAACTTGCTGAACGGAATCACCAGAGGAACGAGGTTTCAAAGAAAGAAACAATTTACAATTGTTCTTAAAATTCAGGAACCTAGATCTATCTCCAGAAAACAACTCCGGAATAGGTATTCTAGGCTCTGACATAGAACTGTGAACAACAAAATCCTGAATACTTCGTACCCTTGCAGCAAGATGATCTACACTGGAGGCCAAACTCTGGATATCCATGTCAGCAGCTGAACTCAGAGCCACACCAAGATTAAGAGGAGGAGAGAAGCTAGACACACAGCAGCTAGACACACGGCAGCAAAAAAAAAAAAAAAATCCTTAAGGCTTCTCTTCTCCTGCTTCTGCCATGCAATTAACACTTTATGGGCCGGCTGTACTGTTATGATCCTAGTGGCAAGGATCGCAAGTTTGACTAGCTAAGTAACTAAACCAACGACCAGCTCTGGGGAAGTGGTATCTGGATTGACCGCAACCTGATCCTATCCGCAAACTATAGGCAGCCGTGGAACGTTACCTGAAAATCCTAGACGTCTCTTCACGGCCTGAGAAACTACCTATTCCTAGAGGGAAAGTAAAGTCCTTACTTGCCTCAGAGAAATGACCCCAAAGATATAGAAAAGCCCCCCACAAATATTAACGGTGAGTTAAGGGGAAAGCACAAACGCAGAGATGAAATAGATTTAGCAAATGAGGCCCGCTAACACTAGATAGCAGAAAATAGGAAGGGAGCTGTGCGGTCAATAGAAAACCCTAAGCAAAATATCCACGCAGAGATTGCTCGAGCCCCCGCACCAACTAACGGTGCGGGGGAAGCAACTTCGTACCCCAGAGCTTACCAGCAACAAGAACTCACATATTAGCAAGCTGGACTAAACTCATCATACACTGAAATCATATTGCAGACTGATGAGAAAAAATAATCAAACAGAAACCTAGCTTCTCCAGAAGAGACTGAAAACGAAGATAATCAGGGGAGATCAGAATAGCACTGAATACATCGACAGCCGGCAACAAGTGGAGGTGAAGCAGAGCTAAATAGGAAACTCCCTAGTGCATAACGAGGCAGCTGATTCAGCCACAGATCCGCAGGATAACAAACAAAGCCACCAGGGGGAGCCCAAAAACAAAACTCACACAATGCCACCTGTGACCACAAGAGGGAGCCCGAAAACAGAGTTCACAACAGAGTTCCTACCTACACGGACTTGCAACATGAGTAGTTGCACTACCTCAAAGAGACTTGATTCCCTCTTAAAGGGAATGTTCACCAGTTGTATTCAATATATAACGTTGCCTTAAAGAAGAGTAAATAGAAGTAATATTTTACATAGAAAAGGTATATGTAGCTAGTTAGTTAATTATAGGAAATGTTTAATAATGTGCTAGAGAATGAGGACAGGAAAGTGAATCCGTAGGGGTTAGTGGTTGAGTCCTCTTATGAGCCATAAAGAGATGGCTCGGTGATCCTGTACTAAGAAAGAGGCAGTAGGCCTGGGTTGGCAGATAGATAGGCGGTCCTGCATAAGACAAATCATAGAATAAAAAGAAAATATTGCACTTAAAAGGAAAAATGAAGAAAAAGTTAATTTATATTTTTGAAGTTTTATCATAGGCCTTTAGTGGATTCAGCTTACACGTCCTTAGAGGCAAAGTTAAATTATTGTTCAAAATTTGCACTTAGTAGAATACCCGGTTGGGTAATAAAAGTTTTATATAGTGTGTTATTTAAAATATTTAACCATGTTTGTAACGTTCAAGAATCCTCACCTCCCATAAAGGGAAGCACTGTTATTTTCACTTATTACTTGTTTATTGCATTTCAAAATTTGTATGTCTTTTGCTGACATGTATTGTTGTTTTCTTCCCAGTCAGGGAGTACTGGATTTAACAGGGGGGGAGTGCAGCACCCCAGAGTCCTGGTCGTTGCAGTACTGATGCTCCGCCACTAAGGGGAGTGATGGTACGTCTGATGGCACTGAAGGAGTTCACCTGACCAGGTATCACAGACACCAATACACTTCATAGTCTGGCCTCCAGGGGGAGCTAAGGGCGCTATGTATTAGGCCACTCCTCACAATCTGGTAAAACTGGGGGTTAGATAGAAAGTTAGACAGAAAGCTGACTGGGTTGGAACCAGGCAACATCCTGTGGCAGAGGGTGTTGCAGGGAAAGATTCAGGGGGGTCCCTGTCAGGGGTGGGATCCTGACAGAGGCCTAGCGAACAGGAAAGAACGTTAAGGAACCGCGCCTGCACTACAACGCGGCGTTATCTCAAGAAAGGACAAGAAGCGAGGTTTATTGTGGAGAGTGAGAAACGAGATCAAAGCAAAAAGGAGATAACACCAGTAGGAGTCGTGCTGTAAGATCGAGGCAACATCCTATTGAGGCGCGTAGCCGGTGGCCAGAACGCCGAGGAAGTATTAGTCTCCAAGCAATACTTCAAACAGAGGCAGGACAGTTGATTTTAGGTTGGCTGTCTCACCAAAATCACCTAAGAAGACATAGGGGGCAACTGTGGGGGAGGGGCGACGCTAGGGTCCCGGAAGAACTCCAGGCCTTCCCGTCATACGGGTGCGTCCTATCCATATCATCTGGGGGACGGAGAAGAAGATCAGAACAGACATAAGTTGTGGGAAGTAACATCAGAAACAGACACAGCAGTTGTGAGGACTATCCCGTGGTGCTCAGCAGGGAAGTACTACAACACACAGGCGCTAGAAGGTAGGCACAGATTTCCACCTGAAAAGGGAACTCTGGAGGTGCCATCGGACCGGCCGGTCTCTTGCAGCCCTGTTAACCGTACTCTGGATTGAGGACCGTGAAGCCTTCAGTAAAGAGGTAAAGAGACTGCAACCCTGTGTCCTCGTTATTCATCGCGACTTGCACCACGCACCACCACTTACAACTTTCATTGGACGCCCCTTAGCAGGGTCACGGACCGGGTCTAGCCACCGTGACAACCCCAGAACTGAGACAGAGAGGCCCGGTACCAAGTACCCCGCGGCCCTGCGTCTGGGGGCGCTCCAGCAGCACTTCAGCAGAGCTGCTGCCTAAAATTCAGGATGGGAACCCGTGACTCAAGGGTATAAGGAAGAGTCTGACTTCTGTATAACTTGGACGAGGATCGCATCGCAATGCTCGGACTGGCTGTCGAGCGAAACAGCTGCATAGAAAATAAGCCGGATTACTTACCGGTAATGCTCTTTTAATGTGTCCATGACAGCACCCACTAGGGAGAGAGAGGATCCGCCCATAGGAACAGGAAACCTACAGAAATAAAAGGAGGTGGTCGACCTCTCCTCCTCAGTTGGATTTCAGAGTACCAGAGGAACCGCCCCAGTATTAGGTACATGCAATATATAGCTATACATTCAAGAATCCTATTTTGCTATCTAATTATCCATAATTTTTTGCGTATATGGAGCGCCCCCAGACGCAGGGCCGCGGGTACTCGGTACCGGGCCTCTCTGTCTCTGTCTTGGGGTCGTCACGGTGGCTAGACCCGGTCCGTGAACCTGCTAAGGGGCGTCCAATGAAAGGTGATGGTGCATGGTGCAAGGCGCGATGAATAACGAGGACACAGGGTTGCAGTCTCTTTACCTTTTTACTGAAGGCTTCGGGATCCACAATCCAGAGCACTGCTAACAGGGCTAGCTGAGACCGGCCGGTCCGAAGGCACATCCAGAGTTCCCTTTGCAGGTGGAAATCAGTGCCTACCTACTAGTGCTTGTGTGTTGTAGTTCGTCCCTGCTGAGCACCACGGGATAGTCCTCACAACTGTCATTTCTGTTCTGATGTTCTCTCTCTCCGTCCCCCAGATGATATGGCTAGGACGCACCCGTATGACGGGTAGGCCTGGAGTTATTCTGGGACCCTAGAGACGCCCCTCTCCCACAATTGCCTCCTTTGTCTTCGTTAGGTGATTTAGGTGAGACAGCCAACCTATAGTTAACTGTCCTGCCGCTGTTTGAAGTAATACGTAGAGTCTCTTACTTCCTCGGTGCTCCGGCCACCGGCTACGCGCCTCAGAAGGATGTTGCCACGGTCTTAAGGGCATGACTCCTTCTGGTTCTATCTCCTCTGTGCTGTGATCTCGCTTCTCACTTCTCCGCAATATACTCCGCTTCGTGTCCTTTCTAAGGAGCCTGCCGCTATACCTTACAGGCACAGCTCCGTAACGATCTGTCCCTGACAGGTCCTATCCCGAACTCTCCCGGGCTGCTTTCTCCCTAACTTCCTGTCCAACCCCCAGTTTTACCAGAGTGTGAGGAGTGGCCTACTAGATAGAACCACTCCCCTTGGTGGCCGGAGTGTGAAGTGTAGTGTGTGTGTGTGATACCTGGTCAGGTGAACTCCTTTAGTGCAATCAGACGTAACATCACTCCCCTTAGTGGCAGAGTGACATTACTGCAACGACCAGGACTCTGGGGCGCTGCATATACTATTTGCAACTAACTTAGGGAGGGAAGTGAGTGGGTGCGGTCGTAGACTCATTAAAAGAGCATTACCGGTAAGTAATCCACTTTTTACCCTTCGCCACGACAGCACCCACTAGAGAGACTTCTAGAGATCCATCACCTGGGATGGACTACCGTGCTGAGTACGGCTCTGCCAAAGGCTAAGTCAGAAGAAGATGAGAGATCAAGTCTGTAGTGATTATAGAAAGTAGACAGAGTCAACCATATAGCAGCCTTACATATAGATTCAATTGGAATGTCTGCTCTCAGCCCAGAAAGATGCGATGGCTCAAGCTGAATGTGCCCTTATACCCTCCAGAGGACTCTCATTTTTTGCGAAGTATGCCAGGTAAATGGTTCAAATAGTAATCCTGCCAGGGCCTCCAGAACTAGATTCAAGTCCCAGGGAGGAATACGAGATATGTTGACTGGATTCATGAGTTCACATGGTTTGATGAACCGAGATAGCCATCTGTCTCCTGCTATATTATGATCGTAAAGAGCTCCTAGAGCAGATACCTGGACTTTTAATGTGTTAACAGATAGGCCTAAATCTCTACCTCTCTGCAGAAATTCTAAGATAGGTGTTATTGGAACATCCCCGGAGCAGGTGTCTGTATAGAAATCAAAGAATTTTCGCCATATTTTGGCATAAATTTTTGTTGTTGTTTTCTGCTCTGCAGGAGCGTATTAATTTATCCATCCGAGAACCCTCTTGATCTTAATAACTGCCTCTCAAGTTCCAGGCTGTCAAGTGTAGACTGTCTACTTGAGGATGGAAGAAAGGCCCCTGACAGAGCAGATTGGGGACTGAAGTGAGGACCGAAGGGTCTAATATTGACATGGCCTGCAGCCAGGAGAACCACGGCCTCCTGGGCCAGAATGGTGTGATCAGGATTATTCTCGATTTCTCCTCCCTGATCTTCCTGATTACTAGCGGCAACAGTATTATTGGTGGAAAGGCATACGCTAGTTTGAAATGCCATCGAGCTTGAAGGGCATCCACTATTTCCGGATGATCTGTTATGTTCAGGGAGGCAAATCTCTGTACCTGCTTGTTGTTTCTTGTGGTGAAAACGTCTATTTGAGGAAGACCCCACATGGCCCTGATCTTTCTGAATATTTGGTGGTTCAGACACCATTCTCCTTGTCTCAACGTATGGCGGCTTAGAAAATCTGCTTTTAGATTGTCCTTGCCCTTGATATGAACAGCAGAGAGAGGGATAGTAAATGACCTTTGACCAAATTGAAAATTCCTTCTGTGGAAGACATCAGGTTTTCTGTTCTGGTTCCACCCTGCCTGTTCACATAGGCGACTGCTGTGGTGTTGTCCGACATGATTCTTACGTGTTTCCCTTGAAGCTGTGGGAGATAATGGTGCATAACTAACCGCATCTAATTCCTTTAGTTTTGATGACCCCTGTAGTTCTCTTATATTCCACCGACCCTGTGTGATATTATTTTCCATATGTGCACACCATCCCATAGAGCTTGCATCCGTAGTAATTATACAGGAAGGTTTCACCACCCAAGGGACACCGTTAGATAGATGAGAATCATCTAACCACCAAACCAGAGAGGATAAGACTTCAGTGGATAGAGATATTATTCCTCCAAGGTGACCCCGCAAGCATCTCTCCTCAAGGAGGATCTGATGCTGCAGCTTCAGAGTATGATACTGGGCCCATTGGACCGCAGGGAACCTAGTAGGTACATCACCTCCCTTAGAGACATCTGGGGTCTGTCTATTGCTGCCTTAATTTTTTCTTTAAGGCGGAATATTTTTACTTCTGGAAGTAGGCATCTCTGACATGTTGAGTCTAGGTGAAGACTCAGAAAAGACTAAAGGGTCTGAGGTACGAGCCTGGACTTTTTGAAATTGATGATCCACCCTAATGCCTGCAAGGACAAAATTGTATCAGCTAGATGATCTTTACATTGGGTGGCCAAATTTCCTACTATTAGGAAGTCATCAAGATATGGTATAATTAATATGTCCTTCTGACACAAGAAAGCCATAACCTCCAACATCACCTTGGTGAACACTCGGGGTGCCATAGAGAGGCCAAAGGGCACTGCCGTGAACTGGAAGTGGTGGATCTCTCCCGCGAAGGACACCACCACGCTGAGGTATTTTTGATGTTCGCCATGTATGGGTAGATGATAGTATGCATATTTTAGATCCAGGCCAGCCATCATACATCTAGGAAACAGAAGTTTTATGGTGGATCTAATTGATTTCATTTTAAATTTATGATTACAAATAAATGTGTTTAATTTCCTTAAATTAATGATTGTCCTAAATGAGCCATCTGGTTTAGGGACCAGTAATAAAGGGGAATAAAATCCCTTTCCCTCCTGGTTGTCCGAAACCTTTATTAGAACTCCCTTTGACAATAGGCTGCAAATTTCTGACTCAAGAGCCGACTTGAGAGATGTTACTATAAATGATTCCCAGGGAATCTGATGAAATTCTAATCTCAGTCCTTCTTTAACTATGTTCAGGATCCAGGTACTCGCTGTTATTGCTTCCCATCTTTTGGAAAAGAATTTTACTCTGCCTCCTATTGGAGGAGCAGGATTATCTGTATCCGCCACCTTTCCGGAAGGAAGATCCTTTAAGTATGGCACCTTTTTGTTCATCTTCCCTTGTGGTCCAATGGCTTTGTCTTTCTGACCTGCCTCTCCTATTAAATGGACGTCTTCTAAATGTTCTCCTATAGAATGGGAGAGATGGATTAGGGAAACCTTTCTTTTGCCTTGGTGAGAATTTAATCTAGGACACGTCCAAAGAGAAACTCACCCAGACACGGGATAGCGCAGAGTTTTGATTTAGACTGCATGTCCCACTTCCAACTTTTGAGTCATAGAGCGCATCTTGCATTCTTAATCAGGCCCACCGACCTGGCTGCAAGGTGTAAAGTCAGCTGAAGAATCGGCCATAAATGCTGCCTCCCCTCTGATTAAAGGGATGGCCGATAGCTATTTGTCTCTAGACTCCTTCTGCTGAACCTGCTGCTCCAGCTGATCAATCTATACCAGCATGGACCTAGCCGTACATGTACTGGCTATGGCTGGCTTAAACACTCCTGTAGTGGCTTCCCACGATCTTTTAAGTGAAGATTCTGCTTAGCGATCAAGTGGATCTGCTAACATACCCGCATCGTCTACTGGTAGAACTGACTACCTGGAAATAGAGGCTACAGCTGCGTCTACCTTAGGGACCTTAGACCAGCTGAGTAGCTCATCACTAAACGGATACTTCGTATTAGACGCTGAGGGAAGGAAGCCTCGCTGATTCGGTTTGTCCCATTCCCTTTTGATTAGGGTTTTAACCGCTGGGATTACTTTAAAGGCTGTTTTCCTTTCCGCCAGTCCTGCAAACATTATTTCTTGTGGTGTTTGGGCCTCCTTGGTATCTGTGCACCCTATAGTATTTCTAACTGATTTAACTATATTGTCGATACTGTCTATAGGGAAGCACGAGCGTCCTTCTCCATCTGATGAAAGAGATGATGAAAATGTATGTGAGGAGTCGGAGGTTCCCTTAACGTCACTGTCGGATTCAGAACTGAGGACGTGGGACCTTTCCTTCCTCTTGCTCCTGTGTGCCTGGGGTATACTGGTCTGGCTCAGGGCCTGCAGCTCTTCCCTTATCATCGTGTAGATGTCTACTGATCACACTGCCGCCTCCTCCTGCATTGTCTTACTAATAAATCTCTTAGGGCAGGAGTGAGGGAGGGGCTGGGTACATAGGGCACACTCTTTATGTTTTGTTTTCTGTCGATTCTTGGTCTGAAAGAAAGGGTATATAGCAAGAGGAGAGGTCAGCTTAATATGTAGAGTGCCCAAACACTCGCACAGTGAAGCTTCTACAATACCGGTTCTGGAGGATGAGGTACAGTCCTAGTCCTAGGTGCGTTTGGCATATCACCTTTCCGACTCCTGTCTGCGCAACCTTGGCTGGAGTGCCTGGATGCAACACTCTGCGCCTGAGATTCCATCTCTGGTGGGTGCACGTTTTCCTTTGGGACGACATCTTGGCACACTGTTCTACCGTTTCATGCTTTTAAATTTGAATCTGGCGCGGTTCCTGCTTCTGACCCCACCCCTTCTAGTTTACCCAGGAAGTATCCATCACTTCTGGGGTAGGAGCGCTCTCCGGAATATTGCCGCTCGTTCCCCGCTCCCTCCATGGAACTGATATTAGCGGATTCGGCCAGGACCTGGACCGGATGCTCCCAGCAGTGTCGCGTGTATGGGCGGCCTCACCCGGACCCCGACTAAGCGCCGCAAATCCACGTGGTACCGGGCAGCCCTCCCCGGACCTGACACACACGGAACACCTTACCAGACGAGGGGGAGGCTAATAGACAGCTCCCCGATGCTGCTTCTGGACCGCAGCCCCTGCCGTTCCCTCAGAAACTGCACAGGCAGCGTGCATTGGCCCAGGTATCCTCTTCTTTTCTTCCACAGGTATTCCATACTTAGGTTCCCATAGGAATAGGAAACCAACTGAGGAGGAGAGGTCGACCGCCCCCTTTTATTTCTGTAGGTTTCCTGTTCCTATGGGCGGATCCCCTCTCTCTCTAGTGGGTGCTGTCATGGGGAACGGTAAAATACATGCTGCCACACAGGTCAGAAGAGTTCGTGCCTTGCATTGCAATGCTCGCCCGAGTTATACGGCCGTCAGACTCTTCCCTTAAAAGAGATTCTAATACTACAAAAAATGGATTTTGATGTACTCATCGTAAAATCCTTTTTTCCGAGCCAATCATTGGGGAACACAGGACCATGGGTGTTATGCTGCTGCCACTAGGAGGACACTAAGCAAATACACAAAAAAGTTAACTCCTCCTCAACAGTATACACCCTCTGCTGGCTCGCTCGTGAACCAGTTCGGTGCCAAAGCAGTAGGAGCTCACAAACAGAATTGCAATACGTCAAAACCAACAATGACTACAAGCCAACAGGCTAACAGGGCGGGTGCTGTGTCCCCCCAATGATTGGCTCGGAGAAAAGGATTTTACGGTGAGTACACAAAAATCCCTGTTTTGTCCGTCGCCTCATTGGGGGACACAGGACCATGGGACGTCCTAAAGCAGTCCCTGGGTGGGGAAGCATCACAACAGGTGAAACCTCACACGCCAAATGCTTAACAGGTTAACTGATTAAACGAAGCCTACAAATGCGAAACTGCCGATCGCAGAATCTGTCTGCAAAGGGCCGCATCTGAAGAGGCTTGAAGATGAATGTTGTAATGCTTAGCAAACGTGTGAAGACTGGACCAAGTCGCAGCCTTGCACACTTGCTGTGCCAATGCCTGGTGCTGAATGGCCCAGGAAGCCCTCACTGACTGAGTGGAGTGTGCCTTAATCCCGGCCAGGATAGGCTGACCTTTGACACGGTAAGCTTCTTGGATCACTGAATGGATCCTTCTAGCTATCGTGGCCTTAGAAGCAGGCAGACTTTTTCTGTGACCTTCCGGAAGCGCAAAAAGGCATCCGATTTGCAGAAAGATGCTGCTCTGGAGATGTACTTTGAGAGCCCTCATCAATTCCAAAGTGTGAAGAGCCTTCTCATTATGGTGGACTGGAGCCGGACAGAATGAGGGCACAACTACACTGCATGCAGAATTATTAGGCAAGTTGTTTTTTGGATCACATGATATTTTTTATATATGTTGTCCTACTCCAAGCTGTTCAGGCTTGAGAGCCAACTACCAATTAAGTAAATCAGGTGATGTGCATCTCTGTAATGAGGAGGGGTGTTGTCTACTGACATCAACACCCTATATAAGGTGTGCGTAATTATTAGGCAACTTCCTTTCCTTTGGCAAAATGGGTCAGAAGAGAGATTTGACGGGCTCTGAAAAGTCCAAAATTGTGAGATGTCTTGCAGAGGGATGCAACAATTTTGAAATTGACAAACTTTTGAAGAGTGATCACCGAACAATCAAGCGTTTCATGGCAAATAGCCAACAGGGTCGTAAGAAGCGTGTTGGGCAAAAAAGACGCAAAATAACTGCCCATGAATTGAGGAAAATTAAGCGTGAAGCTGCCAAGATGCCATTTGCCACCAGTTTTGCCATATTTCAGAGCTGCAACATTACTGGAGTTACAAAAAGCACAAGGTGTGTGATACTCAGGGACATGGCGAAGGTAAGAAAGGCTGAAAAACGACCACCTTTGAACAAGAAACATAAGATAAAACGTCAAGACTGGGCCAAGAAATATCTTAAGATTGACTTTTCAAAGGTTTTATGGACTCATGAAATGAGAGTGACTCTTGATGGGCCAGATGGATGGGCCAGAGGCTGGATCAGTATAGGGCAGAGAGCTCCACTCCGACTCAGACGCCAGCAAGGTGGAGGTGGGGTACTGGTATGGGCTGGTATCATCAAAGATGAACTTGTGGGACCTTTTCGGCTTGAGGATGGAATGAAGCTCAACTCCCAGACCTACTGCTAGTTTCTGGAAGACATCTTCTTCAAGCAGTGGTACAGGAAAAAGTCGGTATCGTTCGAGAAAAACATGCTTTTCATGCAGGACAATGCTCCATCACATGCCTCCAACTACTCCACAGCGTGGCAGGCCAGTAAAGGTCTCAAAGAAGAAAAAATAATGACATAGCCCCCTTATTCACCTGATCTGAACCCCATAGAGAACCTGTGGTCCCTCATAAAATGTGAGAGCTAAAGGGAGGGAAAACAGTACACCTCTTGGAACAGTGTCTGGGAGGCTCTGGTGGCTGCTGCACGCAATGTTGATCGTAAACAGATCAAGCAACTCACAGAATCTATGGATGGAAGGCTGCTGAGTGTCATCATAAAGAAAGGTGGCTACATTGGTCACTAATTTTTTTTGTTTTTGTATGTCAAATGTTTATTTCTAAATTTTGTGCAGTTATATTGGTTTACCTGGTGAAAATAAACAAGTGAGATGGGATTATATTTGGTTTTTATTAAGTTGCCTAATAATTCTGCACAACAATAGTTAACTGCACAAACAGATATCCTACTAAGATAGCCAAATCTAAAAAAAAACTCACTCCAACTTCCAAAAATATTAAGCTTTGATATTTATGAGTCTTTTGGTTTGATTGAGAACATAGTTGTTGATCAATAATAAAAATGATCCTCTAAAATACAACTTGCCTAATAATTCTGCACGCAGTGTAGGTCTTCATTCAGATGAAAAACCGAGACGACTTTAGGCAGGAAGGACGGGGACATCCTGAGCACCACCTTGTCGTGGTGGAAAAATCAGAAACGGAGGTTTGCATGACAAAGCCACCAGTTCCGAGACCCGTCTGATGGATGTTATTGCCACAAGAAAGGCAACTTTCCATGAAAGAAGAGAAAGAGGAACATCCTGTATTGGCTCAAAGGGAGTCTCTTGTAAGGCACTGAGGACCAAGTTAAGGTCCCAAGGTTCCAAAAGCATCTTGTATGGAGGGACAAGATGCGAAACTCCCTCTGGACGATCCGGTAACCGCCAGGGAACGTCGGCGACTAGATGTACTAGCTCCGCATACCAATATCGGCGTGGCCAGTCTGGAGCGACGAGGATCACTGGAATGCCTTCAGCTTGGATTTTCTGGATGACCCTTGGGATCAGCGGAAGTGGAAGAAAGATGTAAGGGAGGCGAAATTGACTCCATGGGAGTACTAGAGCATCCGAGTCGATGGCTAATGGATTGCGGGAACCTTGACGTTTAGCCTGGAGGCCATGAGGTCCACATCTGCAATGTCCCAACGCTGGCAAATCTGATGAAAGACTTCCGGGTGAAGAGACCACTCTCCTGAGGCTATGCCCTGGCGGCTGAGAAAGTCCACTGCCCAATTCTCTACTCTCGGGATATGAACTGCAGAGACGAGCGAATGATTTGTCTCAGCCCAACGCAGAATGTGCATCACTTCGATTATCGCCCTTCTGCTTCGTGTGCCTCCTTGGAGATTGATGTACGCCACAGATGTGGCATTGTCCGATTGGATAAGGATGGGACGTCCGGCCAAAAGGTAATGGAACTGATGAAGAGCTAGTTTTATTGCTCGAGGATAATGATTGGAAGGTTGGCTTCCTGAGTAGAACAACATCCGTGAGCCTTGTGGTGACGAAAGATCACACCCCAACCGAGGAGGCTGGTGTCGGTGGTCACTACCAGCCAGTGTACAGAGAGAAACGACCTTCCCTGATCCAATGATGACTTTGCCATCCACCACCTGAGAGGCCGCCTGATCCTGGGTGCCAGGCGAAAGCGGCAACCCAAGGAGGCTGGATTCCTGTCCCAGGCTGATATCAAAGCCTGCTGCAGGGGATGGAGGTGAAATTGGGCAAACAGCACCGCCTTGATGGATGACAGTATCTTCCCAATGACCTGAACAGCGAACTGTAGAGAGAGAGAGAGAGCGGCCAAGCGATAGCAATTGGGCTCCCCGGATTAGAGAGGAAATCTTTTCCGAACGGGAGAATTACAAACCCTCAGGAAGTGTCCAAGATCATCCCCAAAAAGGGAATTCACTGGGATGGAAATGGGGAAGATTTCTCCAGCTCACTAGCCAACCTAGGCGAGACAGAGTGTTCATGGCGACACTGACGCCTGACGCTCTCTGCGCAAGCCCGATAGGACGGACCTTTGATGAGAAGATCGTCCAGGTAGGGTAGAATCACCACGCCCCGGGAGTGTAGAATAGACATGACAGCTGCCATGATTTTTGTGAATACCCTGGGAGCGGTGGCGAGCCCGATGGGCAGAGCAGTGAATTGAAAATGATTGTCTCCTACCGCAAAATGTAGAAATCTTTGATAACTTTCAAAGATTGGAATGTGAAGATATCCATCTTTGATGTCGATTGACGCAAGGTATTCCCCCGTCTCCAAAGAAGTGATGACGGAGTGGAGGCATTCCATCCTGAAGTGGCGCACTGCGTCGAATTTGCTCAACAACTTTAGGTCTAGGATGGGACGCATGGTTCCTTCTTTGGGACAACAAAGAGGTTCGAGTTAAAGCCCTTGAACCTTTCCTTGGGAGGAACCGGAACGTTGACTGCGCTGTTGCGGAGGGCTTGTAAGGCCTGGTAAAAGGGGGCTGCATGCGCCTTGGACTTTGGAAGACGAGACAGGAACAAATGCGTTGGGGGGGGGGGGGAGTGAATTCGATCCTGCATCCGGAAGACACGAGATCTCTGACCCACTGGTCATGGACGACCGTTAACCAGACTAGGCGAAACAAAAATAGATGGCCGCCTACCCTGCCTGTGTCCTCCGGACACGGCCAGAAGTCATTGAGAAGAGAATTTGAGGGAAGGGGCACTTTTGGGTCTCGATCGGGGAGATCTGTTTCTCCAGGAATTAGAAGGTCTGAAGGAAGGTTGCGAACCCCTTCCCCTGCATGGAGGACGAGACAATCTAGCGGGAGAGGCTGACCAGCCCGGGGTACTGTGAAAGGGTCGGAAGCGAGCCTGGGATTAGGCCCAAAAGGAACGAATGGGTCTACGCTGAGGGAGGAATTGGCTTTTTCCGCCAGTAGCATCAGAGAAAATCTGATCGAGTTTATCTCCGAACAAGCGCCCTTGCTGGTATGGCAGGTAAGTCAAGGATTTTTTCGAAGCGGAGTCTGCCCACCATTCACGGAGCCACAATGTTCTCCTGATGGTCAAGACGTTAGCGGCCGCAAGTGCGGTACAATTAGCTGCATCTAGGGAGGCATGAACTACGTAATCCCCTGCTCGGGCAATCTGGTAAGCAAGATTGGACACATCGGGTGGCAAGCTATTGTCCCTATTGGATTTCACTATGGCCTTGGCCCAGGCTACCATAGCTCTAGCTACCCAAGTGGTGGCGAATTAAGGAAATAGCGTTGCTCCAGCAGCCTCAAAGACCGACCTGGCTAGGTTGTCAATCTGACGATCAGTGGGATTTTTAATGGAATATCCGTCTGCCAAAGACAGAAGAGTCTTTGAAATGAGTCTCGATATAGGTGGATCTACTGCAGGGGACTCAGTCCATTCCTGTCTCAGAGTCGGTGTGAAAGGGTACCGTGCTTCTAGGGGCTTTAGGCCGGTGAAGCACTTATCTGGGCGATTTCTATGCCTGTTAGCAATGTCCGAAAACTCAGGATGATTGACAAAAAAACTTGAGGCCATTTTGTTCGTTTAAAGGATACTGGGTGATCCTGATTAGTACCGGCTTCTTCGTCTATTCGTAGAGTGTGATTAACCGCCTCGATGAGGGAATCAATAGATTCCTGGAACTCAGGAGAATCCGGGTCTGGGGCCAAATGAGTCGTGCTCACTGTAAACCCCTGGTGAAGGAACGAGACACAGAGCTAGCGGATGAAGAGGCATCGGCGTTCCGTGGGGAAGTGTCACGGGTACGTTTTCTAGAGGAATGAGTACCCTGCGTAGCTGTCCGGCCCCAATCTGACAGCAAGATGTGTGCGGCTGAGGAACCTTCTACAGGTGGTAAGGTAAAGAGATGCCCTGGCTTGAGGAGGAATTGCGAAAGGATTCTAAGGCCTTGACGAGAGAAGCCATGGACTGTGTCAAACAGGAAGCCCACTCAGGGGGGCTGGCAGTGCAGTGTTCAATATTAGGGGTCTCCTGAGAGCTTGAAGCCTCACAGTCCGTGCAGAGAGGTTTAGGATGTTTCCGCGGTAGGGAAACATTGCATAAGGTACATGAGGCATAGATCACCCTGTGCATTTTATCCGTCTTTTTATTAGCCTTTGATTGAGACATACTGCATAAGGCTGATGAAAGCTTGCAGGGATGTGCCTGCAGCGTATGGATTATGTGAACCTGCAGCGGAGGGGTTAATGCCTGCCGCAGAGGATGAATGTTGCAACGGAGGGTGAATGCCTGCAGCGAATAAGTTAAGCAGCGTGCACCTGCAGTGGTGCGTGGCTATCTTACCAAGGTCCTGCGTGCCCCCAGAGATGTGCCTGTGCGCGGATTTGGTGCTTCTCGTGAGGTGCAAGAAGCGCCCGAAGTTAAGGGCGGAGAGTAAAGCAGGGTGAGCCATAGAAGAATGCGAGGTGAGTCCCCGCCCACTCTGAACAGGCCAGGCCATAAGCGTTCGGAGAGGTGGCGGAGCCGCCGTGAGGGGGGTGGAGCCAGCCGGGACCATGGGCGTCGCTGGGCCTACCGAGGCCAGAAGCTGGGGACTAAATTAGAGGCCGCGGAGATGGAGGCGGTAACGGCCACGGCAGCGGACAGCTGCGGCAGGGGAGCTGGCCACCGAAAGCGGCGGTGGCTAGAGATAGCCGCAGGTAACGGAGTAGCAGGCGCTCAGGCAGGCTGACGGGGGAGAGGGTAACGGCCGTGGCGCAGTATCCATGGGCCGGGTGTTGCTCCCCACGGGGGCCTGGGATAAACACAGGACCCCGGGGAGGGAGGTGAGGGGACCTCCCTGCCACTGAAATGGCCGTACTCACTGTGATAGAGTCGGGGGGCCACAGACGGCGAACATCATTTGCGCCGTCCATCCTCAATACAGCATCCCTTTGCTAGAGAGGTAGAGAGGGTATGATATATTCCTGAGACCAGCCGCTTCTGTCAGTGTTGGTTGCAGTGGGGCCTCACAAAAGCCACGAGGGAGTTTCTCCTTCACCTCATTGGAGGGGGCAGGCTGACTGAAGTCCTGGCTCCGGAAGGGGGTACATGGGGGCGACACCATGTTCCCGTCCGTTGTTGGTGTGGGGAGAGCGGACCCATTAAAGGAATCCATTGCCCCGATGAGAGCTCAGGCTGACGTTGCAGGAGGGGGTACGGGGAGGCGACACTCCGCGTTCCCGCCTGTTGATGACTTTGGGAGATCGGAACCTTGAAAGTCCCCTTCGCCCGCTCAATCCGTGGAAGAAAAAAAATAGTAAAAAATAAAATAAGAAAATCGGGGTCTGAAATCAGACCCTAGTGCCTCCTACAGACACTAAGCAAGAACTGGTTCATGAGCGAGCCAGCAGAGGGTGTATACTGCAGAAGAGGAGCTAACTTTTTTGTGTATTTGCTTAGTGTCCTAGTGACAGCAGCATAACACCCATCGTCCTGTGTCCCCCCAATATGGCAAAGGAGAAAAGGAGGCTATGACAGGTAAGAGGCCTCCGTGAAGGGTTAAGCGGTGTGCCTGCGGTGGAAGGGTTAATATGTGTGCAACTGCCATGGAGGGGTTAAGTGGATAGCTTACCCAGGTCCTGTGTCCTACGTCAGTGCCCCCAGAGAAGTCGCCTGCTGCGGTGCGCGGCGTGCAAACGGCATCCTGTGTCTTCCTGCTTCAGGAGGAAGATCGCGAGAGTTAGTTCGGCGCTTCTCGTGGGTAATGAGAAGCGCCAGAAAAAGTGGGTGGAGGGAATGCCCGGGGGGGCCGTGGTTGCATAATGCAGCATCCAGGGAAGGCAGTGCTATTCAGGATCCGAAAGAAAGAGAGCGCTAAAGGGGGGGGGGCGCGGATCCGGCTGGGTGGGATCAGGCCTACCTCGGCCAGAAGTCAGGACTAAATTAGAGGCCGCAGCGATGGAGACAGCCACGGCTAGCAGTAACGGCCGTGGCAGTGGGGACAACCGCGGCGGCTGGAGATGGTCACGGCCGTGGAGACAGCCGCGGCCAGCGGAGAGGACGGTGGCTGCCGACAGGCAGGCAAGCAGGCGGGAGACCGTAACAGTCGCGGCGGTTGTGAAGGCCGCGGCTTGGACCGGGTGCCTATCCCCCCAGGGGCCCGGACATCAACACAGGACCCCGGGGAGGGAGGTAAGCAGTCCTCCCTCTCACAGAAAATAGAATTAGTCTTACCGGTAATTCGGTTTCTAGGAACCTTCCACGACAGCAGGATCGGAGGATGTCTCCCTGCCGTAATAGGGGACAGGAAATCAGAGAGGTTAAATACCCTCCCCTTCCTGCAACCACCAGTGTTTTTTTCTGGACACAGTAGCATGTATAGTTACCACTTAAGTGCAGGAATCATCCAATAAGAATATCAGATAGGGAGGGAAATAAGTGCTGTCGTGGAAGGTTCCTAGAAACCGAATTACCGGTAAGACTAAATCTATTTTCTCTAGTCACCTTCTACGACAGCAGGATCGGAGTGATACCAACAGCTAATTTCTTTAGGGAGGGACAACAGCCTGCAGAACACGTCTGCCAAACGATAGATCCCTATTGAAATTTAGTCTGTAATGCCTAGTGAATGTATGGATTGACAACCAGGTGGCAGCTCTGCATATCTGCTCCGATGATGCGTTCCCTCTCTCTGCCCAGGATGTTGAGACTGAACGGGTGGAGTGAGCTTTCAGTGATGCCGAGGGAGCAATTTCCTGGGTTGAGTATGCCGCTTTTTTGCCTTTATTCCGTCCTGACCACTGGACGAAAAGGTTTTGGTCTATCCTCCAACGCTCCATTTGTTGGAGGTAGAAGAGGACCACCCTGCGGACATCCAGGGTGTGAAAGGTCTCTTCCTTCGGATTAGAAGGATTTGGACAGAATGAGGGTAAGACAATATCTTGACTTCTGTGGAAGTCTGAGACTACTTTCGGCATAAAGGCAGGGTCCAGCTTAAGGATTATGCTATCCATGGTTGTTAGGTAAGGCTCCTGTACTGACAAGGCCTGCAGCTCTCCTATACGGCTAGTGGTAGTGATTGCTACTAGGAAGACAGTCTTGAGGGTCAGGATTTTTAGACTAATGGCTGATAAGGGCTCACAGGGGTCCCTAGTCAGACTATTTAGTACGAGGTTCAGATCCCAAGGAGGGGTCTGGACCTGGAGCCTGGGACGAATTCTAGCTGCGGATACCATAAAACGTTTAACCCATCGGTGGCCTGCTAAATCCTGATCAAAGAAGGAACATAGTGCCGACACCTGAACTTTTAAGGTGCTAGGTGAGAGACCTAGCTCCAGACCCTTTTGGAGAAATTCTAATATCTGAGCGATATTGGGATGGAATGGATCAGGTATGTTTGGGGCACACCAAGAAGAACATTTTTTCCCAGACCTTGTCATAAATGGCATTAGTTATAGGTTTCCTACTTCTTTGTAGGGTTTTAATGACGTCATCTGAGAGACCTCTAGCTCTCAGAATCTCGGCCTCAGTAACCAGGCTGCCAGTTTCAGCCTGTGTAAGTCTGGATGTAGCAGTGGTCCCTGTTGAAGAAGGTCTACTATCTGAGGTAGAGGTATCGGGCCTTCCAGAGCCATGTCTGTTAGTGCGCCGTACCAGCTTCTTCCTGGCCACATTGGTGCTACCAGAATTGTTGTGACTTGATCCATCCGGATCTTCTGTAACGTCCTTGGCAACATGGGAATTGGTGGGAAGGCGTATGCCAGGGCAAACTTCCAAGAATGGGAGAAGGCGTCCAATCCCTGAGCCCCGCCTGAGAGATTGAGGGAGAAGAAAGTGCTCGACTTCGTATTCTGGCTGTTGGCAAACAGATCCACGTTGGGATTTCCCCATCTCCGGACTAGGGATAGAAACACCTCTTGGTTCAGGGACCATTCTCCAGGATGGAAATCTTTCCGGCTTAGGAAGTCCGCCTGGGCATTGTCTAACCCCTTTATATGTACTGCCGAGATGGACAGGAGAGGTCTTTCTCCCCAGGAAAAAATCCTTGCAGCGGTTGATTTTAGGCTGGTGTATTTCGTGCCTCCCTGGTGACGGAGGTAGGCCACCGTAGTTGTGTTGTCGGACATAATTCGTACATGGTGACCGTGGATGAGGGCAGATGCGGCTTTTAGCGCCTCCTCCACCGCTTTCTGTTCTTTCAGATTCGAGGATCTTGAGCTGATGCTTGGGGGCCACAACCCCTGGAAGTGGGAACCCTCGATTATGGCACCCCAACCTCTCTGGCTCGCATCTGTTGTGAGTACCTTCAGAGGCCTTTGATCCCAGCTGACTCCTCTTTGAAGGTTCTGGGAGTTCAGCCACCATGAAAGGGAGGATTTCACGTGATTGGGAAGGGAAATACTCCTGTTTAGAGCATTCTGGGGTCCTTTTGAATGTCTCAGGATGTGGGTTTGAAGGACTCTTGTGTGAGCCTGGGTCCAGGAGACTGCCTGGATGCAGGACGTCAACGAACCCAGGATTGACATTGAGTCCCTTAGGGTCGGGAAATGGCTCCTGAACCTGGAGATCCTGTGTACGAGATCGTCCTGACGGTCCCTGGGTAAGAAGGACATTCTTTCCCTTGAGTCCAGAAGAACTCCTAGAAACTTTTTCCTTGGTGATGGATGGAGGTCCGACTTCTCCAAGTTCGGAATCCATCCCAGTGACTTCAGGATATCCAGGACTTTCGTCACATCCCGATTTAAACGAGGGACAGATGGAGCGGTAATAAGAAAGTCATCCAGGTACGGGATGATACAGATCCCTTGATGCCGGATGAAGATCACTGCTTCTGACATGATCTTGGTAAAAACCCATGAGCTGACGAGACCCAGAATGGGAGGACGTTGAACTCATAATGGCTGGTTCGATGGTTCTGGGTCACCGCGAATCTGAGGAACTTTCTGTGGTCGGGATGTATCGGCACATGATAGTAAGAGTCCCTCAGATCCAACATAGCCATTACCCAGTCCTGGCCAATCAGCGGGATTGCTGATTTGATCGATTCCATTTTGAATCTGTGGCATTTGATTACTTGATTCAGGGGTTTCAGGTTTATGATAACTCGGTGTTTCCCAGAGGGATTTTTTCACCAAAAATAGGTGAGAATAGTGGCCTTCTCCTACTTCCTGAGGGGGTACTCGGGAGATTGCCCCTATCTGAAGAAGATCGAGAATGTCTGCATTGAGGCATCCCCAAAGGTGTGGAGATTGTAGGGATGTAATTGTTAGACGGTGAGGAGGACTCTCGAATTCTAACCTTAATCCTTCCCGAATGGTACGCAGGACCCACTGATTTGTGGTGATGGTCTGCCATTGGGGAAGAAAACCTGAGAGTCGGCCTCCGACTGGAGAGCAGTCATTGTTTCTCAGGGGTCTGCTGGGGTTGAGGAACAAGGATGTTCCTAGCTTTACCCCCTTTGGGGTAACTCCACCGACCCGTTTTAACTTTACCCCTGTAATCCCTCTGGGGGACCTGTTCACGGGGGTTGGGGTGAAAAAAGTGTTTCCTCGAGCTTTTTTGCTCCGGAAGAGCTTTTTTATCCGTAGCTTTATCTAGGATGTCATCGAGGGCTGGCCCGAACATATAATGTCCTTGGAAGGGAAGACCACATAACTTGGATTTAGAAGTTAAATTACCTCCCCAGGACTTAAGCCATAGAGCTCTCCTATCGGAGTTGGAGAGAACTGCGGACCTAGCAGCTATCCGTACAGACTCAGCGGAAGCATCCTCCAGGAACCCCGTTGCCTTCTGGAGTAATGGTAGGGAATTTAAAATTTCCTCCCTAGATGTCCCCTGAGAAAGGTGATTTTCTAAGGTACGTAACCAGAGAAATAGAGATCTGGCAACACATGTGGAGGCCACGTTTGTCTTCAGCAGATTAGTAGATGTGTCCCAGGATTTCCTCAGTAAGCTCTGAGTTTTCCGATCCATAGGATCTTTGAGCTGTGAGGAATCCTCGAAGGGTAGAGCCGTTTTTTTGGTCACCCTGGACACCTGTACATTTACCTTAGGCATCTCCCATAAAGAACAGTCCCCCTCAAGAGGGAAACGATTCTTCAATTCTGATGGGACACTCAAAGCTTTCTCAGGTAGGCCCCACTCATGAAGGATAAGGTTCTCAATATTCTCGTGGATGGGGAAACCTTTCAGGGTCCTAGGTTTTAACCCTCCAAACATGTCATCCTGAACGGAATGACTTGCTACCTCCTCTTCCACCCCCATAGTGCCCCTCACCATGGAGATCAGCTCTTCCATATCCTCAGAAGAGAAGAGATATTTTTTTATTGTCCGTTCTAGGGGTTGGAAGTAGAACCCTCATTCTCCCAAATGTCCTCTGAACCCGCGGTATGAATCTCTCCCGAGTCAGATACAGTAGGAGCCATCTTCCTTTTCTTAGGAGGAGGCTGTGGAGTCGGGGCCTGGGACAGGGCCGCCATAGAGGACTGAACCTCTTGTTTGATGAGGGTTCTGATGCTGTCCAGGAGGGAGGGCTGTTCACTACGCAGCACTTCATCCGTGCATGGTTGGCAAAGCTTTTTCTTATAAGCAGAGGGAAGCTTGGTCGCACATGTACCACACTTGCGGCTGGATTTTTTAGGGGCAGAGGCCTTGTGTCCCTAGAAGAGAGAGAGAGAGGCTGACAGTCTTTTAAAAACAAACAACTGGACAGCAAGGGACCTCATCATCTACTTACAGTAGGAGGGTGAACGTTGGGCTCTGCAGAAGCAGAGTGCAGGGGTTTGTCGCCGTCCATAGGGTCAGTCAGTCACCGGTCAGCAGGGACACAGAGAGAGGCCTTACCTGGAGGCTTCCCACGACCAGGAATATATACTCATTGAGGTCGCCAGCTAATTTCATGCTCCTCCTCCTCCCAGGGTCCGTAGGGGGTGCTGTGATTGAACCGCCTGTCATGGCTGCCGCAGGCTTGGGACGCCGGTCGGCGCACGCGCGGACTCCGGAGTATGGAGGCTTAAACCGGAAGTTCGGAAGCGTCGCTTCCGGTGCGCGTCGCGCGGCCTACAGCGGCAGCGAGGAGGAGAGCCGGGGAGCTACAGGAGGACCCCGGAGAGCTTCACCGCCCTGCTTTGCCCCACGAGGGAGGCGCAGGAAGGGCGGGATGGAGGGTCCCAAGTCACGCAGAGGCTGCGGAGATGGGAGCAGTCACCGAGGAGAGCGGAGCCCCCCCAACCTCAACTGCCCGGCTATTCAGGTAATAGTGCTCCGATCATCGCCACGGCAGCACCATCTGAGAACCTCTTCATGCCCCATAGGGGACAGGAAAAACACTGATGGTTGTAGGAAGGGGAGGGTATTTAACCTCTCTGATTTCCTGTCCCCAATTAGGGTGGGGAGACATCCTCCGATCCTGCTGTCGTGGAAGGTGACTAGAGAAAAAGGCCGTACTTACCGCAAGCAGAGTCAGAAGCACTGGGCGGTGGAGAGGGCACAGTAGTTTCCCGACACCAGCCGCTTTCTCTCAGTGGTAGTGCAGTGGGGCCACACAAATGCCACAATGGAGCCTCTGCCTGGATGGGAGCAGGGCACGCTGGCGGAAGTCCTGGCTCCGGAAGGGGGTACGTGGGGGCGACACCCTATGTTCCCATCCGTTGTTTGTGTGGGGAGAGCGGACCCATTAAAAGGAATCTGTTGCCCTTGTGAGAGGCCAGTCCGATATGGAGGTTGCAGGAGTGGGTACGGGGAGGCGACACTCCGCGTTCCCGCCTGTTAATATTTTTGGGAGATCGGGACCTTGAATGGCCCCATCGCCCGATCAATCCGTGGAAAAAAAAAGAGAAAAAAATAAAATAAAGCCGGGGTCTGAAATCAGACTCTAGGGCCTATTACAGACACTAAGCAAGAACTGGTTCAGGATGGAGCCAGCAGAGGGTGTATACTGCAGAGGAAGAGTTACCATAACTTTTTTGTGTATTTGCCTAGTGTCCTCCTAGTGGCAGCAGCATAACACCCATGGTCCTGTGTCCCCCAATGAGGCGAAGGAGAAATGACTGTTCAAACCATGCACATGTGCACCCTTGGTATAGCAGAGCAGTTCGGTGCACCTTGTTTTCCCATCCATCTATACCTCGATCGACAGCTCTGACTTTACATTAGCCGGTGAACAGCAGAGAAATTATAGAAATTAAGTGGGTAGGAAGGTGAGCTGAACTGCTTAGCTACACCAAGGGTGCATCGAGCGCCTGAGCTCCATTACTGGACAGGTCACTGCCCCCGATAAAATCATCCCACTCCTCTTCTGCTGCCGCCTGAATCTGTACAGTGATCAAATCGCTTACAGGTCAAAATACTGCACTCTAAAACGAGTGAATGCAAGCACAACGTGCAAAATACAGTAACAATCCCCAATCCCCGGCCACCTCCAAAAAAAACAAGAAAAAAAAAAAAAACCCAACAAGTTAGCAATGATTCCAAAGAACAAAAACTTTAATGATGCATGGAAATTGAACAAATAACTTACATGACGAGAGAGTAAAAAAAAAAAAAAAAAAAGTTAAGAGCAAGTCTATATCATTTAATCTCCCTTTTCTTAACCCAGTCCTGGACATGTAAGCCTGCGGACGGGTCACTGCTCAGGTTCATCATGTACTTCTGAAAAAGAACAATAAATAAATGACACTGGAAGAAGAACACTTTGGCAAACTAGAAAAATCTGCGGTAACGAGAAATGGACCTATTGCTGCGGAGAATGGACAGGAGAGGACATCTCAGCGCAGGGAGAAATGAAGGATCCTTCTGTGTAACCAAAAAACACACAATTGCTATTCCCAGAAATCCTGACATTTTTTCCTATGGCAAAACAAGGTGCGAACTGCACCAATAGTGTAGAAAGATATGTAGATGCTATACAGGACTGCTTTAGATATGTGCCATGGTGTGTGGGGGATTTCATCCATTCCTGTGATGGGAATTAATTACAAGCTTATTACCTATATAATGCTTAAATTACTACAAGCTACCTAGAAGGGAATCAGTCAGGACGATTTTAGCAATCAAGCAAGCGGTAGGGCTGTATGAGCAACAGCGAGACGATTAATATGATACCACTCTTGTAGTAATCCGATGTGCCAGTGCTGAGAAATTCAAGATTAAAAGCCAAATGTAAATTATCCTCAAAGTGCATTGGGGGCGTGTCTGTGTCAAGTTCATTACCGCAACCAATGCACTTCCAGGCTAATTTGCATGTGACTTCAAAAGCTTGATTTCTCAGCACTGGCACAACAGATTTCTACAAGACTGGTATCGTTTGCATTGTTGCACTAGGAACTATTCAGCCACGTTGCTGTTTTCAGTATCAAAATTGTCTGGAGAAATTCCTTTTAATGAGTTTATTTAGGCAATGAATCGAGAAACAAGGTTGGATGAGAAACAGCAGCATAAGGAGTGCGGCGGGATCCTTTTTTCTCCCTTACACAACTCCTCCAGGGAGAATTTTCTCAAAGGAAATCGCTACAGAGATAACGGCTTAGAACATCGAGTTTCAGAACTATTGGTTATCCATATGAACGCTCGCTCACTTTTAAAGGGGTGGCCCAGAATTAGGAAAAAAAAAAAAAAAGGGATGACTTTTTCCAGAAACAGTATCTGGCATTGTGGTGCATCTACAGTTCTCTCAACTTCAACACTAAGCCTAGAGACAGAAGTGGAGCAGATTTTGGAGGAAAAACATTTTCTCCCTGCTTTTTTTTTTTTTTTTTTCAAACATTGGACATTCACTGTAACCTTGTCTTGTGATCAAGGACCCTTGGCGTTATCACTTTTTGTGAACGTAACAAATATACAAGATGTATGGCAATTTAAAGACACGGGAGAAAGAAGAAGAAGAAAAAAAAAAAAAAAGTCGTGTCTACGTATTGAGATCTCCTCCTTGCCATAGCATTAACATTGCAATATAATATGCCGTCTGAAAAAAAAAAAAAAAACATTGTTAATTGTGCGAGGTGTAATGGTTACAATACAGATATGAGGTCTAACCCAGAGTAGTAGTTTTTTTTTTTAATCCAAGACACTCGCTGGTGCACAAATAAAAAAAAAGTAGTTTTGCGTATGTAAGTGGTATTATGACGACAAGACGTCAACTTCATGGCTTAAAATAGTTGTAACCTGGAAAAAAAAAAAAAAAAAACCAAAAAAAAACCCCACAACTTGCCAGCTCTGTTAGGCACCATGACAAACTCTAATCTGGATTAAGACAAGTGTAAACTTTATCAGCACTTTAGAACAGAGTAACGTTAGCAGTGAGACCGGCACAGGATCTTTCCAATTCCAAGTGTAACAAGAAAACTTCAGTTCCATTAAAAACAAAAAAAGAAAAACAAAACAAAAAAAACAAAACATCGAAGGCTTCAGTAAAGATGAGCGTATTCTTCACTTTATGTTGGGGCGTCGGAAAAGTTCACTCATTCCCATTCCAGAATAAATTTTGCTATAATGTCGTCTGGCGAACTTTATGCCACTCAACGAATTCATCGAGGAGAACAGGCCCTGCGCGGAGAGGAGAGAGACAGATGGGTACAGAAAGGTAACACTTAATTAACAGTTCAAAGGCTGATCTAAAAAAGAAAAAAAAAAAAAAAACAGGTAAAAAATGATAAGCCAGAATTGCTGTTTCTCTGCAACGTGTTGCACATGAGCCTCAGTATGTTACCAAATAAAAATACCAGCAAAACAACCGCTCCATAAACAATACCTCGTACACCACCGTCATAAAATTGACACTAAATACTATGTTTTTTATATTTTTTATTTTCTCTCCACAATATTTTGAACCGATTCAACAAGCTGATGCAGAAATCAGTCAGTCAGGGCTAAAACGTCACAAAGTTTTCACAACTGTTTTCAAATTTATGCCAACTTTTTTAAAAGTGAGTGAAACTTTAAAAGGGAAGGTTTCCCAACATTATATTTTTTTCCTTCAACTGAAAAAATATTAAAAGGTCCTATATTTATTTAAAATATGAACATTTCTTGTATGGTATTAAATATGAAGAACTTAAAAAAAAAAAAAAAAATAATAATAATAATAATAATAATAATAATAATAAATAATTATATATATATACATATATATATATATTTTAATGGATCAAAACAATAGGGGGGGGCAGCTGCTAAAATTTGCCATGAAAATGGCTGGGATGTGCTCACTTGTGCGACGACTCCTCTCCGCCCCTTCTGGGTGTTTTCAAAAGGATAAGGCTAGGTTCAGATTGCGTTAGTGCAATCCGTTTAGCGCGAGCGCCAGCGGATTGCGCTAACGCAATGTCTTTTTCGGGGCCGCGTTCAGGGGTCGCGTTAACGTCCCCGCTCTCGCAGATCCCCGATCTGCGAGAGCAGGGAACGGACCTCTGGCGCGCCTGGTGCAAGCAGCGTCCGAGGCGCGCTACAAAAGACCGGCACATCGCTAGCGCGTGCCGAAAATGACACGCGCTAGCAATGCGCTCTAACATTGCCGGCAATGGGAGCGCTAACGGACGCGGTGCACGGCGTTAATTTCGCCGTGCAACGCTGTCCGTTAGCGCTCTCCCATTAACGCAATGGGAACCTAGCCTAAGAAAGGATGAAGTTTAAGATCACAGTGCAGAGCAATTTTTTGGCGACTGCAAAGTGATACCGAGATGTGTCACAGAGGACGCCTAGCCTTGCCGATTCTGTTCTGCTTGCTTTAACAGGCCAGATCGGACTGGCCGCACAGAGCCACCCACCGGGACGGATGGGAATGGCCGCCCACCGGGACGGATGGGACTGGCCGCAAGAAGCCGCCCACCGGGACGGATGGGACTGGCCGCATGGATCCGCCCACTGGGACTGGCCACACGGAGATGCCCACCGGGACGGATGGGACTGGCTGCACGGAGCCGCCCACCAGGACGGGTGGGACTGGCCGCACGGAGCAGCCCAACGGGACGGATGCGAGCAGAACGTCAGCCTCGAACAATCAGGACCCAACTGTATTACATTCAGAACCTTAGTTAAACAGTGTGACTAGTTGACAGACATGCTGACTGTTTCCAATAGCAGCCAGCAGAATTGCACATTCAAAAAGATACACAGGTGACAAATCAGAATCGATAGAGTAATGTGTTTTTTTTTTATAAAGAATCTCAACTTGCTAGACGACAAAAAAATTCTAAAAATAAAGACAAATGTACAAGATATATTCCACAACTACTCACAGGCCCCGTCTTCATCGTAGTTACTAAGATCGGCACTGACTGTGCGGCTGAATTCTAAGACGTTGTACCACTGGTCTTTGTTCATAACTCGGTATTTTGATTGCTGTGGAATAGAAAACGTGAAGCTATGCTTTATAAGAAAGACTGGTCACCTCTCCCAACACGTCTGTTTTAGTAAATGATTTGTTAAAAATGCAACAATCGTGGATCATCTGTTAGTATACGTCTGTGTTGTGCTGCCCCCTCTGCGACTCCTCGGGGGTGTGTCCCTGCACAGTACCACACTGGCCAATCAGACACACCTGAGTCACCAATCACCATATTGATTTAGATATTACCTGGAGCAATAACAGAGGAACAGAACAATGCAGAATTCTAAGAAAAGAGGTTATTTCATGGTGAACACAAGTATTTACTAAAACAGACATGTTAGGGAAAATGATTAACTTTTCTCTTTTAAGATTCAAGTTAATTTTTACCAATAACTAATGTCTGACAGAGGGGTATCACAGACGCGGCTAAAACAGGATATCCTTATTATGATGAAGACTAATACAATTTAATATAATTGCAAGTTTCAAGATCTCTGCTTGCAGTCAATGAATGGGATCCAAATAATGAAGACTGTTCATGTGATGGACACACAGATGCACGGCTTATTTCAGTAGTTATCACCGCACCGTCTTGCAATCACCACGTCTCCAGGGCAGATTCTTGTCCAATGGAGGTAAACAATGGAGACTGACAGCCAGCAGAGAACAGAAAACTATGGATGTCTGGAATCTTGCACAATTAGAAAGTTGAAAGCTTCTAAAACCACACAACTTTGCAATTTATATTTTCTTATTTACTAAAAATACTCTCCATTCTCAAGTATAGAGGGATTTAAAATTCTATTGTGTTCTGCTCATCGCCAAGATTAGGGACCACCTCTGATGGCCACCTCTGATAGTCTGGGTTCCTAGGCAAGAAGCGTGCTTGCAATAAGTTTGATAGACAGCTTGTAAGTGCTGCTCTGAAGCTGGCTGGATCCAACCAGCCTTTGTCCCCTCAGATTCTGCATGGGAGAAATTAATTTGGGCCAGCAGTGCTACCATGTCGCTGGAGTGAACTGTCAATCTTCATGATTGCTAAGAGGCAAAGTGGTGGTGCGCTCCTAAAGCTAGAAGATTACGCAACCCCATTAAGCACTAAAAGCAGCAAATGAGTACAAAGTGCCCACAGACTTCTAGGAGATCCATCTGGCTGCACTTTTCAGAAGTTGCACTCTAAATGTGTGGCCCGAATATGTTGAGAACAGACGCAAAAGACACATTCTACTAGAATAAGCGTACTACCCTCCTACAGATCCTGCAGGGCGGCTGTAGGGGGCAGCGTCATCTCCCTTACCTCCAGATACTGAAAGAATACAGAAAACAACGGCCACGTTCTGCCTAGCACAAGTGCCAACATTGATTTCGCTGTATCCATGTCCAGACTCCGCTGGTCCTTATCCTACAAGATAGCAAAAAGTTATTAAAATAAAAGTTGAGTTTTAAAATGTAATATATATATATATTCCTTTATGGGGTTGAATCCTGGCAGCAAGTATTGTCAGGGTTCTCCAGGGTTAGGAGCATGCTTCTGGCCACATTCAGATTAGACGTGTTCAGCCTCGTTCAAGACACTTGTATTGAGCAAGGCTGCACGTGTCTAGTTGGCATGTGACCAAATGCATGCAATATGAAATGAAAAATCCTGACAGCGCGCACGGTGCATGCTGCGACGATTCACAAGCCTGCAGTCTCAGAGTTATTGCAGTCTTGAGCCCCAACCCTGGACAACCCCTTTAAATGTCATCAGATGTTCTATAACAGAATATAGTTCCCATTCTCTAGGCGAAGATCATGTTAGGCTGGCAAATTAACTACACTGACATAAGAGTCACAGGACTCTCAATAAGTGTAGAGTATCCGTGGATGCCATGTCCCAAATATGAAATTTATGCTTTACAAGCAGGTGCAGATTGTAATAAATCTTTTGGACCAGAATTGGTCTCAGAATCTGTTTCCTGTGAAGTCATTGGTCACCTTGCGATGGGTCCCCTTTAATGACAAACATACAGGTGCTTCTCAGAAAATTACAATATTATCAAAAAGTTCATTTCGGTTCTTCAATACAAAAAGTGAAACTCATTATATGGAGTCATTACACACAGTGTGATCTATTTCAAGTGTTTCTTTCTGTTAATGTTGAGGATTATGGAAATCTCAAAAGTCATTATCTCAGTAAATTATAAAGTATTCTAACACCAGGATGAAAAATTATTTTAAAATCCGAAATGTTGGCCTACTGAAATGTATGTTCAGTAAATGCACTTAATATTTGGTCGGGGCTCCTTTACCATCAATTACTGCATCAATGCGGCGTGGCATGGAGGCGATCAACCTGTGGTACTACTGAGGTGCTATGGACGCCCAGGTTGCTTTGATAGCAGCCTTCAGCTCGTCTGCATTGTTGGGTCTGGTGTCTCATCTTCCCCTTGACAATACCTCATAGATTCTCTATGGGGTTACGGTCAGGCGAGTTATCAAGCACAGCGATACGGTTTTTAACCCCTTAACGACCGCAGATACGCCTTTTAACGGCAGCAGTTAAGGGTACTTATTCCTCAGCACAGCTTTTTAACGGCACTGACAAATAAGTGTATAGAGCCCCCCAGCGTCGGAAAATCTCCAGGGTCTTGGCTACCAGGGCTAGCTGAGACCCCAGAGAACATGATTTGGTCAGTTTTTGCCATCCCCAGTCTTGTGATAGCCGTTATTTACTAAATAACGTCAATCGCAAATTAAAAAAAAAAAAAAAAAAAAAGGGCGCCGGTTTTCCTTTCATTTTGCTCTCCCTTGATATAACCTAGCATATCAGAGGAGAAATTGGGTCCCCTGTGCCCCCCGGCACCTTCTGTTCCGTCCCCCGCATCATCTTCCTGGAAGAAAATGGCGAGCACACGCGCAGTGGCCTGCCAAGATCTGCTGGCCGATACCAAGCAACAATAGGAATTTTTTCCTACTGGCTCATTTTGTTCACTGTGATAGACCCTATCACAGTGATCAAAATAAAACAAACAAACAAACAAAAAAAAGACAGTAAATAAACTTGTCATGCCCCTTAGATTGGGAAAAATAATAAAATTGAATCTCCCCCCCTTCATTCTTTGCTGTTAGGGTTAGGGGTTATAGCTGTGGTTAGGGTTGTGTTGGGGCTGCGGTTAGGGCCGTGCTGGGGCTGGAGTTAGAATTGGGGGGTTTCCACTGTTTGGGCACATAAAGGTGTCTCCAAATGCGACATTGCGCCAGTCATCGATTCCAGCCAATTTTGTGTTCAAAAAGTCAAACGGTGCTCCTTCCTTCCAAGCCCTGAGCTCAAAACAGTGGTTTACCCCCACATACGGGGTATCTGAGTACTTAGGAGAAAATTGCACAACTAATTTTGTGGTACATTTTCTCCAGATACCCTTGTGAAATTAAAGTTTGAGTCTAAAGTAAATTCTTCGTGAAAACAAGTTCATTTTTTCCTTCCACATGGCTTTAGTTCACCTGAAGGGTTAATAAACTTCTTGAATGCGGTGTTGTACACCTTGAAGGGGTGCAGTTTTCATAATAGTGTCACTTTTGGGTGTTTTCTTTCATATTGAACCCCCAAAGTCACTTCCAATGTGAGGTGGTCCCCAAAAAAAAACCCAGGGATTTTTGTGTACTCACCGTAAAATTCTTTTCTCGGAGCTACTAATTGGGGGACACAGACCATGGGTTGTATGCTGCTTGCCACTACTAAGTTAACAGAAAAAAGTTAGCTCCTCCTCTGCAGTATACACCCTCGTGCTGGCTCCCAGAGACCAGTTCGGTGCAAAAGCAGTAGGAACAAATAGTGACAACATAAAAGAGTACAACATGTCAACTTAAAAGAACAGGCAAAAGCCATATAAGCCATTAGGCTAACAGGGTGGGTGCTGTGTCTCCCAATGAGTGGCACGGAGAAAAGGATTTTACAGTGAGTACACAAAAATCCCTGTTTCTCCTTCGCCTCATTGGGGGACACAGACCATGGGACGTCCCAAAGCAGTCCCTGGGTGGGAAACAACACAAAGTATTAGGTTTCATGCAACAACTGCCTAGATGTGCGCCAATGCTGCCTGCAGAATTCTTCTGCCAGACTCGCATTCGCTGAAACCTGAGAGTGAATATAATAGTGCTTTGCGAAGGTATGTAAACTGGACCAAGTCGCAGCTTTACAGACCTGCTCCGCCATCGCCTGACACCAAATGGCCCAAGAAGCCCCCACCGCCCGATTTGAGTGTGCTCTGATCCCCGCTGGGATGGGCTGACTTCTGACCCTGTATGACTCCTGGATGGTGGAATGAATCCACCTGGCTATCGTGGCCTTAGAAGCGGCAAGACCCTTCCTGTGACCTTCCGAGAGAACGAACAGAGCATCTGTTCTTCTGAAGGATGCCGTCCTTGAGACATACCTTTGCAGAACTCTGACCAGGTCCAGAGTGTGGAGAGCTCTTTCAACTCTGAATAGGAGCCGGACAAAAGGAAGGAAGAACAATGTCCTTGTTAAGATGGAAGGACGAAACGACCTTTGGCAAAACGGTGCCCGGCAGGATAAGGTGACTAATTCCGAAACCCTTCTGATCGCCACAAGGAAGGCAACCTTCCAGGACAGAAAGGTCAGCGAAATGTCCTGAAGCAGTTCACAGAGGTTCCTGAAGGGCACTAAGCACCAAGCTGAGGTCCCAAGGCTCTAAAGGCATCCGAAAGGGAGGAGTGACATGTGACACCCCCTGCAGAAAAGTCTTAATTTGAGGTCTTGACGCAATGCGTCTCTCAAATAAGACCGATAGGACGGAGATTTGGCCCTTGAGAGAGCAGAGTGCCAACCCGGAGTCCAGACCGGCCTGCAGGAACAAGAGGAGAAAGACGACGCTCGTTGCGCCAAGCAAAAAAATGTCTTCCAGGTACGATGATAGATGCGTACCGATGAGGGTTTACAGGCACTAACCATGGTGGAAATGACCGGTTGAGAAAACCCTGCCTGGGTTAAGACCCAGGATTCAATGGCCACGCCGTTCAACACAGGGGCCCTAAGTTCTGATGGTAGATTGTGCCCTGGGAGAACAGATCGGGCCAATCCGGCAGTCTCCAGGGTATGTCGGTGACGAGGCGTACCAACTCTGAGAACCAAGTGTGGCGAGGCCAATCGGGAGCAACCAGAGTCACCGGGACTCCTTCCGCCTTGATTTTCCTGATTACTCTGGGTAGAGGAGGAAAAATGTACAGAATTCGGAATTAGCACCATGAAAGAACTAGAGCGTCAACACCGATGGCTCTTGGATCTCGAGACATCGCTATAAACTGGGGAACCTTGATATTCAGTCTGGATGCCATGAGGTCCACATCTGGGATCCCCCAGCGAAGACAGATCTGGTTGAAGACTTCCGGATGGAGCTCCCACTCCCCCGAAGGAAGACCCTGACGGCTGAGGAAGTCCGCTGTCCAGTTTTCCACTCCGGAAAGTGCACAGTGTGGTTGTTCTCTACCAAACAAAGGATGTGAGTTAACTGACATGGCCACCCTGCTGCGGGTACCCCCCTGATGACTGATGTATGCCACAGCCGTGGTGTTGTCTGATTGGATACGGATGGGGTGGGAGCTGTGAGGCAACAAGGCACGTGTCTGCTCAAGAGACATGCTACGGATCCGTTTTCTAGGTGCCCGACAGCTTCTAGAGTGCTTTCGGCTCCTGTTAACCGACTGATCCCGGCTTGGGGATGGTCCATTTACATCAGTCCTGCAAACGCTCCGATCCCTCGAAGGATCACGGAAGGATTCAAGTGCTTTGGCCAGGGAAGCCATGGATTGAGACAGAGATGAAGCCCACTCAGGGAGACTAGGTACACTGGGCTGGGTGGCGACGGAGGAGCTCCTGAGGGCAGTTGGGGTCACATGCATTGCAGAGCGGCAAACTCAGCCTTAGGAAACGCAGACTGGCAGGAGGAGCATGACGTGAAGAATTTAGCCATAGTCTTGTTAAGACTTTTTTAATGCCTTAGGCTGGGACATAATGTACCCTTCTATGTGGCCCTATAATATTAGGGGCTGCTGAGAAGAGGTACTGCCGAGGAAAGAAGGGGATACAGCAGTGAGGAGGATCCCGGAGGGCTTTAATCTGTAAAAACAGCGCTCCCTTACCCAGGTCTGTGTCCCCGCTCCTCCTCCTGCGTGGACCCTGTGCGACACTTGCTGCCTCTGTCCTGATGGCAGATAGAGTGCGTGCTGAGGCGGTCTGGGAGGAGAAAGATGGCCCCCGAGATTTGAGAGGACTGATGGGCGGAGCCTCCTCATCACGTCTTTAGCGTGGGCAGAGTTGGGGGTTGCGGCCTGGAACAGGGCCGAAGCCAGGGACTAAATTTGCAGTGCCGGTGCAGGGGAGAGCCGATGCACGCCCCCCGCAATGAGGATGGGTCCCCACTTACTCAGCGCCGCCCTAGACAGCCAGAAAGGAGCCCTCCAGCCCCGGCTTATACCCATAGAAGCTGCTGGGTGGCAGGTAAGGCAGCCTGCTGCAGGTCCTCCTGTGCTGCTGCTGGTTTGGACGGTGCAGGGATAAGGGGTAAAACCCAAACCCTCAATCCTCCATCCCTTTAGGAGGGAAGTGTAGAGCGACCGTCCCCCTCCTTGTACCATCCGCTTTAACAGTGGTGGTGCAGTGGGGGCTGCTCGGACGCCACGAGGTGGGCCTCTGTATATCCAAGAGGTTAATCCCCTAGGAAGGGACAGGGCTGAATGTCCGGCAATAGGCCTGGTTGGGGAAGAGGATACATGGAGGGGACACTCCATGTGCTCGTCCGTTGAAGGTGTGGGGAGATCGGTGCCCTTGAAGGGACCTGTCGCCCGTAGGAATCAGCTCAGGTGTGGCATCCCATGTCGCAGGAGAGGATATGTTGAGGCTACACTCTCCGTGCCCGCCTGTTGATGGTTCGGGGGGGGGGGGGGGGGGGGGGGGGAAGAATCGGAGCCTTGAAAGGATCCGTCGCCCATTCGTCCATTGCAAAAAATAAAGTCAAAAAGGTAAAAATAAAAAAAGGAGTTTCTGGTCTGAACAGCAGACCCATCCGTGTGCCTCCTATGGACACTAAGCAAGAACTGGTTCTCTAGGAGGCTGCAGGAGGGTGTATACTGCAGGGGAGGAGCGAACTTTCTTTGTATCACTTTGTGTCAGCCTCCTAGTGGCAGCAGCAGCAGCATACAACACGGTCTGTGTCCCCCAATGAGGCGAAGGAGAAAAATGGTTTTGTCTTATTTTGTGGGAAAAATGAGAAATCGCTTGTGAACCTTTAACCCTTATAACGTCCTAACAACAACAACAAAAATGTTTCCAAAATTGTGCTGATGTAGACATGTGGGAAATGTTATGTATGAACTATATTGTTTGACATCACTATGATTTAAGGGCAGAGAAATTAAAAAAAGGTTTGAAAATGGCTATAAGTTCTCCATTTTTGCCAAATTTGTTTTTTTTCCATCAATAAACACAAGTCATATCGAAGAAATGTTACTACTATCATGAAGTACAAAATGTGTCCCCCCAAAAAAACCAAAAAAAAAACCACACACACACTCTCTCTCTCTCTCAAAATCAGTGGAATCCGGTAAAGTGTTCCAGAGCTATAACCTCATAACACGACAGTGGTCAGAATTGTAAAAATTGGTCTGGTCATTAAGGTCAAAATTGGCTCGGTCCCCAAGGGGTTTAACCAGGTATTGGTACTTTTGGCAGTGTGGACAGGTGCCAAGTCCTGCTGGAGAATTAAATTTCCATCTCCAGAAAGCTTGTCGGCAGAGCGAAGCATGAAGTGCTCTAATATTTCCTGGTAGACGGCTGCGCTGACTTTGGTCTTGATAAAACACAGAGGACCTACACCAGCAGATGACATGGCTCCCCAAACCATCACTGATTGTGGAAACCTCACATTAGACCTCAAGCAGCTTGGACTATCTGTCTCTCCACTCTTCCTCCAGACTCTGGGGCCTTGATTTCCAAATGAAATGCAAAATTAACTTTCATCTGAAAACAACACCTTGGGCCACTGACAACAGTCCAGTTCTTTTTCTCCTTGGCCCAGGTAAGATGCTTCTAGCGTTGTCTATTGGTCATGAGCGGCTTGACACAAGGCATGTGACACTTGTAGCCCATGTCCTGGATACGTCTGTGTGTGGTGGCTCTTGAAGCAATGACTCCAGCAGCAGTCCACTCCTTGTGAATCTCCCCCAATTTTTGGAATGGCCTTTTCTTAACAATCTTTTCAAGGCTGCGGTTATCCCGGTTGCTTGTGCACCTTTTTCTACCACACTTTTTCCTTCCACTGAACCTTCCATTAAGATGCTTGGACACAGCACTCTGTGAACAGCCGGCTTCTTTATCAATGACCTTTTGTGGCTTCCCCTCCTTGTGGAGTGTGTCAATGACTGCATTCTGGACATCTGTCAGGTCAGCAGTCTTCCCCATGATTGTGGAGCTACTGAAACTAAGGACCCCTTTAAACGCTTAGGAAGCTTTTGCAGTTTTTTTTTGTTAATCTTGTTAATTATTTTAATTTACTGAGATAATGACTTTTGGGTTTTCATTGGCTGTAAGCCGCAATCATCAACATTAACAGAAATAAGCACGTGAAATAGGTCACCCTTTTTGTAATGACTCGAATATACGAGTTTCACTTTTTATATTGAAGAACTTCAATAAATAAACTTTTTGATGATATTCTAATTTTGTGAGAAGCACTTGTAGATAATATGACGTAATTTCACTGTAGTTTTGGGCCCTGGTGGACCAGGTGTGACGCATTTACTTACCCTAGCAAAATCAAAAGCGTATCTGTAAATATTCTTGAAGGCAGTGTTATCGTTCAGTTGAGCACGTAGATAATCAAATTTCCCCTGTAACTTCTCTGTGCAGTCACATCTTAAACACAAGAATAAAAACGCAAGTTATCAGTCTGGGCATTGGGCACATTTGGCTCATTTGACAGCCGCCTACCAATACCATCCTGTAAAAGCTATGGACAACGTACAACAAGAGAAACAAAAAGAAGTCAGTCTTAGACTTTTGAAAGGGGTAAAGAGAGCAGAGATTCAAAAAAACTTTTATATTTTAAACTATTGCCAAACCTTTATATTTATTCACCAGTCCCCTTATGGGACTTGACTATAAGATCCTTTGCGCTATAAACTGCAATAATTTAATATTACAGCATATGTAAAATGACCCCCAGATGAAGCTGGGTCGAAACACTTGTCATGGTGCTTCGGTGTAGGCCGATCTATTTCTCTGTCAAATCACCACAAGTGGTCGGTATGGTTTCTGCCATTTTGTTTGTTTAGAAGCTTTGACTTTATTATTACATTATATCAGCATTTGCTTCACCTTGTGACCATGTTTTGTAACACATTTTTTGTATCAGGAGTTTGGCCTTACATCAGGTTCCATTCTACTAATTTTTAATTGTCGTGCATATATTATATGAATGAGTGAGATATACCTATGGTTGTAATTATTCATTAATTATACATGGGGCAAAAAAACAAAACAAAACACTAGTAGGAAGTCTATAGTGTAAATGATTGTCTTCTATGAAACCCATGGGTTTCCCAGGAGTCCCAAGATGCCAGCCGAAGAGGCCTTCAGCAGGTCTTCCCCTGTAATAATCACCCATCAGCGGCTCGTGATCGCGTTGCAGAGGGTCAATGCACCTGAGCCCCCTCCATACCCCACGAACATGACCTGTGACGAAACTGCACATCGCAGATTATGAAGACGTAAAGAAGCTTTCCAAGTAGTCTTCAATAAAAACTTCCAACCATTTTACCTCTGAAGAAGGTTTCACGTCTGACCCGAGTAGATTCTGACGCGAACCAACAGCTTCATCGGAATCTATGAAGCTTTTAGTTGAGTTAGGAGACCTGGGCATTGTGGCCCGTATACAGACCGCGAAACAAGGACGTCTTGAATTCAACCCAAGTTCTGTCACAAATCCATAACAGCAAAAAAGGTGCCACAGCCATCTCTAACAGTGGAGAGGAAAGAGGGATAGGGCTGTACACAGTAGATCAGAGTGTGGAGCGGGAGGGAAGCATCCAAGTCATCAGAGAGGGCAGATCACAGGTTGTAGATATGGAGAAAAATAACAAAGGGTAAAGAAGTAGAGAAAAGACGCTATCCTGTTACATTAGCAGCAGAACTCTGGACAAACGATGAATTGGATCTCCAACTTCTGAGTACAAGAATTGAGTTTTATTTTACCTATTTTATTAAAATTACTTATAAATAAATTCAGTTTTGGAAGTTTAGGGACAAATTTGTCTCCAGATTCCTCCCCGATGAATTAAGAATTAATTGCCATATTCACTGAACTTACTGTAATGAGGTCATTCCTTTTAACCACTCCTCCTTTGTGAAAAAGCCCATATTTTCTGCTTCTAGTTTCCAAGCCAGAACTAACATAATTATCTGGAAAAGACAATAAAGAAAATAATAGAATGGTGTACAAAAAAAAAAAAAAAAATCCCAACTTTCTAATCTTTGCAAATGGCGGATGGCAGTTCAGTCTTCTGAGTACTGTGCTGCAGTAATGTTATGGAGCTTCCTGTATATTTATAAGATTTTAAATTTTTTTTTTTGCATTTCCCGTATCACGCTCCAAGGTGCAGTTTCCCCTACTACAGACATTAAAAGTCAGATTTGTAAAAGCACAAAAAGACCACATATATGGATAGTAACATTGTCATCCAATCTGCTATCAAATATAAGCAGTTTTAAGTTAATTTGCAGAGTTTTTCACAAACAAAACAAAACACCTGTACAACATCGCTTTTTGCTTTCCTTTGTCTCCCTAGGTGTGGGTTCTGAGCACAATCAGTCTCCTTCCCCCGCTGGCAGTATAATAACTACTTAATCTTTGCAGCGATGCTAATGCAGAGGCTATGCTGCTTTCCTGATTCTATTGGTGGGATGGATGACTACTGGCTATGGGAAGAGGGAGTGTGTGTGACCGGCAGCACTCAGCGCTTTGACAGATTACTTTCCTTTAGAAGCCATCAATGAAGATTCCTATTAAAATGACTCCAAGCAGAGATCTCGAAAACTGCAAGGAATGGATTCATGAAAGTATCACTTTTTATGCAATAGATTATATTTACTTACCGAAACTATAATGCTCCATTGGGATTGATATAACTACACTACTTACATTTTCTGGTTCAACACCAATGTCTTCACAGAATTTTTCCATAGCTTCTGGACCAACAATCTCATCTGGACCTGTCCATGTGGGGGGGGGGGGGGGGAAGTGTTAAAACAAACAAACAATAATAGAACATAAATATACACACAATTGTTAAGTATAGCTGGGGTACATTAAGTATTGGAAGTCAAGAAGGGGCCAAAGCCACCAAGGTGTACAGATATCTGCTATGAAGGTGCATTGACCACTCCGGTGCCAAGCGCGCAGCTTTCTCAGCAGATGGCAGCTAATTTTATCAGCCACCATGTGCCCTTAACAGCTGCGGGTGGAGCAGAGCTGTGTACCTGTTAAATCACACGGTTAATCTCTGCACTACACTGCCAGGGGGTGTGCATCCTTCCACGCTCCCATCAGAGCACAAGTGTAAATGATTGCGGGGTGCCAATGGGGGTGCTATAACAGCCGGGTGTCTGCTGAGAACCCCTGCTGCCATCATTACGATCCTCCTGTGAAAACCAGACCGTGGAGTTCTTAGAAGATAGTGATTTTAGCTATATGTAGCAGTGCTTTTGTACCGCTATATGTAGCACGAGCAATCAGATGATCGCAGCTTCATGTCTCCTAAGGGGATTATTAAATACAGTGTAAAAAAAAAAAAAAGTGAAAAGTAGTCTTTAAAAATATGAATAAAAAAAAAACAAAAAAAAAACACAATTTCAAATCACCCCCTTTTGCCCCATTAAAAATAAACCAATTAGAAAAATAAATACATGTTATATTATATGTATATTGTATAATAAAAAAAAAAAGTTTTGGCTCTGGGAAGAAAAAAAAAAAAAAAAAGTAATAAAAGTGTTAAGGAGAATTACTAGTAAAAAAAAAATAAAATAAAAAGCAAAAATCTATTCACTGTCGAGACTCAGACATTTGTGTAGATGTAAGAAGCAAAAAAAAAAAAAAGGGTTCAGATTATAGCTCTCCCTCTGTAAAATGACTGATGCCGTGATCGCTATTGTTATGTGGACCGGATCGGCGTCTGCATTGATCACAGACATCACAGCAGCCGATCGTGTGCACACAGCTCCTGAGCCAGTGCTGTCATAGTGCAGTGGGGTGTGTGATGGTCGCAGTGGAAAGAAACACAAGGCAGTTTCTACCAGGGCTGTGGAGTCGAAGTCCACTTTGGTGGAGGAGTTGGAGTCATGGAAATTGAGGAGTCGGAGGTTTGGCTTACCGACTCCGCAGCCCTGGTTTCTACCATACTGACCTGCATACTCGTAAAACCACGCCAGACACTTCTTGCTAGAAAACAGATCTTCGCCGATTACTCTATTTGGTGTCTGTGTCCTGCAATAACTGAGAGAAACGTAAAGAAGTGAATTCCCAGCCATGAAGCTGCGGTCGGAGTACAGCTCTAGAGGACGAGCCCGCACCTGGATATTCTACATTTCTTCATGTTCACTTCTTCAGGGGAAGAGGATTTTCTTTTTTTCTTTACAGGCATATTTCCAGAAGGCGATGAATGAAGTATAATGAAATACAGTGAAGTCTGCTGTAAAACAAAATCAAAAATTGAACTCTTGCCATAAAAAAAACAAAAAACAAAAACAAACAAAAACATTTGGCGCAAAGACAACACTGTGCATCACCAAAAGAACACCATACCCACAGTGAAGCATGGTGAAGAAAGCATTATGTTTTGCAGCTGTTTAATACCCGAAACATGGGCTTTTGTCACGGTGGAGAGGCTTATGAACAATTCTAGGTAGCATTCAATTTTGCAATAAAACCTTCAGGCCTCTGCTAAAAACCTGAAGAGAAATTTCACCTTTCAGCACAACAACCACCCTACACATATCTCCAAATCAACTAAAGAATGGCTTAGCCAAAAGAAGATCAAAAGTTTTGGAATGGCCCAGTCAGAGCCCAGACCTGAATCGAAGTGAAAATCTGTGGGTGACCAGAAGAGGGCGCTGTAAACAGGAGATGCCCTTAAATTCTGACAGATTTGCAGCTACTGCAAGGAAGAGTGGGCAAAGATTGCCATTTCTAGATGTTTTTACAAAATTAAAGCAGATCACAGACATGGCACAAAACTACAGTCAATTCAAATGGCAACTTTCTGGCTTTAAGAAACACTAAAAGAAATCAAGAACAAAAAGTGTGGTAGTCAGTAATGGTTACTTTTTTTAACCAAGCATTGGGAACAATGATGGAATCACTCAATTCTGAAGAAACAATTATGGATTTACCCTGTAAGTTTTCATACCCAAAAATGACACCTGCATCAAATTAGGTCTGCTCGTTATTCTGCATCTAAAAAGGAGTGATCACACGTTGGAGAGCTGTTGCACCAAGTGGACTGACATGAATCATGGCTCCAACACGAGAGATGTCAATTGAAACAAAGGAGAGGATTATCAAACTCTTAAGAGGGTAAATCATCACGCAACATTGCAAAAGATGTTGGTTGTTCACAGTCAGCTGTGTCTAAAATCTGGACTAAATACAAACATGGGAAGGTTGTTAAAGGCAAACATACTGGTAGACCAAGGAAGACATCAAAGTGTCAAGACCGATATGTCTCCAAAACAGGAAATGAAGAACAAAACAAATGAGGAACGAATGGGTGGAAACTGGAGTCAACGTCTGTGACCGAACTGTAAGAAACCGCCTAAAGGAAATGGCATTTACCTACAGAAAAGCTAAACGAAAGCCATCATTAACACCTAAACAGAAAGAAACAAGGTTACAATGGGCTAAGGAAAAGCAATCGTGGACTGTGGATGACTGGATGAAAAGTCATATTCAGTGATAAATCGCGAATCTGCATTGGGCAAGGTGATGATGCTGGAACTTTTGTTTGGTGCCGTTCTAATGAGATTTATAAAGATGACTGCCTGAAGAGAACATGCAAATTTCCCCAGTCATTGATGATATGGGCCAGCTTATCAGGCAAAGGCACTGGGGAGATGGCTGTCATTACATCTTCAATAAATGCACAAGTTTATGTTGATATTTTGGACAATTTTCCTATCCCATCAATTGAAAGGATGTTTGGGGATGATGAAATCATTTTTCAAGATGATAATGCATCCTGCCATAGAGCAAAAACGGTGAAAACATTCCATCAAAAAAGACACATAAGGTCAATGTCATGGCCTGAAAATAGTCCGGAGCTCAATCCAACTGAAAATCTTTGGTGGAAGTTGAAAAAAAATGGTCCATGACAAGGCTCCAACCTGCACAGCTGATCTGGCAACAGCCATCAGAGAAAGTTAGAGCCAGATTGATCGAGAGTACTGTTAGGCTACGTTCACATTTGCGTTGTGCGCCGCAGCGTCGGCGCCGCAACGCACAACGCAAACAAAAACGCATGCACAACGCTGCGTTTTGCGCCGCATGCGTCCTTTTTTTCATTGATTTTGGACGCAGCAAAAATGCAACTTGCTGCGTCCTCTGCGCCCGGACGCGGGCGCCGCAGGGACGCTTGCGGCGCAAAACGCAAGTGTGACGCATGTCCATGCGCCCCCATGTTAAATATAGGGGCGCATGACGCATGCGGCGACGCTGCGGCGCCCGACGCTGCGGCGCCGACCGCAAATGTGAACGTAGCCTTAGACACTCATTAAGTCCAGGCCTCAGAGACTGCAAGCTGTTATAAAAGCCAGAGGTGGTGCAACAAAATAATAGTGATGTGTTGGAGTGTTTTTTTGTTTGTTTTTCATGATTCCATAATTTTTTCCCTCTGCTTGTTCTAAAAAAGTAACCATTACTGACTATGACATTTTTTGTTCTTGATTTCTTTTAGTGTTTCTTAAAGCCAGAAAGTTGCCATATGAAATGACTCGTTTTGTGCCATGTCTGTGATCTGATTTTTTCCTACAAAATTAAACAACTGAATGAACATCCTCCAAGGCCGGTGATTCCATCATTTTTGCCAAGGGTTGTATATTTATGCAACTACATGGATATATAAAGTAATTAAAAATAAAAAAAACTTGGTTGAACGACGATACAGTCAGCATCTTCTCCTATGAGAAGTGGCTGCTGGTTTACTGGTGACTGTACGCAGCAAAGTTGCCTCTGCCAACAGTCCGAGAGAGCGATCACAGACCAGCGGCAACACCATACTGCCTGCCTGAACTGTCAGTCTTCTGTCGAGAGGCAGAAGAGAGTTGGGTTCCTGAAGATTAATCACAAAAAAACCCTGGTCTATATATATGGGCTTTATATGTGATCATCTATCATGGCAGCAGCACAACTGGGAAAGGAGGCAAACTGATTAGTCATGAGTAAGACTGCTTAGTGGAGTCGAAACGAGTCGACTTGGTCATGTCGACCATGCAAATTTTTCTTTTCTATGCACTATATTTTCTTTTGAAAAAGAAAAGGAAAATCCAGTCCTGTTGAGCCGCCGGGCTCAAATTTTTTCCATTGGCTTTGATGCGAGGCCGGTATGTGAGCCCAAGGTGGATGAGTATAGAGCAACTGGGTGAGCAGGAATCAAGTTTCTAAAACTGCAAAAGTACAAGAAGCAGACGTTTCCT